>NC_030812.1:99172491-100372491 GCF_001704415.2 Capra hircus | reverse complement strand
TTCCTTCTCCAGTGCATGAAAGTGAAAAGTGAAAGTGAAGTCACTCAGTCATGTCCAACTCTTCGCAACCCCATGGACTGCAGCCTACCAGGCTTCTCCACCCATGGGATTTTCCAGGCAAGAGTACTGGAGTGGGGTGCCATTGCCTTCTCCGCCTGACAACAATATTCTCCTAAAATCAGGAGAAAATGAAAGACTCAAAACTTAAGCAGACAGTCCAGGGCCCTATAAAGAGGAAACAAACATTCTCACTCATGCGTTCCTTAGGCCCTGTGCAACAATGTATCTTGCTGGAAAACTGACCTTTCTTTCCGTCCAGAACTAATGATTATACAGCACAATGTCTTACTCATGGCAATGCTTTTCTTAGGCTCTATGTAATGGCTGGATGGCATCACTGACTCGATGAACGTGAGTCTGAGTGAACTCTGGGAGTTGGTGATGGACAGGGAGGCCTGGCATGCTGCAATTCATGGGGTCGCAAAGAGTTGGACTCACCTAAGCGACTGAACTGAACTGAACTGATGTTAATGATTATAATTGTAACAAATCTTGCCTAAGAACTTGTATCTCAAGACTTGCACCCCTGATTACACAACAACAAAATATCTTGCCCAGAGACATTATCTGGAATCTGTTCTCCCTGGCTAATGTTGTGCCAAAGTTACCACCAGATGAATGTCTTGAGAAAGGGCCTAACAGAACTTTTACAACACTGAGGTATTCTTTTTACCTAGTCTCAACAACTAATTGAAAAATATATAAGGCTCCACTTAAACTAATGAGATAAATACTCTTTCTACCCCCTTTTTGATATCTATGACTGAAGCTTTCTCTGTCCTTTGAGGCAATAGAAGCTCAAATACTATGCCCTCCTTTGTTGCATGAATAATTGATAGAAGTTACCCTTGAAGCCTGGGATCAAATTACTCCTCAAGGAGAACGTAAAGGTACTTACACTAAGATATTACAAGAACCTAATGAAACATATGCTGATTTTCTAGCTTGACTAGAAACTGCTATTTCCCATACTGTGATTGGAAAAGAAGCCAATATACAACTAGGAAAATAGCTTGCATTTGAGAATGCAAATCAAGAATGTCAAAGAGCTATCACTCCAATATGTGAGACCGGGACTGTTATTGATTATTTGAAGGCTTGCCACAATCTGGGGTCTAAGACATAGAAAATGCAAAGGTTAGCTGAAACAATGGCTGCTGCTTTTAAAAAGAGAAATGAAGGCTATTTTACATGTGGGGATAAGACCCATATAAGAGATTGCCCTAAGAAACATACAGAGAAAAATAAAAATAATAAAGGTTTTCAAAACTTTGCCATCTCTGCCTTAAAGAGATGAATTGGGCTAAAGATTGCCAATCTAAATATGATGTTGAAAGAAAACTTATTTCGGGAAACTTCAAGCAGGGGACTCCCCGGGTCCCCTTCAACAAAAATCAGGGACAAACTCCATCTTTTCCCTCAAACCCTCAACATCCAGCAGTACTGGCATCCATATATCAGCTCTAAATGATTTTCTCTTTTTCCCTCAAACAATCCCTTCTAAAACACCTACTGGACTTTTTGGACCCCTACCTCCACAAACTTTCAGCCTTATACTTGGCCGATCTAGTTTGACTTCTAAAGGAATTACTGTTCACCTTGGAATAATTGATTCAGATTATAAAGGAAAAATTCAAATTATGATGTCATCTCAGATTCTACAGCAATTCAAAAAGGGGGACAAAATTGCTCAATTACTTCTTTTACCTTATACTGCTATTAACTCCTCTCATGATATACAGACAGATGGATCAAGTAATACAGATCAAAACAGTCCTTATGAACATCATTGGCATCTGAATATACCCAACCAAATATAAATTTCAAACTTAATGATAAAAGATTTTCTGGTCGCCTTGATACTGGATCTGACATCCCTATTATTTCAAAACACTTATGGCCCAAATCTTGGCCTATACAGAAAATTTCTTGCCAAATTATAGGAGTTTCTCAAACCAAACTACAAGAAGTTTATCAAAGTATTCAAATTTATCCTTATGAGGGACCAGAAGGCCAGCCTGCTACATTACAACCTTATGTGATAGATACACCCCTTAATCTAATAAAAAGGGATTTACTTATACAATGACAAACTTAGATATACATTCCACATTTTTCCTTGTTTCATTTAACAAACAAAATAATTATTAAAATAACTTGAAAGAATGACAAGCCTATTTGGACAGAGCAATGGCCCCTTACAAAAGAAAAATTACAGGCTGCTAAAGAACTTGAGTGAGTGAGTGAGTGAGTGAAGTCACTCAGTTGTATCTGACTCTTTGTGATCCCATGGACTGTAGCCCACCAGGCTCTTCTGTCCATGGGATTCTCAAGGCAAGAATACTGGAGAGGGTTGCCATTTCCTTCTCCAGGGGATCTTCCCAACCCAGGGATCAAACCCAGGTCTTCCGCATTGCAGGCAGACACTTTAACCTCTGAGCCACCAGGGAAGCACAATTAGAATTAAAACATATTGAGAAATCTTACTCTCCTTGGAACTCAATTTTTGTTATAAAAAAGAAATCCAACAAATGGTGTCTCTTAACAGACCTTAGGAAAGTTAGTGCATCTATGAAACCAATGGGTACATTAAAACCAGAGATCCCATCACCTACCACTATTCCTCAAGACTGACACATTGTTGTTATTGGTTTACAAGATTGCTTTTTTAATATGCCTCTACACGCTTTAGACTGAGAAAAATTCGCTTTCTCCCTCCCTCTTCCTAATCACATCAGGCCTCATAAATGATATCAATAGACTGTACTGCCTCAAAAAATGATAAATTCTCCCACCATGTGTCAGTACTACATAACTAAAGCCCTTGAGCCTATGAAAAAACAATTTCCTGATTTTCTTATTATTCATTATATAGATGATATATTGTTTTCAGCTCCATCTGTTTATATATATATATATATAATATATATATTATATATATAATTGCTCTACTTGTAGACCCCTACATCTTCGACCCATTACCCAAGGTATTAATCCTCAGAGATTACAACCTAATAAACTATGACAAATAGATGTAACTCATTGCCCTAAACTTTCTCCTTCTTCTCTCCTACACGTCTGTATCAACATAAATTCTTCTTTTATCTGAGCCACACCTCTTCGCAGTGAAGCTACACAGCACGTTATAACTCACCTATTAGCTTGTTTTGCTATAATAAAAACTCTTAGTTCTACAAAAACAGACAATGACCCTTTCTATACTTCAAGTTATTTCAAACAATTTTTGCAATCATTTTCTATTAAACATATTACAGGTATTCTTTTTAATCCACAAGCACAAGATATAATCAAACAAGAATGTCACATACTGAAACTACAAATTTAAAAAATTAATTTAAAAGGGGGGGAATACACAGGAACAATACTATCTTCCTTATCTAAAACAGACTTTACTAGATTCCAAAATAAGCTATTCGTTAAACCTATAACTATTGTTAATACAACTTTATTTGTTTTAAATTTTTTAAACTTACCACAGAGAGAAAAACATCTCGAGAAACTGAAGGTCACTTCTCTTCCACTATCCATTTGGTACCAAGATGTGTTAACTAATCAATGGAAATCTGGAAAACTATTCTTACAGGGAAAGCGGTATGCTTGTATTTCTCCAGATGGAGAAATGGCTTCCTCTTCAGAAGATTCGACCTAAGAGGGCCCCCAGCATTCAAACTAGAGACGAAACAGCAAAAACCCCAGGAGGAAGAAGTTCCAATAAGAGCCATGGCTGCTCTAAAGATCTCCAGAAAGCACTGCCCTTGGCGGCATCAACCTTATGATCTCCCTTCTTGGGGACAGATAAAAACCCTTACTAATCAAGCTGAAAATCTGGTTTCTCAACAGGCAATGCCTCAGAGTCCAGAAAACATTTTTGTTGCTATGCTTGCTTTGCTTGTTTTCCTTCCCCTGCTCAAGCTGAATTAATGAATCACACTTATTGGGCTTATATACCCAACCCCTTTTATTACAGGTTGTAGAATGGACAGAAACCGGACCGATCATATCAACCAATGATTCCATACATATGCCTTCTCCCTGGAGCATGAAAGGGCCCTCACACTCTGAGGAGGAAGAGAGACTAATTAGTATCTCTCTAGGTTATGAAATCCTTCCTTTATGCATGGGCCCAGCAGAATTATGCATAAATGTTAGCCGACAAACTTGGGCTTTCATCCTGCCTCCAAAAAAGGACTTTTGGACATTGCTTGGATTATTTACTGCCCTTTCTTTTTATAAGAACCATGTCAACACTACTGAAACTCTAGGGAAAGGACAAAAAACATTATGCAAAAGGTTTACTTATAAAAACTTTAAGTATATTCCTGTTCATTGGTACAGGTGTTAAGCCAAATCAGGAAAATTAATGTTTGTGGCCAATTACAACATTGTTGATTGGGGACCCCATGGTATGTGGTTATCTGACTGTTCAGATGATATTAATAGCACTATATGTGATTATGCTGCTCAAGTAGCATGGAAGATTACCAATATTATGATGAAATATTACCATGACAAAGGACTTCTTGGCTGGCTTGACGGTAGAACAGCTCCCCCTTGCCCTCGAATCGTCCTCAATAAATGGATTGAACCTAAACGATGAGACATTTGGAAGCTTTCCACGAGCACCGAAAGAACTTGTAACTTGGACTGGATATTTCACAGAGACTAGTCGCAGTTCTAGTCATTATCCCTTTCATTGGAATCAGTCATTTGTCATACAAGCTTGTGTTCCCCTTCCTTTTGTTATAGCTATAGGAAACTTACAATTCAATAAGATTTTATGTTCTTTAACGTCTATAAATTGCAAATTATATACCTGTCTTAACTCCTATTTCCTTAAGAAATGAATCATTTTTTGTCGGCAGCCACATTAGGCATTACTGACAAAATGGAGGAATGGCCCCAACTCCCTCTCCTTGTCCCGCAGGCACGGACCCAGGATGAAGGAGTTAGGCCTTGTGATTCTGACTTGTTTTTTCCTCTCCTCGGCTGGGTTGACTGAAAAGAGTATTAAGGTGCTTATTGTTCTTTAGAGGATCATGAGAAGACACAAAGCCTTCTGCAGCTGTGCTCAGAGAATAATTCATAAAGTTAATCACTGACATTCGTTCAAGGACCTTTACAAAAGGGTGTTGCAGGATGAGCACGTAGGCTGCAGCTTGAGGCCATGGGAAGGATTGCTATCAGAAACCTATTTGTGAGGGAAATGTTTATGGCAAAGGAGTTTGCTGAATTTAAGGCTTAGGAATAATTAAAATAGTTAGAAGCTAAAGATTTAAGGAATGTTGTAATGTTAGCATATTTTACTATAGCTTATAGAGATTAGGAATTTTGGTGATATTAGTAGTTAGAATCCTTTTTAGAGAAAGTAAGCTCAGGATACGAGGGGCAAACAGGATTTTAAAAGATTAGAAATAAACTGAGGAATGTGTATGCAGCCCAGACATTAGCATGAGTTACAATGTATTCACAAGGACACATGAGAAGAAGTGAATAAGAGAATCACTGAGGCAGGAACTCCTTTTGAGGGGCAACAATGATTTATGAAGACAACAAATCTGGGCCAGGGGGAACTGAAAATGTCAAACCTCTGACCTAATGCTTTTGTAAAAGTATAAAAGAAAATCTTAAGCTTGAAATAAAGATGCAGCCCAAGAAAACTAGATGAGAGGCTGCATCATAACTCACCAACACCACCCATCCCTTCAGGCTGATTCCTTGGCTGCTGGAGCTGGACTCTGGCACCTTTTGATTCTTCGATCTTGATGTAATTTATGGTTACCAGTAAATCTCCAACGGCCCTGGGAAGGAGGCCCCATGGCCGGGCTCACTTCCCAGTTACTTACTAAAATACTCTGATGATCTAATGATTCATTGGTTGGCTGATTCTTGGCATTTGGGGATTAATAGCTATTTGCACCACTGCTGCCATCACTGGCGTTGCTTTACAAACTTCAGTTCAAACACATAATTTTATCCAAAATTGGACTAAAGGTGCTCATACTATGTGGGCCACTCAGGCTCAGATAGATAAGGAAATTCAAGATGAAATACAGGAACTAAAAACAGCCATCAAATGGGTTGGAGATCAATTAACAGATTTACAAAAACAAATGATACTAAAATGTGATTGGAGGTCTACTCAATTTTGTGTTACTCCTGTTCAATTCAATCATTGTGCCTACAACTGGGAACGGATCAAATTTCATTTACAAAACATACATGATAATGCCTCTCTGAATGTACAGTTATTACAAAAAGAAATCTCTGAAACCTTTTCTAAAAGTCTGCCCTCTTCCACTAATTTGGAAACTAGCTGAACAACTGGCTGATCAATTATCTGGGCCAGACCCTCAAGGATGGTTACAAAGCATTATACATAGTATTGGATCTGAAATTATAACACTCATAATTGTCCTAATGGTTATATGCATATTATACCAATGCCTTTCAACTAAAATTGTTCAAACTAAACAAACTCATTTGGTCAGGACCTTTCTCACCAAAGTATCTACAGTCACCCCCAATTATGAAAAAATAAAAAAGGGGGAATTGTCAGGGGACAATAAAGCCCATATATCCATTAATAGTCTGCCTTGTGAATTATTAGGATTAATAGAACACTATATGAATAAAAAAATACTAGAAAGTACCCAGTCTGGATCGTTGCTTTTCTCCAGAGGAAACAGGGTCATAAAGAGGTTAAGGGACTTGCTTAAGGAACATAGCTCATTGTAACAGAGCCAAGGCAGGACACACGGCTGAGTAGGAATGTGTGTTCACATGGCTATGTTCCTTTTAACGTGGTCTGTGGCTTTATAACTAATTCTACAATACTCAGCTTTGCTATGCAAAAGTATACAAGGGGAAAAAATTGGAAAAAATGTTATTATTCCACTGCTGCACTGAGTATTTTGAACTTTTCTTGGTTATGTAAAACAATAATGTAATTCACTTATTAGATATTATGATTTTTAACACAGAGTGGGGTTTTTATACAATATTTAAATATTTGTGCTTGATTTGGTAATTATTTTCTTTCCAGGACATAGACTAAAGGTATTCACCAACTTGAAGCTCAAACATCCCAAATTCTGTCCTGATCCTATAAGTTTCTATCTTTCAGGTAAAATAAAAACAGCCATGGTGGGAGCCACATTTTTATTGCATTGGACATTATGCTGTCATTCAATAAGTAAAAAAATAAACAGTAAGATAAAATATAATTATTCCTATAGCAGGTGGATGAAGTGTACATCAGAAGAGAATAATTCTGAGAATTCTGGATGTTTTTTCATATAGGAGAGGTATCATATGAAATGAAGAGCATTTTAGTGAGTGTATGAGAGATAGAACAAAAGAAAAAAGACCATTTAAGCAAAGGGAATACTATCAAACAAAGAGAAATAATTTTTAAGTTAAATGATGGTTGGAAGGCATCACTGACTCAATCAGACATGACTTCAAGCAAACTCCGGGAAATAGTGAAGGATAGGGAAGCTTGGCATGCTGCAGTCCAAGGAGTTGTAAAGAGTCAGAGGCAACTTAGCAACTAAACAGCACTATAAATGAACTATGGTCACTCTATTTCCTATTTGTTGTTGTTGTTTAGTCGCTGAGTTGTATCCAACTTGTTTGCAACCCAGGGATCGAACCGAAGTCTCCTGCATTGGCAGGCAGATTCTTTACCACTGAGTCACCAGGAAAGCTCTACTGCACCTGCTAGAAAAACTGGTCATGCAGACCAGCAGATCCGGAAGTAGAAAACTGAGACCTTACAAAACTTGAGGAATGAAAGTTAAAAAGAAAGTCAGAGGCCAAGTAAGGAAGTCCATGGCCATGGCAAACAAAAACCCAGAAAATGAAACTGTATAATGCAGGGAAAAAATCCACGAGGGAAGGATAAACAATTTCTGTACAGTCTCCTCATTTATCAGTTTTTCAACAGTTATTTCTGAAAGCCTTAACTCTGAATCTATCTGTATTCCTGTTCTAAGAAAATGCAGACCAAAGAACCTCTGCTACTAGTTGTAAGATTTTTATTTCCTGCCACTTTAACTCCAAGCAAATGCTATGATTCTTGTGTCCTGATTTTCCTTTGCCCCATCCAAAAATATATATATACATACCAGAGAGGGAATGTTCCCTTTCATCCCTTTCTAGTTCAGAAGTTTATACTTTTCCGTTTCTTGCCTTTTTTCACAAATTAAAAACAGGTAAGTCAAAACATTAATTTGCTTTTATGGATCTATAGAAAGAAAATCATTGCAAGAATCTCTCTACTAATAACTTTGACACTGTTCAGCTCTTGCCATTCATAATTGAAATGACTCTTCTTATAGCTGGAGATATCTTACCTAAAGGGCAGCTTAAGGTTCCTGCTTCTGTCTAATGTGAAAGTTCTGTTTTTTGGAAGCCCTCCCCAACTACCCTCACTCTCAAAATATACACCATTCTCTGGTGGTTCAACTGATAAAGAATCCACCTGCAATGTGGGAGACCTGAGTTCAATCTGTGGGTTGTTAAGATCCCCTGGAGAAGGGAATGGCTACTCACTCCAGTATTCTGTTCTGGAGAATTCCACTGACTGGACAGTCCATGGGGTTGCAAATGACTGAGTGACTTTCACTTTCCTTCTAGTCTCTCTTACACTAGGTTAGGCTTTCTTCAGGATTTTGTCATTTCTACTTTTTAAAAAAGGTTTTGTCTGCACTGGACTGCGGTGGGTGGGGGCTACTTTTCATTGTGGTAGCTTCTCCCGTTGCAGGCCACAGGCTGTAGGCACACAGGCTTCAGTAGTACAGTACTCGGGCTCAGGAGTTGTTGCCCACAGGCTTAGTTGCCCCTCGGGATGTGGAATCTTCCCAAACCAGGGATCTCAGAACCCTATCCCCTGCACTGGCAGGTGGATTCCCATCCACTATGCCATCAGAGAAATCCACTCATTTCTACTTTTGACAAAGATTCTATCCATTTGGAAAATGAGTGGCTGAACATGGTTTCCAGTGCAACTGTTTTAACATTTTAATTTTAGCAGGAAAACTAAATATTTAGCTGCATTATTCATTTATGTCACATTGTATGGAAATAACTTTCTCAAGCAGCATCTTCTTCTTCCCACTGTAATATTCACAGTGGCCCTTGCCACTGAGGAAGATACCACGGTAATGGGAGAGATCCACTCAAACCAATCACTAAGACTGTGTGAAGCTACTTCCCTGAAGCCTGGATCTAGGACTTGGTGATAATAAAGCGAGTAACTTCCACTCAACCACATTTGCTTTGGATGTAAAAAACATGACTTCATTATTTCCAACCATTTCTTTAATTATCTGTCATTTCAAAACAGGACTAGGCTAATTTATAAAACTTTGGTCTAACTATATCAATTCAACAATTGTAGATATGTATGTATTCCTGGCACTTCTGAAAAATGAAAGAGATGACTAATTATGGAATTCTCCAGGCCAGAATACTAGAGTGGGTAGCCTTTCTCTTCTCCAGGGGATCTTCCCAACCCAGGGATTGAAGTCAGGTCTCCCCCATTGCAGGCAGAGTCTTTATCAGCTGAGCCACAAGGGAAGCCCAGGAATACAGGATAGGGTAGCCCATCCCTGCTGCAGTGGATCTTCCTGACCCAGGAATCAAACTCGGGTCTTCTGCATTGCAGGTGGATTCTTTACCAACTGAGCTATCAGGGAAGCCAATTATAATCAAGTTTTCTAATGTTTACCAAGCACGAATGCCATGTTGAAGAGCAAACCTGAAGCAATCCTGCAAGCAAGTGGAATAAACCACTTTTAGAATTATAAAGTTGTCAGAGAGTATTTTAGAGAGGGAAGCTCAATGACAGTTTCAAGTCTATAGTCAGATTTTTTTTTAATTTTATTTATTTGGCTGCCCCAGGTCTTAGTTGTAGCATACAAGATCTAGTTCCCTGACCATGGATCGAACCTGGGGCCCCTGCACTGGGAGCTCAGAGTCTTAACACTGGGCCAACAGAGGAGTCCCTATAGTCAGATTTCTAATGATTGTACAGACTTGTGGGAGGCATGACCATGTTGGGGGAAGTTGAATCACTGAAATGCCTTCTATTTTTCCATCTTGGGCTTTGATTATATTGTTAATTTCTATAATTCTTTTGAAAGTGAAAGTTGTTCAGTCGTGTCCAACTCTTTGAGACCCCATGGACTATAGAGTCCTTGGGATTCTCCAGGCCAGAATAATGGAGTGGGTAGCCTTTCCTTTCTCCAAGGAAAGGATCCTTGGAGATCCTCCAAGGATCTTCCCAACTCAGGGATCAAACCCAGGTCTTCCATATTGCAGGCAGATTCTTTGCCAGCTGAGCCACCGGCTGCTGCTACTGCTGCTGCTGCTAAGTTGGGACAGTTGTGTCTGACTCTGTGCGACCCCATAGACGGCAGTCCACCAGGCTCCGCTGTCCCTGGGATTCTCCAGGCAAGAATACTAGAGTGGGTTGCCATTTCCTTCGCAAAGCATGGAAGTGAAAAGAGGAAGTGAAGTCATTCAATCGTGAAAAACACTTCTCAACCCCATGGACTGTAGCCCACCAGCTTCCTCTGTCCGGAGTGGGTTGCCATTGCCTTCTACACCAAGCCACCTGGGAAGCCCCTAACTCTTTTGAGAGAACTCAAAAGTATGATATTGGGTCACACTCATCAGTTATCAGCTTGTGCGTGAGTGCTCAGTCGCTCAGCTGGATTCTTTACCACTGAGCCACCTGGGAAGCCCAGTTACCATTTTAGAATAACCAGTTACTTGCTTGCTTTTTGTTCTTCACATGGCTGTCCTCTGCAGCTCCTTGGGTGTAACTGAAGTAGGAGTGAGTAACAGTCTCTGATACCATCACTGAGTGGAAGGCAGGGGTCCTGTGTCTGTACAGTGACACTGGACTTGGTCTCTCTCTCAACTGCCTCTCTCTGAGCCTTCCAGCCCTTCTTCTTGGAGGTCATGATGCCATAATCTGTGATCCACAGAGAAGCCTTCACACTCAAGTCACAGTGTTAAACTATCTTCCCAAGTATATTTGGGTAAGGACATTCCCAAATTAAGTGTGAATTTAAAATTGCTTTTTGCCATAACATCCTCTTCCAGATCACTGAAGTACCCATGATTCCAATTACATATATTCAGTTCTGTTCAGTTCAGTCGCTAATTCGTGCCTGACTCTTTGCGACGTCACGAATCACAGCATGCCAGGCCTCCCTGTCGATCACCAACTCCTGGAGTTCATTCAGACTCACGTCCATCGACTCAGTGATGTCATCCAGCCATCTCATCCTCGATCATCCCCTTCTCCTCCTGCCCCCAATCCCTCCCAGCATCAGAGTCTTTTCCAATGAGTCATCTCTTCACAAGAGGTGGCCAAAGTACTGGAGTTTCAGCTTTAGCATCATTCCTTCCAAAGAAATCCCAGGGCTGATCTCTTTCAGAATGGATTGGTGGATCTCCTTGCACTCCAAGGGACTCTCAAGAGTCTTCTCCAACACCACAGTTCAAAAGCATCAATTATTTGGTGCTCAGGCTTCTTCACAGTCCAACTCTCACATTCATATGTGATCACAGGAAAAACCGTAGCCTTGACTAGATGGACCTTAATCGGCAAAGTAATATCTCTGCTTTTCAATATGCTATCTAGGTTGGAAATAACTTTCCTTCCAAGGAGTAACCATCTTTTAATTTCATGGCTGCAATCACCATCTGCAGTGATTTTGCAGCCCCCCAAAATAAATTCTGACACTGTTTCCACTGTTTCCCTATCTATTTCCCATGAAGTGATGGGACCAAATGCCATGATCTTCATTTTCTGAATGTTGAGCTTTAAGCCAACTTTTTCACTCTCTTCTTTCACTTCCATCAAGAGGCTTTTTAGTTCCTCTTCACTTTCTGCCATAAGGGTGGTGTCATCTGCATATCTGAGGTTTTTTATATTTCTCCCAGCAGTCTTGATTCCAGGTTGTATTTCTTCCAGTCCAGCATTTCTTATGATGTACTCTGCATAGAAGTTAAATAAGCAGGGTGACAATGTATAGCCTTGATGTACTCCTTTTCCTATTTGAAACCAGTCTGTTGTTCCATATCCAGTTCCAACTGTTACTTCCTGACCTGCATACAGATTTCTCAAGAGGCAGGTCAGGTGGTCTGGTATTCCCATCTCTCTCAGAATTTTCCACAGTTTATTGTGAACCACACAGTCAAAGGCTTTGGCATAGTCAATAAAGCAGAAATCGATGTTTTTCTGGAACTCTCTTGCTTTTTCCATGATCCAGCAGATGTTGGCAATTGATCTCTGGTTCCTCTGCCTTTTCTAAAACCAGCTTGAACATCTGGAAGTTCACGGTTCACGTATTGCTGAAGCCTGGCTTGGAGAATATTGAGCATTACTTTACTAGCATGCCAGATGATTGCAATTGTGCAGTAGTTTGAACATTCTTTGGCATTGCCTTTCTTTGGGATTGGAATGAAAACTGACCTTTTCCAGTCCTGTGGCCAAATTTGTTTTCCAAATTTGTTGGCATATTGAGTGCAGCACTTTCACAGCATCATCTTTCAGGATTTGAAATAACTCAACTGGAATTCCATCACCTCCACTAGCTTTGTTCGTAGCGATGCTTTCCAAGGCCCACTTGACTTCACATTCCAGATGTCTGGCTCTAGATGAGTGATCACACCACCATGATTATCTGGGTCATGAAGATCTTTTTTGTACAGTTCTTCTGTGTATTCTTGCCACCTCTTCTTAATATTTTCTACTTCAGTTAGGTCCATACCATTTCTGTTCTTTATCGAGCCCATCCTTGCATGAAATGTTCCCTTGGTATCTCTAATTTTCTTGAAGAGATCTCTAGTCTTTCCCATTCTGTTGTTTGCCTCTATTTCTTTGCACTGATCGCTGAGGAAGGCTTTCTTATCTCTTCTTGCTATTCTCTGGAACGCTGCATTCAGATGCCTATATCTTTCCTTTTCTCCTTTGTTTTTCACCTCTCTTCTTTTCACAGCTATTTGAAAGGCTTCCCCAGACAGCCATTTTGCTTTCTTGCATTTCTTTTCCATGGGGACGTGATCCCTATCTCCTGTACAATGTCACAAACCTCATTCCATAGTTCATCAGGCACTCCAACTATCAGATCGAGGCCCTTAAATCTATTTCTCACTTCCACTGTATAATCATAAGGGATTTGATTTAGGTCATACCTGAATGGTCTAGTGGTTTTCCCTACTTTCTTCAATATAAGTCTGAATTTGGTAATAAGGAGTTCATGATCTGAGCCACAGTCAGCTCCTGGTCTTGTTTTTGTTGCCAGGATAGAGCTTTTCCATCTTTGTCTGCAAAGAATATAATCAATCTGATTTCGGTGTTGACCATCTGGTGATGTCCCTGTGTAGAGTCTTCTCTTGTGTTGTTGGAAGAGGGTGTTTGCTATGACCAGTGCATTTTTTTGGCAAAACTCTATTAGTCTTTGCCCTGCTTCATTCTGCATTCCAAGGCCAAATATTCCTGTTACTCCAGGTGTTTCTTGACTTCCTACTTTTGCATTCCAGTCCCCTATAGTGAAAAGGATATCTTTTTTGGGTGTTAGTTCTAAAAGGTCTTGTAGGTCTTCATAGACCGTTCAACTTCAGCTTCTTCAGCATTACTAGTTGGGGCATAGACTAGGATTACTGTGATATTGAATGGTTTGCCTTGGAAACGAACAGAGGTCATTCTGTCGTTTTTGAGATTGCATCCAAGTACTGCATTTCAGACTCTTTTGTTGACCATGATGGCTACTCCATTTCTTCTGAGGGATTCCTGCCCGCAGTAGTAGATATAATGGTCATCTGAGTTAAATTCACCCATTCCAGTCCATTTTAGTTCGCTGATTCCTAGAATGTCAATGTTCATTCTTGCCATCTCTTGTTCGACCACTTCCAATTTGCCTAGATTCATGGACCTGACATTCCAGGTTCCTATGCAATATTGTCTTTTACAGCATCAGATCTTGCTTCTATTACCAGTCACATCCACAGCTGGGTATTGTTTTTGCTTTGGCTCCATCCCTTCATTCTTTCTGGAGTTATTTCTCCACTGATCTCCAGTAGCGTGTTGGGCATTTACTGACCTGGGGAGTTCCTCTTTCAGTATCCTATCATTTTGGCTTTTCATACTGTTCATGGGGTTCTCAAGCATACCATGCCACTAATAATCAGGTCCTAGGTTAAAAGGCATAAGTAGCATTTTTTTCCAAAATTAAATTAAACATTGGCTGTGAAACTATAACTTACATACTCTAGATCTTCTTTCATTTCTCAAGCTTACAAAAAATATTTTATTATAACCCCGGCCGAGTGTCCAAAAATGACATGAGTCAATACCATTCAATCCCATTATTTGGATATTCTAAGTATTCCTCTAAATTCCTACGACTTACTTTGTACCTTTCTTCTAACACACATTGCATTTAACCATATGTAATGTAATTCTTCTCTCTGGCATTGTTTATGTCCTGCAACCAAAACCATATTGAGGACAGGAGGCACTTATATCATAGAAGTGCTTATATGCATATAGTTTACCATAAAGGAATAAATGTTTTTAACTGAATGAGCAGATGAGTGTGTGGATTAAAAAAAAAAATGAAGGAAGGAAATGATTGAAAGATGGAGCTCCAAATGGACTATCGCTACAAATTTAGCTGGGAGAATTCTCATGAGTCTAAGCCAGTACCTAAATTTCCTCAGGACAACATGCTATTTTCACTTTCCTTGTCCCTCTAGTACTGGTACAAAAAATTAGTAAACAAATACATATTTATATTAAACATATTTACAAGTACATATGTTCTATATGTAGTTGATACAAATTTTTAATGTAAATATGTTGCTGTTCAGTTGTAAGTTGTGTCCAACTCTTTGCAATCCATGGGCTGCAGCACACCAGGCTTCCCTGTCCTTCACTAGTTCCTGGAGAGATGATGAAGTCATGTCCACTGAGTCGGTGACGTCATCCAACCATCTCATTCTCTGTCGCCCCCTTCTCCTCCTGCCTTCAGTCAGCTCTATGTTCACATATATCCCCTCCTCTTGAGCCTCCATCCCATGCCACCCACAATCCCACTTCTCTAGGTCAAAAGATAGGTCAAAAGAGAGCACCGAGCTGAGCTCCCTGTGCTATGCAGCAGCTTCCCACTTTGTCTTTTAGTCACTCAGTCATGTCTGACTCCTTGTGACCCCATGGGTTGCAGCCCACCAGGCTTCCCTGTCCTTCACCAAGTTCCAGAGTTTGCTCAAAATCATGCCCATTGAGTCACGGATGCCATCCAACCATCTCATCCTCTGTCGTCCCCTTCTCCTCCTGCCTTCAATCTTTTCCAGCATCAGGGTCTTTTCAAATGAGTTGGCTCTTTGCATCAGGTGGCCAAAGTACTGGAGCTTCAGCTTCAGCATCAGTCCTTCCAGTAAAATATTCAGGATTGATTTCCTTTAGGATTGACTGGTCGGATTCCTTGCAGTCCAAGGGACTGTCAAGAGTCTTCTCCAGCACCACAGTCAAAAGCATCAGTTCTTCTACACTCAGCCTTCTTTACAGTCCAACTGTCACATCCGTACATGACTACTGGAAAAAACATAGCTTTGACTATATGGACCTTTGTATGCAAAGTGTTTTAATTCATTTTATACACGTTAGTCTGTTTATGTCAATGCTACTCTCTCAATTCCATCTGTCTCTTTTAACACCTCAGATTCACTCCAGGTTTTCTCACTTGCCTATCTCATGTGTCATCTTGTTACCTTAATGCCCCTCTCTGGTGTCACTTTGTCCCCTGGGGGGCTACA
This sequence comes from Capra hircus, assembly GCF_001704415.2. Classification (NCBI taxonomy): domain Eukaryota; kingdom Metazoa; phylum Chordata; class Mammalia; order Artiodactyla; family Bovidae; genus Capra; species Capra hircus. The sequence continues at coordinate 100,356,576 of NC_030812.1, read as the reverse complement.
GGTAGCTATGCAGCTGGAAGCCTCTCCTGACTTCACAACCGTCCCCATGGAGAAAGACCAATATTCTTCCTGCCTCTGAGCAAACAAGAGGCAATTAGTGTCCTGCTTGGTTACTGCCAAATCACTAGGTGAGTGAGAGTTCTCTGAAGAGACTCCTCCACTCAAAGATGGTAAAAAATGGGAAGGTTCCTCAAATTGGGCTTGCCTCTTTGGGCCCCACAAGCCAAAGACTTCATTGGATGCTATACACGTCCCTGCACTTGCAAGCTCCTTAAAATTAGGGGCAAGCTTTTCTCCTTGGAAAAGACCCTGATGCTGGGAAAGATAGAAGACAGGAGGAAAAGGGGATGACAGAGGACTAGATGGTTGAGTGGCATCACTGACTCAATGGACATGAGTTTGAGAAACCTCTGTGAGATGGTGAAGGACAGGGAAGCCTGCCATGCTGCAGTCCATGGGGTCACAAGGAGTTGGACACAACTGAACAATTGAACAACAACAAAAGCTTTTGAATTGCTCACAAAACCTAGGACACCATGTGGATTCTGGGGATTTCAAGAGCACCAGATTGGACATGATGTGCAGAGGTCCTGGGACCTCTAAGCTCAGATCAACACACCCTTTCTTTCAGGGAATATAGATTTCTCAGTGAGTACAGAAACAGTGCACTCCTTGGAGCTCTGTAGTACTCAGGTGGCTACAGTTCCTGAAATTGGGAGGAAAGACACAGTTGTCAAACTTCTTTTAGTTGAGCTGAGTGAGCCTGACTTGCTTGAGAGCTCTACAAGGTCCAGAGAATGGTAACAATATTGGCTGCCTGTAGTCTTCAGGCAAAAAAAGTATTTTTAAATTAATTTTTATTGGAGTATAATTGCTTTCCCTGGAGAAGGAAATGGCAACCCACTCTAGTATTCTTGCTTGGAGAATTCCATGGACAGAAGAGTCTGGTAGGCTACAGTCCATGGGGTCATAAAGAGTTGGACACAAGTGAATGACAAGCATTTACTTATTTATACTTGCTGTATAATGTTGTGTTAGTTTCTACTGTACAACAAAGTGAATGAGCCACACACACATATATATATATTCACTCCCTGTTGGGTTTCCTTTCCACTCAGGTCACCACAGTGCATTAAGTAAAGCTCCCTGAGCTGTACAGTATGTTCGCACTAGTTACCTATTTTATACATAATGTAGCAGTGTATATGGGCCAATCACAATCTCTCAATTCCTCATTCATTTATTCAGGAACACTGGTGATTTCTCTCATTTGCCTCAGCTTGATAACTCGCACCACGTGAGCAAGATAGAAGTGAGCAACAACAATGTCCCCATTTAGATGGAACAGGTAAGAGCCCTGCAGCCTTGCTAGACACAGGCAGGTGGACATTCCTCTTACCTGGGTCTCTTCACCTGGGAGGTACCTGATATGAGAAAAGCAATAAGGGAAGCCTCCTTGAAAAGCACATCCTTCCAGTTCCATTAGATAACATTTATAAAGTCTCTTTCCTCACTGCAGTCTTCCCTGCAATTTGGAGTGTCAGAAGCAAGGGGAGTGGGGGGAATATGAGCATTTCAGAAACTATGGATTTATTCGTACTTAAATGGGAATATGAGTATTTCTGTCTGCTTCAGGTAGACATTCAGTCTCCATAACAATTCTAGGAAGATAGGTTTTATTATTTCTATTTTATAAATGAAGAAACTTACCAAAGGCACATGTTTACTCAGGTGTCGAATGTGAGTTCTATGTGAGTTCTAGACACACTTCCACAGACAGGCTCGATCATCTAAAAGCTTAGTTGAAAGTTGCTGATCAAGGGTAGGAAGTGTTCCCAGGAGTTGGCCAATGATTATGCCAACCTCACCTTAACATAAATATATACCAAAAATTAGATATTGGTAAATAGATAGATAGGTACATAGATAGATATATACATAGATAGATATAGACAGAGAGATATGTTGTCAGTCTAGAAGTGTTAATCATAGTTACTTTCATCATAATGTAATCAATTTCATTAGCAACGCAAGAAACCACTTGATTTTGTACATGAATGTTTATACTTTGAAAAGTGTTTTCTAAATATTCGGAAACACTTGTATGGATAGAGTCAGTCCACCAGTAAAAAGAATTTCTAGGCACTTACTGGCAGTCCAGTGGTTAGGATTCTGAGCTTCCAATGAGATGATGTGGGTTTGTCCTGATCAGGGAACCAAGATCCCGCATTCTGAATGGCATGGCCAAGAAAAGAATTTTTTTAATTAAAAAGAAAAAATTCTCTCTCACTCCGAGCAAAACCATATATTGGACATTATGGAGATACATGGACCGTTTTTTTCTAAATATTTATTTATTTGGCTGTACCAGGTCTTAGTTGCAGCACTCAGGATCTTCCATCTTCCTTGCAGCATGCAGAATCTTTAGTTGCAGTATGCAAACTCAGTTGCAGTGTGTGGGATCTAGGTCCCTGATCAGGAATGGAACCTGGGCCCCCTGCATTGAGAGTGTGGAATCTTAGCTGTCAGACCACCAGGGAAGTCCCTGAATTGTTTTAATTGTTTAAAAGTCTGGGAAAGTTTCATTACTCTAAGGATCTCTTCTCTAACTCCTCGGGTTCCTACTCTAAAATCTTCATCACCGTCCTCCTACAAGAGCAGTGAGGGAGCACAGCTGCCTTGAGATTAAACACCAGCACCAACAGGACTGTTCCTCAAAGGATGAAGACTGAATGTAGCTAAAGAAAAAGAGGTGAGGACTCCTTGATTCTGGATTATCCTCCCTGTCTTTTTTCAGGTACCAATCAGACACTGAGCTTTTCCTTCTGTGTTCTACAAGACATCCCTGTAGGAAACCTGCAACCTGCTATCATGAAAGTCTATGATTACTATGAGACCGGTGAGTAACAGAGGACTAAGACCCTAAGTTGGAGAAGGAAATGGCAACCTGCTCCAGTACTCTTGTCTGGTATTATCCATGGACAGAGGAGCCTGCTGGGCTACAGTCCGTAGGGTTGCAAAGAGTCAGACACAGCTTAGCGACTAAACAACAACAGCAAGGACCCTAAGTTACCTCAATCCATAATAAAGGAATTAGAGTGTGACAGACATGTATAGATAATTCTTGTTTTCGACATATTCTATTACCTTATTCCTGCTACCTTGGCCTATAAAACTACTATAAAAACTAGCTACAACATAATCTGCCAATCATGCAATGATTTCCAAGGGACTCAGAGTTTTATGAAGAAATGTTTACAGATAAGGAGATATATAAATCTTCTTTAAAAGATACTTCAACAATGCAAAGTAATAAAAAGTTGGGAGAATTATACAGATATTTATAGGAGAAAATTAGAGCTAGGAAAAGAACAACCCCTTGAATGGTCAATGAAGACCAATCCAAAAAAAAAAAGTCGGGGACTTCCCTGGCGGTCCAGTGGTTAAGACTCTACATTTCCACTGAAGGGGGCTTGGGTTCTATTCCCGCTCAGGAACCTAAGATTCCGCCTGCCATGCAGTATTGCAAAAAAAATTTTTTTAATATAAGAATAAAGAAAATAAAAATTTAATTGGAAGATAGAGGGTGAATACTCTTCTGATTAGTGGAGATGAACATGCTGAATGTTGCAGACTTGGAAAGAAGGATGAGAAAATATCATGAAGGGAGAAAGAAGCAAATATCAAAGCAGAACTGACAGGACGCACGCCACATTTAGCCGCATCCTGTACTTTGCTTGAACAACTGCAGTGTGGGCAGCCCTTCACTTCTCCCCCAGAAAAGGGGATTCCTTCAATGATATCAAGAGAGGAAATCCCTCGACATTTTTGTCTATTTCCCCAATTAGCTGGTATTTCTGCAATGATACAATTCCTGCTTCAGTCAAGTGTACAGTTCTTATCTGTGAAAACCTCTCCATGAAATCCTGTCCCATTGAAGCTCCCATTTCTCAAGGTTTTCCCCGCATCGTGTCTTTCAGATGAAGCAGCTTTTGCTGAGTACAGAGGTCCCTGCAACACAGGTAAACAGTCTGTGTTCCAAGTATCAAGTCTTTATTTTGTTCCTAAAGCCAGTCCTCCTAAATACAGAATCATCTATATCTTTTTTCACTTGATCTCAGATTCCTCATGCCACATAATAACACAGAAGTATACACTAGGGAGAAGAGTGCTAACTCTCTGAAAGATTTCTTTCTAATTTCTTTACCAGAAGAGTCTGTATTTGTTATACGGTGGATATTTGATGAATCTCGATCTCAGCCACAGCCAGTTTGGCTTCCTTTAGCAAGACCTGTCCTTCAGATCCAATTAGAAGTGCATCCAAACCTCTCAAGCCCTAAATCAGCCTGTTCACTTTCTTCTCTTTATAGACACAGAACTAGGAAATATTTGAGGAGAGTAGCATCAGTTCAGTTCATTTCAGTTCAGTCGCTCAGTCGTGTCTGACTCATTGCGACCCCATGACTGCAGCACACCAGGCCTCCTTGTCCATCACCAACTTCCGGAGTTCACTCAAACTCATGTTCATCGAGTCGGTGATGCCATCCAGCCATCTCATCCACTGTCATCCCTTCTTCTCGCCATATTCAATCTTCCCCAGCATCAGGGTCTTTTCAAATGAGTCAGCCCTTCGCATCAGGTAAAGTTTCAGCTTCAACATCAGTACTTCCAATGAACATTCAGGACTGATTTCCTTTAGGATGGACTGGTTGGACCTTCTTGCAGTCCAAGGGACTCTCAAGAGTCTTCTCCAACACCACAGTTCAAAAGCATCAATTCTTCAGCGCTCAGCTTTCTTTATAGTCCAACTCTCACATCCATGATTGACTACTGGAAAAACCATAGCCTTGACTAGACGGAACTTTGTTGGCAAAGTCACGTCTCTGCTTTTTAATATGCTGTCTAAGTTGGTCATAACTTTTCTTCCAAGGAACAAGCATCTTTGAATTCATGGCTGTAGTCACCATCTGCAGTGATTTTGGAGCTCAAAAAATTAAAGTCTGTCACTGTTTCCATTGTTTGCCTATCTATTTCCTGTGAAGTGATGGGACCTGATGCCATGATCTCAGTTTTCTAAATGTTGAGTTTTAAGCCAAATTTTTCACTTTCTTCTTTCACTTTCATCAAGAGGCTCTTTAGTTCTTCTTAGTAGCATCAGTTCAGTTCAGTTCAGTTCATTGGCTCAGTCATGTCCAACTCTTTGCGACCCCATGAATTGCAGCACGCCAGGCCTCCCTGTACATCACCAACTCCTGGAGTTCACACAAACTCACGTCCATCAAGTCAGTGATGTCATCCAGTCATCTCATCCTGTCGTCCACTTCTTCTCCTGCCCCCAGTCCCTCGCAGCATCAGAGTCTTTTCCAGTGAGCCAACTGTTCGCATGAGGTGGCCAAAGTATTGGAGTTTCAGCTTCAGCATCAGTCCTTCCAATGAACACCCAGGACTGATCTTCCTTAAGAATGGACCTGTTGGATCTCCTTGCAGTCCAAGGGACTCTCAAGAGTCTTCTCCAACACCACAGTTCAAAAGCATCAATTATTCAGTGCTCAGCTTTCTTCACAGTCCAACTTTCACATCCATACATGACCACAGGAAAAGCCATATCCTTGACTAGACGGACTTTGGTGGCAAAGTAATGTCTCTGCTTTTCAATATGCTATCTAGGTTGGTCACCACTTTCCCTCTGAGGAGTAAGCATCAAATTTTATGGCTGCAATCACCATCTGCAGTGATTTTGGAGCCCAAAAAAATAAAGTCTGACACTGTTTCCACTGTTTCCCCATCTATTTCCCATGAAGTGATGGGAGCAAATGCCATGATCTTAGTTTTCTGAATGTTGAGCTTTAAGCCAACTTTTTCACTCTCCTCTTTCACTTTCATCAAGAGCCTTTTTAGCTCCTCTTCACTTTGTGCCATAAGGGTGGTGTCATCTGCATATCTGAGGTTATTGATATTTCTCCCAGGAATCTTGATTCAAGCTTGTGCTTCTTTCAGCCCAGCGTTTCTCATGATGTACTCTGCAAAGAAAATAAGCAGGGTGACAATATACAGCCTTGACGTACTCCTTTTCCTATTTGGAACCAGTCTGTTGTTCCATGTCCAATTCTAACTGTTGCTTCCTGACCTGCATACAGATTTCTCAAGAGGCAGGTCAGGTGGTCTGGTATTCCCATCTCTTTCAGAATTTTCCACAGTTCATTGTGATCCACACAGTCAAAGGCTTTGGCATAGTCAGTAAAGCAGAAATTGATGTTTTTCTGGAACTCTCTTGCTTTTTTGATGATCCAGCGGATGTTGGCAATTAGATCTCTGGTTCCTCAGCCTTTTCTAAAACTAGCTTGAACATCTGGAAGTTCACAGTTCACGTATTGCTGAAGCCTGGCTTGGAGAATTTTGAGCATTACTTTACTAGCATGTGAGATGAGTGCAATTGTGTGGTAGTTTGAGCATTCTTTGACATTGCCTTTCTTTGGGATTAGAATGAAAACTGAACTTTTCCAGTCCTGTGGCCACTGCTGAGTTTTCCAAATTTGCTAGTATGTTGAGTGCAGCACTTTCACAGCATCGTCTTTCACGATTTGAAATAGCTCAACTGGAATGCCATCACCTCCACTAGCTTTGTTCATAGTGATGCTTCCTAAGGCCCACTGGACTTCATATTCCAGGATGTCTGGCTCTAGATGAGTGAGCACACCATCATGATTACCTGGGTCATGAGGATCTTTTTTGTACAGTTCTTCTGTGTATTCTTGCCACCTCTTCTTAATATCTTCTGCTTCTCTTAGATCCAGACCATTTCTGTCCTTTATCGAGCCCATCTTTGCATGAAATGTTCCCTTGGTATCTCTAATTTTCTTGAAGAGATCTCTAGTCTTTCCCATTCTGTTGCTTTCCTCTATTTCTTTGCACTGATAACTGAGGAAGGCTTTCTTATCTCTCCTTGCTATTCTTTGGAACTCTGCATTTAGATGCCTATATCTTTCCTTTTCTCCTTTGCTTTTCACTTCTCTTCTTTTCACAGCTATTTGTAGGGCCTCCCCAGACAGCCATTTCGCTTTTTTGCATTTCTTTTCCATGGGGATGGTCTTGATCCCTATCTCCTGTACAATGTCACGAACCTCATTCCATAGTTCATCAGGCACTCCATCTATCAGATCTAGGCCCTTAAATCTATTTCTCACTTCCACTGTGTAATCATAAGGGATTTGATTTAGGTCATACCTGAATGGTCTAGTGGTTTTCCCTACTTTCTTCCATTTAAATCTGAATTTGGCAATAAGGAGCTCATGATCTGAGCCACAGCCAGCTCCTGGTCTCACTTTTTATGACTATGTAGAGTTTCTCCATCTTTGGTTGCAAAGAATATAATCAATCTGATTTTGGTGTTGACCATCTGGTGATGTCCATGCGTAGAGTCTTTTCTTGTGTTGTTGGAAGAGGGTGTTTGCTATGACCAGTGCGTTCTCTTGGCAAAACTCTATTAGCCTTTGCCTTGCTTCATTCCATATTCCAAGGCCAAATTGCCTGTTACTCCAGGTGTTTCTTGACTTCCTACTTTTGCATTCTAGTCTCCTATAATGAAAAGGACATCTTTTTTGGGTGTTAGTTCTAAAAGGTCTTGTAGGTCTTCATACAGCTTCTTCAGCGTTACTGGTTGGGGCATAGGCTTGGATTACTGTGATATTGAATGGTTTGCCTTGGAAACGAACAGAGATCATTCTGTCATTTTTGAGATTGCATCCAAGTACTGCATTTTGGACTCTTTTGTTGACCATGATGGCTACTCCATTTCTTCTAAGGGATTCCTGCCCACAGTAGTAAATATAATGGTCATCTGAGTTAAATTCACTCATTCCAGTCCATTTTAGCTCACTGATTCCTAGAACATCAATGTTCACCATTGCTGTCTCCTGTTTGACCACTTCCAATTTTCCTTGATTCATGGACCTGACATTCCAGATTCCTATGCAATATTGCTCTTTATAGCATCGGATCTTGCTTCTATCACCCGTCACTTCCACAGCTGGGCATTGTTTTTGCTTTGGCTCCATCCCTTCATTCTTTCTGGAGTTATTTCTCCACTGATCTCCAGTAGCATATTGGGCCCCTACCAACCTGTGGAGTTCCTCTTTCAGTATCTTATCATTTTACTGTTTCATACTGTTCATAGGGTTCTCAAGACAAGAATATTGAAGTGGTTTTCCATTCCCTTCTCCAGTGGACCACATTCTGTCAGACCTCTCCACCATGACTGGCCCGTCTTGGGTGGCCCCACACAGCATGGCTTAGTTTCATTGAGTTAGACAAGGCTGTGGTCCATGTGATCAGATTGACTAGTTTGTTGTGAGTATGGTTTCAGTGTGTCTGCCCTCTGATGCCCCCTTGCAACACCTACCGTCTTACTGGGGTTTCTCTTACCTTGGATGTGGGGTATCTCTTTGCGGCTGCTCCAGCAATGCACAGTCGCTGCTCCTTACCTTGGACGAGGGGTATCTCCTCACTGCCGCCCCTCTGGACGATCATGGAGTAGCTCCTCTCGGCCCTCCTTTTTAGTAGCATAATGAGATTTAATTTGAGATAGTAACAAACAACAGAAGGGGGTGAAAGAGGTAAACATAGGTGACAAGGAGATTATAAACTCTTGAGAGTCCCTTGGACTGCCAGGAGATCCAACCAGTCCTTTCTGAAGGAGTTCTGCCCTGGAATTTCTTTGGAAGGAATGATGCTAAAGCTGAAACTCCAGGACTTTGGCCACCTCACGCGAAGAGTTGACTCACTGGAAAAGACTTTGATGCTGGGAGGGATTGGGGGCAGGAGGAGAAGGGGATGACAGATGATGAGATGGCTGGATGGCATCACCAACTTGATGGACATGAGTCTGAGTGAACTCCAGGAGTTGGTGATGGACAGGGAGGCCTGGCATGTTGCAGTTCATGGGGTGGCAAAGAGTCAGACACGACTGAGTGACTAAACTGAACTGAGCTGAACTGATTTTTCTGGAAAATGGGATGTGAATATATTCTACTTCTTAAAAGTGATTCTATCATTTTTACCACTTAAAGAAAGCCAAAATTTTTGCACCAGTCTGACAAGTTCTAGACCAACATGAAAGTCTACAAAGATATTTTAATGTATGGGTCTACCATCAAGAGGTTCAGCTTTCTATGCAGTTCTTTTCCCAAGTCCGTTAAAAGCCGTAATTGACAGTCATGGCAAGGCAGGATCAACAATTAATGTGATTAATTATGCATCTTACTTTGATGGTGCTTACAGCCATGAAATTAAAAGACGCTTCCCCCTTGGAAGAAAAGTTATGACCAACCTAGATAGCATATTCAAAAGCAGAGACATTACTTTGCCAACAAAGGTCCATCTAGTCAAGGCTATGGTTTTTCCTGTGGTCATGTATGGATGCGAGAGTTGGACTGTGAAGAAGGCTGAGTGCCAAAGAGTTGATGCTTTTGAACTGTGGTGTTGGAGAAGACTCTTGAGAGTCCCTTGGACTACAAGGAGATCCAACCAGTCCATTCTGAAGGGGATCAACCCTGGGATTTCTTCGGAAGGAATGATGCTGAAGCTGAAATTCCAGTACTTTGGCCACCTCATGCGAAGAGTTGACTCATTGGAAAAGACTTGGTGCTGGGAGGGATTGGGGGCAGGAGGAAAAGGGGACGACCAAGGATGAGATGGCTGGATGGCATCACTGACTCGATGGATGCGATCTGAGTGAACTCCGGGAGTTGGTGATGGACAGGGAGGCCTGGCATGCTGCGATTCATGGGGTCGCAAAGAGTCAGAGACGACTGACGGACTGAACTGAACTGAACTGAACTGAACTTTGAACTAAGAAGAAGAATGGGGAACTACTAGGTAAGGTTAGACATAAACTGAAAGGATTTTAAAGCATACATACTGATACTGGAGGCACATATATAACATATACTAAATTCGTGCCTCCAATCCTGAGCATTATAGTGAAAAGACCATCGTGGATATTCTGCTAGTTTTCTTTTTTTTTTTTAACGTGCTTCCACTACACTTGTGCCTGATCTGATCCCTTAGCAAAAGCTCAAGATGCCCTCTTTTCACGGACAGTAATGAAACTGCCACCGGGTGGCAGCAGAGGTTAAGAATATATGAGTACTGCCAAATGGCAAAAAAATTAAAAGTTAGGCAAGGGAAGAGAGAAGGAGAGGAATAAAATAATTACGGAAATTTTATAGTAAGAAAATAACAAAGCAAGGTAACCAGCACACAGATTGTCCTTACTGGTCCACAGAATTGCATTCCGGGAGTAGTGAGTGTGTGTGTGCGCGTGTGTGTGTGTATAGGGGGCACATTTTTCACACTTTAACATCTCTGAAATTGGGACACATCCTACAGTGGATAATTTCTATTTTATTTATGTATTATTGCATAACAAATCACTCCAAAATTCAATAAACTTAAAAAGCAACAATTTTATTGTATTTTAGTTTCATGGATTCACTGAGCTTCTCCAGGGGGTTCTTCAGATGGTCCTGCCAGGGGTCTCTCATGAACTGCAGGCTGATAGGAGCTGGGACTGGACTTTTCCAAAAGCTTCACTGGGATTCTTGGACAGCTGGAGTCTGCCCCCTCTCCATGTAGCTCAGGGCTCCTCCTTGTGTCTTCTCCAACAGGGTTCCTGGACCTGTTACAGGGCAACTCAGTGCTCCCAAGAAACAAAACAGAAGCTGAAACATTACTAATGAACAACCCCAGAAGTCACATAGAATCACTTTTATTACATTCCATTGATCAAGAGCATCACAGGGTCCAGCTTGTATTCAAGAGAAAGTGAAACAGACTCTGTCGTGAAGTAGTAAGATCACGTTACAGAAGACCATGTAGATGAAGGAATTGTTGTAGCCACCTTCGGAAATATTTTGCTAAATCTGCCATTTGATTACAAAATCACTTTTTCTCCCACATAGAAAATATTTTTAGCCTCTCCCCAGAAATTCTCACCTTATTACGGATGCACTAGGATCTCAGCATCAAAATCAGGTGTGAATATGGTTTGTGGGTGAAGCTCCTTAAGTACGACTCTTCAAGTGTAGATCCTGAAGAAATCTCGTGGGGTTTTTTTGGGGGGGTGGGGTTCTTTGTGAGGTTTTTGGAGCCATGCTACATGGCTTGCAGGATTTTAGCTCCCTAACTGCGGATTGAATTCAGGCTCCTGCAGGGAAAGCACAAGCTCAAAAAATTGGACCACCAGGGAATCCCTAGTTGCTAAAGAAATCTGAACTTACAAGACATCTGTACACAAACTCAATAAATGATAAGGAGACAAAGAAAGGTGAGTGCAATAAATATTCAGTCCAGAATGAAGACTAGGGAAAATGGACTCTAGTTCTTGATGGGGGAGTGACAAGGACAAAAGAACCTGTGGTTTATTATTATATACACTTCAAATAGGTGTAGTGCATGGTTCATCAGCTATACGCAATGAAGGCATTTGCTTCTTTGTTTTTAAAGATCATGTGCGATGGGAGACGGGCAGCCATCTTTGGAAACAAGTCTGACATGGCGTTTTACACAATAGCTGTCAGGCAGTCAACATTCCTTCTTCATGTATGAACTTGGCTGCTTTCCCATTGACCTTCCCATTAAACAGCTTTAATCTCCCAGTGTTTTAGTCAGTGAGTCATTTGAAAAAGGAACTGGAATTCTGATTGTTGTTTGAAACCCTCCCGTGACAACTACTAGTCAGGTCAAAAAAGTGTTAGCTTGAAGACCGACCAAATGGTTGTCAGCTTGGCAACCATCTCAGAGACAATGGTGCTGCTGCTGCTGCTGCTAAGTCGCAATGGTGAGGCACTCTTTTAGGAAATGCTGCATTGGCAGCAGTCACGTGATATACAAAAGGACACAGAATATAAAAAGTGATTCAAATGAAATACCCTCTAATGAAAGTAAGTTTTAGGAATATTGAATGCCGGATCTAGGCCTGGGAGGGAGGCACAGAACAGAAGAGCTAGCTAACATTCCAAATACATCATTGCTACATTTCAGGCAAATAGTGAAAAAGCTCTTGATTTCCAATCTAGTGTTCTCTGGAGAACACTAAGATCTCCTGACTTGGATAACCCAACACAGAAGGCACTTAGACAGGAAAATGGACAGCATGGCTTTTGTCTTTCCAAATGGGGTAGGGGATTAGATGACATTTGTTTATTAAGGACAGAAACAGCCTGGGGACCTAGCACTACATCAGGGGCTTTATGATAATTCTGTGCCATCTACTAGATGCACTTTTTTTTTTACCTTTTGGCCATGCCAAATGACATGTGGGATCTTAGTTCCCCAGCCAGGAATCAAACCTGGGCTCTCTGCATCGGGAGCACAGAGTCTTAACCAGTGGACCACCAGGAAAGTCCCTGTGCCATACAGTGAAATTACATAGTGTATGTGACTGTGAACCATTCCAAAATGATACCAAGATTAGCACTTGATTCTACCTGCATCTTCTCCTTTCTCTCTTAATTTTTGGAAAGCTTAATTTTCTGTAATCAGTTGTCACCTTTCTATTAAAAATATGATGTGTTTCTGTTTTATCCTCTTTTGTTCTTTTCTTCATTACTGACACGTGCTACAGCTGATACTTTACTTTCCTTGCCACTTAATGTTATGTTTTTTGTTCTTATTCACTCACTATCTTTCTAGGACTAGAGTCGATAACTGGCAAAGACCTGAAGGCAGGGTACAAGCAGGCTGACTAATCAAATGATCCTAGATTTCTGTTTGAAAATGTCTGGTGACAAAGGGAATGATTCACCACAAATGAACTATTCGGGGATCTGAGTATAGTCAAAATGACACACGAATTTTTCTAGAAACAAGATAAGTGATTGGATAATAGATTCTACCCATTCAGTTCAGTTCAGTCACTCAGTCGTGTCGGACTCTTTGCGACCCCATGAATCGCAGCATGCCAGGCCTCCCTGCTCATCACCATCTTCAGAGTTCACTTAGACTCACGTCCATCAAGTCCGTGATGCCATCCAGCCATCGCATCCTTGTCGTCCCCTTCTCCTCCTGCCCCCAATCCCTCCCAGCATCAGAGTTTTTTCCAATGAGTCAACTATTCTCATGAGGTGGCCAAAGTACTGGAGTTTCAGCTTTAGCATCATTCCTTCCAAAGAAATCCCAGGGTTGATCTCCTTCAGAATGGACTGGTTGGATCTCCTTGCAGTTCAAGGGACCCTCAAGAGTCTTCTCCAACACCACAGTTCAAAAGCATCAACTCTTTGGCACTCAGCCTTCTTCACAGCCCAACTCTCACATCCATACATGACCACAGGAAAAACCATAGCCTTGACTAGACGGACCTTAATCGGCAAAGTAATGTCTCTACTTTTCAATATGCTATCTAGGTTGGAAATAACTTTCCTTCCAAGGAGTAAGCGTCTTTTAATTTCATGGCTGCAATCACAATCTGCAGTGATTCTGCAGCCCCCCAAAATAAAGTCTGACACTGTTTCCACTGTTTCCCTATCTATTTCCCTTGAAGTGATGGGACCGGATGCCATGATCTTCATTTTCTGAATGTTGAGCTTTAAGACAACTTTTTCGCTCTCCTCTTTCACTTTCATCAAGAGCCTTTTTAGCTCCTCTTCACTTTCTGCCATAAGGGTGGTGTCATCTGCGTATCTGACGTTATTGATATTTCTCCCGGCAGTTTTATTCCAGCTTGTGTTTCTTCCAGTCCAGCTTTTTCATGACGTACTCTGCATATAAGTTAAATAAGCAGGGTGACAATATACAGCCTTGAGGTACTCCTTTTCCTATTTGAAACCAGTCTGTTGTTCCATGTCCAGTTCTAACTGTTGCTTCCTGACCTGCATACAGATTTCTTAACAGGCAGGTCAGGTGGTCTGGTATTCCCATCTCTTTCAGAATTTTCCACAGTTTATTGTAATCCACACAGTTAAAGGCTTTGGCATAGTCAATAAAGCAAAAATCAATGTCTTTCTGGAACTCTCTTGTTTTTTCCATGATCCAGCGGATGTTGGCAATTTGATCTCTGGTTCCTCTGCCTATTCTAAAACCTACTTGAACATCAGGGAGTTCACGGTTCATGTATTGCTGAAGCCTGGCTTGGAGAATTTTGAGCATTACTTTTCTAGCATGTCAGATGAGTGCAATTGTGCCTTAGTTTGAGCATGCTTTGGCGTTGCCTTTCTTTGGGATTGGAATGAAAACTGACCTTTTCCAGTCCTGTAGCCACTGCTGAGTTTTCCAAATTTGCTGGCATATTGAGTGCAGCACTTTCACAGCATCATCTTTCAGGAATTGAAACAGCTCAAGTGGAATTCCATCAGCTCCACTAGCTTTGTTCATAGTGATGCTTTCTAAGGCCCACTTGACTTCATATTCCAAGATGTCTGGTTCTAGATTAGTGATCACATCATCATGACTATCTGGGTCGTGAAGATCTTTTTTGTACAGTTCTTCTGTGTATTCTTGCCACCTCTTCTTAATATCTTCTGCTTCTCTTAGATCCAGACCATTTCTGTCCTTTATCAACCCCATCTTTGCATGAAATGTTCCCTTGGTATCTCTAATTTTCTTGAAGAGATCTCTAGTCTTTCCCAATCTGTTGTTTTCCTCTATTTCTTTGCATTGATCGCTGAAGAAGGCTTTCTTATCTCTTCTTGCTATTCTTTGGAACTCTGCATTTAGATGCCTATATCTTTCCTTTTCTCCTTTGTTTTTGCCTCTCTTCTCTTCACAGCTATTTGTAAGGCCTCCCCAGACAGCCATTTTGCTTTTTTGCATTTCTTTTCCATGGGGATGATCTTGATACCTGTCTCCTGCACAGTGTCACGAACTTCATTCCATAGTTCATCAGGCACTCTATCGATCAGATCTAGGCCCTTAAATCTATTACTCACTTCCAATGTATAATCATAAGGGATTTGATTTAGATCAAACCTGAATGGTCTAGTGGTTTTCCCTACTTTCTTCAATTTAAGTCTGAATTTGGTAATAAGGAGTTCATGATCTGAGCCACAGTCAGCTCCTGGTCTTGTTTTTGTTAACTGTATAGAGCTCCATCTTTGGCTGCATAGAATATAATCAATCTGATTTCGGTGTTGACCATCTGGTGATGTCCATGTGTAGAGTCTTCTCTTGTGTTGTTGGAAGAGGGTGTTTGCTATGACCAGGGGTGGCGGCCGGGAGGAAACACCCCACGTCCCATGTCAGGGGCAGCCTGGAGAAGCCACCTCGCGCCCGAGGCCAGGGGCAGTGACCCTGAGGAGCCACCCGGAGCCCAAGGCCAGGGGCGGCAGCTGGAAGGAGCCACCCATGCCCAAGGCCAGGGCCCACAGCCGCGAGGAGCAACCCGAGGAGCAGTGGCTGTGCAGGCGCAGGAGGGCCTAGAGGAGCTATCCCAAGTTGAAGGTCAGGAACGGTGACGGTAAGGAGATACCCCTTGTCCAAGGTAAGGAGCAGCAGTGGTGCTTTGCTGGAGCAGCCGTGAAGAGATATCCCCACGTCCAAGGTAAGAGAAACCCAAGTAAGATGGTAGGTGTTGCAAGAGGGCATCAGAGGGCAGACACACTGAAACCATACTCACAGAAAACTAGTCAATCTAATCACACTAGGACCACAGCCTTGCCTAACTCAGTGAAACCAAGCCATGCCTGAGGGGCAACCCAAGATGGGCGGGTCATGGTGGAGAGGTCTGACAGAACGTGGTCCGCTGGAGAAGGAATGGCAAGCCACTTCAGTATTCTTGCCTTGAGAACCCCATGAACAGTATGAAAAGGCAAAATGATAGGATACCTAAAGAGGAAATCCCCAGGTCATTAGGTGCCCAATATGCTACTGGACATCAGAGGACAAATAACTACAGAAAGAACGAAGGGATGGAGCCAAAGCAAAAACAATACCCACTTGTGGATGTGACTGGTGATAGAAGCAAGATCCGATATTGTAAAGAGCAATATTGCATAGGAACCTGGAATGTCAGGTCCATGAATCAAGGCAAATTGGAAGTGGTCGAACAAGAGATGGCAAGGGTGAACGTCGACATTCTAGGAATCAGCGAACTAAAATGGACTGGAATGGGTGAATTTAACTCAGATGACCATTATATCTACTACTGCGGGCAGGAATCCCTCAGAAGAAATGGAGTAGCCATCATGGTCAACAAAAGAGTCCAAAATGCAGTACCTGGATGCAATCTCAAAAACGACAGAATGATCTCTGTTCATCTCCAAGGCAAACCATTCAATATCATAGTTATCCAAGTCTATACCCCAACCAGTAATGCTGAAGAAGCTGAAGTTGAACAGTTTTATGAAGACTTACAAGACCTTTTAGAACTAACATCCAAAAAAGATGTCCTTTTCATTATAGGGGACTGCAATGCAAACGTAGGAGGTCAAGATAAACCTGGAGTAACAGGCAAATTTGGCCTTGGAATGAATTCTACCCATGATTGATCATTTAAAAATAAAACAGACAAAAACCTGAAAGAGCAGTCTTTAACTCAATACCCTCTGAATGACCTTGGACAGAGTACTTTAGCAATTCTTAGATCAGGGCAATCATCGACTTTGACCACAAGAGGGCAGTTAAAATCACCAGAGATCATCATACATGTTTGTTTGTTTTATTAAAAATCCGAAATCTGGGTATGTAAACTGAACTTGTTCAGATAAGCTAGTTCATTATATTTTTAGTTTGTTTTTTAATTTAAGGATGTTTCCCTTGCAGAATTTTGCCGTTTGCTGCTACACATCAACAAGAATCATCCATAGGTACACCCATGTCCCCTCTCTTCTGAACCTCCCTCCCACCTCCCTCCCATCCCGCCCTTCTAGATTCTCACAGAGCCCCTGCTTGAGTTCTCTGAGTCATACAGCAAATTCCCATTGGCTATCTATTTCACATGTGGTATTGTAAATTTCCATGTTACTCTCTCCATACATCTCATCCTCTCCTTCCTCTCCTCTGCGCCCCCCCCCAACCCCTGTGTCCATAGGTCTGTTCTCTATGTCTGCTTCTCCATTGCTGCCCTGAAAGTAAACTCCTCAGCACCATCTTTTTAAAGTGGATGGGAAAGAGAAGGAAGGAAGGAAAGGATTGTGGTTGTTGTTCAATCTCTAAATCGTCTTTAACTCTTTGTGACCCCATGACCTGCAGCATGCCAGGCTTGCCTTTCCTTCATTATCTCCCTGAGTTTGCTCAAAGTCATGTGATAGAAAAAAAATGAATTTTAATTTTTAAAAAAACCTAAGTTTATACATGTGCAGAAACCAAATAAAATCTTTCTGTCACTCCTCAATGTCTGAGTACACAAATTGATACCAAAAGTTTAATTCAATTTAAAACAAAATTTCAATCTTATAAAATTTCTGGCTACATTCCTCTGGCTTCTGAGTCTTGTTTTCACAAACCAGCGGTGGGGAAGTGAGGCAGCCCTCTGGCCTCTGGAGTTGGGGATTGGAAGAACAAAGTCTTTTTTACTGGTGCTCTGTTAGCTAGCTATCACTTTGTGTGACTGATACCTATAGTGGTCCTGTGATGTGTCATCTCAGCTAGGCAACAGTCCCCAGTCATTCAATCAAACACTGGTTTTTTTGTTGTTTTTTTTTTTTGGAGGGGGGGTGGCACCCTGCAGTATGTGGGATCTTGGTTCCCCAACCAGGGTTTGAATCGTCACCCCCCACACTGGAAGCGCAGTCTTAACCAGTGGACTGCCAGGGAAGTCCATCGCACTAGTCTAGATGTTGCTGTGAAGGTGTGCTTCCCAGGTGGCATTAGTGTTAAAGAACCCCCTGGCAATGCAGAAGATGCTGGAGACACAGGTTTGATCCCTGAGTCAGGAAGATCCCCTGGTGGAGGGTATGGCAACCCACTCCAGTATTTTTGCCTGGAGAATTCCATGGACAGAGGAGCCTGCCAGGCTATAGTCCATAGAGTCACAAAAAGTTGGACACAACTGAAGTAACTCAGCACACACACACATATGCAAAGTCTATATAACCAGTTGACTTTAAGTAAGGGAGATTACCACAATCAAGGTGGGATAGATTCAATCAGTTGACAGGCCTTAAGAGCAGAATTCAAGTTTCCCTGATGAAGAAGAAATTCCTCCTGGGGACAGCAGTGCCCCCCAGTCTGCCCTTCCTGATAGCCTGCCCTTTGAGTTTTGGACTTGCCTAGTTGGCCCCACAATTGCCTGAACCAATTCCTTGTAATATATATATTTTTAAATGTATCTCCTACTGGCTCTGCTTCTTTTGTTGAACCTGGACTGATATGATCCCCAGATACTAGTGGGTTTCAGGAGATCCCACACACAGCCAGACACACCCCTGAGGAATTTCCACCCTGCATCATTTCCTGATACAGGTGATATGCTCTCTGGAGGGCCTCTTCACTCATGGCCAAACATTCCACAGGACCTCTTTCTCCTGGCGTCCCCTTTGTAGACAACTCAAACCCCATTAACTTCTTCTGTTTCCTCTGGACCTGGGGTGCTCCTATACCCACTGAACAAATGGTGAAATTGAACTGGCATCGACTGCACCTGCCCCTCCTTACCCTGGCATGAGGGGCAATTTCAGCTAGCTTCCCGCCACCAGACCACTCCAGGCAACATTCAGATGGAAGTGTCTATGCCGTCCACAACAGGGCACTTAGGTCGAGTTCTTACAATCACTCTCTTGCTCTCCAGTCAGCCCTGGGTCTGCAAATTTCCAGAGCTGAGCCATACAGACTGGGAAGGACTGTGTCCACCTCCAGCAAGCAGAGGCCGTCCTAGTTCCTCCCCATCTTGGCCTGGGCTGAAGGAGGGGAAACACGCCAGCAATCTCATCATCCACAGATACCCTCAAAAAATTTGCCTCTGTAATTGGTTTTGAATTTTTCATTATATGGGCTGTGGGTAACTGTCCCCAGACCCATTTAGAAAGTCCTATGCGGTGTGTCCAAGGACTATCTTTGGAACACAAGATTTCTTACCACCTACTATTCTTAGTTTGCCTATATGCAGGTCAGGAAGCAACAGTTAGAACTGGACATGGAACAACAGACTGGTTCCAAATAGGAAAAGGAGTACATCAAGGCTGTATAATGTCGCCCTGCTTATTTAACTTATATGCAGCGTACATCATGAGAAACACTGGACTGGAAGAAACACAAGCTGGAATCAAGACTGCTGGGAGAAATATAAAAAACCTCAGATATGCAGATGACACCACCCTTATGGCAGAAAGTGAAGAGGAATTAAATTGATGAAAGTGAAAGAGGAAAGCGAAAAGGTTGGCTTAAAGCTCAACATTCAGAAAACGAAGATCATGGCATCTGGTCCCATCACTTCATGGGGAATAGATGGGGAAACAGTGGAAACAGTGTCAGACTTTATTTTGGGGGCTCCAAAATCACTTCAGATGGTGATTGCAGCCATGAAATTAAAAGATGATTACTTCTTGGAAGGAAAGTTATGACCAACCTAGATAGCATATTCAAAAGCAGAGACATTACTTTGCCAGCAAAGGTCTGTCTAGTCAAGGATATGGTTTTCCCAGTGGTCATGTATGGATGTGAAAGCTGGACTGTAAAGAAAACTGAGCACTGAAGAACTGATGCTTTTGAACTGTGGTGTTGGAGAAGACTCTTGAGAGTCCCTTGGACTGCAAGGAGATCTAATTAGTCCATCCTAAAGGAGATCAGTCCTGGGTGTTCGTTGGAAGGACTGATGCTGAAGCTGAAACTCCAATACTTTGGCCACCTCATGTGAACAACTGACTCATTGGAAAGGCCCCTGATGCTGGGAGGGATTGGGGGCAGGAGAAGAAGGGGACAACAGAGGATGAGATGGCTGGATGGCATCACCAACTCGATGGACGTGAGTCTGAGTGAACTCCAGGAGTTGGTGATGGATAGGGAGGCCTGGTGTGCTGCGATTCATGGGGTCGCAAAGAGTCAGACATGACTGAGCGACTGAACTGAACTGAACTGAACTGATTCTCAGCTTTAGGTTTCAGCCAAAATTTTGAGACCACAGGAAAACAGGTCTTGCTGATATTCTATTTCTCTCATCAATGGGGAAGTTCTTGCACTCTCAAAAAAAAATCAATTATTCATAGGTGATCTTCTATCTGGAATTTTGTGTCTTCAAAGAATATTCCCAGGTTGCTCTTGGCTCTCAACAGCATTGTCTACTACTGACTCTGTTCTTAGTCTAGAGATATTTCTTAAGTCCCCAAGTCTGTCAGTGAATGTATATAGTGCTGTACATTACAGATTCTTAAAGCCTCCTGGTTGAGCCTTCACACATATAACTACTACACTCATTCCCCTGTTTCTCTAGCAAATGCACCAATTTTCCACCCTTCTTGACACACAATGTCAATTCCAGTTAATTCCTGGTATTTCTATGATTACGCCTTTCACTGGAGGTCAGTTGTTTTATATTTTCCTTTAACTAATTTAATCTTAGAATGGAGAATAAAGGATTTCAAAGGACATAAACAGAAAAATTACAAACTAAGACAAAATACTTTCAGCCTGTATTACACACAAATGGCTCATTTATTTAGTATATAAAGAACTTTCTCTCACACATTATTTAAGAAAAGATCAATCACCCAATCTCTTTTTTAAAAAAGGATATAGGCTATGAACTGTCAGATCATAGAAAAGGAAATACAAATGACTTGTAAGCATGTAAAAAGATAACGCTTAGTAAGAGAAATACAAATTAAAACCACAGTGAGAAACCATTTTTCACCTCTCTAACTAGCAAAGATCAAAACGTTTGATGAAAAACTACATTGGTAAAGATGTAAAGGAAAATTAAACTTGTCATGCATTGCTGGAGAGAGTACAAATCTGCAGATTTATGTACAATTGAAAGTGAAAACTGCTCAGTCGTGTCCGACTCTTTGCGACCCCATGGACTATACAGTCCATGGAATTCTCCAGGGCAGAATACTGGAGTGGGTAGCCTTTCCCTTCTCCAGGGGATCTTCCCAACCCAGGGATCGAACCCAGGTCTCCCACATTGCAGGCGGATTCTTTACCAACTGAACCAGCAGTACAATTGAGGAAGTCTACAAATACTCAAAAAGCAAGAAATTACATCTGTAGAAATATAGTCATTGCAGCATTGTTTGTAAAGGCAAAAGAAAGGAAATGATCTAAACTTCCATTAATAGATCAGTTACATAAATTGTTAAATCCATAACATAGAATTCTATCCTGCCACTAAAAAGAATAAGGCAGTTCTAATGAGTATATAAACATAGATTCAAGATACATTGTTAATTGGGGGTGGGAAGTACAGTTCAGAACAGTGTGTATACTATGCTACAACTTGAGGTTTGTGTGTGTGTGAGCATGCATGCTCAGTCATGTCCGATTCTTTGTAACCTCATAGACTACAGTCCGCTAGGTTCTTCTGTCCATGGACGTTTCCAGGCAAGAACACTGGAGAAGGTTGCCATTTACTACTCCAGGGGATCTACCATCCCAGGGACTGAACCCGCATCTCCTGCATCCCTTGCATTAGCAGACAGATTCTTTACTACTGAGCCATCTGGGAAGCCCGTGTGTGTGTGTGTGTGTGTGTGTGTGTGTGTGTGTGTGTGCGTATGTGTGTGTTTGTGTGTGTGTGCACTCGTGTACACAAATGCTTGTTTGTGAACAATTTATATCTAAGAAAGAATGTAAGGCAACAGTATTTTTCTCCAGGGCAAGAAACTGGTGAGCTTGCAATCAGAGGTGGAGCAGAGACTTTTTTCAGGGCTACTGTGTGCATGCACATCTTCAAAACATGGTAAATAATAATTTGATAGAAGTAACATATAAAGAAAATAAGACTGTGACAAGAGCTTTGAAGAAACTAAACAAGCGGATGTCACAGAGACCTGGGAGACTGGCTGTTTTGGACAGAACAGTCATATAGTATGCCTCAATATAAGCTCAGCGAAGTTAAGCGTTTTTGCCTAAAGTCACACAGCAATTATTTGAAAAAGGATTTGAGGAAAGGTTACTCTTGGGGACCTCCCTGGCAATCCAGAGGTTAAGATTTCACCTTTCAATGCAGGGGGTGCAGGTTCAATCTCTGATCAGGAAGCTAAGATTCCCACATGCCTGACAGCCAGGAAACCAAACGTAAAACAGAAGCAGTATTGTAACAAATTCAATAATGATTTTTAAAATGGTCTATGTCAAAAAAAAAAACCCTTAAAAAGCTGGTCTTATTGATTCCAGCATCAGTGCTTTTCCCACTGCCTTCCCGCGGCTCTCAAGAGGGGACAAGGCATTTCCTAAGGAAAAATATATAGAAGGAACCCCAGTGGCTCAGGGGTAAAGAATCCACCTGTAATGTGGGAGACACAGGTTCAATCCCTGGGTTAGGAAGATGCCCTGAAGAAGGAAATGGCTACCCACTCCAGTATTCTTGCCTGGAGAAACCTAGGGACAGAGGAGCCTAGGGGGCTCCATCCACGGAGTTACAAAAGAGGTGGACACAACTGAGCAACTGAGCACACACACACATACAAGGAACCAGTGTAACTAACAGTGTTCAGGAAAGCATTTGAGCATTCCATACCTGTCACAGCTAGCAGCATTTAGATGCAAATAGTTGCTTACAAGTCATGCAGGGCCTTGCAAGTCATGAAAAACTGTTTAAGCAGAAAATAGAAAGAACTAAGGGGAAAAAAACTTTTAGATCTTTACTGGTGATCTAGAGAGCACATTCTAGCCCATCTTTGGAGAAACATCACATACATAACATCTTGGGACATCACCGTAGCTAAGGCAAGAAAACTCTAAGAGCAGTCTTGGCATCCATGACAAAATTTGTCCAGTGAGGTCACTGACCCTATCTCCACGTAACCAAAGATGTGGCCCTTTTGAAGACAGGTAGGACTTGTTTTGAGGGGGCAGAGAAAGTGCAACTTTTTAAAAAGTTTGTGTTTGTTTTTTTTTTTTTAATTTATTTGGCTGCATCGGGTCTTAGTTGTAGCATTCGGGCTCTAGCTATGGGGCACGTGGGATCTTAGTTCCTCAACCAGGGATCAAACCCACATTCCCTGCATTGGAAAGAAAGCCTCAGAAAATGCAACTTTTGAAAGCTGATCTAAAAGAGGGAAAAAAGAGAAGAAGGTGCATTAAGCAGGTCACTCAAAGCTCAAGTGGGACTACACAACTATTGCTAACTCTCCTTTTCCAGAGCAATAGAACCAAACTAGTCTTTCACCTGGGATGAGCTCAGAAAAGCCCTAGCCAGCGAACCCTTGAATGCACTGTCAAGGCCAAGCCACCTCACCAACATTAGAGCTCTACTGTGGTGTCAGAGGGTGTGGACTGGTTTGTTTTGTCTTAATTACTATTGTTTTCAAGTTGTACAGGTAAAAGATAAAAACATTCTCATTTTTAAAAGTTCATCCTACAAAAGAAAAAATAAAGGAAGTAAGTTGGTTATTTAATCATTTTAATATTGATAGATATTTAAATAGTTTCTAATTTTTTCCTGATGACTAGGTCTCTATACAGTATGTGTTCAGTGCCAAATAAAGGGTGCTATTCCCAAATATATTAATATATGTATGTAGCATTCACCATTTCTAGATTAAACTAGTCCTCTGCTCAAATGTGTAGGATTAAGCGAGGATTCAGATGTACCATGTTTCTTGCTCAATTCCTCTAATCAATTCATGAGCTAATAGAAACAACTAGAATAAGAAATTTTAAATTCCATTTTTTTTTATTCAAGCATTGAATATTCACGATACAAGCAAGCACTATTTTAGGTGTTTGGGATACAAGGTCGGATTTGATACAGTCTTTGTCCTAACAATAATACAAAAGGGAAATTTAATAAACATCACAATCCATATCATCAACAGTACAGAATTACAATCTCCTCATCTTTCCCTCCTGTATCTTTTCTTTCTCTTTGCTTTACTGACCTACAATAAGCACTTGTTTTATCTCTAAGATTCTATTGACAATGCTGTGCCTTCTTTCCCTTTGATTTTATTTGTCATTAGGTCCTACTAATCCCTTCTCTATCTCTAAACGACACCTTGTTTCTCATCTATGCCCAACCCTATTAAGGATAAATAATGTTTTTATTATTTTTTAGTCATTTGTGCCAAAAATAATTGGGAGATCAATCCACATAAACTGCTTCTGTAAATTTTCCTCTAAAATAATGCCTTACCAGACTGCCCACATTTCACATTATGAGATTAATACGCAAATCACAGTCATAACAAGGAAAATATAGTCACACACTGGTTTATTCAGCCACAACTATGCATTTTCGAAAAAAACTAAATTCAGTCAAGGCCAGTTATTTATGGAAGTCTGAAGAGCTGAGACACAAAGCACCACCCTGCTCTCTCTCATTCACCTTCCACAACTTATCTCAAGCTTTACCTGCAAAGAGGCACTGTTAGGATAAAAACATATTATCGGGGAGGAGTAGCATGTCAACCCACTAGCACACAGAAAAATCCTGTAGTACACTGGCAATAGCACATATTTGCACAGATTTCATCAGCTTAGCTCAGAATATAACATTTTAAAGGTACATTTTTGACAGAGATGATGGGGATGACTAAGCCAACAACCTTAGTCACTGGAGAGAGGGATACTAAAAACCTTATCTATTTCACTAATTTGCCTACACTCTTTAAAGTGTTAAGATAACATCTAAGTTCTCGCAAAGAGAGTCCAGCAAGAAGCCATCAATCCCAGGGAGGCGGCATTAATTTCACATCTAATTTATGTGCTAGAAGGGCAGCATTCACTAAAGGTGTACTCACGAGAGGTCATCTCCCTCTTTTTAGGGAGCCACAGGACAGAATAAACATTTATCCACGTCTGACCTTCTTACAGACCCACGGCAAAGGAACTTCACAGCTAGAGGCTTGGAGACCATCTTTGCTGATGGTACCACACTTCTGTACCAAGCTGTTTGAAGCAATTCTGTAAGGAACCAAAAAAATCAATCACTTAAGATGACGTGCAGTAAAGGAGTTCTCAAGCATGAGAAAAAAAAAAAAAAAAAGAGCAAATTCTTTCTCCCATTCAGACCTCACTTCTCTCAGCTCCCAAAACTGGAGAATAAAAATTACTCATTGTTCTCTTGAAAATGTCCTCTCTTTTTTTCTTGCCCTTATCAACTATTGATTTCCGTCCTTGTTTCCTTTTCCTTTCCTCTCCTCTCCATCCATTATCCTTGATCTATTTCCCCAGACATATAATTTCTTTTCCCCTTTTCTTTTCTCTTCTCCCTCTCTCTCTCTCTCTCTCTCTGCACTCTTTTGAAGCCCCTTACCTTGAGACATTTAAGGCTGATCCATCTTCCCACCTCCAGCCAGAACTGTTTCTCAGACCAATCCAGTAAAATTCCTGACTGAGGAGATTTTGGAGCCAGATCTAAATGAGAGGTTGCAGAAGATGAAAAAAGGTAGGAAAAAATGCAGAAAGTTTAAAAAGAGATGTAGGGTCATGGTAACACCATTATTCCTTACACCCTCTCTCATCACTGTTATTTATGAACTGAATGTGTGTGTCCCCTCCCTCCCCAGAGCGCTATGTTGAAGCTCTGATATCACAAAGTGATGGCATTTGGAAGTAGCCTGGGCAGTAATTAGGTTTAGATGCGGTCTTCAGGGTGGGACCCACACTAAAAATGGGATTGAAAGTGAAAGTGAAGTCTCTCAGTAGTGTCCGGCTCTTTGCGACCCCATGGACTGTAACCTACCAGGCTCCTCCATTCATGGGATTCTCCAGGCAAGAATACTGGAGTGGGTTGCCATTTCCTTCTCCAGGGGATATTCCCAACGCAGGGATTGAACCCGGGTCTCCCGCCTTGCAGCCAAACGCTTTAACCTCTGAGCCACCAGGGAAGCACCCCCCCAAAAAAAATGGGATTAATGCTCTTAAAGAAGAGGAGAAGGCTTCCCAGGTGGCTTAGTGGTAAAGAATCCACCTGCCAATGACATAAGACATATGTGGGTTTGATCCCTGGATCAGGAAGATCCACTGGAGGAGGGCATGGCAACCCACTCCAGTATTCTTGTCTGGAGAATTTCATGGACAGACGAGCTTTGTGGGCTACAGTCCATAGGATAACAAAAAGTCAGACATGACTGATGCGACTTAGCATGCAGTCTCTCACCACCACATGAGAGGGCAGCTGTCTGCAAGCCAGAAAGAAGTTTCTCACCAGAAACCAAGTCTACCAGCATCTTGATCTTGGACTTGGCCTCCAGAACTCTGAGAAAGAAATGTCTGCGGCCTAAGCTCCCCCACCCTGTCTATGGTTTATAGCAGTCCTAGCAGACTGAAACAACCACCTACTGCAAATAACTACTCTCTCTTTCAAACCTTCGTTCTAGAGATGTGTTGGATGCAGAGTGCAATACTTCCTAGAATTGAACTTCATGCCTATAATTACATTCTGAGATCATGACAGATAAGATAGCTATTACATCTCTACCTTCCAACGCAACTTCTTCCTTAATTAGATGGAGCACCAAATAGGTATTCAGATAAATACCAGATAAATACATATTCAGATAACTTTGAAAGAAGAAAAGCTAAATACTGCTGTGAACACACTCATATTTCACATCATCATTTAACATATATGTTATTATTAAACTTGCAACAATGTATTTGCATTGTTATTTTTTCCCCTACTAAACTCCCATTCTCCAAGTCCTCATCAATCTTGCATATGGCAAGAAAAAATAAACACAGTTCTTAAGGAAAAAGCTGATGGTAAGGTTAAGTTGGTTATACTCTTTACATGTCCCAAGCTACCCACTAGAATACAAATAAGATTCTTTGCTCTGTTGAGTCTGACAGGAAAATGAAGGAGTTTATATCCTAATGGAATTGTCTCTAGAAATAAAATGGACTAAAATATAGGTTAAATCCCAGAAGATTAATTTTGTATAGGATTTGGTGCTAGTGTAATAAATATATTTAGCAACAAGTAAACTACCACCTTGGATATGGCCCTATATTCCCAGCAAGTACTTCATTGTGTATGCTGGTGGGGGGGACAGAGTCTGAAGTGTAAAGGAAGGGTAGGATAAATGAAATGACATCCTAATTTCCAGATTAGCTGGAAACCTTTTGTGCATTATTTAAACAATTTGCTTAAAATGATTATTTAAATTAGGAAAAAAAGTGAGTTTATCCTCATTCTTCCAATGGGATTATAAGAATAACTGTCCGTCTCTTTCTTCCTCGCATTTCATTGGGAGGAATGACAGCTAATGAAACGCAAAAATGAATAGACTTCATTCATTAAATAAATAAATAAACACAGACCTCAATTAGAGTCTGAAGAGCTGGGATTCGATAATACTCACAAACTACAATCCTACACTTGATCACTACTCTCAAGATCCATACAATTCAAAGTCACATGATTCTGCCAGCTTACTACTTCTCCCTGATGAGACTGGACAGGGCAAATGTTTACTGGATCACTCTCACTTGAAAATCAACATCCCACTTGAAAGGAGCTTTTGGAACCAGAGTGCGATTATCTCTGGGTTCTACGGACTCATGAATGATGTGTATGCGTTACTGTAGAAGCAGCATAAAAGCATAAACAAGAGTGTGACCTCAGAAGGCTTATCTTGCGGAGAAGGTGTGAACTAGAGCAATGAGGTGCTATGTCACTTTAGAACTAGTAATGTTTGGTTATACCTTAGAGAGGAAAAAGTACAAAACCTAAAAGCAAGATGAAGACAGAACACAAATGAAACCAGATACATTTTTTTCTTTCCTTTTCATTTTATTTTTAAGGTCAATATTTATGTCTTACACACGCACACATATGCTTTTGCAGGCAATATTTTTAAATTATAATTAAAATACTGCTAAGGTATAGAACATACTCCTTACACTGCCAAAATGAACATGGTTTACAGGATATAGCTAAGATATTTCGGCCCATATGGAGATAAACTACTAAAATACCAAAGCTACTAAATTGGACATATCTTTGATTGGCTAACTTAATTTCGGGGACTATATACTAAATAACTAACCTTAAGGAAATAATTCATATAAATATGTTTGTAGCTACTTAAAAATTGGAAATCAGATTATTTTCTAGAAATAGGAAAACAGTTAAGCAAAAATATAATAATACAGAATTTTAAAAGATAAGTATCTGTAATGATTTAACGTGTGGAAAAAGGACTGAAATTATGCTACGTTAGAAAAGCAAAACATAAACATATGGTATCCAAAAAGCCTAGATATTTACAAAGGGTAAACATGTAATTTTAAATAACAGGTATGTTATATTTTCAAATAATATAATTTACATTTTTCTTCAATCTCCAGACACTTTTTCAGGTGAAGTACGTAAAACAATACATGTAGTTCTTAATTTGAAAAAAAAAAGTACAATACAGTGTACCCGTAAAATTATTTAAATCTATTGTTTTCAATTTAGAGTTACTTCACTTGAAAATGTGTCTGGAAGGCTGAATAAACACACATTGAGCATATTATGTGAAAGTTTAACAAATATACTATTTAAAAATAACTTTATCCTCTGTTTCCAGACTTTTCAAATAAATCTTATAGAATGTAAGCACTGACTGCTGCTGCTGCTAAGTCGCTTCGGTCGTGTCCGACTCTGTGCAACCCCATAGAAGGCAGCCCACCAGGCTCCCCCATCCCTGGGATTCTCCAAGCAAGAACACTGGAGTGGGTTGCCATTTCCTTTTCCTATACATGAAAGTGAAAAGTGAAAGTGAAGTCGCTCAGTCGTGTCCAACTCTTAGGGACCCCATGGACTGCAGCCTACCAGGCTCCTCCGTCCATGGGATTTTCCAGGCAAGAGTACTGGAGAGGGGTGCCATTGCGTTCTCCGAAGCATTGACTACTAGCATATAAAAACATGCAGATACCTTAAGAGATTTAAGGGAAACTTGACAGGGTACAAAATTACTAGAATTTAATATTGACAAGAATTTCCCCTATAATTTTGTGTACGTGCACAATACTAAAAGTTAGTGAGCCTTGCTCGGGAAACCGAGCACTCTCTTTAAAAGAGTGAAACGCTGGGGTCCCACGAACTGGGGTGGCAGGAGGACCCGCACTCCCGCTTCCCTAAGTCTCCAGGGCGCACCTGCCCACAGCAACGGGCACGTTCTTGCTCCCTGCAACGCCCAGGAGGGACGTCGGCTCCACCCAGGGAGCAACAAAGGAGGAGCCCAAGAGATGAGGTTCTCGGCTAACCTGCTCCTGCAAAAAAGAGGAAATCAGAGTGGAAGCCAAAAAATGGCGGCAGGAAAGGATAAAATTTCAAATCAAAAAAAAAAAAAACAAAAAAAAACCCACAAACAAAAGGGGAAAAAGGAGAACGAGGGAAACAGGCTAACCAAGAGACAAGATTTACCTGCAGAAAACAGAAACTAAGAGAGAGGAGAACCCAGCCTCTGATGAAGCAGGAGACAAAAGAAGCCAGATCTGATTCAAATCACCGCCCTGTCTTAGTGGTTCCTGTCTCCCTTCTTGCACAATACAGGGCAATACGTTTATCAACTACTTTGTAAATGCAAAACTGTGAGTAGCTCTGGAAACATTTTTAAGAAGGAGGAAATTCAACCTTATTCCATTTTTTAAGTGCTAACTGCTTTTCTTTAAGAGGTGAAATCATTTACCGGTTTTTTGTGGGGTTTTTTGTTTTGTTTTTTTTTTTTTTTTTTGGTACAACCAGAAAATAGAGGGATATTGAATACAGAGGCTTTGACTGTCTTGGGTGTCAGCTTAACATTGCATAGAGGGGGTAGATTTTACATCCTCCAATGCAAAGCACACTAAATGGCAATTTGGAGTCAGTTGTGTGTTTAACATGTCTTGGACACTTTGAACTACTTTTATTCCCATGTTGGTTTTGGTGAAATTGTTTCTTAAAGAAAAACCATGCCTTGATCTCCGCTCTCCCTGTCAGAATTTTGTGTACTCTGTAACATCTTTGTTCAGGTAGTACCATTTTCCTAGTTAACTTTCTTCATCTGCTGTGAAAGATTAATGTCATATACACTACTAATGAATTTTCAAATTGTGAATCTGTGGGACATATGATATAACAGCGTATGAACACTTAAGGCATTCATACTTAACATACTGTTAAGACAAGTTTGCCTTCACATTTTAAACTGGAGAGTAACTTGGATAATTGTTCAGAAAAGAATCACAATTACATGGGGTTTTTCTTAGATTTTTGGTACAAATGTTAAGAATTATACACAAATTTAAACTTCTGTATACCGGTAAATCATAAAGAAAATCAACCCTGAATATTCATTGGAAGGACTGGTGCTGAAGCTGAAGCTCCAATACTTTGGCCACCTGATGCAAAGAACTGACTCACTGGAAAAGACCCTGATGCTGGGAAAGACTGAAGGCAGGAGAAGGGGACGACAGAGGATGAGATGGTTGGATGGCATCAGTGACTCAATGGACATAAGTTTGAGCAAACTCTGGGAGATAGTAATGGACAGGGAAGGTTGGCAGGCTACAGTCCATGGGTTCACAAAGAGTCAGACATGACTTACTGACTGAACAACACAGCAAAATACTGATCTTCAAAACCATCAGTACAGTTTCAATTATGAAAGAAAAAAAATAGTAAAACACTGTCCATCAACAGGTGAATGGATAAACAAAATGTGGTCCTATCCATGTAACAGAATAGTATTCAGCCTTTAGAAGGAATGAAATTCTGATACCTGCTACAGCACAGACGTACCTTGGAAACATGCCCAACAAAAGAAGCCAGTGAAATGAAATAAGTCAGATACAAAAGGATATAAGAGGAAAATTCAGAGATAAAGATTAGACTAGTAGTCACCAGGGTCTGGGGGGTGGGGTTATGGGGAGTTACTGTTAAATGGGTGTGGAGTTTCTATTTGGGGTGATATAAAAGGTTCTGGAAATGAACAGTGGTCACAGTTGTAAAACGATCTGAATATACTTAATTCCACTTAATTATATACTTGAAAGTTGTCAAAATAGTAAGTTGTATGTTATTGATGCTTTACCACACTTTTTAAGTTAAAAAAAAAAAGGAGTGAGAAGTATCCTAACCTACCTACCAAAGGTATGCTTTGGGGCGAAGTTCATAATGGTTGCTTTATCTGGTTATGAAGAAAGGGTGACAAATACACACACATTACCCAGACTACAAAGACCTCAAGCAAAACAGTTCTCCTATCATCTACCATCTGCTTCCAGCCATTTAGTTCTATCTTCTAACACATCATTTCAGATTTCCTCAGAAGGGAAAAACTCGATTCAACAAATCATAATTTACTTTGTGATACATATTTTACTGAAATTTTACACTCTGGGAGACAGAAAAGAAAAACAAAAGTTATTTCAAATCTGGGCTTTATTTCAAGTGTCAAGGAGAATTAAAGTGGAAAGAAGGAAAACTAAAATGAAGTGATTCCTCCTACGTTAAAAAAAAATTTCACATAGATTGTTCTCAATTAATACTTGTAACGATTCTGGAAAAAAATAATTTCTCCACTTGGTACATGAGGAAATTGAGAGTCAAAGAGGTTAAGAAACTTGCTGAAGCTCACATAGCTAGTAAGCAATTTAGTAAAAACAAACTCATGTCTGTCTGAAAGAAATTAAGCTCTTTTCATTACCTGAATCTACTTTACATTATGGGGGAAAGTGACCATGTTATCATAGTGTTTGTAGTCACAGAAGGAAATTCGATATAATTAGATGGCTTCCCTCGTGGCTCAAAGGGTAAAGAGTCTGCCTGCAATGTGGGAGACCTGGGTTCAGTCCCTGGGTCAGGAATATCCCCTGGAGAAGGAAATGGCAACCCACTCCGGTACTCTTGCCTGGAAAATCCCGTGGACAGACAAGCCTGGTAGGCTACAGTCCATGGGGTAGCAGAGTCGGACACGACTGAGCGACTTCACTTTCACTTTCACTTCCCTAAATACAAGAAAAGCCAATACTGAAATTTCAGGGAGAAGATAGGGACAATCGCAAAGTTATAAACTCTAACAGGGATGATAGTTCAAGTTGAACGAGAGATTGTTAAAGCAATAAAGTCTGAAGATATAATCTCAAATTATGATAATGAGGAAGAAAGACATTATGCAGCAAGGAGCATCAGGATAGGTTGAAAGAAACCAAAGTATTTCCACAGGGAAAACTCTTTAGTCAATATATATTTTAAAATAACACACCAACAACTATAAGAAACAAAAGTTAACGATCAAAATAAACTTATCTATATGCAGAAAAAACAACAACAAAAATCAAGAATTTGAACATATCTAAAGATCAATTCTTCAGATGATGATTGCAGCCGTGAAATTAAACGACGCTTACTCCTTGGAAGAAAAGTTATGACCAACCTAGATACCATACTGAAAAGCAGAGACATTACTTTGCCAACAAAGGTCCTTCTAGTCAAAGCTATGGTTTTTCCAGTGGTCATGTATGGATGTGAGAGTTGGACTATGAAGAAAGCTGAGTGCCAAAGAATTCATGCTTTTGAACTGTGGTGCTGGAGAAGACTCTTGAGAGTCCCTTGGACTGCAAGGAGATCCAACCAATCCATTCTAAAGGAGATCAGCCCTGAGATTTCTTAGGAAGGAATGATGCTAAAGCTGAAACTCCAGTACTTTGGAGACCTCATGCAAAGAGTTGACTCATTGGAAAAGACTCTGACGCTGGGAGGGATTGGGGGCAGGAGGAGAAGGGGACGACAGAGGATGAGATGGCTGGATGGCATCACTGACTCGATGGATGTGAGTCTGAAAGAACTCGGGAGTTGGTGATGGACAAAGAGGCCTGGCGTGCTGTGATTCATGGGGTCGCAAAGAGTCAGACACGACTGAGCAACTGAACTGACTGAACTGAAAGATAAATTCAAAGAACAGGAAGAGCAAAAAAGAGTAGTTGCTATAAGATAAACAGAACACTGAGGAAATAATAGGACAATCCAACTTCAATTTTTTTATTTTCTCAAAAACAAATCTTGAAGTCCAAGGCACAAAAAAAAGATAATAAGTGAACACATCAGCATATAATTTTCATGTAAATAAATTTTTAAGGATAGTAAAAAAAAAAATAAGTGAACACCTCACTATTTAAAAATATTTAAATCCCAAGGGCCATAAAATACACATCCTACATTCAAATTCAAATAATATTCTAAACATGTACAGCAAAGAAAAGGAACCAGAAGACAAATAACTGGAAAAGTGATTTCATTTTTCAGTGTGCACAAGATGGATTCTGAAAGCTGTCAAACACAATATTTCTGTAAGACTTTAAAAGGTAGGTTGGTATGGACTTTAAAATCTGGCTCTGTAAAGAAAGTTTGGCTCTGTCAGAATTGTAGCCTTGGACTTGCTCACTAACTCTTCTGAATTTTATTCGCTCAATGAAATAGAGTGGTTGAATTCTACTTCATAGAATATGCTGTGAAGATTAAGAATAATAAAATAGAAGTGAATTCCTATCACATAGCAGGTGCTCAACACACAGTAGTTTCTATTTTTATTATTTTCATTATAAGCTTGGCTATCTATAACAGATCTAATAGAGGGACTATAGTTATATATCTTACTGAAAGATAACTATTTAACAGTGTAAGAGGGACACTTCTGATTGCCTTGGAGCCTCTAGCATAGAGCAAACTAATTCCCTAGCAGTATTCTCCACCACTGGAATGTGAGAAAACTTTGGTTCTCATAGATTTTTATGCTGTTTTGGTAGCTGTTTAGAACTAAGTAGTGCTAGCGGTAAAGAATCTGCCTGCCAATCCAAGAGACCCAAGAGATGCAAGTTTGATCCCTGGGTTGGGAAGATCCCTTGGAGGAGGGCCATGGCAACCCACTGCAGTATTCTTAGCCAAAGAATTCCATGGGTAATGGAGCCTGGCGGGCTACAGTCCCTAGGGTCACAAAGAGTAGAATACAACTGAAGCAACTTGTCATGTGCAATCCTAGGAAAAGCAAGCATTTATCTTAAATTAGTATATAAATATTGCCATGAGAATAAAAGAATAATGACACTGGTACAACAAAGTCAATAGACTAGATATAAGTCAAGTTGGTTTTACAAGATCTTACAAAAGCTGAGGGCAAGAAAAAGAATCGGGCCAGAGAACCAAGCAAAATTCCACAGGAAAGTCAGATATAAGACTTATCTGTAGTTGCTATGCAATCTCTCAGGAATATTCTACTGAGAGCATAGAATATCCTTTCCAGGACTGGTCTGAATCAAGGGTCCTTAAAAGGAAATAAACCAGTTTTGGAAATGCAGCCAGTCTAACTCTGTTCAGCTTACTCAATGGTAGATCGGGATTTACAGTAAGTAGAGAAAGAATGGAAAGATGAAATCCTTTAACACTCATCCATTCTTCCAGGGGACCTCAGAGAAACAGAACCACGCCCACCTCCCAGCTATCCTGGGCTGAAGCCGTCATTATCACACTGCAATTATGGTAGCTGCCTCTCTGCGATTCTCCAAGGCACTGTCTTGTATTATGATTCACTACTCTGTTTATCAGTGTTTGCTCAACAGTATTTCAAGCTGTCTGCTCACTTCTGCTATTGATTTCACCCAGCCTAAGAACTCAGATGCAGTTGTATCAGAATGAGAATAGGAGTTGCTGCAAAAAGGTCCAGAAAGCAAGGTTATTATTACTAGGTGCCACAAAACCACAATTCAGTAGGTCTAAAGAATACACCCCAGTGCATTCTGTCACCTAGTTTATGGAAGGATAAAGGAAAAGTAAATCACAGAAGTGGACTGATTTGAAGTTAGAGTGTATGCAGAATTTCAAAGGAATGAGTATTCTTTTGACAGACAACAGGAATCCAGACGCTTTAGTCTTCTCTTAAAATAGGAAGTTACAGACTTTATAGACCATATGTTTTCTCCAACTGCTTCAGAGTAATTCATTTCCTGTCAGAATTTCCCCCAAGGGATGTTTAATATTGTTGAATTCTTAATAAACTCTTCTCTGTGAATCTACCCCAAAAGGAAGATGTAAAACAATATCAAAACACAAAACTCACCATGAAATTAGCACAAAATCCTAAGGAGGATTCCTTATTTTCTTTGCATATGTTATTTAAGTTGACAAGTTAGAATTTGATTTATTTTCATGCCAGGTAACCTCAGGATGTCAACTCCTTGTGTTACTTTCAGATGCTCCAGGATTCATAAAGAACTCGCTTCCTGACAGTTAGGTGGACAGGAAGGATCTGAGAGGCCAGTAGGAAGAGGAGCCCAGCAGTTCAACTCTGCGAGGAGTATAAATTCACACACAATACTTTCCTTCCTTCTTTCTCAAGTTTCTGAAACTGCTTCTTCCTCATGCCCTCAACACAATCCCAACTGATTCCTCGTCTAGACCTTTCTGAATTCAAATAAATGAAGGCAAAATATTATGAAGAAGGCATTAAGTCCCCAAGCTACCTCTTTCCCTCCATCCCAAGTTCCACCAGCTCTTACTGGTGAGAGAGAGGTGGTGAAACTCGTAAAGTGAGTAAAGTGCCTCTTTACTGTTACACTCATATGTGTCTGGATCTAATGATTCCTTTTATGAGATCTGTGAAAGTGAAGTGAAAGTGAAAGTTGCTCAGTCGTGTCTAACTCTTTGAGACCCCATGGACTATACAGTCCTTGGAATTCTCCATGCTAGAATATTGGATTGGGTAGCCTTTCCCTTATCCAGGGAATCTTCCCAATCCAGGGATTGAACCCAGGTCTCCTGCATTGCAGGTGGATTCTTCACCGGCTGAGCCACAATGGAAGCCCTGTATTTATGGTCTAATTCTTCTCCGTAATACTCACCATCTTGCCACTTCCAACACATGCACACACACATGCATACATACCAGTTGGAGCTCTAGGTATATAAATGAGGGTTGGTGGGGGAGGAAAAGGAAAGAATATTCCTTTTGCTCCTCAAAAGAGGATACTTGATATATTTGAACAGCATTCGCCAACAAAATCTTCTACATTTACTAAATGTTTGCACTTACCATTTCCTTGCTGTATTTAAACATAAGGAGATGTGCGTCTTTGGCTAAGCAGAATTCCAGGCTAGAATTCCAGCTCTTTTTTTCCACTGAAAAGTAATAACAGTGGTCACCATGCCCCATCCAGAGGTCTGGGCAGTGAGGACAGCCGGCACAAGTGGGCAACTTGGAGCCTGGAAAAGAAGAGGTTTGGGTCACATGTTTACGGATCACTTGGTCTTGGCAATGAAATTGGGGATAAACTGTCTTTCCTGCCCTCTGCCTTTCAGATTAAGGTTTAGAGAAATGTACCACAATGCACGGTCTCAAATTAAATACCTCACAATGTCCAACTCTATTACTACTACTGAACATTCTGTTAAGCAAGGATGTGAAGGGGCAGGGAAGGAAATGGATACAAGCTGGCTGAGGACTGGGAGGAGAGTCCCTTGCTGGTGCTAGACATCAGTATGCACGTGTGACATGTACACAACAGGTAACATAACAGTGTATCTGCATGAATGCATCTCTGTGCTATTTATATAGGCTCAGAGCATGCATTGTGTAACTGCATAATGCACATTGCTTAACTCAGGTAGAATCTTTCAGAATATGCAACCTCAGTCTGACACTCCATAATAGTGCAAAAGAAAAGGACAGAAACTAGAAAGAACAAACTTATCTAGAACGAAAGGCTGTTTGGGGTTTGTTTTTTTTAATCACAAATGCACTAAAAATTCACTGGAAATTGGATAAAAGACATACTTCATCAAAAAGAATTCATTCTAGATGTTAAAAAAAAAAAAGATTTTCTGACAGAGAAGGATATCAGCTGCTAAAGCAAAAAGTCATGCCATTCTCCTCGCTGAGCTCTTTCATATACAGACACTCTCATTCCTTTAAAATGGTTGTGCCATAGATCTGTGAAAATGAAAGGGAACTGAATACACTTTCAAGGTCATTTCAATGAAAATTCCAAAATTCTATTGATTTTCTATTCCACAAGACATATTTGTATGTCTCCATAAACACAATCTCACAATAGGCATGTGTGAACCATTATATCCAGTGAGCATACGTGTGGATACATAATTGCAGAGTAGATTATATATCTATTCCAGATTTGAAGTTAAAAAGTGGAGGAAGTAGTCAACCTTTAGACAACCTTTCTGTAGGAAGGCCTGGCATGGGAACAACATAGGGTTCTGGAGATCAAGCTATGAAGTCGACACCTTATAATTTGTGCTTTTTCCATACAACTGTGATGGTATCCAGCCTGAAGGAAAAATTCCTGACTTGCCTCGGAGTCTCCTTCTGTCAAAAGTTGAACTTGTATGTGACGTAGAGGTCCTAAGACTGAACCCTTAGTATCCCAATTAATAAAGTCTGTCTAACCTGTCACTTGGGGCTTCCCTAGTGGCTCAGTAAAGATCCACCTGAAATACAGGAGACCTGGGTTCGATCCCTGGATTTGGAAGATCCCCTGGAGAAGGGAGTGGTTATCCACTCTAGTACTCTTGCCTGGGAAATCCCATGGACAGAGGAACCTGGCAGACTATAGCCCACAGGGTCTCAGAAAGAGTCAGACACAACTTAGCAACAAAACAACAGCAATAGCCTGTCACTAACAATCATGCTCAAATAACAGAAACCTAAGTTAGAACTCTGGATTGTGAAACAGAAACCGAAGGCTCTCTGGATCATCATATATAAGGACCTAGAACTAAATCTAGCAAAGTCCATTTTAGAAAATGGGAAAGCTCATTAAATGGGAAAAATTAGAATATGCTTAATTAAATTACAGTATATCTCATATGAAAAGTTAAACACAATATTAAAATTATAATTTTATTTTCATGCTAAATATGGTAGTAGGTAGGAAAATGTTTATGACACAATATCAAACCAAAAAGCAATACACAAAATTATAACCATATTGTGAGCAGAACTATATCCAGCCTTATTGAAAAAAAAAAAGTAAGGCAAGGGGGATTTTAGAGGACTTAACTGAAATCCTGTTAAAAGAATAAATACTTAACACAAAGTCATGTACTCAAAAACTAGAAGACTATGCCTGGGAGATACTCTTGTGTATGTTGGTGATTTATTTTGCTGGGACTATTTTTCAAGGTTTCCGTAACGTTATATTGCTTTTATACACAAATTTTGGTTTAAGTTAGCACTTACCCCGGTACAGAATCCACTGCAATAGCAGCATACTTGCTAGAATGGTGGACAGAAGCCCCAAAGCTATCGCCACATGGTAAGAGCGAGGGCATCTCGAGGAAGAAGCTGCAAGAATAGAATCCAAAAAAATATCCTGAGTCAGAATAAAAGTCTAAAGAGAAAAGGTCAGGGAAGGAGAGCTGGGATCTGGAAGCAATTTGGCCTGGTTGGAATTGCAATCCAGGCCTTAAAGTTTCCTTTCCTAGATCTGTCAAGGTCCATGCTCTGAAGTTGAGGGTGGCCACCGTCAGCTTTATCAAGGAACATATTTTACTTATCCAGTGAAAGATACTTTTTGTTTTGAAATTGTGGCTTGCACAGTCTCATGCTTTAGTGGTGAGAATATAAATTGGAACAAGTTCTTTGGATAGTAGTTTGGCTGTGTCCCAAAATCACAAAGGCATTAATTTTCCTTTTGACTCAGCAATTTCTCTTCAAGAAATTTTTCGTGCAGACATTCACACATGTATAAAATGTCATATTTTTAAGGCCACTCATAGCAACAATATTTGTAGGACAAAAAGACTAAATTCAACCTAACTGTCTATCAATAAAAGATAACTCAAATACATTTTGACGTAGCCATAAAGTCAATATGCAATTTCTAACAAAAAAAAAAAGACAAGCTTTTTTTATAGATATGGAGTAATTTTTTTCAAGGAATATAAAGGGAAACAGTTAACAAAACAGTCTGTGAAACGCTGTATGTTAATAGGCATTTCTGAAAATAGACGCATGCATCTGATAAGGTTGCTTGCCTAGGGGAGGGGAAACAGGTCAATGGGGACAGAGATGGGAGAAAGACTTTTTCTTTTTTTCTGTACTTTTTAAATTTTGAACCATATAATGTATTATTTATTCAAAATTGAGATAAATAAAACAAATGAAAATAAAATGACACCTCACAAGTGCCTTGGAACCTGTCATAATTGGAAGAGTGATCAGTTTAGGTTGATCATTTGTTTAAGGATGGGACATTACTTCATATTAACTATGTTGTATACAATGTATACCTAAGAATGGCATTATTTTCATTTGGAAAATAACAGATTTTTCACACCAATTTTTTATTTTAAAATGGTAGTGATCCCATAGCCTGATAGTGTAGGACTGATAGTGTGAAAGGCAAAAATTTATAAAGTAAGGCATTTAAATTCTAGTTTTGACTCCTTTATTTGATAACCTTTAATTTGGAAATGGAGAAAATAATTCTGCTTATTTGGGCCTCACTTTCAAATTTAAATTTTAGGTAAATGATACTGTAGATGTAGGTATCTATGATGTATTTTGAACTTCTTAAAGAAACTCATAGTGAAGATAGCTTAAAATGAGAGAGTTCTGTATTTTAACTATTTCGACTGTTAAATCCAAAAGCATTTGATTTTTTAGTGACATAAAAAATACATTTGCACTATAAAAGAATATTTAATGAAATAAATGTTGATTTTAGATATTACACTAAGTGTAAAAAAGTATCAAAACATAATTGCATAAATTGTACATGTGCAACCACAATTCAGTTTTTAAAAACTAACTGAAATTTAATATTTTAATGTACTTTATATTAAAAGACTCTTAGTAAAGTACTTGTAGTAACATCAGTATAAAAAAGCAAAAATATGTCAAAATAGTAATAGTGATGATCACCATGTTGTAAAATTATTAGTGATTTTATTTTATTATATCTGCTCTCATAGTTTCTCTAATTCCTGTAATGAGCATGTAATGCTTTTTGTATTTCCCCTGGAGAAGAAAATGGCAATCCACTCCAGTATTCTTGCCTGGAGAATCCTATGGACAGAGGAGCCTGGCGGGCTACAATCTGTGGGGTCGCAAGAGTCGGACACGACTTAGCAACTAAACCACCACCAATACTTTCCTAAAGAGATTTTTAATATTGTTTTAATGCTCTTAACCTATTTTCCCATTCCCAAGCAGAACACCCCAGAAAGCTGGTGTAGAAATAAACATACTGGCAATAAATAAGAATGTGCAGTGTCCACTGGATACAAATAAAAAACCACTTGCCTAGAAATTAAAATTATAGTCGTTTCAACTTATCATGAATTGTGTGATCATATACATAAAATTTAAAATGCCCATTCTTTTTGATTTAACATTTCTATTCCTTAGAAATTAGCACAGATATAACCCCAAAGAAGGAAAAATAAGTACAAATAAAATATTAAATGCTCTATAATTTACAGTAATAGAAATAAATCAAATGTCTAAGTATAGTAGAATGATTTAGCAAATTATAGCAGTAATTTACTTGTAATAATAAGACTATGAGGCAAAAAAGAAAGCTTATGGAGCTACACTAAAAAACGCACCTCATGGAAGTTTGCTCCCCAAGATATAAAATCAAATATTAATTTTGGCACTTACACAGTTATCTGCCTTCTCAGAAAGTGTTTTCTCAGGGTTCTATGTAAGAATGGTTTGTTTCATCTTCAAATTCCCAGAGTCACAGGGTCTAGTATCTGTAATGCTCTTAATACCTTCTTCCTACACTTGTCACCATTCTGGCTCAAGGGTGTGGGGAGGACCTAGTTATATGAAATAACTTATTTGCTGACAAAATCTTAATATTACCCTGTGGCAAAATTATTGGTGTCCTTCTCTTCATTTCATAGCCAGAAAAACAGAGATGCCTAGAATTTGCACAGCTGGTCCACAGTTGCCCCAAACATTCACAAAGAGATAAAGTTCTCCCAAGAAAATTCTTGCTTTAGTTCAGGAGCAATAAAGACAAACAAAATTGCCCCAGCTTGTGTTTCACAGATAAGATGATAGAAGTGAAGGGTTAGAAAACAATTTACCTGAAACCTAAGATCAGATCCTCAGCCACATACAAAATTTTCATATTCCAAATCTGGACTTCAAAATGAACCAAAAGCGTTTCTCCAAATGACCCTCTACTCCAAACGTATTCTCCATCTCATTCATTCACCTAGCCTATGGTGACTATGGACAGTTTTCCACACTTGATTGGTTAACTCACCTTTTTGCTGCCGTCGGTTGTCCTTCAGAGCTTGGGGTGCAGCAGGAGACTTTATTATGGAATAAGTAACATTGTCAGTCATCTTCGTCTAATATCTTTCACATTCAGTTGAGAGAATAAAATTATACAAGCATGAGTAGACAGGTGTAAGCGAGGAAACAGCCCAATCTCTAAACTGCTAGCAGGAAACTTGAAGGTTTTATTTAAAAAAAAAAAAATGGGCCAGTATGACAAAAGCAGAAGTAATTTTTCAGGAAATGGTTCAAACTCTGGGGCTGCCTATAGAAATTAATATTCTAAACTCTGGGTTTTTGATGTTTTATTTATTTAACCTCACCATACTCTCTAGATGCTCATTAAGTACAAATTAAATTGACTCCCCATCTCACCTTTCTATTGACCAAGGAAACGTTGCCCTTAAATTCGGTAATTCAATTATGGAAACTGGAATAAAAATATGAGAGTGGTTCCTAGCTATGAATTTATCTCACATTTTATATTCGCTTGTTCCCTTTTAAGAAAACAGATGAAAAAATAAATAAATAAAAGGAAAACAGATGCATGCCAAATGGGACTGATCTCATTGTTCCTTGGAGCTTTGGGTAGTGGTATACGATAGAGAAATAGGAGGTTGGTTTGCATGTGGCTAGAATCATGGGAGAAATGAGCTCTTGCCCAGATATATGTTCTGTGAGTGTGTTATACCTCTGTGTTCCCCAAAACATTCTCTCAATTATGATTTAGTCTTTACCCTTCAGAGGCAAGAAATTTCATTTCATTTTCTCTCCTTGTTCTCTTATTTTTATATGCTGAGACAACCACAAAGAGGAATAAATTAAGTAAACACATAGTAAGGTGTCAGTTGCTATTGTTCAGTCGCTCAGTCGTGTTCAACTCTTTGCAACCCCATGGACTGCAGCACGCCAGCCTTCCCTGTCCTACACTATTTCACAGAGTTTGCTTAAACTCATGTCCACTGAGTCAATGATGCCATTCAACAATCTCATCCTCTGTTACCCTCTTCTCCTCCTGCCTTCAGTCTTTCCCAAAATCAGGGTTTTTTCCAAAGAGTTGTCTCTTTGCATCAGGTGGCCAAAGTATTGGAGCTTCGGCTTCAGCATCAGTCCTTCAATAAATATTCAGTGTTGATTTCCTTTAGGATTGACTGGTATCAGTAATTTATTTCAAATAGGTGAAATCGAAATAAAAAATTAAAGAAAATAAAAGGGAATTGAAATTCCAGGAATAGATAAGATCACCAAGTCAGAATGTATAAAGACAGAAGAGAGGAAAGAGAAACAGGGAGAGCATAGTAATTAAAAACTAATAAAATTCTATTTCCAGCTGTGACAGAGTGATACTGGACTTGGCCTTCAGCCAAAACACCCAAATGACAAAATACATGAGGCAGCTGTTTTCAGGGACGATGGATCAGGCAGCACTGTGACCCTTGAGAGAACACAACGCACAAAGGTAAGTGCTATGGTCACTGGTACTCTGCCTAGGACCGCTTTCCAGCCCAAAACAGGAAAATGAATCCTAAAATAGAGCAGGAGTCTCATGAAGCTGAGGAAGCAGAGATCCAAGTTTTGAGCTGCTTGTTTTTGTTCAGTCACTCAGTCGTGTTTGATTCTTTGTGACCCCATGGACTGCAGCACACCAGGCTTCCTGGTCCTTCACCATCTTCTGGAGCTTGCTCAAACTCAATGTCCATTGAGTCGGTGATGCCATCCAACCATCTTATCCTCTGTCGTCCCCTTCTCCTCCTGCCTTCAGTCTTTCACATACCTGGAATTTGCAGATCAGGGTGACTGACATGAGAGAGTGGCACAGAGAAAGGTGTCCAAAAGCCATCATGTGAGCTCACCCTCTAAGTCCCTGGCCGAGAGCCAGCTGCACAGATAGGACTCTGTGGTCCCTGCTGAGATGAACTGCTGTGGTCGTGCACCAGCAGCGGTGCAGTGCTGACCAGTGCAAACAAAGAAACAAAGCACAACCTGACAAAAAGATCCACCAATACTTGAGCTGCCTTCGAGAACAAATGTTGATGCCCTTAAAAGGAAGACAACATAAACAAAATGTGGTCTATGTTGGGGAGGAGGAAATCCCCCACACATACCCCTCTCGAGTACTTGTGGCTGGACTAATAATAAAATTGACACAAGACAGATTAACAGGAGAAAGAGAAACACATTTTAATTCATGAACATGGAGGATTCATAGAAATGGGACCTAAGAGGTGACTAAAGCAGGTAGCTTTTATACTTTGCAGACAAAGAAACAATAAATTTGTGAGGAGCTGACAAGGCAAAGAAACGGGTTTTGAGCGACCAATAAGT
Organism: Capra hircus; assembly: GCF_001704415.2. Taxonomy (NCBI): domain Eukaryota; kingdom Metazoa; phylum Chordata; class Mammalia; order Artiodactyla; family Bovidae; genus Capra; species Capra hircus. The sequence goes on along the minus strand of NC_030812.1, from coordinate 100,312,948 downwards.
GAAGAATATAGACAGAGTTGGGCACTGGGGTAGTAAATAAAAAAAGTAACAAGGTTTGTTTATACAAGCTTCTTGGCCCCAAATTCTGTCTTTGGTGATAAGGGTGGACTTCTATTAATACCTCCAGAGGTGGGAAGCACTCCTTTCACAGAAGAGGCTTACTTCCTGCTTTCAGGGAGACAGAGAGGAAGGCCACAGAGTCACTCTTGAATAGGCCATTTCTTAAGTAACTTTAATTGAGAATAATCAATGTGCCACTGAGGCACATTTGGGGGTAGTCTACCCTGGGCCCCAACAAACACATACAGTGAAGTAATATTCAGTCTTTAAAATGAAGAAAATCCTGTCAGATCCCATAACATGGATAAACCTTGAAGGCCTTAGTTTAGTTTCTGCTTCACTCTTGTCCAACTCTTTGCGACCTCAGGGACTATATAGCCTGCCAGGCTCCTCTGTCCATGGAATTTTTCCGGGCAAGAAAAGTGGGTTGCCATTTCCTCCTCAGGGGGATCTTCCTGACCCAGAGATCGAACCCACACCTCCTGCCTCTCCTGCATTGCAGGGGGAAAGGAAACACACTGATTGCAAAAAGACAAACACTTTGTGATTCTTTCCACTTGTATGAAGTATCTCAAACATTCAAATTCATACAAACAGAAAGTAGATTGGTGATGGCCAGGAACTGGGGAGGGAGAGAAATGGGGTGTTGTTTAATGGCTAAAGAGTTTCAGTTTTGCAACATGAAAAACTTCTGGAGATTGGCTACATAACAATGTGAATATACTTGTATTAGTCTGCCTAGGCTGTCATGGCAAAATGCCATAAATAATCGAAATTTATTTTCTCACTGTTACGGACACTGGAAATCCACAATTAACAGGCCTGAAGAACTGGGGTCTGGTGAGACCATACACCTTGGGTTGCAGCAGCTACCTTCTCACTGTGGTCTCACACGGCCTTTGCTCTGTGCAGGTATGCAAAAGAGAGAGAGCTAGGGAGCTCTGTATTGTCTCTTCTGACAAGGACACTAAGCTGCTCAGATTAGGACCCCAACGTTATGAAGTCATTAACCTTAATTATTACTTCCTCACAGGCCCTTCTCCAATAGAGCCACACTGGAGGTTAAGCCTTCAGCATATGAACTTGGGGGTGGGAGGCGACACAAATATTCAGTCCATAACAATAACTTAACACTACTGAACCAACAAACTTTAAAATGGTTAAGATGTTTTTTTAAAAAAAGGAAGAAGGAAAAAAGGAAGGCAACATAGGAACCAGGGCTCCTTGAGGAAAGACTAATTCTAGGGCCAGGATGGAAAATACATAAGATGAGCCTGGAGCATCTTTTAGTCTTTTAGTGCTGGAAAAGCTCCTGAAATCCAAAATAAAACAATTAAGAGCAACAAAATTAATTGGATTATATTGTAAGTATTGGATGTATTGGATTACAACCCAGGAATTAAAAAAAAAAAAGAATTTATGAATCCACAGCAACTTATTTTTATTTATTCTCAACAAATAAAGATTGTATACATTTAAGATATACAATGTGAAATTTTTGATATAAGTATCATTGTGAAATAATTACCACAATAAAATTAATAAAAATATCCATCACCTCCAATAGTTACCATCTGTGTGTGTGTGTGTGTGTGTGTGTGTGTGTGTGTGTTATATGTACTGGCGGTAACACTTGAAATCTGCTCTCTTAGAAAACTTCAAGTAAATGGTCATCACTATGATATACATTAGGCCTCAAGAACTTATTCATCTTATAACTGAAAGTTTATACCCTTGATCAATATTTCCCATTTTCCTCCACCCACCAATCCCTGGTAACCTTTCTACCCTGTGTTACTATGAGTTCAACCTTTTTTGTTGTTTCAAATAGTGAGATCATGTGAGATTGGTCTTTCTGCAGACAGTTTCACTTAGATAATATCCTCTGGGTTTATCTATGTTGTGGCAAAATGGCAGAATTCCCTTCCTTCTAAAAGTTGAATAATTTTGCTTTTTATACATACATCTCACATTTTCTTTATTCATTCATCTGTCACCAGACACAAAGGCTGTTTCCATATCATAGTCATTCTGCGTAATGCTGCAAAGAACATAATAGTGCGGGTATCTCTTTGAAATAGTGACTTTTTCTTGGATACATACCCAGAAGTGGAATTGCTGCATCATATGGTGGCTCTATTTTTCATTTTTTGAGGGGCCTCAATGTTCTTTCTCATAGTGATTATACAAATTTACACTTCCATTCATTTTGGCTTTTCCTTTGCTCTGTAGAAACAGTTTATTAGCTGTGTGTGTATGTGTGTTATTTGCTTAGTCGTGTCCGACTCTGCAACCCCATAGACCACAGCCCCACCAGGCCCCTCTGTCCATGGGATTCTCCAGGCAAGAACACTGGAGTGGGTTACCATTTCCATCTCCAAAAGGAACTATAGAAAGAAATAAAGTGAAGTCACTCAGTCGTGTCTGACTCTTTGCAACCCCATGGACTGTAGCCTCCCAGGCTCACCCATCCATGGAATTTTCCAGGCAAGAGTACTGGAGTGAGTTGCCATTTCCTTCTCCAGGTAGATCTGCTGTAGTCCTACATATTTATTTTGGCTTAGTTGTCTGTGCTTTTGGTGTATATTCCAAAAAACTCATTGTGAAGACCAAGGTCAAGGAGGTTTTCCCCTATGTTTTCTACTAGGAGTTTCATGGTTTCAGATCTTACTTTTAATTTTTTTAATCCATTTTGAGTTGTTTTTGTGCATGGTGTAAAAAAAAGGTGGGGGGGGGGGCGGGCAATTTCATTATTTTGAATGTGGAAATCCCATGGACAGAGAAGCCTGGTAGGTTATAGTCCATGGGGTTGTGAAGAGTCAGACATGACTTAGCAGCTAACAACAAAAACAATCCAGTTTTCCCAATATCATTTATTTAAGAGACTATCCTTTCTCCATTGTACAGACTTGATTTCTTTGTCAGAAATTAGTTGATTAATAAACATGAAGTTGACTTTCTTCATATACATTAAGAAGGAATGATGCAGGCAAAATGAAACTGTTCTTCCTACCATTTTTTTCTTTCGTAGTTATTCTCAAGTTTTTGGCTCTATTGTGTTGTTAATGCTTCTTAAATGAACTCCTGAGGTCTCCCAGAGCAATTTTTGTTAGTAGATACCTGTCTAATTGTTATTCTTTGTGGGAGGGACAGAGGTTGGACTCTGCTACTCTGCCATCATGCTGATGTCACTCCTCTAAATCTGTACTGATTTAAATAAATGACTGAATAAATACATAAATGGGGGGAGGGGAGAAGTTAAATTTTCCTTACAGAGATTCCAAACAATATATGGAGATACTCCTGCCTCATGATGTGCGATTTACTCCTTCTTCCCTTGAGTGTTGGTAAGACTTAGTGACTCACTTCTGAACAATAAGGTATGGATGTGTAATTTTATGTCAGAGAAACCTGGCAAATACAACTTAAACCCATGAACAGGGTTAAAAGTGTGAACTACTAGTGATGTCTTGTTGATATCATGCACCTGAACAAGATGCAATGAGAAAGACACCTAATCACTAAAGTATATTTCACCAAAACTCTTAACATCAGACAAGCGTGAAAAATAATCAAATAACTCCAGTCTGAGAAGCATTCTCAGTTCAGTTCAGTTCAGTTCAGTCGCTCAGTCATGTCCAGCTCTTTGCGACCCCATGATCGCAATACACCTGGCCTCCCTGTCCATCACCAACTCCTAGAGTTTACTCAAACTCATGTCCATCAAGTCGGTGATGCCATCCAGCCATCTTATCCTCTGTCATCCCCTTCTCCTCCTGCCCCCCAATCCCTCCCAGCATCAGAGTCTTTTCCAATGAGCAAACTCTTTGCATGAGGTGGCCAAAGTATTGGAGTTTCAGCTTTAGCATCAGTCCTTCCAATGAACACCCAGGACTGATCTCTTTTAGGATGGACCGGTTGGATCTCCTTGCAGTCCAAGGGACTCTCAAAAGTCTTCCCCAACACCACAGTTTAAAAGCATCAATTCTTCAGTGCTCAGCTTTCTTCACAGCCCAACTTTTACATCCATACATGACCAATGGAAAAACCATAGACTAGACAGACCTTTGCTGGCAAGGTAATGTCTCTGCTTTTCAATATGCTGTCTAGGTTGGTCATAACTTTCCTTCAAGGAGTAAGCATCTTTCAATTTCATGGCTGCAATCACCATCTGCAGTGATTTTGGAGCCCAAAATAATAAAGTCTGACACTGTTTCCACTGTTTCCCCATCTATTTCCCAGGAAGAGAAGTATTCTGAATATCTAATCACTACTCTTCAAATTCATCAAGTTCATAACACATAAAACACCAGAGAAAACTACAAAATAAGGAAAACTAAATGCAAATGTAAAAAACTAAATGTAAATGGGTTACATCCTAGAAGAGAAAAAAATAATAATAATGGAAAACTGGTGAGATTCAAAGACAACCTGGAGTTAGTTAATAATAATGTAGCAATGTTTATTTCTTGGCTTTGACAAATGTACCATGATTATTTAAGATGTTGACATTGGGGGAGTGGGGTGAAGGGTATAAAGGAATGCTTTCTACTATCTTTGAAACTTTGAAGAATTTCAGCAGAGAAGTAGAAACTATAAAATAGAACCAAGTGAATATTCTAAAACAGAAAAAAAAAATCCACAAATTTTTACTTCAACATTTTTTTTAATGAGATTAACAGCAAATTTGAGAGAACAAAAGAATAAGTCAGTGAATGTGAAAATCTATTGCTAGGAATTATCTAATACGAAGAAAAGAGGAAGAAATGAACTTCTCTTGAGTTCACAGAGTTTTAGTGACCTGTAGGATAATGTCAAGTAGTGTAACGTAAGTGCTATATGTATGAGGTTCTAGAAATACAGGAGAAATAAAATGGAGGAGCACAAGAATTTGAAGAATTAATGGTCAAATAATCCCCAAATATAGTGCAAAACTTAACATCTATGAGAAAATGAATCCCAACGAGGATAAAAGGAATATCACACATAAAGAATAATGTGATAAAACTGCTGAAAACCAAGGATAAAGAGAAAAGTTTGCAAGCAGTCAGACAAAAATAACACATTAACAAAGGAGAACAATGACATGAATGGTAGCTGAATTTTCATCAGAAACCAAAAAGGAGAAAGACAACAGAATGACATTTTTAGAAAGGTAACAGAATAGCAGTACTGGTTCAGCCACTACGAAAAACAGTATGGAGGATCCTCAAAAAATCAAACATAAAACTACCATATGATCCAGAAATTCCATTTCTGGGGACATATCCAAAGGAAATAAAGCCACATTCTCAAAGAGATACTGTGCCTCCATGTTCACTGCAGCATTATTTTTAAGTTAGGATATGGAAATAACATGTGTCCATCAATTAATGAATGGTTAAAGAAAATATAAGACATATATATCTGTCTCACATTTATATATACATATATGTAATCATGCATGTATGTTCAGTTCAGTTCAGTTTAGTCCCTCAGTCCTGTCTGACTCTTTGTGACCCCACGAACCGCAGCATGCCAGGCCTCCCTGTCCATCACCAACTCCCGGAGTTTACCCAAACTCATGTCCATTGAGTCGGTGTTGCCATCCAACCATCTCATCCTCTGTTGTCCCCTTCTCCTTGTGCCTTCAATCTTTCCCAGCACCAGGGTCTTTTCAACTGAGTCAGCTCTTCGCATCAGTTAGCCAAAGTATTGGAGTTTCAGCTTCAACATCAGTCCTTCCAATGAACACCCAGGACTCATCTCCTTTAGGATGGACTGGTTGGATCTCCTTGCAGTCCAACAGACTCTCAAGAGTCTTCTCCAATACCACAGTTGAAAAGCACCAATTCTTTGGCACTCAGCTTTCTTTATAGTCCAACTTTCACATTCATACATGACTACTGGAAAAACCATAGCCTTGACTAGACGGATCTCTGTTGGCAAAGTAATGTCTCTGTTTTTTAGTATGCTGTCTAGGTTGGTCATAACTTTCCTTCCAAGGAGTAAGTGTCTTCTAATTTCATGGCTGCAATCACCAACTGCAATGATTTTGGAGCCTAGAAAAATAAAGTCAGCCACTGTTTCCACTGTTTCCCCATCTATTTGCCATGAAGTGATGTGACTGGATGTCATGATCTTAGTTTTCTGAATGCTGAGTTTTAAGACAACTTTTTCACTCTCTTCTTTCACTTTCATCAAGAGGCTCTTGAGTTCTTCTTCCCTTTCTGCCATAAGGGTGGTGTCATCTGCATATCTGAGGTTATTAGTATTTCTCCCGGAAATCTTGATTCCAGCTTGTGCTTCTTCCAGCCCAGCGTTTCTCATGTACTCTGCATATAAGTTAAATAAACAGGGTGACAATATACAGCCTTGACATACTCCTTTTCCTATTTGGAACCAGTCTGTTCTAACTGTTCTAACTGGTGCTTCCTGACCTGCATACAGGTTTATCAAGAGGCAGGTCAGGTGGTCTGGTATTCCCATCTCTTTCAGAATTTTCCATAGTTTATCAGGATCCACACAGGCAAAGGCTTTGGCATAGTCAATAAAGCAGAAATTGATGTTTTTCTGGAACTCTCTTGCTTTCTCAATGATCCAGCGGATGATGGCAATTTGATCTCTGGTTCCTCTGCCTTTTCTAAAGCCAGCCTGAACATCTCGAAGTTCACAGTTCATGTATTGCTGAAGCCTGGCTTGGAGAATTTAGAGCATTACTTTGCTAGCGTGTGAGATGAGTACAATTATGTGGTAGTTTGGGCATTCTTTGGCATTGCCTTTCTTTGGGATTGGAATGAAAACTGACCTTTTCCAGTCCTGTGGTCACTGTTGAGTTTTCCAAATTTGCTGGCATATTGAGTGTAGCACTTTCACAGCTAAAACAGAGGCTTAGAGGGAATTCTAAAGCTATAAGTGAATACAGAGCAGAAAGATTTTAAATAAATAATCAAGTATAAGAAAATAGAAAAAGAAGGGCAAATGAAAACCAAAGTAAGCAGAAGAAAGGTCAAAATTTTTAAATCTGAAATCAAGCAGCAATAGAAACCAAGCAATAGAAACTTAAAAAACCAATCAACAGAAAAACTAACAAAACCAAAATTTGGTTCTTTGATAAGATTATTGACTGATAAACTTTTTTTCCTTAATATATATATTTTATTGAAGTATGGTTGACTTATAATGCTTCAGGTGCACAGCAAGGTGATTCAATTAAACATATACACATATATTATTTTTAAGATCATTTTCCACTACAGGTTATTGCAAGAGATTGACTATAGTTCCCTGTACTATATAGTAAATCTTTGTTGCTTCTTGCATATATTTTTTGAATTAGAAATCTAGCATTCTATTCATACTAAGTCAAATAAGTGGAATCAAAATATCATAAATTTTTTAGTTAGGCAAAAATTCATAAGTTTTCTAAAATATATCTTATACATACTATTTATATATATGTATACAAAAGCTTTTCTACTATGCTTCATAAAGTCTTGAGAAAGAACATCAAAACAAAAAAAAATAGATGGAGAAACTGGAAAACATAAACAAAAATGGGATTACTGAATATGAAATAAAAAAGCAAAATAAGCTAGATAAAAATAAAGATCATCATATAGTCCTACTGTTTTTAAACATGGCTGCTCATTAGAAACATATCTAGAGTTTGGGAGGAAAAAAGCTATAATACTTGGGCATTTGTATTTTTCAAAAAAATTCCAAGGTAATTCTGATATACATATGGATTACAGATTTTTCTATTAAATGGTAGTTTGGTGATATAGAATTCTATTATATTCCTGTATCTTGAAATAAAAGGAAGATTTACACTAACTTACTTCAAGACTTATAAAACTAGAAGAATCAAGACAGTGTATTGTTGGCATAATAATAAACAAGGAGATCAATGGAACAGAATTAAGTACAGCAATAGAAACACATTTATATAGTGAACTGATTTTAAACAAAGTTCCAAAGCAACTTAAGGAGAAAGAAAAGTCAACAAATGTTACTGGAAGACCTATATATCAACATGGGAAAAAAAAAAAACTAACCTTGACCCAACTATACAAAAAAAAAATTAATTTAAAATTGGCTTAAATTGAAGAAAGTAGGCAAAACCACTAGACCATTCAGGTATAACCCAAATCAAATCTCTTATGATTATACAGTGGAAGGGACAGATTCAAAGGATACGATCTGATAGACACGGAGGTTCGTGATATTATACAGGAGGCAGTGATCAAGATCATCCCCAAGAAAAAGAAATGCAAAAAGGCAAAGTGGTTTTCTGACAAGGCCTTACAAATAGCTCAGAAAAGAAGAGAAGCTAAAGCCAAAGGAGAAAAGGAAAGATACACCCATTTGAATGCAGAGTTCCAAAGAATAGCAAGAAGAGATAAGAACGCCTCCCTCAGCAATTAATGCAAAGAAATAGAGGGAAACAATAGAATGGGAAAGACCAGAGATCTCTTCAAGAAAATTAGAGATACCAAGGGAACAATTCATGCAAGGATGGGCTCGATAAAGGACAGAAATAGTAGGGACCTAACAGAAGCAGAAGATATTAAGAAAAGGTGGCAAGAATACACAGAAGAACTGTACAAAAAAGATCTTCATGACCCAGATAACCATGATGGTGTGATCACTCACCTAGAGCCAGCATCCTGGAATGTGAAGTCAAGTGGGCCTTGGGAAGCATCACTACGAACAAAGCTAGTGGAGGTGATGGCATTCCAGTTGAGCTATTTCAAATCCTGAAAGATGATGCTATGAAAGTGCTGCACTCAGTATGCCAGCAAATTTGGAAAACTCAGCAGTGGCCACAGGACTGGAAAAGGTCAGTTTTCATTCCAATCCCAAAGAAAGGCAATGCCAAAGAATGCTCAAACTACCGCACAATTGCACTCATCTCACATGCTAGTAAAGTAATGCTCAAAATTCTCCAAGCCAGGCTTCAGCAATACGTGAACCGTGAACTTCCAGATGTTCAGGCTGGCTTTAGAAAAGGCAGAGGAACCAGAGATCAAATTGCCATCATCCGCTGGATCATTGAGAAAGCAAGAGAGTTCCAGAAAAACATCTATTTCTGCTTTATTGACTATGCCAAAGCCTTTGACTGTGTGGTTCACAATAAACTGTGGAAAATTCTGAAAGAGATGGGAATACCAGACCACCTGACCTGCCTCTTGAGAAACCTGTATGCAGATCGGGAAGCAACAGTTAGAACTGGACATGGAACAACAGACTGGTTCCAAATAGGAAAATGAGTGTGTCAAGGCTGTATATTGTCACCCTGCTTATTTAACTTCTATGCAGAGGACATCATGAGAAACACTGGGCTGCAAGAAGCACAAGCTGCAATCAAGACTGCCGGGAGAAATATCAATAACCTCAGATATGCAGATGACACCACCCTTATGGCAGACACTGAGGAAGAACTAAAAAGCCTCTTGATGAAAGTGAAAGAGGAGAGTGAAAAAGTTGGCTTAAAGCTCAACATTCAGAAAACTAAGATCATGGCATCTGGTCCCATCACTTCATGGGAAATAGATGGGGAAACAGTGGAAACAGTGTCAGACTTTATTTTGGGGGGCTCCAAAATCACTGCAGATGGTGATTGCAGCCATGAAATCAAAAGATGCTTACTCCTTGGAAGGAAAGTTATGACCAACCTAGACATCATATTAAAAAGCAGAGATATTACTTTGCGAACACAGGTCTGTCTAGTCAAGGCTATGGTTTTTCCAATGGTCATGTATGGATATGAGAGTTGGACTGCGAAGAAAGCTTAGTGCCGAAGAATTGGTGCTTTTCAACTGTGGTGCTGGAGAAGACTCTTGCAAGTCCGTTGGACCTCAAGGAGATCCAACCAGTCCATCCTAAAAAAGACCAGTCCTGGGTGTTTATTGGAAGGACTGATGCTGAGGCTGAAACTCCAATACTTTGGCCACCTCAGGCGAAGAGCTGACTCACTGGAAAAGACCCTGATGCTGGGAGGGATTGGGGGCAGGAGGACAAGGGGACGACAGAGGATGAGATGGCTGGATGGCATCACTGAATCGATGCACATGAGTCTGAGTGAACTCCGGGAGTTGGTGATGGACAGAGAGGCCTGACATGCTGCGATTCATGGGGTCGCAGAGTCGGACATGACTGAGAGACTAAACTGAACTGAACTGAACTGAAGTGCTACTAGGGCCATCTTACAGAAAAAAAAACAAATGAAACTTTTGGCCAATCCACTATATAATTCAATTTCATATGAAATTCTGGAATAGACAAAATTAATCTATGGTAAAAAGTTCAGAGCCTCTAGCGCTAGGAGAAATGACTGGAAAGGGGCATGAAGAAATTATCTTGAGTGATGAAATTTTGCTAAATCTTGATTAGAGGGTGTTATAGTTTTCCAGTGGTCATGTATGGATGTGAGAGTTGGACTGTGAAGAAAGCTGAGCGCTGAAGAATTGATGCTTTTGAACTGTGTTGTTGGAGAAGATTCTTGAGAGTCCCTTGGACTGCAAGAAAATCCAACCAATCCATCCTAAAGGAGATCAGCCCTGGGATTTCTTTGGAAGGATTGATGCTAAAGCTGAAACTCTAGTACTTTGGCCACATCATGAGAAGAGTTGACTCACTGGAAAAAAAACCCTGATGCTGGGAGGGATTGGGGGCAGGAGGAGAAGGGGACAACAGAGGATGAGATGGTTGGATGGCATCACTGACTCTGAGTGAACTCCGGGAGCAGGTGATGGACAGGGAGGCCTGGCGTGCTGCGATTCATGGGGCTGCAAAGAGTTGGACACGACTGACCGACTGAACTAAACCGATAGTTATGATGCACTTATCAAGATTCACTGAATTATATACTTAACAGTTGTGAATTTCATGATTTATACATTTTACTGCAACAACAAAAAATAAAACTTTAAACAAATATTGAATTCTAATTAGCAGGCTTTCTTTACCAGCTATAAAACTACTTCCTGTATTTTTCTCATGTATGAACAAACATATAAATATACTGAATATAATTGGGGATAATTTCTCACCTTTGGCAAAATATATAGATTTCCTGTCTGCTGAGAAAGGCAAAACCAATGATCACAAGTAACAATAAACATACACTGTAATCAGATCTCAGTTCTCAATACTCTTCTCCACTACAAGGAACTAGGCCCCCTTTGAGATATGACTGATACTAGGGTAAGAAAAGTTCAAGATCCACATGGAACATCTACATACCCAAAAGTAAAAAAAAAAAAAAAAAAAAAAACTGCTCAAAAAATTACAGGGACCAGTCGAAAGGACAAAGAAGCCATCATAAAGAGGCTCCCACTGACAGTTCACCTAGTGACCCAAGCCCTCTGGCAATTTTTCTGTCATATCATCAGCCACCTGCAAGTTCCTGTGGCAGGAACCACACTCTTTCTTCAAAGGTCTGAATCTCTCCCATGTGGTTGGCAAGGTAGCACTTACTTTAGGTTTCTAAGTCACCTTCTTGTTAACTCAATTTCAGCCCTCAAGGCTGTAGCTATATTTTGTAGTTCTGACTTCTGCACAACTTATTAGAGTCCTCTCTTACCCCTTTTAGTAATTATTTTTTACTAAGAAACAATTCTTTATACTAAATTCTTCCTTAAAAATCCCTTATGTGGTATCTGTCTTCTGATTGGATCCTGAGTGGGACACAACATTTCTCTCTTAGTCCTATCAAGCAATGCATACCTAAATCATGAGGCAATATCAGATCAAACCAAAATGAGAGACATTCTACAAAATAAGTGACCTGTACTTTTCAAAATGTCAAGGTCAAATACGATAAAGAAAAATGACAACTAATTGCAATGTGTGACTCTGACTTGGTTTCCATGGTTGGGAAAGGGAAAAAAGTGCTATAGATCCTAATTTTGATAATTATACTGTAGTAATATAAGAATGTCTTTATTCTTAGGAAATACACACTGATGTACTTAGCAGTAATACTTAGTGGTAATGGGGAACTTACCCTCATATTCAAAATAAACGTGTATGCCTGTGTGTGAGGGAGGATGGAAGAGCATGAGAGAGACTAACAAAGCAAATGGGGCAACATGTAAACACTTGGTGAATCTGGTAGTCTATGCAAGAGTTCTTTGTACTATTTTTGCATCTTTTCTAAAAATTTTAAGTTATATTAAAGTTGAAAATTACCAAAGACAAAAATATATTTAGTTCTTGAAATATGTTAAATATGATCACTTTTAAAAGGATAGCATCAATAAAAGTTCAAGATTGAAATCTGGTTCAAGATGGCAAATTAAATACATGATGTATAATGGGACTGAGAAACTACCAAACAAATTTTGAAAGATTGCTGAGCAGATCAGAAAATATAACAGAGTATATTTGACAGTGAAACCACAGCAAAATCCATTACACAGAATTCATACAGAACAAAGCTGTTGAGAGCTTAAAAAAAGGGATTCCCAGTGAAGCTCCCATCTCAATTTACTTTGTTTAGAAAGCAGTTCTATTGACATACACACACGACCTCAAAGCAATGAATTGAAGGAAGGATTCAGAATACCTAGCTCTTTCAAGCATCCTTCCCTTTTCTGCATATAGGAAAGAAGAGGCATCCTTAGGATTTGATTTTAAGACCCTACTGGAATCATTTTCTTAATATTTTTTACCAGAGTATTGTTGATTTACAATGTGTTAGTTTCTGCTATATAGCAAAGTGTCAGTTATACATACACATATATCCACTTTTTTTAGATTCTTTTCCCATATAGGTCATTCAGTTCAGTTCACTTCAGTTCAGTCACTCAGTCGTGTCCGACTCTTTGCGGCCCTATGAACCGCAGCATGCCAGGCCTCCCTGTCCATCACCAACTCCCGGAGTTTACCCAAACTCATGTCCATTGAGTCGGTGATGCCATCCAACCATGTCATTTTCTGTTGTCCCCTTCTCCTCCTGCCCTCAATCTTTCCCAGCATCAGAGTCTTTTCCAATGAGTCAGCTCTTCGCATCAGGTGGCCAAAGTATTGGAGTTTCAGCTTCAACATCAGTCCTTCCAATGAACACCCAGGACTCATCTCCTTTAGGATGGACTGGTTGGATCTCCTTGCAGTCCAAGGGACTCTCAAGAGTCTCCTCCAACACCACAGTTCAAAAGCATCAATTCTTTGGCACTCAGCTTTCCTTATAGTCCAGCTCTCACATTCATACATGACTACTGGAAAAACCATAGCCTTGACTAGACAGACCTTTGTTGGCAAAGTAATGTCTCTGCTTTTTCATATGCTGTCTAGGTTGGTCATAACTTTCCTTCCAAGGAACAAGTGTCTTTTAATTTCATGGCTGCAATCACCACCTGCAGTGATTTTGGAGCCCAAAAAATAAAGTCAGCCACTGTTTCCACTGTTTCCCCATCTATTTGCCATGAAGTGATGGGACTCGATGCCATGATCTTAGTTTTCTGAATTTTGAGCTTTAAGACAACTTTTTCACTCTTTCAACTTTCATCAAGAGGCTCTTTAGTTCTTCTTCCCTTTCTGCCATAAGGTTGTTGTCATCTGCATATATAGGGAATCACAGAGTGCTGAGTAGAGCTTCCTGTGCTATTCAGTAGATTATTATTAGTAATCTATTCTATATATAGTCATGTGTACATGTGAATAGAACCACTTTGGTTTAGACCCCATTACTTTGCATGTGGGAGGAGGGGATGGATGGTGCAGTGTGGGGAGCATCCTTGCTAATGAAGAGGCTAGAGGCCCAGAACAGGAAGGCAAAAAATAACCTCTAACTTCAACTTTTACCTCTGACAAGAACCTTGAGATCAGTTCTGACAGATGGCTCCCAGAAAGGGCCCTGAGCCCGAGAAGCAGGGAGTGACCCAGATCATTTGCAACTAGATGGAAAAGGAAGTTCTCCCTTGCCCCCACTCCTGAAGAAGAAATTATTCCACTTTTGTTGTTGTTTAGTTCCTAAGTTCTGTCCAGCTCTTTTGCAATCCCATAGACTGTAGTCTGCCAGGCTCCTCTGTCCATGGGATTTTCCAGGCAAGAATATCAGAGTGGGTTGCCATTTCCTTCTCAGGGGATCTTGCCGACCAGGGATTGAACCCATGTCCTCCGCATTGGCAGGCGGATTCTTTACTCTACTGGGAAGCCCTACTCAATTGCATTTCAGTACCTTTCTCCACCTCCCACATGTACACTTCTCTCCCTCCACCCCAACACTACTCTGGGAAATGACCAAGAGGAAGACTTCTGAAATGACCAACAAATGAACATCAATTTTAGAATGAAAGTTCATTGTAAAAGGGATTTTTGCTTTTTTTTCCCTGCTGTATCCCCCAAACTTGTAACAGTATCATTGCTCAATAAATATCTTATTGAATAAATTGATAATGTCAAATCAATAGAAATGACTTAAATGACTGGCAATCCATGCAGCTAATTATACAACCATTTTTAAATGTATTTGTAAATTTCATGATATGGAGAAATAGTTGACTTAAGGGTTTGTGTTTTTTTTTAAAAGGAAAGGAATAACCCTCATGAAAGAAATACACAACCTCGTGGTAACTTTATGGATTTTATATAGTTCTCTATGTTTTCTGATTACAAGTCACTTTTATTGCCAGAAAATAACTCATCTTTCAACTGTTTTTTTTTTAAAGACACATCCAAACCCAACCCAATTATGCCACCTAGCCTGAACTGAATGCCCAGTTAATTGAAAAAAAAAACAACTCAGGATGGATTCTATACACCTATACAACTAATTAACCCCTAAACGATGAAAACTGAATGCTAACTCCACAAGTTAAGAGGAGCTGGGGAGCCCAGGGTAAGTCAGTTAACCTCCATCGCCTTTAATTTACTCATCTGTAAGCTTGGGATAAGGTACTTCCTCATTAAGGTGAGCTTGGAGGTGAATTCATTCTCGTCTAAAGCACTTCCAAGAGTGCCAGGCACCGCGGGGCTACGCAAGTGTTGGCTTCTTTTATTTCATTCCAAATGCTGTTCAAGCTCCGGTGAGTATAAGAACTCAAAATCTAGTCCCCATCCGCCAAGACGGAGGGAGGCAAATGCAACGGAGGAATCCGAGCAGAAGGAAGCCAGCCTGAAGCTGATCGGAGCAACCAGCGGGCACTCGAAAGTGAAGTCGCTCAGTCGTGTCCGACTCTTTGCGATCCCATGGACTGCAGTCTACTAGACTTCTCTGTCCATGGGATTTTCCAGGCAAGAGTACTGGAGTGGGTTACCATTTCCTTCTCCAGGGGATCTTCCTAACCCAGGGACGACGGGATTCCTTCTCAAGAAGGTGAGTCCCAGAGTCACTGGGGATCCGAACCGAGTTCTCACAACGGGTAGGACTTCAACACGCGGCTAAGACGTCAGACGTGAGAGACACCGCAAAGGCTCTCGGCCAAGGCGCAAAAACCGAAACGGAATTGCTCGGGTCAGAACTGGTTACAGTGTTCATCACACAAAATGCCACAGGGGTGACAAGGTTAAGTCGAATAATAACAACCGTCACACTTCAGAGTACTAAACCGTAGACAGGACGTAAAGTGACGTTAAGAAAGTCAGGATGACGACCCAGTCACTGCTCTCCACTATCGTCTAGATGCCGACGTGGGACACCAAGCGACTAGCGGCTGGCACACGGCGAACCAGCGTCCCCTTCAGGCGGCAGACGCTCTGAGCCAGCACCAGAGAGAAGCGGTCGCGCGCGAAAACTACAGCTCCCGCCGCGGCCTGGGGGGCAGGCCCCGCCCCGCACTTCCGCTTCCGCCACCGCCCTCTAGTGCCGCCACCGCTCTCACGTGCCCCCTCCGTCCAACCTACCAGGGAGCGTGACCGCGCGTGACCCCGCGTGACTGGGGGCCCGAGCCGAAGAAGCCTGGAGGTGGGACTCTGGGACCCCCGTTAGTAGAAAGGCAACCCGAAAAGGTGGAACTAAACTTGCAACTCTCGATAGGGATTGGAGTTGTTACGGTGGAGGGGGAGCCTAACGCCCACGACCGTGGCCAATCAGCGTCCGGGATGATCTGCAAGGCCGGAAAGGGGAAAGGGGCCAAATGGTTCTGCGGTCACATGCCGCGGGGGTCTAGTGGGAGGAGCAGTTGCCCAGCGGCCGCCCAGAGCTTCCTGTTTCCGGTTCCCAGAGTGGCGCTCAGCTAGTCGCTAGGAGGGACGCTGGCTCCGCCACGAGCTCTGGGACCCGGGTCTGTGGCCGGCCCCTCGCTGGCCCTGTCTCCCAGCGACGGGCAGCTACTGGGCCGGGGATTCTGAGCTTTGCCTACTGTCTTTGCACGTGACATGTGAGTATGAGGGGCGTGGAGGAGGAGGGGCTGGAGAGTGCTCACCCCTCGTGGCTGTGACGGGGTCCGGGATCTCTTAAGTCTCGCTTGACCGGGTTTTAGCCCAAAACTCCATATAAGGAGCCCGAGGGCGGAAAAACGGAGGCGTGAGGTTGGGGAGTCACAGCGTGCCCAAGGGTGTGAGGGAGAAAGGATCTCCAAGACTGGTGAGGGGATTTAAGTGTTTGGAAGGCAGGGAAAGGAAGATCGCTGGAGTCTGGAGTCCGCTCTAGGTGTTACCGCATACCCGTAGACTGGGTTTTGGCCCGCATCGTGGAGGGAGGTCAAGGGGCATCATTTGTAAAGGGTATGGCCCTCAGCAGTTGGAAAGTCGGGAGACTAGACGCAACGCGATTGTCTGGAGCCCTCGAAGAAGTTTGAGGGAGATGAATTGAGGGAGATGAATTGTGTTCCTCTTTGTAGGGAGCTTCCGCCCTTGGTCCATAAAGCTGATTTTCTAAGGCTTTTCAACGTTGAGCGGTTCAGCTAGTTAGGGCTACTCTTCCAAAAGTGTGAGCTGCTAGAGACTGGAGATAAGGCCGCCGTATCAAAAATGAGCCAAAGAGAAGAAAGTAGAAATTCCATTTACAAACGGAAAATGTTCATGGCTAATCTTAAGGACTGGGGAAAGTGAGTGGTACAGGGGCCCAGGGATGTAAAGTTCTTTCCAGTTCCCGGCTCCATCATTGGTCATCCCATTGAAGGAGAATTTTTTAGCATTAACCCAAATGAATCTATCATTATAGAACAAGAAAATTGAAAGGGATGCTTCAAAATCTTTAAGCCTTGCTGCTTAAACTCGCACCTTGAGAATCTTAATTGTAGCACATTAAAAAGAGATTCGGAGAAAGCGATAGCACCCCACTCCAGTACTCTTGCCTTGAAAATCCCATGGACGGAGGAGCCTGGTAGGCTGCAGTCCATGGGGTCTGGAAGAGTTGGACACGACTGAGCGACTTCACTTTCACTTTTCACTTGCATGCATTGGAGAAGGAAATGACAACCCACTCCAGTGTTCTTGCCTGCAGAATCCCAGGGACCGGGGAGCCTGATGGGCTGCAGTCTCTGGGGTCGCACAGAGTCGGACACGACTGAAGCGACTTAGCAGCAGCAGCAAAAAGAGACTACCCAGCCCTTGAATTTCATTTCCTTGTGTGTGCTTGCTTAAATGCTCAGTCGCGTGCGACCCTTTGGGCTGTAGCCTGCGGGGCTCCTCTGTCCATGGGGTTTTCCTAGCAGGAATACTGGAGTGGCTTGCGATTTCCTTCTCTAATTCATCCCCTTACTGATACATTGTTGCACTCCTTTTTTTATCAGGAAGTTTTCAGAAAATATCTTTATGCCATGATTCATTCCAGTTGCCTTACTAATAACTTTACACACCTTTTAATACTTGTATAACCTAAAGCAAGTAACTTCAGCTCTATAAGAATCAGTTTCCTCATCTGTAAAGTGGGGGAAATTATACCTGATTTTCTGGGTTGTGAAGATAAAACATAATCTAGATAAAGCTCTTAGTGCATACACCACGGAACCAAAGAGAAGCAGCTCAAATGTAGCCAAACCTTAAGCAAGAAAGAGAAGACTATAAGTTTGTTCTTATCCTATCTTTTTGAACCAATGAGCAAATAAAAGATAGATCAACTCACCTAATGCTGACTGCAGGGTGTTTAGCTCTTCATCTTTTCCTAGTTGTGTGAGAGTCTTTGTTCTAATTTGGGAAAAGAAATCCTCAACTGTTAACAGATTAGGAACTAACTTTGAAGCCAAACAACACAGCCTTCTGTGTGAGCATCCCTCCAGAAAACTGGTCCTAGAAAAAAAGAATATCAATCTAATAAAGGAGCCTCATTGCATTTTAGTCAGTTGGTCACGTTGTGTTGCGAGTTGAGCAGTGAGTTAATTTAGGGAAGATAGGAATTGGAGGTCTGGGTTCTTCATTCTGCCTTCTATTCTGTGAATTGTGAGAGGTCACTTCCCCTTCTTGCTTTGTCAAAAAAAAAGCAAGACTTTGGCTGCCTGCTCTGATCATCCCAAAAAATTAATGTGAAAGAAGATGTACATATAGTGGTTAAGTGTAGACAGTGAGCTCAGAGCCTGACTACCTGGTTCACACTGCTCGCTTACTATGTCTAGTTTTCTCATCTGTAAAATAAGAATAATTGTATGTGCTGCATAGGGTTTTGGTAAGGCTTAACTGGTTAATGTATGTTAAATTCCTAGCAAAAAGCAAGCACTCTGTTAAGTATTTTCTATTGATGCTTTAAATGTGTTTATGAGAATTAAATGTGTTTATGAGAGTCTTAAATTTGAGGGGCTTCTCAGGTGGTACTAGTGGTAGAGAACCTGCCTACCAATGCAGGAGACTTAATAAGAGACTTGGGTTCAATTGCTGGGTTGAGAAGTTCCCCTGGAGAATGGCATGGCAACGACTACAGTACTCTTGCCCAGAGACTTCCATGGACAGAGGAGCCTGGCGGGCCACCATCCATAGGGTCACAGAGTTGGACAAGACTGAAGCGACTTAGGACACATGCATGCTCAGACTTTGGGGTTAGCTATACTTACTCTCTGCAGACACTTTAATATTACTACAATGAATTGATGTTTGGATAACACCAAGTCAGGGAGATGACTTCCCAAGTATTGGTTGCCCTAGTGAATGTGGGAAACAGAACATCAAGTGTAATTTTGTATAACTCTTTCTTGTGGTGCCTTGGAGGTATGGTGACCCACTTCATGATGAAGCTGAACATCTCTTTCCCAGCCACTGGTTGTCAGAAACTCATTGAAATGGACGATGAACAAAAACTTCCTATCTTTTCTGAGAAGCGTATGGACACAGAAGTTGCTATTGACACTCTGGGTGAAGACTAGAAGAGTTTTGTGGTCCAAATCAGTGGTGGGACCAGCAAACAAGGTTTCCCCATGAAGGAGATGTCTGGACCCAAGGCAGAGCCTGCACCTGCTACTGAGTAAGGGGCATTTCTGTTACAGACCAAGGAGGACTGGAGAAAGTACAAATCTATACATGGATGCCAGTCTGAGTGTTCTCAATTTGGTCATCATAAAAGAGAGAAAAGGATATGCCTGGCCTCACTGATACAACTGTGGCTCATCACTTGGGGTTAGCAGAAGAGCTAGCAGAATCCACTGTGGTCTCTCTGTGTGGCCGCCAGTATGCTGTGAGATAGCCCCTAAACAAAGAAAGTGAGAAACCTAGGACCAGAGCTCCCAAGATTCAGCATCTCGTTATTCCAGTATTGTGCAACACAAATGTCAATGTATTGTCAGAAGAAACAGCATACTAAGAAAAATGAAGAACAGGCTCCAGAAGATGCTCAACTTTTGGCCAAGAGAATGAAGTGGGCCAAAGAAAGACTCCAGGAACAGATTGCTAAGAGATAAAAGCTGTCCTCTCTTAGAGCTTCTATCTCTGAGTCTTGAGTCCAGTCAAAAATCAGATGTTCTTAAAAAAAAAAAAAGAAATGGTCTCAGAGTAACAAATAAGTAAGATCAGACATCAAAAAGAAAACTATGTTTAGGGTAGTGGACAAAATTTATTCAGGTACCTATTAGTACCTATTAAATTCTGCTTATTTTAAGTTTTAAATAGAATCAATGGAATCAGTGGACCAGCATGAAGAAGAATTAGAGGACTTGCCAAAGAATTGATGCTTTTGAACTGTGGTATTGGAGAAGACTCTTGAGAGTCCCTTGGACTGCAAGGAGATCCAACCAATCCATTCTAAAGGAGATCAGTCCTGGGTGTTCTTTGGAAGGAATGATGCTAAAGCTGAAACTCCAATACTTTGGCTACCTCATGCGAAGAGTTAACTCAATGGAAAAGACTCTGATGCTGGGAGGGATTGGAGGCAGGAGGAGAAGGGGACGACAGAGGATGAGATGGCTGGATGGCATCACGGACTTGATGGACATGAGTTTGAGTGAACTCCGGGAGTTGGTGATGGACAGGGAGGCCTGGCGTGCTGCAGTTCATGGAGTCGCAAAGAGTCAGACATGACTGAGCAACTGAACTGAAAGAGTATTTAAGCCAAAGTCTAGACTTCTAGTATGAAAATATTTTATGGTAAGCGAGAAAAAGTTGGAAGAATCGAATCTTTGTATCAGGAAAATTGTTGATACTTTATAAAATTAACACGTAGCAATGGCCTGAGGGATGATTAATGAATACCAAAGTGAATTCTTCCAAAGTAAATCAGTGTATCTTGGTGTATAAAGGGGCTTCCCAGGTGGCGCTTGTGGTAAAGAGCCTGCCTGCTTGTGCAGGAGACATAAGAGACGTGGGTTCAATCCCTGGGTCGGGAAGATTCCCCAAGAGGAGGTCATGGCAACCCATTCCAGTATTCTTGGTTGGAGAATCCTGTGGACAGAGTAGCCTGACGGGCTTCCCTGGTAGCTCAGCTGGTAAAGAATCCACCTGCAATGAAGGAGACCCCCGTTTTAATTCCTGGGTTGAGAATATCCCCTGGAGAAGGGGAAGACTACCCACTCCAGTATTCTGGCCTGGAGAATTCCATAGAAAGAGGAGTGGCAGGCTACAGTCCGTGGGGTCGCAAAGAGTCGGACATGACTGAGCGACTTTCAGTTTCACTACAGTCCATGCATAGGTGTACAAATGAGATTAGAGAAAAGAAAATGAGTTTGGAAAACAGAGCCACATGTTTCCATGCCTAAAACAGTTCAAGCATCATATGAATTGGGTGCGTTAATTGAAAGTGACTTGGTGATTCTCAAGAGTAATCAGCAACTGGAATGTAGGAAGACAGTTATACTTAGTAGAAATCAAGAAACTGTTGAATTTCATGGCTTGAAGTGGGTTTTAGAATACTCACTCAGACCACTGATCTGGACCTCATGAAGTTTGTTCATCCTGTCATTTAAATGGTTGAATGATTTTTTCAGAGATGAGACAGAACAGATAGATGTCAAATCTTAGGTTCTGTGGTTATGTTAATCTCTGTTCATCATTTTTGTGGTAAGTATGAACAAAGACTGTTAGATGCTTCTGAATATTAAAACAAGGATGTAGGGCCCAAAGTATTCAGGTCTCTTTCTCTGTTTTACATCTTTCTTAATAACTTTAAACTGGAAGCGTCTGACTCCAATGCAGGAGACCCAAGTTCGATCCCTGGGTCGGGAAGATCCCCTGGAGAAGGAAATGGCAAACCACTCCAGTATTCTTGCCTGGAGAATCTCATGGACAGAGGAGCCTGGTAGGCTACCGTCCATGGGGTCGCAAAGAATGGGACACGACTGAGCGACTTCACTTTCACTTTCAGCCCTTATCAAGTGTTCATTGTAATTCAAGTATTATCTTGAGGATTTAAGTAGTATTAATGAACTAGTATTAAACTTTAAATAATGAGACATCTCAACCTAACTTCTAACCAAATGGTGGAGGCAAGGATATCTCCATCAGGCTGTCGTAAGTAATTCTTTTATGTTCTCTACTTTCCCTTTTCTCAGCCCTATAGTTATGTTCTGAAGGACTTACCTATGAATTAGACTGAAAGTGATTGATTTATATAGTTTCTTGACACAGGTGATAGATAACTATTAGTATATGTTTGTGTGTATATATACAGATGTATGGATTTTCTGATACAGATATTAATATGTGTGTGTGTTTATGTATAGATGTATGGGTTTCCTGACACAGGTGATAGGTAGATACTAATATCTGTGTGAGTGTGTGTGTGTGTGTGTGTGTGTGTAGTTGTATGGGTTTCCTGACACAGGTGATAGGTAGATATTAGTGTGTGTGTGTATTTTGGGGTTTCCTGATACAAGTAATAGATATTAATATGTGTATATGTATGTATGTATGTGTGTATATATATGTATAGATGTATGGGTTTCCTGACACAGGTGATAGGTAATTATATATGTTATATGTATGTGTATGTGTGTGTGTGTATGTGTATAGATGTATGGGCTTCCTGACACAGGTGCTTTGGCACAGAGATACTGAAAGGTACTATTTGTCGTAGGTGCCAAAGAATCTTACTGTTCAGCAAGATCAAAATACTCTTCATTGGTGACACTTAAGTATTTTCTAAACCATTGATTGATTCTTCTGACAATTTCTAGGACCAAAAATATATTCTTGTTTTATGCACACATTGCAGAAATCTCAACAACTGCCTGTATACACTAACTGCCCCACTAACTCTGCTGTCCACTTTGTTGATTGCACAGGAAAGGAGCACAGTAAGGACAGGAAATTAGGGTGTCAGGTGAGGGAGTTGCATAGAAAGAGTCTTTTAAAATATGTTCTAAGGCTTCCCTAGTTGCTCACTGATAAAGAATCCACTTGCCAATGCAGGAGACACAGGTTCTATTTGTGGTCCAGGAAGATTGTCCCATGCCCTGGAGCAGCTCATCCCATGTGCCATGACTGCTGAGCCTGTGCTCTAGAGGCCAGGAGGCGCAACTGCTGAAGCCCACAAGCCCTAGAACACGTGCTCCACAACAAGAGAAGCCTATGCACCACAACTAGAGAGTAACCCCCGCTTGCTGCAACTAGAGAGAAGTCCATGCAGCAATGAAAACCCAGCACAGCCAAAAATAAATAAATGAAATTGTTTTTAAAAATAAAAGTTTTGAAAAGAAAAAGAAACCTGGAGACTTAAACATCCAATTCTGTATATTAGATAATGGGGAAAAAAGAACTTGAAACAGAGACAAGAAAATAAAGCCCAGCATCATCATAATGAAGAAAACTGGCCAGTGTAAAGTAATAGGTGGTGAGTGGAAGACTAACGGGTTAAAAAAAAAATGCTATTCATTTATTACACATTGATGTGCTCTGTTTCTTTCCCTGATCCTCTCTCTCTCCCCCGAAACACACACTCCCTGTCCCAAAAGGATGTCCCCCCTCCACAGCTCCTGGAGGACTGGCCTGCTCCTGCTGCTGCTCTTCTCCATGGCAGTCAGAGAATCTTGGCAGACTGAAGAGAAAACATGCGACCTGGTGGGAGAAAAGGGTAAAGAATCAGAGAAAGAGTTGGCTCTCCTGAAGAGGCTGACACCGCTATTTAACAAAAGGTAAATGAGAAGAACCTTAAAGGCCTTGAGAAAACAACTTTATTAAAGAATCTTCTCTTACTAACTGTACTAATTTTTTATATATTACTACTGAATATAGAGGGGATACATGTATCATAACCTCCTCTGAGAGATGGTTCTAATCTGTACTTTAACAATATTGGCCTTATTTGGCCATGCTGTCTCTCTTTCCTCTATGATGGAGAGCACGTGCTTAGCCCAGTGTTCAGCAGTGATGTGCAGGTACTTTATACAGAAGAGTAGCTGTTTGTAAGATTGGACCCAAGAGACCAGCTTTATATTCAGAAGTATCAGATGAACATATTTAGGCCTACTACAGCATCATCGTAAGGGCTTCCCAAGATGGTTCAGTGGTAAAGAATCTGCCTGCCAAGCAGAAGATGTGGGTTCAGCCCCTGGGTTGGAAAGAACCCCTGGAGAAGGAAATGGCAACCTACTCCAGTATTCTTGCCTGGAGAATCTCAGGACAGAGGAGCCTGAAGAATACAGTCCATGGGGTCACAAAGAGCTGGACGCTGAAAATGAAAGTGAAGGGGGCTTTCTTGGTGGCTCAGACGGTCAAGAATCTGCCTGCAATGCAGGAAACCTGAGTTTGATCCCTGGGTTAAACATGACTAAACAACAACACCACCACGTCATCATAAGTGTCAAGAATCTTCAGATATATAAATCTGAAGATAATCTTTAAGGAACTAGGATATATATCATGAACGTACACCCTTATTCACAGGGAGGTACTAGCTAATACTTTAGCGTAGTCTAGAACAATTATTCTAGAAATATCTAGAATAATATCTGTCTTGGAGGCTGTATTTTCATCAGTCATCGTCAACAGTTAGTCTGTCTGGGTCATAGTTAACCTCATGATGCAAAAGATACTATTCACTAGGACATTTAGCCATGATGTTTGATAAATATGTTGAACACACCGTTGTTTGAACAGAGGCTGCTGTTTCTAAGGCTGACCCCTCTAACTGTCCTTTTCCTCCTCTCTGCATTTCTGCTTTCAGCTTTGAGAGCACCGTGGGCCAGAGCCCAGATATGTACAGCTATGTGTTCCGGGTGTGCCGAGAAGCTGGCAACCACTCCTCTGGGGCAGGCCTGGTGCAGATCAACAAAAGTAACGGGAAGGAGACAGTAGTTGGGAGATTCAACGAGACTCAGATCTTCAATGGAAGTAAGAGTCTCCCTGTTGATCAGCTCACTGAATCCCTCTGATAACCCTGTATGTCTCAGCCCTAACCAGGCTGTGTCATATGGGTGTGTGTGGTTCAGCTCATCTGAGATACCTGCACCCAGCTCCGCCACTCCTCCACAGCCAGGGCGCAGGACATTTATATGTTTGTGTTAAAGTGAGATTAAGCTTTCTTGAAAGCCAATCAGTCTATAATCCCCACCAACTTGAGTTATGTTGATAATATTTCTCAAAAATCATAAAATCATTGCTGGAAAGGACTATGTGAGCAACTATGGTTTATTTTATACCCTTAAGCAGATAAATAAATAAGTGCAGATTGTTGTTTCTGTAAATAACATAATAAAAAACAATGTCAAGAGTTTGGGGCTGGGGTCAGAAGACGAGATTTTTGATCCAGATCATATTTACTTAGCCTGTGACTTCGAACTATCATTTGACACTTTGTTTTCTCATACACAAAATTGGAAGCATAATGCTTAGCTTGGTTACCTCACATGATTATTAATCAAATGATATTTTGCAAAGAAATTTGAACAAGTAAATACTGAAGAAGGAAGTGTCCCCAGTCTTCAGAGTCATCCACTTTGAATTTATCTGTGGTTAATTTAAGATCTTAGGCTTTCCCTTGCCACCCAGTAATAGAATGGAGCCTCTTCATATTAGCAGGTGTTCAGAGAACGTGAGTCATGACTAAGTGTGGATCATAATTGTATTTGCACTATCGGTTGCCTACCTTTAGTGTGGGAAATCAAGATTATTCTTGTATGCATATCTGGTTCTTAGTTGTCTTAACACGAGAACTCAAGCTGTTGTAAAGCGGCGGGTTTTAGTTGGTATTTCTGGTACACCAGAGCTTATCCTGAGGGGTTAACTAAAACCAACTTCATTGAACTTGGTTCCATGCTTCCACAGTGCCCAGGTCTGTCTCTGCTTTTCCCCCACCCCAAAGCTCCTTTTTCCTTGTCCGTCCTCAGGTAATTGGATCATGCTGATCTATAAAGGGGGTGATGAATATGACAACCACTGTGGCAGGGAGCAGCGGAGGGCAGTGGTGATGATCTCCTGCAATCGACACACTCTAGCGGTGAGGCACCCCAGGGCCTGGGAGCCTAGAGAGGAGATGAAAAGACTGGCCTGAGGTGGGACAGAATGTCCAGAGGGAACAAGATAATTGGGGTGGATGGGAGAAAACTAGACATTCAGGGACTTCCCTGGCAGTCCGGTGGTTGACTCCCCACTTCCAGTGCAGGGGACGTGAGTTCGACCCCTGGTTGGGGAACTAGGATCCCACATGCCATTTGGTAGCAGCCAAAAAATTTAAAAAACCAGAAGTTCAGTTTTTTCCTGAGTCATAGGCGTCCGTCTTCCATCATACATGGAAAATAAGTTCTTAAACCAGGAGGAAGCAAATGTTTAGGGGGAGGTTTGTGGGTTTGTGCTCCTTTTCAGACTGGCGTCAGAAACAAACACCTTACCACATAAATGTTGTGTCTGTCCTCTTGCCATCAGGACAATTTTAACCCTGTGTCTGAGGAGCGAGGCAAAGTCCAAGATTGTTTCTACCTCTTTGAGATGGACAGCAGCCTGGCGTGTTCCCCAGAGATCTCCCATCTTAGCGTGGGTTCTATCTTACTTGTCACGTGAGTCCTCCTCCCTTTATCAGTCCAAACCTTTTTTTTTTTTTCAAACCTTTTCTTTAACTCAGCAATCAGTTGGAAGTATATGGGTCCAGATAGTGTGTGTGCATTTGTATGCTATATTATAATTGGAGGGGAAAGAAGTCTGTGAATATCCTCTTTAAACTCTGCAAGTTTAAAAAAATGAGACTTAATGTTATATTCCCAATAAATATATGCATTTGGAGATGGGGTTTTTCCCCCACTGGAGTACTAGACAGTTTTTATTCAGTTCAGTTCAGTTCAGTCACTCAGTCGTGTCCGACTCTTTGCGACCCCATGATTCGCAGCACACCAGGCCTCCCTGTCCATCACCAACTCCTGGAGTTCACTCAGACTCACGTCCATCGAGTCCGTGATGCCATCCAGCCATCTCATCCTCTGTCGTCCCCTTCTCCTGGCCCCAATCCCTCCCAGCATCAGAGTCCTTTCCAGTGAGTCAACTCTTCGCATGAGGTGGCCAAAGTACCGGAGTTTCAGCTTCAGCATCATTCCTTCCAAAGAAATCCCAGGGCTGATCTCCATCAGAATGGACTGGTTGGGTCTCCTTGCAGTCCAAGAGACTCAAGAATCTTCTCCAACACACAGTTCACAATTCTTCGGCGCTCTGCCTTCTTCACAGTCCAACTCTCACATCCATACATGACCACAGGAAAAACCATAGCCTTGACTAGATGGACCTTAGTCGGCAAAGTAATGTCTCTGCTTTTGAATATGCTATCTAGGTTGGTCATAACTTTTCTTCCAAGGAGTAAGCGTCTTTTAATTTCATGGCTGCAGTCACCATCTGCAGTGATTTTGGAGCCCAAAAAAATAAAGGCTGACACTGTTTCCACTGCTTCCCCATCTATTTCCCATGAAGTGATGGGACCGGATGCCATGATCTTCATTTTCTGAATGTTGAGCTTTAAGCCAACTTACTCTCCCATTATTAGAACTTTTGAAGAAATTGGACTGTTTATCTAATGGTGACTGTTCTCAACCCTGAATGAGTCACACACTGTCTTACTTTTTTCTGATCCAAAGGTTTTCTCAGGCAGACAGCACTCTAATTGGTTTTCTCAGGCTCTACCAGCCCCTTTTTTTTCAACTGACTACCCCTTTTTTGTTTTTCCATTTTTATGGAACAGAGCTTAGGAAACAGGCAACAATGAATGAGCTTTACTGATTCTGTTTTTGAGTATGGGTGTCTTTCTCCCTCACAGGTTTGCATCACTGGTCGCAGTCTATATCATCGGGGGGTTCCTGTACCAGCGACTGGTGGTCGGAGCCAAAGGAATGGAGCAGTTTCCTCACTTGGCCTTCTGGCAGGATCTTGGAAACCTGGTAGCAGTAAGTAACAGGGCAGCTGAGAGACAAAACAAATGACTGACCATCCGTCCTGGTTTGCCCAGACTTGAGGGATTCCTGCGAGAAAGGACTTTTGGGTGCTAAAACCATCCCAAGTTCCAGCAAACCAAGACAATTGGTTGCCCTAATACAGGGTAATAAGCAACATAGCACCTTAATGTCTGACCTTCCAGACGGACCGGAAGAACGGTACTGTTGCTTAGATTTATGAATCTGATCCAGCTATTTGGGGGCTTACATGAGGAGAAGGTGTTTCCCCAAATCCAGTTTAGGCCAATCACTGGAGCTTTGGGGTTTTCTCTTCATTATCCCTGGAGAAAGTTCTTGCCACCTTCTTAGACCATAAACACGCTGTGCCCACCTGAAAGTTGCTGATTTCACATGATCACTTCTTTTGCTCTTCCCTCTATAGGATGGCTGTGACTTTGTATGCCGCTCTAAACCCCGAAATGTGCCTGCTGCCTATCGTGGTGTGGGGGATGATCAGCTGGGGGAGGAGTCAGAAGAAAGGGATGATCATTTGTTACCAATGTGATTGCACTTTAGATGTCCAGCTTCTTCAGCCCCCAAACCAAAGCGTCCTCCGGCAGATTTCTGAAGCAGTCCCTCATCTCACCCTCAATCTCAGTCTTGCTTTCTGGTTTGCTTTTGGTTTGCATCCACCTGTCAGTAGAAGAAATGCCTTTCCCTTTGTTCCCTGTTTGGTTTTCCCTCCTGAGAGGTACAGCTGCAGGACAGAGATAATATAACAGGGCCAATCACAACAGAGGCTGTTGCACTGTGTCTTCATAACCAGAAAGTACAAGTAGAGGAGTTACTGTGAGCAAAAGGGTGTGGCAGGCTCCCTGACTCTTTTTTAAACACGTTTTCATAAGTTTTTGAGACACTGGATTTCTTTAATTAAAAAGAAACATTATTTATAGGTTTGATTGCTTTCATGCTATTACTCTGCCCTACAGTAGTCTCCATGAGAGTCTGGATGTAACTTGCTGCTGGGAACTGTTTTGCAGTGATTACTTGGTCACAATCCAAGGACTGCCATTTGGTCTGAGCCGGAGAGGTTGTAGACTTAACTTCTCCCACCTCGGGTCAGGATGGAAACTGAAATTTCCCAGGATTACGAGGTACCAAACATCATTGGCTGGCCCTGGCGTGACCTTACAGCTGGAACTGGGCCCTGGGTCGTCATCTTGGGTTACTGGTCCATCTGCAGCTAAAATACCTAATCCAGAAGTGCAGTCCATTGGAAGGGACACTGAAATGGACCTCCTGTGCCACAGGGTTGCAGAAGCGGGAAGTCTGTTTACCTTGTAGTGGGATATCCTTGACGGCTTGCTTCTCCTGCTTGCAGTCAAAGCTGGCAGAGCTTTTCTAACTCCTAAAATGTTCCCTCTACCAGTATTTCTAAACATGTTGAACTTTCCTTCACAGGCATTTGTGTGTGTGTGTGTGTGCCCTCCTTTCTCCTGAAAAGGGAATGGAAGCAGAAGTGGGACACGCAGGGCTCTGCCATCTTCGGCCCTGGGTGCAGGCTTCTGCCACACCTGTCCTTGCTTCTGGCTCAGGGATGTGTCTTCTTGCCCAGCCTATCTCCGTGGGGAGAGGGCCTTAAACCTCTGATGCTTCCGCCCTTCCATTTAGGCTACGTGCCCAGAAAACTGGCCTGATCTTTGAGAGACAGGGAGCCTGGGGCACTGAAGAGGAATGTGGCTCCCCTGGCCACATGAGGACGGAATCAATAAGCAGGGGGCTTTTTTAGCCTTTAGGCAAGAAAATGAAATTACTTCATCTTTGGACTTTTAGATACTATTGGAATGGTATTTTTTCTTTTCTAAGCAGGGAAAATGATGTTATAAAAGCATTTTTCTGTTACGTGTTTGCATTCCTCCGCATACTCTGGTGTTTTAAAAATGCGAAAAATATATATACATTTTTTTGTACAAAAACTTAAAAGATTAAAAAAAAATGGCCTAGTCATTTGTGTGGAAGCCTGTAACATACACTGGAATGATGGATTAAGAGACAACTGAGACCAATTTTCATCCTTTTACTGAGGAGGAAAAAAAATATTTAATATTTTTGTTGTATAAGGAATAGCGCCCAAGGCAGGTCCTTCTACTCCTGACCTCAGCCCCACGCGCTCCTGCTTTATAAAGCTATAGGACAGAGCAGAGTTGGAATGGAAAAAAGAGTAGAGTAGAAGACAAATTGGAAGGGAGCAGGGGGTGCAGAAATGACGACAGCCACATATGTACCCAATACTTTCAGTTCCTGCAGCAAATCAGAATGATGGCAACCCAGTCCCTACACTGGCCAGTGAGGATGCAGGAGAAAATGTTCAACACTACAGGAGTGACAACAGAAGTCTGGGCCACAGCTACAGTCGGGAGGAGCCGGAGGGAAGAGGGAGGACCACGTTTTGCTTGTATCACACAGCTAGAAAATTCCCCCGCCACCGCTGCCGAGGCACACCTACAGTCCACCCATTTTCTTGTCTCACCACACTGTACATCCCTCCTCCTCCTGGAGAATTCAGACCCTGCTAGACACTCCACTCCGGGATAAGGCCGAGCAGTCCTAGTTCTCTAGACTGCCTCTTTTCACAAAGATTGGATTAGGGTAGGTGAGAATTGTGAAGATTTTAAAAATAAAACCCAGAGAAACGTCAAAAGCTGCCACCATGTAGCACCAGCGACCAGTTCTTGCACGGTTCTTCCCTGTCTCATTGATCCCCTCCTGCAGAAGACAGCACAGCTCTGTCTTCCTCGTGGAGTCTCTGCTGGCCCCAGGTTATAACCTGGACAGTGGGGAGTGTCTGCCTTAGGCTAGTTTGTGCAAGAGGGCCACCTTAGGTCTCCTTGAGGACATTTATCTTAGCACAGATCTTGAGGGCAGGACCCAGCTTGATGTTCATGGCACTCATGAGATGTTCCTCTTTAAGTAATAAGAGGGCCTGTCCATCAATCTCCTGGGAACGAAACTCTTCTGCAATCTCTTGGCAACCTAGGAGGAAACGGTGGGGTATGTATGAGAAGCTACATGGTAGCACCAAAAGTACTTGTCCTAAATCCAGTGATACAGTGGCCCGAGATGGCAAGACATGGAAACAAAATGAAACCAGAGCAACTATTTTTTTTTTAAAGCCAAGATAAAAGAACTAAGGTGTTCCACCAACTAAACTGTTCAATTCAGATAACTTGGGGAAGAGAAGAGAGAGAGTAAAATATAGTGTTTTCTTTGACACTGGCAAGAAAATCAGCATTCGTGCCATCTTTAAGGGCCCAAAATTCAGACAAAATAGCAAGGAGGGTAGGATGGTTTTCCTTTCTGGAGAAAACTACCCCTTGTCAAATGCATGCATATATATATATGTTCAGTCCCATCTGTCCCCATGGACCATAGCCCACCAGGGTCCTCTGTCCATGGGATTCTCCAGGCAAGAATAGTGGAGTGCATTGCCTCTGGTTCTCTGGGGGACCTTCATCATACCATACTTAAGCCTCTACGTTTCCATTTACAAAGCCCTGTGGGATGGCCTCACAAAAACCATAGGAAAGCAATACAGATGACCCAGGTTCTGGTGGACAGGCCCTTGATACCTTGTAGAGAAGCAATGAACTCATAGACCTCCTCTACGCTCCAGCGGCTAGGATTACTGGATAGGAACACAGGGTTGATGCCATGTAATTCTGGGGTGGGTGGAGCTGTGTTGGGATTCCCCAGGTCACGTTCTCCATGCCCTGCTCTCACGGATAAAGGCCCGGGAGATGTTGGAGAGAGTGCTTCATCGTAACTGGAATTATCTGAACCCCGGCTAGAGTCCTCTTGACCCTACAGGAAAAACAGTGAGGTCATAAGTAAGCGTCATGAGGTCTCCCTCTCTCCCCCGACCCTGGGTTTGAGGCACAGAGGAAAAACTAATCCCAGCACAAGTAAAGCACTCTGTACTTCATGTGCAAATGCCCGAAGTCACGAGTCTGCTCTCAAGTGCCCTTCAAGTGTGAACTGTGTCCCTCTCTTGGTTCCCTCTTCTGCCAACAACTCCCCTAGATTTTTCCTCCTCTAACAAGGCATAAGGATTAACAGAAACAACAGGTAAATCAGATCAGAAGAGACAAAAAGATCAGGATTTCGGAATCTGGAGTGATGTGATCCACGTGAAACCAGAGTTCTGGTCTCACACTTTTTTCCCTGGGGAAAGGAGCTGCCCTGCGGGGGAACATAAGGAAACGCCCAGTTTGCAGCATCACGCCCCACACTGGTGGCTCACTCGGTGGCGCTTGCCCTGGATCTTGGCACGGGCGATGTCCGAGGAGCCACGGCGGGGTCCGCGCCGGCGAACACGGGCGTAGTTGGCTTCCTGAAATTCTTTCATTTTTTTCCTCTTCAGCCGGAATTGGTGGCTACAGCTCACATTATACCTGTGGGTCAGGGAACGTACAGGAGGTCAGGGGTTCTGCTATGCAAAATCGCCTTTCTCCCCTGCTCTACATGTGAACTAGGATTTTAGGGACCAATTTGGGGAAGAGAATGAAGGCGAAGACGTTATCTCGAGCAGATCCTGGGCAAGGGGTGTCCGAGGGAGGAGGGCGAGACGGGGGCCTACTGTACCTCTTAGCGCAAGTCATGGAGCAGAATCTCTTGGAGCCGCGGAACTGCTCGGCGGGGGCGTACTTCCCACAGTACTCGCACTTCAGGAGGTTTGCCTTCTTATCTAGCTCTGAAAACAAGGCAGGGCTGCGTGGGTTCCTGCTGCCACTCAGGCCACCCTCAGGCCCAGCGCTGGACTCTAATTACTCTCAGCGTTCCCCCCAAAGACCTACTCAGCCTAACTGAGAATCCCGAAAACAAAGTTCAAAATCCAAAACCATAAAGACCTGTCCCTCGAGACGTCACAGTCTTCCTAACCTTAAGCCAGATGATCTCCACTTTAAGTGACTAATTTCTTCATAATTCGTAGTCTCAGATTTGACTGCACTTTTCCACAGGAGAGAGGAACTAATTACTAATGCCTGGAAAGATACGAGATTTCTCCCTCCCCCGCCACGAGATTTCTCCCTCCCCCGCGCCCCCCCACACACAGACACAGAAGTTTTCAAAAGCAGGGGAGGGGAAATATAAACAAGACTCCTTAACATATATTACAGAATCTAGAATAAGGAGAACTGGAAATTAAGAAACAGCCTATTTCAGATTATCCTTTGAAAAATATATCTTTATAGTAAATAATCCAACAGATCAGCTTGATAAAATTCCCCTTAACCCTATGGAACAACTTCAGTGTAATTCTACGTATTCTGATGTAGATGGACTTCATATAATTCCAACTTGAAAGAGCTAATTCCTATTTTACGCTAAGTCTTCAAACACATCTCCAGCAGCCTCGTCCCTAGATGGCTCTCTAAATGAATACTCACCAGCAGATGGGCTGTCCCCACCCAAGGGACCACCTGACTGATTCTCATTCAGTCCTGTGGTGAGGCCAGTCTGCAGGGGCTTCTCAGACTCTTTCAATAACTGAGAACAACCCACCTGTTCCAGAAAAAGGTGAATTACATTAGCCTCACTCCTTTCTACAGCTTTCCCCACCACTTTTCTCCACCAAGTCTTTGCCTGGATCTCAGAGTTAATGGCCAAGTCCGACGCAGACAGAACCATTTTCAATATGGCAATCTAGAGTCTCTTAACTGCTCTTTTCAGATTAGCCGCTGGAGAAGGGGCTCCTACCCCAGCTCCCTATTTTGTCCTTTTCCTTCCTAAACTGCAGGGACCACACTTGGAAGCAAGAGACCTGTGTTCTAAGTCCTGGCTCTGCAACTCATGGTATCCAGAAAAGTCTCTCAACTTCTCCACCACAATTTTGTTCACTATGAAAACAACCTAATTAGAGACTTCCCTGGTGGTCTAGTGGTTGAGACTCCAAGCTCCCAATGCAGGAGGCCCAGGTTTAGTCCCTGGTCAGGGAACTAGGATCCCAAGTGCTGTACAATGCCCGAATGCTGTACAAAGGGGCCCAAAAACAAACAAAGACCCACCATGACAGCCTTAAAGGTCACTTCTTTCCTTTGCTTCTCCTCTCCCCACTATTTTCAGTTCCTGGTCTACATAGTCTTTCTTCTTCTTTTCCCTTCCTTCTTCAAAGCTAATCCTACAAACAACAGAACTGAACCGTTCTCTAATAATTAAATAGTTCTGAGCCTTCTGAGTCTCGAGTTTGAAAAGACAGCCCACCAGACCAAGTCCCCACGTGAAAACCCCATCTTCTGGCCCTGCCCTCACCGGGAAAGGCTCTGCTCCTTCCTGGATAACGAAGCCTTCGATGATGTGGGTGAGGATCTGGGGCTTCACAATGGCCTGGGGGGGCTTGGAGTCACCCATCTGTCTGGACACCATGGCCAGCGAAGGAGGGGGCGCTGATGGGGCGGGAGCCAAAGCTACAATGTCACTGCTCAGGGTGTTAGCGTTCGTGCTGGTCACTGGCTCAGCTTTCTCTAGAAAATAAACACGAGATTAAGGAATGGGGAGAGGATGACCTAAGAGATCCAACGATGAGCCAAGCCAGCCTGATCCTCCACAGTAACACATGTTCCTCTCTGATCGGTCATCCTGGCTTCCCTGTGTCCAGCTCTCCTCCACCAAATTCAGGCCCACATTCTAATGAATCAGACTAAACTCTTAGCTCACTCAGAGCTTTCATCTCATTTCTGTGCACTCAGCAGTCCTGCAGAAGTCCGTTCCTCACCTCCAAGACCGCCCTTCTCCTCCATGGCCTTCGGGCTCTCTACCACTGGAGATGTCTTCGCGGGAATCATTGAACTGAGTGTGGAGACGTCATCTCGCTCCTCCTCAGACTCAGCTTTGCGCTTTGCAGCCAGTGTCTGGGGTTTGCCCTATAAAGTGAAGAATAGGAAGGAAAACAAGATTTATGAGCAAAGGATAATGAGGAAACGCAATTACTTCCACACTGTCCAAGAAAATTTTCTTAGTTCTAGATTCCCCAGTGTGTATATGTCCCATGGTACAGTAAAATTTCTGGTTGTTACCAACAAGTGTAATTTCTACATCAAGACAAAAGAACATACAACATTATTTAGTCCTGACCTAGACCTGGAGACCCAGGTTCATCACAGCCCAACCAAGAATTGTTTTTTCAAAGATTGATTTTGATGGTTAAAGCTGTATCTTAATATAACTTAGTATAGATCCAAAAATACAGAATTTCATGTAGGAGTACAAGATTCAGGTATTATATACGTTGATGTCTCTTATGAAAGACTGAATGAATACATGCCAGGATCTTAACTTTCCATTAAACTCTCTTACAAAAGAAGCACTAATATCCTATCGTTCTCAACCCTTTATTCCCTTCCGAAATTTAGCTCAGGTCCTCTTGAGAATGACATGCGCTCACAATCACGGGGCAACACTCACCGGCAGGTGCACAGACTGCATGTAGAAGGCGGCAGGGACCTGCGCGACCACCGGTGAGGAGGTGGTTGCCCCTCCCTTCACCACATGCGCCGTCCCCTGCACGGGGGCCAGGGTCATCCCTGAGGCCAACGTGGGCGGGCACTCCTGCAGCGCACCCGGGGCCTGGGATGAAGGCGGCGAGGAGGCCAAGTGGGCCTGGCCCGGCGGCACTGTGCCTGGCATCCCCCGGGAAGTAGGGACGGCAGCTGCCAGCTGGGCCAGCCCCAAAGCCTGGGCCTGGGCTGTACCCGGCTGCCGGGTGCCCACCACCTGCACAGGGATGTGGGGTGGGGGCTGCTGGGCGGCAGACATCTTGGCAGCCCCTAGCTGAGGGGGCTTGAGAGGGGCTGCCGGCGGTTTGGACTGGATAGGGATGGGGGGCTTGGGGGCGGGGTCTGGCGGCAGGGACAGGGGTGAAGACTGCAGCATGGGCTGGACAACCAGGGTCTGGGCTGGCTGCTGGGACGGGGACGGCGGAACCGGCTGGGTCGGGGGACCCGGCGGAGGCTGCGGGGCAGTGAGGGTGGTGGCCTGCTGTTGCTGCTGCTGCTGCTGCTGCTGCTGGGCCAGCTGGAGGTGCGTGGCCGTGTGTAGAAGCTGGGACTGGCGGTGCGGGAACTGCTGCTGGTGGTGGATAGCAATCTGCTGCTGGATCACCACCTGCTTCTGCTGGAGGTGGATCTGCTGCTGCTGCTGAATCAGGGAGTGGGGCTGGATCTGCGTGTAGGTAGCTGCAGGAACGAGCCCCCGGAGGCACAAAGGGAAGGAAGAGCAGACGTGAGCATCATCATCAAAGGCGCCAGTCAAAGCAGCCTTCCATGGTGTACCTAGTTGTAGACTCAAACTACAAATGGAAAGCGAGCTGGAGGGGCCTAACAGGCTGCCTGGTTTACACTCTCTCCTCTGAGTCGGACGTTAACAACCATCTCGAGCCATAAAGATGTCAGAGAAAGACCACCTTTGCTCAAGCATGTAACAGTCCTCAGTAATTTCTTGCATTTATCTAACACTTTTTTTTTTTCCTTTACTTAAATCCTGTTACTTGGCACTTAGCAAGGACAATGGTGGGCCCAATCTCATATTCATGATTAGATTCTGCTCCTCAAGCACAAAGTCCACATTTCATTCGTTTTTGCATCCCTAGAACTCAGCCCAGGGCCTGATACACGAGAAACACTTAACAGGCTGTCACTGAAAGACTAAATATCCACAGAGGTAAAGATACCAACATCTTCCCATGATTGCCTCGGGTCTCCATGATTCATCAGTTTAGGTCACCACCCATGAGAAATTTAAAGAGTCAGCCACTGTGGGCTCAGACATGACCCAGTTCCCTCCACTGTAAACTGGAGATGTGATCTCCCCTGCTTCACACCCTACCAGAGTGCCCAGAGACTGTATGTGACATGAAAGCACTTTGGTATTATAAGTGCCACAGTTTGTAAAGTGCCATACTAGGTGTTAGTAAAACAACTGATAGTAGTGAAGTCGCTCAGTCGTGTCCAACTCTTTGCGACCCCAGGGACTGTAGCCTACCAGGCTCCTCTGTCCATGGGATTTTCCAGGCAATAGTCCTGGGGTGGATTGCCATTTCCTTCTCCAGGGGATCTTCCCAATCCAGGGCTTGAACCCAGGTCTCCCGCACTGTAGGCAGATGCTTTACCGTCTGAGCCACCAGGGAAGTCCACTTTTTTTTTTTTTTTTTTAAGTCATTCAGTCATATCTGACTCTTTGTGACCCCATGGACTATATAAAGTCCATGGAATTCTCCAAGTCAGAATACTGGAGTGGGTAGCCTTTCCCTTCTCCAGGGGACATTCCCAACTCAGGGATTGAGCCCAGGTCTCCCACACTGCAAGCAGATTCTTTATAAATTTGGGGAGTACATTATTCAAACATGTAACACTTAAAAGTACTAGAAACAAGGAAGCAAAAATAAACACCACCAGATAGGGTTCACACATCTAACTCTATCCACAGCCTAAAAGCAAGCACTACCCTGGGTTATTACTATTATTTTTTTTAATCCTTACCATCCTTTGAGTGAGTGAGTGAGTGAAGTTGCTCAGTCATGTCCAACTCTTTGCGACCCCAGGGACTGTAGCCTACCAGGCTCCTCTGTCCATGGGATTTTCCAGGCAATAGTACTGGAGTGGATTGCCATTTCCTTCTCCAGGGGATCTTCCCAACCCAGGGACTGAACCCGGGTCTCCCACATTTTAGACAGACGCTTTACCGTCTGAGCCACCAGGGAAGTCCTTACCATCATAGAGACGATCACAAGTTGGACCATATTTAAGCAGGGCTCTATCTGCTTACCCTGAGCACTCGAAGGCACAGTCTTTGCTCTACACTGCCAACTGACCAACAGTAAATGTGTGAGGAGAGAAGTCATCCCTTATGATACATTGCAAGCTCCATAAGCAGAAGAGTCTGTTTTTCAATGATGTATTCCAGTACCATCCCTAGAACACAGCAAGTTATTCAAAAAGAACTGAGTGGGAACTTCCCTGGTGGTCTAGTAGTTAAGATCCCACCTTCCAATGCAGGGAACAGGGGTCTGATCCCTGATCGGGGAACTAACATCCCACATGCCTGGGACAATTAAGACTGCACCACAACTAGAGAAGCCGGTGCACAGCAGTGAAGAACCAAATGCTACAACGAAGACTGTAGCGCTTAGTTGTGCGCTACAACTAAGACGCAGAACAACCAAATTTTAAAAAAAGAAAGAAAAGACCCTAGTGAATGAACGTGTAGAGGGAGTAAATTGAAGAAGTCAGGACCTAAGAAGGAGACAAGGCAACTTGTAAACTGACTGCTGCCTGGCAGAAACAGACAGGATCCCTCTCTGCTACCTGTCATCCTATCTCCTGGACTAATACGAACAAGGTTTATGTGATTCTTTCCTTCCACTATTTCAGGACCAAAACGAGCAAGGGCAAAGACACATACCCTGAAGACTTCAAGCTAGCCCTGAGGGAATAAGAACATTATGGGAGACAGAGTACCTGAGCTAATGAGGGTCTGGCTGGGAGCAGGAGTGGCAGTCCGGGTGAGGTTCATGCCCACGTTCTGCTGACCAGTTCCGTCTGCTTCTGCTTTCTTGGCTGCTGCGCTTTCTGCTTCTGTCTGGCTGCCCTGACTCACAGTCACTGCCTGGGCTGCAGGCAAGGGCTGCACCACTCCGGTGCCCTTCCTGGGGCAGCTCCCACCACCACCCATTCCTGAGGAAGGCAACTGCCCCAATCCCCCAGGAGCCTGGCCACCTCCTCCAGGACCCATGGACCCTGGGATGTTAGTCCCACTGCCTCCACCAGCTTGACTGAGGTTGAGGGACTGGCCTGAGGCCCCAGAGGAAGCCTGAGCCACCGCAAGGGCCTGGCTAGAGGCCTGGGAGAGGCTGGAGACAGAGGAGGCCCCAGGAGGGATGGCCTTCTGAGCAGAGCCTTGCATTTGGGGTCCTTGGGCGGAGGCCTGCTGGTTCCTGACGGCCAAATTCTGCACCTGAAAGATATGAAGCAAAAGGCAGATTGAGAAACCGGGGGAGCAAGGGCCACTAAAGCGAAAGACTACTGAGTCAGAATCAGTGACGACAGCTACAGATACTCCACGGCCCCCCTCAGCTGTACCCTCACCTGTACAAACACAGAGAAGGCCTTCCCAGACAGGAGCTCTCAAGTCATATCTGATTCTCAGTCTCCTTCATTGTGTATAAAATCTGTCATCAAGTTTGGTAATTTTATTCCTTCCAAATGTCTCAGACTTTCCCTTTCTTCCCCATTAATTCATTCAACATCTACCAACTACCAACTATGCTGCAGGTACCGCACTGGATACTGGGAATGCAGAGATGAAAGACACAAGCCCCTGCTTTTAATGAGTACTTTCTACTCGAGAAGACAAGAAAACCAAGTTACACCATGCACAGATATGCACCCAGTGCTAGGGGAGTGCAGAGGAGGAACAGTAGTAACTCACACAAAGCGCGTGAGGGAAGACATTCTAACACAGGCGATGTCTGAGCTGAGAACCAACAGGGTGTGAAGACACAGGTAACAACAGTGCAGGACCACCAAGCCAAGGAAGAGCAACGTGTTTTTGGAAATGATAAATATTTCATTAAGCTTGGGGCAGGCTGGAGGGAGTGGCAAGAAATGAAGCTGGGCAGGTAGGTGGAGGCTAGAAAGAGGCCAGATCTTGAAGGGCTTGGAATGTTAAAATGAGAAATTCCCAGCACCGAGCACAGTGCCTGACAGACCGCAAGTAGTCCAGTGTATCAATGGAGAGAAGGGATGACGAGCTCTTAATAAATCACAGGAAGTCACTAAAGAATATTCATCAGAAAGACCACGATCAACTCTATCGTCGAAACCATTCTTTGAGTGCAGCCACTCTGGAAAACAGTTGGCATTTTGTCCTAAAGTTGAAATATTCACACATGCTCTAACCCAGGAGCCCCACAAGAGAAGTGCATGTGTAAGAACGGTCACAGCAGCACTAGTCATCCTAACAAAAGCCTAAAAACCAACCAAACGGCCACCGCCAGAAGAGAGAATGAATGAACTGTAGTATATTCACACAATGGAATATTACATGGAAATCAAAACCAAGTACAATGGTACATGCAACAATACAGATGGATTCTGACAATAAGTCGTTTAATGAAGGCACTCCCCAAAGGATTATAGACAATGTAAGTACCTTACAGATTTAAATACAAATTTATATGTGTTTTATATATATATATATATATATATATATATATCCACACAGTATCTGGAACTTGCTTCTAAATAATCCACAGATGAAGGGAAAGGGCCTGGAGAAATTGACCACATGTCAATAAATGCTAAAGCTGGACGGTTAAGCACTTACAGATCCATATTTCTTTCTGTTTTTATATCTGTTTGAAATGTTCCATATTAAAAAGAACATTTCAGAAATATAGTAAAGGCAGTAAAGCTATACAAAAAGGGTTACAGGGAAGAATGAATCAGAATGAACGTCACCATGGATGAGCAGGGGCAGGCAGGGGAGCTCCATCTGGAGCTGGGGGTGGCTTATTACATGATTAAAGCTTACAGAGTAAATGTTTTAAAAAGTGAACCATGAATGAACCATTGATGAGAGGATGCCATGAGCCAAGGATTATTATGATTCATCAAATTCTGTAGGCCAGAGGTGTAATTAAAATGTTAGGGAAGTTTGTGAGAGAATGAATATATGTAAGTGAATGCCTGAGTCCCTCTGCTGCTCACCTGGAATTATCACAACAGATGTTAACAGGCTGTACTCCGATACAAAATATAAAAATTTTTTTTAAGTAACAATGCATATTTTCTTATTAAAAAAACTTATCCTGATAGCAATATGGGAGAGGATTAGAGGCAGAAGCAAATAAGGCTGAAATTAAGAGGCCAGTTAGGAAACTAGTAGAGTAATTCAGGTGAAAAATAAAAAGAACCCAAATTCAGATAATAGCTTTTGGGAGAGATTTACAAAAATCATCAGGACTGGGTACTGGGCCACTTACGTATTACCTGGCAATCATGAAGATTCTTCCTAACAGCTTCCTTCCCGTTATAGCTGTTTAAAACTTTCCTTCTCTCCCTGTACCTCTGAACCACTTCCTCTTTCCCCTCTCACTGTTCACTCCCAGAAATGATAACACCAACCCTGGTCCCACCGCAAACCTGGCCTTGTACCTCCATCAGCCTCCATCGTTCTCCCCTCACCCCGGCCGCCTTCTCTCCTTTCTCCTACCAAAGGCTCACTAGACTCAGGATCTCGTTCCCTCCTCCTCAATTCTTTCCTGTCCCTTCATTCACCTCTCCTCTGCTGGCTCCCTCCTAACGCCAAGCCTGAACCCCCTCCCCAGGCCCAGCTTCACCCTCCTCTCCTGTTCCTACATTCAAGGCTGAGGAATGTCGCCTGTCTGATCACAAAGAGAGTCAAACTCAAACACTCACTGTGTCCAGGCACTGTTCAAACACTTACACACATCAACTCACTGAGTCCTCACAACATGCCCTGGGACAAGTATTTTATAACGGCTATTTAATAGACAAAGAAATTGTGGCAAGAAGATGCTGGGCCATTTGCAGAGGTCACAGTAAGTCACAGAGTTGGAATTGACCCTAACGAAGATTCACACTTTCAACCACTACTCTGTCCGTCCACAGACCAACACGCAAACATCTGATGAATAGACGTATAAGTGAAAGAACTGCTATGGAAGCAGGTTCTGCCTCATCCTGACCCCACCACTCCTACTGTAGTCTAAACCAAAGGCCGTATCTGTAACTGACCCCAACAGTTTCTCAGCAAGTTCCCTCATTTCTCTTCCTTCTCCAGGCACAGGCCCCGAAATCAGTCTTTCTCAAGTAGTTTCCTGACCCTCTTAATCTGCTGTTCAAGTCAGCAGTGCCACTGCTACCTACGAAGTCACGTGGCTTTCAGATTTGTCCTTAACAATGCCCTTTCCTGCCACAGGCTTGTCTCCACTTTATTCACTCATCTCCAATTCAGTCACATAGCTGAGTAGTCAGGCTTTGACACATGCTATTCTCTCTCTCTAGTGTTCATGCTACTCCAAATCAAATGCCACCCATCCTTTCAGAATCTGCTCAAGTTCACTGAAATGCAGAGCTCAATATTTACTTGCTGACTGATAAAAACTAGAAGAATGAA
The DNA here is from genome assembly GCF_001704415.2 of Capra hircus. Lineage (NCBI taxonomy): Eukaryota > Metazoa > Chordata > Mammalia > Artiodactyla > Bovidae > Capra > Capra hircus. The sequence continues at coordinate 100,271,066 of NC_030812.1, read as the reverse complement.
AGAAGTACCATGAGACTCCAGTTTGTATGCCATGCAAAAGAAGCTAAAACATTGCTCTCTATATTTTTTTGTTTCAGATAAGGCACAGAAAACACACTGGTGAGAAAGATTATACTGGAACACCTTTGAGCAGCAACAGGCTGCTGAAGGTTGAAAGCTATAGTAACTCATAGAGAAGAAATCAAGTGTTCTGCCAGCAACTCAGCTTGATGTCTGTCTAACCAGAATTCCCTCCACCATCCCTTATCTTCCAGAGAGTACTGCAAGGACAGGGAACTAGGACTTCCTGAATAAAACTGAGCTACGGAGGGCTAAAAGGAGGGCAGCAACACCAGTCCTGTATTAAGAATAAGGCTTCCCTGGATAAGGGGAGTTTGGAGGGTAAATGGATACACATATATGTATGGCTGAGTCCCTCTGCTGTCCACCTGAAATTACCACACCATTATCAGCTATACTCCAATATAAAATAAAAAGTTTTTTTTTTAAAAAAAGGAGGTGGCTTCCCATATCCCCAGGGCTGTTTTCAGTTAAGTCTACTTCCCTTCCTAATTCAAACAGCTAAAAAGGTGTAAGGGATTCAAGTTCTACAGAAATTGAGGGGGGCTGAGGGGGGAAGGATTCTGAAAAGTGGTAATGGGGTGGAAGGGTGATCCCTGGTCCAAGGCCACTCCATTCGCCCTCCCCAGGGCCCGTCCGCAGGTCAAGTGGTCACCACTGACCTGATCGGCATCTGTGTGGACTCCAGGAGACTGAGCAGATGGCGCCTCCTGCTGGACTGCAGCCACTGCCCCGTTAGGCATCAGGATGAGTTGGGAGGCTAGAGGCACATTCCGGCCCAGGGTCCGGTTTACCTGCAATAGGTTTCCCAGCTGTGGCTGGCAAGGAGAGGAGGAAGAGCAGAGGAAACAGAACAAGAGAAAGGGGAGAGAGACAGAAGAAACGGAAGGAAAGGACCACAAGACAAAATAAACAGAAGATACGAAACCACTAGGCCCTGCCCCTTTCCACACCAACCCAGGAGACCCTCATCCTCCACGTGCGATGAACCGTCCGAAGAAAACCTGGAACGTGTATAAACTACACGCTGACAACAAAGAGTCAAACATCAATGAGCCTGAGACAATGAGTTGGGAACAAGGGTTTATATATATTAAGCAGACAGGCCAAGAGGTAACACTTAGGATTTGTGCACGTGAGCCATGGCTTTAAAGATTAGACTATATCTGGTGCAAATTTCTTTAAAACTGAGGTGAAATCTTCTAACTTAGGATCTCAATTGTTTGTAAGCTACCTGTGAACACTGAGCATCGCATCTAGAGGTAAGTCAGGCACAGGAAGCAGATCAGCTTGTCCTAAAACATCTGGGTAACCATGATGACACAGGCTTCCCTTGCGGCTCAGCTGGTAAAGAATCCGCCTGCAGTGCCAGAGACTTGGGTTTGATCCCTGGGCTGGGGAGATGCCCTGGAGAAGGGAAAGGCTACCCGCTCCAGTATTCTGGCCTGGAGAATTCCATGGACTGTAGAGCCCACGGTATCACAAAGAGTCGGACACAACTGAGCAACTTTCACTTTCAACCATGATGACGTAAAACAGCTTTCACTTTGGGAAATTCCCTGGTGGTCCAGTGGTTAAGACTTGAGCCTGGGTTCAATCCCTAGTTGGGGAACTAACACCCCAAAAGGTGCACGGTGCAGCCAGGAAAAAAAAAAAAGGCTTTCACTCAATAAGTCAGAGAACAATTATGTCCCTGGGACAATGGTGGCTGTGGCTTACCCGTAGATACATCTGGGCCTGGGACTGGTTGAGGGGTGGGGAGGTGGTGTTCCCCAGTAGCACAGACTGGGTCAAAGTGGTAGCAGTGGGAGAGCTCACGCTCTGGGACCGGCTGATGAGCTGGGCAGCCGATGTGGTGGCCAGATTGATCTGTGTGGTACAGAAGGGAACCAGGACTTAAGGATGGGGGAAGAGACACAAGGAAATACACATGACTGACAAACTCAGAGTGACACCAGCAAAAGCAGAGTATCTCACTTTCACAGAGTCAGGAGGAAATGAACACCTTACCATCCACACCTGTCATCCTGGCCTCTGAAGGCTATCAGCAAAGTACAGAAACCAGGCCCTAATCACCAGTGTAAGAGCTGAGGAGCAAAGGACGAAATGGAATAGATTCTACTTCTCAGTCAAGGATCCAGCGATTAGCCCTTGGGACCCTTTGATTCCTCCTGCCCAGGATTTTCTTCCTCCTTAAGACACCTCTACAGATCCACGCTGGTTATTCTCCTTTTACTGATATTCTCTACACACAATCAGTAAATATCATCAATGGTGAAATAAACACTCTCAGATCAATGGCACAAAATATTGGGTTGGCTAAAAAGTGCACTCAGGTTTCCTGAAATATCTTACAGAAAAATCTGAATGTTGGCAAAGCCAAGAATTTAACTGAAAGACCCAGACCCAGGGAGGAAAGCCCCTCAGTGGGGACAGGCAGTACTCACAGAGGCCTGGGTGGTGGTGGTCTGCTGCTGTGCAGTGCTGGTGTTTGGGGAGCTGGCCTGCCGACTGGCAGCAATTGTGGCCTGTTAGGGGGCAAAGAAGACAAGGGAGAGCAGAGACAACGAAGGCAAAGGCTCTGAATCTTCCAGGGACAAATCACAGGCACAAAATATAACTGAGATTTCAGGTAAGAGCAGTGAGCCTCTACTATGGAGCAAGGACAAGTGTGTTCACCATGTCAATCACCCTCATATTGCTACATATGCTAACCCCACGATTCCCATATAACCCGCCCAGGGCAGCTGGCAGCCCGTGCTCCTTCTCCTGCGTTCTTTTAGCTGGAAGAACCTTTGGTCAGGTCACATCAGAAGTCACTGCTAAGTCCAGCCCAGAGCTGCCCTATCGATACAAATGTAAGGTGAGCCACCTATATCATTTTCTAATATGAACATTTTTCAAAGAGTAAAAAGAAACAGGAGAAGTAAACTTTAAAAATTTACTTTATTCAAGCTGATCTGTCTCATTTTAATACATGCCAACATAAACGAACTACTGAGCTTTTTCAAAGTAAAAAGTCTCTGAAATCCAAAATCTTCTCCCATACCTCCATCTGGACTAGCTGCATTTGTTGTTGTTGTTGCTGTTTTTTAAGGAGATGGATTTTCTAAAATATTTGGCTGGGTCCCGTCTTAGGTGCGGTACTCATAGTCCTCATTGTGTCACGTGGGATCTTTCGTTGCAGCCCAGACTCTCTAGTGGTGGCATGTGGTATCAGTAAACTACAGCATGGGCTTAGCTGCTGCAAGGGGTATGATATCTTACTTCCCCGACCAGGGACTGAACCCTCGTCTCTTGCACTACAAGGCAGATTCTCAACCACTACACCACCAGGGAAGTCCTAGCTGTACTTTAAGTGCTCAACAGCTGCCTGTGGCTAACAGCTACTACACTGGACAGTGCAGGGCTAGCACACAGCCTTGCTACCTCTAAAAGGCAGTTCTCCCACGGTTCTTACTGTGAGCCCACACGCCGAGGTCCACTCATCCTCTTGCAGGAGGACAGGAGGCATGGGACACTGTTCCCAGCGTGGCTCAGTGGAGGGTGTGGTGTGTCCCGACCCACCTGTACTGCCTGTCCCCTCCCTCCTGGGCCAGCTGGCTGCTGACCTCTCACCTGCTGGACGGCAGCCAGGCTATGCAGCTGGGCATTGCTGAGCTGCTGCTGGAGCATGAACTGGTGGAAATACTGAGCCGCGTTGGGTTGACGCTGCAGTGCCTGCAGAGCCTAGGGAGAAACAGAAGGCAATCAATCCACTTGGGATGAACCACTCCTAACTCCTATGCTATGGAAATCACTGGGATCCTGGGAAAGGGACACATGGGGAGGAGAGAAACAAAGGAAAAGATGGGTATCTGGTTAGCCCGTCGACATCTGATATGTCCATTTTTATATTAGAACCAGTGAGTTCATGTAGTCCTTAAAAAGTAGGGACACAATTAATTGAAAAATACATCAGTATAATCTCACATAAACTTGTATCTCCCAAAATGGAATCTGGAAATATCTGATATAACGAAGAAGCAGGACTAAACTGGCTGAAAATAAATGCAATGTTGATCAATGTAAAGAGAAGAAAATAAAAGACCATATTCTAGGGAACAGTAAAGGTGATAGAGCCCTGCCTGTGTGCATGCTCAGTCGTATTCAACTCTTTTCGACCCCATGGACTACAACCTTCCAGGCTCCCCTGTCCATGGAATTCTCCAGGCAAGAATACTGGAGTGGGCTGCTATTTCTTTCTCCAGGGGATCAACCCAGGGATCAAACCCAGGTCTCTTTCATCTCTTACACTGGAAGGCTGATTCTTTATCACTGAGCCACCTAGGAAGCCCGACAGGGCCTTAAAGGGTTGAAAATAATGAAAAATAAAATAAACAGTGACTATGAAAGGCTGTATCAGGTAAAATTTTCAAGTAACTGGAATTTTTAAGCATCTACAGTATAATGCTAACAGGTGTTTATAAAGACAGTATCAGTAATTCAGTTTTGGCATTAACTTCAAAGCCAAAACTACATTTCTTTTTTTCCTTTCCAGGAGCCGAAATAGTTGAGGTTCTTAACTTCCACTACCCAGGGTGATTTTCAAGAAAGACCCAAAAATAAAAACCTGACAATCCTTGAAGAGAAATGGTTAGTGAGAATCTAGCAACATGAACTGAATGATATAAAAACCTTAAAGATTGATATCTTGTTCTGCCTGCTTGCTCAAACTGTTGTAAACTCCAAAGGTTCTCAGACCTGCAAGGGACCTTTGTCATCACCTGATCATACTTGCCCAGTTTGCTGTAAAGAAACCAAGAGTGATTATCTTCCTGCATCTTTGCACACCCCAAGCCAATGCTCACAGCCCCTCAGTGCTGAGCCTCACCTGCACGGCCTGCCGTTCATACAGTGACATTTGAGCGATCTGGGGCCGAGAGCTGCCCCCAGAGCCAGAACTCCCATTAGTGGAGTTGGAGTTCTGTTCACTCTCAGTCTCCATGATAGAGGTCCAGGGTCCCCACAGCTGGCGCTCTGACTCCAGACCTAGATGGAAGTAGCAACGGGTTAAAATGTGCACCTGATCTCCAATGACTATTTCATGTTACTATTTATTCAAGTTACCTAAGAACCTTCCTTTTCTTCCAGAAGCCATGATTGCTCTGTTTTAATAATCACCAAATCTTCAATACACTTATAACCATATCTTCCCCACACCATCTTTTGAAACTAAGCGATGTCTCTAAAAACACAACTTTTACATATTCCCTCCTGGCTGTTATTAAACAGAAAATGGCCCAAATGTAAGATGGTTCCTTATAAGAGTAAGGCTATTTTATATCCCCATCACACTTTTAAACAGTTTAAAATCATCCCATTTAAAACTTACTGTTTCTTCATTTTTATCTGCACATGCAACATCATTATCAGCCTCACTTTAACAATGGCCACCATGTACTGAGAAGTCATTAGGGGCCTCCTCTCACTGGGCTAGGCCCTTCACCTCCATTATTTATCAGTGATTTATGGTAAATATAATTATCTTCACTTTACAATTGTGGAAATGAGGTTTTCAGAGGTTAAGGAAGTAGTCCTAGTTAAGTATCAAATCTTTACACTAGGACACAGGTCTTCAAACCAAAAACAATCTGTGGTTAAGGCCATGTCACTCACTTTGAGTACCCATTGTCTTCATTCTATGAAGGAGGGGCTTATGCTACAGAAAGGACCAAAGCAACATAGAAAGTCACAAAACTGGGAGGTAGAAGAACTAGCCTATAGCCCATCTCACCCAAAGAGCTGCCTGGCTGGAGCTGGGGCTACTAGTAACACCTTGGCCATGTTACTTTATCTTCTTATACCTCAGTTCCTCTGGATGCAGAGGATTCCCAAGTAAATGTAACACATCATTGTAACAAATGACTTACAGGTATTAAACATAGTAAAGACAGCAATCAAAGCTTCAAGAAAGTAAGATTCAACGTTTTCATCCACTTAGTAACCAGAATTTATCCTCTGGGGTCTACTCTAAAATTTGCAAAGAACACATGAAAACATTGCTAATAACACAGCAAAGAGACAGATGAGAAGTAAGAAGAAACATGCCATCCAAGCAGCATTAAATGACAATAAGTTTCTTTGGTTCTTACTTTTTTTTTTTGTCCCCTTCTTTTGCTATTTTCTCTCTACTTTTGAGGCATGGAGGAGCCATTGTAAATACCAAGTCAGCACAGCACAATTTGGTTTAGGAATGTAAACATCAAATCAGAATATCTGCTAAGGTGTGTCAATAGTTTCACTCAGGTGAATCCATTTTAATGATACCATCCAAAACAAAGAAACTAAATAAAATCAAACTGCTTGGCCCTGGAAATTAGAGTTGGGGAGATTTCTTATGGGTCCATTCCCAGTTATAATCTGATTGCCTCTTTATCCTCCAAGAATTCAGTTGTCCAGGAAGAGCAAATGTCATTGCAAACATGGATACAACTCATGAAGTATACAGGAGAAATCACACTGGCTTCAAGTCTAGTCTATCTTCACCCCACATCTTTTGCCAAAATATCAAAGCACTAAACAGATACAGACCCATGAATCCTCATTATCAGCATGCGGAGGAAAAAAAGTGAGTAAGCATTAGAGGCAGCACAGCATAGCTGTATAGACAACCGGACCTAGTTCACTGGACTGAGAGAGAGGTGACCCCCCCACCCTTTACTAGCTAGAGGGGACATGAATTCCCTTCGTAGATGAAAAGGCTAATAAACTATATGATCCCCATCTCCCCCTAAAATGGAAGTCTTAATAATTTTTCAGGCTGTGAAATAGAAAAGAGGAGGAAAGAGACCAGTTTAAAGTCTTAAAACCAGGAGAAACTGTCATCAAAACCAGGATTCCTGGATCCCAAGCACATAAATCTATTCATTTGTGCTCAGAGTGGGGACTGTAAAATCAAATACAGAAAATGAAGACAACAGAAAGTCTGGGAGGCACAGTCAATTTAAATTTTCAGAATTTAACTGGAAGAGAAAGCATGAAAAGCTGAACCATAGAGGTCCCCTGAATCACTAAACTGGGGTCATTCTGAAAGATAGTATTTGGGGGTGTGTGGCTGGATTGGAGCAGATCTTTGGAAAGGAGCTAGAGGAAGATAATGAAGTGGACCAGGTACCGGGCCTCCTGAGCCAAGAGTTGGAGGAAATCAATTTCCCCAAGCATGAAACTCTTGCCTCCCAGAAAAGATGGGGCATAGATAGGAAGGGGGCAGGAGAAGGGGGTGGGTTCGGGGGAGACTGTGCCACAGAAATCGAAGCCATCTGAAGAATAGGAGAGTAGACGCCCCCAGGGGTCCCTCTATCTAGAACCTTGATGAGAACGAGTTCCCAAAAGGAAATCAACCCCACCGGGAGAAGGGGGGCTCACGGAGCGGTGGTGCCAGGAGTGAACTGACCCCAAGTGAGCAGAGAAGTGTGCTTACTGATAGCGGGGAGACAGGCAGGAGGGAGACAGAAATCGAGGAATTGGGAGGCTTAAGGAACCAAGGGGACCAGAAAAAAGCAGGGAGAGAACTAGACCGCACGCTTGGATGGGAGAGTCAAAGTCAGAGGAGGGAAAATGAATGAGAGAAGGAGCGGCTAGGAGCAACTAGGGTGACGGACGGACAGCAGTGAGCACAGCGAAAATGAATAGAAGAGTGAGAGGCTCGGGCGGCGGAGCGAAGGACCGCAGGGCGAGCGCCAGAGGTAGGCAGGGAAAGACGCCGGGGGAGGTACCTGGGGCGTTCCACAGCCCGCGGCGGCTGCAGAAACATCCCCGCGCGGCCAAGCCCCCGGAGGTCCTGCCCCTGCCCCGCCGCGGCCGCCCGCTTACCTCCGCGCCTGGCTCCGCACCCGGGCGCTCCCGGGATAGGGGGTGGGGGGCGTCCACCTCACGTGCCGGGGTCCCCGGGCGCCGGGCCGGGTGGGGGGCGCGCTCGGCCTCCGCGGCGGGCTCCCCTCGCCTCCTCCCCTTCCTGGAGGGGCGGGGGCGCCGAGGGCGGGGTGGGAGGCGCCCGGCGCGGCCGCGGCTCCCCGCCCCTCCCGCCGCTCCGGGTGCGGGCCGGCCGCGGCTCCGCCAGGCCTCCGGGGCTCGCTCCGGGGCCTGTCACTTCCTGCCGGGCGGAGAGGGTGGGGGCGGCAGGCCGGGGGCTGCGGGCCCGGCTGGAGGAGGGGGCTGGCGGGGAGGTGCTTCCGGGGCAGCCGGACCCCTCCCCCGTCCCTCCCCCTCCCCTCCGTGGCCTCCCCCCTCCCTCCCGCGCGTCCCTCGTTTCCTGCCGGCGCCCGTTGCCATGACGACGCCGCTGCCGGGCCTCCGCGCTCTAGGCCTCGGGGTTTTTTTTTCCCTCTCTCGCTCTTTCTCCTCTTTTTTTCCCTTCTTTCTCTCTGAGCGCTGCTCGTCGGTGGGAGGGAAGAAACCGAGAAAGTGGTGGCCTCTAGCGGGGAAAACTCACCTCTCAGAAAAGGAGAGGGAGATGGGAGAAGGGAGGGAAGTGACGTGAAGAAGGGGGGAAAAGGTATTTTCTGGAGCTTCTGGGAATAAGGGATAGAAAGGATCAAAGGGACCAACAGGCTGAGCGGGAGAAAGCCAAGCAAGGACCATAGAGAAACGGTAGACGGGGGAAGGAGAGAAAAGGACAGGAAAAAAAGAAAAAAAAACGATTGAGGCAAAGGAGAGAGAATGTTGATGGTTTAATTCCGCACCCCTCACCTCTACTCGGAGAAGGCGGGAAAAGCTGTACGGCAAACAGTGAACCCGTTAGGAGTTGACATTCCTTCAAAAGCTTCCGCCTAATATAACTTGCTTTGAATTACATGTTTAAGTCTGTTATTTCAGGGTTTGGTGTTCGTCTCTATTCTTAGATTTAAATGTGTGTGTGAAAGAACGACAAAAACAAGGGAGAAGGCAAGGAGTATAAAGAGAGTAGAACAATGGGGCTGTGTTTGCGAAGGCTAAACATTTGATGAAGCTGTGGCTTTTGTCACTTTTTTAAAAATCAGCTTTTAATTCTCAGCCTTTGAACATTCAACACATTTCTAGAGCACCGACTAAGTGCAGTCCGGTTTTGGAGGCTTAAATTACATCGGAGCACAGAACAAAGATAACTCATTAACCTGTACGGATGGGGCCAAGGCTGCCCTGTGGATAAATAACGAAGTTGATGCTTTTTCTGATGTTATCATAGTTGGGTAGCTATTTTTTTTAACCTCCTATCTTTTCCTAATCACCGTTCTGTCAACTAGCTCTTCATTCTCCTTTAAAAGCCAAGACGTGATTTATTTTTGTAAAGAAAATAGAAGTGTTCTCTTTGTTTATAAATTAGATCTATTTAGATTTGCATTGAGAAGTGTTTGGGGGGCGGGGGGGGGGTGCTTAATTTGTGGTAGCCAGACTTATGTCAGAGAAAAATCTCAGCCAAGCTTCTAGGAACCAGTCAGACAAGTATGTGAGGGAAGAAAAAGGAGGGCAGCCAAAGGACCGGAAAAGCAAAGACAGGAGGTGTGAGGAGGTGAAAGGCTATGTTGTCAGGATGGGTAACAGCTTTGGCTGAGGATGAATTGAAAAGATTCTGGCAAAGAACTGGTGGTAGAAACTAGGTAAAGCGTTAGTCATTTAATTCAAACCTAGATTTTTGGCATGCCTAAGAAGTTTAAAAGCCTCTTGCGGAGGCCTAGAATGAATAGATTGAGCCTAAGCTGAATTTCCTGGCACCAATGAAAAAGTTCTATCTATAGACAGTTTTTAGATTCTAAGGCATTCAGGTCAAGAAACGTTATTCATGTTTCCATGGCAGAATTATCACTGTGAAGTGTTTAAAGAAGGCCTGTAATATATCCCAAGGAGAGGAATGCAGATGCCAGAGTGCATGCACTCATTTTTCCAATAACCTGTGGGATTTCGTACTTAGAGGGTACCTGGCTATTCCAAAGCCATCAGATCCCCTGGAGGAGGGCATGGCAATCCACTCCAGTATTCTTACCAGGAGACTCCCATGGACAGAGGAGCCTGGCAGGCTACAGTCCATGGGGTCGCACAGAGTTGGACATGACTGAAGTGACTTAGCACGCACACACAGAAATAGAACAGAATCACTACCTTTTTATATAATTTTATTCCATCCCTAAAGATTTTTTTTTCTTTTTCCTGGCTCATGGACCCCTCTATATCAGTTATATATTTAAAAGTTATACATTTAGATAACGTTAGGGAATAAGGTAGTGATGTTATATAATTTTGTTGAATTTCTGGTATAAATCTAGGCTACAGATACTCATCACAGGGCATGCCATATTGATTATGGGCCTTTAGTTTAATTTTCATATGTTAAAGGCTTGTATCCTGCACGTCACAGTAATTATTTTCAAGTTCATTTCTCTCTCCAAGACAGACCAGACTTCCAGGGTCATAAGCCTAGCAAATTTTCCAAAGACAAATTCCGCTTAAAAGAAGAGATGTATTAACAGCAAAGTGAAGTATTAGAGAAACCTCCACCGATAAAATCCTCATCAAAGGCTCAATCAGCTTGGGAACTGCTACTGAAATGCTTACCTCAACCTCAACAGAGCAAAACACTCTGTGATCCCTAGAAAATCCTCAACTGACTCCTTTCTTTCCTTTTGTCTTTTTGAATTTGTGCTAAAGTGTCTCATTTTCATTTAATGATTATGCTGAAATTAGCCTTTTCTTTTTCAAACCAAATAGTCTTCTGAATAGAGGCCAAATAATTTCTTTATTCTGCATAACACTGAAGGCCATTAACCTAAACGGGTGAAAAGGAAATGCATTCTACCTGGTGTGTAGAAATTGAAGCCCTCCCCCTGCAAAACTTGTCTGAATAAAGAAAGATCAGGATTTGAAGGAAATCAACCATTTGGCAGCAACTAAAACAAATAGAAAGGAATATGATTTTGCATAGCTACTGAATTCATCAGGCTTCTCTTCTAAACCCAGCAATGTGCAATAAATTGTGAAGCAAGAGAGGTGTTAGTGTCAAGTATTTACAAATAACGAAGTAAGTAAGCAAGCATGTGTGATCACATTTTTATGCAAATGTGGATGGGAGAGAAGTAGGGGGAAAAAACATAACCTTTACTTTTTGAGTGTTTTGATTTATTTTTTTAATATAAATTTATTTAATTGGAGGCTAATTACAGTATTGTAGTGGTTTTGCCATACATTGACATGAATCCACCACAGGTGTACGTGTGTTCCCCATCCTGAACCCCCCTCCCACCTCCCTCCCATAACCTGTGCTTTAACCAATTTTATTCCACCATGATTCTATATGCCACTTCAAGGTCTGTTGCTGCTAAGTCGCTTCAGTCGTGTCTGACTCTGTACGACCCCATAGACGGCAGCCCACCAGGCTTCCCCGTCCCTGGGATTCTCCTAGTTGGGAGAAAATGAAGATTAAGAAGATTTATAGACTCCTATATTTGCTTAAAACTCAACATTCATATAACTAAAATAACATCTGGTCCCATCACTTCATGGCATATAGATGGGGGTAAAAGGGGAAGCAGTGACAGATTTGATTTCTTGGGCTCCAAAATGACTGCAGATGGTGACTGCAGCTATGAAATTAAAAGACACTTGCTCCTTAGAAGGAAAGCTATGACAAACCTAGACAGCATATTAAAAAGCAAGGACATCACTTTACTGAGAAAGTATAGTCAGAAGTATGTTTTTTCCAGTAGACATGTACGGTTATGAGGGTTAGACCATAAGGAAGGCTGAGTGCCGAAGAATTGCTGCTTTCAAATTGTGACGCTGGAGAAGACTCTTTAGAGCCCCTTGGATTGCAAGGATATCAAACTGTTAGGGGAAGCATACTGACTGAAACCGCCCACCTGGCCAGGCTCTCTAGTAACCATTCGAGTGAGTTGTTTTACAACAGGAGGTCCTGATAAGGAATATGGAACTAATAAACCACCACCAACCTGAAGAGTTCGGGAAAGGTCAAAAGGAGACCTTTTGATTCACTTCCGAGAATCCCTCTCGCTAGCGTCCATCTTGGCCGAGCGATGCATGTGCCACCAGGAAGGACTCTGAGTCAGAATGATTGGCCAAAGACAACCAGAAACTAATCCCATCACCATAAAACCCGAGACTTCGAGCCATGTGGTAGAGCAGTTCTCCTGGGTTCACTTACCCTGCTGCTCTCCGCCCAGGTGCCTTCTTCCAATAAAGTCTCTTGCTTTGTCAGCACGTGTCTCCTTGAACAATTCTTTTCCCAGTGTTAGACAAAAGCCTGCTCTTGGGGCCCAGGCGGGGGGAGCCCCTTTCCTACAACAAAACCAGTCAATCTTAAAGGAAATCAACCCTGAATATTCATTGGAAGGACTGATGCTGAAGCTGAAGCTCCAGTACTTTGGCCACCTGATGTGAAGAGCCAACTCATTGGAAAAGACCCTGATGCTGGGAAAGATTAAAGGCAAAAGGAGAAGAAGGCAGCAGAAAATGAGATGGCTGGATGGCATCACTGACTCAATGGACATGAATCTGAGCAAACTCTGGGAGAGAGTGAAGGACAGGGAAGCCTGGTGTGCTGCAGTCCATGGGTCACAAAGAGTCTGACACAACTTAGCAACTGAACAATAAAGTATTTCTAAAGCAAGTGCGCGCACACACACACAGAGACTTACTCAAGCCCCTAGATTTTTTAAGTGGTAAATTGGGGGCACTCTCTAGTCGCGGTGCACAAGCCTTTCCTTGTGGTGGCTTCTCGTTGCAGAGCACAGGCTGGAGGTTCACAGTCTCAGTAGTTGTGGCACACAGACTTAGTTGCCCCAGAGCAAATGGGATCATCCCAAGCCAGAGATTGAACCGGTGTCCCTTGCATTGCAAGGCGGATTCTTAACCACTAGACCACCAGGGAAGCCCCCAAATGAACTTTTATTTGTAGCCTCCTACATTATTTTATTGATTGACAGTGTCTAATCACCTGACCTTAACATAGGAAGATTCTCCTACGTTATCTGGAAGAGCCCATTGTAATTATGAGTTCTTTAAAATGATAAGTGGGAGGGAGAAGAGACAGGTTGAGACATATGATGGGAGAAAGATGCATCCTGCCATTGGCGGCTTTGAAGATGGAAGGGTACCATGTGCTGAGCAATGCAGGAAGCCTCTAGAAGCTGAAAAAAAAAAAAAAAAACAAGGGGATGGGTTCTTCCCTATAGCATACTGAAAAGCCTCCTGATAACACCTTGGTTTTCACCTAGTGAGATGCATGCCCCACTTCTGATCTACAGAACTATAATATAATAAATTTGTATTATTTGCAACCACTAAGCTTGTGACAAATTGTTGTTACAGCAGCAATGGAACGTGAACACATAAGCTAATTGTTATTTCAAAAAGCAGAAGCTAATCTTCTACCTTTCCTGCTGCCTAAAAGTCCAGCCAGTTGCCAACTTCTTTACTATTTGTTTGCTAACAACTGAAAATTTTATCGTATCACATGCTTGAGCTAATCAATGAGAAAGTGCTCAGGAATTATTTAGAGTGGCAGCTTTTCAGTTCTGTGAAAATGCCATTCAAGTATATTTTCAAAAGAAGTAGAATCATAACTCTCATACAAAAATAAAATGAACATGTGTCAAAGATTGTATATAACTCGTTAATTGATGAAAGAATCGATGAGATGCTAAAATCAGTTCAAAATACATTTGAGGGACTTCCCTGGCAGTCCGTTGGTTAAGACTGCCTTCCAACACAGCAGATATGGGTTCATTCCCTGGTCAGGGGGCTAAGATCCCACATGCCTCACAATCAAAAAAACAAAACATAAAACAGATGAAATATTGTAACAGATTCAATAAAGACTGTAAAAATGGTCCACATCAAAAAAAATTTTCTCTTGAAAAGTAAATTTGAGAAATTGGATGTTTAAAGGTAACTTGATAAAGGAATGTTAGAGAAGATTGCTGAGTTGGATGTAAAATTGGTTAATGTCATATCCGACCATAAACCATACCTTAAAGATTATCTTTTTCACTACTGGACAGGAACTATTTGAGGTTTGAGTTCATCTCTGCCTCTTCAGGGCTGTAAAGTAACTCAATCAACAGGTAATCATTGCAAGGCACAAGTTCAGTATCAAACTGAAAGAACACCTAGGAACCTCTTCCTGCTATTTCTAGTTTTTGGATTTTTTTTTTTTTTTTGACAACTGTGAAAGTGAAAGTGATGTTGCTCAGTCTTATCTAACTCTTTGCGACCCCACGGACTATAGCCTACCAGGCTCCTCCATCCATGGGATTTTCCAGGCAAAAGTACTGGAATGGGTTGCCATTTCCTTTTCCAGGGGATCTTCCCTACCCAGGGATCGAACCTGGGTCTCCCTCATTGTAGACAGACGCTTTACCATCTGAGCTACCAAGGAAGTCTATAAATCTGAATAAAGGAAAAAAAAAGGTGCAATCTGTTTGTAAGACATATAATCTTAAAAATGCATTTCAGTATTCATTAGATGCAGACAAATACTGTTTAATTCCATTTATACAAGACACCTAGAATAGTCAAATTCATAGAATCAGAAAGAGCATTGGTATGGGAATTTGCTGTATGACTCGGGGAGCTCAAACTAGGGCTCTGTAACAACCTAGAGGGGTGGGATGGGATGGGAGGGAGGTTCAAGAAGTCGGGGACATATGTATCAGCTCAGTTCAGTTCAGTCACTCAGTCGTGTCGAACTCTTTGCGACCCCATGAATCGCAGCACGCCAGGCCTCCCTGTCCATCACCAACTCCCAGAGTTCACTCAGACTCACATCCATTGAGTCAGTGATGCCATCCAGCCATCTCATCTTCTGTCATCCCCTTCTCTTCCTGTCCCCAATCCCTCCCAGCATCAGAGTCTTTTCCAATGAGTCAACTCTTTGCATGAGGTGGCCAAAGTACTGGAGTTTCAGCTTTAGCATCATTCCTTCCAAAGAAATCCCAGGGCTGATCTCATTCAGAATGGACTGGTTGCCTCTCCTTGCAGTCCAAGGGACCCTCGAGAGTCTTCTCCAACACCACAGTTCAAAAGCATCAATTCTTCGGCGCTCAGCTTTCTTCACAGTCCAACTCTCACATCCATACATGACCACAGGAAAAACCATAGCCTTGACTAGACGGACCTTAGTCGGCAAAGTAATGTCTCTGCTTTTGAATATGCTATCTAGGTTGGTCATAACTTTTCTTCCAAAGAGTAAGCGTCTTTTAATTTCATGGCTGCAATCACCATCTGCAGTGATTCTGGAGCCCAAAAAAATAAAGGCTGAAACTGTTTCCACTGTTTCCCCAACTATTCTCCATGAAGTAATGGGACCGGATGCCATGATCTTAGTTTTCTGAATGTTGAGCTTAAAGACAACTTTTTCACTCTCCTCTTTCACTTTCATCAAGAGGCTCTTTACTTCCTCTTTACTTTCTGCCATAAGGGTGATGTCATCTGCATATCTGAGGTTATTAGTATTTCTCCCGGCAATCTTGATTCCAGCTTGTGTTTCTTCCAGTCCAGCGTTTCTCATGATGTACTCTGCATAGAAGTTAAATAAGCAGGGTGACAATATACAGCCTTGACGTACTCCTTTTCCTATTTGGAACCAGTCTGTTGTTCCATGTCCAGTTCTAACTGTTGCTTCCTGACCTGCATACAGATTTCTCAAGAGGCAGGTCAGGTGGTCTGGTATTCCCATCTCTTTCAGAATTTTCCACAGTTTATTGTGATCCACACAGTCAAAGGCTTTGGCATAGTCAATAAAGCAGAAATAGATGTTTTTCTGGAACTCTCTTGCTTTTTCCATGATCCAGCGGATGTTGGCAATTTGATCTCTGGTTCCTCTGCCTTTTCTAAAACCAGCTTGAACATCAGGAAGTTCATGGTTCACATATGTATACCTATGGCTAATTCATTTTGATGTATATATGGCAGAAACCAACACAATATTGTAAAGTAATTATCCTTCAATTAAAAATAATTTTTTACAAAAGTGGTAGCTGCCAGGGGAGATGGGTGATGGTAAGAGTTGCACAGCTGTGTGAATGTACTTAGTGCCACTCAAGGGTACAGTTGTACACAGTATGCTTCATATCATGTGACTTTTCCACAATTTAAGAAAAAAATTTTTTTAATAATGAAAGAAAAAGAAACTGTTAGAGTTGGCAAAGTCAGGGAGAATAGCTCTCCTCACCTAAGCTCCCTGCCTGAGTTTTCCTCCCTGCATTTTAGAGATGGGGATGGAAGACCACCCAACAAGTGCAGCAAGCCTGTTCCTCTCTCAGACTTCCTCAGCTCAGGAAACAGCAATCCCTGATGTCTAGCAAAGACACCTTGGAATCGACCTCAGGTCTTCTCTTTAGTTCATAGCCTACATCTAATACCTCTAATATATTTGGTATTCAAAAATAGTTTGAGGACCTACCGTTAGACAGTCACTTTTTTCTCTCATGCTTGTCTATTAGTAGACAAAAGAGACAAGAATCCTTACTTTCATGGAGTTTGCTTTCTGGTGGGGGAGGAAAACAAGAAACCAAATCTAAAATATATGGAATGTTAATGATGACAAACACAATAGAGAAAAAATCTTAAATGGAAAGAAGTTGGGAGAACTTGGAGATGGGGATAGAATCTAAATACAGTTGACTGGGAAGACTTCACAGGGAAGGCGGTACTTGAGAATAGAGATGGGACTTTCTTGGTGTTCCAGTGGCAACAGGCTCAGTACAGGGGGTCTGAGTTTGATTCCTAGTCAGGGAACTAGATCCCACATGCAGCAACTAAGAGTTCACATGCCCACAACTAAAATGCATGCCCGAATCCCACAACTAAGACCTGGTGCAGCTAAATAAATAAACTCTGGGAGTTGGGAGTGGACAGGGAGGCCTGGCGTGCTGCAGTCCATGGGGCTGCAAAGAGTCGGACATGACTAAGCAACTGAACTGAACTGAACTGAAAAAAAAGAAGAGAGAGAGAGATGAAGGAAGGAAGAGAGGCAGCCATGTGTATATCTGCTCCCATCAGAGGCATCATGTGCCAGTGCGTTACAGAATGAGGCAGACACGATACTCCAAAATATGGCACCTTGTGAGCATGCGTGCTCAGTCGTGTCCAACTCTTTGCCACCCCATGGACTGTAACTGCCAGGCTCCTCTGTCCATGGAATTTTCCAGGTAAGAATACTGGAGTGGGTTGCCATTTCCTACTCCAGGGGATCTCCCCAACTTAGGGATCAAACCCTTGTCTCTTAAATCTCCTGCATTGGCAGGCAGATTCTTTACCATTGGCTCCAGACACCTTGGCATATTGAATCTTTTAAGCTGAAGGCTTCTGAGAAAACAGCAGAAGCAAGAAGGTCAGAGTGACCTTCTCCCCACGCTTCTCCCTTGAAACAAGTTATAAACTCTTACCTGAGAGGTCCTCTCCCTATACCTGGAGGAAAGGGGCATCCTTACCTCTGAAATCAGGGAGGCCAGAAACAGCCTAACGTACAGGTCTTGTTGAGTTTCCCCCTGTTGACAACATTCTTCTCATACTCTTTGACCTGTCAGATTTCTTTCAGATCTCCTTGACTAGTCATTCTTCATCACACCTAGCATAAAAGTACTTGAGTTTAACCATTTCTACAGGTCTCCATTTCCTTATGAAGGCTCCCTGGTCACATCAAAATTATATTCAATAAATGTGTATGCTTTGGATTAGGAAATGGCAACCCACTCCAGTATTCTTGCCTGGAGAATCCTCATGGAAAGAGGAGCCTGGTAGGCTACAGTCTATGGGGTCCCAAAGAGTCGTATAGGACTGAGTGACTGACACTTTCTTCTGTTAACCTATCTTTGTCATTTTAATTTTCAGATCCAGCCAGGAGGCTTTTTCCTCAGATACAGGAATAGCAAGCACAGTGTGTCTGGACCAGAGTGAGGCAGGAGGAAAGGAATGGGAGATGGGGTTAGAGGTGTAAAGAAGCGTGAGCGTGCCAGGGGAGGAGGGAGGGAGGGAGAGAGGAAACAAGTAATGATTGTAAAACCTGATCTGCTTTTACTCTGGCTGAGAAATGTTGGAAGGATTTAGTAGAGGAGTAATATGATCTGACTTACTTTTTTTTTTTTGGCCGTGCTTCGAGGCTTGTGGGTTCTTAGTTCCCCAACCAGAGATTGAACCTGGGCCTCTGGCAGTGACAGAGGGGGTTCCTAACCACTGGACCATCAGGGAATTCCCTGGTTTATGTTTTTAACAGGATGGCTCTGGCTGCCAGGATAAGAGCAGGCTTGAGATACAAGGATGAGGATCAGTGAGGAGGAATTTGCAGTAGACTAGAGTAACAAGAGTAAAAATGATGAAAAGTGCTCCTGTATCAGATATATTTTGAAGCTAGAGCCAGTAGGATTTACTGATGTAATGGATGTTGGATGTGAGAAAAAAAAAAGAAACAAAGGCACCTCCAAGGTTTGGGGCCTAAGAATAGACCTTGGAGGTTATTCTATAACAGCCTGCATGGAGCTGCCATATTCTTCCTTAATGATTGCATTGTATTCCCTTGTGTCGCTACATTGAATAGACATCTTTGTCATTCTATAATATAGACACATTGATAGACATTTTTGCTACTTGTAATATTTTCATAGACATTTTTGCTATTTGTAATAATTTCCTTAAACATGTATCAGTACACATAGATATAAGCATAACTGTAAAATGAATTTTTTTCTTCTTTTAATATATATTTGTTTATTTGGCTGATCTTGCAGCATGTAGAATCTTCCATCTTGGTTGCTGCATGTGAGTTTTTTTGTTTTTTTTTTTAGTTGCAGCGTGTGGAATCTGTAGCTGTGGCAAACTCTTAGTTGTGGCATGTGGGATCTAGTTCCCTGACCAGGGATTGAACCCGAGCCCCTGGCATTGGGAGTATGGAGTCAGCCACTGGACCACCAGGAAAGTCCCTAAGATGAATTTCTTTCTTTCTTTTTTAAGATTAATTTCTTAAAGTGCAGTTGTTAGGTCAAACTGTATGCATATTTTATATTTTAGTAACTATAGCAAAATTGCTATCCATGGAGGTTGCACTCGTATTTTGCTAAGTGGATTGATTAATTCTGAAAGCCAGAAGTAAAGATAACCTTAGGTCTCCTAACAGAGATGAGTAAGTGCAAGGATGGCATGTAAAATGTCATCTCTTATTCATGGT
Source organism: Capra hircus (assembly GCF_001704415.2). Lineage (NCBI taxonomy): Eukaryota > Metazoa > Chordata > Mammalia > Artiodactyla > Bovidae > Capra > Capra hircus. The sequence goes on along the minus strand of NC_030812.1, from coordinate 100,251,814 downwards.
AAAGTAGAAAAATGATTTTTTTTAAAAAAAGCCCTCAGTTTTAGATGACTTCTTATCTAAGCCTTGCAGTTTTATAGTTCTTTTCCTATCTTTTAAATTTTTTCTCTTTCTCTCTGCCTTTCTAACCCTCCATACACACACCCACCAATCCCACTCACTTCCACACACACACAAAAACCATATCTCCTGTGGACACTAGTTAACTAAAATTAAGCTATACTCCCACAGAAAGATAATTACTATCAACAGAAGACACACTTTTGATAGTGTTGCTTTTTTCTCTTTATTGGCTGCACCACACACCTCATGGGATCTTAGTTCCCTGACCAGGGATTGAACCTGGGCCACAGTTACCAAGTCATAACCAGCTGGACTGCCAGGGAATTTCCTGTAGTGGCATATTCTAATAATCTTCAGATGTCTCACTTATAAACCCTGAATTCACATACCTGAATCTAAAATTCTTTACACAAACATAACACCCTTTAAAGAATTAGTAAATATTTCCTGTGATTTAATTATTTACTTCATTTAAGGCATTGTGCTAGATGTTATTGATGTATTAAAATGGATAAGAATATTCATTCATTTTCAAATAACAATATAATTAGGAAATAAAGTCAGGTATACATATTAAGTCTGTGGTTGAGGGCATGAACTCTGAGATCTGGGTTTGGATCCTGGTTCTGCTAGTTCTGTCACTTACATGGTCCTGGGCATGTAATACAACCACTGTGAGTCTTAGTCTCCTTATCTGTAGAATGAGGGGGGTCTACCAACCTTGCAGGATTGTTGTGAAAATTAGGTAATGCATAGTATTCATTCAGCCCATTGATTGTCCTTGGTAAGTATCCAAAAATATTGATTGTTATTTTATTATTAATTATCAATTAGAGTTGATTACATTGCTGACAAAGGACCATACAGTCCAAGCTAAGGTTTTTCTTGTAGTCATGTAGCTATATGTGAATTGGACCATAAAGAAGGCTGATCACCAAAGAACTGCTGCTTTTGAATTGTGCTGCTGAAGAAGACTCTTGAGAGTCCCTTGGACTGCAAGGAGGCCAAGTCAGTCAATCCTTAAGGAAATCAATCCTGAACATTCATTGGAAAAACTGAAGCTGAAGCTCCAATACTTTGGCTACCTGATGCAAAGAGCTCACTCATTAGAAAAGACCCTGATTCTGGGAAAGATTGAGGGGAGGAGGAGAATGGGTTGACAGAGGATGAGATGGTTGGACGGATCACTGATTCAATGGACATGAGTTTGAGCAAACTCCAAGAGATGGTAAAGGACAGGGAAGCCTGGCGTGCTGCCGTCCATGGCGTCACCAAGAGTTGGACATGACTGAACAACTGAACAGGCAACCAGGGTGTAAGGCAGGACTCCCAAGTGGTACTAGTTGTAAAGAATCTGCCTACCAGTTCAGGAGACACAAGAGATATGGGTTCAATCCCTGGATCGGGAGGATCCTCTGAAGTAGGAAATGGCAACCCATGCCAGTACTCTTGCCTGGAAAATTCCACACATAGAGGAGACTAACAGGCTATAATCCATGGAGTCACTAAGAGTCGAACACAACTGAGTACACACACACAGAGTGTAAGACAGTCTCTATAAAAAGACTATGCATACTCAAAGATATGAAATTCCCATCTGGACTCCAGAAGAGCTGCCCTTCCTACAAAAAAAAGAGAAAAATAATATTTGAGATAAAGTTTGGTCAGAATATGAAGGAATCAGAGGGAATATCTCATAGAATTTTATCTCAATCAAACTGGCACAAGCTTGACAGGCATTTATATTAACTAACTGTGCCAGATGATTTTTACTTATTACCCATTTAATTTTCACATTGATCCTGAGAGATCATGATTACAGGATGATAAAAAATTAATAATCAGAAACCACAAATAAATACAGCTGGGAGACAAGAAGGGGGAGACCTCATGCCCTGCGGTCACAGCAGAGCCCAACAGGAAGAAGAAAGATTTCTCTTCTTTCCTGGCAAGGACTTGGCCAATGAAAACCCATGGGCTCTGTTTATTGTAGCCCTCCCAACTTTCTTCTCTCTGTAAAAGTGTTCTCCTTTCCTTGATGTGTAAGGACCTGCCCTTGGCTCATCATGATAGCAGACCCCGAACTGCAATTCTGGGCTAATCCAGAATAAATCCATCTTTGCTGGAAAAATATCTGATAGTCTATTGGTTTCTGGTCAGAAGTGTCTCATCTAGATTTGGAGGTTGTTACTGAGCCTGCGCTCCAGATCTGTCTCTGGTCTGGCTTCTTGGAAGTCCTTAGGGAGAGCCAGATAGAACCACTGCAAAAAAAGCAGTGCATAATTGATTTACTGGCTGTCCTCTGCCTCAGCAACCATAGCCCAAATCATGTCATTGGTTTCTTGGGTTGTAAACCTCTAAGGTTCCTTGTGCCAAACTGTGAACTGTAGGGTGAACTCAGGAAATACCCCCAATGCTTATTCTTTAACTGTAAATGAGCATAATATCTCCTTTGTGTTCCCATGATATTTTAAGTATAAAACAAAATAATCAATTGGAAAGGGCTGTAAAACAAAAACAACAAGTTCTAGGAGAGTAAATTGAAATTTATTGAAAGCTTCATTTGTGAGTTAACCCAGTTCCCTAGAAGTCAGACACTTTGCAGGAGAAAATAATCAATATATGTGTGGCCCAAATAATGTTTTCAACACTGTATTAGGCAATGTAAGAGATACAGAAGAACATTGCCCTGGGACTTCCCTGATGGTCCAGGGATTAAGAATACACCTGCCAATGCAGCGGACACATGTTTGATCCCTGGTCTGGGAAGATCCCACATGCCAAAGAGCAACTAAGGTCATGTGCCACAACTACGGAGCACACACTTTAGAGCTAGTGCTCTGTAACAAGAGAAGCCACTGCAATGAGAAGCCCAGGCACCATAATGAAAAGTAGCCCCAGTTCACCGCAACAAAGACCTATTAGAGATAAAAATTAGTTCATTAATCAAAATTTGTATGCAGGTCAGGAAGCAACAGTTAGAACTGGACATGGAACAACAGACCGGTTTCAAATAGGAAAAGGAGTACGTCAAGGCTGTATATTGTCACCCTGCTTATTTAACTTCTATGCAGAGTACATCATGAGAAATGCTGGACTGGAAGAAACACAAGCTGGAATCAAGATTGCCAGGAGAAATACTAATAACCTCAGATATGCAGATGACACCACCCTTATGGCAGAAAGTGAAGAGGAGCTAAAAAGCCTCTTGATGAAAGTGAAAGAGGAGAGTGAAAAAGTTGGCTTAAAGCTCAACATTCAGAAAACTAAGATCATGGCATCTGGTCCCATCACTTCATGGGAAATAGATGGGGAAACAGTAGAAACAGTGTCAGACTTTATTTTTTGGGGCTCCAGAATCACCGCAGATGGTGACTGCAGCCATGAAATTAAAAGACGCTTACTCTTTCGAAGAAAAGTTATGACCAACCTAGATAGCATATTCAAAAGCAGAGACTTTACTTTGCCGACTAAGGTCCACCTAGTCAAGGCTATGGGTTTTCCTGTGGTCATGTATTTATGTGAGAGTTGGACTGTGAAGAAGGCTGAGCGCCGAAGAATTGATGCATTTAAACTGTGGTGTTGGGGAAGACTCTTGAGAGTCCCTTGGACTGCAAGGAGATCCAACCAGTCCATTCTAAAGGAGACCAGCCCTGGGATTTCTTTGGAAGAAATGATGCTAAAGCTGAAGCTCCAGTACTTTGGACACCTCATGCGAAGAGTTGACCGATTGGAAAAGACTCTGATGCTGGGAGGGATTCGGGGCAGGAGGAGAAGGGGACGACAGAGGATGAGATGGCTGGATGGCATCACAGACTCAATGGACGTGAGTCTGAGTGAACTCCGGGAGATGGTGATGGACAGGGAGGCCTGGAGTGCTGCAATTCATGGGGTCGCAAAGAGTCGGACATGACTGAGCGACTGAACTGAACTGAACTGAATCAAAATTTTACCAAAAAAGAAATTGCCCGTTCTCAAAAAGCTTGTAATATGGTATGGTCGAAGGAAATTACTCGTGTGAATTGCAGCAGCCAACTAACAGGTACAAATTCTTCTTTATGGAATGTATTAAAACCAAATGATACATTATATCTAGGCAGTGAATGGAAGAAAACAGGGGAACTAATACTGGGCTAAGTGATTTTACATGTGATGTCTTAGTTGTTCCTTCCAGGCATTCACTGAATTAAGGACTGTTTTCTCCATTTTTATAGATGAGGTTACCAGTGCTGATATGCTGAATGATTTGTTCATGGTAACATAAATATTAGTTTGAACACAGATGAAGACTCTCATATCAAATTCTAAATCTCGTATGTTTTTAACATACGAGGCAGCCTTGAAGACGTGTCTCAAAGGTTCCAGATCAGTTCTCCTTTGGGGCAATTGATAGGCTTGTACTTCCCCATCCATTGGAAGTTGGATACTTGTGACTTGCTCTGGCCAATGCAATGTGAGTGGATGCAATGTGCATCCTTTCTGGGCAGGAGCCTCAAGAGCCAGTGCTAATCTCATGCTCTCCTCTCCTCTGCTACAATGTATACCAATAAATCAGTAAATAGAGCAGCTGTTCAGTCACCTTGGGTCCTGGAATAAAGATCACCTGGAGCCGAGGCCCTATCCACCTTTCCATGGACGTCTAAAATCAGGAGTCAGTGCTTTTACCTTTTTTTAAAACAGTTTTGTATCTTTTAAAAATGTGTTTATTTATGCTGGGTCTTTGTTGCTGCTCGAGCTTTTATCTAATTGCAGAGAATGGGGGCTACTGTCTAGTTGTGCACAGGCTTCTCATTGTGGTGGCTTCTCTTGTTGTGGAGCACAGGCCTAGAGCCTTCAGGCTTCAGTAGTTGCAGTACATGGACTCAGTAGTTGTAGCTCCCGGGCTCAATAGTTGTGGCACTCAGGCTTATTTGCTCTGTGTGGCATGTGGGATCCTCCCAGACCAGGGATCAAACCTGTGTCTCCTGCTTCGGCAGACTCATTCTTTACCACTGGGTAGCCAGGGAAGCCCTGCTTTTACTTGAATCATTCACCTTTGAAGTTATTTTGACAACTTTACCTAATCAATCCTGACTCAATAGCACTAGGAATAAGGTGCTGTTCTCATTAAATTCCTAAAATATGTCACTTTAGCTTCAGGACCAGTCAGCAGGTGATGATGAAATTTATTGGAGACTGAAAGTCTGGGAAAATATTTTATCTGTAATAACTTAAAGCCAGATAATGGGTTTGATGATATTATAGTTCTAGAAGAAGTTGGAAAATAGAATGTCAGTAGTGTGTATCAGCTATTGCATTTGATGGAATTTGAATAGGATCTACGAGAGATGACCATAGCAAAGAACTGGCCATTTTTGTCAATCAGGAGTGAAAAGGGAAAAAGTGCAGAAATGTGGGTTATGGGATTGGAAAGGCAATTGTGTGGAAAAGCTTTTGAATAATAAAAGCTGATTCAATCTTAGCCTTATGGCAAAGGTCAAATCAAGTTATGGTAGTCCCATTAGTTGTCAAAACTTCAGGATGGATTAATGTATTGCACAGCAAATTCTTACATTAGAAACACTAAAGGATTAAGCCATGAGACAAAATTTATGAAAGCATTAGGGGGGAAAATGGCTTAGGGTGTAACTTCCTACCAAAGTTTAGAGTCCTGAAGCACCCACAGTTAAGAGGTAAGTCTTTTTTATTTTTATTTTTTTGGCCACACTGTGCAGCATGTGGGATCATAGTTTCCTGACCAGGGATTGAACCTGTGCCCCCTGCATAGGGACCATGGAGTCTCAATCACTGGACCACCAGGGAAGTCCCAAGAGGTAAGTCTTGGAAAAAAGAAATACAGATATGACTATTGACATATAGAGCTTACAAGAATAAAAAGATAAGAAGAGGGGTGGGAGGGGCATTCCAGAGGGAGGGGATATATGTGTGTATATATGTATGTATATGTGTGTATATATATATATATATATATATATATACACACTTATAGCTGATTCATGTAGTTGTACACAAAAACTAACATAACTTATAAAGCAACTATACCACAAAAAAAGAAAAAAAAATTTTTTTTAATTTTTAAGAAGATTAGGAAGCCACCTAAATTTTGAAACCATGACCATGGGTTAAGAAACCTGGGAGTAAGTCAACTATATCCCAACAGAAAATAAAAATTCAATTAAAAAAAAAAGAAATCTGTGAGTATTTGGGATTGGATAATGACTCCTGGACTTCAGCTTCTGCAGGTGATATAAACCTGCTCAGTGGTCCAATGCTCTCTTCAGAGGAGGCCAAGGAGGAAATTAGCATAGAAGGATCTCCCAGAGGGTGGAGCCACAGTCACAGAGAACAAGAGCTGGTGCGTCCTTCCTGGGGAACAAAACTGAGACCTAATTAAAGAAATTCCTCATCCCTAGGGTAAGAGACCCTCTCTGAACCTTTGTCTAGAATTTCTCCAGAGAAAGTTTTTCTGTTTTTTTAAAGGAGCCAAGGTATCTTGTCCTTTGTTTCAAATCATCTACACCTTCCACACACTGCAGAAGGCCTATTGTTAGGGAGACACATTAGCACATCAGATTTTCTGTGATACTACAGCCAGTTCAGTTTCCATAGCCCTCAGGTCTCCTATGCAGCTCGTCTTGGATATAATAAAGAATTCTGTTCTTTGTATCTGTTTCCTCATTTTTTTAGTTACTAGGTGATTCTAAAGACATTTTTAATTCTAAATAAACTATAATTCTATCTTCTGCCAATGGTGAGCAGTTCATGAACTTTATCCAGGATTCAGAAAACAGTCTAAATCACATGTCCTAAAAAACAAAAAATAGTACAGAGCTGTCCCTCCCTAAGACCACTAATATGATGAAGGGCTTTGTCACAGGATACATTCTTGCATATTCAAGATGATGACCATGAACTGAGAAATTCTGTGAGTAATTCCTATTCAAAAATTTGGAAAGGTTGGGTCTTCCCTGGTTGTCCAGTGGCTAAAACTCCAGGCTCCCAATGCAGGAGGCCTGGGTTCGATCCCTGGTCAGGGAACTAGATCTTACATGCTGAAATTAACAGTTTGTATACTAGATCTTTGCAACTAAAGATCTCGGACGCCACAGTGAAAATTCTGCATGCCACAAGTAAGACCTGGCACAACCAAATAAATAAATATTTTTTTGAAGTGGCACTGACTTTCATCTTCATAAAAAAGCCTTACTAAAATAACCCTCATCTCCTATTCCTTTTTGCCTGTATATTTACCATCCCACCATTGACAACCCCTAGAAGCCTAAATCCCTTCTCCTCTGTTTTGTCATTTCTCTTAAATTAGGCTTGACAGCTTCTTTGGGTTTTCCTTTTTTATTTTCCATTCAAACAATGACGTGAACACGAAAGAAGCCTTATCTCTTGTTAATCTATCTTTTGCCAATTGATTCACAGCCTCCAGGCACTGAATCTAAGAGGGTAGAGGAAAAGATTTTCCTCTCTTACAGTTTAGCATCCTCTTAGCTTCCCAGACACTTCCATGACTCTCTTGTCTTACATCCAAGCAGTCACTGACAGGATGGAGTTTTCTCTGAGCCTGTGTTCCTGGAAAATAGGCCAGTTAAGAAATCCCACCATCCTTTTGTTTTCCAAACCCCAAAACCTTTGGTGTCAAGGAAAACAGCTCAAAGCAAAGAATCCTGCTACTCTTGTATATTCTCTGAAAGTCTCATGTCAGCCCTTCTCATGACTACAGTAAGTTCCATACACGATACCTGAAGTTTTCCTTCTGTAAAATCTCAGATCCCTTTTCTTTTCCATGAGACTGTCTTCATTAATGAACATGTTCTCCATTGCAACAGCCTGAATAAAGCCATTTGCTTAATTGTCTGGGGTATTTTGTCTTTGATATCCTCAGTGAGTCTCCTCAGTGAGTAACTTTTGAATAGGTCCCCTCCTCTTCACCCCCACTGCCAGTTCACCAGTTCTTACCTGGACTGCTGTATTGCCTCCTGAATGATTTTGAGGACTTCAGTTTTACTCTTTTTGTTTTATTTTTTTGGCTGAGCCTTGAGGCATGTGAGATCTTAGTTCCCCCACCAGGAACTGAACTTTTGCCCCCTACATTGGAAGTGCAGGGTCTTAACCCCTAGACCACCAGGGAAGTCCCAGCTTTACCATTCTCTACTCCATTCTTTACTCTGTTGCTAGAAAGATCATTCTAAAAGGCAATTTTTGACCTAACCTCTTACTACTTACACACACACACACACAAATATACCACCCAGGAAGACACTGAACTACTCTGGTGAAATACCATGCTTTCTTCTCCTCCTTTGTCTTTCATATGTAGCCCAAGCTTCCCTGGTGGCTCAGATGGTCAAGAAACTGCCTACAGTGCAGGAGACTCGAGTTCGATCCCTGGGTCAGGAAGATCCCCAGAAGAAGGAAATGGCAACCCATGCCAGTATCCTTGTCTGGAGAATCCCATGGACAGAGGAGCTTGACGGGCTGCAGTCCACGGGGTCGCAAAGCGTCGCACATGGCTGATTAACACTTCACTTCACTTTACTCACTTTGCCCAAACTTGCTCCCTCTTTTTCTGCTTTGTTGCTCATCCAGCTCAGGCACCAATCTGAAGTCTTTCCAGACACCCCATCACCTTGGCCTGGGAAGATACCTCTCTACTCTCCTAGCTTTGTGTACTTGTTCTATCGTTATTTTTTGTCACACTGTATCACAACTGTTAATGTGTTTGTTTTCTCGTTCCACTCGTTTGTGAGCTCCTCATTTATCTCTGTATTCCCAGGACAGGCAAAGTACCTAGGATATTAATAAATGCATGTATTGAATATTTAACCATATAGGCTGGAACACTGTCACTTTTTAAAAAAATGTTATTTATTTGGCTGCTCTGGGTCTGCATTGTGGCATGCAGGATCTTTAGCTGCAGTATATAAACTGTTAGTTGTGGGATTTAGTTCCCTGACCAGGGATCGAACCCAGGCTCCCCGCATTAGAGTCTTACCCAGTGGACCACCAGGAAAGTTCTCTATCACTTTAATGCTAAAAGCTATTTAATCCTTAAAATCACCTTGCTTCTCAAATATGCACAAATGTTTATATTTCAATAAGTTGAATGATGTGAATATTCTCATGAACCTCTCTTCATTCAATATAGCTGGTGGTCTTAAATCATGAGATAATTCTTTCCATCCAAAAGATACAAGAATTGTTCTTATAATCATTTGATTTGGGTTTTTTTGCCCAGACATAACTTTCTAAATCTTGAAGACCACTGCATCTGTCCATTGCAAAAAAGGAGAAGTTTTGGCAGGAACTACAGATGCAAAAGTAGGGGGCTAGAACTTTCACTGGGTAGGAGAATTCACTATTTCCTTTTTATTTTTTTAATATTTATTTATTTATATTTATATGGCTGTGCCGGTCTTTGTTGCGGCGCTTAGGATCTTTAATCTTTAGTTGTTACATGTGGGATCTAGTTCCCTGACCAGCAATTGAACCTGGGCCTCCTACACTGGGAGTGCAGAGTGTTACCCACTGGACCACCAGGGAAGTCCCATGACTGCCCTCCTTAGGGTTCTCTGTTCTCTTCCCACGATACCAAAGGGTAAGGCAGGATTAGAGATGGCCTTCTGGGATACGTTCTCCATCTTCTCTCACTTTGGGAACTCCTAGGAGGAGCAGGGCAACGTCTAGGGTGGTGGGGAAAAGGGACAAACAGCTTATGCAAGCATGGCTTTGGGTTTAGGGAAATATCTCTACATCATGGACTTTTCCCTGATTCTTTGGTCAGAGTTTCTGACCTAGAGGAGCAAGATCAGAGTGTGGACATCCAGGGTAAAAGGGTGTAATTACCTTGAGAATCTTCTCTGTTTAAATATCTTCTATCTTCCTCTGCTATTCCCATTGCCACCAAACTTGTTTCCAAAACAAAAACATTTCCCCAAGGAAGATTACCCTGTGACAGGTAACCCAAATGGGAAAAGGCTGAACAAAAGCAAAGCCACTAAGTAGGGGAACTCTGGCAGCCACTTTTCTTGTTATTGATCACTGTTTGCCCTGCAGTGACAACTGGCTGAATGCAATCCCTTAATTACGATTCTCTTTGGATTGCTCTCTGAATACTTAACTGGATTCTTGGCAAAGTCTGGGTCAAAAGTTTTAAAGAAGAAACTATAATGTGAGTTTTTGTTAAAGAATAATCATCAGATTTAAACAGAACCTTTGGTATCCATGGAAATATGCAGTCAAGTGCACAAATTTTCTTTTCAAAGAGAAGAAAATAGAATCTGTTTAGTCTATTCCCAAATACCTAAATCACATCTTCCCTTAGATTTAAACTCCAGGAAGACATTTTTGTGTTCCCTGGAACACTTCTACCATCATCTCCTTTCTGGAGAGTCCCAGATGGCTCAACACAATGGTTAAACCAATGATCCTATCCCAAGGAGCTTTCCTGTACAATTCCTCCTGCGTGTGGTGATTCCTAGGCCATCTTCCCCAGCACTTTATTCTGTCACCTCTGTACCTGTGAAGCCATAGAAAGTAGCTGGGGTTCAGATCTGCACATCCATTACCCACTCACTAGTCAACCAGACTGTTAAAGAGAATAACCACAGGCCCAAAATGGTGTCACTTGCGCTAAAGCCCCTGACACCAAATCTAAATCTAATACCTGACCTACTTGCAGTCTTGACCTTCCCCCGGAATGTAATCTTAATCAACTAATCCAGAGTTTTCTGCTCACCACCAAAGAGACCATCTGCCACGTGGGCCCTCTCCATCCCCCAGAGGAAGAAGAGGCAATCTATGTGGTAAAACCCTTGTCATTTTCTCCCCTCCAACCCCACCTAAAAGAAGATGTCCTGGCCTAAAAACAATCCTTTCTTTTCTTTTGCTAATTTCCTTTTGTACAGCTCTGAATATTCATTGGAAGGACTAAGGCTGAACCTGAGGCTCCAATACTTTGGCCACCTGATGCAAAGAGCTGACTCACAGGGAAAAAACCCTGATGCTGGGAAAGACTGAGGGCAAGAGAAGAAGGGGGCAGCAGAGGATGAGATGATTAGACAGCATCACCGACTCAATGGACATGAATCTGAGCACACTCTGGGAGATATCGGAGGACAGAGGAGGCTGGGGTCCTGCAGTCCATGGGGTTGCAAAGAGTCAGACAGGACTTAGCGACTGAACAACAATAATGCCTTGGAGCATCTTTCTGGTTGCTAGATGGAGTGCTGCCCAATTCATTAATCACCTCACAGAGTCAATTCAATCATCAGTTTAACTTGGTTACATTTTATTTTTTAACAAGAGAAATCAAATTGTTTGACTGAATGAGTTCTGCTTTCAGAGACAGCAGAATGCTGTTCCACGACATCATGGAGGATTTCTTTAGTCTCTTTCCAACTTCTCTCTTGGGGGAAAAACAAAGACAGAAGATATCATGATACTCGGAAAGTCTTCACAGTTATAGAGGAGCTTTTTTCTGTCTAGGAAAAAAAAAAGAATCTCACAAAACACGGGATGGGATTATTAGCAAGAGTGTTATCTCAGGGAAGTAGAATCAGGTCATCTTTACTTTTGCTTTAGTACTTTATCTAAAAAGATATATAATTAATAATTAGAAGATTTTTCAGCTAAGAAAAATAAAAAACCAGTGGTTTTAAAAATCACATAGAACCCCTTCACACAACTACCACTATTAACTTTTTCTGGTGTGAATGATAGAGATGATTACTCTTTTTTCCAGGAGTTCAGAACATGGTGTACAACTATACCTCAATTTTTTTAAATAAAAGAATTCAGGACAAAAAACGAAAGTTCATTTTTATCAAATATAAGCTTCCAAAAGATAATACTAGTAACTCAGAGGGACTCCTTATCTTTTAAATCTTACCACCCAACCCCCAAAGCCCACCCTTCTCTCTTTTGGGCTTACCTCATTCACAGGAATCAGAATACTGAATTGTTGCCTGTTCATCTGTAAAATTAAATAACATATATCATTATATTGCAGACCTCATACATTCAGAGAGAAACTACATAAAAGTTATCGGTTTAGGACTCCCTGGCGGTACAGTGGATAAGAAGAATCTGCCTGCCAATGCAGGAGACACGGGTTCACTCCCTGGTCCAGGAAGATCCCACATGCCAAAGAGCAGCTAAGCCACAACTACTGAGCCCGCGCTCTACAGCCCAACCTCCACAAGAAGAGAAGTCATCGCAATGCGAAGCCCACACACCACAACAAAGAGTAGCCCCTGCTCGCCGTACCTAGAAAAAGCCCACACACAGTAATGAAGACCCAGTAGAACCAAAAATAACATAATTAAAATCAACAAATTTTAAAAGCTACTGTTTAAAAAAATCCATTTAGAACAAAAGTTACCGCTTTAACCCTTTCCAAAAGATTTCTATAGGTTATGAGCATATTGGGGCTTCCCTGGTGGCTCAGACGGTAAAGCGTCTGCCTGCAATGCGGGAGACCCGGGTTCGATTCCTGGGTTGGGAAGATCCCCTGGAGAAGGAAATGGCAATCCACTCCAGCACTCTTGCCTGGAAAATCCCATGGACGGAGAAGCCTGATAGGCTACAGTCCGTGGGGTCGCAAAGAGTCGGACACGACTGAGTGACTTCACTTCGACTTCATTTCATGAGCATATTCAGAATACAGCAAGTTTTCAATGACTAATATTTGCATGCTTGCAGTAAATTATTCATCTAAGCAAACATATTAAGAATGGTTTGTCCTTAGAGAATATTGTTCTTTTGGTCTATGGACCACATTGTATAAAATATGTCTAGTTCAGAAGACTTTTTAAAAATGGCATATAACTGAATCAAAGTGCGTTAGGAAATCAGATAATGATATGCACTTGGCTTGGGAAAGAGAATTTGGAAAATTAAGAGAGAGATCATGAAGAAGGAGGCAGAAATATGTCAGGAGATGCAGGTAAATCTCGGGCCTCACCTGGCAGGTAGTAATCATAGACTTTGATGGTTGCTGGTTTGAGGTTAGTGACCAACACACTTTGGCTGATGGTGAAGGTATAGGTCTGAGTTTCCTTCCCGAGCTGTAAGACAGACAAATATCCCATTAAAACAAAAGTGAAAATAACATCTCTGCGATTGAAAAACTGTTGCTGAAAAAGACACAGATGTAAAGAACAGACTTTTAAACTCTGTGGGAGAAGGCGAGGGTGGGATGATTTGAGAGAATAGCATTGAAACATGTATATTATCATATGTGAAACAGATCGCCAGTCCAGGTTCAATGCATGAGACAGATTGCTCATGGCTGGTGCACTGGGATGACCCTGAGGGATGGGATGGGGAGGGAGGTGGGAGGGGGGTTCAGGATGGGGAACACATGTATACCCATGGCTGATTCATGTGAATGTATGGCAAAAACCACCACAGTATTGTAAAGTAGTTAGCCTCCAATTAAAATAAATTTTAAAATGGAAAAAAACAAAAAAAACAAAAAAAGACTCTTGCTGTCTTCACATAGATTTCCTGAAATCCTTCTACCTCTGCTTCTTGCCACTCCCAAAATTGCCTCTTGCTGTCTTTCTGGCTCTTTCTTCTCAGCATCTTACAGTTTCCTGGTCCTTCTGTAAAATGGGTCCACTCTTGGTCTGGTCTAACCTACAGCTCCTCTACTAAATTAAGTGCAGTGGCCAAAGGAACAGAAGCTTCCATTATCCTTCAACAGCTTTATACACACGATTGGTTTCCTCTCTTCATTCAGCTCTCTGATCCAATGACATCTCCTCACAGAGGCCTTTCCTAACCACCCGACTTTAAAACAGTCACACTGGACTTCTCTGATGGTCCAGTGGCTAAGACTCTGAGCTCCCAATGCAGGGGGCCTGGGTTCGATCCCTGGTCAGGGAAGTTGAAGTAGATCCCACATGCCTCAACTAAGAGTTCACATGCCGAAACTAAAGATCCTGCATGCCACGATGAAGTTCAAAGAACCTGAGTGCCACAACTAAGACCCAGTGCAGGCAAATACATAAAATAAAATAAAAGTCACATCCTGGCTTAGCCCCACCACACTCCTACATAGCATTGATGACTACTAAAACTATTCCTAAATATGTATGTTTGTGCATACATATGTATTTTTTAATTTTCATATTGTTTGTCTCTCCATTAGAATATCAGCTCCATGAGGACAGGAGTCATTTCTATGACTTTAATTGCAACATCTCTATCATGTTGAAGAGTATCTGGTATATGTTGATCGCTCAAAAACTGTTTGTTGAATAAATGAATGAATGAAGAGTTCAAGACAATTGTATAAATTAATCTAATAGAAAAAATAAGATTTATGTTATAAATTTAGACGTGAAGTTATAAATGCTAAAGTGGAAGAAATTTTGAAAGAGATTTTTTACGTATGTTCTCTGTACTTAGTCATTCAGTTCTGTCTGACTCTTCAAGACCTCATGGACTGTAGCCTGCCAGACTCCTCTGTCCATGGGATTCTCCAGGCAAGAACACTGGAGTGGGTATTGCTGCTGCTGCTAACTCGCTTCAGTCGTGTCCGACTCAGTGCAACCCCAGAGACGGCAGCCCACCAGGCTCCTCTGTCCCTGGGATTCTCCAAGCAAGAATACTGGAGTGGGTTGCCATTTCCTCCTCCAATGCATGAAAGTGAAAAGTGAAAGTGAAGTCGCTCAGTTGTGTCTGACTCTGTGCGACCCCATGGACTATAGCCTAAAAGGCTCCTGCATCCATGGGATCTTCCAGGCAAGAGTATTGGAGTGGGTTGCCATTGCCTTCTCTTGGAGTGGGTACAGGGCTTCTAAAAACATCGTCTGGGAATTCTCAGGAATGCCCAAGACCATCTGGCAATTTGTGAGAGCAGAATTATTTTGGGAATAATACTAAGACATTATTTACTTTTTTCATTCTCATCCTCTTTCACTGTACTAGTGGAAGGGGACTACTTGATGTGTGATATTTTGACAGATTGAATGCCAAAGCAGACTGGAGAATTTCACTCTCTCTGATTAAGCTAGATATTAAAGCAAAAATGTAAAACAATCTGCTAGTCTCACTAATTTTTTTGTTGTTTTGGGAAATACATTTTTCATGAAATGTTATATTAAAATGTTGTGAGCTTATTACTATTGTTTTTAAATAGCTTAATAAATATTTTAATGTTTTTCTCATTTTTAGTTTCTAATAAGATAAATGTCTAATAAGATAAGACATTATCTCTTCTAATAAGATAAATAGATGTAACCCACGCTATCATCAGCTCTTTGAGATCATTTAAGCGTATAGAGGACTCATTATCAGAGAAATGCAAATCAAGACCACAATGAGATACCATTTCACACCAGTCAGAATGGCTGTGATCCAAAAGTCTACAAGCAATAAATGCTGGAGAGGGTGTGGAGAAAAGAGAGCCCTCTTATACTGTTGGTGGGAATGCAAACTAGTACAGCCGCTGTGGAGAACAGTGTGGCGATTCCTTAAAAAACTGGAAATAGAACTGCCTTATGACCCAGCAATCCCACTGCTGGGCACACACACTGAGGAAACCAGAATTGAAAGAGACACATGAACCCCAATGTTCATTGCAGCACTGTTTATAATAGCCAGAACATGGAAACAACCTAGATGTCCATCAGCAGATGAATGGATAAGAAAGCTGTGGTACATATGCACAATGGAGTATTACTCAGCCATTAAAAAGAATACATTTGAATCAGTTCTAATGAGGTGGACAAAACTGGAGCCAATTATACACAGTGAAGTAAGCCAGAAAGAAAAACACCAATACAGTATACTAACACATATATATGGAATTTAGAAAGATGGTAATGATAACCTTGTATGCAAGACAGCAAAAGAGACACAGATGTATAGAACAGACTTTTGGACTCTGTGGGAGAGGGAGAGGGTGGGATGATTTGGGAGAATGGCATTGAAACATGTATACTATCATGCAAGAAACAAATCGCCAGTCTAGGTTCGATACAGGATACAGGATGCTTGGGACTGGTGCACTGGGATGACCCAGAGAGATGATATGGGGACAGAGGTGGGAGGGGGGATCAGGATTGGGAACACGTGTACACCTGTGGCGGATTCATGTCAATGTATGGCAAAACCAATACAGTATTGTAAAGTAAAATTTAAAAGAAAAATTTTTAATGAAAAAAAAAAGAGTATAGAGGGGTCCTGAAAAAATGTCTTTGGTACCACTGTTCTCATCAATCATTTAGTTATCATAAAGATTTAAAGCAAAAGACTAATATACACCAAAAGAAAGCTGAGATAGCAGACTTAATATCTGATCAGATAGAATCTAAGGCAAAGAAAAAAGAGTGCATGTGTGTAGAAATCTAAGGCAAAGATATATATAATGTAAATGAAGGACAGTATATACTAATGAAAAGGAAATTGAAAAAGATATGTTCATAAGACATACAACCCTAATTATATAATCAAAAAATATATCAAGAAATGACTGACAGAATAGCATAGCTAAATGGATAAAGGACCAATCAACCACTGTAACTGCAAATTTTGACAAATTTCCAAAAACTGATAGATGGAGCAGAAAAAATAAGCAGGGATAACAAAGGCATGAACAACAGAAATAATCATTTTGGACTTTTAGATCTAGATCAAATCCGTACGCAAGAGAAGAGAAAGAAAAAGAGAAAGTGATGTCACTCTGTTGTGTCCGACTCTGCGACCCCATGGACTGCAGCCTACCAGGCTCCTCCATCCATGGAATTTTCCAAGCAAGAGTACTAGAGTGGGTTGCCATTTCCTTCTCCAGAGGATCTTCCCGACCCAAGAGAAAGGACCTGGATATTCTTTTGTAGCACACAATGAACATTTCCAAAAACAGACCACATATTAGGTCACAAAAGAAAACTCAGTGCATTTTAGAAGCTCACTATCATGATCTCAGACCATAGTGGAATAAAATTAGAAATTAGTAACAAAAAAGTGGCTTTAAATATCCCATGAATTTTCAAAAAATTAAAATATAAAGTAAGTAGTTAAGGAAAACAATGAATGTCAAAAATTGTTGGACAATGAATATACTTAGAGGGAAACTTATAGTTTAAATTAATCAGAAAGTGAGAGATTAAAAATAAACAAATTTAGCATTCAATTTAAGAAGTTAGAAAAAGAATGACAGAAAATATCCTTTTCTCCTGTCTTCAGCCCAAAACAAAAAAGGAGTTCCCTGATAGTCTGGTGGTTACAACTCAGTGCTTTTACTACATGGACCCGGGTTCAATCTCTAGTCCAGGAGCTAAGATCCCTCAAGCCTTGGGCCCCAAAATAATAATAATTTTTTAAAAGGAAGAAATTAATTAAACAGAGCACCAAAACCAAATAATCAAATAACAAAGAACAACAGAGAAGAGATATAAAGCCAAAAGAAACTTTTGTCAAACGTGAATAAGATTGCCCTCTGATGATACTGGTAAAGAGAAAAGGGGAGAAGATACAGAAAAAAGGAAATAGTCACAGATATAATCATGATTGGCTTTTAGACCGTTGGACTTGATGTCTCGAGTTAGAAGCTGACTGACAAATCTGGCTCGGTACCCAGGCCATCTGGCCACTGCAGTCTTAGGAATGGTGTTGTGGAAATTAGTATCCCCAGGTTCAACTCCCACCTTGACTCCTGACAAAAAGGTTGAGTTGAGAAGCACACCTACTCGGTCACTTCAGCCTCAGTCTCCTTACGTAGAAGGAGGGGTGGTATGTGAGACTCAGGGAAGGTGTGTATGGAAGCATCATTTAAAGTACAGAATGATGATTTCAGGGTTGTTCCTGATACGCTAAGCAGTGTGTGTGTATGTTAGTCTCTCAGTCATGTTCAGCTCTTTGTGATCCCATGAACTATAGCCTGCCAGGCTCCTCTGTCCATGGAATTCTCCAGGCAGGAATACTGGAGTAGCTTGCCATTCCCTTCTTCAAGGGATCTTCCCAATCCAGGGATCAAACTCAGTTCTCCTGCATTGCAGGCAGATTCTTTACCATCTGAGCCACAAGGGAAGCCCCAGAGTTGTTCACTCACCAGAGTTGTTCCAAAAGAAACTATACAGGGCTTACTCCAAAGTGGTTGTGAACACTGACCCTCTCAGGTTGCTCAGCCTCATGTGTGTGACACTCGTATATGTACATTGGGAGGGAAGCTGAAAAGACACATAGCAATTAAGCACTTTGGTTCAGTTCCTGACCCCATACCTCTTCCAAGTAGATGTTGAGCGTGTCAATTTCAGATTCAACCTTCTTCACCAGTGGTTGCTGGAGAAGCTGAATAAGAAAGGATGGGAAAAAAGAGAGAGACTGAGAGCCAGAGCCTTTCTTATCCTCTAGGGTCATCTTGCAAAGCTCTGCCATGGTTACAAAAGCAATATATGTTTTCTTAACATGGAAAAACATAAGAAAAAGGAACCAAGACAGTAACTGGCTCCATATCATACTGTTTATGTTCAGTCACTCAGTCATGTATGACTCTGCAATCCCATGGACTGCAGCATGCCAGGCTTCCCTCTCCTTCACCATCTCCAGGAGCTTTCTCAAACTCTTGTCCATCGAGTTGACGATGCCATCCAACCATCTCATCCTCTGTTGCCCTCTTCTCCACCTGCCCTCAATCTCATATACTCAATGCATCTTTGTAGCCCATTTAGAAACTATAATCATGAGTTAGTTGCATGTATAAACCATCATGCCCAACTCAAGAGCTTTTTAATGATAATTAAAAGCTATGATCATTAGTCCCCCTTCAAAACTGGAAAACAGAAGCAACTTACTAACTGATTGGTGCCCTCCACAGGACTGAATCCAGAAAGCATTTTGACCTCCACAATAGCCATATTGGAAGAGCTGCGACTCCCCACATAACTGAGGGCAGAAAGGAGCAAACCTGTGTCAGCCCATTGTCTTCCCTCTCAGCACCCTGTGTGTTCACAATACACACACACACACACACTCCAGCTCAGCCACCCCATCCTAGATGCCCCCCAAACCCTCTCTGCTCTCCTCACCTGGTTTGGATCGTCAGCACCAAGGATCCAAGTGAAGTATGTTGCTTACACTGAGTGTTCCTTGTTTTCACACTAAGACTAAAGGCCTTCACACTTATCAGAGGGAGGATATTATATCTCAGCACGATCTAGGTGGAGGAAGCAAAAAACAGTTGGAGAAATCAGGGTTGGGGAGAATTTTTAAAGATTGTATGGTTTGAATGACTTTCCTTACAAGTAAGATGGAGAAGGTTCTGCTGGAGGTCGAGATACTCTCAGACTCTCCTCCCCAACTCACACTAGTCCTGCTGGAGCTTGGCTTTGTTGTTGTTTAGTCTCTCAGTTGTGCCTGACTCTGCAGCCCCAGGGACTATCGCCAGCCAGGCTTCCCTGTCCATGGGATGTTCCAGGCAAGAATACTGAAGTGGGTTGCCACTCCCTTCTTCTAGGGATCTTCCCAACCCAGGGATTGAACCCATGTCTCTTGCATTTCAGGTGGATCATTTACCACTGAGCCACCTGGGAAGCCCAGAGCTCTGCTTACCTGCGCATAAACACAGCCCTGGCCTGAGGCCTCCAAGGTGTACACCCCAGGGATATGGGGCAACATCTTCTGCTGAAACACCAGACGGTTGGCGGCTTGAACATTGAAGGTGTGCTGGAAATTCTGAGCGGATTTCACTGCCACGTTGACTTCCTTTGACTGCACGTAGGCAGTGGCGGCATACTTGGCAAGAGCTTGGAGTGCCACCACGGTGTCCTGACAACAACAGGCACGTACTTACTGTTTTGTGAGCCACTGGAAGTAACTTCCAACAACCCTCAAGCCTAGACACCTGATTAGTGTTTGCTAGTTTGAATGATACCTCCTCTAAGACTCTAAGATCCACATTCAGCCATGCTGGGAAAGCTCATAGAGCTTTAGAAATCTCATAGAGCTCATAGAAATCACATCTTACCTGCATAGAAAATCACCATCAAGTTATTATCAGACATCATAGGTTGTTAGGCTTAATTTCATATATTCATACTCAGCAATGAAGCCTAGCTTCAGAACAGGTTATTATTAGGAGTGAGTGGATCATTGTTTAATATCAGTTTTGCAGTCTCCTTATTTGGGGGGGGAAACAGCAGTAGCTTGATAGCCCTAAAAATCGCATGTTCTTCCAAGTTATTAAATTGCATAAAGATCTTCTGTGACACAGGGTATCACAGGATCCTTGGAAAATCCATCCTTGAAGGACAAGCTTTCTTAGCCATTGTGTGTGTGTGTGTGTGTGTGTGTGTGTGTGTGTGTGTGTTAGTCATTCAGTCATGTCTGACTCTTTGCCACCCCATGGACTCAAGCCCGCTAGGCTCCTCTGTCCATGAGATTCTCTAGGCAAGAATACTGGAGTGGGTTGCCATTCCCTTCTTCAGGGGATCTTCACAACCCAGAGATTGAGCCCAGGTCTCCTGCACTGCAGGCAGATTCTTTACCGTCTGAGCCACCTGCGTCCCTTAACCATTATGCCATGTGACAATCTTTTCATCATCTGGGAATAAGGCAGATCCTACTTTGTAGTATATACAACTTTTCCTAGCTTTCCTTCTAGATTGTAAACTTTTTAAAGACTATGTCTTACCAGATTTCCAGTACCTGAAATAGAAGAAGGAGGTATGCCCATAAAGTCATGCCATTATGCCTATAGACCCCATAACTGGCTTTCCAATTTGTGACTATGTAAATTTAGCCATAATTAAACATGTCCTCTTTACATGTACAACATGGATCTTGTGATGTTCCATACTCTACAAAGTAAGACTTAAATACGTATAGTACTATTTGTGTGCCCATGTGACTTAATTTTATGAATTCTTCTATGTCTTTTTCAAACATGATTTTCCCCCTTGCTGTACAATGATTAGTCCCCAGACCTAGAGGGCAAGGGTTATTGTTTTTCCTCTCTCTCCATGTGGGATCCAATCCTACCTGATAAAGGGCAGAGGACCAAGCTATTTACCTGAGTGGAAGAGAAGCCCCCATATGCATTTTGCTGCTTGCTCAACCAAGCCACTATGCTGGTGGCCTTGCCTAGCTCCTTTTGAGTCACGTCGTCTTTGCTAAGCAAGGTCAATAATACATAGGCCGTGAGTTCCACATCAACAGCCTCAGGCTGAGACCAAGGGCTGGCATCTGAAGTCGGAGCAGGTTTCTGGCTCCAGTGAATGGATTCTCCTGTGGAGAAAAACGCATGATTAGCAAAGTCTTGGAAGGAAATGACTCCCATTTTCACTTTGTAAATGTGTGTGCACCAAGTGTGCCAAGTTGCTTCAGTCATGTCTGACTCTGTGTGACCCCATGGGCTGTAGCCCACCAGGCTCCTCTGTCCATGGAATTCTCCAGGCAAGAATACTGTAATGGGTTGCCATTTCCTTTTCGAGGGGATCTTCCCCAACCAGGGATCGAACCCGTGTCTCCTTCATTGGCAGGTGGATTCTTCACCCCTGAACTACCTGGGAAGCCTCAAATCAGAGAAAGTAATAACCAAAAATGAATCACCAGTCAGAAAAAAAAATTTCTTAAATCTTCTGACTTACTGGCCATAATGTATATGCAAAAATTTGTGTCTGTGTGTGAATGTGTGTACACCCACACATAATTCCCTTGGGTAAAGTTGGGAGCATCAGTAAATGCCTCCAGCAATGATAACATATGGGAGAATACGCATAAAAACACTGAGAAACCACAGAAGAAATGCTAATGAGAGCAAGCAAGTAGATGATGAGGTCAAATCCCATCTCTATGACAGCCACAATGGTAAACTGAAGATAAAGAACAGCAAGTAGAAATGAGGAGTGGAAGCTAGAAGTCTTATTAAATATAAGTTTAGGGACTTTCCTGGTGGTCCAGTTGTTATGAATATGCCTTGCATTGCAGGGGACAAAGGTTTGATCCCTGCTCAGGGAACTAAGGTCCCATATGTCACAGAGGAACTAAGCCCACATTGCAACTAGAGAGTCTGTGAACCTCAATGAAAAATCCTGCATACAGCAACTAAGACCTGACACAGCCAAAAAATAACATTTTAATATAAATATATAAGTTCAGAGATAATAAATACATAGCCCAAAGGAGGCAATCTAAGCGGAAGAACAAAAGAAAACATGTGAGCCTACAAAGCAAGCTAATGAGGAAGAGACAATCACATTAAGTTGATATATGCCTGAGCGGATATAACTCCGTCCACTGTCTGAGATCCCCATGCCAGGACTGGAGTTGCTTATACACAGGCCAAAAACCTACCCAGGGCCCTGATGAGAGGGCAATTCAGCAATGACATTTGTATAAATGAAAGCTGAGATTAAATTTCTGCCTGGCAGTATAATTTTAAATAAAGAGCTAGGTAAATAAAATGCATTAATATTTTATTTACAAGATCTGTTAGAATATCTAATTATTTTTGGCCATGCCACAGGACTTGCGGGATCTTAGGGATCTTAGAGTAGTAAAAGTGCGGAGTCTTAGCCACTGGACCAATAGGGAATTCTCAGAATATTGCAAATTATTCTTAAATATATCCAAAGTTTGAGAAGGACCTCGAGAAATCTCTAAGTTCATCTTACCCCATCAACCTCAGTGGCTTTACACCAAAGAACTGTTAAACTGGGGATTCTCCAATGCCAGTACATTTTCTGACCAGCTTCTACCATCTATTTTCTCTTCATGTTAAAAATATAACATGCTTATTGAGGACTTTCAGGGGTTTTCCCACAAAACTCTTAGTAGTGATTTCATGACTTAACTTTTACTAAAATGAATCCTAGAACTGAACATATGTGGGACTATGGAGAATAGGGAAATTTTTCACATCTTTTCACAATTTCAAAAATACTGGGACTTCCCTGGGAGTCCAGTGGTTGGGACCCAGAGCTTTCACTGTTGTAGACCTGGGTTCAATCCCTGGTCAAGGAACTAAGATCCTGCAAGCCATATGTCATGACAAAAAATAAAAAGGACTTCCCTGGCATCCAAGGGGGTTTGATCCCTGGTCCGGGAAGTTCTGCATACCATGCAGTGTGGCAAAAAAAAAAAAAAAAGCAAAAGCTAACAGGACCAACATACCTGAGACAATAGCCTGTTGATCTAGCTTTCCAAGAAGAATGTTTCTGACGTCTGTGTCCCCAGCCAGAGAGAATGTATAAGCAAGGAGGGCCTGTGTGTACAGGTTGGTGGTAGAGGAAACGGAACTCTTGAGACACTGCAGCCCCTGACTCACCATTGGATCCTGAAAAGTAAAGATGAAGAACTGAATTTAGAAGGCATTTCTTTAAAAAGTGGAGGTGATAAGGAATATCCTCTTTTGAGTTTAAAAGACTCTCAGTTCTCAGTTCAGTCACTCAGTCATGTCTGACTCTTTGCGACCCCATAAACCACAGCACACCAGGCCCCTCTGTACATCACCAACTCCTGGAGTCCATCCAAATCCATGTCCATTGAGTTGGTGATGCCATCCAACCATCTCATCCTCTGTTGTCCCCTTCTCCTCCTGCTCTCAATCGTTCCTAGCATCAGGATCTTTTCAAATGAGTCAGCTGTCCGCATCAGGTGGCCACAGTATTGGAGTTTCAGCTTCAATCTCCTTTAGGATGGACTGGTTGGATCTCCTTGCAGTCCAAGAGACTCTCAAGAGTCTTCTCCAACACCACAGTTCAAAAGCATCAATTCTTCGGCACTCAGCATTCTTTATAGTCCAACTCTCACATCCATACATGACCACTGGAAAAACCATAGCCTTGACTAGACGGACCTTTGCTGACAAAGTAATGTCTCTGCTTTTCAATAAGCTGTCTAGGTTGGTCATAACTTTCCTTCCAAGGAGCAAGCATCTTTTGATTTCATGGCTGCAATCACCATCTGTAGTGATTTTGGAGCCCAGGAAAATAAAGTCTGACACTGTTTCCACTGTTTCCCCATCTATTTCCCATGAAGTGATGGGACCGGATGCCATGATCTTCGTTTTCTGAATGTTGAGTTTTAAGCCAACATTTTCACGCTCCTCTTTCACTTTCATCAAGAGGCTCTTTAGTTCTTCTTCACTTTCTGCCATAAGGGTGGTGTCATCTGCATATCTGAGGTTACTGATACTTCTCCCAGCAATCTTGATTCCAGCTTGTGCTTCCTCTAGCCCAGTGTTTCTCATGATGTACTCTGCATATAAGTTAAATAAGCAGGATGACAACATACAGCCTTGACGTACTCCTTTTCCTATTTGGAACCAGTCCGTTGTTCCATGTCCAGTTCTAACTGTTGCTTCCTGACCTGTATACAGGTTTCTCAAGAGGCAGGTCAGGTGGTCTGGTATTCCCATCTCTTTCAGAATTGTCCACAGTTTATTGCGATCCACACAGTCAAAGGCTTTGGCATAGTCAATAAAGCAGAAATAGATGTTTTTCTGGAACTCTCTTGCTTTTTCCATGATCCAGTGGATGTTGGCAATTTGACCTCTGGTTCCTCTGCCTTTTCTAAAGCCAACTTGAACATCTAGAAGTTCACAGTTCACGTATTGCTGAAGGCTGGCTTGGAGAATTTTAAGCATCACTTTACTATTGTGTGAGATGAGTGCAATGGTGTGGTAGTCTGAGCGTTCTTTGGCATTACCTTTCTTTGGGATTGGAATGAAAACTGACGTTTTCCAGTCCTGCGGCCACTGCTGAGTTTTCCAAATTTGTTGGCATATTGAGTACAGCACTTTCACAGCATCATCTTTCAGGATTTGAAATAGCTCAACTGGAATGCCATCACCTCCACTAGCTTTGTTCGTAGTGATGCTCCCTAAGGCCCACTTCACTTCACATTCCAGGATGTCTGGCTCTAGGTGAGTCATCACAGCATCGTGATTATCTGGGTCATGAAGATCTTTTTTGTACAGTTCTGTGTATTCTTACCACCTCTTCTTTATATCTTCTGCTTCTGTTAGGTCCCTACCATTTCTGTCCTTTACTGGCTGGAGAGGGACAAAACTAGGTAACTTTCTCTAGAAATAGGCATGATCCAGAGAGTGTCAAGCGGAGGAGCTAGAGAAACTCACATCTGTGGTCTTGCCCATCTCCAACAATGCAGCTGTGATGTAGGCAGTCAAGGAGATCTCATCATCAACTCCACCCTGGAGGGAGACAGGAAGACAGGAAGTCAAGGCCGCAGCCAGCACGTGCAAGAATTGTGTGCAAACTACAAACTACAAAAAGGTGTCCCCTCTGAACAGATGAATTAGCAGATGCAGGGAACGGACATGTGGACACAGTGGTGAGGGAGGGTGGGATGAATTGACAGAGTAGCATTGACATTTAATACACTGGTTTGTGTAAAATACATAGCTAGTGGGAAGCTGCTGGATAGCACAGGGAGCTAGCTCAGTGCTCTGTGATGACCTAAAGGGGTGAGATGGGGGTGGGAGCGTGGGAGGGAGGTAGAAGGAAGGCTCAAGAGGGAGGGGGACATATATACTCATGTACCTAATTCCCACTGTTGTACAGCAAAAGCTAACACAACACTGTACAGCAATTATCTTCCAATTAAAACAAAATTATTTATTTATTATTATTTTTTACGTGAAGGATAATTGCTTAACAATATTGTGTTAGTTTCTGCCATACATCAACATGAATCAGTCATAGGTATACATATGTTCCCTCCCTCCTGAACCTCTGTCCCACCTCCCACCCCACTCCACTCCTCAATTTTTGAATTAAGAAAATAAAAAAGTGCTCCTTTCCAGAGGCTGACTGGACTTCAAGACTCCAGGACAGACAGTGGGTGGGGGCAGGGAGGAGGACTGGAGGGACTTCAGTGACGCACAGCCTACAACAGTGACCTTTTAGTAACCTTTAAGAAGTAACTTAAGAGGTCTTCAGCTCTGAGTGGTATTTAGGAAACCCAAGAGAAGTGGTTAGGAAGCATAACAGATTAAAAAAAAGAAGAAGAAGGAAGCAGGGGATAAGAAGAATCTGAGAATTTCTTATTCTCAGGTTTTTACTGAATCTGAGCCTCCCCAGATGAATGTTCCCCTCAAGTGGTACAAAGCTCAGCCTCTTTTCCAGGAGACATTAGGTGACACCTGTCCTTGATTAATGACTTTCACAGAAGAATATTGGTTTTTTCTTTAAAAAAATATGTAATCTAAATTATGATCTTTGTTCAATAGATAAAAGAACAAACACTTAAAAAGGTGAAATAGTTTGTTCAAGAATACACAACTAATAAGGTGAAGGGCTGGGATTTGAGCCCAAGGAGTTAAAGTCCAGAGCTCCCACTAAGGACCAAACCACCAAACTTGACAAGACAAATGATGTGTTTCTTGACAGACTGGCCAGCTCTGGTAAGACAGGAGGAGGAAAAACCTCTAGAATCTTGTTCTAGTCACATCCAGGCTTGTACTATACACATGGGGGACACTGCAAGGACCTTGCATAAGGAATACTAATGAATCATATAGAGCTTTTGTTTTCAACACCCAAGATTTTTAATCCAGGGCCTGGAATAGCAATAATGATTCCTCCAGGAAAGTTGGTTCAGTCTTTCTTTCACTGGGTTTGTTCTGAATTGAACAAGAGCTGCTCACACCCCAGCACCTCACCCTGTGTTGGGAGGGGTCAGGCAGTGCAGTGAATGGAGGTGAGAAATGCCCCTGGAGTCCAACTGCTGGGGTTCAAATGACAGTCCTGTGCCCACAATCACCTTGGGCACTTCACTTAACCCCCGCACCTAGTTTCTTCATCTGTAAAATGGAATTAAAAATGGTATGCCAGGACTTGTGTGTGCATGCTCAGTTGCTTCAGTCGTGTCCAACACTTTGTGACTCTATGGACTATGCCCCGCCAGGTTCCTCTGTTCATGAGATTCTCTAGACACTGATACTAGAGTGGGTTGCCACGCTCTCCGCGGGATCTTCCCAACCTGGGAATCAAACTCACATCTCCTGCGTCACAGGTGGATTCATTACCCACTGAGCCACCTGGGAAGCCCCATGCTAGGACTCAGCGTATTGATTTGTTGTAAACATTAAATGGGCTTCCCAGGTAGCTCAGTGGTAAAGAATCTGCCTGCCAAAACAGGAGATGCAAGAGACACAGGTTCGATCCCTGGGTCAAAAAGATCCCCCAGAAAAGGAAATGACAACCCATGGGAAATCCTATGGATTGAGGAGCCTGGCAGGGTTGCAGTCCATGGGTCGTAAAGAGTCAGACACGACTAAGCAACTAAACAAGAACAAACATTAAACATCAAATAAACGGAGTACATAGCGCCTGGCAGAGAGTAGACACCCTTGCAATAAAAACTGGGCTGGGGACTTCCCTGGTGGTCCAGTGGTTAAGTATCTGTCTTCCAATGCAGTGGACTTCAGTTTGATCCCTGGTTGGGTAACTAAGATCCCACATACCCTGAGGCAGCTAAGCCTGTGCATAGCGACTACTGAGCCTGTGCTGCAGCAAAAATCCAGCCCAGCCAAAATAAACAAATAATTACTTTTTTTAAATAGCAAAATTATTTTAAAAAGAAAAGAAAAAAAGAGGTATTGGGCTGCCTGGGAATCCCCACCAGAGCAAATGGCTTTGCTTCAGACTTAGGGAGTTAGTAAAATGCTCAGAGACCTTCTAGTCCAATGGTCCTCAAACTTTAGCAAGTATTTGAATCACCCAAAGGGCTACGTTAAAATACAAATGCTGGCCCACATCCCCCAGAGTTCCTCTGACTAGGTCTGGGGTGAGAGCTGGAATTAGCATTTCAAACAAGTTCTCAGGTGGTGCCGGTACTGCTGAACCTGGGCACTGCACTTTGAGAACCATGTCCTAGTACATATTCTCGTTTCACAGACATGGAAGCTCAGGCTCAAACTGGCTAAGAATATTGACAAAGGTCACCCCTTAGCCAGGCCAGAGACCTAAAGAACCAAACCCCGGGCCAGCACTCTCTTGATTCTGCGCAATCAAGTTCCGTCAAGTTCTTCTCAGGGACTCCAGGCCCCTGGGCAGGCCGCACCTTCATAGCTGTGTGAAGGAGATTTCCCACGTTGTCGTAGCAGCCACTGGAGAGCTGGTTTCCTGCCATCCACTCAAGAGCATCCTGGATGTTCTTGTCGTCAATGAAGATGAATTGCTGAGCCTGGGCAAAGCATTTGGTGACAAAGGCTGTCAGCCTATATGGGTAAAGAGGGAAATGTACATTAAGGCAGATTTCTAGGTGAGGGTTCAATGTGTTAAGTCAATTCAGTTGTGTCCAACTCTTTGCCACCCCATGGACTATAGCCCACCAGGCTCCACAGTCCATGGGATTTTCCAGGCAAGAATACTGGAGTGGGTTGCCATTTCTTCTTCCAGGGTGTGCAACAGTTCTACAGTTTGTTCTGGTGTGTAGTTCCAGAAGAGGAGTTGAGAAAACATAATGCCATAGGAAGCCTGGAAAAGGGAGGTCTCACTTGGCCTTCATGGCGACAAAAACTGGTAGGTACAAGGTGAGGGAGAAGGGTAAAGGATCTGACCATACATGAAGCTGAAATAAATAGTATTAAAGTGGTAGAGGAGGACTTCCCTGGTGGCACAGTAGAGAAGAATCCACTTGCCAATGCAGGGGACATGGGTTCCATCCCTGGTCCGGGAAGATTCCACATGTCACAGTGCAACTAAGGCCCATGTACCACAACTGCTGAGCCCACACCTAGAGCCTGTGCCTCACAAGAGAAACCCACATGCCACAAGAGAAACCCCACACCGAAACTAGAAAAAGCCCGCAGAGCAACAAAAACCCAACACGGCCATAAATTAAAAAATAAAATTAATTTAAAAACTATGTTTAAGTGGTAAAGGATAGAAAGCAAGAATGGGGTGCAGGGGAGGGTAGAGGAATAATTCCGAAGGGTTCTGGAATTATTCTCTGGGGAGCAGAACTCACTGAGAATTGGGCAACATTACCATGTGTTTCCATTTCCATCTTGCTCCCCAAAGGCGCTGTAGGAGCCATTACTGTGTTTGTACATCAGTTCTGTCTGGTACCCTGGGAAGCCAGATGTGGTTTTAGAGGAGAGCAACAACTTCAAAAAACACTCCCATGGCTTGCAAGGAGAAGGGACACTTCAGACACCAAAATTCCCTGTGTCTTAATAACCCAACCATAGGCCCCAAAGCAAGTGTCCAAGAAGAAAGGGTGAGCCAGCTCACCCAGCTTCAGGAAGCCCACTGCTCGAGACCAGATTTCCTCCGTCAGCAGCTCTGTCTTCTCCAGGTACTGCAGGACGTAAATGATAGGCGCGAACAAGACCATGTTCTGCTCCCCGCAGCCACATGGCATCTGCACCAGGTTGTCCAGGTTCTGCAGGGCTGTGCCCATGATGTCTCCTGGGGTCCAAAAGAAGAGGGAGAGAAGATGGTGGGAGAAGCAGGGACCCTGAAGAGTTATCATTCAATGAATACGTGTGTGCCAAGTCACTTCAGCCATGTCTGACTCTTTCAGAACCCATGGACTGTAGCCCCCCAGGCTCCTCTGTTCATGGGATTTTCCAGGCAAGAATACTGGAGTGGGTTGCCATGCCCTCTTCTAGGGGATCTTCTCTACCCAAGGATGGAACCCACATCTCTTATGTCTCCAGCACTGGCAGACGGGTTCTTAACCACTAGCACCACTTGAGAAGCCCTCCAAAGAACACATATTACTTACCATTTTGTGAGTCATTGCTCTGTGACCCCAGGTACAACAGTCTCCACCTCGAAGTGCCCGTAGTCAGTGGGGCAAGCAAGTACAATACACTGCAATTCTTTTGTTTTGGCTTTTTCTTTCTTTCTTTCTTTCTTTCTTTTTGGCTATGCTTTGGTTGTGGCATGTGGGCTTAGTTGCCCAGAGACATGTGGGATTTTAGTTCCCTGACCAGGGATTGAACCCAAATTCCCTGATAGCTCAGTTGGTAAAGAATCCGCCTGCAATGCAGGAGACCCCAGTTCGATTCCTGGGTCAGGAAGATCCCCTGGAGAAGGGAGAGGCTACCCACTCCAGTATTCTTGGGGTTTCCTTGTGGCTCAGCTGGTAAAGAATCTGCCTACAATGCAGGAGACCTAGGTTCCATCCCTAGGTTGGGAAGATACCGTGGAGAAGGGAAAGGCTACTCATGCTAGGATTCTGGCCTGATTGTATAGTCCATGGGGTCACAAAGAGTCAGACATGACTGAGCAACTTTCACTTTCACATTTCACTTTCCCTGCACTGAAGGTAGATTCTTACCCACTGGACCACCAGGGAAGTCCCACATTTTTTTTTTAATATTAATATTTACTTATTTATTTGTCTGCTCTGGGTCTCAGTTGCAGCATTCAGGATCTTTAGTTGCAGCATGTGAACTTTTAGTTACAGCATGTGGGCTCTAGTTCCTTGACCAGGGATTAAACTTGGGCCCCCTACATTGGGAGCTCTGAGTCTTGGCTGCTGGACCACCAGGGAAGTCCCTACATCACTATTCTAACTTATTATAAGCAATTATAACATAGTACTATAACATTAGGTATGTACAAGGTACTGGAGTACACAGACAGGTCCATAGGCCACCTGAAGGAGTGCAAGGCTTTAAAACGCTGATGAGGGATGTAACAAAACCTGCAATCCGTAGTCTCAGTCTCTAAGTGCCTCCACTGCAGATAACTACATCACCTTTCGAATCACCACGTCTCACTCAGACACACACATCCTCCTGGCATGCTTTTCCACGTTAAATTTCCCGACCCCTCCATATACTTCACAAGCCAGGAAGCCTGATATAAGTGATTCATGAACATCTTCATTTCAGTCACTGAGCTCAATTTGAATGTATAAATATGTCCTGAATGTCAACTGCAAGAACTGCTCCAAGAACAAAAATGAAAAACACATGGCCTTTGGGACTTCCCCGGTGGTCCAGTGGTTAAGAATCCGCCTGCCACTGAAACATATACATTACCATATGTAAAACAGAGAGCTAGTGCGAAGGTGATTTATAACACAGGGAGCTCAAGCAGGTGCTCTGACAATCTAGAGCAGTAGGATGGGGTAGGGGATGGGAGGGAGGTTTAAGAAGGAGGAGACATATGCCTAGTTATGACTGATTCACATTTTGTATGGCAGAAACCAACACAATGTTGTAAAGCAATTAATCTCCACTTAAAAAAAAAAGAATCCACCTTCCAATGTGTGGAATCGATCCCCCTGATATGGGAAGATTCCACATGCCACGGGGCAGCTAAGACCATGCACCACAA
Organism: Capra hircus; assembly: GCF_001704415.2. Taxonomy (NCBI): domain Eukaryota; kingdom Metazoa; phylum Chordata; class Mammalia; order Artiodactyla; family Bovidae; genus Capra; species Capra hircus. The sequence goes on along the minus strand of NC_030812.1, from coordinate 100,220,474 downwards.
CTAATGAAGCCCGGGCACCCTAGAGCCCGTGCTCCGCAACAAGAGAATCCACCACACTGAGAAGCCTGTGCACACCTAGAGAGTAAGAGAAAGCTCGTGCAGGAACGAGGATCCAGGGCAGCCAAAAAATAAATAATAAAAAAATTTAAGTAAATAAATAGACAGGACCCTTATCCTCAAGGAGTCCTCGATGCAGTGTGGAAGACACAGAAAGATAGTGAGTTGTAATTCAGGATGCTGAGTGCTATACTAGAATCAAACGCAGAAAAAAACGGACATTTTAACCTGGAAGGGATCCGGGAAGGGGGTAAGAGTAAAGAAAGAATAACACATATAGCCTTTGACTATGTGCTAGATACTGTGCCGGGAACTTGATATTATATTATATTTAATCTTTATACCAATCCTGAGAGGTAGGTTATTGCCCCTGTCTTACAGAAGGGAAAAGAGGGACCAAAATCCTTCACTAACTTATCCAAAGTCACATGGCTATTAAGTGGCATAACTGAGATCCTAAACCAGTCTGATGCAATTTTACAATTTTCAAGCTCATGTTTTCCTATTTGCTCCCTCTCCTTGCCCAAAGAAGTGGCATGCCCTTTTAAACATGGTTGAATCTTTCCAAAATTATATTCAAATGGATAAAGTTCTTATTCTTAAATGGTTACCACAAACATTTTGTCTCCCCTCTACTCAATTTATAGACCTAAACCTAAATACATATAAAACTTAATGAGCTTTAACTTCCTCTTCCCACTCTCTTTTCTGTTTTTTGTCTTTGTTTCTCTGTTTCTTGGGTCCTTATGGCATGTGGGATCTTAGTTCCCTGGGCAGGGATCAAACCCAGGCCCCCTGCAGTGGATGCAGGTTGTCTTAACCACTGGACCGCTGGGACAGTCCCTCATTTCTGATTTTAACTGGGCATATGTCTGTATAATCCCATCCACACTGCACAGGCTGTATGCGCTCAGTTTGTAAAATAAGCTCTTCTTCCCTTTGTCTCTTCTAGCCCTCCACACCTTCCTTCAGGTAGGTCCATAGGCTTCAACTCACACCACACCTTGAGAGCTGCTGGCCCCACTTTTTCCTTTTTGAGCTAAGAATCTCTGGTTGCTTACCCATAACAGTGACATAAGCCTTGGCCGAATCAGGAACAACATCCTCAGGGACCTCCAGGGAGATGGATTCTGAAGCCACTTTTCCTGTGAGGGGCAGAGAAAGGGTAAAGCACTAGAGAGGTGGAAGCAGCGGCGCTTCCCGAGCCCAAACCACAGGAACACTTGCCATCACCCAGGGCTTTCCGGAACCACTGCTTTCTGTGGGTTGGAGGTAGATTTTTTTTTATTACTATTCATAGCGGTCTTTGCTAAAAATAAATTCCAGCCAGCACCATAATGTACTGTATGATTTCTCTTCTTTTCCTGCCTCTCTGCTAGTTGGCTCCCCTGGGAATGGCACCCCTAGACTCTCCTATTTTTTCCTTGTCCTGTAGATTCCTCCTTTTGCCTAAGAAAATCTGTTGCTAAGGGAATTCTCACATCAACCCCTCTCTGTGTTCACCCACCTCTTGGGCACAGCAGTGAACTGTGTGTCTTCTCCACAAGGACTCCTTCCGGCTAACAGGAAAAGAGACAAGGATGGGTGAGAATAACTAGATGAGCATCAGGGCAGGTGGCCCTGGAGGGATAGGAAAGGGAAGGGAAACGGGAAAAAGAGGCCCTGCTTGCGCCCCGAGGGCTTCGCTCACAACTGGAGGGAAGAGAGCTTCTCTTTGACATTCAGAAGGACTCCTTTTCAACCCAGGGAGGGGCCTCTCAGTAAGATTCTTTCTAGGCTAGAGCTAAAGACAAGTTTGGGACACTTCTAGGAGACAGGACGGGCAATGGAATTCACGGTGATGTGACGCAGCTAATGCTGACATAGGGATTTTCATAGGAGAAACTAACATTCATTGAGTGTCTCCAAAGTACCAAGTATCAGAGGGGTGGGAGGGAGGAGTCGGAAGGAGGGGATGTATGTATACATACAGCCGATTCGTGTTGCTGTACAGCAGAAACTAACAACGTTGTAAAGCAATTATACTCCAATTTTTTTTTTTAAAGATAACATTCCTTCTTAATCTTATAAGGGGTCACATGACCTGCTATGATGACCCTTATATCCAGATTATGTAAACTGTCAATAATGTATCATTTGATATACAGTCTTCTGTCTCAAAGAAAACTCATGCAACTGTGCCTTGACTTCCAAAGTGGGGCACAGTTCTCAGGGCTTTCTGAGAAGCTCTTCCCAGGGTATAATCCTCAAATCTGGCTTGAATAAAATTTTCCATTTCTTTCTTAAAAAAAAAAAAGTGCAGGTACTGTATTAGACACTTTCATAGGCCATCGGTGTGGGTTTAGCAAGTATTTGAGAGCAGAAACGGCTCAGGGAAGGATAAAGGTGAGCTACCTGATGGCAGCTGGACTTAGAATGCTGCAACAGACTCACTGATGTGGTCGGACACATGCTGAACATCCCTGGCTTGGTAGCTGCCTTTGCCTCTGAAGCTAGACCTGCAGAAAACTCACCTTGACCAGAACTGGTTTGATGAGTGTGTCACTCCCACCCTTTACGGGAACAAACGCCTTCTGGCCCCCACAGAGTTCATTGCTGTTCAGAATCTTTGTGCTGATAGTGAAGTTTACATGACCTGAGAAGAAAGAGGGAGAAAGGAAGATATTGGCCCCACTGGCACAGGTACCAGTGACGTCTCTTCCCCACTAGACTGTTGCTTCTTAAACTTGATGCATGCAAGTCACCTGTGGCTCTGGCTTGTTACAATAAGAGCTCTGCATCAGTGGATCTGGGGTGTGGCCCACAGTCTGCAGTTCCAAGAAGCTTCCAGGAGTCACTGATGCTGGTCTAGTGTGGTAGGCTGCCTCTAAGGGGCCCTGACAACCCCTGCCCTGATATTTACACTGCTCTGTCATCTTCTCCCCTTGCTTGCAGGCTGAATTTAGTGATTCACTTCTAAAGAAGAGGATAGAGCAGAAGCAGTGAGATGTCACTTCCGAGATTGGTTAAAAAAAGACTGCAGGGACTTCCTTGGTGATCCAGTGATTGCGAATCCACCTTCCAGGGCAGGAGACGTGGGTTCGATCCCTGGTTGGAGAATTCAGTTCCCACATGCTACAGAGCAACTTAGTCCGCAAGCTGCAATGAAGATCCAGCACAGCCAAAAAAAGGACTGCAGCTCTGTCTTGGGTTCCCTTTTCCCCTTGAGCCACTCACTATGGACGAAGCCAGTTGTCATGTCAGGAGGCGGTCCAGTGGGAAGAGCCATGGGTTAGGAAACAGAGGGAGCCCACCAAACAACACCTGAGGCCAAGAACTGCAGCCTTCAGTCTAACAGCCCATGAGGATCAGAGGCTCTGGAATGACCCTAGATGTAAGTTCTCTCCTGGGCAAATCTTTGGAGGAGAACACAACCCTGGCTGAACTTCATGAGAGACCTTGGGCAAGAGGCACTCAGCTAAACCATACCAATCACTGACCTATGGAAACTGTGATAATAAACATTCTTTAAGGCTGCTGAATTTTAGGGTAATTTGTTAAGCAGCAGTAGATCACTAATTCACCCAAAGATCACAATTTGAGTTGCAAGGATTTAATCTGAGAGCAAATGACATCTGAAAGGATTATTGTGATGATTGTGTGTGTGTGTGTGTGTGTGCCCACATGTGCACGCGACCAGTCAACTCTTTGGGATCCCATGGACTATAGCCCACCAGGCTCCTCTGTCCATGGAATTTTTCAGGCAAGAATACTAGAGTGGGTTGCCATTTCCTTCTCCAGGGGAGCTTCCTAACCCAACGATAGAACTTGGGTCTCTTGTGTCTCCTGAACTGGCAGGTTGATTCTTTACCACTGCACCATGAGGGAAGCCCAAATTGTGATGATTAAATGAGTTAATTAATGTTACACAGTTAGGACAATGCCTGGCCCATAGTTAATGTCTGACTGGTAACATGAAACTATATCCCTTGTCCTGGCATAAATATATTTTTTAAAATATTTATTTATTTGGTAGTACTGGGTCTTAGTTGCTGCACCTGGGATCTTTGATCTTCGTTGTGACAGGCAGGACACATGGGGTATTTTCTTAGCTGTGGCATGTGAACTCTTAGCTGCAGCATGTGGGATCTAGTTCCCGGACCAGGGATTGAACTTGGTCACTGGGAGTGTGGAGCCTTACCCACTGGACCACCAGGGAAGTCCTTGGTGTAAATTTTAAAAGCTCGCCCTTTCACACTTGAAATAGTCCGACGTGAATAATTTGGAGTCATCTATCAAAGAATATTTGCTCATTTATTTCTAACCTAGACTTAAGAGGGAGAAAAATAGAGGCAAATATACAGAGAGGAAGGAGAAAACAAAGCAAATGTAGTAGAGGAAAGCATAGCATTCCTAACCTCTGTTCTCTCCTTGCCTACCTGCCGCGTCCTGCTCTTACCCAGTTTGACAGCCGTGATGTTCCAGTGATAGGATTTTGCTTCGTCAGCACACAGACAGGTGGAGGCCTGAGGGTCTGTCTGCTTTTCCACTCGGTACTCCTCTGACTTAGCTAGGTTAGTCTGAACCTAAAGAGGATATTTGAAAGATAAAAGATATAAATAGGACTTCTCTGGTGGTCCAGCAGTTAAGAATCCGCCTGCCAATGCAGCAGATACAAGTTCGATCGCTAGTCTGGGAAGATCCCACATGCCGAGGGGCCACTAAGCTCATGTACCACAAACCTGTGCTCTAGAGCCCAGGAGCCACAACCACTGAGCCCACGCGCTACAACTACTAACGCCCGCAGGGAGCCTGTGCTCCGAAACAAGAGTGGCCACCACAATGAGAGGCTCGCGCACCACAGTGAAGAGTAGCCCCCACTCACAGCAGCTAGAGAAAGCCTCCCAGAGAGAGCCCAAGTGGCAACAAAGACCCAGCACAGCCAAAATAAATCAATTAACTAAAATAAGTTTTTAAAAATAATAAAAGATATGAGTAAAGCAGACAATGCCCAGAAGGTTAGGAAGATGGGAGGGCCAAGACACTGAAGTCTCATTTTTTCTCTGAGGAGATGGGTATGCCTCCAGTATAGGGGCTGATACCTGCTTCCTACATCCCCAGCTCTTACCCTGATGCACTGCTTCAGGTAATTGAAGATGGTGGCAGTCAGACGGAAGGATTCACCACGAACCACTGAGTAAGGGAGCGTCAGATCAACAAAGAACGGCTTGAAGGCAGTCACTCCAACAGTGGGTGAGAGGCCAAAACCCTTGGACTGGGAGGTGCAGAAAGTCATGGCCTTCCACGTGGTGATGGTGTCAGGAATGGTGATGTGGACAGACTCCTGTCCTGAGTAGCTGCGAGGACACAAGAACTCAGCTACAAATTCGCCCACAGAAGTGACTATTTTGCTGCTCTTGTGCATGGTGGGGGAAAGCAACTGGACTGGAGGCCTAAGTGAATCTCAAGACTGTGAGTCTTCAGGTGAGGCTGTACAAGTATGGGAAAAGCGTGTGTCTGAGGATTGGGGGAGGCGGTATGTGTGTAAACATATCTGTAAGACAGCCCAGTGCCCTCCGAATCTGTGAGAATATGCATCCTTATGGTTTGTCAGGACAAGCAGGAAAGGAGTGAACACAAACTAAACTAACATCAAGATGTGCCTTTCTGTTGGTGTGGCCCTGCCCTGTCTGCACTGTGCAAATGTGAAGATGTGTGGATTTGTTTTGAATGATTGTATACAATTGTTTAAGAATCCAGGGAAAGAAAAACATTCTCATATTTCCATTAAACCTTCTTGGCTTGAGACTTCTGTTTATTCTTGCCACCTCTGCTTAATCTTTTCTGCTTCTGTTAGGTCCTTGCTCTTTCTGTCCTTTATTGTGCCCATCTTTGCGTGAAATGTTTCCTTGGTATCTCCAGTATTCTTGAAGAGATCTCTAGTCTTTCCCATTCTATTACTTTTCTCCATTTGTTTGCATTGTTCACTTAAGAAGGCTTTCTTATCTTTCCTTGCTATTCTCTGGCTTGAGACTTAGAGTCATTAGAAATTATCTGAGTCTGCGATTTCCCTGGTGGTCCAGTAGCTAAGAATCTAGCTCGCAATGCAGGTAGTCTGGGTTTGATCCCTGGTGAGGGAACTAGATCCCACATGTTGCAACTAAAGGGCCCACATACCACAACTAAGACCCAGTACAGTCAAATTAATTAATTTTAAAAAATTATCTGAGTCTGGGTTCTCTCCTGACTCCACACTGTATATATATAATCTTGTTATACCTTGGAGGTATCACTTACCCAACAGGAAACAGATCCCACAGCCAAGTTTCTGGAAAGTACTGGCGAACCTGAGACTCTTCCAGCCGAACTGATGGAGTTGGCTTGAAAGCCACTGGACTAACATCATTCACTGCTAAGGAGACAAGGAATAAGGGAAAAAGCAGAAGACTTGAGTCACATGATAAGTCAAAGTAGAGGGACTACTAGCAAGACATTCAGAGGGAAGCGGAGAAAATGCAAGTCATAGATGAGGAGGAAGGACCACTGAGGAACTAACTGGTCACAAGGCTATTGGGGAAAGTGACAGGTGGGGATGTTTGGCCAGAAAATGAATAGATAAGAACTTCAGGCTTCAAAAGCCCACCCCGTAGAAAGAGAGTGAAATCCTTGGGGAAACTGCCTGCATCTATAACCCACAATCCATTATCATCCTGGCTAGAGGCTCAGGGCAAGAAGAGGAGGCAAAGAGGGAGCTTTCAGAGTTCCGTGATTCTAAGCGATTCTAAATATTTCAGTGAATCAGAGGCAGCTTACCTTTAGCTATCGTAACTCTGTGTCTTAAATTCTGGTGACTGCAATCTATTGGCCTCTTGATTTTGGCATTGGACAGTATTTTCAGGCCCACATCCTGATAGGCACCAAAGGGACCAGAGAATGAAGTGTTAGAGGGGGTCCTTTCCCTTACTACAAGGGCTACTGCCTAGAAATTTCACCCTCAAAGGATTGAACCAACACATTCTTTGCCTATTAATTGTGAGACCTATACTCAGCCACCAAGACTGGTTCACTTCTATTCGAGTCAGTATGAAAGTCTCTCAGTGAAACTTATTTCATTGTATTTATATATGTATATATGCATGTATTATGTATGTGTATATACACACATACGCATATGTTTTTGCAGAATGATCATCACAATAAGTCTAGTTAACATCCATTACCATATATAATTTAAAAAAATTATTTTCTTGTGATGAGGACTTTTAAGATCTATTCTCTTAGCAACTTTCAAGCCCAATATCATTGGGCTTCTCCAGGGGCTCAGAAGTAAAGAATCCACCTGCAATGCAGGAGCCTCAAGTTTGATCCCTGGGTCAGGAAGACACCCCACTTTAGCATTCTTGCCTGGGAAATCCCATGACAGAAGAGCCTGGCAGGCTACAGTCCAAGGGGTCGCAAAAGAGTTGGACTAAACAACAACAACTAAACAACAAGATACAGTATCACTAGCTATAGTCACTATGCTGTACATTACATTCCCAAGACTTGTTTATTTCACAACTGGAAGCTTGCACTTTCTAACCACATTTACCCATTTTGCCCGCCCCCTATCTCCCATCTCTGGTAACTACAGTCTCTTTTCTGTATCTATGGGTCAGTTGTTAACTGTTGCTTTTAAATACCATGTATAAGTGAGATCATACAAGGTTTGTCTTTCTCCATCTGACTTATTTCACTTAGCATAATGCCCTCAAGGTCCATCCAGGTTGTTGCAAGTGACAAGATTTCATTCTTTTTTTGGCTAAATAGTAGTATTCCACGTACTTCATTGTTCGATATGTTTAATACTTCTTCCGAATATTAGTCACTGTATCCTTATTATTTGATTTGAAATGAGTTTTCTGAGGGCAGAGACCATATCAACTTGATCAATTCAATAAAAATATATTGAGTGGATCAGGCTCAAAAATATATTGAAGGATAAAGTATTAGAGAGAACGAAAAGATTGAACAAGACCTGCTTCCTGACCTCAGAGAACCAATGGCCAGACATGGGCCAAAGCATCCCAAAACTTTGCTGATAAAATAAATGTAAAATCTTTTGTAATAGTAGGAGACTTCTGGTCTACCTTTCCTTGTGGTTTTTTTTTTTTTTCTTCTATACTGATCCCATGAAAGTCAATGTTTGCAGACCCCAGAGAGAGGATAGGTGTATAGCCTCACATGTGGGAAACTTCTTCAAGCATAAGAACCAAGAGAGGCTCCTTGCCCACCAGAAGTTTCTTTCAAGATTTTGCTCCTGTCAGTGCCCACCTAAGCCCACATGCTTTTGTCGATATGGACTTTCCTTTCCCCCTCCCACCAACATTGTTTCTATGAGAACAAAATGGGTAAGAACATTCACCTGGAAAAAACTGAAAACGTCTATTTCTTCAGAGAGCTGAGGCCTCCATATGCCAAGATGGTTGTTCCAACGCTCCTCAAGCGCGGGCTTAATAAGGGGCTGCGGAAAGTTCCAATGATCAAACCCTGGACACTCGTCGTATTCAGCCACCTGATAAGGGTAGTGATTGTACCAGAATGGGAACATCCCATAGACCTGAGAAAAGACAGTAAAGGAAATTAATCTTTTTTTCTTAAGCAAATGAAATATTGACACAGTGAAATCACTTCTCTCAGCTTCTGTGGGCACAGTTTGCTGTCCTTGTATTCTTTGTCCTCAGTTCAGTTCAGTTCAATTCAGTTGCTCAGTCGTGTCTGACTCTTTGCGACCCCATGAATCGCAGCACGCCAGGCCTCCCTGTCCATCACCAGCTCCCGGAGTTCACTCAGACTCACGTCCATCGCGTCAGTAATGCCATCCAGCCGTCTCATCCTGGGTCGTCCCCTTCTCCTCCTGCCCTCAATCCCTCCCAGCATCAGAGTCTTTTCCAATGAATCAACTCTTCGCATGAGGTAGCCAAAGTTACTGGAGTTTCAGCTTTAGCATCATTCCTTCCAAAGAAATCCCAGGGTTAATCTCCTTCAGAATGGACTGGCTGGATCTCCTTGCAGTCCAAGAGACTCTCAAGAGTCTTCTCCAACACCGCAGTTCAAAAGCATCAATTCTTCGGTGCTCAGCCTTCTTCACAGTCCAACTCTCACATCCATACATGACCACAGGAAAAACCATATCCTTGACTAGACGGACCTCAGTCGGCAAAGTAATGTCTCTGCTTTTGAATATACTATCTAGTTTGGTCATAACTTTTCTTCCAAGGAGTAAGTGTCTTTTAGTTTCTTCCATCCTAAGCCCCTTCCTCTAGTTCATCTTTTCTCATAATCTGATCTTTATCTCCTATTTCATCTTTCCTGATCCCTATGATCATATTAACCATGCCCTTCTCATATCGTGTTTTTCGGGGGCTGGGGCATGCCAAGCAGCTTGCAGGATCTTAGTTCCCTGACCAGGGATTGAACCTGGGACCTAGCAGTGAAAGCCCTGAGTGCTAAACACTGGATTTCCAGGAATTTCCCATATCATCATTTCTGCCTTCATGTCCACACCAACTTTGCCTCCACTGTTTCCCTGAGACTCTCTTTCCTGCTCCCTGGAATCCATCTTTTATCCTGATGCAGCCAGACTATCTTCTCTGTCGACCCCCTCTTGCCATGTCAGCAGGCCACTCACCGAACGATTGCTCAGTTCGCTCTCTGGTCTAAGCAGCAAGACACTCTCATCCACGGCCCGGACTGCACACAGGGACCCAGGGGCTGCCCGCAGCTGGAGGTCCACATCTGCTCCTGGAAGCTGCTGGGAAGGTGAGAAGTCAAGGGAAACCTGGGGAAGAGAAAAGGACAACACGGGGATCAGGTCAGGCTGGAGAGGAGGAGAAACAGTCATCAGCCATATGCCCTAAGTACCATCCCTAGCCCACTCCTTCACTTTTTTTTTAGAGTCGCTTTGTCTTTTTTTTTTTTTTTTTTTGATCCAGATCATTTTTAAAGTCTTTATTGAATTTGTTACAATATTGCTTCTGTTTAATATTTTGGTTTTTGGGCCACGAAGAATATGGGATTTTAACTCCTTGACCCAAACCCCCAGCATTGGAAGATGAAGTCTCAGCCACTGGACTGCCAGAGAATTCCCCCAAGTCCTTCACTTTTATAGTGATTTTTCTTTGTAAAGTCTTGCCCTTTAGAAGCAGTGTCTTGTGATACAGTTGGAAAAAGTAAGCAGCACAGTAAAATAATACAGAAAGTTTAAAAGATGCAAAGTAGAAAGAGAATTTATGGAATAGGTCTACAGAACATGTGACTTCCCAGCATGACCTTTTAAAAGAAGCAGGAGAGACAGTTCAACAAACCATGCTAAAGATACGGAACATGACATCCAGCTTCAACATTCTCCCCTGCCTTTCCCAGTGGCCCTGCCTTATCTCCCTCCACCCCCAGGACACACAAGCTCCCTCTCTCTGCCCAGACCTTTCCTTCACCCGCCTTAACTGCCATTTTACCTGATTGTCAAAGCACATCTCCACAGAGAACTGGATTTTGTCCGCTATGACACCTCCACTGGGAAAAATGGCATAGACCACCAGGGAAGGATCAGGGGCTAATCTGGAGTTGAAGACCAGTGGGAGAGAGAAGGAGCCTTTCAGTCCTGAAAGAGAAGAGGGGATATTCAGGCATGAGAGTACATGCTCACCTACCAGTGACATCCAACCCTGTGTCTGCACTTCTCCCTGAGCCAACCTCGGGCAAATTGTTTCTCATTTTTCCGATCTGTGGTTATTGTTCTGTTCTTGCTATTCCTGCTCTTGCTTCTAGTATAAGAACTGCTTCCTAGAAGTTTAAAGTTTTTCTTGTCTCTCTTCTTTTTTCTTTCTTTTTTGTTTGTTGAATCAATGTAAAAACAATTTTACATTACAAATGTAATGTAAATTTACAGGAGACTTGGAAGACACAGAACAAAGTTACATGTAGTTCCACTATATATTACAATTATTTTTAAGTAGATAAATGAAGATTTTCAGTTGATGTTTCAATATCAAACTCTCAAAGATTAACAGAATGAATATATAAAAAGTAGAAGGAAACTACCACAAAGGAGAGCTGAAAAGCATTATAAACCAATTCAGCTGGAAATTTAAAGTTTAAGTCTTCCAAGAGATTCATGAACAGTCACCTTGCATCCTGGACTTCAGGTGTTTCTGCCCCTCCATCTCCAAATTTCCTTTCCCTATTAACTAAAGAAGAGAAAAAATAAAAACCATCAACAACATAGAAGTTAGAGGAGTTCAGCCTTAGTCCAATCCTTACACCTCTCTGTAAGGAGAGGCTTCTTTCATAGTTCAGGAGTCCAGGTAAGTACTTTGTGGAGCATCCTTCAGCTTGTCATATGTCTGATGATACCCAGAATTCTGATGACTTCTCCTCCAGTTGGGGGTCTGCAAAGAACCAGGGGGTGGGTGGAAGGAGACACAGGCCACCATGGCTTTGGAACCAGACAGAACAGAAACCATTCTTCACAACAGATAGCTGACACCATTTCTTGAAGATCTCTAGGTTTTATTCTTTTATGATCCTTGTAACATAATGTCCACTAAAATCCATCCTTACAACCTTTTTAAAAAACATTTTTTTCTACTGAAGTGTAGTTGATTTATAATGTTGTGCCAATCTCTGCTGGACAGCCAAGTGACTCAGTTATACACATATATACATTCTTTTTTTAATATTCTTTTCCATTATGGTTTATCCCAGGAGATTGGATATAGTTCCCTGTGCTATACAATAGGACCTTGTTTTCTATCCATTCTACATATGATAGTTTGGATCTGCTAATCCCAAACACCCAATCTATCCCTCCAACAAGTCTCTTCCCCCTTGGCAACTACAAGTCTGTTCCCGCTTTCTGTGAGTCTGTTTCTGTTTTTACAACTTTAAAAAAATTATCACTCAATTCAAAATTCAGTGGAAGTTAAAGGTGAGGGGGTGGGGATAAATTGGGAATTTGGGATTAATATATGCACACTACTATATATAAAATAAATAACCAACAAGGACCTACTGTATAGCATAGGGAACTCTACTCAATACTCTGTAATAACCTCCAAGGGAAAAGAATCTGAAAAAGAATATATATACATATGTGTGTGTGTGTAATTAAATACCTGAAACTAACACAACATTGTAGATCAACTATACATAAATAAAAAATTTTTTAAAGAAGTCAGTGGAAATGAATGCATCTTGAACTGTCTTGAGTCCTCTGACATTTGACTCTCTGGCAAGAAATCTCTTTTTATCTCTCCCTTCCTGTTCACTCTCCCTTGAAAATGAACTCAGTGCAATGGTTTCTAAGTAGGCCAACTCCTCAGGCTTCAGTCAAGTCCGCACTGATCTGCTCCAATTCCACTTTCCTTGTAAGCCTCCCACACTTCTGTCCTGAACTCAGTACACATATTATAACTCTGCCTTATTATTTCCCACCCACCCCTCCTCGTTCTGTTATTTGGATGATTGTTTTAGATTGATGGAGACACTGAAATGATTTAGGGGGATAAAATCTCTCAGAGGCTTTAAGAAGGTGATAAAGGAATAAAAAAAACTCTGGACCATCAAACCCGAGGTTCACATGAGTCCAGTTCTTGAGGACTTTCTGAGGAATTAGACTCATGGTGACCAGTAAAACTGTTAGTCTTGGTTTTTCTTTTTGTTTTCTGGGGGGTTTTTTTGGCCGCACAGCAGGGCATGCAGGATCTTACTTCCCTGACCAGGGATCAAACCCATGCCCCTTGCAGTGGAAGCTCAGATTCTTGACCACTGGACCACCAGGCAAGGCACCAAACTGCTTGTCTTTATACATTTTTTTTCAGACTACAAGTTGTAATCACATTTCTCCAGAAAGTTGCTATCAAAGTTAACCCTATATTATCTATTTTATTTTATTCATTTATTTTTTGGGGGAGAGACATATAAAGTTTATTAAAATACAGCTTGACAATCACTGTGCAAGTATAAATGAAGATTAATGGTGGTAACAATGAAGGAGCATAGACAGCAATGCATGAGACACTCTGGAAAAGGCTCACTTTTCTTGGCATGAAATTTACAACTCCTTTATCACTTGATTTATTTTAGCTGAATCATGAAGGTGATATATTATCTATTTTAAAACACTGACCAGTGAAACACATACGGAAATTTATTCTGAGTCCCCATCCTCTCCTCAGTCTCCCTCCCACCAACCCACCCTGCTCCCTTTCAGCCCGTGTCCGCAGCATTTTCTCATTAACTCCTAGTATTATTTCCTCACACATTATTTCCCTGGACTCCTGTTCAAAATCTCCTTATTACCCATGTCCTCCCATCTTCTATACCTATATCAACACTGTAGCCACTGGGCACATATGACTCCTGGAGCCCTTGAAATGTGACTTGTCCAAACTCCTTTAAGTATAAAATACATACTTTGAATTTCTAATGCATACTTTGCTACACGGTTGAAACAAAAAAAATGCAAAATATTTATTAATGATTTTTAATGTTGATTTCATGTGGAAATGATCATATGTTGGGTTAGATAAAATATCCTTTAAAAGTTAGTTATCACCATTATTTTAATTTTTTAATGTGGCAAATAAAGATTTAGAAATTACCTATATGGCTTGCATTACAGTTTTCTACAAAACTCTTTTGGTTGTACTTCACAGCCTGTGGGATCTTAGTTCCCCACCCAGGGACTGAACCTGCACTCCCTGCATTGGCAGAGCAGTCTTAACCACTGGACCACCAAGGAAGACCTGTCTTATATCTCTATCCAGACTGTTCACTTGCTCTGACTCACTGTCCTTATTCCCTTTCCTTCCAGCCCCCGTCTCCCAGTCTCACATAGTAGGAGAAGGTGATTTCCTGGTCAGGGTTTGCATCAGCCGGATGGATGTAGTAATCCACCAGCACTTCCTGGGGCCGGCCACATTCCAAGATGCCACTTGATCGACGGATGCCAAGGAAGCTGCGAGTCGTGTTGTAGAAAGGCTGCAGATGCAAGTAGGCATTTTGGTAGTAACGAGGCTCTTGTTTTGGATCATGTGTTTCTTCCAGTTGGAACCTGCCCTGAGAAAGAGAGAGAGAGGGAAAAAAAGACCTTTAAAGGCATGTACCCCAACTATATCAACCCGGTAGGGCTGTTGTGATTCTCAAATAGGTACTGCCTAAGAGTGGCATGTAGATATTTCGCTAGAGGTCTAACCAAGAATGTCTGAGGACTCCATAACAGTGGTTACTTGAAGCAACATTGTGGTATGTCAGGGTGTAAAGTAAGAGCTGAATGATAGCTGTCAGGTAATAGAAAATTGTCAGTGATATACCTTCACACACTGATGCAAAGGAGAGACAAGTTTGACTAAGAGATTAAAGAATGTATCTCAAATCTAAGAAAACTAGATACAGAGGATAATAAGACTGAAAAGCAATCAATCAATCAATATCAGGCTACCCTGGTGGTCCAGTGGTTAAGACTTCATGCTTCCAATGCAGGGGGCATGGGTTTGATCCCCGGTCAGGGAACTAGATCCCACGTGCCGAACAGTCACACATACAAAAAAAGACTGAAAATAATCGTTTCTAAGAGGAGTGATTGAGTGATGCCTAGAGTACAGAAACAGGCAAATTAGTCACAACAGAAATAGTACGTATTTGCTTATGGGCTATAGTTCTTCCTCCTTCCCCATAGCAACATCCTCTACCAAGGAATCATAGACCCTTTTGGTCTAACTGTGGACCCACCAGGTGACTTGTTTTGGGGAATGGATATTCAGATATGTGAGCTAACTAGAGGCTCAGAAAAGTCTTTGTATGTCTTTTGCAACTCTTCACTGCCATGAGAATGGGTATGTGCTTAATCACTCAGTTGTGTCCGACTCTTTAAGACCTTGTGGACTGTAGCCCGCCAGGCTTCTCTGTCCATGGGATTTTTCAGGCAAGAATACTGAAGTGGGCTGCTATATCCTCCTCCAGGGGAATCTTCCTGACCCAGAGATCGAACCTACATCCCCTGTGTCTTCTGCATTGCAGGTGGACTCTTTACCACTGAACCATTGGTATACCTGGACTGTCTTAGCAGATCATGAGACATGTGGAGTGCAAGCCTACAGTCAGCTGGTCCACAGACATAAGGAACTCCACGAAGATGGGCAGAGCTGCCATCAGATTACCCAGATACAAGACCAGTAAATACTTCCTGTTGTGTAACACTGAAGTTCTGTAGTTTGTTTTTTTGTTTTGGTTTCTTAGTTCCCCGATCAGGGATTGAACCCGTCACCCTCAGCAGTGAAAGCACATCCTAACCATGGGAAAGCCAGGGAATTACCCTGCAGTTGTTTGTGAAGCAGCAATTGATAACTGGTACAAATAACCTTCCAAGTTGTGCAAAATCTAGAATTCTCTTTGCTGTTTTATGAGTAATAAGAAGAAGGAAAGGGGGAGTGAGAGGAAGAAGATGATTCTGAACCATTTTTTCTTCCCTAATTTGACATGCGAAGAGTTGACTCATTGGAAAAGACTCTGATGCTGGGAGGGATTGGGGGCAGGAGGAGAAGGGGACAGCAGAGGATGAGATGGCTGGATGGCATGACTGGCTCGATGGACGTGAATCTGAGTGAACTCCAGGAGTTGGTGATGGACAGGGAGGCCTGGCGTGCTGTGATTCATGGGGACGCAAAGAGTCGGACACGACTGTGCAACTGAACTGAACTGAACTGAATCTGATTTCAAATAGAGAACCAGATAGAGAGGCAGTTAAGTTATAAAATGAATTAATAGAAATAGCAATTTTTTTAATTTGAAGGGTCATTTATTTGATGAGAATTAAAAATGGTGGTGTCTAAGAAAAACTTTCTGTCACAGGGAGGGCAGAACTGGTGAGTAAGTGAGGTGATGGACTTACCGGGAGAGCAGAGAGAGAAACAAGGACATTCTGAAGTTTTCCTTCAGACGGTCTTCTGTGCTGGAAAGGGGAACTCCCAGTGCTTACCTCCAGAGAAATGCTTTTCCCGTTCCAATTAGCCGTGTCTAGATTGAAGGCAGCGAGGCCATTGTTGTCAGTAGTTAGGATCTGGTTGATGTTTCCATTTTCTCCAGGAATCACCAGATACACTGGATGATGCTTGAGGAGGGAGCCATCGTGGCCCTTCACTCTTATCTGAGGGGTGAAGGTCATTAGAGTCAGGTTTGGAATACATTCAAAATTCTAAGGAGACATTTCAGGAAAGAGTCCAGAAAAAAGGTAAATGTGATGCGGAGAGTCGGAAATGAGGCTCTACGAGGAACTGAGAAACACACAGAAGTAGCTTGACCTGGAGCAGAGATAGACTTGCCACACATAGGATGGACCTAGATATTGTCACACTGAGTAAAGTCAGTCAGACAGAGAAGGAGAAATATCATATAACACCCCTTATATGTGGAATCTAAAATGAAATGACACAAATGCACTGCTTACAAACAGAGGCTCACAGACTTAGAGGCTCACAACTTAAGGCTGTGGTGGGGAAGGAACAGTTAGGGAGTTTGGAATGGACATGTACACTCTGCTATATTTAAACTGGATAACCAACAAGAACCTACTGTATAGCACAGAGAGCTCTGTTCAGTGTTATGTGGCAGCATAATGTAACAGTGGATGGGAAGGGGCTTTGGGGGAGAATGGATACATGTATATGTATGCCTGAGTCCCTTTGCTGTTCACCTGAAATTATCATAACACTTTTAATCAGCTATACCCCAATACAAAATAAAATGTTTAAAAAAAAAAACAAATGAACGAACACAAAAGAAGTAGATTTGCCACGTGGCTTAGGAAACATCAGGGCTCTTCTTTTTCATACCCCGCTGCCAAAGCTCTGTATAGTTTTTTGCTTTCATTTTCCTACAGAGCATCCTCTTCCACTCCTAAATTTTATAATCCTTAGGCTCTAAGACAGTGTGGACCTACTCTTGGTCTAAAGAAGAGATGACCAAGGAATAACGGATCTGAATATGTACAATAGTATGGTGTTCAACAATTATTTGGGAAGTGAAGAAGATAAGCTAGAGAGAGGGGTGGAATGCTAGGAATCAGAGAGAAGACACTAAAATTTTTTAAATCTCTAAAGACGATGCTTAAGGAGCCATAAGTGGCTCTCTGTGGCAGGAAGTTTGATATTAACCTTGCCTAGATGCAGAAACTCAGACTAGATGATCTCATCAGGTAACTTGCAGCTCTAAAATTCAAAGACTGACACAGGAGGAGGGGAACCCCTGGCATTGGGAGGGTCATTGAAGTCACATTAGTATTTAAGGCACATCTCACGTGAGATTAAGGACACACAGTGCCAGGAGTTAAGCACATACTCTGGAGCAGGGGTCTCCAACCTCCAGGATCTAATGCCTGCTGATCTGAAGTAGAGCTGATGTACTAATAATAGAAACAAAGTGCACAATAAATGTAATCCACTTGAATCATCCTAAGACCATCCCCCCCCCACATCTTCCACAAAAGCGGTCCCTGGTGCAAAAAAGGTTGGGGACTGTTGCTCTAGAGGCAGGCTGCCTAGCTCTGACCATAATTACCACTTATGAGCTGTATAACCTTGGGAAAATCATCGAACTTCACTAACCTCTCTGTGTCTCAGCCTTTTTGTCTGTCAAATGGGGCCAATAATAATGTCTAACTCAGGATTGTTTTACAGATTAAAGAGAATACATATAGAATACTTAGAAAAATGCTAAGTTAATATATGTTCAGGAAGGAGTTGACAGGATGGTTAAGCATTTTTTGTCTGAGCAGAGATGAGTTCCAACATACCTTTCCACTGAAGGGGAAATTGGGGTAATAATAGTCATTGGTGTCTTCGAAGGTCATGGATCCCATTTGTGAAGAAATGTATATATCCCGGGTGGTGTTGGCCTCCACTCCTGCAGAGGGAAACCAGATGTATGATGATCTAAATACCTAACATCCTCATTTTCATGTTTAACATAAGACTGCCTGAAAGGATGATGCCGCAGGAAGTGAGAAGATGACTATCATTCTGACCAAAGATCTAAACTAACTCCTCCTTCCCAAGCTTTTGGGGAAATAGGGAATGGATGGCAGATGAAATCTGACATTTCCCATTGACTGTGAACTTAGAACAGAGTCCCTTCTAAGCGCTGATGAAGGCGAGTCTTGCGTCGTCCGAGTTGTTGTTCAGTCACTAAATTATGTCCAGCTCTTTGCGACCCCACAGACTGCAGCACGCCAAGCTTCCCTGTCCTTCACTAACTCCGGGAGTTTGCTCAAACTCATGTCCACTGAGTAAGTGATGCCATCTAACCATCTCATCCTGTCAACCCCCTTCTCCTCCTGCCCTCAATCTTTCCCAGCATCAGGGGCTTTTCCAATGAGTTGGTTCTTTGAATCAGGTGGCAAAAGTATTGTAGCTTCAGCATCAGTCCTTTCAATGAATATTCAAGGTTGATTTCCATAGGATCGACTGGTTTCATCTCCTTGCAGTCCAAGGGACTCTCAAGAGTCTTCTCCAGCATCACCATTTGAAATCATCAGTTCTTTGGCACTCGGCCTTCTTTATGGTCCAACTCTCACATCCATACATGACTACTGGAAAAACCATAGCTTTGACTATACAGGTTCTCTCTCTTGGATAACTCTTTTCCCTTCCCTTTTCTTAATGAAGCAAGGAACATCCTACTTACCTGTCCCTTCCTCCACCACAGTAGCCATGATATTGATGTCTTGTCTGTAATAATACCCAGTGAAGTTGAACATGGACATGGCCACAGAAGTTGAGATGCATCCTGCTTTGTCAATCTAGTGAGGCAATCAGAGAGAGAGAGAGGAAGAAAGAGGGTGAATAACCTAATCTCTGCTTCTTTTTAAGTTTATCTATTTACTTGGCTGCTCTGGCCTTAGGTGTGACACAGGATATCTTTCATTGCAGCGCACAGGCTATCTGTTGTGATTATACAGGCTCTAGGGCACACGGGCTCTCTAGTTGTAGTGCAGGGTTTCAATAGTTACGGCTCCAGGCTTAGCTGCTGAGCAGCATGTGGAATCTTTAGTTCCCTGATCAGGGATTGAACCCACATACTCTGCATTGGAAGGCAAATTCTTAACCACTGGACCACCAGGGAAGACCCTAATCTATACTTCTAACTCATGATGTCCTGTAGAAGAAAATTATTTCTTACCTCTATACTTCAGTTTCTCAAATTTTTTGTGTGTGTGTGCCACATGGCTTATGGGATCTTAGTTCCCCAAACAGAGATTGAACCTGGGCCTTTGGCAATGAAAGCATGGAGTTCTAACCACTGGACAACCAGGGAATTCCCAGTTTCTCCATCTTTAAGACAGAAAAAGTATTCCATAACATGAAGCATATACCCATACATGACTTGGAAGTTCCAAGATATGAGAAGGAGAAAAGAACCACCTTCAGAACAGGAAAATTGTATCTTCCAAGGGTTTAGGTTAATCTCTTGATCCCAAGGCAGATTCTAAAAGAGCTTTATCTTTGGAGGGATAAAAAGATTTCTGTGTTTTTAGAAATGAGATACTAATCACATGAAATTATTTCTACTCTGAATGTTTTTAACCACTTTTCTATATTGGTGCTTGCTTACTTACTCTTTAGGACATAAGAATAAGGTTCCTTTTCTACATCTTGTTTTACTCACATGTCCAGAGACTTTCTTGCATCTGTCAGGTAAATGCTCCCGTTCTGGATCTGGATACCGGTAAATATATGGCTTTTGACACACTGATACGTGCGCTACTCCTTGCATGGGCTTTCCATAGGTGTACCTAACCCAGAAAAACATGAGGAATCAGAGAGGGGCAAATCCACCTGTGATCCAGGCCCTCCTCCCCTAAACACTTTTCCTTTCTTCCGCATGCCCATCTCTGTAAGCGATCTGACAGTCCCACCTTTCTCCGGCTCTCATTCACATCTCTGCTCTACTCAAAGCTTTAGAGTATTGCCATCGCACAATAAATACCACCCAAAGGACAACAGTGTCTTTCTTTTTCCTTACTCCTTCTTCCCATGGGTTCAATACTGTGCTCTGCACAAAGTAGATTCTAAACCAATAATGCCAGCTGAGAAAGCAGAGGAAAGTAAGCACAAAAATGCAGATAATGTGTCCCTGGGATTTCCCTTGTGGTTCAGTGGTTAAGACTTCGCCTTCCGATGCAGAGGATGCGGGTTAAACCCCTGGTCCAGGAATTAAGATCCCACATGCCTCATGGCCGAAAAACCAAAACATAAAGTAGAAGCAATATTGTAACAAATGTCAATAAAGACTTTTTAAAAAATGGTCCACATAAAAAACAATTTTTTTAAAAGTGTGTTTTTGCAGAAATTGTGACTCTGAGCCACATAAAACATCACAAAATTTAACCACTACCTCCACAATCCTCTCCTCATAACACTCGATCACAACATCTCTCAACATAGCTTTCATCCTCAATGGATCCAGAGCTTTATTCTTACCTACTACAAACTTTCACTAAGAAAGAGTCTTCCGCCATTGATAACTGTTTGGGTTCCACCACTTCCACTTTAAACTTAGGCAGCACTGGAAAGGGTAGAAAGAGAGATGGAAAATGAAGAGGAAGAAAGTTTGACTGCACAGGTAGTGAACAGAGGGGTATAAAACAGTGATAATAATTATCTAATTAAATTGCTCAATCACGTTCAACTTTTTGCAGCCCCGTGGACTGTAGACTTCTCTGTCCTTGGAATTTTCCAGGCAAGAATAAACTGGAGTGGGGTGCCATTTCCTACTTCAGGAGATCTTCCTGATCCAGGGATGGAACCCAGGACTCCTGTATTGGTAGGAGGATTCTTTACCACTAGGGCCACCTGGGAAGCCCGGCTAATTAAATTAATGGGGCATTACTAAGGGAAAATCCTGCCAAAGTTACTGATTTAGCACTAAAATGAATAAATAATCCCTTTAAAAAAAAAGTAAGAATTAGATTTATTTAAAGAGAAACACATACCACAGACAGAGTGTGAGCCATCTCAGAAGGGGAGAGGCGTGAAAATATGGGATGGTTAGTTTGTATGGGCTGGGTAATTTCATAGGCTGGGCTTCCCTGGTGGCTCAGCAGTAAAGAATCCACCTACTAATGCAGGAGATGCTGGTTTGATCCCTTGGTCAGGAAGATCCCCTGGAGAAAGAAATGGCAACCCACTCCAGTATTCTTATCTGGGAAATCCCACCGACAGAGGAGCCTGGAGGGCTATAGTCCATGGGGTCACCAAATAGTTGGACATGACTTAGCAACTAAACAACAGCAAAAATTCATAGGCTAATGAGCAGGAAGAGTAATCCAACTATTTTGGGGAAGAGATGGAGATTTCCAGGCTGGTTCACAGCCCACTTTCTTATCTCTGATGGCCAGCCTGGGACCTGTCATGGCGCTAGTGGGTGTGTCACTTAGCTTATGCTAATGTGTTACAATGAGCGTATATTGTTGTTGTTGTTCAGTCACCAAGTCGTGTTTGGCATTTTGCAGCCCCGTGGAATGCAGTACGCCAGGCTTCCCTGTCCCTCATCATCTCCCAGAGTTTGCCCAAGTTCATGTCCATTGGATTGGTGATGAGGCTCCACTGGAAGTAAAATCTTCTGCCAGCTTTGACCTAGTTCCACAGTAAGTTTCACTTGACCTTTGCTGGTTCTTACACAAGATCATGTCCAACACTCTGACCTACTAACTCTCCCACCTACCATATTCTTCCACACTGAAGGTGCCAAAGGTCTTGCCATCAGCCACAGCCACACTGTAGGTACCCAGCGTTGCCTCTGGTGCCAGCTGGAAGGACAGGTCTACGATGCCTTGCTTGGGCACCACGTTCAGCCACTGTGCAATCCTATTGTTATTTGGATCCTGTGCTCAAGAAAAAGAAATCTCATGACATGCCTGCCTCTTTGATTCCCACCCTGCACTGCAGAAAGCAGGTAAAGAAGCAAAAAGTGGGTAAAGAATCCCACCTGCTGTTCATAACCCCTGTGGTCTGCATCCAGGAAGAAAAGAACCCTCGGTGGATTCAAATAGTTAGACTAGGTTCTTTAAAATGTTATCCAGTTTCAGAATGTTATCCAGGATAACATTGTTTATGTAAGATATTCTTTACAAAGAATGCTAATTCTTGATCCCTTAAGACAGGTAACTCTGAAGGACTGACTACCTGAAAGAGAGCTAATTTGATGGGAAAATGGAGAGGGTATTGTGGGGAATTCTTGCCTCTTTCTTAACACTTCTCACAGGTATCCTTGTCATGTTCAGTGGCTGAGTGTCTGTGATATTAGCCATCCCAAAGACTAAGAGGGGTACAGAACCAAGCTTTGCTGGACTGACACAGCACAGAGAAAGAAGTTGCAGGAATCAGAATAGGGACGTTCATCACTGTAGAGGTTGCTGTCCTTATTTACAGAGGTTGAGGGGCGGGGTGGGCAGAGGCAAGAGAACAGGCACAGCTTAGGTGGAATCGCAGGTGCTTGGGGCCAGTGCAAAGTCTCAGGGTCTGGACCAAGATCCCACGATTGTTGCTGGTTTTGGGGCTTAGCATCAACCACCTTCTGCACAGAGGACAGCAAAAAAGAAGGAAACTTCTACTTACCTGCAGTTCCACAATGGAGTACTGAAAAAGAAAACCAGATAATAAGGGTTAAAGCAGAGCTAGCAATAAGGGTAGGCTTGCTGAAAGCAAAAAGTTCACAAAGGCCTCTCTCTTTCTCTGTTACCTACCCCTTCCTTTCTAAATGGCTCTTTCGTGCCTTGGTAAGAGTAACAACGAGGCAAAGCCTTATGGGTTGGGAGAGCAGAAAGAAGAGCTTTCCTAAAGGGATTGCTAGTCTCCAAAAACTTTGAAGAAATGGAACTTCTGACCCTCAGCATCCTTCAGTGCTCTGTGACTGAGTTTTTCCATACATGTCCTAAAGGAAAGTATTAGTATCTGGTGGTGGTGGTGGTTGTTCAGTTGCTAACTTGTGCCCGACTCTTTGTGACCGCATGGACTGCAGCACATCAGGCTCCCTAGTCCTTCACTGTCTCCCAGAGTTTGCTCAAATTCATGTCCATCAAATCATGGTGATGCTATCCACCATCTCATTCTCTGGAGACTCTCTCATATTTGAACCTCTTCTTGGGAGCCAACTATCTCCTAGCCTCCTCCTCTACTTTCTGAACACCAGTGGGCAAGAATCTTACTTTCAAGCAGTGCAAAATAATTTATTTTTAAAAAATGTTTGAAATAGCTCCATCAAAGGATCATGTGTCATTTCCTCAAGGAAATGGACATGAAAACCACTAAGTTTAATTGGAGAAGGAGTCCTTGTGCGAGGTGTCGAAGTGTCAGCCCAAATTACTTGTTAATTAAAAAAAAAGAACACACCTTACCACTGGAGAAATTAGTCTGTCGTCACCCTAACTAAGCAATCAAACTCACCATCCACCCTAACTAAGCAATCAAACTCACCATCCACCCTAACTAAGCAATCAAACTCACCATCCACCCTAACTAAGCAATCAAACTCACCATCCACCCTAACTAAGCAATCAAACTCACCATCATTAATAGTGGGGCAACCTGACATTATGTACCTCCTGAAGAGACATATTTGAGGTTCCCAACATTATCTATCTTTTTAACCAAATATTTTTACAAAAAGTTTAGTTTAAACCTAAGACTTCAGAGCTGCCTTCAGAAGATAAAAGAACAAGTTATATTACACAGTGAGAAATAATCAGGCAAATCAAGAATATTGAATATTCCATAAGACAACTACGCTGCTATGCTAAGTTGCTTCAGTTGTATTCGACTCTGTGAGACCCTATGGACCATAGACTGCCAGGCTCCTCTGTCCATGGGATTCTCCAGGCAAGAATACTGGAGTGGTTAGCCATTCCCTTCTCCAGGGGATCTTCCCAACCCAGGGAACAACCTGTGTCTGTTTTGCCTCCTACATTGACAGGCAGGTTTTTTGTTTTTTTGTTTTTTTCCTACCACTAGCGCCACCTGGGAAGCCCTGCCACCTAGGCTTCCTCAAAAGTAAATATCATATTCCATAATGGGAACATTCTATAAGTCATCTAGCCTGACATCATTGCGCACTCTCTCTCTCAAAAAAGTCAAACTAATAAGAAAATAAAGGGGATTAGTTTAGAATATGAGAACGTTTTTAAATGTAACAACCAAATATAATGCATGAATCTGATCGGAGAAGGCAACGGCACCCCACTCCAGTACTCTTGCCTGGAAAATCCCATGGACGAAGGAGCCTGGTAGGCTGCAGTCTATGGGGTCGCTAAGAGTCAGGCACGACTGAGCGACTTTACTTTCATTTTTCACTTTAATGCATTGGAGAAGGAAATGGCAACCCACTCCAGTGTTCTTGCCTGGAGAATCCCAGGGACGGGGGAGCCTGGTGGGCTGCCGTCTATGGGGTCGCAAAGAGTCGGACACGACTGAAGCGACTTAGCAGCAGCAGCAGATCAGAGATTAGTTTGGGGAAAAAAAATGTGTTAGTTGGAAAACTTAGAAATTAGTATTATATAGATGATATTAAATAATTTTTGTAATTTCCTCAGGTGTTATAATGATATTTTCTTTAAGATATTCTTTTTAAAAGATTCAGGCACCTAAAGAAAGCAAGCATTAACAGACACAAAGGGAGAAATTAACAGTAACAACGACAGTGGGGGACTTTAACACCCCATGTACATCAATGGACGAGGCATTCAGAGAGAAACGCAGTAAGTAAACAATGGCCTTTGGCAATTTATTAGACCAAATGAACATTCTATACAATATAGAATATTTCATCCCAAAGCAGAATATTCATTCTTTTCAAGTGCAAATGGAATATTGTGACATGATAGACACATGATGGAATACAAAGAGAGTCAGTAAATTTAAGAAAACTGAAATCATATCAAGAATCTTTTTCAACCACAACACTATGAGACTAAAAATCAACTACAAAAAAAAAAAAAAACCCCACAAACACATTGAGTCTAACCAATATGTTACTAAACAATCGAACTGAAACCATAAAACTTCTAGAAGAAAATATAAGCAGTAAACTCTTTGACATCGGTCTTGGTAATATTTTATTGGAGATATCTCCTCAGGCAAGGGGAACACACGCAAAATTTTTTAAATGGGATTACTCATCGCAAGGAAAAAACATTGTCTTCTACATCTTTAATGTTGTATCTATATAAGATGAGTGTTGTTTAGTCACTAAGTCATGTCCAGCTCTTTCGCAACCCTGTGGACTGAAGCCTGCCTGGCTTTTCTGTCCATGGGATTTTCCAGGCAAATACTGGAATACTGGAGTGTGTTGCCACTTCCTTTTCCAAGGGATCTTCCTGACCCAGGCATCACACCTGTGACTCTTGCATAGCAGGCAGGTTCTCATATGAGATGACAGATGTTCACTAGACTTATTATGGTCATTATTTCATGATGTATATAAGTCAAATCATTATGCTGTACACCTTAAGTTTATACATTGCTGTACGTCAACTGCATCTCAATAAGACTGGAAGGAAAAAAGTTATCTCAGTAATAGCTCTTTTCTCAATGAACCCAGCCTTCAGCTCAAAAGAATCCACATGCCCAAGTGGTACATTTGGGGCTGGGGGATATGGTGGGGGGACATTCTACCCTTCTTCCTAAAGGGAAAAATAGGACATGCACAAACCTGGCTATATACATGATAAGAAGGCAAGTGTCACCGAGATTACTGCCATTGCTGCAAATCCTAGGGGGGAAAACAACAGTTCCTTCGAGAACAAAATCATTTTTTTAAAGCGTCAAGAAGCAGCTTTGGACACCAGTAAGTGTTCAACCAGAAAGGTAGCATTTTCGCTGGAAGCTACCTGAAGTTTCTGAATAACTAGGTAAGCAACAAAGCTACATTCAATCAGTTACTAGCATGTATACTTTTGTTGTTTGAGGATGAAATATTGAACTCTGTAAACTCACAGTTTTTGTCACTCCCCTTCTTTTTTTTTTTTTTTCAATGTTATTTGGCTGTACCGTGTCTTAGTTACAGTATGTGGGAATCTTTAGCTACAGCATGTGGGATCTTTAACTACAGCATTCAAACTCTTAGTTGCCACATGTGGGATCTAGTTCCCTGACCAGCGATTGAACCTGGGCCCCCCTGCACTGGAACTGTGAAGTCTTAGCCACTGGACCACCAAGGAAGTCCTACCACTCAATTTCTCAGTAAAACATTTTTAGTTAATTGCAATGTTTCATTTGGAGTTCCAAATTCAGTGTTTCAGGTTTTCAGGGCTCCAAGTTGCAACTTTGAGTGGGGGCTGACTAGAGAAATGGTATGTGGAGAAAAGAGTAATTTGACAACAGAAAGAGAACACAGAAGTACGGAAATCAGAGTACTTGTAATTCAGCACAATTTGAACAGAGGCAAGACAATGTAAGAGGGGTAGCTAATGAGATCAACATCCAGGGGGCAGTAGAGTCTAAAATAACTCTAACTAAAATAAAATAAATAAAATAAAATAACTCTAACTGTGGCCACACTTTGACTCCTTCGTCTAGTTGGTAATGGACAGAGAAGCCTGGCATGCTGCAATACATGGGGTTGCAAAGAGTCAGACACAACTAATCAACTGAACTGAACTGACCCTCATCCCAGCTCTAGAATCAAGGCTTCCAAGGTGCTCAGTGGTAAAGAATCTGGGCCAAACAGAATATTGGGATTCATCCTTGTGTTGGGAAGATCCCCTGGAGAAGGAAATGGCAACCCACTCCAGTATTCTTGCCTAGAAAATCCCATGGAAAGAGGAGCCTGGTGGGCTTCAGTCCATGGGATCACAAAGAGTCGGACATGACTGAACAACTAAACAACAACTTAATATTATACCGAAGTGATAAGGAAAGAATACAAGCAATAGGAAGGAGAAACTAAAAAACCAATTCTAAATCAGGAAAGAAAGTAGTGGTTGGAGAAGGCTACTGATCAACAATAAACTTATAGCTTCCCTGTA
The DNA here is from genome assembly GCF_001704415.2 of Capra hircus. Lineage (NCBI taxonomy): Eukaryota > Metazoa > Chordata > Mammalia > Artiodactyla > Bovidae > Capra > Capra hircus. The sequence continues at coordinate 100,193,383 of NC_030812.1, read as the reverse complement.
CATCAGGAAAGGAAACAGCAGCCTGGGAACATGGAGATGGAAATATAAGCAATGCTTTCTCCATGACTATCTTTAAATTTTTCATTTGACTACATGGACTCTGACCGAAGGAGGAAGAAGGCAGCTGGGGGTGTCTGAGAGGTATTGGGTTGGGCCAAAAGTTCGTAAGATGGTATGTAAAATCCGAACGAACTTTTGGGCCAACCCAGTATTTCAAACGCGTGTAGAAATGACACAAGCCCTAAATTCAGAGCAAATCAAGTCATATGACTTGTGATTCTAGTGATCCAGTTGTTCGAGGAAAATTTAAGTATTCGCCAAATGTTACCGCATTTTTACCTTTGGCACAAAACGTTGCCTTAAGGAAATTGTCTATGCTATAAATCACCTTGCCTTGTAGTAAAAAGAAAGAAGAAGAAAAAGATCCTTATTTCTTCCTTTTGTTAAAAGTATTCCTGAATTCCTTCTTAGTATTTGAACTGCAGAGCCACTAGGTGTCACTCCTGGAGGGAACGTCTTGACGTATGAAAAAAGCTCTTAACAGAGACAAATGGAACCGTCTCTTAAGAATGTTAACCTAATTAATACTTTCAGATGTCAAACCTGAGAGCGAGATGCCACTGCCTGCTTTCAGGCAGATGGAGGCTGGGAGATTTGACTAGTTCCCTGACTGTAGAACCCACAAGTGTTCTGCTTCTAAAGGGCCTCCTCCCCTGGAAAGAGTCTCTCCTCCCTGGTTCTCCAGTCTGCCCTCACCCGTTCCCTTGCCAGTTCCTTCTTCCCAGTGAAACTCTTACCTGGTCGTTCACTGGAACAAAGGTGCTGGTGAGGGTGACGATACGGAAATGCACTAGAAGGAAATGGGCGTCATTAGCAAAAGGGATTTTCCCCTCACCTCAGAATCTTTCTTTTTTCCACCTTTTTGCTTCCTCATACATACTTCTGAGTCAGCAAAATCCTACCAGGTTTTACTTTTGAAATAAAACCTAGTCTGAGAGACAGCTAATGCCCCAACGGTCACGGCTCCTGACTTTGAAAGTCCAGGATGGAATCCGCTTCAAAGGAAGAGGGAGCAAATATAAATCCTAGGGCTTGGGCCAAATGCCCTTGATGTTTTCTGATTCTTACACAGGCAGCTTGCTATGAGACCCAGCGATCCAGTTAAACCTGCCAAATTCCTTTCCAGAAGAAATCTGTATTTTGTTTTACTTATTTACTTATTGGAATTTTTTGGCCATGCATTGGGTCTTGTAGGATCTTAGTTCTCCAGCCAGGGATTGAACCCGGACCCACGGTAGTGAGAATGCGGAGTCTTAACCACTAGACTGCCAGGGAATTCCCTGTATTTTGTTTTTACACACACACAAACACACACACACAGTAGCAGCTCCACCCACTACTCCTTTGCTTGTGCAGCGCCGCCTGCATTCAGCTCCTATAACCCTTTATCCCTCCAGGCCTCCTCCATCCCTCCACCTCTTCCTTGGTCCATGGGGCTACCACCAATCCGCAAAGTCCCTCTGCGAACGTGTGTGAAGATACTCCCTGGCTTTTGTCTCATCCCACCTCTGTGCCTCTTACCTTCCTGCCCTGGGCTGTAGACAGGTTTGTCAGTTTGTATAAAGATGCCATTCTGCTGCCTCTGAATCAGAACCTTTTTCTTCTCCTCAATGTAGACATTATTTCCAATTCCTCTCACCCGGACGGTGGCTACTTCTTCTGTGCCACCAGAAGGAAGTGGTACCTGGCCAAGACAGGGGAGAGCTCTGGAGAGGAACAGGAGACTGGGGGTGGGGTGGGGGAGGACAGAACCAACTAGTCTTAACCCGAGAGAGAAATTAAAAGGAAAGGAATGAGTTGATGGGGCTGGCAAGGTTGGAGCCAAGAAAAAGTCGCCGGAAGTCTGATATTAAAATTCCATGTAAAAATCTTAATTTATCTACTTAAAAAAATAATTGTAATATCTAGTGGAACTCTATGTAAGTTTGTTCTGTATTTTCCAAGTCACCTGTAAATGTGTTATCATACATTTCTATAATTAAAAAAAATTTTTTTATACAGAAAGAAAAAAAAGTTGCCAGAGAATAGTATCTGAAGTTATGGCCAGGAATTGAAGTTGATGAGAGATGAGTTTAGAAGCCATGGCAAAAAGTAAGATAACAAAAAACATACTTAAAGACAAATTATAGTGCATCCAGGGAAAATAGGAAAACTGAAGACGAGAGTTGGGCTAAGCCTGTACTTACCAAAAAGGACGAGCAGTGTAAGTGTCTCGTCTTTTGTCCAAACTGTTGCAGCAATGTGTGAGTCTTGCCATTGGTCTCCAGAGTAACAGTGAATTTTACGTTGCTGTACCCAGGACTCAGATCCAAGCAAACCCTCTGAGTAGAGGGGAACTTAAGGTGGGCTGGCAATGCCACCAGATAGTTTCTACTAAAGAAAGGGAAAAAGTGTTGGTCACTAATTGTCTCCCTGGCTCTTTGCAACCCCATGACTGTAGCCCACCAGGCTCCTCTGTCCATGGGATTCTCCAGGCAAGAATACTGGAGTGGGTAGCCATGCCCTCCTCCAGGGGATCTTCCCAACCCAGGGATCGTACGCAGGTTTCCTGCATTGCAGATGGATTCTTTACCATCTGAGCTCTCAGAACTACACTTCTACTAAAGAAGCAAAAGGATTTCAGGGCAGTAATGACTCATCTATTCAATGAAAAATTAATTAACCCCTGTCCTGAGTACTCAGCATGTAGCAAAGAATTAAAGAGACAAAGCACCTGCCATTATGACCCTTATTTTCTACAAGGGAGAAGGAGAAAAATAACAAATCAGCCTTATACTCACACCCTTCCCCCTGCCCCCCCACCATAGGCCACCATGGAGAACCTAGGCCCAGGGTACCAAGGAGGAAGTGAGTTCCATTTGCGATCTGCAAGCAGATCAAACCAGTCAATCCTAAAGGAAGTCAATCCTAAAAGATATCAATCCAGAATATTCATTGGAAGGACTGATGCTGAAGCCGAAGCTCCAATATTTTGGCCACCTGATACGAAGAGCCAGCTCATTGGAAAAGACCCTGATGTTGGGAAAGATTGAGGGCAAGAGGAGAAGGAGAGGATGAGATGGTTGGATGGCGTCACCAACTCAATGGACATGAGTTTGAGCAAGCTCCAGGAGATGGTGAAGGACAGGGAGGCCTGGAGTGCTGCAGTCCGTGGGGTCACAAAGAGTCGGACACGACTGAGTGACTCACACTTTCACTTTTCAGACATAAAGAATGAGCAACAAGAACTGAACAACCAGAACAACAGAGATCAGGGCAGTGGGAGGCTACTATATTTCGATATTATCATATTTTTCAAAGTTTCTTCTTGGCGACTTAGCTTTTCTCTCTGGATAAAGGAGAAATAAAACCAAAGAAAGAAAAAGATGAAAGGGCATTAAAATAAACCAACAGTTATCTCCTGCCCCTCCATAGTTATGTCTTAGAAAGATGGACGAAGACGCCACCTGCCCTAAATCAACACTGACACACCAAGCACTTACGGGAGAACTTTTCCTGCCGAGGCTGGCAACAGGGCTAATATTCCTAGAAGGAGCTCAGCCCACATCTTTGTGGGTGACAGAGTCCTCAGGAGCAGGAGCCAGAGGTTGGCTCACCCCCTGTAGCATATATATATGCTACCCCCCAGGTAGGATGTGGAGCAATGAGGATGCCACAGCCAATCACCTTTTGGGGCCTCAGGCAGAGGTGGTATAGCAGGGTAGGGCTTCTATTCACTTCTTAAAATTTATTTCTCCCTGAAACATTCATACTGGCTCAGCCAGTCTCAAAAACCTGTTTAGGGGAGAAACCAGGGCTGATGTATTCACAGCGGTAAACCTCTCAGAACACATTTGAGGTCCTTCCCTTTCCTTCTGATTTCTTTCCAAATTCCCATTCACATTTGATCTCTTTTTTTCCTCTTATTATTCTATTATGATGTATTTGGAAACACAGGTGTGGGAGCAGTATCAATTCAAAGCAGTAGGCGTTTACCTAATGGTGGATTTTTTTTTAATACTATTCATGATTATCATGACTGTATGAAAATAGGAAACTATACCCATCATCAGTTCAGTTCAGTTCAGTCGCTCAGTCGTGTCCGACTCTGTGACCCCATGAATCGCAGCACACCAGGCCTCCCTGTCCATCACCAACTCCCAGAGTTCACTCAGACTCACGTCCATCGAGTCCGTGATGCCATCCAGCCATCTCAACCTCTGTCATCCCCTTCTCCTCCTGCCCCCAATCCCTCCCAGCATCAGAGTCTTTTCCAATGAGTCAACTCTTTTCATGAGGTGGCCAAAGTACTGGAGTTTCAGCTTTAGCGTCATTCCTTCCAAAGGAATCCCAGGGCTGATCTCCTTCAGAGTGGAGTGGTTGGATCTCCTTGCAGTCCAAGGGACCCTCAAGAGTCTTCTCCAACACCACAGTTCAAAAGCATCAATTCTTCGGCGCTCTGCCTTCTTCACAGTCCAACTCTCACATCCATACATGACCACAGGAAAACCATAGCCTTGACTAGACAGACCTTAGTCGGCAAAGTAATGTCTCTGCTTTTGAATATGCTATCTAGGTTGGTCATAACTTTCCTTCCAAGGAGTAAGTGTCTTTTAATTTCATGGCTGCAATCACCATCTGCAGTGATTTTGGAGCCCAAAAAAAATAAAGGCTGAAACTGTTTCCACTGCTTCCCCATCTATTTCCCTTGAAGTGATGGGACCGGATGCCATCATCTTTGTTTTCTGAATGTTGAGCTTTAAGCCAACTTTTTCACTCTCCACTTTCACTTTCATCAAGAGGCTTTTAGTTCCTCTTCACTTTCTGCCATAAGGGTGGTGTCATCTGCATATCTGAGGTTATTGATATTTCTCCCGGCCATCTTGATTCCAGCTTGTGTTTCTTCCAGTACAGCATTTCTCATGATGTACTCTGCACCCATCATAGAGGAAATATAAATTGGACAATCTTTCAGAGAGCAATTTTACAATACTGGTCAAGAGCCTCACTGATTTGCATATTCTTTGACCCAGTGACTCTTATTCTGAGAACATATTTTTATGGGAAACTAGAACAGGCACATATGCAGAAAATATATCCACTGAGGTTCTTCCCAGTGCTCTTTACAATGGCAAGACTTGAAAGCCACCTAAAGTATAAATTAGTTAGGATACTTTCTAACAACAGTGACCAACCTGAATCAAGCCTACTTAAACAAAAAAGAGTTTTTAATAATTGGGGAGAATAAGACATTAAAAAAAAGAGTTTTCCTGGTGGTTCAGATGGTAAAGAATCTGCCTGCAATGCAAGGGACACAAGTTCAATCCTGGGATTGGGAATATCCCTGGAGAAGGGAATGGCTACCCTCTCCAGTATTCTTGCCTGGAAAAATCCATGGACAGAGTAGTCTGGCAAGCTATGGTCCATTGGGTCACCAACAGTGAGACATGACTGAGTGAATTACACTTACACTTACGCTTTTCAGACATAAAGAAAGAATGAGAACTTCCCTGGTGGTCCAATGGCTAAGACTCCATGCTCCCAGTGCACAGGGCCAGGTTCAGTCTCTGCTCAGGGCGCTAGATCCCAGATGCAGCAACGAAAGATCCTGCAAGCAGTTCAGTTCAGACCCTCAGTTGTGTCAGACTCTGTGACCCCATAGACTGCAGCACATATAGGTCTCTATCCATCACCAACTCCCAGAGTTTACTCAAACTCGTGTCCACTGTGTCAGAGATGCCATCCAACCATCTCATCCTCTGTTGTCCCCTTCTCCTCCTGCTCTCAATCTTTCCCACCATCAGGGTCTTTTCAAATGAATCAGTTCTTCGTATCAGGTGGCCAAAGTATGGGAGTTTCAGCTTCAGCATCAGTCCTTCCAATGAATATTCAGGACTGATTTCCTTTAGGATGGACTTGTTGGATCTCCTTGCAGTCCAAGGGACTCTCAAGAGTCTTCTCCAACACCACAGTTCAAAAGAATCGATTCTTCAGCACTCAACTTTCTTTATAGTCAGACCTGCAAGCAGTAACAAAGATCAAAGATCCTGAGCAACTAAGACCCAGAAAAATAAACAAATTAAAATATTTTTAAAAAGAAAGAAAGAACTGAACTAGAGAAACTCTGAAAACTTTATGGCCTGGAATTGGGGCCTTGATGCTGCCAGGATTCATTTCCCCCACCCTCAATTTTTCCATCCTATTTGCTCATCTCCTGCCACACAGAGGATTTCCTTTAAGTGATGAGGAAGACAACAACTGTACGTCCTCAATCCATATTCCTTCAGCTCTAGGATTTCAGTGGACAAAAATTTTCATCTAAGTTACATAAATTTCTAAAGAAAGATTTTGTTCCTTCTTTCATACACTCATTTCTGAATCACCTATTGTAGCCAGGATACTACGAAAGGGCTTCCCAAGTGGCACTAATAGTAGAGAATACGCCTGCAATGCAGGAGACTTAGGTTCAACATCTGGGTCAGGAAGATCCCCTGGAGAAGGGAACGCTACCCACCCGAGTATTCTTGCCTGGAGAATTCCATGGACAGAGAAGCCAGGTGGGCTACAGTCCATGGGGTTGCAAAAGAGTCAGACACAACTGAACTTACTTACTTGCTTACTTATAGCATGATAGGGAGTTATTGAGTCATTCTGAGACCACAAGGACTTGGAGATGAGAAACCCTCTAAAGAAAGAAGACGGTTGGGGTAAAGATGCTGGGGGACAAAAAATATGATGTCTATTATGATGCCCAATAATATGAGTTTGGTTGAAAACACTGCAATAGTAATATAAATTAATACAGTTCAGCTATTTAAAATAATGTTTTTGTGACCAAGAGAATCATTTGCAATATTAATTGAAGGGGTGGGGGGAGGAAATAACAAGACAAATTAATTTTTAGAAATTTCCACTTCCTCTATGGTTGCAAAAATGCCAATGAGGAAAAGCAAGACAAACCGCAAGATCAAAGCTTTTCTTGAACAAAAAGCTGAATCAGAGAGCTGAGTCAAAGTTAAGTCAGCTAAACAGCATGAAATCTAAGGAGGCATGGTTCCTCCAGAGCAAAGATGGGATGTTTCATCTGTGTCAGTATGTGGGGCGTACTGGAGCCATCACAGAAGCAGTAAGAATAATACAGCTAAAGGTTTTTATTTTTGTTTTATGTATTTATTTATTTTTGGCTGCACTGGGCCTTCATTGCTATGCATGTGATCTGGTCTGATTCTAGTGATCGGGAGCCATTCTTTGGTGCAGTGCCTGGCTTCTTATTGCTTTGCCCTCCCTTGCTGCAGAGCATAGACTCCAGGACACGAGGGCTTCAGAAGCTGGGGCACCCGGACTTAGTAGATCTGCAGCTTGTGGAATCTTCCTGGACCAGAAACTGAACCCTTGTCCCCTGCGCTGGCAGCCAGATTCTGGACCAGCTGAAGTTTTATAATGAACTATCCCTTGTAGCTCAGTTGGTAAAGAATCTTCCTGCAATTCAGGAGACCCTGGTTCAATTCCTAGGTTGGGAAGATCTCCTGGAGAAGGGATAGGCTACCCACTCCAGTATTCTTAGGCTTCCCTTGTGGCTCAGCTGGTAAAGAATCTGTGTGCAATGCAAGAGACCTGGATTCAATCCCTGGGTTGGGAAGATCCCCTGGAGAAATAAAAGGTTACCCGCTCCAGTATTCTGGCCTGGAGAATTCCATGGATTGTATAACCCATGGGGTGGCAGAGTTGGACACAACTGAGTGACTTTTCACTCACTCACTCACATTAACTATTAAATGCCTATGTGGGCTTGAGTGCCATCTCCCCGATCACAGAACACGGCAAGAGTGAACATAGACATTTTAGGAATCAGTGAACTAAAATGGACTGGAATGGGTGAATTTAACTCAGATGACCATTATATCTACTACTGTGGGCAAGATTCCCTTAGAAGAAATGGAGTAGCCATCATAGTCAATAAAAGAGTCCAAAATGCAGTATGTGGATGCGATCTCAAAAACAACAGAATGATCTCTGTTCGTTTCCAAGGCAAACCATTCAATATCACGGTGATCCAAGCCGATGCCCCAACCAGTAACACTGAAGAAGTTGAACAGTTCTATGAAGACCTACAAGACCTTGTAGAACCCAAAAAAGATGTCCATTTCATTATAGGGGACTGGAATGCAAAAGTAGGAAGTCAAGAAACACCTGGAGTAACAGGCAAATTTGGCCTTGGAGTACAGAGTGAAGCAGAGCAAAGGCTAATAGAGTTTTGCCAAGAGAACATACTGGTCATAGCAAACACCCTCTTCCAACAACACAAGAAAAGACTACACATGGACATCACCAGATGGTCAACACAGAAATCAGATTGATTATATTCTTTGCAGCCAAGGATGAGGAAGGTCTATACAGTCAGCAAAAACAAGACCAGGAGCTGACTGTGGCTCAGATCATGAACTCCTTATTGCCAAATTCAGACTTAAATTGAAGAAAGTAGGGAAAACCACTAGTCCATTCAGGTATGACCTAAATCAAATCCCTTATGATTATACAGTGGAAGTGAGAAATAGATTTAAGGGCCTAGATCTGATAGATAGAGTGCCTGGTGAACATGGTCGGAGGTTCATGACATTGTACAGCAGACAGGGATCAAGACCATCCCCATGGGAAAAAAATGCAAAAAAGCAAAATGGCTGTCTGGGGAGGCCTTGCAAATAGCTGTGAAAAGAAGAGAAGTGAAAAACAAAGGAGAAAAGGAAAGATATACCCATTTGAATGCAGAGTTCCAAAGAATAGCAAGGAGAGATAAGAAAGCCTTCCTCAGTGATCAGTGCAAAGAAATAGAGGAAAACAACAGAATGGGAAAGACTAGAGATCTCTTCAAGAAAATTAGAGATACCAAAGGAGCATTTTAAGCAAAAATGGGTACAATAAAGGACAAAAATGATATGAACCTAATGGAAGCAGAAGATGTTAAGAAGATGTGGCAAGAATACATAGAAGAACTATGCAAAAAAAAATCTTCATGACCCAGATAACCACGATGGTGTGATCACTCACCTAAAGCCAGACATCCTGGAATGTGAAGTCAAGTGGGCCTTAGGAAGCATCACTATGAACAAAGCTAGTGGAGGTGATGGAATTCCAGTTGAGCTGTTTCAAATCCCAAAAGATGATGCTGTGAAAGTGCTGCACTCAATATGCCAGCAAATTTGGAAAACTCAGCAGTGGCCACAGGACTGGAAAACATCAGTTTTCATTCTAATCCCAAAGAAAGGCAATGCCAAAGAATGCTCAAACTACCACACAATTGCACTCATCTCACACACTAGCAAAGTAATGCTCAAAATTCTCCAAGCCAGGCTTCAACAATACATGAATTATGAACTTCCAGATGTTCAAGCTGGATTTAGAAAAGGCAGAGGAACCAGAGATCAACTTGCCAACATTCATTGGATCATCGAAAAAGCAAGAGAGTTCCAGGAAAACATCTACTTCTGCTTTGTTGACTATGCCAAAGCCTTTGACTGTGTGGATCATAACAAACTGTGGAAAATTCTGGAAAAGATGGGAATACCAGACCACCTGCCTCTTGAGAAATCTGTATGCAGGTCAGGAAGCAACAGTTAGACTGGACATGAAACAACAGACTCGTTCCAAATCAGGAAAGGAGTACGTTAAGGCTGTATATTGTCACCCTGCTTATTTAACTTCTATGCAGAGTAATGCTGGATTGGATGAAGCACAAGCTGGAATCAAGATTGCCAGGAGAAATATCAATAACCTCAGATATCCAGATGACAACACCACTCTTATGGCAAAAAGTGAAGAACTAAAGAGCTTCCTGATGAAAGTGAAAGAAGAGAGTGAAAAAGTTGGCTTAAAATTCAGCATTCAGAAAACTAAAATCATGGCATCTGGTCCTATCACTTCATAGCAAATAGATGGAGAAACAGTGGAAACAGTGACAGACTTTATTTTGGACGGCTCCAAAATCACTGCAGATGGTAACTGTAGCCATGAAGTTAAAAGATGCTTGCTTCTTAGAAGAAAAGCTATAACCAACCTAGACAGTATATTAAAAAGCAGAGACATTACTTCACCAACAAAGGTCCATTTAGTTAAAGCTACGGTTTTTCCAGTAGTCATATACAGATGTGAGAGTTGGACTATAAAGAAAGCTGAGCACTCAAGAATTGATGCTTTTGAACTGTGGTGTTGGAGAAGACTCTTGAGAATCCCTTGGACTGCAAGGAGATCCAATAAGTCCATCCTAAAGGAAATCAGTCCTGAAAATTCATTGGAAGGACTGATGTTGAAGTTTAAACTCACATACTTTGGCCACCTGATGCAAAGAACTGACTCATTTGAAAAGATCCTGATGCTAGGAAAGATTGAGAGCAGGAGGAGAAGGGGACGACAGAGGATGAGATGGTTGGATGGCATCACCAACTCAATGGACATGAGTCTGAGTAAACTCTGGGAGTTGGTGATGGACAGGGAGGCCTGGTGTGCTGCAGTCCATGAGTCCCAAAGAGTCAGACACGACTAAGCGACTGAACTGAACTGAACTGTGGGCTTGAGTAACTCCAGTGAAAAATCTCTGTGTGCCAAAGAAGCAAAAGAACTTGTATTTACTCACAGATTCTTTCCTGAGACTTTGACCAGGTGCTCGCAAGAAAGACTAAGTGAGGATGACAGAGTAAATTAAGGCTCACTTAGTAGTATAGGCATAGAGGACAACATTATCTATCCCTGCCTGAAAGGGCCAGCTCCCCTTACTCTTCTCTCAAAAGCCTTAAGCCTCTGAAGGATAACAGCAAAAACCGACTGTTGCCAACAGATGGAATAAGAGGGAAAAAATCTACCCTGGGGGAGGGAAAAGAAATAGTCCTCAGTGAAGAGTTCTGTGCCAGTGTTTTTATTCATTATGCATGTATGTACATGTATGTTATTTATTTTTGGCTGCACTGGGTCTTCAGTGCCACATGCGGGCTTTCTCTAGCTGTGCCAAGCAAGGGCTGCTGTCTAGTTGAGCTCGGTATTCTCATTGTGGTGACTTCTCTCGTTGCAGAGCTCATGTTCTAGGGCACCCAGGCTTCAGTAGTCATGGCACACAGGCCCAGCTGCTCTGAGGCACATAGCATGTTAGTTTCCAGATCAGGGGTCGAATGCTGTTTGCCCCTGCATTGGCAGGCAGGTTCTTAACCACTGGACCACCAGGGACCCTAAGCACTGTTGGTGCTTTTAGAGATCTCCTAAAACCAACGGAGGGGCAAGAAAATCCTTCCCACACAAGACCTGCCACAGATAGAAAGCAGAGGTAGGCAGGAATGCCGAGAAACCTCATTCTCCAAGGCCCAGGTATATAAAAGCTATCTAAGACTGAAGATGAAGAGGACCACAGAGAACCACCCTACCCCCTCACCACTGCTCTAGCACTAGCAAGCACCAAGTAACGAGTAGTAGCATCCGCCACTGGCAGAGCAGCAAGAACAAGGAGAGAAACTACTTCTGTATAAGCCTACAAGGTACACAAAGAATGATGAGAATTGAGGGTGGAGAACTAACATTGAGAAATCTTTCCATCATTTCAGACCCCACCCTAAGCCTAAGACACCATAAGAGGAATTTAAAACTTATGGTGCCCTAGAAGTAATCTTGGCAATAGCAAAACCTAATTCCACCTCACCTTTTAACTAGATGGTTCCATTCACCAAGCTAACCTGCCTGGGAAGAGGCACAGATAGTATTTACCTAAATCTCTCCTAGTCTACACAAGATGTCTGGCATTCAGTCAAGAGTTATATGATCTGGACTTCCTTGATGGTCCAGGAGTTAATACTCTGTCCTCCTAATGCAGAGGACCTGGGTTTGATCCCTGCTCAGGGAACTAAATTCCACATACCACAACTAAGACCTGGCCAACTAAGACCTGGTCAAACAAATAAATAAAAATAATAAATATTTTAAAAATATTATATGATCTATCAAAAGAAGAAGAACAAAGAAGACAAACCCCTTGCCTTCTAGATACAAAACAATTGACAGAACCAGGTTCAGAGGTGATCTAAGTGTTAGTAATGCCAAAGAGGGAATTTAAAATGGCTAGGAGAAATTTTATAAAAGATCTAATGATAAGGACTTCCCTGGTGGTCCAGTGGCTAGGACTCTGAGCTCCCAACACAAGAGAATTGGGTTCAATCACTGGTCAGGAGACTGGATCCCACGTGCCACACTAAGATCCAGTGCAGCCAAAAAAATAAGTAATTTTTTAAAAGATCTAATGATAAAGGTGGACAGCATCTATGAACAGATAGGGAATTCTGAAAGAAGACATAAGTGATAAAAGATAAAAATACTGAAAATAAAAACTATGGTATCAGAGATGAGCAACTTCTCTTAAAGGCTCATTAGTAAACCTGACCGAGCTGAGGAAATAATAAATCAATTTTGATTTATTGACCCTTGAATCAATAGGAATTACCCAAACTGAAACATCAAGAAAAAAGAGGACAAACAAATTGAACAGAGTATCCAAGAGCTGTGGGAAAATATCAAATCGTTTAATGTACATGTTATTAGAATCCTAGGGGAAGAGAAAAAAACAAGCAGAAGAAATGTTTGAAGAGATAACAGATGAGTTTTCCAAAAATAATGAAAAGTATCAAATACTAAATCCAAGAATCGCAGCAAGATAAATGCCAACATAAAACACACATAACTCATCATGTTCGAACTTCTCTAAACCAGAGATAAATAGGGAGTTCTGGAGGTGGCCAAAGCGGAGAAAAAATATTTTTATATATATTGCATATTAAAAAAACAAAGGTCAGAATTACAGCAAGCTTTTCTTGAAAAATATAACTATCCAGCAGACAATGGACTGACATCTTTAAAGCATCAAAAGAAAGGGCAGGGAGTGGGGATTCTACACTCAGCAAATGTATCTTTTAATAAGGAAGGGGGAAAAGAGGTTTTTTTCAGACAAACAAAAGCTGAGAGAATTTATTGCCAGAAGATGTATTCTACAAACCACATTAAAGGGAGTTCTTAATTAAGGCAGAAGAAATAAAACAGGAGTTGATAAACTGGCCTGCTGTTCATATCCAGCCTTTCACAGGTTTTGCAAATAAAGTTTTATTGGAATACAGTAATATTCATTTGCTTACATATTATCAGTGGCTATTTTGTCCTGTAGTAGAGCTGAAGGATTATTAAGAGATTATGTGGCATGCAAAGCCTGCATTATTTATACCTCATCGTTTACAGAAAAACTGTGCTGACTCCTAGAATAAGACATCATACAGAAACTGTACAAATAAATGCAGATCTCTGGATATGGTATCAAAACATAAAAGGCATATAGATCAATTTAAATCACTCTAAAAGACAAATGACTGCCTAAAGCAAAAAATAATTCATTCTGAGCTGTAATGTAGGAGTAAGGTACTTTTTAACATGTCAAAACAAAGGGACTGCAAATGAATAAATAAAGAGTACTTCCCTGGTGATACAGTGGATGAGAAACTGCCTGTCAGTGCAGGGGACACGGCTTCAGTCCCCTGTCCAGGAAGATCACACATGCCTCAGAGCAACAAAGCCTGTGTGACAACTACTGAAGCCTGCGTGCCTAGGGCCTGTACCCCACAACAAGAGAAGCCGCAATAAGAAGCCTTTGCACCACAACAGAGAGGAGCCCGCCCTCCCCAAAACTAGAGAAAGCCCTCGCCCAGCAACAAAGACCCAGCCGGAAAACGAATAAATAAATAATGAAGAAAGAAACTTTACAGAATCTGCTTATCATAATCCCTCTGGCATGTATCTCTTCCTTCTTTCCTCCTACTTTGAATTTTCTGATTCTAAATTTTTCTCCACTTCTTCCCTTCGTAAGATGTCAGAGCCTACCACTATCCACATCTACTTCTCTCTCCTTTTCTAAAATCCCAGAAATACACCTTCATTCTCTTCAGCCAACGATCTCTTACTCTGGCCCTTTGATTTTAGTAGATAAAATTCATTAACTGTGGGATCTTGTTGAATATCCTCTAACCCTGTGGATCTAAAAGAAAAGTGAGAATGGAGGCGGGTAAGAAGTAAGAATGATTTAGCTGCATATCCAGTAAAATATTGACTGTGCAATGAAAACATAGTAATGCCTAGGCTAGGGAGGGGTTCTGATCTACACTACAAGTATTTGTCATTTGCTTGTTTTTGGCCATACAGCATGTGGCATCTTAGTCCCCCAATCAAGCCTGCAACCTGTGCATGGGGAGGCAAAGCTTTAACCACTGGACTGCCAGAGAAGTCCCTACATTACATGTATTGAACCTGGATACAGTGACAGATTGCATTTTCCTGGGCTCCAAAATCACTGCAGACAGTGACTGCAGCCACGAAATTAAAAGACATTTGCTCCTGGGAAGAAAAGCTATGACAAATCTAGACAGCATATTCAAAAGCAGAGACATGATTTTGCTGACAAAGGTCCTTATAGTCAAACCCGTGGTTTTTCCAGTAGTCATGTGCAGATGTGAGAGGTGGGCCATAAAGAAGGCTGATCGCTGAAGAACTGATGCTTTAAATTGTGGTGCTGGAGAAGACTCTTGAGAGTCTCTTGGACAGCAAGGAGGTCAAATCAGTCAAGCCTAAAGGAAATCAATCCTGAATATTCATTGGAAGGACTGATGCTGAAGATGAAGCACCAACACTTTGGCCACCTGATGCAAAGAGCCAACTCATTGGAAAAGACCCTGATGCTGGGAAAGATTGAGGGCAGGAGGAGAAGGGGACAACAAAGGATGAATGGTTGGATGGCATCACTGACTCAATGGACAGGAGTTTGAGAAAATTCTCGGAGATAGTGAAGGACAGGGAAGCCTGGCATGCTTCAGTCCGTGGGGTCACAAAGAGCTGGACACGACTTAGTGACTAAACGACAAGTACTCAATACAGCTAAGGAAAAAATTTGTTCTTGCGTGTAGCGAATTTTTTAAACTTATGTTATCCTAGCGTTCCCAATCCTTTTCTTTATATTTTATATTTTATCCCACACCCTTCTGCTCCAAAATGTCCCTTTCTCATTTTCAGGTTATTTCCACTTTTTCACATATATTCTTTGATCTTCCATCTGCTAACATTTCTTTGAAAATTTCTTTGTCCAAATGTGACCAGCTTTCTTTGCTTGCTAGTCTCCTAGGATACATGTTGGTACTATGGTATTCTCAGCAAGCTAGGTTTTGCTCTCCTCATTTGAGAAGAATGAAGAGAGGGGTGTGTTTCTGTCCCACTGTCAGTCTGCTGAGCAGAGACTAACTCTGGAGATCAGGGACTAACTAAATTAAGTCCTGCTTTTGGGGAAAAAGCAGGGAGGAACCGCCCGGAGCTGGGCCACTCCTTGCTTGCTTCTGTGTCTCCTCCACCCTTCTCGACTAATCATAAGGTCAACTCTTTTCTTTTCTAAATCCATTCTAGCAAAGGATGTATGTGTCAAAGTTCAGATATGAATGCATCAGGGCAAATGTGGTTCCCACGCAACCCCACCCAAGCTTCAACAGTACCTAAACTAACATTTAGTTTCCTGAAGTAAGAAAAGAAAGAAAACTGAACGTGCCTATTACAAGAGGCAAAGGAGAAACAGAGATCACATGCTCAGATTATATATAGGAAAAGGGTTTTTTTTTTTTCAATAAATATCTATTGATCACTGTTATAGGATGAATTGAGCTCCCTCAAAATTTGTATGCTGAAGCCCTATCCCCAGTCAGTACCTCAGAGTGTGACTGTGTTTGGAGATGGGGTCCAGTCTGCCGGCTGAACCTAAAGATTTTGGACATGTCTCCACAATCATATAAGCCAATTGTAAATCGTGTTTGAGTGTGTGTGTGTGAATTTGATTTATATATAAAAAACATCTTCAGCATGTTAAACATAATAGGGAAAGTATTTGAAGACTTCGAAGAAGTATTTCTTTGACTTCGAAGAAAATATCTCATAACATATCGTACACATGAAAAGTCTAATAATGAATGAGAAAAGTACTAAAGAAATGCCTTGTGGGGCTTCCCTGGTGGTCCAGTGGTTAAGAATCTGCACTTCCACTACAGGAGGCTCCCTCTCCATCCCTGGAATGATTTAATACCTAAAGCATGCTACTGATAATACTTGTTTAGAAGACAAATCTGTGGGCTGGGTTAGAGTTGAAAGGAAAAGTTCAAAGGAACACAGTGTGTGACTGAGAAGTTTCAGGGAACCTCTTTCATACAGGTTTTCACTGGACTTTTATGGCCTTTAATTTTTTTATATGTAATTTTATTTACTTATTTATTTTTTGCTATGCTGGCTCTTCGTAGCTGCTTGGGCTTTTCTCCAGTTGCTTCTCTCTAGTGGGCTTCTCACTGCGGTGGCTTCTCTTGTGTGGAGCATAGGCCTGGATGCTCTGTGTGATGAAGGGTCTTCCCGGATTAGGGAAGATTGGCAGGTGGATTCTTAGCCACTGAGCCACCCGGGAAGCCCTATCACTCTTACTTTTTAACTTTAAATCCTTTACCAAAGCCAAAAAGAAAGAACATCTTCCATTTTGAAAGACAGGACCTTCCTCTTCAGTCATAACCATATTATTTTGTCTATGAGGCACTGACTTACCTATATTAAGCCACTCGACTTGAATGTGATTTGGGAGAGGGGGAAGGAGAGAAAGGAGAAGTAAAACAGATGTAAGTGCTTCCAGTAAAGCATAACCTTCCTTCTGGGGGCACAGACTATAAGAGATTGATACGAGAGTACAACAAACGTTTTCCTAGAAAGTCAGCAATGCTGGGCACATAGGAAGCATTCAATATGTTATTGTTGACTGCTGAAGTGAACCAATAGCACCTATACACTTCACAGCAAGATACTGGACACTCTACACCAGCCACCACTATTTTATTACTGTGGTTATGTATTAATAATATGTGAGCCCCAGGGAAGAACAGGCTGTAACCTCAGCCCACTTAGAACAGTGTCTTGCTGTGGGAGGTATTTAATAAATATGAAAGAGTGAAAAAAAAATGAGAGCAAAAAAAGTCCTAATTAAGGTAATTTCAGCAAAAATCATACAGTAAGACCCTCCAAAAATTTGTTCTTCCATAAAGGCGACCAAAACAGCCTGGCACAAATGGTAACGATGTATCCAAGGAACATTTAGTAAGGAAAAAGAGCCAAACCTGGTAACAGCAATGAACTTTGCAGCATTTTAACTTATCTTAAGCCCACTCCCCACTCCCCACTCCCCAGTTCTGTGGCAGCCTTAAAAATAAAGCCTGCATTTCTAATACTGTGTGTGACTGCGTGCTAAGTCGCAGTCGTGTTGGATTCTTTGCGATCTTATGGACCTTAGCCCGCCAGTCTCCTCTGACCGTGGGATTCTCCAGGCAAGAATACTGGAAAGGGTTGCCACGCCCTCCTCCAGAGTATCTTCCTGACCCAGGGATCGTCGGTGTCTCTTAAGCCTCCTGCCTTGGCAGAGGGGTTCTTTACCACTAGCGCCACCTGGGGGTGGGGGAGCAGAAAAGATCTTATTCCCAAAGAAACGTCATTATTTGATCTATTCGCTAGGGGTTCCCTGGAAGACCACTGGCAAGGCTCTTTAACTTCACACAAACTTATCCAGAGCTAACAACCTTGGGGACCGAGGGAAGAGCATTTGCTGAATGTTTCAACATCACAGCTGCCTGAGATGTTGATACACACAATAGACTAACTGCAAAGCTTAAAAAGAAAAGCTGAGGAATGAGGTATCCATAGTGGCTTTGAAAAAGCCTGACATTGAAAAATTCTTTGGAATTATTTTTAAAAACCACAGAACAAACAAATAACAAGTTTAAGAAGCACCAAAATGATAAACCCCAAGGAGGCAGCAGAATCTACTTTGCAGAGCTGCCCCGTATTATTATTTGAGATGTTTAGTTTTCAATAAAAAATTTATGAGAAATAAATAAGTATCATTTATACACAGGGGGAATAAATCAATAGAAATAGTCCTGAGGAAGTCCAGATGTACTTACTAGGTAAAAACTTTGTGTTATTTTGTTTTTAATTGGAGAATAATTGCTTTACAATGTTGTGTTGGTTTCTACTGTACAACAGTATAAATCAGCTGTATTGTCCCCTCCCGCTGGAGCCTCCCTCCCACACCCCCAATTATTTTAAATGTGATCAAATCACATCTAAAGAACTAAAGAAAGTATGGGAATGATGTCTCATCAAACAGACAATATCAATAAAGAGAAAGTTTGGGGAACTTCTCTGACTGTTCAGAGAAGACTCTGTGGATTCTGATGCAGGGAGCATGGGTTTGATCCCTGGTTGGGGATCTAAGATCCCATATGGTGCAGGGTGCAGCCACAACGAAAAAAAGAGAGAAAAGAGAGAAAAAATTTTTAAAGGATCTAGATAGAGATTTTGATGTTGAAAAACATATATTCTATCCTGGGAAATGTTTTACATGCCCCCTTTTTTTGTTTTTGCTAAATTGCTTCAGTTGTGCCCAGGTCTTTGTGACCCCATGGACTGTATAGCCCTTGAGGCTCCACTGTCCATGGGATTCTCCAGGCAAGAATACTGGAGTGGGTTGCCATGCCTTCCTCAAGGGGGTTCTTCCTGACCCAGGGATCAAACCAGCATCTCTCATATCTCCTGCATTGGCAGGAGGGTTCTTTACCACTAGTGCCACCTGGAAAGCCCTTGTGTGCAGTAGAGAAAATGTGTTTTGCTACTGTTGGGTGTTGAAGTAGTCCATGGATGTCTGCCAGATGTAAAGTTGGTCAAGTCTATTTCCTTGTTGATTCTCCTTGCACTTCTTCTAACCATTATTGAAAGTGGGGTATTAAATTCTACAGTCATTATTGTTGAATTGTCTATCTCTTCCTTCAATTTTGTCCATTTTTATTTTTCAGACCCATTTTAGGTGTATATGTTTATAATTGTTACTTCTTCTTCATAGATTGACCTTTTTCATTACTTTTTTTTTTTTTTTGGTCTCTAGTAACGATTTTTGTCTTCCAAGACTGCATTTTCTGATATCGGTATAGTTACTCTAGCTCTCTTTGGGTTACTGTTTCACGGCATAGCCTATTCTGCTCCTTTACTTCTAATCTACTTGCACCTTTGAATCAAACATGACAACATATAATTGGATCACGTTTTTCCTTTTATATATCCATATGCCAATTTCAGCTTTTTGATAATTTAATCTACTTTCATTGGATGTATTAAAGGAACAGTTAGAATTTATGTCTGCCAGTTTACCATTTGTTTACTATTCTTTTTATTCCTCACTTCCTCCATTACTGCATTCTTTTTTGTTATAGCTTTCTGGTGGGCCACTTAAATGTTCTTGTTCCTTTACTATGTAATTTTATTTTTTTGGCCACAGAATCTTACTTCCCCAACCAGGGATGGAACCCAGGCCGTTGGCAGTGAAAGCTGAGATTCCTAACTACTGTACCACCAGGGAATTCCCTACAAATTTTTAAATTGTGTGTTTAATGGTTGCTCCGTGGATTATTATTAACATTTTAATCGGTTGCAATCTGACTTGGATTAATACAAATTCCATTTCAATAGTTTAAAGAAACTTTACTCTTACATAGCTCCACTCCCTTTATCCTACATATTGTCACCCTGCTTATTTAACTTCTATGCAGAGTACATCATGCAAAATGCTGGGCTGGACAAAGCACAAGTTGGAATCAAGATTTCCGGGAGAAATATCAGTAACCTCAGATATGCAGATGATATCCTCCTTATGGCAGAAAGCGAAGAACTAAAGAGCCTCTTGATTAAAGTGAAAGAGGAGAGTAAAAAAGTTGACTTAAAACTCAACATTCAGAAAACTAAGATCATGGCATCCAGTCCCATCTGCTGCTGCTGCTGCTGCTAAGTCGCTTCAGTCGTGTCCGACTCTGTGCGACCCCATAGACGGCAGCCCATGAGGCTCCCCCGTCCCTGGGATTCTCCAGGCAAGAACACTGGAGTGGGTTGCCATTTCCTTCTCCAAAGCATGAAAGCGAAAAGTGAAAGTGAAGTCGCTCAGTCGTGTCTGACTCTTAGCGACCCCATGGACTGTGGCCCACCAGGCTCCTCCATCCATAGGATTTTCCAGGCAAGACTGCCATTGCCAGTCCCATCACTTCGTGGCAAATAGATGGGGAAACAATGGAAACAGTGACAGACTATTTTGGGGGGCTTACAAATCACTGCAGATAGTAACTGCAGCCACGAAATTAAAAGACACTTACTCCTTGGAAGAAAAGTTATGACCAACCTAGAGAGCATATTAAAAAGCAGAGACATTACTTTGCCAACAAAGGTCCATCTAGTTAAAGCTATGGTTTTTCCAGTAGTCATGTATGGATGTGAGAGTTGGACTATAAAGAAAGCTGAGTGCTGAAGAATTGATTCTTTTGAACTGTGGTGTTGGAGCAGACTCTTGAGAGTCCCTTGGAGAGCAAGGAGATCCAACCAGTCTATCCTAAAAGAAATCAGCCCTGAATATTCATTGGAAGGACTGATGCTGAACTCCAATACTTTGGCCACCTGATGCGAAGAGCTGACTCATTTGAAAAGACCCTGATGCTGGGAAAGATTGAAGGTGGGAGGAGAAGGGGACGACAGAGGATGAGATGGTTGGATGGCATCACTGACTCGAAGGACATGAGTTTGAGTAAGCTCCAGGAGTTGGTGATGGACAGGGAAGCCTGGCGTGCTACAGTCCATGGGGCCGCAGAGTCAGACATGACTGAGCGACCAAACTGAACTCCTACCTTATGCTTAAATGAGTTTGTTGATTCTTATTTCTGCTCAAAACTCCTTTAGTGCTTGCTTCATTTCAGCTATTATATTTTCCAAGGGCAGAGTTCCCCTTTGGCTCCATTTTATTTTTTGGCCAGGTCACAGGGCATGTGGGATCCTATTTTCCTTTTTTTTTTTTTTTCCTATTTTCCTGATGAGGATCTAACCTGTGCCCCCTGCAGTGGAAGCTCAGGGTCCCAACCACTGGATCACCAGCGAGGTAACCTGGCTCCTTTTATAATATTTCTTTCTTTATTGATATTCTCTATTTGATGAGATACTGTTCTCATACCTTAGTTCTTTAGACAAAGTTTTCACTTAGTTCTTTGAACATATTTCAAATAGCTAATTTAATATATCTTAATATTTTTTTGGAAACTAGGTGTATCAAATAACATAATGTAACAACTCTGGCAATCAGATTCTCCCCTCTTCCCAGTTCACTGTTGTTGGTTCGCTGACCAGCAGTTGAACCCACGACCACAGCAGTGAAAGCGCCCAGTCCTAACCACAGGGCCACCAGGGCGGTCCCTTTTTCTTTTTTTCTTCTTCAGGACTTTCTTGCACGTACAGCCTGACTCATGAATATGGCCTCCTAGATTCCAGGATATATTGACGCTTTCAAAGCCCTTATGGCTAATTCACTCTTCAGCTTTTCCTTTTTTAGCTTTTTGGTTAATCTGTTGTTTGCCCCAGCTATGATCGAAGTTTGGTTTTTTAAAAACATTATTTATTTTACATAGCAGCCAGGTCTTAGCTGCAGCATTTGGAATCTAGCTCCTTGACCAGGGATCGAACTTGGATCCCCTGCACTGGGAGCATGGAGTCTTAGCCACAGGACCAAGAGGAAAATACCTGCTTTTTTTTTTTTTTTTTTTCCTTAAATATATTTTCATTTCACTGGAGTACAGTTGATTTTCAATGTTGTATTAGTTTCAGGGGTGCAGCAAAGTGATTGTTATATATATACACATATTCATGTTTTAAAGATCCTTTTCTCATATAGGTTATCACAGAATACTGAGTAGAGTTCCCCGTGCTATATAGTAGGTCCCTGTTGGTAAGGCTTATTGGTGAGCTTTGTAAAGTGTGGTCGAATGGCTTTTAAACCACGGCAATTTTTTTTTCCCACTGCTGAGGCAACACACTTCCGAGTTCCCTACTTTTGGTCCCGTGATATATTTGAGTTTTCCATTCTGGTTGGTGGGAATACAAACTGTTCAAGTCCTTTTGTGACCTGTGGGACTGTTCCTACTAATTTGAGGTGCTTCTTTTGTTGCCCTTGTAGGGGCTTCTCTGACCATCCAGTGGTTAAGACTTAGCATTTCCCATGCAAGGGGCTGGGTTTGATTCCCGGTCAGGGAACTAAGATCCCACATGCCACATGGCCAAAAAAAAAAAAAAAAAAAACCCTAAAAATATGTTAGACCATATTACTTCTCTGCTCAAAATTGTTCAATGCTTCTCAATTTCTTACAACATAAAACAGTGTCTCTACAGTTTTCTGAAGGCCTGTTAATCTAGCCCTTAATTACCTTTCTTCTACCATTGCTCTGTGTTCCGTCCATACTGGCCTCATTGCTGTTCCTCAAACATTCCAGGCACACTTCCAGCTTAATAACATTTACCATTTACTATCTGTTTCCCCTACTGTAATATAAAGCAAATGATGAGGATTTCTTTTTTTTTTTTTTTTGCTGATTTAACCCAAACATCTAAAAGAGTGTGCGGCACGTAGTAGATCCCGTAAATATTTGTGGAATGAGACTCTAAACCTAATCATAGAGCATTCAGGGTATTAGGAAGGTTACAGAACAGACACTCAGCCACAAGAGACAAAACAGAGATCTGGTTATCGAACACGGAGTACAGTATCAGAGTCTGGCCAGTAAAAAAAGATTCTTAGATGCCAAGTGTTATTGTTGGACCAGAGATATCTAATGTGCTTTTACTAGAGATCAGAGTTTAACCTAGAGAGTGGGCTAAGTGACGCAAACTGTGGGAAGCAGGATCTGATATTAAGTTCAGCCTGAAATGCCTCAAAAAGGGTAAAAATGTCTAATAGAACTTCAGGAGAAGCTCAGATGTGTACTTGGAAAATATTATTCTTACTAGAAATATTTGAAGACTTGCTATATAATACCATCAGACTCCTTTAAAAACTGAATTTGTCAAGATTTTTAATGCCACTGAAGATGTGAAAGCGGGCCTTAGAAACTAATGGTAGAACTGTAAACTTTTATTTAAAAAAATGTGCTAAATTATACAAAATGTAAAATTTACCCTTTTAGCCTCTTTAAAGTGTCCAGTTCAGTGGCAGTAAGTACATTTACATTGCTATGCAACCATCACCACTATCCATCTCCAGATGGTTTCAATACCACCCTTCTTATTATTTTTTTTTAAGATCAGTTTTCTCATTTATTTATTGGCCACACCACTGAGGCATGTGGGATCTTAGTTCCCTGACCAGAGATTCAACCTGTGATCCCTGCAGTGGAAGCTCAGAGTCTTAACCACTGGACCGCCAGAGAATTCCCAATACCACCATTCTTAAAAGGAAAAAAAAAAAAAGTGCAACAATAATTTTTTCCTAAAAGTATTTATATACGTATGTAATTGTTGGCTTAAAAAGAAACTTCTTCCTTCAGTATCCTGAAGGGATTAGTTATATAAGTAAAACCAGAAGAAAGTGTAAATGAAGCCCAGAGACCCATCTAATTCCATGTGTTCTGTCTTTGAAGTAGAAAAGCTTACAGTTCTGTTTAAGTAGAAAAACGTGTGCTACACTCAACCTCCTTTCAAAACGCCAGATCTCATTTTTCTTTCAAATATACCTTACTAGGAAGGCTGCGTGGCAGGTCCTCCATTCTTTTATTCTGTGATAGCTGCCAATACCAGTTCTCCTGGTCTAGACAAAGGTGGAGCTCTACACAGAGGGCCACCTCATGTGAAGCCAGCAGCAGTCTGTGTGGGCTGAGGTCTCTACTGGAGACAGAGGAGCATGCAGTACCCATAGAAGCTCTAAAAGATGATTTCTGCTTTTCAGGGTAGCAATTACATTGGTGTTCCCATTTAGGCCAGAGTTATAAAAGGCACAGAACATTTATTGCCTGTCGTCCTTTGAGTGGCCCCAAATTGGCAAGTTCGATTTCTTAAAACACATCCCAGCTGCATGGAGAAGCTCACTTCTCCCTTGATTTCCAGACTTGACCTCTGTAAGTTCTCTCTTTCCCATCTCCCCACCCCCACATCATCTTGTCCTCATGCCTCAATCTTTCTCATAAATTTGTCTCTACTGCTTCTCTTTTCAGACCTAGTCTTTGTATACATACAGTAGATTTTACTTTTCCTTTCTGGCCACACCACAAGGCATGCAGAATTTTCCTGTTTAGAGGTCAAACCCATGCCCCCTGCAGTGGAAGCTTGGAGTCTTAACCACTGGACAACCAGGCAAGTCCTTATTAGGTTTCTTCTGCTATATAACTCACTATCATAAGTTTAGGTATTTAAAACAACTCACATTTATTACCTCACAGTTAATGGGTAGGGAGTCTGGGCATGAGTCGGCTCAGGCTCATTTGATTAATCTCATCCCACTGATTAATTTTTTTCACTTCTGAATTATTATTTTATAATTTAGTGAACTCCCTTTTCTTTTTCACTTTATTTTTTTGGAGGCTAATTACTATACAGTTTTGTATTGGTTTTGCCATACGTTGACATGAATCCACCACGGGTGTACATGTGTTCCCCATCCTGAACCCCCCTCCCAGCTCCCTCCCCATCCCATCCCTCTAGGTCATCCCAGTGCACCAGCCCCGAGCACCGTCTCATGTATCGAACCTGGACTGGTGATCCGTTTCACATATAATATACATTTTCAATGCCATTCTCCCAAACCATTCCACCCTCACGCTCTCCCACAGAGTACAAAAGACTGTTCTATACCTCTGTGTCTCTTTTGCTGTCTTGCATACAGGGTTATCGTTACCATCTTTCTAAATTCCATATATATGCATTCAGTTCAGTTCAATTCAGTTCAGTTGCTCAGTCGTGTCTGACTCTTTGTGACCCCATGAATCGCAGCACACCAGGCCTCCCTGTCCATCACCAACTTCCGGAATTCACTCAGACTCACATCCATTGAGTCAGTGATGCCATCCAGTCATCTCATCCTCTGTGGTCCCCTTCTCCTCCTGCCCCAAATCCCTCCCAGCATCAGAGTCTTTTCCAATGAGTCAACTCTTCGCATGAGGTGGCCAAAGTACTGGAGCTTCAGCTTTAGCATCATTCCTTCCAAAGAAATCCCAGGGCTGATCTCCTTCAGAATGGACTGGTTGGATCTCCTTGCAGTCCAAGGGACTCTCAAGAGTTTTCTCCAACACATTTCAAAAGCATTAGTATACTGTATTGGTGTTTTTCTTTCTGGCTTACTTCACTCTGTATAATAGGCTCCAGTTTCATCCACCTCATTAGAGCTGATTCAAATGTATTCTTTTTAATGGCTAATATTCCATTGTATATATGTACCACAGCTTTCTTATCCATTCATCTGCTGATGGACATCTAGGTTGCCATTTGATTAATTTAAAGCCACTGATTACACATCTTATAGTTACAAAGTCCCTGGACCTTTGTCATATAACATAACCTAATCACACAATGCTATGCCACCATATACACAGGTCCCATTTAAAGAACGGGAAATATAGACTTCCCTGGTGGCCCAGTGGTTAAGAATCTGCCTGCTAGTGGACGGGACATGAATTTGATCCTGGGTCCAGGAACTAAGATCCCACTTGCCACAGGGCAACTAAGCTCGTGCACCACAACTGCTAAGCCTGCACACCACAACTACTAAGCATGTACACAACAAGATTCTGTGTGCTGCAACTAAGACACAGCCAAAAATAAATGAATGAATAAATACATGTTAAGAAAAAAACAGGGACTTCCCTTGTGGTCCAGGGGCTAAGACTGTGCTCCCAATGCAGGGGGTCTGGTTTTGATGCCTGATCAGGGAATTAGATCCTGCATGCCGCAACTCAAGAGTTCAAATGCCACAACAAAGACCTGGTACAGCCAAATAAATAAATAATAAAAGTTTCTAAAAACGAAAGGGAAATAAGAGCTTGCTTCCCTCATGGCTCAGACAGTAAAGAAGCTGCCTGCAATGCAGGAGACCCAGGTTTGATCCCTAGGTTGGGAAGATGCTCTGGAGAAGGGAATGGCAACCCACTCCAGTATTCTTGCCTGGAAAATTCCATGGACAGAGGAGCCTGGTGGGCTAGAGTCCATGGCATCACAAATAGTCGGACAAGACTGAGCAACTAACACACACATACATACCAGAGGGTGGGAATCTTAGGGGCTTAATGGCAGAAATATCTTTCTTCTCACTTCCTGAGTATCCAGAGCTATTCCAATTCATTTCCACTTACCAGATAGCTCTTCATATAATAAACCAAAATGCTTCAAATTCCCACTATGAGAACTGAGACTAAGGGTACTTTTTAAATACTTAGGCTTTGCTACTGTGTAACCATTGGAAGATCACTTAAATCTTCCAAATCTGTCTTAACCTTTCAAATACTATATCACCAGTAAAACAAGAAAATAATCTCTATATTACTATTCTCCATTTTCATTCCATTCATTGGCTCCTTTTAGAGAAGAAAACCACCCTCTTTCCCTTTTATTCTTGTGGAAAACTCATTTAATTATGTATTGTTGCTGCTGCTGCTGCTGCGTCGCTTCAGTCGTGTCCGACTCTGTGTGACCCTAGAAACGACAGCCCACCAGGCTCCCCTGTCCCTGGGATTCTCCAGGCAAGAACACTGGAGTGGGTTGCCATTTCCTTCTCCAATGCATGCAAGTGAAAAGTGAAAGTGAAGTCGCTCAGTCGTGTCTGACTCTTAGCGACCCCACGGACTGCAGCCTACCAGGCTCTTCTGTCCTTTTGGTTTTCCAGGCAAGAGTACTGGAGTGGGTTGCTATCGCCTTCTCCTCTATTACGTATTAGGAGGGAGCCATTGTAATGGAGTGCTATCTCACTGTAGTTTTGTTTTGCACTTCCCAAATGATTAGTGATGTCAGCATCTTTCCATGTGCTTACTGGCCACTCGTCCATGTTCTTTGGAGAAATGTCCATTCAAGTCCTTTGTCCATCTTTTGAATTAGATTTTTGTTCTTGCTGTTGTTTTAGAAACTCTCAATTCTAGATACTAATCCTTTATCAGATATAAGTTTGCAAATATTTTCTCCCATTTCTACTATTGCTTTATGCAAATTTAATTGTTCACAGTGTCTTTTCTTCCTTCCATCTTCCAGCTGAATTTTGGGATAGTGGAAGACAGAGATTATCACTTATAGTTCTTCTATAGATTATCACATAGTTAAGGGAAAAAGGGAGAAATTCTAGCTGAGCCATTTAGTATTTAGTTCCAAATGCTATTAGGCTTACTTTCAAATCTAAGAAAAACCTATCATTGATCATTTTCATAGACGGAAAAATTGGTGCGATAAATTCTCCACAATCACAGAATTAGCATGTGGCAAAGCTAAATTTTAGACTGCTTTAACTTGACTTTTATAGTATTTGTCAAATGATTAGGCTAGGGTTATAGAGACTATTGGACAAATAATAGGCTTGACTGGTCTTACTTCACTTCATTGCAAGTTCCTTGAACTTAGAAATCTGTATAAATCTACTCTAGGTATAATATATTCGTGTCATCCTAAGTCAGGACTGGCCCAGCGAAAACCAGCCCCAGTACATTTCAGGCTCTTTGGCACAGATGACTTACATAAAGTGGCCTGGAATTATGCTAATCCATTTGTTTACACATAAATTGAATTTATAAAAAGCTTATTACTTGTGCTAGCAAATATATGTTTCTGACTAATGTTGTCATATGTTTTCACTCAAATGGGTTTTCCAGTAGATGGGAGTACATACTTAAAGAGATAATAAAAATTGTTTTGGAGATATTGACTGGCAACTTTTTTTTTTCCGCTTTTAGTATAAAATACCCTAATTACGCCAAATATGGATGCTGCAAATATTCCAAGTGTGTGCTTAAATACTCAAGTTGATTTTATTAACTGGTACAAATGACTTCACCATCCCTATTGGCACCTTACTTCCTGGTTATTAACTAGATCTGTCAATTCTTTAACCCTACCACATTCCTATTATTGGCCAGTGACCCTCCATCAGATCTAGTGTCGCTCAGGCCAATCCAATAATCTGTCTGGCTTGTGGACTTGAGCCATTACTTTTTAAAACTCATGTTTACCACCCCATCCTTTGATGATAAATCACATGACCAAACTGTGGGATTCTCTTTGAACATAACCATGGAAAGCTCCAGCAATAGTTTTCCAGGGTTCAGTTCACTCAGTCATGTCTGACTCTCTGTGACCCCATAGACTGCAGCACACCAGGCTTCCCTGTCCATCGCCAACTCCTGGAGTCCACCTAAACCCATGTCCACTGAGTCGGTGATGCCACCCAACGATCTCATCCTCTGTTGTCCCCTTCTCCTCCCGCCTTCAATCTTTCCCAGCATCAGGGTCTTTTCAAATGAGTCTGCTCTTCACATCAGGTGGCCAAAGTATTGGAGTTTCAGCTTCAGCATCAGTCCTTCCACTGAATATTCAGGACTGATTTCCTTTAGGATGGGCTGGTTAGATCTCCTTGAAGTCCAAGGGACTCTCAAGAATCTTCTCCAACACCACATTTCAAAAGCATCAATTCTTCGGTGCTCAGCTTTCTTTATAGTCCAACTCTCACCAACCATACATGACTACTGGAAAAACCATAGCCTTGACTAGACGGACTTTTGTTGGCAAAGTAATGCCTCTGCTTTTTAATATGTTGTCTAGGTTGGTTATAGCATTTCTTCCAAGGAGTAAGTGTCTTTTAATTTCATGGCTGCAGTCACCATCTGCAGTGATTTTGTGGCCCAAAAAAATAAGGTCTGCCAGTTTCCTCATCTATTTGCCATGAAGTGATGGGACCAGGTGCCATGATCTTAGGTTTCTGAATGTTGAGTTTTAAGCCAAATTTTTCACTCTCCTCTTTCACTTTCATCAAGAGGCTCTTTAGTTCTTTACTTTCTGCCATAAGGGTGGTATCAGCTGTATATCTGAGGTTATTGATCTCTTTCCCAGAAATCTTGATTCCAGATTGTGCTTCATTTTTTACCATTAGTATACATATTACCCCCTGAAAATACTAACTCTTCTAGCAAGGTTGAATTTGTGCTAAAATTATTTTCAGTTGGTTACCCTAAGAAAAATCTATCTCCTTCCCTGTATCATTAGTAGAATTCTTTGATTGCATGTAATGAAAACAGTATAAAAAATTTTTTTGGCTGTGCCAGGTCCCAGCTGCAGCATGTAGGCTTTTAGTTGTGGCATGCAAACTCTTACTTGTAGCATGTAGGATCTAGTTCTCTGACCAGGGATGGAACCTAGGCCCCCTGTGTTGGGGGTGTGGAGTCTTAGCCACTGGATGACCAGGCAAATCCAAAGAAAAGAATATTTTTGTTATGAGCTAACGGGGGAAAAAATGAGATAAAAGGATTTTGTGTTTTAATTTATCTGGGCTGCAATGGGTCTTCATTGCAGTATGCAGGCTCGGTAATTATGGCACTTGGGCCTAGTCTTGGCATGTGGGATCTTATGTTTCCTGACCAGGGATCAAACCCAGGTCCCCTGCACTGGGAGTCTTATCCACTGGATCACCAGGGAAGTCCCAAGATAAAAGCTTTTTTTTTTTTCTTTAATATGAAATTCCTTAGCCAATGAAATGTGGAAATAATCCTGTCTGTATTGAGAAATCTCTCTCACACACACATGCACACACACAGTGATCCAACCAAAAGATCATGTGAAAGGAGCTTAAATAATAAAACTGAAAGGAAATCAAGAAAAATTCAGATTCAGCAGGTCTTGAATAAGATTTCAATAACCAAAATTTATAGAATTCAAGGACAGTATTTATTAAATACTCAACTATATGCTAAGAATTATACATGTATTATAGTTTAGCTACTACTTAGACATTAATCTAGTAAAGCAAGTACAATTATTTCCATTTTTCTTCTTATAAACACTCCTTTATGGCTTGCAGGTGACTTATCAAAGGCCATGTAAACAGTAAGTAATGAAATCAGAATTTGTATCAAATACAAAGGCCATTCTTTACCGAAAGTATGACAGCTGCCTCTGTATATACACGTATGTTATCAGATCTCCTACAGTTCAAATAAACTAGGTCAGACATGGTCTCCAGTCACAAGATTAAAACGTAGTGAGAAGTGCTATGACAGGTGTGTGCCAGAGCCCTGTCGGAGTGACAGGAAAAAGGCTGCACTTCTTCAGAGACAAAAACATGGCAACAATTATTCAGCATGGACAGATATATGGAGATGAAAGGGGTAGGAGAAATTCCACATAATCCATGTTTTAGTGTCTATCTTTTTGCCAAAAGTAATAACCATATCAGAATATATTATACAGAGATCAGTCTGTCAAGAACCAAGGAGTTTCAGCTTGCAAAAAGTGAAGAAAAGAAACAAGGAATGACCCATGGGGAACAAGCCTAGAAATACGGACTCAAGTGAATTCACACAAAATGTAGTGGACAGGGATAACTGAAAGAAGAATGAATCACACCCCATGCTGTTTCATTCCCAGTTCTGGTGTTTTTATTTTAGAAAGAAAGCACATTGAACTAAACACTGGAGAGCTACTGTTGCCTTGTTTTGTGTTACTTCTATCCTCCATTTGAAAAAGCATCCAGTCAAGATCAATCTTCATCCATTCTGTGAGATGAAAAGAACCTAGAGGGCAAAAACACATACAACTCACTCAAACCACAGATTTAAACACTATCTATAAATAGGATGAGAAAAAAGAAAAAGAAGATACACAGAGTAGCTAATATAACAATAAAAAATAGTAAATTGTCTAGACTGCTGCCAAAAACCATAACCATATCTTTCCGTAATCACCACACTTTACCTTGGTGGTCTCAACTGACAAAAGGTCTAAGGTATATCATCCTTACTTCTCAAATTTACTTGACTCTTCTTCAGGAGAAACTATTCTTATTTCCTGGAATTTTCTCTCTGGAATCAACAGTTCATTTATAGGTCCATTATTTTATCTATTTTTTTCAAGATGTTGCCAACACCACAGCCAAAATTTTGTTGT
The DNA here is from genome assembly GCF_001704415.2 of Capra hircus. NCBI lineage: Eukaryota > Metazoa > Chordata > Mammalia > Artiodactyla > Bovidae > Capra > Capra hircus. The sequence continues at coordinate 100,162,297 of NC_030812.1, read as the reverse complement.
TGTCCCTGGAGTTTTGTGACTTATTTCAGTTAGACATCAAGTAAGCATATTTTTCTAGTGACCGATTTAAACTGTACTATAGAGATATGGGCTTCCCTGGTGGCTCAGAAGGTAGAGCGTCTGCCTGCAGTTCGGGAGACCTAGGTTCGATCCCTGGGTCAGGAAGATCCTCTGGAGAAGGAAATGGCAACACACTCCAGTACTCTTGCCTGGAAAATTCCATGGACAAAGGAGCCTGGTAGGCTACAGTCCATGAGATTTTGAAGAGTCGGACACGACTGAGCAACTTCACTTTATAAAGACATGTGCTATCTTACAAAAATCAACCTAATTTTAGACACTGAATTTTATATTAATTAAAAAATAACAGTTATACAATAAATATGTCAATAATATTACTCCCTAACAATCTTATCATATAGACAACAGTGTTTTATTTTAGTCAGCACCAAGAAGAGAAAAAATATCACAGAAAGTTACTCTAACAAAATGCCTGAACAAACAAAATTTAATTTAAAAGGTTTTTCCTCTAGTGCTCCAGACTACACTTGCAGTAAGTTATTCAATGAGCAATAATTTTGGCTCTGATTAAGATCCAAGCTGTTCATTTTCTTTCAGCTCTAAAGCACTGACATCTCCGTATACTAACCAAAATACGACAGAACTCTTTTTAAAAATTTAGAAATTGTAATCTTATTAACTGAAGCCATGTATTCTTATGTTCTATTCTAACATATGTAAAGCTGTGTTTAGCATTAATCAATTTTTAATAGGTGACTTTTTATACCATTTTAAAAAAGAAAATTCACCATGTATTTAAACGATTATATCAGTTATTTCGGCTTCATGTTACTGTAAATCCTTTCTTCCAAGTATACATAATCAGTCTACTTAACTATCTCCTTCTCCCATTGCTAGCCTAGAAATCTGTCAGAAAAAGAAATTCAGAATATAATGTTCTATCTTTGTTGCAGATTGTTTTGTTTCCCAGAACAGAAACAAAGGTAGGCCAGAGGGGAGATGAAGTAAAATCCACAGGGACTGAGTGAGAAAGAGAAGCATGGAGAGACAGAGGTAAGAGAAATACGAAGCCAGGTAAGTGGAAGAACAACCAGAGAAAGAGGAGAGGGAAGGCAGAGCCAAATAAGCAAGAGAGAAGGCGGATGTATGTGCAGAGGGACTGATGGGCAGACAGTGATAAAGAAATAGGACTAGAAAGGAAAGAGCAGGATCATTTTCAGCCCCAAACTTTGTCAAATTACATACTTCTATAGTTATCCACCTAATAATGGGAGGTTATATTTACTATGAGATAGCATAAATTTTTACCATCATTAAAGTCCCCATATAGAATATGTTAGTAACTTGATGGGGGAAATCTTTTCACAGTAAGTATCAGATCACCATGTTGTACACTTTCTTAAAATTTTATCTGTCACTTATACCTCAATAAAGTTGAGATTAAAAAAAATTTACACGTATCAAGATACTGGAAATCTCTAATTTTACATATTGCTCTTTTTCTCCCCTAATTTAAAGAATGATAGTACTCTACTTAGGACAAATTCATTCCACATCAAAAATTTATAGCCATTCATGGTTACACACCACAGTAAATTATGTAACACTGGTACTGGACTGAAAACACGTTCTTGAAATTAACTTACCATTTTAGAGTCAAGATCAGCAATTGCAGTCCTGTTTCCATTTCTGCCCTGTTGCTGGACATGGTATGTCACGTTCTCTCTCTTCTCCTATGCAGACTGCTAGTAGCCATCAATCTGAAGAATTCTTTCTTCTGCTGCCACCTACCAGTTTATTTCTCTGCTGCAGCAGAAGAGTATATAGAAAAGGTTCTCGCTTACTAGTCACATTAAATAGAAAGCTTCCTTTGTTTAATATTTCATATTTTCACATGTGCATGAACTTCCTGTTTCCCTGAAACCTCCCCACCAAAAGTTAAAACAACAAAAATCCCAATCACAGAAAATCAAAACAGGTATGATCAATGTTCATGCTAAGCTGGGGGAGGGGGAGGGGGAGAGATTCAGACACTCAGCAGTTGCCATCAAGGAGCCATTTCTTGTCTGTTAACAATTTTCTTCTTCACCTGTCCCTACAAACAATAAATGCATAACTTAACATTTTAACTAGGTAGTCTACAACTCCTGCAAATTTTAAGTTCAGAGACTACCAAAAGACTCGTGGAAGATGCAGCAATAAAGGAGTATTTTAAAGTAATTCTAGAAACTAAGGGTGTTAGGTGCTTTACCTGCTTGAGTTTTCAATGTTCTGGACTGCTTATTGCCCAATGGCTCTGAATACATTAAAACACGAACACATACGCCACCTACATTTAAAATAGGGTAGCATTTGTATGCCCATATAAGCAATGGGTGTATTTTTTTTTTTGCAAAAGAGTAACTTCATTAGGTCCTTTTAAAAGGACTAACCACCGGAAAAAAAAAAAAAAGGCACATTTTCTCATACTCTAAACATACATAGAAGAATTAGGGCAAAAAAAGGGAGACACGGTGACAAATGTAATAACTGTTGTAGAACTGGAAATTAATACCACAAAAACGCTTTTTCTCTTTTTTAGTATCCTGAGATTCACTTGTATTCAGATTCCCCTTATTACTGAGGTCTCGGTTTCATTTATTCTTTATTAGCTACTAAAGAACAATATGCAAGAATGAGCTAGTGATAATAATGAACTAGTAAAAATGACATGTTTTTGTTCCACCCTCCCACTACCTTTACTCCCAAGTAAAATCTTTTTTGGTTAACTTAAAAAAAATAAAGCAAACACTGACATAAGCACTAAAGAAAGGCTGGTCAACAGTGGCACTGCAGTGACATTGTTTCTTCTTTTTCATTCCTTCCCCCATCTCAAGCCCCACCCTTTGACCTCTGTATATGGGATGAGCCTGAGCAGGAGAGTTGCTGATGTCAGGACTGCGCCGTTCCCACGGATGCTTCTAGAGGCCTGCTGTGCTTCTGGGAACTGGGGCACAGGGATGGCTGTCTGACTGAAACCTAAAACAACAACAATTCACCCCACCCCTCATGTTCCCGAACCCCACAACAGCAGCCAGGTAATACGCTATATAAGGACCATCTAATATAGTTTGAATATGGTGAAATCTGAAAGTAATCATTCTTAACATGTGAGCGATCTTCAGGGAGGGGGAAGTGGGGAAGGCAGCGGAATGGAGGTTCACAAATCCTCCACGTTCCAAGTAATCACATAGTGCATACACCCTAATGCTAGCCATTCTTATCAGCAACAGAACAAGGTCCTTCCATTCAAGCCTATTTAGTATACATCATAAATTACTGCAAGAGTGCAGTGGGATTCCTCGGTTAGTAAATTTCAGTTCAAGAGATAAATATTTTAAATCTTAAGATGCTACGGGAATGATTATCCCTACCTCACAGGAGTGAACTGAAGCACAAAACAAGTTAGTAACTTCTTATATGCCTTTAGCAGTAGAAACCACATTACAAGCCAGGATTCCCTATTCACTAACCTGGAGGGTTATCAGATTTACAGCCTGCTTGAATAGGACATCCAAAGAGAAGTTTTGAAAGGTCCTGACTTCTGCCACTAAAATCCTACCTATTAGAAAGAGGATTATCTCCCAAAACTCCTATTAGAGCTAAAACTTCAGGAAGGACAGGAAAAAGGAAAAGGGTAGGTGGACTGGGATAGACAGAGGAGGGGATAGTATATTAACTAATGGGAAGGCTGTTAAAATGGCTAAGTTATATTCCTATTTCTGCCACTAACTTTGCTTCATGGAATTAATAAATTGCTTCAAGATCCTGTGCTTCAGAAGTGCCCTCCAATCTATTCAACCTATAACTGTTTGAATGTTTAAACTATTACTTTATGACATCTGCTGACATCTACCTCTTTGTGAGAACTAGTGTTTCAGAAACACTAAAATCATTTGTTCTGAAATCATGCTGCTCCTGAAATAAATACTCGCTGTTATCTTGGTTTCATTACCTTTCACTTTTATAATGAAGTCAGAGAAAGAGAAGCACTACTACGGTCAACTGAAGGCTATGATGAGTTTTTACCATATATATAACCTAGAACCTAATTTTACCTTTTCAAAACTCTAGTTTTCCATACCTGTCAACTCCTAATTGATGTCTTTATACTGTGAGCTCACTGTGTATTCGGAACACCAACCTCTGAAAAAGCTTAAGCCAGAGTAGCACAATGGAAGAAACATACAAACCCAAAACAAAAACAAAGCCAAAAAAGTCACACTCTGAAATAATCATAGACATATATGCAAGAAATGGAAAGATCTAAATGGCTAAAGCAAATCCCCCAAGAAAGTTCTGAGTTCATCCCAACTAATTCAAACTTTACCCCCAAAGGTTTTTCTATAACCAAATTATTTGCTAGATGAATTTACACATTGTTTTTTGAAACAAAAATAATTACAAACCCATGGGTGCTTCAAAGTACATAAAGAAAGGAACTTTTAAAAAGAAAGTAAGGTTAGCCTTGTGATGGAAAAAAAAAAGGAGAATCAAATTACCTGCCAGCAGGCTGGGGTTGTGCCTGAATCCAAACCGCTGCATTTACCATTCACTCTACAGCTGCATTATTGGGGGAAGGGGAGTTTAGAAGGGCACTGACCCCGAAAGTTCTCAATACTTCTCACTCATCATCAGGAAGGGGGAAGAAGGAAAGTTTTTTCTCTGGGTATTTTTTTGTTTGTTTGTTTTTGTTTTTTTGGCTCCTGAAAAGGCTGGCAAAGAACAGTAATAGTGCAAGCAGTTAGAATATTTCTTTAAAAACAATTTTTAAAATGCAAAACATTATGGAATTTAAAACACCACATTTTCGTTAATGTAGAAAGAGCTGTCACTAGAGTTAGGCAGCCACCCCAAAACAGCATGGCAAAAGGGCAATTGGTATAAAGGAAATAAAATACCACACAAAAATCCAAAACAAAACTAAAAACATTTCAAATTAAACCTGGAAGACTAGGAGATTCCAACAGCAGATTTCTGTCCACTACTGAAACATTCCAAAATCCAAGCTTCAAAGGCGCCTAAATGTATCTTAAATGAAATTGTTTTTGTTTTGTTTTTTAAGAAAAAAAAAAAAAGAAAGAAAGGAAGCAGTACCTGGTTATAAATCCTGCAATATATTACATTAAAAAATATCCTAGTACAACAAAAACAAATTTTAAAAGAAATTAAACAAACAAACAAACAAATAAAAACAGTAGCAGCAGAGGTTACCTGTCTGAGCACCTACATTTTCTTAGGAGGGGATCGTGTCTCACCAGCCATATAGCCCATAAACCTTCTCAAAAAGAGTGAGTGAGCCAGGAGAAAAATGTAACACAAGATTGGATTTCACAACGTCTCTAAGCGCCCCAGAACCCAAACTGGGGATTCATTGAAGGAAGAGAATTTCTTTTTCCTTGTTTTCTTCTTGAGAAAAAGAAGAGATGATCATGAAAGTCAATGACTTCTTTCAATGTCTTCAATACCTTCTCAAAAGTCTGATAAAGTGGTTGATGAAAACAAGTCTCTCAATGGATTTTTTCCTAAATATTCCAGGATGTTTTCTTATTTGATAGCATATACAGAAATATTTCAAAGTTCAGTGGAGTTAGAGCCAGCAGAAATGACCAATCAAAAGAAAATAACTATTAAAACTTTTAAATGGAATAGTTCATATCTGTATGTTTGTGTATATATATATAGTCCGCTTTTCATCATGGGTGACATAAAAGCAATATCAGAAAGAATTATGTTTAAATACAATTCAGAATACAATTTTAACAATATATAATAGTTTTACAATAATTCAGATTTTTGCATGATAACAACTATACATATTTGGTTAATACACATTTTTAACTCTCATAATAGCAATAAAGATTTTAAGAAATTTACTAAACAATATGAAAATATACTTAACTTTCACTTAAATATCTGAGCTGGTTTATTTGGGTTCTTCCAGTATGGTTTGTTCATAGTCTTTACTTTTTTGAGAGAATTCAAAAGGATATTTGTGTTCTTTAACTCTAAGATGACCATCCTTGCCCTTCTCATTCTAACATATGAGTGTATGATCTAGAAGTAGGTTGGTAAGGCTATGTTTTAATAAGAGTGTGAATGCACAAAAGATGGATAGTGAGCAAAAGTAACAGTGAAATAATCTCAGATACTTTTTCTAATGTAGTTGGTCAATTAGATAATTTTTTACAAGGCTACACCTATATCCTTCCTGGTGCCTTATCCCATCCAACAGAAACCTTGAGTTTTTCATCAAATAGAGAGGCTGTTCTACTTGCGTTTTAAAATTCACTGACCTATATACATGTGGTATGTAACTATTCCAAGTGTATGTGTCATAATCTATGTGGCAACCAGATGGTCTCTATACACATATGAATGATGATTTAATTAAAGTTCTCCCTTTTCAGTTCTCTATCCCAAATAGTGTGCATCTTCCAAAGTACGGTCATTCAGTAAAACAAGTACCAAGTGAGCCAGAGGTACTTATATATGCCACAGTATGTCCCACGATAACCTCGTACAAGTCAAAATTTTTTAGATGAGATTAGAATATCCTAAAGTAAACCAGAAACTCCTCTTATACACCTTTTTCTAAGGTGAAATGAGACACTGCACAGATTAGAGGTACTATTCTATTTGTCAACAATCAACCTTTCACTCCATTTTAATATTATTTAATTCTATGGAAAAGAAAACAAATTTTATTACATTCCTTTTTTTTTTAAAATGGGGAAAAACTGTACAAGTAAGCATGATCAAACCTCTGTTAGAACTGGTTAATACTGATCTTATTGCCTCGAAGTCTCTCTAGTAAGTGTCCAAGAAATTATGTTTAAGGTCCATCTGAAGGAAAAAAAGCACTGGAGAGGCAAGAAAGGACTTGGGTAAAAAGCTTCAGAGGATTGTAGGGAGATGGAACTTGCTGTTTAAAAAAATTACGTTGAACTCTGGATCATCTCTACTTCTTAACACACCTTCCAAACCATTCGTTGGAATAGTTTCCCATGCTTAAAGGCTCATATTATATGCAGTTTGAGGGCTTTTATGAATTCAGAAATAAAGAAATATAAAGAGAATATTGAAGGCTTCAGAGTAGGGCTATAAGAGACTGCTAAGTCCCCAAACAAAAAATGTTCAGTCTACCCCACCGCAAAATCTATGTGTAATAGGAAAAAATGCACAGCAAGAAGCAGAGGGAAAGCATGTAGCCTTGAATAAATCATACACTGGACAGTCTAGAATCAAAGTAAAAAAGCAAACAACACACATATACACAAAAGCCTAAAAAGCATCTATTCTCCTCATATCTTCAGGTGAGTACCTCTACCCAGCAGAGTACAGTTATGAAAACAACTTGACTGTTTTTTTTTTTTTAAGTAAAAAACTGTGTTTCCCATCATGCTCCATTTTCTAGTTTCTATCCTTTTTGATGGTTGGTGTAAACAAAAAGCAAACACATAAACATGCATGCGTGTGCAAGCACATGCACACACATGCACACACACACAACACCCTCTTAAAATGTGAAAAATGCAAATAAATAATGATGGAATCACTTCAATTTTATACTCAGGAACTTATAGGCCCTTGATTTGCCCCCCCAAAATATTTTACCTTGTCCTTATTCTTTAAATGCCCAACCACCAAAAGAAAAAAGGAAAAAATAAAAGGCTTAAATGCACATGTTTCAAGTCAGTGTCTTGTTAACAAAAAAGGTAGCATTTTCTTCACTTTGGCCATTGTTAAAGATGCAGGCATAGATCAGGGAATGTTAAGACTAGCATGTATTAAAAAAAATGCAACATTAACAGAGCATATGTCTTTCAAAAAAGGCTAAAACACTAACAAATACAAGTCAATGCACATATTTTTAACTAGTGCAATTTTATCTACAATGGAGTAAATGTTATTTTGTGTGCCAGACATTGCAATACTGTTCATTTCCCTTTTATCATGCAAACATGCCAATTTTGTCATTAAAGGAAATTTTTATTGGGACACACTCACATTGCCCTCCCACCCATATCAAGGGTTGAAAAAAGTCGCTAAGAGAGTCCCTTAGAATTTCGTAAATATGAAGATAAAGCTGCTAGTTAATAGTGTATAGGCTGAATTTTCAGATTTTTAAAAAAGAAAAAATTATAATTTAGGTGGATGTTTACCTCATCCATTAAAACACAATATGAAATTACACTCCTGTGAAATTTGTACCAACTGTACAAAAACAAAAAGGGCCATGAAAAAAATTATGATCTTCATGGCCTGAGAGCCTACACATTTCTGAGTAACTTATAAGAGTAACTACAAGAGCCTGACATTTTTCTGTGTCTCACCTCTTCTGCCTCTCTATCTGTAGCATTTGTAAATAAAAGTAACATCTTAATAGCAGAGATCATGTCTATCTCCCACTTTTTCCCTCCTAACTACTCCTACTCATCTTCCTGAGCATTTTTCATGAACAGCATTGCAAGTTGGTTTAAAAAAGAAAGAAAAAAGAAAGAAAAAAAGGAAAGAAGAAAAAGAAAGTTTTACAAGGGTTTTGTTGGTTAATTATTTACCGGTGGAATCACTCCACCAGGAGTTTGATTTCATTGGCTAGCAGTTGGTTCATGTTGAATAGGCCCCCTGGGAGCTTGGTGAGCAGCTCTCGCTCGGTGGTTTCAGGGTCGCTGTCAACAGAGCTGGAACTTGCGCTCATGTTGTCGACAGCAGTGTTGGCTGGGGGACCCAGCTCCGGCTCACTAGTCTCACTGGCCGTGGACACCACGGAGAGCAGGGACATACGCCGGGTGAGCCGGCCAGAGGGCAGAAGGGAGGCGGCATAGTCCGCAATGATACCAGCTACATCTAGATTACAAGCCTTATCAAAGGCGATGAAACCTACATTTGCATTGGCCTCGCAGACACAGAAGGAGCCGTCGTCTTTCATCAACAGGTCAATGCCACACACATCCATTCCTAGGATATTAGACACCTGGATAGCTAGCTGCTTCCCTTGTTCACTCAATGAGCACATCATCCCGACACCACCTGACAAAAGAGAAAAAAAGAAATGATAAATTTTTGGAGTAAAACTAAAGCAGACCTTAAAAATAACCCCACTAAGGTTAATCATCTCTTCAAAATCTTCTAAATCAATAGCAAAAACAAAAGTGCTATGCTAATGTAAAACTGGGACTCTGAAGTCTAGGACTCCTTCATTAGGGAATCCCCTTTGAAATTGATGAGTACTTTTTCAATGTTATATTTTCTGAAGACAATGAACTTTGACTAAAGCCTATCTTACTTGCAATAACATGGAACTTTTGCAAAAATACAGTTAACTATTTAATATTGTTATTGGTTTCTATCAGTTCCAGATTTTAATTTGTAAAAATAATAGAGATGCGTAACAGAGACTCAGAGAAGGCAATGGCAACCCACTCCAGTACTCTTGCCTGGAAAATCCCATGGACAGAGGAGCCTGGTAGGCTGTGGTCCATGGGGTCGCTGAGAGTCGGACACAATTGAGCAACTTCACTTTCACTTTTCACTTTCATGCACTGGAGAAGGAAATGGCAACAACCCACTCCAGTGTTCTTGCCGGGAGAATCCCAGGGACGGGGGAGTCTGGTGGGCTGCTGTTTCTAGGGTCGCACAGAGTCACAACTGAAGCGACGCAGCAGCAGCAACAGGGAACAGAATCTAGGAACATGGTTCTCTTGCTCAACAGCCCCTATTCTATGTGTCATCCCTAAGCTGAAAGGATCCTGGGGCTTAAGGCAGTTGGCTGAGTAGAGGGGAACTCTTTGCTGGTATCTGAGAGAAAAGAATTAGAACTAGATTTTCTAATTTGGTGACCAGCTTCAGGAAGCTTTAGATAAGGACCAGAAAGCAAAAGAACTCTGACAAAACCTTGGCTTTAAGAGCTCAACAGAAGGAAAGTTGACCTCACTACTATGTGAGTATTGCCTGACCCCGAAAAGACCAAAAGGGAAATGCGCACATGAGTAGGATTCAGGTACCCCTCCCCACCTGCCCACCACTATCACCATCACCACCACCACCAGTGAGGCTGGGAGAGTAAGGGAGAGAAGCCCAGGAAATAAGAGGGCTTCATGTAACTGCCTCAGCAAGGGAATGACACACTAGTCAACGAATTAAAGACTGCTTCTCGGCACCCACAGTACTGATGGATCTTTAATGCTCCGAAACCATTTGCAATGCTCCAAATAACCTGAGCAGAGCTCTGATGTGATGGGATAGTAACAAGAACAAAAACAACAAGCCACCTACAACTTGAATAAAAGAAAAGCATTAAGTTCAAGTTTAGCACAAAAAAACTCTCTGAACTAAAACAAAAATGACTACCCAAGTTAAAAACTTCCGTAGCAGAAATGAAGGAGAGTTGCTTTTGTAAGTATAACTTATAACTTGGAAAATCTAGCTTAAGAAATATTTTGAAGCACATATAAAAACACTGAGGTGAAGCCACAAACAAAAAATTGCTAACTGAATCAGAAAAACTCCTCCCCAAGAAGGAAAGAAGAGTTTTCTTGAGGCTTAAAACAAGTAGGTCTGATAGAAACAGCTTACTAAAATCCAGGTTGGACAGACTGAGAAGAGACACATATCTAAAAATATACTGACAAAATATTGAGCTTTTCAAGTAAAAGAACCAAAAATAAAAGAGAACAAAACAAAAAAACTTACAAAGAATATATATTACCTACCCGCCCCCACTTCACCCCCGCTGCCCAATCAGAGTAGATTTGGACATTCAATTGAAAAAGTGTAAACTATAAAGCGGGTTTCCCAGGTGCCACTAGTGGTAAAGAATCCACCTGTTAATGCAGGAGACACAAGAGACACAGGTTTGATCCCTTGGTCGAGAAGATCACTCACAGTAGGAAACGGCACCCTACTCCAGTATTCTTCTCTAGAAAATTCCATGAACAGAAAAGCCTGGCAAGCTACAGTCCATAAGTCCACGAACAGTCGGACATGATTAAGCATGCACACATCAACTATAAACCAGCAGAACTGAAGCAAGACTTTTACAATTTCAGAATTCTATCTCAGCCAATACATCATCCTGAAAACTCAAGATATGGGAAGGAGCAGCTGGGGAATAAAGAGTGATGAGTAATAATTCTTGCAATATGGGTATGTGTGTGTGCATTTCCAGTTGCTTTAGTCATGTCCGACTCTTTGGGACCCCATGGACTGTAGCCCACCAGGCTCCTCTGTCCATGGGATTCTCCAGGCAAGAACACTGGAGTAGGTTGCCATGCCCTCCGCCAGGGGATCTTCCCAACCCAAGGATTGAACCTGTGTCTCCTACATCTCCTGCTTTGCAGGTGGATTCTTTATCACAGAGCCACTGGGGAAGCCCCAATATGGGTATAATTAACCGTAAATAGATAAAGACAGCCTGGGAATGGATAAAGTAAGCACTTGATTCTTGAAGCAGAAGAGATAACTCAATAAAAGAAATTCTAATCCATACTTGAACTAAAACTATTAAATGGTTTTACCAGAACAATGGAATATAAACCCAGGAAAGCAGAAATTTTTGTCTGTTTTGTACAATGTTATATACAAAATACTGTTAAAACAGTACTTGATGCTGAAAAATATTTGTCCAGTGAATAAATGAATCAAGAGGAGGGGAGCAGGAAGTAAAGTAAGACTGTTCTCATCCTCTCACTGGGGGAGAGAGGGAATAAGAGGTGGTACATTTTCAGAGTAAAGATTTCAAGGAGTCTGGACATGAAGTCTTATACTAGTGAAGGGATCAAGGATGACTCCAAGGATTTAGTCTAAACTAGAAAGATACAGCTGCCAATAAACGATAAGGAGATAACAGTGTGTGGGACATACTGGAAGAGGTAGCTAGATGGGGAGTTCAGGTTTGGACATGTTGAGACTAAAATCTCTAACAGTTATCTATATGGCGCTATTGACAAGCAGTGACATATGTATGCCCAAGTTCAAGAAGAATGCCTAAACTGGAGAGATAAATCTAAAAACAGTAACAAATAAATGGCATTTAAAGCCACGAGCTAAGTAAGATTACTAAGAAAGTAAAATAAACACAGAAGAGGAAAACACCGAGATTATGCTCTGAGGCACTTAAAAGATCTCAGAAAATATACATTTAAACAAATGAAAATCAGCAATATTATCTGGACCAACAAGTTAAATAGGTTAGGACCCAGCTTAAATGAACCTCAATTATACAGAAAATAATACTGGGCTGGCCAAAAAGGTTGTTCAGTAACATCTTACAGAAAAACCCAAATGAACTTTTTGGCCAATTCAATATAAAACCAAAGAGGGAAACTGGTAGACATTTCCTACATGTGTGAATTGGGTTACAAGTTGAGCCTGGGTGAAAGCAAATTTATACATACATAAATTATGTTCGTGTTAAGTCTATTAATGATATTTACATATGAAAGACATAGGTAAAAAGATCTGAGTTACACACAAATACTCATTGAATAAGCTTAAATAATACTACTTTATATCACAGAAAAACTCCTGCATTGCTTTTACCTAGTGAGCAGTTGCTTTGCATCCTCCCATCTGTAGAACAGCGTAACATGGTGCCAACCACACGGCCTCCCACGACAATGACACGTACATCCCTTCCATGAGACTCTTTAACATACTTCTGGAACAGGTATGGAGCTTCATGGCGAATAAGGTGACTTAGATCAGCCAAATGGTGCTTATCTCGAGCCAAGAAAACCGCTTTGCCTGTGACCAAAAGAAGAGCAAGAAATGAGTATGTCATCAGACTACGAGCAGTTGATATCTACTACCTATATCTTCTTCTGTTCCAATCTAGTTTCTCAGAATCAGCTGTTTATGGTCACTCTCGCATTCCCCAATCTCTTAACAGAATTTATTGTGAGGCTGGGTTCTTGTAAATTGTTTTTCTTCAGGTTAGCCAATAATACTAGCCTCACTTATCAGTAAAACATTTTTCTGAGTTAAAATATATGTTTTATATATTATGCAATATTAAGATACTATATTTGCATTTAGTAAGATAGCAGTATATTACTACTTTTGTGCCAATAGAAGTGTCTGTTTTTAAACCATAGTTATAAATACTCTGACAGTTTTCTCATTAAGAAGAAGGGGAATCTATGTCCCATTGCTTGAATCTAGGAGGGGATGTAACTGCTTCACCCAACAGAATACAGAGTAAGGACTTCTATCCGACTTCTGAGGCTAGGTTGTAAAAGGTCACACAGATTCTTTGTTCCCTGGAGCAGTCACTGTAGGAGCCCTGAGACTTCTTGGCTGACTGGAGAAGTCAGGTAGAAGTAGTGCATTAAAGTCCCAGCTGAACCCTCATCCAGTTATCTGTCAAGGCACTAAAGCTTGGAAGTACTTGGATTTATGAATCATTTTACACCTTAAAAAAAAAATCACTATTAATCCAAAGTTATTAAGATATTTTATATACTGTTTTCAAACAACATAAATTGGGATGAGGATGATGGTGTTAGTGATCTAGAATCCTTGTACTGTTGAAAAGGAAGATAGATCATTAACTTGAGACTCAGTCTAAATTAAGTATGCACCTTAAAATGTCCAAGATAACCACTTAACGCACAGAAATAGCTTTGAGCAAAACTCACCAACTCACAAAAGCCTTCCACAAGTCTGAGGTACCACACACCTAGCAATTTCCCTACAATTCTTTAGAAGTTCTGAAGAATAGTTTCAATACTATGTATAACAGCAACAACCCATACACACCTCTATGACCACGTGTATTCTTCACTACCATTGGGAACTCCAGTACTTCTGCTTCATCAATCATTTTAGCAAAATTTTCATGACCACCTGGTTTGAGCAAAAAATAAAATTTAAGAATAGCAGGAGAGGTGTTTTATGATAAATTTTATCTAAAGTCAGCAAGACAAAGAAGGTAGAAGGTAAGAACTTAATGGCTCAATTTTGTCTTCAGTTAACTATCAGTTTAAAACAACTACTTCTTTTTAAATGGATAAAAACTATTAAACTATAAATATTCTAATATCAAAATCAAAGAAGTTAAAACAAAGTTTCCTAGTTTTATTAACATTTTTCATAATTTTTTATTTTTGGTTGCACTCCATTTTCATTGCTGTGTGTGGGCTTTCTCTAGATGTAGCAAGCAAGGGGCACTCTTCATGTAGGACTTCTCATTTTTGTGGGTTCTCTTGTTGCAGAGTACAGGCTCTAGGCACACAGGTTTCAGCAGCTGCCACACAGGCTTAGCTACTCCGCAGCATGTAGAATCTTCCCAGACCAAGAGTTGAATCTGTCCCCTGCAATGGTAGGCAGATTCTCATCCACTGTACCACCAATGAAGTTCTATTTTTCATATTTCATCCTTTATTCTTCCACCACACAAGTAATAGAAGCTCTAAGATCAACTTTAGTATACAGCATTCTATTTGGATTAAGAAAGAAGAGTGAGTCCCTGGGGAAGACTCATCCAAAGTTGAAAAAATGCTAACATGCATGCATGTGTGTGCTCTCGCTCTTATCAAATACACAAATTAAATTTTCTTTTTTCTATTATAAAACAGAGTTCATTCTACCATGAGCTATTCAGGTAACCCACAGGTTATGTCTTGTTCTTTCTGTTTATACTTCCTAGAAACAAATGATAAAGAGCAAAAATGGATTGTAGTTGCAAAAAATCAGCATGGCTGACAGAATAATCAGACTAAGAAAAAGTTCATTAAACAACTGCAATTTCATAAATTTGTAGCTTAAGAGAAATTATGATTAGCCAGTCTCCACATTTTAAGCCAGATTTGGTTAATATAATTTGCTCCTTTCCATTCTCTTAAAATCAGTACTGTACACTGATGAGGTAAGCTGTAACATTTCAAAAGAAGAAAGAATTGTGAGGAAGAAAGAACTATTCATATTGTCTCTTCTTGTGCAATTGCTAAAAAGAGCAATGGTATCTACATATGCCATACAAACTGGCGGAGTTCCCTTCTTTAAAATATTAAAAATAACAAGAGGACAAGAATTTCTTTTTAAAGCCTCTCCAACTTTTCAAGCATTCAGCTGGACATTTTAATGAAAAACTATAGTGATTTATAGTAAGCCTGATTCTTTCCAAACTAGAAGAACTGGAAAGTCAGGAATATATTAAAACAACAATGTTTATAACAGTGCTACATCAAGTGTGGTCCAGGAACCCCTGCCTCTGTGACTTCTTTGCTGCTATGTGTCCAGAAAAATATAAGAAGAGTAAACACAAGAAAACAATTTGGCATTGTTCTGATATTTTTACAGTACTTTATGCATACTGTAAATTGGTTTTAGAGCACTACAGTATTGAAAGCCACAGTAGATTTTTTTAAAAATAAAAAAAATGGTCCTCTCCCACAGATGACTTCAGAAGCAATGGTTTAAAGCATATCTAGTGTCATTTTCTTTCATTCAAAATATGAAAATATTTATGAAGCATTAACATGAAAATGTCAGAAACTATAGAACGATTATCAGATTATTTTACCTCAGGGCTTGTCAAACTGAGGACAGATTTGGCTCATAGCCTTTTTGTAATAAAGTTTTACTACAAAATAGCCACATTTACTATTTAAGCTTTGTCTACTGCAGCTTTCAGGCTTCCCTGATGGCTCAGTGGTAAAAGAACGCGCCTGCCAATGTAAGAGATATGGGTTCGATCCTTCGGTCAACAGATCCCCTGGAGAAGGAAACGGCAACCCACTCCAGTATTCTTGCCTGGGAAATCCCATGGACGGGAGGGGCCTGGCAGGCTATAGTCCATGGGGTCACAAAAAAGTCAGACACGACTTAGCAACTAAACAAAAAACAGCAGCAGCAGCTTTCACAATACAATAGCTTTACTGAGGGTCACAAAAGAGAACATATGGCCTGGAAAGCCAAAAATATTCACTATTTGACCCTTTACAGAAAGAGGTTGATAAGTCCATTCTACCTACACCAAAGAAGTGAAGTGAAGTCGCTCAGTCGTGTCCAACTTTGTGACCTCATGGACTGTAGCCTACCAGGCTCCTCCATCCATGGAATTTTCCAGGCAAGAGTACTAGAGTGGTTTGCCATTTCCTTCTCCATACCAAAGATAAGTCTCATAATTCTCCTGCCTAGTTTGTTAAAACTTAAAGTCACTTCTATAAGAAGTTCTTTCATGTTCACAAATTTCCTTGTATCATATAACCCTATCAGTTTAGTAGGGCTTTCAATATTATCAGTGCTCTAAAACTAAGGCAATAAAGTCTTATTAGTAAACTCACCATAAGAAAAAGTATCTGGCAGAGGAACACCATGACCTGCCAACTCTTGAAACGTCCAGAACTTATTAACACAGTTCAGGATGGCTTGAGGTCGGTTCATCAGCCTGCATCCCATCTTCTCTAGATGCCGCAAAACAGTGATGTCACTGTCACTCTGCACCCAAGGGGTTGGTACTCTCACTACCACCACCTGCGGGTAGGCAGTGATTAGTTCTCCACTGATACGCAGACCTGAAATACACAGGAATAAAACCAAAACCATCAAAAGAGAATATAGAATAAAACAGAGAAACAGATACAGACCAAAGTTCAGGTCTCAAAACTAAATGTACTATTCTGCTAACATTTTACAGAGACAGAGACACATTCCTCCTTAAATGATTTCCTTTTGTAAGAAAAAAACATTAATGAGAAGAATTTATGTACTGGGTAATAAATTCTGGTATATGCCAATACAATGAAATATTATGTATTCATTAAAAAGACTGTCATAAATCGCTATGTTTGAAGACAGAAACATGTCGAGATTTGCTTTCAAAAAGCAAATAACTTTGTGTTTACATATGCTTTTAGTACAAAAAAAGAATTTTTAAAAGAGCAGTTTCTTCAGTTTTATCCAGTACCATTCTATTTTTGCAAAGGTCCCAAATAATGGAACAAGGTACTCAAGTTGCTTCTTAAAACCTATATTCATTAAAAAATATATGCTTATTAAAACATTCAAATATAAAAATATAACACATTTATCCCATCCAACATCCCAGGTTATTAGTAGTATTTCCCCTAATGTTAACTAAGTAAAGAAAAATATGTAGGTAATTTTGACAAATATTTTGTTTGTATCATTTTGTGGCACTTTCTTTCATCATGTAACATTATACCAGACATCTAAGCCAATGTAAATATAGCTTTATTGGGCTCAATGGAATTATACTTAAAGATACACCATATAATCAACCCCTTACTCATGAATATCCATTCAATAAATATTAATTACTATGTATCAGGTTCTTTTCTAAAAGTTAAGAAGATTGGTAAATAAGGTATATCAGCTACCTGTAATCACCATGCTACACATTACATACCCAAGACTTTTATAGGGAGTGTGTGTGTGTGTACACCATATTTTCTTTATATACTCATCTGATTTGTCAATGGACATTAACTTTGTTTCCATGTCTAGCTATTACAAATAATGCTGCTATGAGCATGGGGGTAACAGATAAATCCTCAAGATAGTGATTTTGTTTTCCTTAAGTAATATTCAGAAGCGAAACTGCTGGATCCACAATTCTGAGTCAAAGAGACTATATCTGTTCTGATAAGGGAATGAACTTGATATTGCCTGTTGATACATCCTTATCTTTTAATCCTTTCCTGTATGGCAGAGGCTAGACGCACTTCCCAGACCCCGTTACCAGCAGGATTCCAATTTGGAGAATTCACCAATGAAAGATAATTACACACAATTTTAAAGGTCAAAGTAGCAGTCATTATTCTCTGGGGGCAGCTATGGGTAGCGCTGTGGTCATCAGCAGATGTGAGGTTTTTGGCCAATGGCTCCAGGCGTTCTCCTCATAATCATGCTGCTAGAGATCAGCAGCAGCAAATTTCTGCAATCCTACATTTTCTCATTTCTTTGGCTTTTGTGCTGACTTGCCTCAACAGGCAAGATCTAAACAGCATTTTCCTTGAAATCAGAAAAAAGCCTAGTGACCAAATGAAAAAAGGTGAAAAGGGAATTCAATTTAGGGCAGAAGATGCTGACTCTGGATCATAGATACGATCTTGGTGATAACATAAGGACATCAAAGTAGAACTATTCTGTAATAGTTGAAGTATAGATAGGAACTACACACATATGTACACAGAATTCATACCTGGTAGGTGGGGTGTGAATGTGCACCTATAGGAATCAGCCCAAGACTTAAGAAATAGGGACATATAGGCCGAAAAACGAAAAAGAAAAAATGGAAATTCCTAGGACCAAGACCTGATGAATCTCAGCAACGAGAAAGAAGCAAAAATCTGAAGAAAAATCAGTCAAAAAACTCAAAATATCTAGTCTTAAATATTATTATGGAAAATAAGAAAAGTCGGTGTTACCAGAAGAAAATCAAATTTGTTACATGAAAGGTAAAAAGAAGAGTGAGCAGAAAAAAGATACTTTAATTGTCAAAAGAAAATTCATCTTCTCATTTCCCTAAACTGGAGTTTTTCCTACTTTTAAGAAAAGGGATTAAAGAAGGGAATGGAAGTGTTTCACTCTAAATCTGCTGCCAAAAAGAAACTGGGAATACGGGAGTACTTTACCCAAAGCAGTCAGATCTGCATAGTACACTATAATGGATATTACTGAGGACGGAAAGAAATTCAATGCCTCCTGTGACAAAAATACTTTATTACTCCAGGCAAGCAGAATGTGATCTGAGGCTACCCAGAAAAACAGGGGCAGGTACAGATGAATGTGAATCCCCAAAAAAGGCAAAGGACTACTGATCTCTTGGGTACTTTCAGTAAATACAACTTATCTTTGACGTAGAGCTTATGAAACTGAAATATGGGGCAAATGACTCTTTTCCTTAGATCTCTGTTATTCATGATACACAGGTACAACTGCACTCTACTTATTATGGCCACAGCTATTCATTCCAAATGAATGTGCCACCAGTCAGTTCTTTCAACTCTACTTCTTTTTTGCTTATCATCTTAAATGGTAACTTATGATGCTATTCATCTAACTTTGCTTTGTACTGGGATAGAGATTTCAATATAAATATTTTAGATGTAAGTTTTGAATTAAGTATATGATTAAACATCAAAAGTCAGTAATGAGTTAACCTTAGAATAGCAATGGGGCTGGGAAAAATTTCTGTTCCTTTATTTTTTGTATAAAGTGTATTATGTATTAAAAGGCTGCTGCTTTGTCACGGCAAAGTGAGAAGGTGCTAAGGGCTGATTATTCTCCTAGTGGAAAGATTCCTTTGGGATATTAATAATCTCCTTGCCAGTAATTAAGTGGGAAATCTCACTACTCCTGTGCTTTTTGAGTCTAGTTTGGCTACATGATTAAGTGTTTTTATCCTCAGGGAATAAGAAACAGACAACTGATAGCTCCCTGCTGACTGGCATTTTTTTTTTCTTCCATCCTTTAGAGTTCAGGAGTATTCATCAGGATTTCAGGAATCTTTTAAAGCTGACATAACTTTAAGTATCTTAACTGGAAATGAAGGTGCTATTTGTACATGATTTAAAAGCCACATAATCTCTGTGCCAAAAATCAAGGAAGCACTCAAAGATTTAAGACAGATGAATTATGACAACATTAGACAGACTGAAAGGGCTTCCATGAATGGAAGGGGTAGTCGAAAACAAATTTTGGACCAGAAATCTAACATATTCTTTCTCAGGCTGTGAGTTCTACCTGGAAATAGCAAGTAGGCAGGATAACAGAGTCATAACTTCTGAGCACTCCCTACACCCTGCTAAATTCACATTCAGTTGTTTAGGTCAGTAACCTAGAATCCATTACTTGACAAAGCTATTAAATTCACCACATGTAAAATCTTAAAACAAAACAAAACACATAATTCTGAATGCTTTAAAAAACTCATTGTAAATCTACTTTTCAATATTTTAAATAGGACATTAAAAAAGACTGCAGCAAGAGGGCTTTGGTCACATTGGACTGCTGCCCATCATAAATGCAGGTCTATCTTCACATCAGAAAGGTCTTCTTAAACTTAAAGGAAAAAAAAAAAACATCACTGGCTTATTTGCCCCACAGGTCCTAAAAATGTAGGAAGAAATCATTGCCCAAATTTTGAGGAGAATAGGGCAATTAGTAACTCTGTAGTGCCAAGGGTCAAACGATTCTCAAGAGTTATACAAAATACTTTAAAAGTCTTTATTAAGGCTGGGTTAGAACTCACACATCTAGAAATTATCAAGTATCAAAAAACCAGGCATAATTTAAGAATCCATTCTTTTGAGACTATATATGTGTTTCCTATCTGTTCATCTGCTACCCATCAAAATAAATTTTATGTTTCCTATCAAACCATCCCTCTTTAATATCCTCAGTAATCCTTTTCCCCCTCAAATTTGTTTCTAAGACTTGTCTCACTATTAATTCCAAATAGCAAAAACAAATTTTCTCCAAAGATGTTCTCTTTGGAGAATGACTAGGAACTAATAACATTTCTTTCCCAGGTCCTTCATCAGTGGTCCAGAAAGAAACAACAGACTACTTTAACAGTGTGCCTCATTATCACTGAGCACTGCTGTGTAGCAGCTGACAGTCATGTGTCTGAAAAAAAGGGAGAGGGAGAGAGAGAAAAGGAGAAAGAGATGAGGAAAGTAGAAGCAAACAAACAAGCATTCAGATTATGACTGTCTTTTTTAAAAACATTTTTTATTGAAGGCAATGACTGGCTAGCTTCTACTCTAAGTGCCTTTAAAAACTATAGAATCTGGAGTGAAGATAACCAACTCTATCCCCAAAAGGAGGTAAGATATAACAAATACAGAAAAATGTGATGCCGCTAAATACTTCCAATTAAACTTAAATTTTAATGCTGGTATTCAAGCTCAGCATGTTAGAGTACATTCTCTTTACCTTTTCTATAGTTTACAGTGGTAGGATGAGGTAGCCTGATGGCACATGTGTTAATTGTTATTAGTAATATATCTTGGGAACTTGATTATCCCCCTTTATATTCAGCTCCCAAGCAAACCTGATTTACTTAATACTTGATGCATAAGGTCTCAGTATTGGAAGCAAAAAGATATAAACATATTTTTCTCACTTAGCATGAAAAGTTTTATGAAGTTTTTTCCCTTACTATTATCCAAGTATGAAATACTATCTCTATACATTTTCTTCCCCTCATAAGATAGCAATCTACTCGGAAACAGTTAAAAATATATATGGAGAGAAAAGAAAAGTGGGGAAGTGTATCATTTTAATCACTATTAATGAAGCCAGTCATAAAAATTTACTGAAGTTTTCCAGCAACAGACTAGTATAGACAAGGGGAGAGGGGAAGCAAAGTATCTTTTTGGTGTCCTTTAAGTGTTAAGTCTCACTTTCCACTTTGAAAAAGAGTAAAATTTTTAACAGCTCCAGGTTACAGTCAAATGTATAAGTCTGTTCCAACCTACTTTGGCAAAGTAGAGCAGGTGACATAAATAACTACATGGTATCTGGAACTTTTTGACGTAAAATTCAAAATATATATTTATATAACCTTAAATAAAATTTAAAGCTATAGAACAATAAAGAACAAAGAAGGAAACAGTGTTAAACCCATCGAATACAGAAAACTCTGAAGAAACCAACAGGGTAAGTAAATCAAGGTTCTTCGCTCATTATCAAAGGTAGATAATGAAAGGACAGCAAAGGCAAACACAGAAAGTGAACAGATCTACTGCAACAACGACCCCATATCTGATTCAAATCCAAGCTCTACTGTTTCTCCACTGTGTAACCCCAGGCTAGTTACTGAACCTCTCTGCGCCACAGGTTCTTTAAAATAAGAATAGTAGAAGTAATTCCCTTTATAAAGTTGTGATGAGAATTAACCTTGTTAACATTAGTTCGAAGTGCCTGGCAAATAATAAGCACTTAATAATTTTTAATCATTTCTGACATCCACCTTCCTCTTTTGCACAAGGGAGACTGAGAGTCAGAATAACCAGAAATTCCCATTAGAGTAGGAAATACTATCTTGTTCAAAGCTATATCCCCCAGCACTACCTGGAATATAGTAGATAATTATTATTATATTGAAATTTGAACTTGTCTCACCATGGAAGGGGTGGGACACACAAATTGGCATGTGGAATCTTAGTTCTCCAAACAGGGATGGATCAAACTTTCACCCCATGCATTGGAGTTTTAACCACCGAACCACCAGGGAAATTCCGCTCACCATTTTTTAAGACACAGAGCATGTGTTTTACTTAATGTCTGAAGACATAACTGCGTAAAACAAGATGTAAATAATTCAAACACCAGAGGTAAATCAAATCATATTAACATGTAAGAAAAAGGAAGAACAGAAATTAATGAACTAAAAGCAAACTCCCTGATCAGGGAGCTAAGGTCCCGCATGTGGCGAGGTTCAGCAAAATAACTGTGCTTCCATAATGGAGTGGTTATCACATTTGCCTCACACTCGAAAGGTCCTCAATTTGAAGCCAGGCAGAAACAGGCTTTCTTTTGGGGCTTCCCTGGTGGCTCAGACAGTAAAGAATCTGCCTGCAATGCAGGAGTCCCGGGTTTGATCCCTGGCATTGGGAAGATCCCCTGAAGGGAATGGCTACCCACTCCAACTCCTGCCTGGAGAATTCGAGGGACGGAGGAGCCTGTTGGGCTACAGTTCATGGGGTTGCAAAGAGTCGGACATAACTGGGTAACTAACACTAACTAAAAATCTAAAGAAAAAAACGGCCAAGATAGAAGTTGGTTCCTAGAAAACTAACGTGTTTGTAAAAAGAAATATAATTTTTAAACTGAAAGTTTTCTGCAGCAGTATCTAACAGACTGCAAAGGTTTATCTTCAACAGACCATCAGTTCCATTCAGTCATTCAGTTGTGTCCGACTCTTTGTGACCCCATGGACTGCAGCACATCAGGCTTCCCTGTCCATCACCAACTCCCGGAGTTGACTCAAACTCATGTCCATTGAATAGGTGATACTATCCAACCATCTCATCCTCTGTTGTCTCCTTCTCCTCCTGCCTTCAATCCTTCCCAGCACCAGGGTCTTTTCAAATGAGTCAGTTCTTCCCATCAGGTGGCCAAAGTATTGGAGTTTCAGCTTCAGCATCAGTCCTTCCAGTGAATATTCAGGACTGATTTCCTTAGGATTGACTGGTTTGTTCTCCTTGCAGTCCAAGGGACTCTCAAGAGTCTTCTCTAACACCACAGTTCAAAAGCGTCAATTCTTCAGTGCTCAGCTTTCCTTATAGTCCAACTCTCACATCCATACACGACTACTGGAAAAACCACAGCTTTGACCAGACGGACCTTTGTTGGCAAAGTAATGTCTCCGCTTTTTAATATGCTGTCTAGGTTGGTCATAACTTTTCTTCCAAGGAGCAGGAGTCGTAATTTCATGGCTGCAGTCACCATCTGCAGTGATTTTGGAGCCCAAAAAGATAAAGTCTGTCACTGATTCCACTGTTTCTCCATCTATTTGCCATGAAGTGACAGGACCAGATGCCAAGATACTAGTTTTCTGCATGTTAAATTTTCAGCCAACTTTTTCACTCTCTTCGTTGACTTTCATCAAGAGGCCATGGTTCCAAGTGAATAAAAGTAATTACTTAATCTCCAGTTTCACCACTGTGTGCCTTGGGTTATTAGAATCCCATTCTGGAAAGGTAGTCTTAATTGATTTCTGCCCTATCTATGCCAAGTAACCAAGTCTCTGAAGGACTACTGTTGGCAACATGCTCTCTGGAATTAATTTTTGTATTGGGGAAGCTTATTTGATTTGTAAGCAATTAAAATATCTCTAGTTAACTTGGGCAGGAAAAATAATAATGGATGTATATAGGATCATGCACAGAATTAAAAAAATAATAATAATGTAAAAACCGGGGTAAAAAAAAATACCAGGGCAATTCTGGGAATCCAGAAAGCAAGAAGAACTTGCTTCTTATAAACTCAACAAGGTGTCATACCAAAAATAACTAAATTCCAAAATTTCTCCTTCTAACCTTGAGTCAAACAAACTTTCATCAGGTCAAACATTTCAACTTTTTATTAAGGAAAATTCTAAATAGAAAATAAAAATATTATAATAAATCCAATGTACTATCACCCAGTTTCAAAAATTATCAATACATGCCCAAACTTGTCAGAGTAGTCTTGCTCATCCCTGTCCTCTTGATCCTTTTCTTTTCCCTAAAGGTAATCATCGTTGTTCTCGTTGTTTAATCTCTAAGTCACGTCCAACTCTTTGTGATTCCATGAACTATACAGCCCACCAAACTCCTCTGTCCATGGGATTTTCCAGGCAAGAGTACTGGGGTAGGTTGCCATTTCCTTCTCCAGGGAGATCATCTTGACCCAGGATCAAACCCGCATATCCTGCATTAGCAGGCGGATTTTTTACCACTGAGCCACCTGGGAAGCCCATACTTAGAAAATTATCCTTTTATTAATTATTTCTTAAGCCAGCAAAAGTTAACACTCACCTATCCTTAGAAAATGGTACCACACTGTAATGCCCTTTTCTTAACAATAATTTCACCTAATAATGCTGTGTTTTATCAAATAGATTTTCAGCATGTATTATAAAATAAAGACTCTTGGGCACACACAACTTTCTTAACTGCAACACAAAAGGCACCAATCAAAAAAAGAAAAATATAAACTGGACTTAATTCAAAACTTTTACTGACTAGAAGATGTCATTAACAGAGTGGAAAAAGCAAGCCACAGATAAAAGATATTCATGGTACACATAATCCTGTAACAGACTTGTTCCCAAAATATAAAACAACAAAACAAAAAGATACACCTCAATCAAAAATAAGTATAGAGAGGATTCTGGGAGGATCAAGGAGTAGGGAGCATCAGGACTCTGTCTTGCCATCTAGACAACCCCTGGTCAATTTGCTGAACGACCACAACTTTCAGAAAAAGACTGGGATCATAAATGCAGTTAATTTTGATCAATTTCAGAACAGCAGCAACTACTCATCCCCCATTCTCTAGCCATACTGTGCACTTGGTTCTGGAGCACCTGACACACCCTGCAGGAGTCAGGGTGACTATAACGACCTGCCTCAAAATATCTGGGATCTCTGCTCTGATGGCTGCATGCAGCTTCTGATCACAGAGGTGCAGACAAAGAGGCCACAGTACTTTTTGTTATACCACTCTCTCCACTGGGCTTCCCAGGTAGTGCTAGTGGTAAAGAACTCACCTGTCAATGCAGGAGACATAAAAGACTTGGGTTTGATCTCTGGGTCAAGAAGATTCCCTAGAGAAGGGCATGGCAACTCACTCCAGTACTCTTGCCTGGAGAATCCTATGGACAGAGGAGCCAGGCGGGCTACAGCCCATGGGGTTGCAAAGAGTTGGGACATGACTGAGTAACTGAGCATGACAATGACATTAAAAGAAACTATGGGGGGCAGGGGAGATAAATTTGGAGCAGATATACTTTATATATAACTGACTCACTTTGCTGTATACCTGAAACTAACACAACATTGTAAATCAACTATACCTAATAAAAAAAATTTTTTTAAGGGGGGAAACTACCTTAAAGATACTCAAAGAATGAAAAAAGGCAAGGAAACAATGTGTGAACAAAATGTTAATATCAGCAGATGGAACACATAAAAGGAAACCAGTAAGTAACTCTGGAGCTGAAAAGAACAGTAACAGAAATGAAAATTGACGTAAAGGAATTCAAAGTGGATTTGAGCAGACAGATCAATAAACTTATGCATTGTTGGAGTCCCAGGAAGACTGTGGGGAGGATAATATTTGAAGAAATAGCAGCTGAAAACTTCCCAAATTCAATGAAAGATGTGAACATAAACATCCAAGAAGCTCAACAATCTCCACCTTTTGACAGACACATGGTGGGATGCACTATAATCAATCTTTCAAAAGACAAACAGAATTCTGAAAAAAGCAAGAGAGAAGCAAATCACCACATTCTATGGATCCTCAATAAAATTACTGGCAGATTTCTCATCAGAAACTTTGGAGGCCAGAAGATAGGAAGGTAATACATTCAAAATGCTGAAAGAAAAAACTGCCAACTAGGACTCCTATACCCAGCAAAACTCTAATTCAAAAAAGAGGCATTCATAGAAAAGCAAATACTGAATGAGTTTATGAGCTGCAAGGTGAAAAGACAGGACATTTGTCAGTTAACTCAAAGTAGTATGCAAAAATAAATCTCTCAATAAAGGTATATAAATAGTGTTTATTATTATTTCTCCACTTAATTCCTCATCTATTTCATCATCTATAAAATGATACTATTACCTTCCTTACAAGATGGTATGAGATTTAAATAATTAAAAAATATACAAAATGTGAAAGAAAAAAAAAAAAACTAGGAATTCCTGGATTCATATGATGTACATCAGTGAAAAGTCTTTAATATAAAATTAGATTCAATGTTATGGGGAAACAAGTTTCTCAAGGTTTTATCATGTTAAAATGATAAAGGTAGAATTTGTGAATGAGAGAGGGCGGAGAAGAAAGACTGTGAAAAAGAGATATGGGGCTGTTGTGTTAGAATAGCTGTGGCTTAGGAGGAAAAAACAACAATATTTTGTCATATAAATGGCTCTTATGAATGGATAAAAAGGCCAAAAGGCAATGTTACAGAGACAGAAAAATTGAAATAAGAAGATTGTTTTAGGGGGAAAACATGGATTCAGTTTTGACAGACTGGCATGGAAACAGTTGAGAACAAAGTAAAAATGTCCATTAGGCACCTAAGAAAAAACCAAGCACAATGGTTTTCAACCTACGAAACTGCTGAAAAATAGTGATCTTCTAACCTCCTAAATCTTTCTGTAATGTGCCTATTTGACAGAAGCTAGGTCACATGAGGAACACAGGGGACTCTTTCAACCTTTAAAACATAGAAACATACACCAGAAGCCTGTGGAAGTTGTGTTTAGTGAGCTAGAATACCACACTGTCCTTGAGATCTCTTCTCACTCAGACTTCAAGAATATGCTTCTAACATAAAGTATCTTGAGTTTTTATTTTCAACAACAGTTGTATGGACCTTACAATTATCAAGTTGTAAAAGCATGTAACAGATACTAGATAAAAGATTTCAAGGGAAATCTATCTGTTATAGGTACAGGAAGGTGCAGTGACATCCAATTCCTTTCATAATAATTTTACATTTATTTGTGTGATCAACTGATTAATGTTAATGTCTAATTTTACACGCCATACCAATTAACTAGCACAAAGTGTGTACTCAATATTTAATGAACAAATGACACATGCTCTATCCCAGATTTTTCTGAATCCATGTAAGGTGCTGCAACTGGGCACATGTATTAAAAAAAAAAACTGGACTGAATTAACATGGCATGCATTTTTCTTATAAAGGCAGTAGCTACTTATTAATTCAAGTGAAATAATTTAGAAATATTTCTAATGCAGTTATTTGTAAAGAAACAATAACTGCCAAAAGATAATGAGGGTGCAATAAAAAATGTTAAGAAGACTGAGATAGAGAGTGATTGTTAAAAGATTCTACTTATTTAAACCCAATATCATGGTATAAATCAGGCAAGATTCTGGATCTATTATTAATTAGCTCATGAATGAAACTACCCTACAATAGCAGACCTGTACTTTGCCTTACTATTGTGCGAGCTCAGTTGCTCAGTCAAGCCGGACTCTTTGTGGCCCCATGGACTGTAACTCGCCAGGCAAGAGTACTGGAGTAGAAGTAGATTCTTCACCACTAGCGCCACCAATAACCACCTTTCCCTAACAGAGGTGACCAATTTAGCTGTAACAAATCCTAACTTTTCCAAAGGAAAAGTGTCCTGAAAGATTCCTGAAAGACAGTCCTAAAGAATTTCCAACACATTTCCAAAATATCTTCCCCTAGTAATCCAAAAACAATATGAACTATTAGAAATATTTTTTTAAAACTCAGTTAAGTCACTTTTATTCATTAAAAATACCATTAATATTTTACATTATACATACAAAGTATTTGCTAAAGAAAAAAGAAAAGAAGAATCGCACATGGATTTTGATTAATTTACTAGACGGACCCCTGACTGGAGTACAGGTTCCTTTAGAGGCATCTTAAAAACAAGGCTTTTTAAAAACTAGAAGACAATAATAATGGGGAAAAAGTAGTAGGTTATCTTTAACTTCCCTCACAACTATTTAATAAATAATACAATGAGGGGTTTAATAAATACTGCTGTTTTCATTTCTTCTGTAAGATATACTAGATATTTAGACTAGATGATACTTAGTAATGATAAAGCCTATTACCAGATCCTTTGACCTAATTATTCCTAAAACAAAAAGAATCTAGGTAAAAATCCAGACCGTTACTTAACTATAGACTTACCCAGGTTTCCTTGTTCAACTGTTAGCACCAACTCATCCATCACCACAGCCCTAAAGTCCAATTCCTCCTCACAACATTTAGCCTTTAACGCTCGTAAGATCTCTTTCTGGGGATAGTCTTCCCTGATTCGACGATCTGTCAAGAACCACAACTTGGCAGCCACAGAGCTACACATCTTGATCTGCTGTTCTTCCTTTCCTGGGATTACTTCGTCCTGAATATAGACTCCTCCTAGATGGAAAAGAAAATACACACAAAAAATAAATCAAGAAATCTTATTTTTTTTCCTTTCACACACACAAATAAACACAATTATATACTAACCATAAAAAAATAGGGAAAACTATATCCCTGTATCTTTTCCATCACTACAAACTCAAAGAAATAATGTACACTTGTGCAGTTACTGTTCAACTGCTTTCCTTATTCCATACGTGTATGTATAATTTGCTGGGCTTCCCAGGAAGAGCTAGTAGCAAAGAAACCGGCTGCCAATGCAGGAGACACAAGACACTTGGATTCTACCCCCTGGGTCGGGATGGTCCCCTTGAAGAGGAAATGGCAGCCCACTCCAGTATTCTTGCCTGGAGAATCCCATGGACAGAGGAGCTTGGTGGGCTACAGTCCACAGGGTCGCAGAGTTGGACATGACTAAACACACACACAGCACATGTATAATTTATTATAAACATCTTTATAGGTATGTTTAAAAATGAGAAGGTAGTACCTATATTACTAAATGAGCATCACTACTGATGAAAATCACCATTTAATCAAAATATAAATTTGAGAATGTGGCGGAAAATTTTTAAATAATCAAAATAAACGCCAAAGCTCTTCAGTAAAATTTATTTTTCAGTCAAGAGACAGCATGCTCTTATTCAATGATTTTATTCAACAAACATAGCTTGTTTACTAGAATGCCACCAAAAAAGAGAGTGCTACTTCTCAAGAGTTTATATCATGAGTAAGAGAATTGGAAATCATTTTCATGAAAAGTAGCAAAAAGTTACAAGTTTTACTAACAAGCATTAATAGCTGATTTTAACAAATAAAATATTTCTAGTATTATTCCATATGACATGGCAAAACTAACGCAAAAGAACAAGGGGAAGCAACGGCCCTACAGATAAGACTGCTTCACAGCAGCTGGAACTGGTACCATTCGTGGGCTTTTGCCAGTCTAAACCAGAAGGGCCTGCTCCACAGATGCACACAGTATAAGAGCAGAACATCATGGGACAGAGGCACTACGATTTGCATACACACAAAAAACACTCACACTACCCACTCCGTCAAGACCTTGACCCACCTACCCCAGGACCCACCCAAAGGCATCAGTCACTGATACCAGTAAATAAGCACAAGAAAGGGGTTTTGAGTTTTGAGCTCAACTTACACACTAGGAATATGGAATGTGGCCTTCCAGACCACTGGAAAAGGTCTCACTCAGAAGAAAAAGCTCCACAAGTCACATCAGAGAGATGCCCAGTTTCCACTGAGAGGGAAACTATTAATATAAAAATGCCCTTAAAGTGTTTACAATGGGTAGCTTTTGAAACACCCACTCATTGACCTCCAATACTGTGCCTCCACTCACGCTGAAGTCTTGACCACTGTCTATTTTTATGATTGGAACTGCCCTGCATTACTAGCTCAGTTGTGGCCCCAGTAGAAATCAGGATGGGGCTGTGGTAGCCACTGGTAAGTGGGAAGCAGTTATGGTAAATCAGCTTTCAGGAAAATGCCCAGGCCACAAGAATAATACACATGATGCTTCCAATGATTCTATAATCACACAATAAAAAGCATCCCAAGACTGCAGTCTCATACAGTCTTGCAGACTCCTAAGAGATGATGCTTGTGAGCATACCCATCTTGTCTGGCCTCATGGCCACAGCTCTGATAGCCTCATGTAGTAAAGTTTGGGTATTTATATGCTGGTACATGACCAACAACTAACTACATGCTCAAATTAGGCTCCCTATCTCTTTTCATTTTCTTTTTAATGAAGAGGCTCTAAATCCTCTTGCACCCAGGGTTTTAAGAAAGAAAACGATGTTCCCTCTCTGTCTGGGTGAGGTGAAGCAAAGACTGCCACAACTGGACCCCAGCTTTTCAAGAAGGGGTGCCTCAACCCCCTAATGTAGAACTGGAAGACTGCTATTACCCTGCAGAAGAAGGTAGAGACTACGTTGATGATGTCAATGGCTATGGCTCCTCAAAGCCCACCTGAATGGCAGACAACATGGGGGTTGTCACCCTGTGCGGCACTGACGTATCTTCATGCAGAATACTTAAAAATCTTCAGAATATTATGTTATACCCTGGTTTTCTTGTAAAGCTTTACAGAGGTATGTGGCAACACTGTGTTCCAACTCAGTCTTCCTGTACACCAAGAAAATAGCATCACCAGGTTATAAAAGGCAAAGTGTGCTTAACCATCCGTAGCTTACTGTTCCATTGGTGTTGGTATCCTCAAATGACACCTGTCTAGATTTTTATCTACTATAATCTTAGTCATCTCCAGAGACCACTTATTGCCAGCGGGTGAAAGGGTACAACCTCTTCTTTGCCCAATGATCCACTCCAGTTTTCATAGGAGGGTAAGTGGCTTGGTGCTCAGGCATGCTGCTACAGTGGCTGTTTGTCTTTTTCAAGGCTGTTCCACTGGAATCCACATCTAACCATGTGACAGTGTAACCCAGGAAATAGGCAGGTGAAGACGCCAACCACAAAGGCACAGACTCTGTGGCCCCAACTGTCCCCACCCATATGGCCCCTTCTGGCCTGAGAGGCCACCAACGCATTCCTATGAGCCAGAGACCAATAGATTGGTGTCTCCTTCCCTATTATTTTAAAACATCTACTTTTCTTTTTCCCAAACTCTTAACATGAAGGAAAACGATAAAAAGTCAAAAGCATAACCGTAAATCTACACCGCCTAGGATCCCAAAGTATGCCAATAAAAGGACTACCTTGAAGTTCAAATCATATTCACTATTTTAAAAGACAGGAGGGAATTTCCTGGAGGTCCAGTGGTTAAGACTCTGCTTCCACTGCAGGGGGCATGGAGTGAATCCCTTGTTGGGTAACTAAGAACTTGCAAGCTGTGCCACACAGAAACTTATCAATGACAAGAAAGGGTCTGTTGTAAAATAAAATGGTTTCCCCCTTTTCCCCTGACATTTAACTGAGTAAGTCTGGCTACCCAATAACATATCTGTATGAGAAGAGTTTATTCTCCAAAAGTGTAAGATAAACACAGCATTTGCAAATGTCCACATACACATAGGAGCTTATTTTTTCTCTTAGAATGTAAAATCAGATCTACTAACTCTCATCCTCTTCATCTAAAAGTACCAAGGAAAATGATATATAAATATCAGATACTAAGTGAATGCTAAAATAGTGTTTTTGAAATAGAGGAAATTTATAAAATTTAATTTTATATTAGAGAGTTTTCCTGTGAAAATTATGGATAAGCACAGCAATTTATCTTTATCTGTTATCTTCCAATAGTCCAGGCAAGGCTAATTAAATGAGAATCCTAAGATGCTTCTTCATTCATTTTTCTTGAGAGGCCTCTTCCCAGTGGTAATTATTCTGCTAAGGAAAAAGCAAAATCACAGTCTACCATCTGATAATATTAAGGACATCTCTTACTACTAGAAAAATTCTTTATTCCAGATAAGATACATCAAATGAATTCAGATTAAAAACACAGAAAAGGAAAAAGTGTTGGAAAATATATATATACACTTACATAAAAACTAGGATTTACTCCATTTGGCAATTACCACAGATGTGCTTTCAATGACATTATTCCATTCTGGATGTGAAATACAGGAGCTGGATCCGGTTTATACAGACAAATAACAAATGTGTGAACAGTCAGTCTTTGCCTATTATCTTCTCTAACTCTTTCCTCCTGTCAGCTCTCCTCCTGTACATAATCCCCAGGGCTTCATTCTTAAATCTTTCTTTCCCTTCTCTAGAAAAGTCATTCTCAGCCCAGTTTCAACTACTATCATTGACCTACTAAATATATTTTTCCAACCAGAAGTTGAACTGAATTTCAGATCCTCTTTTAATGTGCCTAATGGGCATCCCTAACTCAGTGCCTCCCACTACTGCCTCAGTTAAGCAAACAAAGAACTATAGTACATATTTATTGAATCAGTGGATTTGCACAGTTCCAAGCCATGCTGTTCAAGGGTCAACTCTGTGTGTATGTGTGTGATAATATATATTATAAACAGATGACCTAATAGAATCACAATGTTTAAAGATATTGAATGGCATGCCTTATCAAACTCCAAATTGAATAATGAATTATTTTAAAACTGAAAGTTAAATGCACACTACTTCCAATTAAACCTTGGGTATTACTAGTCAAAGCTATGGTTTTTCCAGTAGTCATGTATGAATGTGAGAGTTGGACTATAAAGAAAGCTGAGAGCCGAAGAATCGATGCTACTGAACTGTGGTCTTGGAGAACACTCTTGAGAATCCCTTGGACTGCAAGGAGAACAAACCAGTCCATCCTAAACAAAATCAGTCCTGAATATTCATTGGAAGGACTGATGCTAAAGCTGAAACTCCAATAGTTGGGCTACCTGATGGGAACAACTAACTCATCTGAAAAGACCCTGATGCTGGGAAAGACTGAAGGCGGGAGGAGAAGGGGACAACAGAGGATGAGATGGTTGAATGGCATCATCAATTCGATGGACGAGTGTGAGCAAACTCAGGGAGTTGGGAGTTGGTGATGGACACAGAAGCCTGGCGTGCTGCAGTCCATGGGGTCCCAAAGAATCAGACACGACTGAGCGACTGAACTGACTACAGTAAACATTTACAGATTAAGAATGTACGTTAATACAATTAAGAAATGCATGTATTTTCTTTATTAAGTGATACT
Source organism: Capra hircus (assembly GCF_001704415.2). NCBI lineage: Eukaryota > Metazoa > Chordata > Mammalia > Artiodactyla > Bovidae > Capra > Capra hircus. The sequence goes on along the minus strand of NC_030812.1, from coordinate 100,128,923 downwards.
AAATAGCATAGCCTGAATTTCCAAAGATGTTCTTTCAGTCCCAACGGCCTCCCTCCAAATCATACTACCCACCTATACTGACTTCAATTAAAACTTTTAACACCTACTGTGTTATGCTTAAAGTTTTTAACCAAGGATCTGATTATCAATGCTTTTCTCTCAATAAATTCTAATGCTTCCCTCCACACCCTCAAACCCAACAAAACACAATTTGGAATATATATGAAATTTATCCTTTGTCCTTTCCTTGTCTTATCCAAAGGTCACCCATCCCACAAGTGGGACTGTATTACTGTTACAAATAAGAGTGGGAATAAGAGGCACAGGGACAAAAAGGATGAGAGTAAGGAAGAAACACTTTAGTATGTATATGTGGTAGTGGAGGGCGTGATTTATTAAAGGTACAGAAAATAAAGAACTAAAGAGTCCCTCGATGACAGTAAAAGAGGAGAGTGAAAAAGCTGGCTTAAAACACACCATTCAAAAAACTAAGATCATGGCATCCAGTCCCATCATTTCATGGCAAACAGATGGGGATAAAATGGGAAAAGTGACAGACTTTCTTTTCCTGGGTTCCAAAATCACTGTGTATGGTGACTGCAGACTTAAATTGAAGAAAGTAGAGAAAACCACTAGACCATTCAGGTATGACCTAAATCAACTCCCTTATGATTATATAGTGGAAGTGAGGAATAGATTCAATGGATTAGATCTGATATCGAGTACCTACAGAACTACAGACGGAGGTTTGTGACACTGTACAGGACGCAGTGATCAAGACCATCCCCAAGAAAAAGAAATGCAAAAAAGCAATATGGCTGTCTGAGGAAGCCTTACAAATAGCTGTGAAAAGAAGAGAAGCAAAAAGCAAAGGAGAAAAGGAAAACTATAGCCATGTGAATGCAGAGTTCCAAAGAATAACAAGGAGAGATAAGAAAGCATTCCTCAATGATCAGTGCAAAAAAAAATAGAGGAAAACAACAGAATGTGAAAGACTAGAGATCTCTTCAAGAAAATCAAAGATACCAAGGAAACATTTCATGCATAGATGGGCACAATAAAGGACAGAAATAGTATAAGCCTAACAGAAGCAGAAGATATTAAGAAGAGGTGAATAATCATAAGAACTATACAAAAAAATATCTTCACAATCCAGATAATCACAATGGTATGATCATTCACCTAGAGCCAGACATCCTGGAATGTGAAGTCAAGTGGGCTTAGGAAACATCACTATGAACAAAGCTAGTAGAGGTGATGGAATTCCAGTTGAGCTATTTCAAATCCTAAACGATGATGCTGTGAAAGTCCTGCACTCAATATACCAGAAAGTTTGGAAAACTCAGCAGTGGCCACGGGACTGGAAAAGGTCAGTTTTCATTCCAATGCCAAAGAAAGGCAATGCCAAAGAATGCTCAAACTACCGCACAATGGCACTCATCTCACACGCTAGTAAAGTAATGCTCAAAATTCTCCAAGCCAAGCTTCAGCAATACCTGAACTGTGAACTTCCAGATGTTCAAGCTGGTTTTAGAAAAGGCAGAGGAACCAGAGATCAAATTGCAAACATCCGCTGGATCATGGAAAAAGCAAGAGAGTTCCAGAAAAACATCTATTTCTGCTTGATTGACTATGCCAAAGCCTTTGACTGTGTGGAGCACAATAAACTGTGGAAAATTCTGAAAGAGAAGGGAATACCAGACCACCTGACCTGCCTCTTGAGAAATCTGTATGCAGGTCAGGAAGCAACAGTTAGAACTGGACATGGAACAATGCTGGGCTGGAGGAAGCACAAGCTGGAATCAAGATTGCCAGGAGAAATATCAATAACCTCAGATATGCAGATGACACCACCCTTCTGGCAGAAAGCAAAGAAGAACTAAAGAGCCTCTTGATGAAAGTGAAAGAGGAGAGTGAAAAAGGTGGCTGAAAATTCAACATGCAGAAAACCCAAGATCATTGCATCTGGTCTCATTACTTCATGGCAAATAGATGGGGAAACAATGGAAACAGTGACCGACTTTATTTTTCTGGGTTCCAAAATCACTGCAGATGGTGACTGCAGCCATAAAATTAAAGACACTTGCTCCTTGGAAGAAAAGTTATGACCAACCTAGACAGCATATTAAAAGCAGACACATTACTTTGCCAACAAAGGTCTGTCTAGTCAAAGTTATGGTTTTTCCAATAGTCATGTATGGTTGTGAGACTTGGACTATAAAGAAAGCCGAGCACTGAAGAATTTATGCTTTTGAACTGTGGTACTGGAGAAGACTCTTGAGAGAGTCCCTTGGACTTCAAGAGATCCACCCAGTCCATCCTAAAGGAAATCAGTCCTGAATATTTACTGGAAGGACTGATGCTAAAGCTGAAACTCCAATACTTTGGCCACCTGATGGGAAGAACTGACTCATCTGAAAAGACCCTGATGCTGGGAAAGATTGAAGGTGGGAGGAGAGGATGAGATGGTTGGACAGCATTACCAACTCAATGGACATGAGTTTTAAAAAACTCCAGGAGTTGGTGATGGACAGGGAGGCCTGGCATGCTGCAGTCCATGGGGTGGCAAAGAGTCAGACACGACTGAGAGACTGAACTGAACTGATGGTGACTGCAGCCATGAAATTAAAAGATGCTGGCTTCTTGGAAGAAAAGCTATAACTAACCTAGACGGCATATTAAAAAGCAGAGACATCACTTTGCTGACAAAGGTCCAAAGAGTCAAAACTATGGTCTTTTCAGTATTCGTGTATGGATGTGAAAGTTGGAGCATAAAGAAGGTTGAGCACCAAAGAATTGATGCTCTCAAACTGCGGTGCTGGAGAAGACTCTTGAGAGTTCCTTGCAGCAGGGAGATCAAACCAGTCCATCCTAAAGAAAATCAACCCTGAATATTCATTGGAAGGACTGATGCTAAAGATGAAGCTCCAATACTTTATTACCCTGATACAAAGAGCCAACTCATTGGAAAAGACCCTGATGATGGGAAGGATTGAAGGCAAAAGGAAAAGAAGGCGGTAGAGGATGAGATGGTCAGATAGCATCACCAACTCAACGGACATGAATTTTAGCAAACTCCAGGATAGTGAAGCATGGTGCTGCAGTCCATGGGGCCTAAAAGAGTCGGACACGACTCAAGAGACTGAACAACCACCACAAAGGAAAATGAATGATAAAATGAAAATCTCAGAAGAGTCTCAAACAATCAATTAGTAGTATTAGACCTGGGGGCTTCCCTGGTGGGCCAATGGCTAACACTCTATGCTCCCCATGCAGGGGGTGCAGATTCAATCCCTGGTCAAGGAACTAAATCCCACATGCCACAACTAAAGATGCCATCTTTTGCAACTAAGACCCAGGGCAGCCAAATCAATGAATATAGTTTTCTGAAGTGTTATATGCCTGTTACCCCATTACCCACAAAACGACTATCCCTCTGAAACTTGTAGAGGTACTTCCTCTACAATCTCATCCTTTAGCTAAGGTGCCACTTTAACAATAATATCACTGTTTGGACACCATTTTCATCAGCACATTAACTTTAAGGTAGACTGAAATGCTTTGAAAGCAGGAGCAGGAGGTTAGGTATTAATCAAAGATTACAGTGATAGAAAAGTATGACAGTTCCCTCTTTATTCTTGAAAGCGTATACCTCAAAAACAGAGCAAATAACTAATTTTCCAAATTTTATATGACACACTCATTCACACTCTCTCCATTTAGCTCTTTAATCTATGACACCCCTTTAAAAAAAAAGTATATATATGATTTGGAGGGTGAAAAAATGAGAGGATAGCCATTTTTCTGTACAGACTCAATAGGGACCCTCCATCAAAAGACATAAGAAAAACACTAAAACACTGAGTGTCTACACAGAAACAGAAAACAATGAAGGTAATAAAGAAAGGCAACACTTTGGAATATATAAACAAGCATCTATAAATTCCCCCTTTTATACAAAGAAACATATGTAAGACAAAAGCAAAACAATGCATACAAGTGGGGTTAAAAATATTCTCCATTTATAGTTCACAAAACATTTCCCACTTTGCCTTTTTTTTTTTTTTTAAGATTTTTGTTGTTGTGGACTATCTTTAGTCTTTATTGAAAATTTGCTTCAATATTACTTGTTTTATGTTTTGGTCTTTTGGTGGAAAGACATGTGGGAGCTTAGCTTCTCCACCAGGGATCAAACATACACCCCTACACTGAAATGGGAAGTCTTAACCACTGGACTGCCAGGAAGTCCCTATATTTTGTTATTTAATCTGCACACAATTATGTGATTGTCATTTAGTCCGTACATAATTACGTGAGAAACACAGACATAACATATCCCATCCTAAAGGAACGACCTGCCCAAGATATCACAATAGCAGATCCAAGACTAGGATTCAGGTTTTTTAATTTCTCTGAACTATTTTGATACTTAAAGATATCGAAGGGAATTTAAATAAAGAAAATAAATTCACTTTTGAGTGATTACATGTACCAAATACAATGTTAAGACAGTTTATTTGTATCTTCTCATTTAATCCTCACAATCATCCTCATGAAACATTATTATCATCATTTGGCAGGTGAAGCTAAACTAGCAGAGAGGTCACTTGTCTAAATTAGAAAGAGGAAGAGCCCAGAGTCACTTCAAATTCCACATACTTGATAGCAGAGACTGCCACTTGCTTTCCAATATCCACTATCTACTTACTCCTCAGCAATAATGTATCTGATATTTAGCTCAGCAAAGTGCCATAGAACTAAGAACCTTTATTTGTATTCCCTAGGTTTTCTCGCAACTAAATATGATCAAAGCACTGAGTCAAAGTACTGCACTCCAACTTCCAGGAAGCATACTAAAGGGACGTACTCTTCCTTGGTCCGTGCTCCATAGTTGTTATGTATCTCTAACATCCATTTGGAGTAAGTCAACTCTAAGAAAAGCACAGCTACATGTTAGAAGAACTTGACTGCACAGTATCATAGCCTTAAACTGTTTACTATCTCTTTTTCATGAGGAAGAAATAAGTTTAACTTATGTCAAAGATATCTGGGGATTCCTTTATAGTCAAAAAAGATAAACTACTAAATATACAAAACTAAACATTCAGTTGCATAGTACATTTAATTAATGAATATCTACTATGCACTTTATCCGAAGACACTGAAAATCATGGTAAGAAATGAAGTCCCAGCCCTCTGAGAACTAAAAATGAGCTGATGTTAAAATGTCATGAATAAGAAACAGTGTTCAGTATGACTAAGCACTAGGAAAATGCAAACAAAAACATGAAACTACCTCACACACAGGATGGTTACCATCAAAAAGAAAAAAAGAGCAATAACAACAGAAAATAACAAGTGTTGGGGAGGGATGTGGAGAAACTGGAAGCCTTGCAAACTGTTAGCGGGAATGTTAAATAGTGCAGCTGCTATGGAAAACAGTATGGCAGTTCCTCAAAAAATTAAAAATAGAATCAACATACAATCCAGGAATTCCACTTTTAGGTATATACCCAAAAGAACTGAAAGCTGAGTCTTAAAGAGGTATTTGTACACACATGCAACACTATTCACAAGAGCTCGAAGGTGGATGCAAGCCACCTTTATGCCAGATGAATAAATAAAAATGCAGTATACACACAATGCCTTTGAAAGACATCAGATTCTGTTACATGCTTAACATGAATGAATCTTATGCTCCAGTACTAGAGTGCTCAAACTCACAGAGACAGAAAGCATAATGGTGGTTGTTAATGGCTGGGGCACTGAGAGATTGGGGAGTTAATGTTTTATGGGTACAGGTTGTCAATAATGCAGGACAAAGAAAAGAGTTCTGGAGATGGCCATAGTGGTGGTTGCAAAATATGTGTGTACTGAATACCACTAACTTTTTAAGATGGTAAAATTTAGGTGTATACTATACCGTAAAAAGAAAACTGGAAAAAGAAAAAATTGTCATGAACAAATTAACATGCAAATGTTCACACATTCCCAACTAAAGAGCCTGAAATACTACCGTTAAATAATCTGTAGGTTAGTTACTAAAATTCCTAAAATACTTTGCGGTATAAAGAAAACCTATGTTTTCTCTGGAATCCAAATAACATTTCTAATGATTTCACTTAACAGAGAAACGTTACATCAGAGTATCTCTGGAACGTGGCACAAAATTTCAAAAATTTCCTGAGATGCAATGCACAGTACAGCTCAAAGTTCATCACATTTAACATGTTAAATGTTGGGCCTTCTTTCCAAATTTTCTTTCTGGACACTATGTTGAAAAAAACAATTGGGAAACTGTTGAGAACTCCAAAACATCAGGGAAGAATTCCAATGCTGCTATAATTGGGCAAACTCACATGTATTTTCAAGATGCAGTTTTCTGATAAAGTATCAAAAGACTGAAATAATGCCAAATATGGGACAGCAGAGCAGTAAGGTCTGATCTTATACAGCCAATCCATGCTCTATCTTTGTATTTCTAATAACATGAAGGTAAGAGCTGGTATTAGAAGCGGCCAAGAGAGAGAGACAGAGAGAAAGGAGGACTGTTAAGAAGATGAACTGAACAAAAACATTTAAGAGGCAGTTTTTGTTTGTTTGTTTGTTTTCACCACATTTTGTGGTGCGCTGTCACTTTTGAAAGAAAAGTAGTAAAAAAAAAAAAACTGGCATAACAATATTCACACAAATTTGTTTTGCTAACTCATCAATTCACAGATAGAGCAGACTCCTCAAGACATTGAAGAGAGAGTGACTGACAGGGCAAAGGACAGAGAACAATGAAATAAAACTATATACTTTATGAGGACACAATCCCCATCTATTTTATTCTCTACTAATATCCCCAATGGGAAGCACAGAACCTCAGAAAGGACAGGGTTAAGAGTCAGGGAGTTACTTTAAAGGAGTTTGTTATACTGAAGTATAACTGGAGATGAAAAAAAACATAGCTATTTTCAATATTAAACACCAACACCAAGCAAACTGTGCCACATAATATCTAAATGTAACTGTTAGAAATTTAAGTTTTCAGTTTCTCATAAGAAACAGACAACCCAAACCTACTGCTACTTCCCATCCTTGTTACACAACTAATATTGAAATAATTACTTTTGTTAACAATTAAAGTAGGGACTAGGGTTAGGGTCAGAAAGGAGAGGAAAAAAGATATAAGCAGATACAAGCAGGGTTCCATGCAGATCAGACTCTAAGGGAGTAGAGCTGGCTAGCTCTGTGGCTTTTGTCCTCCAAGCCAATTTTGAAAGGGAAAAAACACTGGAAAAGAAAACACTGCAACTAACACCATGGCATCAGTTACCATGAAGCCAGAAAATCAGTCCTTTTCTGAAAGCTGAACATTTACACAGATATGTACGGCACATAAACCTAAAGTATATAATATACGGATATTTTTGAAGATATTATTTCTTAATGACCCTAAAAATATGACAAGCAGGAAAATTCCCAAGTACTGCAAGACAATTTACCCAACCTCTGCGCCTAATCTCCCCTATTCAACCTCTCTTGCAACAACTGCACATGCCAGTACAGCTAACATTGGATAATACTACTTTTCTCATTGTCCTTATCATTATCTACCCCCTCAATTAAATAACATTTCTAAAGGTTCTTTTCTCAAATGCTTATGACAATCTCACTTGCAGAGAGCACTCTTCAAAAACTAACCAGCCATAAAGTTCCTACAAATCTACCTCACTTAAGTACGCCCCCACCAAGAAAACCGCTATCAGCAAACAACATACAATAAAACTCAATTTTCTCTCTCTTCGTGGGTTGTTCATGGGTACAGAAGCTCTTTCTTCACCCATTTTCTGTATTTAGCTTTCTGTCTGCTCCCCAGAGGAAAGTGTTATGTCTCAAAGTGTGGAACAATTCATTCTGCTCTGTCCCATTCCCCTGATCTGGCCCAGTGTTCAGTCCTTCAGCTCAGAGGGAGAAGATAGGACTTGAGATCACTCTAGTGACATATCCAGTAGCAAATTCCACGGGACTACAAACAGGGGAAAGTAAGAATTGGGAGATAATTTGAAAGGTATGTTTCATCTTGTGTCCCAACAAAGTAATGCACTAAGCTTGGTTGGTGTTCCGAGGAAAAAATGAACCTTCACTTTAGAACTTTCTTTACAATATGGCTAAGAAGTGCTAGAATATTTATAAGATACTACTGGTAATTTCCCTCTGGTAAGCAAAAGGTGACAGAATGAGAAGGGAAAAGGGGGAAGAAAAGAACAATTTCTTGTTGTTACACTCCCCTCCATCCCTAGGTGCCATCATATTCAGGAGAAATGATTAACTTATCCAACCAGGAATTGGGCTTCCCAGGTTCGATCCCTGGGTCAGAAAGATCCCATCGAGTGGGAAATAGCAACCTACTCCAGTATTCTTGACTGGAGAATCCCATGGACAGAGGGGTCTAGCGGGCTGCAGTCCATGAGGTCGCAGCAAAGAGCTGAACACAGCTGAGCACACATGGATATCATAACCAGAAACTAAGATCAGTGGAATTTTAGCTGGTAGCCACAAGTCTTGAAGTCTGATATTTAACAGCTCCTTACCCCCTGCAGAGAGAAAGGCAGGATGAGAAAACTGGCTCATGACTAGAGGATTCTCAATGTGACTGAACAGAAGACTGAATTTGAATTTGCTGTTCCCCTTCTTGGTTCTCAGAATCACAGACTGCCCACCTCCCCAACAAGGAGACTCCAGCATCTGGGGGCAACAATAAGAGAAGATGAGAGAAAACAAGGCAGACAGAGGGAGAAAAACATCAGCCATGTTGCCAAACTAACAACTAAATCCATGACGTGGAAGAAGGAAACTAATAGCTAACCAAGACAGAATGGAATAAACAAAAGATCACGTCAAAACAGAATAGGCCTCCTCCCCTTTGACACACCAAACAATATAAAAGAAATTTAAACTATAACTACCTAACAACTATGAGAGCCTTTTATTCTGAAAGTTTGAAAATGAATGATGACTCTCCATGACTGAAATTTCAGAGGCTGTTTTTAATCCAAATGAATATTTTAAAGTGTTTAGACAATCAACTGTTTTTCCAACGACCTTGAAACTATCCGATGTTATCAAAGTGAGGTTTAAAACAAATAATATTTACATTTTAATGGTTAGTTAACAGTTAAGTCGTCCATAAACATAATCAACCTATCAAGCCCACAAAAAGAAAATCTTCCATATTAGGCTGCCCAGTTTCCATACAGATTTCAAATCTAACCCAACTCCACAAAGATGTGGGAACAAGTCTGGTAATTAATGGGAAAACAGCACAATGAGAAAATTTACAAGGAGGTTATATGGAGCACGGTTAGTACAAAAATCCCACTCCCAGAAGAGAATCAACGCCTCATCTCTATTCACACACATACGGGGGATAAAACAAATCTGCTACCAGAGATGAGGACAAATTAGTAAGGCAAATCTGTAGTTATTATCCTCTTAACTATTTTGTATTTATGGGGGGAGGGGGTTAAAAGATTTGCATCATGGTCAAATGCCTTTTAAAAAAAATCACGACGTGCAATTATTAACTGTCACCCGATTCTTATCCAGAGGACTGTCAAAAGGAAAAGGGGGAATGGCTGTCACTCTTTCTAAAACGTAAGGAGGAAAACGTGAAATCAGAACAGAATTAACTGCAGGACCATCACCACCCCCGCCCGCCTCGGTCTCACACCACAGGAATCCGTCTGATGGCACCAAGCGAGGCAGCGATTACCGGGCTCCCGGGGACAGGTTAGCGCCACGCGTGTGCGGCTCGGCCGCGCCTTCCCGGGTCACCACACCCCCTCGCCGAGGGGGGACCGCACTGCTCCGCGCTCGAAGCCGCCGCCGCCTCCCTCCCTCCAGCTTCCCGCACCGGCATCCTCAACCCCTCTCGGCGCGCATTCCCTGCCCGGGGTCTGCCTCGCGCCCGCCGCCCCCGACTCTGAGGAGACCACCGGCCTCCACAAGACTCCGTCCTCGGCGGCTCCCCGGCTCCGGCCCGCTCCTCCGGAGCACGTTCCGCCCCAACTCGGCCGCGGGGGGCGGGGGAGGGGGGTGAGGCGGAGGGCGGGAGCGCCTCCCCTCTCACCACGACCCCCGGGGAGGGACGTGAGGGTCCAGCTCACCTGGCTCGGGCGGCTCCTCCCTCGCTCTTGGCCGGCGGGGGCTGGGGGCCTCAGAGGGCAGCGCCGGCGGCCAGGCGGGCTGGAAGTCCGGGAAGGAGGGCAAGGGAAGGGGGGTCGGGATGCCGGGAGCCGCCTCCTTTCTCCGCCGCCGCCGCCGCCGCCGCCGCGGCTCCAGCAGCCAGGCCCGACGCCCTCACCCACTCACCCCCCGCCCCCTTGCTCACAGCCGCGCGGTTGGTGCGGCTCTCCCTCACCCCCACCCCGGCACACACTCAACCCCCCCACCCCACACACACACACACACACACACACACACACACACTCACCCCCGGCCGCTCCTCACTCCCTCACACTCCCTTCACACTCCCTCACTTGCCTGGCGTGCGCGCGCTCCCGCGCGCGACCCCGCTCGCACACAGCGCGCGCGACGCCGGCGGGGGCCGCCCCGCGCTCCCTGAGACCGAAGCGCCGCGCACCGCCCGCCCGCGTGCTGAGGACCCGCGCGCACCCCCGGCCCCGCCCTCCAGGCGCTGCTGCGGCGCGGCCGCGGGCCGGGGGCGGTGGCCGGCGAGCGAGGGGCTGAGCCAGCTAGCCAGCCAGTCGAACCCGGCCGAGCGGATCTGACACCTGCGTCGGGACCCGCCCCTCAGGCGCCCCGTCCCCATTCGCAGCCCTTGCGGCCTCTGGGGTCGAAGCGAAGCGGTGGGCGCGCGCACCCGGAGGGCTATGGGAGCGCGAGAGCGCTTCGAGGACGCGCCTTCCCCGCCCGCCCCCAAACCGTCCTCACTGAGAAAGGGAAACCGGTGAAGGGGCGAGGTCTGTTCCCAACTCGAAACCGCGTGGTGAATCCCTTCCGTTGTACATACCCTCCCCTCCCTCACAGCCCCTCCTCGGGCCCCACTTAGTCCACCCCTGACGCGAGCTCCCTGAGTCCCCGGACGCGGTGGGCGGTGTGCGTGTCCGCCCCTCGGCGCCTCCCGCCCGGCCCCGCCCACCGCCCGCGCTCCCCTGCGGACCCTTGTCCCGGCGAGTCCCTTCAAACGGTGGTCTCCCCTCCGGAGGCAGGAGGCAAAGATCTGGGGACAAAGATCGTAAATACCTCTGAGGTCCTTCCCCGTGTTCAGAGTAAGGACAATGCCTCTGTATAGTGTGAGGCCAATTTTTAACTACATCCTATGTTCTCAGGGCTTTTGGCAGGTTTTAAGATGCAGGCGGGGCCGCGTGGCACAGCCACCTCTACCACTTAGAAACCAGTGTAAACCTTGGGCAAATGAAGTTACCTAACTTTCTCTGAGCCTTTGTTGTGAACATAGTATGTTCCAAGGTTGCTGTGAGAATGAAATGTGATAATACACTTGAAAGCATTTTGTAAATTCTCAAGCTTTGCGTGAAAAGGAATGTTCACTTCAGTATGTTTCTTCACAGTATGGCTGAGAAGGGACAGATTTTTAAAAAGATGGTGCTGGTAATTGCACGCTGGTGAGGAAGGTCCAAAAACTCCTCTGCAAAGGAGCGTTAAGAATATGAATCTGTTGAAAACAACCCAAATGTGAATGGGGAAGGAAGATGTGTATAGGTAGGAAGGAATACTATTCAGCCATAAAAAAGAATGAAATAGTGCCCTTTGTAGAAAGGTGGATGACCCTAGAGAGTATCCATACTCAATGAACTTAAACCAGACAAAGACCTATACCATATGCTATCACTTATATGTGGAATCTAAAATATGACACAAATGAAGTAACATCTACAAAAGAGAAACAGACTGGGAACAGGCTTCAGAGAGTGGAACTGGGGGAGATGGCTTGGAAGTTTGGGATTAGCAGTTACAAACTCTTATAGTGAATGGATACACAAGGTCCTACCATATAGCACAAGGAACTATATTCAATATCCTGTGATAAACCATATTTATATGGAAGATAGTCATTTCCAAATAACCTTACTTATTTCTTACCCCCAGATATCCCCAGCTGTGCTACAGTTGTGTCCTAACAAGTCAGCCTTCTTGCAGATCACAGTAGCTTCTCAGTCCCTTCAGCCAACAAATTCTTTTCAGCATTCCTTTCTCAATCTTTACAGTCTGCTTTCTAATTTATTTACCACAGAGTCCCCTGACTGAGAAATGTAGCAGGATTTAGGGTGTTGTACTGCTGTTACTATATGTTATGACACTGAGCGTAACCTAGAATAGTGAACAATTTTCATCAAAGATACACATAGAGGGGCAAAAGTGCTATATGACCTATTGTTGTCTAGCAGCTAAGTTGTATGACACTCTTTTGCAACCCCATGGACTGTAGCCCACCGGGCTGTCCTGTCCATGGGCTTTCCCAGGCAGAAATACTGGAGTGGGTTGCCATTTCCTTCTCCAGGGTATCTTCCTGACTCAGGGATTGAACCCACATCTCCTGCATTAGCAGGTGGATTCTTTACCACTGAGCCAACAGGGAAATACATATGATCTACAACCTTCAAGAGAAAGGGGGGAAAGGTCTACAGAACTAAAATGTTACTACATAGTCTACTCTGATACTATCTCCTGGAACATAAAGTACTTCTCTTCAATCTGAAGAGGAAAAGAGAATTATTTTGTAATCAAAGCTTGATCACAGAGATCTGACCACAGTGAGCCCAAGAAACACAGGAAAACTAGCACAGAGAAAAGGTTGCCGACATGCCCAACAGAGGATCCCAATTCACAGTGCCATGAACATCCAGGAAAACCAGGTTGTATAGGTGAAAGTGTGGATAGGGAGTACTAGACTAGTAACTAACTAGCTGCTTATCTTTTTCTTAAATGCTATCAATCATTCAATACACTATCACTATATGCCAGACACATCCTAAGAAATTCAGAAAACACAGCAATTTTGCTTTCATGTAACCTAATCAGGGAAACAAACAAACCTGGGAGTATATTTTTAAAAAACAAAACCAATGAGGGACTTCCCTGGTGGTCCAGTGGCTAAGACTCTGTCTTCCTTTCCTGTTCGGGGAACTAGATCCCACAGGCCTAAGACCTGGCGCAGCCAAATTAAATACATAACTTTAGAAAAAGAAAACACAAAGCTAGTGGCATGACACTGTATTTTTAGCATTTCCATAGTGGGAAAGCAAGGTCCAGTTTCTTAGTTTCAATCATAGGTTCGAAGTAGTTATAGGTTTCACAGGTTGATGGTAGTTATGTCTGGACAGGTAAAGACTCACATATCTTTTGGGGAACCGTGTAGTTTATCTTGATTTAATCATGCACCGTTTGTTTTTAACCCATAAATTAATACTCTTCAGAAGAGGGTCAGTTGAATCCCTTGAGAAGACATGTTATTAGTAACCTTACATCTCTGGAGTCAGGTAAATCTGATTTATCTGATTTGAAATCCTAGCTTTATTTACTGGTGTCATGGGATCGTCGCCTCAGTTTTCTCGTCAACAAAATGAAGATTATTTCATTGAACTTTAAGGACTCATGAAAGTGAAAGTGGCTCTGTCGTGTCTGATTCTTTGCAACCCCATGGACTATACAGTCCATGGAATTCTCCAGGCCAGAATGCTGGAGTGGGTAGCTATTCCCTTCTCCAGGGGATCTTCCCAATTCAGGGATTGAACCCAGGTCTCCTGCATTGCAGGTGTATTCTTTACCAATTGAGCCACCAGGGAAACTCAAGGATTCATGAGGTAACATAAATATAATGCACTATATAGAAACTGCACATTAGCTATTATTATACATGGCTGATACCAAAATAGTCAAATACCAAAGAGAAGTTATACAATGTTCAGACATGTGGTGATAGTACAAATATACATATTTACTGATGTCCCTTTGATTGTGAGACCAACTCTACCCTGAATAATATGTGAGACAAAGTTAAAGTACATCCTTTGCATAAAGCAAAACATTTCCAGATTTTTGTTCCTAGACATAATAGAACCACTGGGGAGCTTACATCAGAATATCTGGGGTTGAGGTCCAGACACCAGTATTTGCTAACACTCTTCTGGGAATTCTAATGTGCACCCAAGCTAAAGACCAAGGTTTAGACACCAGAGATGCTGGAATTATCTGTATGACTTTATTAAAATGCTCTTGGTGGACAGTGTGAAAACAGTAATGGGGGAGGCACATAAAACAGAAGATTTGATGAAACAAAATCTCCCAACAAAGTTGCCCAGGTTCTCTCTGATTCCACTCAAGTTGCACTGGTGTATAGTTACCTCAGTCAGAAAAGCATAACTCATCTACCTCGGAGACTGCAGGTCAAGCAAAAATCTTTAAGTACCCCATAGCCACCATCTGGTGCAAGTCTTCACCTCCTGGGGTTAAAGACAAAGAAACCAGCTGGGATTTGATCAAAACGAAAGGCCCAAAGTAGTAAAAAGAAAAACTATAAACAGGAAGGAATCCAGGATTGTTATCAGTACCTAAAATAGTGTCCACCAGTGGGATATCTAATGTGATTTTTGGGGGTGGAGAAAAGGTAGTGAGTCTTCTATCAGAATGTACACAAACAAATAAGGAACAGTAGCAGCAGCTGCAGTCAGTCTAGCTCTCCCCAGGCTTCCTCTCCCAGAGTCAGCCGGCTAGAACCAGCCTGGCAACAACAGTCTTCACAGTTAGAAATCGCTAAACCCTGATCTAGCCTTTCTCCACCCACGTCCCTCCTCCTTTCCCTCCACTCCATTTCTGCGCAGTAAGCTGAGTGCCTCTAACTATGCTAAGAAAATGTCAGTGCCAACACAAAGGAGGATGGGGTGTGAAGAGGCAGGAAAGACGGTACATTGGCTGAATCACAGAAGGAAAAAGTGTAAAGGAAAAAGAAAGAGCACAATGTAGGCTTTTTTTGTCCCCTTCCTTTAGTTGTATCTGCCCACTGTCTCTTTTACTATACTACACAAGAGTACACAGAACGTTTAATGCAGATTCCTTAGCCTTCACCTTTGACTTTCTGAATTTGCCAGAGTATCTGAATTTTTTCTTTTTTGAGCCAAACACAAGCAAAATTATAGAATCAGCCAATAGCCTGCAAGCATACCATGTAATTCTTAGACACATGAAAGTTTGAGAATAGTGTCTTAAAGAAACAAGCCATCTGTAAAATATTCTTAATTTAAAGCACTCGGCATTTATAAACTCAATGGAAGCCCCAAGCAACCTTGTAATGTTGAGTAAATATTGTTAGTCTCTTCTAACAGAAGAGAAAATTGAGGCAATGAGGTAACATCATTGGTGGCAATTTCCCAGTCTCCGGATTCTCTATCCACTGGAGTTTACTAAAAGTATCTAAATCTAGGCTTCCCTGGTGGCTCACTGTGTAAAAGAGTCTTCCTGCCAACGCACGAGACCTGGGTTCAATTCCTGGGCGGGGAAGATCCCACATGCCACAGAGCAACTAAGCCCGTGAGCCACAACTATTGAGCCTGTGCTTTAGAGCCCGGGAACGAGAACTACTGACACCCGTGCACCCTAGAGCCCGTGCTCCACAAGAGAAGCCACCGCAATGAGAAGCCCGCATACTGCAACTGGAGAGTAGTCCCAGCTCTTTGCAGCTAAAGAAAAACCCCAACAGCAATAAAGATCCAGTACAGCCAAAAATAAATAAATAATAAAAGCAAAATTTTATTGGTTGTATCTCAATCTAGGAAGAATGGAAGGAGAGAGAATGGACTAAGCAAATGTGGAAAGGTAACAGCATGTTCTCTTTAAAGAAATAATAGGGGGAAAAAGAAATAGGGGAGAACCCTCCACTCAGGGCAGAGAGTCACCTGATTGAATTTGTTGACATTTCAACCTTAGAACTGGTATCAAACCACACGAGAGCTGTTGGATCTGCCATGAATGTCACAATACCACCTTGAATGATTAACAAATATTTACAGATTGAATGGATGAAAGAATGAATGAGTTCTGGGATCATTCTAATGACCTGCCACCATATTGATTGCTCTGGTCCTGTTGCTGTATTTTTCACATTTAAAAAGTTAGACTAGGGCTTCCCTGGTGGCTGTGTGGTAAAGAATCTGCCTGCCAATGCAGGAGATGCCGGTTCAATCCCTATCTCAGAAGATCCCATGTAGCATGGGGCAACTAAGCGTGTGTGCCACAACTACTAAGCCTGTGCTCTGGAGCCTGGAAGCCACAACTGCTGAAGCCCTAGAGTACTCGGCAACAAAAGTAGCCACCAAAATGAGAAGCCCTCGCACTGCAACTAGAGAGTAGCACCCACTCTCTGCAATCAGAGAAAAGCCTGAGCAGCGACGAAGACCTAGTACACCCAATAAGTAAATAAATAAATTATAAAAAGTTAGACTGGGGAGCTCCATTCATTAGTCTGAGTTCGTGTAATTATCTTTGATGCAAAGAAACAGAACAATATCTATTCGTTTTGTTTTTAAATCACTCTTGCTCTCTTGGGTTTCAAACCCAGGGTGATCATTAAGCTAGACTTATTTAATCTTCCTTACTTTTCTCGTAGGTTAAATAGAAAACTCCACCTGACTCCCCCAACTAACTGGTTCCTTGATTTTTCATCTCAGTGTCTCTCAATTTGGGATTCATCCTGGCAGCATGAGGAAACACTGAAAAGAAAGAAAGAAAAAAAAGGAAAAAGAAATTTTATGTTGAGTGACACAGTGCAATTACTAGGCAAATCTCTAATATGAAAGTTCCAAACCTTCCTGCTAGTTTTCCAGAAGTTTTCGGGACAATTAGGACAGACAAGCTAGGCCAAGATTGTTGTTGTTGTTTAATTGGTCAGTCTTGTCCAACTCTTTATGACCCTATGGACTGTAGCTCTCCAGGCTCCTCTGTCCACGGGGTTTCCCAGGCAAGAATACTGGAGTGGGTTGCCATTTCCTTCTCTAGGGAATCTTCCTGACCCAGGGATCAAACCTGTGTCTCCTGCATTGGTGGCGGATTCTTTACCACTGAACCATCTGAGGAACAGAGAGGTTGAATAACTTGTTCAAACTTACACAGCTATTACTAGCTAGCAAGTGGCAAAGCTATGATTTGAATTCAAGCATCAAAGTACATACTCTGAACCAACTTCTTATAAACCCTCAATGACTGCACAGTTGATTTTGTCTGCAGTTTCCTCCTACTACGTAGTATGTAAACTAGTATTAGGATAGCAATGCCTGATATTTTGACTTATGTCTCTAACATAACATACGATTGATAAATAACAGTGTGTATGTGTGTCAGAATTTGTCACAAAGGATCTACAAATCCATCAATCAAACATATAAAGATTCAACCAAAAAACTATTACTGTTACTCTCTGAATATGTATAGATTCTACTGTGATCAACAAAGTACCAATTAATTTGTCATAGATGGATTTGCTAAAATCACAGAAGATTTTTTATCATTAAGCTTCTTCTCAAATTTCAGTTACTAAACATAAAAACTACTATTTTGTGGGAAACTGTGAAATGCTTTGAGGTTCAAAAGGGACCCATTAATAGGCTAGGGCAAAAAAAGATTTAGAGGAAACTCAGGGTTTACTAGACAAACCAGGGTTCATGCCTGACAGAGAGGGCAGAAAGTAGGTCAGTGTCCCTGGCAGTCAGAGCTGGTAGAGAGTAATGTCACCCGAGAAATGGGAGGAGGGGAGGGGGGAGGGGGAAGGGAAATGGAATTTAAGGTGGAGAAGTGGAGACCCTTTGAGGTGGGGAACTGTTGGGGCAGGCGGGGAGGAATTTACAGAGGCGGGCTTAAAGCCTGCCTTTCACCGGCTAATGGCAGAAACAGCTGAATCTCTGCTTCCTCCTCCTTTTTCCCCAGGCTGCTTTCTCCCAGGCCTTATTCCCTACCTCGGATCAACATCAGACCCCCTCTGCTGGAGACAAAGACACTGGAGAAGGGAATGAGGAAAAAGACAAGCCTGAAGAGGAATAATTTCCATAATGGAGAGAGTGGTGAGAAGTGAAGAGAATTTTAATCAAATCCAGGGAAACATGATGAGAGAGAAGAAGGAACAAGGCAGATGAAAAGAAAGGGAGAGGATGACTGAATAAAATAAAAGACATATTAATGAATGGAGGACAAGTAGTACCGGAAATACAGTTATAATAATCTCTAATGTTTTAAAAATGAAGCAAGCAAAGACCTGAGGAAGACATTGTAATGACTGCAATTTGAAACCATCCAAAATATGTACTGTTTTTGCAACAAAGCAAAACTGATAGGGTCCCAATTAAGACTTCTCTCCCCAGCCCACCTCCAAGTTAAAAGTTATGCTATTTATCCATGGAAATCTAGAAGTTCTCATGACTAAGTTGAATACCTCACTCCAGGTGTAGGTAGTCCCTGTCAAATTGTTAATAATCATAGTAATAACAATAACTACTTCTGGAATGTAGAGACTGTATTTCAACACCCCTGTTTTTGAAATATCGTGGACATCATGAACTATTTCAATCACTAAACAATTTTAAAGAATTAAAATGAAACAAATTGCTGATCAAAACTGAAT
Source organism: Capra hircus (assembly GCF_001704415.2). Taxonomy (NCBI): domain Eukaryota; kingdom Metazoa; phylum Chordata; class Mammalia; order Artiodactyla; family Bovidae; genus Capra; species Capra hircus. Next base: position 100,110,289 of record NC_030812.1, on the reverse strand, counting down.
GTCCTTGGTGTGAGCCTATCCAGGGATGCCCCCCCCCCCCAAATAAAACCCCAAACTGGACATCTTTCCATTACAGCCAATAGCTCTCTGGTCTAATAACAGCACCGAACAAACAAAAAAAAACCCTATCTCTCATTTAAGAACTGGCCATGAAATTAAAAGACGCTTACTCCTTGGAAGAAAAGTTATGACCAACCTAGATAGCATATTCAAAAGCAGAGACATTATTTTGCCAACAAAGGTCCGTCTAGTCAAGGCTATGGTTTTTCCAGTGGTCATGTATGGATGTGAGAGTTGGACTGTGAAGAAAGCTGAGCGCTGAAGAATTGATGCTTTTGAACTGTGGTGTTAGAGAAGACTCTTGAGAGTCCCTTGGACTGCAAGGATATCCAACCAGTCCATTCTAAAGGACATCAGCCCGGGGTGTTCTTTGGAAGGAATGATGCTAAAGCTGAAACTCCAATACTTTGACCACCTTATGCGAAGAGTTGACTCACTGGAAAAGACTCTGATGCTGGGAGGGATTGGGGGCAGGAGAAGAAGGGGACAACGGAGGATGAGATGGCTGGATGGCATCACCGACTCGATGGATGTGAGTTTGAGTGAACTCCAGGAGTTGGTGATGGACAGGGAGGCCTGGCATGCTTTGATTCATGGAGTCGCAAAGAGTCGGACACTGACTGAGTGACTGAACTGAACTGAAGTGAACTGAGTGTTCCTTTCTGGATAATTGTTAAGTTTTAAACTATCCCCTGGTGTAACCAAAATATATGTGTAATGTACCTGCCAAGATGAATTGTGTCTAGAAAGAAGGGAGGAAAAACTAGGAAATAATCTCATTAAGTTACCAGAGGAAGTAAGGATATATATATATACACACACACTATATACTATGTATAGTATATAATGACTATATATGTATATATATATAGTGCCTACATTTGGAAGAATGTGGCTTTTCTTTCTCTCTTCCTTACAAATTTCTTCCAAGTGAGGAATTTTTCCAGCTTATATTCTGTTTCTCATTCATTTCTCCTTTCTCCAATTTTTTTCTTATTGCAACAGCTTCTCTGTTTCCACCTCAGGTTGCCCCCATATTTCCTTCTGACTCTGCTGCCTCTTGGCTTGGTCAGCCAGACTTCTACGCCACTCTGAGAGCTGGAATCTGAAACAGCGCATTTGGCAAACAGTCAGTCACACATACCACACAACCACAAACAAGCACTCTGACTGCAAAATCCTTTCAACGGGACATTCCTGTTTCTTGCAGTCAGCAGTTCACATAGACCCGCCATCTGAAATAAGCAACGCATACATTCACATGCATTCTGCATGCACATGGCCTCCGCAGTCAGCTCACAAAGACACAGTATCTGCAGAAAGGTCTTGCGGGCAGCATACACAGACAGCGCATTCCCCGCCCCCTTCCATGGCTCTTCCTGACTGGCTCTTTCTCCCAGCCACCTCCGCCCCTCCTGCTGCCTGGCAGTGACTCCCCTCCTTTTCCGGCAGTTAAGTAACTGCGGTACCATCCATCACTGCCCCAACAGAACCTCGGGTGAAGCGATTGTTTCCTGAAGCTCTCTTTTCCCCAGACTGGGAACTTGCTCTTGCAAAAGGACAGTCAGAGCAGAACCTTCTGGAACACAATACTGTGGCCTGGTCCCTAGTGTCCTAACTTGTTTGCACAGAGTTTAATTTTGCCGTGGGAGGCTTGGGGAGAAGGAAAAAGGAGAAAGGAAACAAAAAGAAGGGAAGGAAGGAGAGAAAGCCGCGGGAGGCATTTCCATGAAGACAACTTCAACAAAAGCAGAGAAACAGAGTTAGGAGGGGACAGCAGAGGAGAGACAAAACGGAAGTGTGAAAATAAACGGAGAAACTAAGAAAAAAGAAGTATAAAGATTTATTGAAATTTTTGTTACCCACTAAGTAACTGAGGTGATTCTAGAAGTAGGTCAGAAGATTCAGTAGGTGAATCAGAGATAAAACAATCTCCTGATGAGATTGTATCATTTGAAATGTCTGAAAAAGACAAAACAGACAACAGTCACAACAGGAACACAAACTACACATTTGAAAGATGCTTGGAAAGAAAGTACATTTGAATTTCAGTTAAACTAACAGATGTCTATCCCAAATAGTGCAATTTTTGAGATATACTAAAATTATTAGTGCGGGTCAAACTTATTTAACCATCCTGCATGTTTTCTGGCAGTCACATCCTCAGAGGAAGTTTGAGAAATACTGGTATGAAGAAGTCTGAAGTCCTCGCTCTTAGTAAGAACAACTGGAGGTGTTCTTATCCCCATTTGCAGTTTCTAATCCCCACGCCAGTCACACCAGACTGAAAGAAGAAGCTCAAGCTTCATTGTGATGTACATTGGATTATTTTGATGCGCTAAGGCTTGATAACCACTCTTCCTCACAGTTCTTTCATGGAGCCCTCCCTAAATCTGCATGTGTTAATTAAATTAGGGGGCCATTAGAATGAATGGCCACCAAGTAGAATATAAGGTCTTATGGAAGAACCCCCGAAACGAACATTTTGACCAACATAATACATCCCACCAATATTTTTCTTGCTTCTCCCTTTTCCTTATAAAAATCTCAACTCCCATTGAAGCTGCTCAATTAGAATTGATTTTTGTTCATGTATACTCGTAAAATACTCCGATTTTAAAAATCTGAGTCATGGGGCATGACTGTAGCTTGCCTTGGTGTCTTTGTTTTGGGGCTTCCCTGGTGGCTCAGACAGTAAAGACTCCATTTATAATGCAGGAGACGGAGGTCTGATCCTTGGGTAGGGAAGAAATCCTGGAGAAGGGAATGATGACCCACTCCATTACTGTTGCCTGGAGAATTCCGTGGACAGAGAAGCCTGGAGGGCTACAATCCATGGGGTCCCAAAGAGTTGGACACAACTGAGCAACTAACATTTTCACATACTCTTAATATGCCTCAGTTGGTCTTTTAGCTTTCTGTTGTCAGCAGAGGAAACAGAAGGAGCTCCTGAGTGGCCTCCTAGAGAAATGAGGAACCATGTAAAAGTACCCACTTAGCCCCTTTAACGCATGGCTTCTCTGGAGGATGTGGCTGAAACCCTCTTGGATCCTTGGGTTATGAGCTGTCAGACTTTATCTGAGCATTTCATCTTTCCAGATTGGGTCCAGAAATCAGCCAAAGTCAAACTTGGTCCAACTTAAATTAAAACCAGACTGGGTTGGGGATGGGATTGGATCTGACCTAAACTGAACTGGGTCCAGTGTGAGCCTGAAGGTGAATAAATTTTAAAACTGAACAAGTATATTAATCTCACCAAAGATAATCTTGAATTGCAGTGGCCAGAGTGGGGGAACTTTTAATTTTTAGATCCAGTCAAGAGATGCCCTAGACAACAAGGATTCCCAGCCTCTCTGACGAGTAGAAGGAAAATTATGTATCCTCCTCTACAGTTTCTCTGCTTCCCAGGTGGCTCAGTGGTAAAGAGTTCACCTGCCAGTGCAGGAAATGCAGGAGATCCTGGATCAGTCCCTGGGTAGGGAAGGAGGAAATGGCAACCCAATCCAGTATTCTTACCTGAATAATCCCATGGACAGAAGAGCCTGGTGGGCTTCAGTCCTTGGTGTCGCAAAAGAATCAGACACGACTTGGCAACTAAACAACAAGTTTCTCTGCCTGCCTGGGGCACTCAGGTTTTCGGTTCTTAGGGACATATGCAGGCAGCTCAGCCCCAAAATATAGCTGGACAGAAACGTGGGCTATTTGTGGCTAGGGTCCTACTGACTGTCTTTAGTCAGACTGGCTTGCTGTCTTTGGGTTATTTTTGGAAGTAGCTCCAGATCTAGAAAGGTATTATCATTCGCATCCTCTTTGGAGACACCTCTTGGATCCCTGGGATTGTTCCAAACTACCAGGAAATTTTACTGTTTGTCCCAGCTGAAACCTGACAAAATATTTGAGGGAGGGGAGGAGAAGATCTACATTTTTTTAAAGTAGGCCTGTGGTCAAAAGTTGGCCTAATTGGAAGTAGATATTAGAAGTCTTTTTTTTTTTTAAGGCATTTTCTCCTAAGCTAAAATGAAACTATGTACCCAAAGGGAAAGACAAACATGCTGAGGTCATTGTGGAAGCATTTAGGAAAACATTCCAGAGACCCACAGCTCTAAATCTAGAACACAGGAATCTAGATTTTCATCTTAATTCATGTATTTGGGTGGGTGGATCAGCCTCTTGATTTCATTTAGCCTATTCTTTTGAGGATTAAAAACAACCATACTTACCCCTCTAAGTGAAGTCCTTATAAGAACAGAAATTCAGCTCTGGAAGGAATTCAAAGCCTAGAGTAAAACTCAGGTCGACTCTGTGGAGTCAGTCAGGCCCCTTGGGAAAAACAGGCCTGCTAACCTGTTTACAGGATTCTTGGCAGCCTTTCCAGGTAAAGGAAGGTCACTTCCTGCCAGGCCCTTAAATCTGGCAATTATCCCTAAATCTATAACTCAGGTCATATAGTTGCACAACAAAAGTCCTAAAGCTTTCTTGCTAGGATGGTCTTGGATAATAGAATTGTTTGACCTTACTTATCAGCTTAACAAGGAGGAAACTGTGCCATGGCAGAATGCCTCCTGTCACACTTGGATTAACACCACTACACACTGGTATTGTGCTAAATACATGAGATTAATAAATAAGCCACTTGCCTTTGGTGGGTTGATGACCCTTCAGGTACATTCCCTGATTTATTTGATAACAACTGGTTTGGTTCATAGGAAGTTCTGATTAAGGAATATACCTCTCACTCTTGGTATTATCCTCCTTATAGTCTGTGAAAAACTGAGTCATTTGAAAAGACCCTGATCCTGGGAAAGATTGAAAGCAGGAGGAGAAGGGGATGACAAAGGATGAAATGGTTGAATGGCATCACTGACTCAGTGGACATGAGTTTGAGTAAACGCCGGGAGTTCGTGATGGACAGGGAAGCCTGGTGTGCTGCAGTCAGTGGGGTTAGGTCAGAAAGACACGACTGAGTGACTGAACTGAACTGAATAATAACCATGCTTGGTTCCTTGGCGCACTGTGTTCTCCCACAGGTCTTAAATGCACATTCATAGCCATCAGCTGCGTGTCAAATGATTTCATTGTGCTTGCAGAACAGAAACAAGATGAATAACCAAAAAAAATTATTTTTTCCTTTTTGGCCGGGCCATGCAGCTAGTGGGATCTTAGTTCCCCCAACCAGGGATTGAACCCCAGTCCTTGGCAGTGAGAGCACAGAGTCTTAATCACTGGACTGCCAGGGAACTCCCCCAAAACAAATTCTGTGAACCTGACATCATAATCAGTATCACAATGAGACAAAAGCAACTTAATTCTGATGGTGACTGAGGAGTTCTGCTAATACTAAATTTTTGGTGAATCTCCCATGTACAAGAGGATGGTCAGAAGGGAGAAATCGTTAATTAAGCAGGGAGCCATTAGACTGTGGAGGCTCTAATTCCAAGGTGGCTGTATATAAGCAAACCAAAATCTAAGCCTGTAAATGTCTCAAGGTTACGAAATTGAAACTTAAGGGTTGTTGCTGTTCAATGGCTAAGTCATATCAGACTCTTTGCAACCCCATGGACTGCCACAGCACACCAGGCTTCCCTGTCCTTCACCATCTCCCGGAATTTGTTCAGATGCACGTCTATTGAGTCATTGATACCATCCAACCATCTTATCCTCCTCTTTTGCCCCTTCTCCTCCTGCCCTCAATCTTTCCCAGCATTGAGGTCTCTTCCAATGAGTCAGCTCTTCCCATCACGTGCCCAAAGTTTTGGAACTTCAGCTTCAACATCAGTCCTTTCAATCAATATTCCAGGTTGACTTTCTTTAGGGATTTGATCTCCTTGCTGTCCAAGGCATCAGTTCTCAGCCTTCTTAATGGTCCAACTCTCACATCTGTACAGGACTACTAGAAAAACCAGAGCTTTGACTATACAGACCTTTGTTGGCAAAGTGTTGTCTCTGCTCTTTAATACACTGTCTAGGTTTGTCACAGCTTTTCTTCCAAGGAGTTAGCCAACCACAAACAGCCATATAGGCCTTAAGTTATAGCCAAGCAATAATTCTCTTGCTTTGCTTCTGCCTTTTTTTCTACAAAAGTCTCACTCCAAGAAACTAGGTGTGTTTTTTTTTTTCCTACATACCAAATGTGTGGATCTGACTCTCTGACACTTCCCAATTTCCAAACACTAGCAGGGTATCCTACGATTCAGTTAGATTGCAAAATTACATAACCAGGGTTAGTGTTGGACCTCTCAAGTCTGGGGCTTAGTGCCACAAGACTGCTTCCACTTCTGCTGCCAGTTACAAGTCCTGCCTCCTGTACTTCTGAACACCGGGCTATAAATCAGTGTTGTCACAATCTTTTCCTCAAGTTCAATAATTTTGTTAAATGACTCACGGAACTCAAGAAAGTATTTTACTTATTCAGTATTACCCATTCATTGTAAAGGCTAGAAACAGGAGCAGCCAAAGGGACGGGGCGTGCTGGGCAAGGTATGAGGGAGGAATACGCAGAGCTCCTGTACCATCCTTGGGCACTGTACTGTGACAGCACTGGGATGTATTCCCCACACGATACACTCTCCAAACCCCTTCCATCAGGTAATTTTTATGGAGCTCCATGGTATGGGGGAGGATCAAATCATAGTCCATCAACAATAATTCATACCTCCTTGGAGATGGGGAGATGGCTGAAATTTTCAACCTTCTAATCACATGGGTAATTAACCCAGCAATGAACATTCATCCCATGATGATCCTAGAGTCCCCAACACCAGTCATCTCATTAGCTTAGAATAGACAAGTAACTTTTGATATTCCCAGGGTTTTATGTGCTGCGTACTAGGAGGGAGGGAGACGGGGGCAGCAGAAACCCAGTAAAAGGAACTACTTAGGAGATGCAAGAGAAGAGGCTTCCATCCTTGGGTGGGGAGGATCCCCCGGAGGAAGAAGTGGCAATCACTCCAGTATTCTTGCCTGGAAAATTCCCATGGACAGAGGTGGGCTACAGTCCATGGGGTCGCAAATAGTCAGACACGACTAAGTGACTGAACACACAGGTATAAACCTAACAGAATATATACAAAGGATCAAAGGAAACCATAAGCTCTGAAAAAAGAGATGTTAGTTCTTTCCAGTTGATCTATAGACTCAATATGATCCCAATCAAAATTCCAGCAAGTTATTTTCTGAATGTCCACAGACTGACCCAGACCAAGAACAGACAACAAAATGGAGGACTGAAACTAACTGACCTCAAGACTTACTATTGAGATCCTTTGAACTACAACTTGCTTGATAAATGATAACCCGTAACCTGCCTTCATTGACCAAGCTTGCTTTAATTGTTCTTGCAGATTGCATACGCTCAAAACTTCACGTAGCTTAGATGAAACGTCATAAGGCTTCTTTAACAGCCCTTATAAATAACACCTCTGATGTATGCATGCTACACTACAATTGCTTAAATTGTTTTTCAGAAAGTGGGAGCTAGTCTTGTCCAGGTCAAACCAACCACTGGGCCTGATAACCTTTGACATCAGGGGGTCAAAACTTCCACTCTCGGATCATGCTGATGCTTCTTTCTGAACAAGCATCCCATGAGAAGCATGAAAATCAGATATACCTGCACAGAACACTGATTACTTCACCTTTACCTTGCCTCCCATTCTTTTCCCTGTAGGAAGCCCCACTTCAGGCCACCCTGCTTCTTTGTCTCATAAACATCCCAAGCTCTTCACCTTTCGGGAGGTGGATTTGAGCTTGGTGCTCCTTGCTTGGCTGCTTCATGAATATACCCTTTCTCTGCAGCACACCTCTGTGTCTCAGCATTTGGCTTTCTGTGCATCAAACAGTATAAAGTTACAGTAATTAAGGCAGTGTGGTATTGGCAACAAAAGATCAAAGATACATGATAGAGTCCAGAAATAAGCCTACATAAATAACAACCAGGTGATCTAGAACAAAGAATAAAAGGCAATACAATTAAGAAATGGTCCTGTGACTTCCCGGGTGGTCAGTGGTTAAGAATCTGCCTGCCACTGCAGGGAACACGGGTTCAATCCCTGGTCTAGGAAGATTCCACATGCTGCAGGGCAACTAAGCCCGTGTGCCGCAACTACTGAGCACAAGCGCTACTGAAGCCTGCAAGCTCAAAAGCCTGTGCTCTGCTACAAGAGAAGCCACCGCAATGAGAAGCCCTTGCACCACAACCAGACAGAAGCCCCCACTCACCACAACTGGAGAAAAATCCTCATAAAGCAAAGACCCAGCACAACCAAAAATAAATAAATAAATAATTTTTTAAAAAAATGGTATGGAACAGCTGGACATCCACATGCCCTCCCCTCACCCCGCAAAAAGAATCTAGACACAGACCTTATGCTCTTCTCTAAAAGATTTAGAGAAATGTGTCATAGACCTAATATGAAAAGCTATAAAATTTCTGGAAGATAACATAGATAAATGACCTTGGGTATGGTGCTGACTTTTTCACATACTAAGTCACTGTCATTAATAAGCTGAAACTTCATTAAAATTCCAAAATTCTGCTTAGCAAAACATGGTCTCAAGAGTATGAGGAGACAAGCCACAGACTGGCAGAAAATATCTGCAAAATACATATCAGGAAAAGAATAGGTATCCAAAATATACAAATAACTTAAAAATCAACAATAAGACAAATAAACAGGGACTTCTCTAGCGGTCCAGTGGCTAAGAATCCACTTTCCAACGCAGGGATTTGGGTTCAGTCCAGGGAACTCAGATTCTGTCCCTGGTCGAGGAACTAAGATCCCACCTGCCATGGATCAACGCAGCCGGAGGGGTCCAACTACTGAGCCCAAGTCCTCGAGAGCCATGCCTAAGACCCAATGCAGCCAAATAAGTAAATATTAAAAGAAAGCAACTGATTTTAAAATGGGCAAAAGACCTGAAACATGTACCTCACCAATAAAAAATAAGATGCCAAATAAGCAAATGAAAAAACGCTCCATACCCTATGTCATTAGAGAAGTGAGAATTAAAAAACAATCAGACAACACTACATGACTATTAGAGTGGCGGAATCCAAAATACTGATGACATAAAATAAGGACAAGGATGTCGAGCAACAGGAACTCCCATTCACTGCTGAGAATCCAAAATGGTACCACCAATTTGGAAGACAGATTAGTTTCTTATAAAACTAAACATACCCTTACCATATGATCTAGTCTCAAGCTCCTTGGTATTTATCCAAAGGAAAAACTTATGCAAAAAATTGCACATGTCTGCTTATTGCAGCTTCATACTTGCCCAAACAGAAACAATCGAGTAGGTGAATGCAGTTTAACTGTTATTCAACACTGAAAAGAAATAAATTACCAAGCATGAAAAAGCATGGACTGAACCTAAATGTATTATGATCAAGTAAGAGAGGCAATCTGAAAAAAACCACATACCATATGATTCCAACTATATGTATCCTGAAAAAAAAAAAAAAAAAAACTAAGAGGCAGCAAAAAGATCAGTTGTTGTCGGGCTCAGAGAAGGGGTCATGAAAATGCAGAGCACAGAGTACTTTGAAGGCAGTAAAACTACTCTGTACAATACTATAATGGTGGATGCGTATCAGTACACATTTGTCAAAACCCACATAATGGACAGCATTCTAAATTAGAGTGAAGTGAAGTGAAGTCACTCAGTCGTGTCTGACTCCTTGCGACCCCATAGACTGCAGCCTTCCAGGCTCCTCTTTCCATGGGATTTTCTAGGCAATAGTACTGGAGTGGATTGCCATTTCCTTCTCCAGGGGATCTTCCCAACCCAGGGCTCAAACCCGGGTCTCCCGCACTGTAGACAGAGGCTTTACCATCTGAGTCACCAGGGAAGTCAAATTAGAGTGAACCCTAATTTACTCTTGTAACAGTGGACTTCCCTGGTCTGACAGTGGGGAAGAATGTGAGTATGTAGGGCAGGGAGTATATGGAAATTCTCTGTACTTTCCACTCAGTTTTACTCTGAACATAAAAACTGCTCTGAACAACAAAAAAAAAAGTCTATTCAAAATGGGGCGGGGGAATAATGGGTTTAGGATGAGGCATAATTCTCCAACTATCCTAGAATTACCTGGGGTAGAATTAGCTGGATTGGTGGTGATTATGCTTTTCAAACATGTCACTTAGGAAAGGCTAAGTTTCTGTCTTTAAATAATTTTATTTTGGTTATTTTTGTTTTTTATTTTTTACTGCGCTGGGTCTTTGTTGCTGCACACAGGCTTTCTCTAGTTGGGGTATCTGGATTTCTTATTGCAGTGGCTTCTCTTATAGTGCACAGGCTCAGTAGTTGTGGCGCAAGGGCTTAGTGACTTTGCGGCACATGGGATCTTTCTGGATCAGGAATCCAACTTGTGTCTCCTACATTGGCAAGCAGATTTTTTTTACCACTGAAGCCACTAGGGAAGCCCCTAAGTTTCAGTCTTATTTACACCCAATAGTTAACCTTTCTGCCATTTTAAGAAGCCTGTGATACTGGAAAAAAAAAAAATGAGTTGTCTCTTCCTGTGTCTGGGTATAAAGAAAAATTAAGTTTACTTCTCTTTCCCACTAGATTCTTTGAATGGAGGACTTGGGACTGATTTATCTTTAGTTACCAGTAGGTAGTGAAGTGCCTGGCACTGAGAAGGCAGCCAGAATATAAATGAAGTACAGTTCTGAGTCATTAGGAATCTTTCATCCTGTCGGGCACAGCTCAAGAGTTGTGCTACATGAACTGTGTCAACAGTCAGTTGGAATAGTAAATGAGGTGTACGAAAATTTAGCCAAATGTCAGAGCAGGTCCGGAGAAGTGATTTGTCGTCCTCTTGTGTTCAGTCTTAGGAAATACAGTTTCTCCCCTACACTGCTGCTGCTGCTAAATCGCTTCTTTCGTGTCCGACTCTGTGCGAACCCATAGACGGCAGCCCACCCGGCTCTCCCGTCCTTGGGATTCTCCAGGCAAGAATAGTGGAGTGGGTTGCCATTTCCTTCCCCTACTCTAGGCATCCATATTCTGAGGCACAAATAGGAGTCCCTGGCTTGGTTTTGGGCATGCATGCAACAGAGAGCAAAACATCTGCCCACAATAAGCCCACATTGTGGTGGAGACACTCGGGAAAACAGTCCAAAGCTGAGCTGAAAAGGATGAGTAGAAATTAGCCAGATGAACATAAGGGTTGTTATGCTAAATTGATATATTAAGGATTTTGGTGGAGGTGGTACAAAAGGAACGGAGTATGTACAGTGGCTTCGAAGCAACAGGAGAACTTGGAGCTTTTGCAGAACTGTAAGTCAGCCAGTGTGGTCGGAAAGCAATAAGCAAAATGGGTCGGAGTGGGTGGGTTGGAGCACTGGTGATGAGAGATGGAACTGAGAGGTTCTATCTGTGTCCTAAAGATAATGATACGCACCTAAGGTTTTTAAGTCAGGATGACCTAAGCCGAGTAATGCTAGAAAAATTACTCATAGTGCTCTGTATTACCAATTAAGGTGAGGAAACTGGGAGATGAGTTGAGACTGTTAGAGTAATGACTTGGACTGAACTGGGGTGGTGATGGAAATAAGAGAGAAAACGGATGTATATGTGTATGTGTGTGAGTGTGTGTGTGTGTTGGGATTCAGGGTGAGGGAGAAATTCAGGGATGACTCACATGCTTCATCTGGGTTATGGTGGCAGATTTCTAGAATGAGAGGGGCACCAATGCAGAGAATAACTCAATTTTCCATATGCAAAGATACGGCAATTTACTTTACATTTATTCACGTGTCTTTCTTGGGCACCTTCCTGTATTACAGAGGGTGGAAAACTAAAAACTACCTACCCTAGACCCTCTTATAGCTAGAGTTTAAATGTGGTTTACGTTCCAGCAACCGAGAAGAATTGAAAGCCACGTAAGTTAAGACAGAGGCAGGGAGGGAAGATGCATTTTGCTAGTGTGGATTCTAGCAGAGCCTGTGTGCTCCTGTAGACTGGGTGGTAACATCTCAGCATGCGAGGTGGCCTCCAGAAGATGGGTACTGGTCTCTAGGAGGTTACTGCTAGGAGTCTGTTCTTTAGCTTCTCCACCTCTGCCACCCCCACCCGTCCTTTGCTTAAATGATCCTGCTCTCTGTTAGAAAAGCGTGACAGACTCAAGGTGCCAATGAAATATCCAACTAGAGATGCCTATTTTACTTTCAGGTGTAGAAGAGACTGAGGTATAGATCCGGGAGCAGAAGCAAAAGATGGTAAATAGAGACACAGGAGTGGTAAATAGAGACACAGTATAGTCAAGAGACAGGTGTCTGGGGGAGAAACTTGAACACTTCCAGCAATGACGAGTAAGCAGAACAGTGTCGGATACCGAGGAAACCAAAGACTGAAATTTTCTATCTTATTGAGCATACAAGAGGTCCTTAGAATTGTGATGAGAGGGAATTAGGCTTCAGGGAAAGGGCAAAACACAAATGTTCTTTGGCTCTTAGCTAATCTGTTAAAGACTCCATTTATCCTTGTGACACATGTGTGCTCTGCTGTGCTTAACCCCTCAGTTTTGTCCAACTCTTTGCAACCCCGTGGACTGTAGCTCGCCAGGCTCTTCTGTCCATGAGGATTCAACAGGCAAGAATGCTGGAGTGGGTTGCCATGTCGTCCTCCAGGGGACTTTCCCTACCCATGTATCGAACCCAGGTCTCTCGCATTGCAGATGGATTCTTTACCATCTGAGCCACCAAGGAAGCCCTGTGACACTTTTTTTTTTTTTGCCACTCCTCTCATCAAGGAGCGAAGTCTATTTCTCCTTCCCTTAATTTGGAATTGAGACCCTGAAGACTTCTTTTACCTGACAGAATATAGTAGGAGTGATGCTGGGGAACTTGTGAGGCTGAGACCAGGGATTCCCCTGGTGGCCCAGTGGTTAAGAATCCATGCTTCTACTGCAGAGGGCACGGGTTTGATTCCTTGTCGGGAAACTAAGATCCCTCATACCCAGGGGGTGGTTTAGTCCCTAAGTTGTGTCCGACTCTTGCGACCCCATGGACTGTAGCCCTCCAGGCTCCTCTGTCCATGGGATTCTCCACGCAAGAATACTGGAGTGGGTTGTCATTTCCTCCTCCAAGGGATCTTCCCAACCCAGGAACTGAACACAGGTCTCCTGCATTACGGACTTCCCTGGCGGCTCAGACTGTAAAGCGTCCGCCTACAAGGCAGGAGACCCAGGTTTGATCCCTGAGTAAGAAAGATCCCCTGGAGAAGGAAATGGTAACCTAATCCAGAATCGCATGGATGGAGGAGTCTGGTGGGGTACAGTCCATGGGGTCACAAAGCGTCGAACACGACTGAGCAACTTCACTTCACTCCTGCATTGCAGGCAGATCCTTTACCACCTGAGCTACGAGGGAAGCCCTCTCGCCCAGCAGCATAACCAAAAACTAAAAAACTGAAAACAAAGTGACGGAGATCCTAAGAGGTCTGCACCTTCTTCCTTTGCCTCTTGGGAGATTTCTTCTCCCCACCAGGGCCATGCTGTTGGAAGCCCAAATGAGTCAGCTGTAGACACGACATAGATGAGAACTGAGGCTTTTGCCAGCAGCCCCATCAGAGGCTCGTTTCCATGGGCAGCCAGCACCAGAGAGCCATGAGTGAGACCATTTGGGATTTTTCAGCCAACACCATGTCAAGCAGACTTACTGCCTGATCAACGTACAAAATCATGGAAAATTATAAGCTGTTTTTCTTTCAAAATCCTAAGTTTCAGTGTGGTTTGTTAAAGATCACTCTTATGGGAACTGGGGAGAAGGATCTTCAAGTGGAAAGATTATCAAGGTTCAAGATAAGAAAGATAGCCTTGTACTTCTGCCCAACCCAGAAGTCCGTCTCAGGACAGCTCTGAAGGCCTCCTTCACTTATACCAGAAAATGCAAGGCATGCAGGTGGACCCAATAACAAGAGCAAATGTCAGGACTTCCCTGGTGGCTCAGTGGTAAAGAATCCGCCCACCAATGCAGGACATGTGGGTTCGATCCCTGAACTGGGAGGATCCCGTATGCCTCTAAGCCCGCGCCCCGCAACTATTGAGCCTGTGCTCTGAGAGCACAGGAGCCGCAACTGTTGAAGTCCGCATCCTAGAGACCGTGCTCCACATCAAGAGAAGCCACAGCAACGGCAAACCTGCGGACTGCAACTAAAGAGTAGCCTCCGCTCACCAGAATTAGAGAAAGCCCGCGCAGCAAAGAGGACTCAGCACAACCATGAATAAATAAAATTTATTTTTATATATTAATAATAAAAAAACCCAAAACAAGCAAATTCCAATTTTCCTGTCATGCGATTCATGTCTAACTTTTCCTGATCATTCAATCCATCTTTCTGTTTCTAGAAATACATCAACATCAAATCACTCCGCTACCTCCAAAGAAAGAATTTCTAGAACTTTCCTTAGAAAATGTTGTGAGTAATATAAAAGCAAAACAATATGTTTTATTTCTATTCTATTTCAACTGCATATTAACAGAATGGCTGGAGTATAGAAAGTCTGTTGACTGATTAAATGAATTTTAATTATTCATGGCCTTATATTCAGGAAATCTCTCCAAGATATCACTTAAACTAACCTCCAAAAGAAGTTCATTTTTATTCTGCCCTAATTTTTGTGGAAGTGATAAATATGAAGCTACCAAAATCTTCAAAATAGTATACATTAATAATTAAGTTCCTCTCTCAGGCTTTCTGCTCCAGGCAGAGAAACAAATTCCTTTGGTTCTTTACTACAAACTGGACGTTTTAGTTGTTTAATTCTTTTCTATGGAAGCTCATAAGATTTTCTACATTTCAAGTAAGTTGTAGTACTAAATTATAGAAAGTCTTCTTTAATTTTTTAATTTTAATTTTATTTTATTGGCCACAAGGATTGTGGGATCTTAGTTCCCTGACCAGGGGTCAAACCTGCATCCCCTGCTTTGGAAGCAGAGTCCTAACCACTGGACCACCAGAGAAGTCCCTAGCAAATCTTGATACAAAGTGAATATTCAAGGTGATTCTATGGTTTCTGTGTGATTTCTTTCTTTCTCCCACCTTCTTTTTTCCCTTCTCCCTTATCTCTTCTTCCTTTTCATCTCTCCTTCCTTTTTTCTAGGCTTTCCTATGAATGTACTAATTTCGAAAGTGAAAGTGAAGTCACTCAGTCATGTCTGACTCTTTGCCACCCCATGGACTGTAGCTTACCAGGCTCCTCCCTCCATGGGATTTTCCAGGCAAGAGTACTGGAGTGGGTTGTCATTTCCTTCTCCAGGGGATCTTCCCGACCCAGGGATCGAACCCTGCTCTCCTGCATTCCAGGCAGACACTTCAACCTCTGAGCCACCAGGGAAGTCCTAATTACAAAGGATATATTTAATTTATGTAGCCTAATCACACTTCTTAACACAGTGCTTAGCATATGGTAAGTGCTCCATGAACATTAGTATATATTAACACTAGTGTATTAAACTAGTGTATATTAATAGCCAACATATTATACTAGCTAGGGCTTCCCAGGTGGTGCAGTGGTAAACAACCTGCCTGCCAACACAGGAGATGCGGGTTCAATTCCTGGTTTGGGAAGATCACTGGATCACTGGAGAGGGACATGGCAACCCACTCTGGTATTCTTGCCTGGAAAATTCCATAGACAGAGGAGCCTGGTGGGCTACAGTCCAGGAGGTCGCAAAGAGTCAGACTCAAAGGAGCAACTGAACATATGTATTATACTAGCTAATTTAGTATTTCATAATAGTATAATTGTATTAATGTGATTTTATTATATACTATTTAGTTGGAGATACAATATTTTTTTATGATGCATTCTTATCTACTTAGCAGTTTAAAACATTTATTTTCCCAAAGTTTCCGTTGGTTAAGAAGCCAAGCACAGCTTTATTGCATACCTCTGGCTGAGAGCAGCTCACTAGGCTATAGTTAAGGTGTTGGCTGGGGCTGCAGTCTTCCAGCCCACCTGAGAGAAAATCCATTTCCAAGTTCATTCACACAACTGTCGGCCATGACCTTCTCTATAGAGTGACTCACAGCGCAGCCGCTTTGCTCAGGGAAAACAAGCAAGAGATCGAGAGAGCACCGGCCCTAGAAGCTGGAGTCTCTTTGTAATCTCTTCTGGGATTATCTCCTCTGCTGTTATCGTATTGCCTAGTAGTATACATAGGGGTGAAGAATAGAACGTGGGGGTCACCAAGGGCGATTCTGTGGGCGTCCTGGCTCATACCGTCTATTAAAATGCAAACATATCTGTCATATAAATGCGCTATGTCCACTGATTTTACCAGCTGTTGCTCTTTGAGAATAATTACATGCATGAGAGTTCCCTGGTGGTCCAGTAGGTAAGAATCCACCTGTCATATTGTAAACCAATCAGCCTCCAATAAAAAAAAAAAAAAAGAATCTGCCTGCCAGTGCAGGGCATACAGGTTTGATTCCTTGTACTGGGAAGATTCCACAGCGCCACGGGATGACCAGGCAGCTGCTCCACAAGTACTGAACCCTTGCCTAGAGCCCATGCTCTGCAACAAAGGAAGCCACCGAAATGAGAAGCCCCCACATCACAACTAGAGAGTAGCCCAGCTCACTGCAACTAGAGAAAGCCTGTGTGCAGCAACAAAGATTAAAACACTAAATAAATAAGAACGCTGCGTAAAAAAAAAAAACTTATACACTGAACTTTCCTGGATGTCTTTCATATTTTTGAATCCCAGACTTTGTTTTTCTTTCTTTCCTGATGAGTAGAATGAGAAGATAGACATTTCCTATCAGTGAACAAGGCATTTGTCTTATTTTGTGTGTCTACAGCCAATTTTATCAGTTATTCAAGTTTATTTGTTGTGGGTTCCATTTTAGGAAACCTGACAGAGTTCTGAACCGGATCAAGCATTTTATGTTTGCAGGACTGGTCGAGAGGAACAGTGCAAGGCCACCACACCCTCTGAAAATGATAAGACAGAAGCACTCATCATTGTTGATAAAAGTTACATATGTTTCACATGAACTGATTTTACAGCCCTTCTGCCAAAACCCCTTTGTTCCTGGAATAACCTGATTTCTGTACCTGTTTCCTCTAGCTCTATTCCCCTCCCTTTGGATCAAAACATTGGTTAGTTATTTTACTGGTTGAACTCCTGTATCCTCTCAAACTGCTTTCTTTTTTACAACTTTCCTCTCAATTTTTTATTTTTGCATTTAACTCAGTTTTTGAATGTTTATATCTCAAAATATTTCCAAGTCTTCATCTCAACTCAAATGAACAAATTTTGAGTTGCTCTGTACTAATCATTATGTCAGCCAGAGAGGAGTAAGGACCTCTCAGTGTAATCAAGAAGACAGACACATAAAAAAGAATATAATAAAGCTGATGCCACAGAGAGAAAAATAAAATGGAGAGGTAGCTCAATAGAGGGAACAATTGACCTTTTTTAACAATTGTCTTTTATGTGGACCATTTTTAAAAGTCTTTATTGATTTTGGTACAATATTGCTTCTGGTTTATGTTTTGGTTTTTCTGCCTCAAGACGTGAGATCTTAGCTCCCAGACCAGGGATTGAACCTGCACCCCCTGCATTGGAAGGTGAAGTCTTAACCACTGGACTGCCAGGGAAGTCCCTGATTAACTCTTCAGAAGCAGAGGGGACCGGGCAAAGATTTCTGGGTAGAACAGCCTTGGAGCTGGTTTTGATGTGCATATAGGCATTTATTTTTCTGTTTCCCTGGTGGCTCAGATGGTAAAGAATCTGCCTGCAATGCAGGAGACCCAGGGTTGATCCCTAGGTTGGGAAGGTCCCCTGGAAAAAGAAATGGCAACCCACTCCAGTATTCTTGTCTGGAGAATTCCATGGACAGAGGTGCCTGGCAGGCTACAGTCCACGGGTTGCAAAGAGTAGGACACAGCTGAGTGACTAACACTAACACTTTCACAGGCCTTTACTGGAGTTGGGAAAAGGATATTTCAGAAAGGAAGGAATAGGAAGTGCAAGGCAGGGAGGTGTAAAGAGCAGAGTATTGGAGAGGTGCATGGTTACTAAGATGAGGGAGGCTCTCCCCAGCCCAAGGTCTCAGAGGACATACGTTTGTTGGCTCTGAAGGCCTCCGCTGAGTCCATCTCTTAGTTTGGCCGTTACTGCTTTATTGCTTCATTCTGCTACACACAGCACTCCCCTACCCCCCATCCCCACCTCATATAACCCTCCTCCTTTCCTCTCCTCCCTTTTATGGGATCTGTGTGTGTTTAGGCCCTGGATTTAATTTAGTTGGATCATACTGCAGTAATAACGTTTCTGTACATTTGCCCAGAGGCCTTCAGCTAATGGGTGTATTCTTCACAGGCCAGTAAACAGATGAATAAACCAGCACACTGTCTTGCATCTCTGCCTCCCTTCTCTCTCTTTGCATTTTACCCATTGTCCACCGATTGGAGACCTCTTTTAAAAAACTAGTATTTTCCTGGCTCTCTCAAACATGAGAATGCCTGCCTTAAGTCGCTTCTGCACCTGCCAGTCAATTCCTCGGAGGCCTTTCCTGTGTCCTTGACCTGCAGCAGCTCCAGCTTGTATTGGATGAATATACGGACTGCAGCTCAGGGAGGTCTTCCCTGGGGAGAGTCTCAGCTCACGTCTCTGGGTGGCAGTCGCTCATTCCTGGGCCATGGGTGCTGACTTTGACTTGATGTAATTCTAATGATAACCACCAGAGAAAAGTAAATCTGAAGCTCTCTAAGGTCATGAATAAGAAATCAACCCAAGTACTTGCAAATAAATGACATCCTTGAAGGACCAGCAAGAATACAGGGTGGTTTCTGCTTTCACTAGTTCCCGCCTCCTTTCCAGCTTCCCCCCTCCCTTCCTTCCGAGGTCCCACTCGCTGCCTGCCTTCTCCTTCTGCTTGCTCTGAACATTCTGTCCCTGTTTTCTCAGCTCTAACTTCAGACTCCCCGCCCCCTGGGACTCCAGGAGAGCGCCCCCTCCTACTGCCTGGGGAGGCTTTCCGGAGATACAGTCTTACAGTCTCTGGCTGGGCCAGCAAGTTGAGGTCATTGCCGGCCCTGCCAAACGACTGGCCGGAGTTCAGTTCCTCCATCTGTCTGTGCTTCACGGAAAACATGAGTGTGGCTCTAGGCCCTCTATTGTGCGTCCTGCCTGAGTTCTGCTCTGCGTCTGCTTTCGTTCCTTCCCCACACCCACCACCCTGCCTTTCCTTGCTCTGGCTCTCCCCAGACATCTGTTTTGCAGCCTCTGCACTCTCATTATGGAGCAGATGGAAAAAGATCAAGTTTTGGACCAGGCTGGTGAGGAAGACTTGGGTTTGGTCCACAGATTTGTTCTAGGAACTAACCAGAACCCACGTAGTTCAGAGATGGAGCAGGTATAGCTCCCGAAGAGAAACCACAGGTGCTATTTGCTTCTTTCTAGGTCCACAGCTCTTCCTTCCTCAGGACCGCTTCCTTCCTTCCTTCCTCCTTTCCTCCCTTCTTCCATCATTAATTCTCTTCTTTCTTCTGGTCTGTAACCCATTAATATTATCTGCTCTTGTCTAGCTGTGCTGTTGCTCAGTCGTGTCCAACTCTTCGTGATCCCATGGAACTGATGCCCACCAGGATCTTATGTCCATGGGATTCTCCAGGCACAATACTGGAGTAGGTTGTCATTTCCTTCTCCAGGGGATCTTCCCAACCCAGGGATCAAACCCGAGACTCTTTTTTTTTTTTTTTAATATTTATTTATTTATATCACGGCAACCAGTCTTATTCAAGGCAGGCATGACTTGGTAGTTGCCAGTAGCACATGGGATCTTAGTTCCCCAGCCAGGGATTGAATCTGCGTAGCCCCCATTGCAAGGCAGGTTCTTAACCACTGGACCACCAGGGAAGTACCCCCAAACCCAAGCCTCTTACATTGGCAGGCAGAATCTTTACCACTGAGCCACCAGGGTCTACCTGTATGCTTCTCTAATTTAGCTGTTCAGGGAACGGAATATAGACTAAGGAAGCTAACAGATAACTTGACACCCTGCTAGAGCACCTAAGGTCAACCATTTTTCAGATTTGCATTTCTGTCACTCAAGTTTATTCTTGCTGAAGTGGAGATGTTGTAATTGTCTAAGCATGAGAGTTTCTAGGAATAAGAGCAAAGACAAAGTTTTTATAGCTCCTGGATCAGAGAAAGTGTTATATACATATTATGTGATATGATGGGAAACAAAGCAAGCAGAATGAACTTGGCTCCCAATTTTCATTGGCCTTCTGATGGCATTTTTGTCCTCAAGAGTCCAGAAACCAAGATTCTTAACATAAGCTTAAACAAAACCAAACGACAGCCTAAGGCTGGCGTCTTCTCTCATGGAGCTCCTCCACATTACAGAAGGGTGAGGGTCCTATATTCCTTAACTGTCCCTAACCCTAAGACAGCCAGGCTTTCTCCAGGACAAAACTCCTGTGGTGTCTGTGTTTGTTTGGATGTGACAATAAATGAGATTATGGGGGTGGGCGGGGAAAGGCTAAATGTGTGGGTCAAGACAAAAGGAAAAGAAAAAAGAGAGACACAAAGAAACAAATTTGGGGGAGCACAATTCTAAAAAGACAAAAGTGAGAAAGGGGGTTGGAAGAATGATTCAAATATGGAAGACAGCCAGAGACATAAAAACATATTCTGCGGGGTTTTTTTTTTTTCTCTCTCTCTCTTTAGGTAAAAAGTAACCCAAGGACAAAGTGAGACTGGGGCCAGATGGTGGTTCATGGAAGAAAGGCATATATGAGCTTGAGCCAACCCGTCAAGGGAGCAGCACCATCTCTCATCAGTGTGATCATAACCTTTGGAACGAGGGTGTGAGTGACTGCAAAACCCCATCGCCCTTCTCCTCCCTGCATCACAGTAGCACTGAATCAGACTCCTCTAGCCTGGCTTTCTCCCTCCCTCCCTCCCTCCCTCCCTCTCTCTCTCTCTTCCTTGCTCTCCCTCATCTCATTGTTTCAGAGTAGGCCAAATTCGAAGTCCTTTCCAGGGAGTGGCCCTGTTCATCTTACACCCCAGCCAAAGTGGAACAGAGAAGGAGAGAGACACACATTCAACAACCAAAGGACTCGGTGGAAAGAGCAGAGAACCATCAACAGTGAGTGGCTTGGATTGTCTAAAACCCTAAATAGACAGAGGGAGGGAGGGAGGGAGGGAGGGTGTGTGTGTGTGTGTGTGTGTGTGTGTGTGTGTGTGTGTGTGTGAAAGGGCTGGAAGCAGGCAATGGAGAATGTCAGTGATTTAGAATTGAACAGACATCCCAGTTATCCATGGAATTTAAATGAGGAGACACTTAGATGAACAGATATTATTTTTTAAAAAGTCACAGATATCAAAACAAAAGTTTAGATACTAGGGACTAAAGAGGCCATGGGGTGGATGGGGGGCCCATCATGAACCATGTAGAGTATAAAATTTCCTGACTTTCTGGGAAAGAAGGGGTGAGCATGATGGCAAATGATCACAGAAGAGAGTTTGAAGAAGTGTTGGAAGAAAAGAGAGGAAGGGTCTGAGACTTATGAGGGACCAGGAAAGACCTTGGGAAGCAAGGCACCCTACAGATATGCTTGCCTGGAACGGAAGTGCTGATCACTGTCTCCACTTTCCCCACTCACCTGTCAGATATGGTGTTCTTCAGACCCAAAGTGCTCCTGCTTCTCACCGCCTTCATCATGTCCTCTGGTGAGTCCCTACCTTTTTTCTTTTCCCCCTAAAATGTCAGCTCCTCCGAGGTGGGTAGAGGTGTATGTTAGAGGGAGGATGCAAGGAGGCTGAAGGGGAATGGGAGGAGAGATGCTTGCTATTTAATTCTAGAATTGCCCATTAAAGAGAAGTCAAAGAATGCGGGGAGTTACTTGGCAGTTCCCTGGCAGTTCCCTGGTTAGGACTCTGTGCTCTCACTGCCAAGGGCCTAGGTTCAGTTCCTGGCTGGGGAACTAAGGTCTTGTAAGCCTTGCAGCATGACCAAAAAATGAGAGAGAGAGAGAAGAGAAGAAAAGACTTTGTGATTAGAGGGATGTGATTAGAGATGACCTCAGATCTGGGGGAAGGCAGCCTGAGAGTTATGAAATTAAAGCAAAACTAAGATACACGCATATGCATGTTAACCAAGAGGGCCACTCTCATAAATATACAAACAGGGAAACAAATACCAAAGGAGGAAATTCCCTGGTGGCCCAGCGGTTGGGACACAGTGCTTTCACTGCCATGGCCCAGGTTCAATCCCTGGTCAGGAAACTTAGATCCCAGGACACACCTCCCCTCCAAAAAAAAAAAGAAAGCAAAAAGAGAAGCTGATGTATACAATTGTGTACACAGACATAAGGACCACCTCAGAAGAAACTCAAGTTTAAACCATGAAGAAGGGGCTTCCCTGGTGGCTCAGCGGTAAAGAATCTGCCTGCCCTGAAATGCAGGAGCCATAGGAGATGAAGGTTCAATCCCTGGGTCAGGAAGATCCCCTGGAGGAGGGCATGGCAACCCACTCCAGTATTCTTGTCTGGAGAATCCCATGGACAGAGGAGCCTGACGGGCTACAGTCCACGGGGCTGCAAACAGTCGGACTGAGTGACTGAGCACACAGCACATCTTAAACTGTGAAGGAAAACAGTGCGGATACATTAACCTAACAAACACAAGCATCAGACTCACACAAGCAGATTCACGTGCACACAGAAAATGTTGCCACCTCTGTAGACAAAAGGAAAATGATCTTCATAGATTGCACAGAACTGAACTAGATGACTGGCCACAGAAAGTGAACCTTGGGCTTTCAAAAAAAAAATCCTATTCTTTTTTTTTTTTTCCTTATTCTGCCCAACACAGACTGTGAGATAATCATTTTGGGCCTTTTTCAGTAGTGTAGCTGGAGGGGCTGGCTGTGGGGATGGAAGGACAGGCCATCAGGAAGGGCTGCTGCCTGGTGGGTGGATCAAGACCCCACCCCTTCTGGACGGCCTGAAAGCAAGAGGCCTCCTGAGTCAGGGCTCTCCTTTGTGCTCAGCAGTCTCCTGTCTTTGAGTGCTTCCGTGTCTGTGTGTAGCACTAACAGTCTGCCTATTTCTATACGGAGCTGTAATGGAAATAAAACATGGCAAGTACAGCAATTTTCCCATCATTTTCTGGTTCATCGCAGAAAAGCTTTATGAGGTATAAAGCTGGACGCATTCACATACTTCTTCCTTTGTGCAGGCCGGACACCCCTAGGAGTCAGCGGACAGCGAGGAGGTAAGTGATCCCATGCATCTGGGCTCTGTTGGGGTTCTTATCTGGACAATGGAGCCAAATGGTCAAAGTTCCAAGAATTTGTCGTACCATACAGAGATGAAGTGCCAAGGTGTGTGAAATAATAGAATTGAATTCAACAATCCTGTCATCCCATTCATAAAACTTTCTCATTCACTACTGAAATAACTTCACTCAAATCTTCTCTATGTCCATCTCATTTCCACACCCTCGGATAACGCCCACTACTCCTAACAGAATTTTCCTATCCATGTAAGAATGGAAAAACTAAAATGCAGACAGAAAAAGAAGTCTTCCCAGCCCTATAGGGAAATCATGGCTCAATGAGACAGAATCCATAAGTTTTGGCTTCCAAAGGTCTGCTTCCTTCAGCTCGATTCAACATCTGCAGCTGCCTCTTGGCACCAACATAATTATAATTTCTCTTGGTTTTCCCAACCCTTGAGAGCACTGCAGTATATAACCCTTTAATGAGTCGAAAAATCTAATGAGTGGGTCACAACTGGTGCTTTTAATGAGTATAGATAGATCAAAATAAAAACAGAGTACACTGGGGACGACTTCCCTGGTGGTCCAGTGGCTAAGACTCCATGGTTCCAATGCAGGGGGACCCAGGTTTGATCCCTGGTCAGGACCAAACCCCCCATGCCACAACTAAAGATCCTAAGAGCCTCAACTAAGACTTTGCACCGCCAAAATAAATATTTGTTAGAAGATAAATAGAGTACACTGCAAGTAGATAACAGAAGTAAAGTATTATTTTTACTTTTCTTTCCGTTTTATATGTGTATACTGGCTCACAATATAATTTCTTACTGTTCATCTTGGTAGAAGAAATAACAATACAGAAAAACCTTTTCTCTGTTCTGGCCTGAATCCTTACATTTTTGAACCCAGAGTTTATTTCAGCCCTGTGCTGTGCTGTGCTCAGATGCTCAGTCGTGTCTGACTCTATGTGACCCTATGGACTGTAGCCCACCAGGCTCCTCTGTCCATTGGATTTCCCATGCAAGAATACTGGAGTGGGTATCCATTCCCTCTCCCAAGGGATCTTCCCCACCCAGGGATCAAACCCATGTTTCTTGCATTTCAGGCAGACTCTTTGCCACTAGAGCCACCTGGGAAGTCCCAGCACTAACACAACTAAAAGTCCAAATTCCTTTCTTTGGGCTGGTTAAGGTCCAGTCCTGTTTTATGACTTTGTGATGCTTTTTGAGCAGAAATATTGTAAGAGCTGATGAAAATGTCTCCATAAGATTCCTTCTCAGAAAACATTCATCAGTCCTTAAGCTTTTATGGAGGTAGCTCATGGAAAAGGTGGGTAAACTGAGGGATATGCAGAAAACTAGTACTCTGCCTGAAATTCTAAAAACACAGCTAGGATATTCTCAAACCCTTTGTTCACCCACTGCTTCCTCTATTTCCGTGAGTGGTTGGACTGGAATGTAGCTGGAGAGAACTGGAAACAGGACAGGAATTGGCTACACCCTGGAGAAAATCCACTCCCTTCTTACAGCCTCTGGAATGAATCGGGTCAGTGGTTTTTCATTTATCCTGTGGGACTGGAGCAAACTTGAATTCCTTTTTATCAAAATCTGCTCTGAAAGAAGAAAGCTTATGTTAAAAAGTGTTAAAAAGGTGTAAAAATTTCCTGTCCCATCTGATGCCTATCTGGAATTTTTTTCTAAAAGATGACTGAGGAATAAGCAGGGGAAATTCCTTTAAAATGTTCTCTGTTTTGCTTCTAGTACAAGGATCAGTAACTCTGATATGCTTTATAAAAATGCTCTTCTCACCAGATTGTAAATCTGACACTTGTATGCTGACCTCAAGGCAAAGTATTATGTGGATTTGCTGACCTCTAGTGGGTAAAACCGATAATTACTATAAACCTTTTACAGTGAAGGTTCATTATAGATGGGATGTTTGTTAAACGTCTAGTTCTTCACACTGCTTTTTTTATGTTGCTTGTTAATTCAGAGACTATTTGTTTCAGGAGTTGCTATTATGTACAGTTTCAGATGAAGTTTTCTTAGTTTATCCAAATATCTTCCATCTTAAGACCTGGACCATTTCTTACTTCTCCTTTTGTTTTCACTTTCCAAGGATCAATAGCAAAGCATCTCCCCTCCTCGTCTCTCTTTCTACCTCACTTATCACTGTAAGCATCAGAAAACGACCAATGTAACCTCTTGTGAACACTGTGTAGAGAGTATCATCAGACTGATATCCAAAAATATCAAAATCATGAATGTCAAAAATCACAGTCTGGGGATTTCCCTGGTGATCCAGTGGTTAAGATCCTGCACTTCCATTTCAGGGGATGCCAGTTTAATGCCTAGTCAGAGAACTAAGATCCCACATGCACAGTAGCACAGTCAAAAGATTTTTTTTAAAAATCACAGTCTTTTTGAGAAAGACAATTTTCATTTAAATAAGTATCACAAAGAGGTCATCAGCCCATAATAACTATCAACAAGCTCTATGACCTTGGATGAGTTATTTATTTTGTTGATGCTGTTTTACCATCTGTAAAGCAAGCCCATCGTAATCCCTAACTAGCTGTATCAGTTATTATCTGTTAGGATGAAGTCATTCTTGCAGTCCGATGCTGAACCAAAGTTTAATCAGTAGACTATCTGATGGCCACATAGTTCATTCATTCCTCTAAATAAGAACAATGGGAAAGGGACAGTTTAGGGTTAGGATTGTATGAGTATATTCATGGGAATAGGAAAAGGGTGACATTTGTTTGGGTTTCAGAGGAAAGGACTTTGGTTGGGAAACAAAGAAAAATACTTTTAGGATCTTACTACGTGATGGTGTCTGTGCTTGACAATTTCACTTCCTGGGAGTGCAGGGGTTAGGGGTGAGGGGCAGAGAATGCTCAGAAAGTGTTTTCTGATTGTTTTTATGCAGATGATGTGACCACAGTGACTTCAGAAACATTCACAGAAGATCCTAGTAAGATATTCTTTTATTTCCTTGCTCTCACACTGTGGATAGAAGGATCCAGGATGATGTCTGTATGAAGTAAGAGGAAGACTAGAAAAGAGTCTCAGGGATGTCCCTGGTAGTCCAGTGGCTAAGACTCCATGCTCCCAATGCAGGGTGCCCAAGTTCTGTCCCTGCTCAAAGAACTAGATCCCTCATGCTGCAACTAAGACCTGGCACAGCCAAATAAATAAATATTATTTAAAAAGAGAGAGAGACGGATTCAGAGCCCTGTTGTCTGTCTTAGATGCCACCAAAGCTATAAACATGCCCAATCTTTTTACAGCATCTTTTTCCTTCTGTGATAGTCCCTTATATTTCCCCCCAAGAGTCCGCATTCTTTCCCTTCAATCTTTCCTCCTTTTAGATCATCATGCCTCACCCTGTTTTTCCCTTTGCTGTTTTTCCTGCTTGCATTTTTTCATTCCCTGCATCAATCATATCTTTGCAGATCTGGTGAATGATCCTGCTACAGATGAAACAGGTAGGTTTCACTCCAGCTCTTAAAAACGGCACGTTTCATGTTAATAGTCACAGTATTTATTCTAGCTCTTGAATTAATCTTATAATTTTTATCACTGGGAAGGGGATGAAAGAAAAGATGCTTCTTGGCCCCCTAAAAAAGAGGAAGCAAAGTGGATTCATTGCTTTAAAAAACATACATAAAGACTTCCAATGTCAACAGGCCAAATAATACTCAAAAAAATTATCTTCAATAAACTCTCTTCCCCTGGACACAATATAAAAAACCCAGCCATTGCCTCAGCTTTTTCCTGTTACCCACATTCTCCCTATTGCCCTCTGCCTTTCCGTTTGTCAATCCGGAACCCTTCTCACATCACTGTTTTGTGCCTTTTCAGTTCTGGCTGATATCAAGCCTTCTACCGATGACCTGGGTGAGTTCAGATCTGGGACCTCAGGGCCACGGGGGCTGTTCTGGGCTTCCCGCAATACCCATGATGGAAGACAGCACAGCTGGTGAAGAACCCTAAATAGGACTACATGTTATGCAGCGCATTTGCCCAACAGTTTAATTTAAATTAATGACATATTTGAGCCCCCAACAAGCAAGAACTGTGGTTTGATACATAAACCGCCAAGGTTTGATTTTTCTCTCCAAGTTTCCAAGATTGAATGGGTAAAGGTAAAGGTGAACAAAACTGATTTTCTTCTAAACATCTTTTGTCTAACAGACGAGATAAGACAAAGAAATGGATAATTTTATTCAGTTTCACCAAACATATGGAATCAAACAAAAGAAGCTGTGAAATCTCAAAGTCCTTGACTATATTCAGTGTTGAGAGTTAGGAAAGGCTTTTCTGAAGGGCACATTGACTAGGTTGATTGCTGGAAGACAAACAGAAGTGAATCAAATGAATGGAAAAGTGAAGAGCTTTCAGGTAAAGAAAACAATATAGGCAAAGGCTTAGGATGGAAATGAAAACCAGCCAGAGAACAGTTCATGCAAAGGAAAGTTCTAAGCAGATTATTGAATTGGAAAGCCAGCAAGAATGCTGCTGCCTAGTCCCAATAAAATATGATGTCCTGAATTATTTTGTTAGAGGTATGGGAGAGAAATGAGCTGTCAGGGAGCGGAGGCTATTGAGAGGAAGTTCAGTTTTCTATTAGATAGATGGTAGCTATTGGGTGGATGGTAGCACCATTCACTAAACATTTTGAATTGGTGAAGGGAAAGAAGGCAGTTTGAGACATGGAAGGATCTTTAAAAAAAAAAATCCACGAGCTCTTCCACAAAATGGAAGTTGAATTTGTAGACCTGGAGCTTATTAGAAGAAAGTTCTGAGCTAGACATAGAAGTTTGAGAATTCTCAGCATATAAGCCTGTGATTGAAACCATGGGAGCCTGGGTTCGATCCCTGGTAGGGGAAGTAGATCCCATATGCCACAGCTGAGAGTCCACATGCCCCAGTGAAGATCCTGCATGCTGCAACTAAGAACCAGAGCAGAGGAAACAAAGAAACTGGGGAGAGATGAGATCACCTAGCTAACATTCTTCTTATAGTATCCTATTAGCAACCCTTCCGATAACATTTTATAGGTAACTCCCATGGTTAGTCCATTTCTTCAAGATGCATCTTACTCCTTGACTTACTCTCCGTTCTACAAATTCAGCCAGTATTTAATTTGCCCCTAGGTTAGGACTGGGGCTTCCCTGGTGGCTCAGCGGTAAAGAAACCACCTTTAACGTAGGAAATGCGGGTTTGATCCCTGGGTCGGGAAAATTCTCTGGAGAAGGAAATGGCAACCAACTCCAGTATTCTTTCCTGGAAAATCCCATGGACAGAGAGCTTGGTGGGCTACAGTCCACAGGGTTACAAAGAGTCAGACATGACTGAGCACACACATGGGTCTCAAGTAAGGCAACATGACAGTTACAGGGCAGTGACTTCTAGAACCAGTAATAACTGAATAAAATTTCCTCCTTTCAGCCTCACTCAACGACAAAAATACCACCACAGGTATGACTGTCTTTTGTCTGTATTTTTCTTAAGCTTTTTTTTCTTCCTGGAAATTCCTAATCTCCTTGTTCTTGGGAGAATACTTGGTACATCTTCTAGTTTTATTTCCAATTCTTTCTCAAAGAACATCTGTAGTCTTCTTCATATCCCTCCCACCCTACCTCACTGTCTATGAGTTCCTGTTCTAAAGGTCATGGGGAAAAGATGGGATCACTACTGCATGGTCCCAGAACAGTCCTCTGCATAAACTAACTTTGAACACAATCTGTTTGTTAGTGGGTCAGGAAGTGACCTCAAGGACTCAACATTACTGTAGATGTCATGCTTTCTCTAACATACTGATAATTCCGATGTGCAGCTAGGGTTCAAAACCACCAGAACAGAGAAATCGTGACCCACTTTAGAATTCAAATTCTTCAGAATATGACTGTTAGCATTTCATCTTTCATGTTGCCACCTGTCTAACCCTAGAAGGACTTTTTCCTAGAAGAACCCACAGGGACTATTTTATTCTCTGTCCTTTCAGGTAGGGAAGCACCTAAATTTCATTGTTTAGCCAACATCTATTATTGCTTTGTGGACTTCCCTGGTGGCTCAGCTGGTCAAGAATCAGCCTGCAATTCGGAAGACCTGGGTTCGATGTTGTGAAGATCTCCTGGAGGAGAGCATGGCAACCCACTCCAGTATTCTTGCCTGGAGAATTCCCATGGACAGAGGAGCCTAGCGGGCTACAGTCCACGGGGTCGCAAAGAGATGGATATTATTGCTTTGTATTGGTTACAAGAAGAACATACCCCAGCTTACAGTGATCCTCTGTAGAGACTACTCTGTAGGTTTCCCCAGCTCTTTCTCTCCTCCTCCATCCCTCTAACCATGTGTTTTTTATGGTGGGTATCTTCAGAGTGCCGGGATGAGAAATTCGCCTGCACAAGACTCTACTCTGTGCATCGGCCAATCAAGCAATGCCTCCATCAGATATGCTTCACCAGGTAAAGGGTCCCATATCACCTAGAGAGCTGCCCATGATAGCATTTTCATGTCAGTAACTATTTAATGAGCACCCACTCTGGAATTTCAGTCTCTGAGGCGGCAGAAGTTTTAAGCATCACCCTTTTAGCTATTCCGAAGGTGCCAATTAGAACCTAGAGTCTGCACAGACTTAAAGAATGAACTTACAGTTGCTGAGGAAGGATACAGGTGAGGAATAGTTAGGGAGTTTGGAATGGACATGTACACACTGCTGTATTTAAAATGGAGAACCAACAAGGACCTAAGGTATAACACAGGGAACTCTGCTCAATGTCATGGGGGAGAATGGATACGGGTATATTATGGTTGAGTCTCCTTGCTGTTCATCTGAAACTATCACAACATTATTAATCAGCTCTACCCCAAGACAAAATAAAAAGCTTTTTTAAAATAAAAATACTTTTCAAGAAAAGCAAATAAACTTAAGACCTGAGAAATAAGTAATGGGAACTGTATTATGACAGAAGAAAAAAAGAACCTTGAGTCTGGATTGAGGCACACGGAACAGTTTAACTAACAAATGTAGATGCTGAAGGCAAGGATGCTGAGTACTGGAGGAAGGATGATCATGAGGGAAACACTGGTTTATCAAATTCATCACATCCGAGGAATAGGCTGGAGCTGAAGATGCAAGTGTGAAGGCAGAAAAAAGTAGGGAGTAGTGTGGGAAGTATTAAAGCTCGAGTCTAGGTGGAATGTGCAAAGTTGTAACTAACAAGCGTGATCGATACCATTCTATCTTCTACACTACTTGGGTGGGGGTGGGAGTGGGAAGTCTGAAATACTTAAGGAAATCCAAGTATTTGCAGGAGTTGAAAGAGACATCTCAGGCAGAGGCTAGTTCTCCCTCTCAATGCTTTTTCCATATCCTTCTCGCACCATGGCATTGGATCTATGGCAGTTCACGGCGCATGTATGTCATCAACAATGAGATCTGCTCCCGTCTTGTCTGTAAAGAACACGAAGCTATGAAAGGTAAGACTAGCTTTGATGGGGAGGAACAGTAATGAGAGCAACTGATAACTGGGGCAAGGTGCTAACAGTTCCAAGATGTGGCTTTGGAGGAGGGCTTTAGGCTGCTCTCTGACTTCCATCAGCTCCTGCTCCACCTGGTTACCCCAATAAACAATATAAAGAAAGCACCATGTTTGGTATATTCATGACCCTCAAAGCTGCTGTGCAGCACAGAAGTTCAGCTCTGTGTTCTGTAATGACCTAGAGGGGTGGAAGGAGAGGAGGGAGGGAGGCTGAAGAGGGAGGGGATATATGAATGCGCATAGGGCTTCCCTGGTGGCTCAGCCACGATGAACCCATCTGCCAATGCAGAGGATTCGGGTTTGATCCTTAGGTTGGGAAGATCCCCTGGAGAAGGAAATGGTAACCCACTCCAGTATTCTCACCATGGACAGAGTAGCCTGGCAGGCTACAGTCCATGGGGTCATAAAGCATTAGACATGACTGAGCAAGTAAACAAGACATAGCTGACTCACTTTGTCATACAGCAGAAACACAGCATCATAAAGCAATTATCTTCCATTATTAACATTAAAAAATTGATAACCCTTAAGAAAGCACCGCTAAATCCCTTTCCAACTAGACAGAAACCCCAAACTTCTCTTATGTATAGCTAGTGCATTCAGATGCTCTGCTACTTTGAAGATCATTTGCAGAGATGAAAAGCCAAGTCCACTATTACAAATAACAGTCTCTACTGGTCCTGCAGCCACGTTCATAAGTCCAGGTGGGGAAAAAGCCACTAATTTAGAGACTATAACATTTGGATGCATAAAAAAATCACTTGGACATTGGCTGAACACTGGTTACCTTTACAATAGTCCACCAATTCCAAGAACCATTTCCCTTGCTTCTTGTGAAATTTCAGAGGTAGAGCAAGGTAGATTTTATTAAAAAAAAAAAATTACAAGAGTCCAAATGTGTGGTTAGACACTATGTGCGGTGTGAAAACACTATTTCTCACCTTCCCCTGGCCCAGCCCCAGATGATGGCTGCCATCGTCAAAGTCACCACATGCAAAAGCCACTCTGACTCAGCTGCCGGCCTTGCACCGACCCCCTCTGAGTAAGAGCTGTACTTAACTTCGCAGAAGGAAACTTAGCCCTCGCCTTCATTGGCTCTGCAAGCCACCTGCAAGGGAAGCACCTTGACACTGAGGATGAGTATCTGGGACTCGAGGCACTTTCAAGTGTCTCGGGGGACTTGCTAAAGTTAGCCATTTGCACACAGTAAACACTTTTGAATGACTGGACCTCATTTTTTTTTCCTGCTGTTTAATAAGTCTATAATTAGAAGAATTGGAAGCAAGGTGTGACTAAGAACTGACCACCTGTGCTCAGTTCTTTTGCATCCAGTCTTTCATTTTCAACTACATTCTTGAAGCAGGTATTTCAATGCTTGTTTTGCAGAAAAGGATGGTGAGGTTCAGAAAAGTCAACTCTTTCTGGTAGGGAGTAAATAACCAGTAAGTGACAGATCCCAGGTTCTAACCCTGGTCTATTTCTCTTCAAACTTTTCACTGCACCACCCTGCAGTCTCCTCTTTCTTCTTCTCTTTTCTTGGAGCCCTGGCCACCTTCCTACATTCTCATCTCAACATGCTCTGCTTCTCTTCTAGATGAACTCTGCCGTCAGAAGGCTGGTCTGCCCCCAAGGCGACTCCGACGCTCCAACTACTTCCGCCTTCCTCCCTGTGATAATGTGAATTTGCAGGGACCCAGTGGTCTGTGATCAACAAGGAAGAGGAAGGAAAGAATGTGTGGGTGGGAGGGAACCCCTTGTCCAACCACTGTCAGCTAACCCATAGACATGAGTAGTTCTTAAACCAATCCCTTTGCAATGTCTAGCTTTTGTCCTTACTTCTTTATTTTTTTTTACCCGCTTCTGTCACTTTTCAGTATATAACATATAGTTTTTGTAGTATTGCATGGTTTTGCTGCTTCTCCATATCATAGACCTGATAGATAAATGATTAATGTGTCGCTTAGATAGAAACATTCTATGTACAATGTCAAGAGAAAATAAACTTGAATAAAATTATTAAAAATATTAACTACTGAATCTGTTTGAGATAGGTCTTAGGGGGGAAGATGCTATCACTGTCAATCTCAACTAACTACAGAACATCAATATTTTACATTCAAGCATTTCCTAGATTAACTCTCCATTCACTTACGTGGTCCTCTTTACTCCAAATATTTTGCTGGATTGTCCTAACTTTTGCCTGGTATGTCCTCTTTCTGTTGTTCAGTCACTCAGTTACGCCCATGGACTGCAGCACATCATGCTTCCCTGTCCTTCAGTATCTCCTAGAATTTGCTCAAACTCATGTCCATCAAGTCAGTGATGCCATCCAACCATCTCATCCTCTGTCGTCCCCTTCTCCTCCTGCCCC
The DNA here is from genome assembly GCF_001704415.2 of Capra hircus. Lineage (NCBI taxonomy): Eukaryota > Metazoa > Chordata > Mammalia > Artiodactyla > Bovidae > Capra > Capra hircus. The sequence goes on along the minus strand of NC_030812.1, from coordinate 100,077,051 downwards.
CAATCCCTCCCAGCATCAGAGTCGTTTCCAATGAGTCAACTCTTCACATGAGGTGGCCAAAGTACTGGAGTTTCAGCTTTAGCGTCACTCCCTCCAAAGAAATCCTAGGGCTGATCTCCTTTAGAATGGACTGGTTGGATCTCCTTGCAGTCCAAGGGACTCTCAATAGTCTTCTCCAACACCACAGTACAAAAGCATCAATTCTTTGGCATTCAGCTTTCTTCACAGTCCAACTCTCACATCCATACATGACCACAGGAAAAACCATAGCCTTGACTAGACGGACCTTAGTTGGCAAAGTAATGTCTCTGCTTTTAAATATGCTATCTAGGCTGGTCATAACTTTCCTCCCAAGGAGTGAGTGTCTTTAATTTCATGGCTGCAGTCACCATCTGCAGTGATTTTGGAGTCCCAAAAAATAAAGTCTGACACTGTTTCCATTGTTTCCCCATCTATTTGCCATGAAGTGATGGGACCAGATGCCATGATCTTCATTTTCTGAATGTTGAGCTTTAAGCCAACTTCTTCACTCTCCACTTTCACTTTCATCAAGAGGCTTTTTAGTTCCTCTTCACTTTCTGCCATAAGGGTGGTGTCATCTGCATATCTGACGTTATTGATATTTCTCCTGGCAATCTTGATTCCAGCTTGTGCTTCATGCAACCCAGCATTTCTCATGATGTACTCCGCATATAAGTTAAATAAGCAGGCTGACAATATACAGCCTTGACGTACTCCTTTTCCTATTTGAAACCAATGTGTTGTTCCATGTCCAGTTCTAACTGTTGCTTCCTGACCTGCATATAGGTTTCTCAAGAGGCAGGTCAGGTGGTCTGGTATTTCCATCTCTTTCAGAATTTTCCACAGTTTATTGTGATCCACACAGTCAAAGGCTTTGGCATAGTTAGAAAACATCAATTCTTTGGGGCTTAGTCTTCTTTATATGCTCTCTTTCTGAGAAGGATTATGGTAATTGTGTAGTTCTAGAAAGTACTCCAGAGACAAGAGTTATTCAGTCCTACTCTAGAGACCCAAAATGTCTTCTGCTAAGCTCAGAAGCTGAGGCTAGAGAAAGGACTACACCAGGTATAAAGGTATCCAGTTTTTCACGCGGTTGGTTATTCAATCACCAAGCAGAGCTAGAAAGTCTTATGTAATTATTCTTTGTGGTAGTAATGGGGTTAGCCCACCTCTACTCCACCTCCACAAGTTAATCAGACAGCTTAATGTGAAATTGGATCATTGCTCTGAAGTTCCTGCAGCTGTTGCTACTTCTCTTATCCTCATCACCATAATCTAGAAATGATCATGCAGATGGATTCTGGAATCATCTGACTGGGGGCCAAAGAAGGGAATTCAGACCTGAATTTTAATAGGCAAGTATAAAGTATACTTGATGGTTTACAGAGAAGAGTAAAAGAAACACAATATTCAGACAACCTGCATTCTTATCCTGGCTCTGGCAGGACCCAGGTAAACTCAGATCAGTCAGTTTCCCTCATTATGAAGCCCTGGTTCAATTTCCCCATCTTTAATATAGAAGAAATTTATGTTTATTCAAAGATTTCTTTTCATTCAATGATGAGATTTAAATGCATTTTTCATATTTCTTGAAGCCTAGTTGCAATCTAATTCACAACTATCGTGTCTGCTTTACAAGAAGATAAATACTCTATATTAGGACAACACTCCACAACATCATAGAACAAAACCATATTATGAGTGACAAAGTAAACATCATGGACACTTTCATCTAAACAACACAGTACCTTTCCAAAAAAGCCAGTGGAATTCAAACAGAAACGAGGGCACTTTGAGACAGTTCTATGTGGCAGAAGTCCACTTGGTAAGGGCTGGATTCCTTCCATGTTGCAGAAAAACTACCGAAATGAGGACTAGATTCTTGCTGTTAAGAAGCATTTCCTTAGGTCTCCCGCATTGTAAGCAAGACACTTTACCGTCTGAGCCACCAGGGAAGTCTGTTAGGAAGCAGCTTAGTTTAATAGGATTTGCACAACTGATTAAAGAGAAATACTAGGAAAAAAACCCTTGAAGCACAGAATCCTTGCCTCAGTCCCTCAAAGCAGATGTACTCGTATACAGACAGAGTCCATGGATATTGTAGCCAGTGGAGAGAGGTTTCAGAAGGCACCGTGTTTCTGAGAACATTTAAGAGCCTCTTCATGAAACTGACCCTTACTGCACATTGACTGAGAGGGGCATGCCCACCAGAAAGCACCCCAATCCCATTATTGTATATATTGCAAATTAGACATTTAAAACAAAACTTTTTCCAACTTCCTTCTCAGAGGAGAGTGGTCTCCTTTGGTCTGTTTCTCTTTTCTATGTTTAGAAAGAAGGCCTGAACTTGGGCTTTTGTCTCCCTTTGAAAGCTGAGTAGCAGCATGGCTCACATATGTCTGTTCTGCTCTTCTCCATCTTCGCCTCCTTCCTTGACCACTGGTTCTGCAACATTACAAACTTGTTTACTCTCCCCCAGATGTGGCCCACTCCTCGGTTCTCCAGAAAGTTCTCTTTCTTTTCTGTCCCCTTCGGTCTTACTGGATGCAGTTTCATGTTTCACCCTTCCTTTTTTATGCATCAAATTCCTGTGCTTTGCCATTTCTCACTATTCTGATGTTCTCTGCTTTTTGTCTTCTTCTCCAAGTGGAAAGCAACACTTCTAACTCACTTTTCATCCTTGCTTTCCTCCCCCTTACAAAGGCTTGTTTTCTCTCATAACTTTGCTCTAAGAACAGTTCCAGGGCAGTTCCGGGAGATTAGTTTTGGTTCCGGTTTTCTTTCCCTCTGTCCTCTCTTCCCCATTTACAAAATTCCATTCACCTTTTTGGTACAGCCAGGACAGTGTGGAGGTTCCTTAAAAACAAAAACAGAACTGCCATATGATCCAGCAATCGTACTACTGGGCATAATCCAGGGAAAACCGTAATTCAAAAAGATATATGCATCCTAATGTTCATTTCAGCACTATTTAAAATAGCCGGGATATGGAAGGACCTAAATGCCCATCCAACAGAGGAATGGATAAAAATGGGTATACAGTGGAATATCACTCAGCCATTAAAAAGGATGATGCCATTCGCAGCAATATGGATGGACCTAGGATTGTCATGCTAAGTGAAGTAAGTCAGAGAGAGGAGCAATATGGTATGACATCCCTTATATGTGGAATCCAAAAAGAAATGGTACAAATGAACTTACAAAGTGGAAACAGACTCAGTCTTAGAGAACAAACCTATGCTTGCCAGGGGCAAGGGTTGGGGAAAGAAACAGTTAGGGAGTTTGGGATGGACATGTACAGCATACATATAGATGGACATACACTGCTGTATTTAAAATGGATCACCAACAAGCACCTACTGTATAGCACAGGGAACTCTGCTCAACGTTATTTGGTCACCTGGATGGGAGAGGAGTTTAGGAGAGAATGGATACATGTATATGTACGGTTGAGTCCCTTTGCTGAACACCTAAAACTATCACAACATTGTTAATCGGCTATATTCCAAAACACAATAAAAAGTTAAAAATTTCATTCACTTCCTTTTTGTTGCTGTTTACCTTCAGCCCATTGCAGGCCCCTGGTGTTCTAGTTTTCCTCCCTTGGTCCACCCCAGAAAAAGATTTGAAAACATTTTACTCTTTATGGTATTAACATTATTCTTTTCCTGGTGAACACAAATGACAACCTTCTTAAGCAAGGAACTTCTATTCTATTCTGATGAAAAAAAGTTATTTGAGGGAATTCTTAGGGGTCCATTTCCACTGCCAAGGCCCAGGGTTCAGTCCCTGGTGGACAACTAAGATCTTGCAAGCCTTGCTGCATGGCCAAAAAAAAAAAAAATTATTTGAACTGAAACAGTGGATATTTAGTGTTGGAAACAAAAGATTTGGTAAAAGTAAAATTAGGCTTCCCAGGTGGTTCAGTGGCAAAAAATCTACCTGCCAATGAAGGAGACATGGGTTCAATCCCTGGGTCAGAAAGATCCCCTGGAAAAGGAAATGGCAACCCAATTCAATATTTGAGCCTGAAAAATTCCATCGACAAGAGGAGAATGGCAGATTACAGTCCATGGTGTTGCAAAGAGTTGGAAATGACTGAGCATGCCTGCAAAAGTATCATTAGGCAGTGATGATTATCTCTTCCTGGCACCTTGAACAGACAGACTCAGCTGCCTGTACACCTCATCTAAAAAAAAAAAAAAAAAAAAGCTTTCTTCTTGTCTTCTCTTCCAAAATTGCTCTGAACCTAACTTTACCCCATCATTTCATGCATGTGACTGAAGTAAATTCTCTTTCTTCTTTGAATGAAGAAGTTTTGGAGATTCAAATGTGCACTCTACTCTCTAAAAAGAGCTCCTTGCACACTTTCTCTGAGTATTCATTTGACTCATGGTGCAAAAAGCTGTCTCCCCACTTCTGGACCTTTCTTTTGATGTCCCCGAGCAGTATGTGTTACCAGCCACAAACTCCTCCCCCTCCACAATGCCTGACGCTCATGGTGAAAGTTGATGTTTACACCTGATCAGAAGGTGCAAGCAACTTTGCTTCCTTCTGTACAGAAGCAGCTGGAACACACTGAAAAGACACAGCTGAATAGAAAGAGAAGTTGGAAGAGTACCAGAGAAGGGGGAGAAGGGGATGGCAGAGTGTCAAGAGATTGACATCAGAGAAGGGGAACCCAGAGGCTAGAAGGTGGAAATTCACAAATCTGTCTGGGAGAAGTGTGGTGGAGGATCTGAGTTCCATACCAACCCATCTGGAACCTTACAGGGGAGAGTGAACATTGGGGAGGCAAACTCTGGGAGACAAAGATTTGGTTAAAAACACAACACTCCAGGGCTTCCCTAGTGGCTCAGTGGTAAAGAATCCACCTGCCAGTGTGGGAGATATGAGTTCAGTCCCTGATCTGGGAAGATCCCACATGCCACGAGGTCACTAAGCCTGTGTACCACAGCTACTCAGACTGTACTCTTGAGCCCATACTCTGCAACAAGAGAAGCCACCAAAACGAGATGCCCATGCATGGCAGCCAGAGAGCAGCCTCCATTCACTGCAACCAGAGAAAAGCCCGTGCGGCAACAAGACCCAGCAGAGCCATTAACTAATTAAAAAATACAACATTCTAATAAAAATTGAAATCCCTGTGTGTCTTAGCACTTTTCACTAACCAAACACTAGCGAAAGTGACTTGACTTTCTCTGTGGTAGAGAGAGAAACAGGTGGTCACAGTTTGTTTTTTTTTTCTAAAAACCAGTCAACCAAAGCCAGAAGTGGCGGTCAGACGATAACTTCTGGGCAGAACCTAAGATGGAAAAGCAAATGTTGTTTATATAAATAGAAACGTAGAGCGTGTACCATAGCTTCCTGTTGACAAAATGAGCTTCGCTTCACCTCAAACCTTCAATGGTTTTAAAAATAACTGATAATGGGGTTTTTTTTTCCTTTCAATTTGTCCAATCACTTTCAGTAAGATTCTAGCTTTTTCTTAACCCACAGGTTCTAAGTTCATTTCTCCGTCTCCAGCTTTCTTCTCATTCATTCTCTTTTCCTTTCTGCTGTGTGTTTACCCAGCCATATATCTATACTGTGGAGCTTTTGGGAGTACATTACCATAGTTCTGTACCAATCCGTAAGGGCTGAACTCAGGATAATCTCATAAATGTATGTGAGATTCACCTCCTCCCCTAACCGTTATAAAAAGTAGTAGGGGACTTCCCTGGTGATCCAGTGGCTGAGAATCCTCTGCCAGTGTAGAGGTTTGATCCCTGATCAGGGAAAATCTCACATGCGGTGGAGCATCTAAGCCCCTGCGCTGCATCCACTGAGTCCCTGCACCTAAAACTCATGCTCTTCAACAGGAGAAGCCACCGCAATGAGAAGCCTGAGCACAACTAGAGAGTAGACCCCACTCGCTGCAATGAGGGAAGCCCATGCCCGGCAACGAAGACCCAGTCCAGCCAAAACAGAAATTTTAATAAAAAAAAAATACTGATAGGCTTTGAGCAGGTACAGGTCAATATTTTAAAGGAAAATGGGATTGGTGAGCATTGAGGTATCAACCCTGTCATTGAATGTTTTCCTAATATTTCGTCCTTTCCCAAAAAGTCAAATACAGAGCTACAATGAAGTAGTGAGAACTGTACAAAAACATCATTCTTGAAAATGGGTGAAATTCTGAGGGGGAAAGGAAACTAAAATAGTGTAAATACAAATAAGCCTATGAAAGTGTGTAATATGAACATTAAAACCAAAGTGCTAAAAATAAAAATTACTTCAAAAATGTTCATATTAAATATACATGACAGCTCCTTAACTGGCTACTGAGAGAAACCTAGTGTTTGTTGGAAGGTGAGCTAAAATCTTATATTTACAGTTCATAGGAATTGCAGTATGTTCTAATGACAAGAATAATTTCTGTGCTTCCCTGGTGGCTCAGTGGTAAAGAATCCACCTGCCAATGTAGGAGACGTGGGTTCCCTGCTACAGGAAGATCCCACACGCCTCAGAGGCACTAAGCGGTGCCCTACAACTACTGAGTCTGCGCTCCAGAGCCCACAAGCCACAACCACTGCGCCCACGGGCTGCAACTAAAAGCCCGCATGCCCTAGAGCCAGCAAATTGCAACTGGGGAGTAGATCCTACCGGCCTCCCTAGAGAAAAGCCCAAGCAGTTACGAAGACCCAGCAGAGCCAAAAAACAGGCAAATAAGTAAAATTACAAAAATAATTATAATTTCTCTCTTGCCATGTAACAAACTAAAAAAATATACCATCCGAACACAGAGCATCTCAAATCTAAATCAGTGTGGTTCTAGGCATAATGAAATGTGGGTTTGTATCATCCTATTTTTCTAAATGGCATAGAAGAATTGCTACTGGTTTGGGGGCAAGTCCTGATGTCACACTCACCTTGTGTGATCCTAAGGTAATCACCTGTTATAACTATAAATTGGTCACAATACATCTGCCTTAGGAGTGGTTCTGAGGATTAACAAGGTCAGGTATTCAAAGGTTTTTTTGCCTGTAAGACTACTATTTAATAAAAGTAAGGGACTTTTTTTCCTAGTTAAGCCATTTGGTTTCTCCCTAACTGTCCTTGAGGAGGTTGACTTTCTTCTTTCCCTTGTGACAAAATGAGGTGTGTGTGTGTATATGTGTGCATTAGTGGCTCAGTTGTGTTTGACTCTGTGACACCATGGACTGTAGCTCACCAGGCCCCTCAGTCCATGGGATTCTGCAGGCAAGAATACTGGAGTGGGTTGCCACGCCCTCCCACAGGGGATCTTCCTGACCCAACGACTGAACCCAGATCTCCTGCATGGCAGGTGGATTCTTTACTATCTCAGCCACCAGGGGAGGCCAAAGTGAAATGACCCTCACAGAGTGGCCTTTGCCTGAAGAGGTATGGAAACCTGCCAAGGGTGTACAATGCCACAAATGCTAGTTTCTCTACAGTTTGACCTTCCTAACTTAAATTTTATTTTTTCAGCATTCAAAATCTTCTTTTGGGCAGAGCAGAGTCCTTTTTGCAAGAGCAGCTGGCGGGTCAGCCTCTGATGCTCAAACTTGCAGGATTGGAGGGCAGGTAGGATGGGTGGGGTTGTGTGGCATTCCCAAGCACTGGACAACTAGACACCTTGCAACCCTTGCAAGCACCAGAGGGCAGAACAGAGCCACAGCCCATGAGGGAGTCCAGAGCCAAATGGGCAAAAATAAGGCCAGATCTCACCTCTGGCCTTGGGAATGCAGCCCTTGCCGTGATTGTGCCCAGGCAGTGCACACCTGCAGTGTGGGCAGGTGTGCACCATCAGTTTGGGGGTTATTCCTGGAGACGTGCATCACGCAGTGTAACCCCCATAACCACAGCTGTCTTGTCTTCTCAGCCAGGAAGCTTTATCTTCCCGACCATCCACAAAAGAAAGGGAAAGCTTCGGCCGGTTGGGGCAAGTCATGAACAGCCTCTTCAGCACAACTTGGCTGAAGATGGAGTCGGTTCTCTGGCCAAAAATTTGTACAGCTTGACCAACACCCTTGGGAGATGTCCTGGCCCTGGGCTCCCTGTGCTGAACTTTTGGGAAGAAGTCCACTTATTGATGGAGCCTACTGCTTGGCTAGAGGTGTGTGTGTTTGTTTGTCTGAACAAACATTGTTTCATTTTGAGTGTGACCCTTTGAGATGGACAGCAGAGGGATCATTATTCCTCTTTTTCAGGTAGGGAACAAGGTTTAGAAAAATGAAGGGACCCATCTACTTACTGGATAAAGTATGGCAGAACCATGCGTGAACTAAGTTCTAAACCTTAGGTTAATGTTAATGTTCACTCAGCTGCAAAAGGAAAACTCAGAAACGTCTTGTTTAGAAATCACAAGTAATTTCCTTGGTTGCTGAAGAAGGTTTGTGAGCAAATCTAGACAACCCTTGGCGTCACACACCACATGCACTTCCCAGGAACTGCGCCTCTCTGGAATTCTGTGGGGACAGCCAGGGGTTGTGAACCATGAACCTGGTTAGAAGGAAGAACATGAGAAAAGCCCAAGATTGCCATACTTTTCCTCTTATCAGAAGGACAGAGCACCAGTTTGTTGGCTGATTAGTCAACAGTTTTAATCATGGTTTCTTTGGGCGATAGAGAAAGTGATTCTGAGCACAAACTGCAGCTCGCCCTCATGACAGCCAATCCTGACTCCACCAAGTAGATGAGTCATGTGGGTTACTCAGCTACTTTCACCTGCTGCCATGGCAGGTGTTTTCTTGTTTTCTTTCCAGGTTTGATTTTTGATCAAAGATAAAGCAGAGCTTTCATTTATACCACAGACTGTTTTCTCTTGTTCAGGGGCAGAGAGATGCTTAGTTTTGTACAGCCTGGCCACAGCCTTCAATTCCCTGCAAGTACCCATTCTGGGCACCTGAATGTCCCACTCCTGTTCTTTACTCTCCTGTTCCAGGAAATGTATCACCTTTGCCTGTCTTACTTATGGGCTTTCTCCTCTGTTTACACATACTGACAGCTGAGAGAATACCCATCACTCCCATGTTTTCTCCAGCTCTTCAGATCCTTTTCTCTGAATTAATGAGGATTTTTAAATTTGTTGTTTAGGTGAACATAAATAAAAATAAAGTATACAATTCAGACTTCCCTGGTGGTCCGGTGGGTAAGAGTCTGTCTGCCAATGCAGGATAATCCCTGGTCTGGGAAGATTCCGCTTCCATACAACTACTGAATCCGCAGTCTAGAGCCGGTGCTCCACAACAAGAAATGCCACTGCAGTGAGAAGCCCACACATGACAAACAGAGAGTAGCACCCTCCGTTCTCCCCAATTAGAGAAAGCCCGAGAGCAGCAAAGAAGACCCAGCACAGCCATAAGTTATTAATTTAAAAATATACAATTCAATTACATTTAGTCCATATATTGTTGTTCAGCTACCACCTCTATCTACTTCCCAAAAGTTTTTATCACCCCAAAAAGAAAATCCTAAACCATTAATCATTCATGACTTTTCCCTGCTGCCTCAAGCACCTGAGTAACCACCAATCTGTCTACTGCCTCCTTGGATTTATCTATTCTGGATATTTCATACAAATGGAATCATACACTATGTGGTCTTTTGTGACTGCCATCATCAGGTTTTAAGGTGATCGTATGGGACATAAATGACTCATAGAAGCAACTTCTACTTGTCTTTATGCTGTAGCAGTGCCTCCGGTAAGGAACCTGTGGATGGAGGTCTAAAGCAACCAGGACAGGGACTTCCCTGGTGGTCCAGTGGTTAAGAATCCACCTGGCAATGCAGGGGATGTGGGTTCAATCCCGGGTCTGGGAACTAAGATCTCCCATGCCATTTGGCGCAACCAAAAGATAAAAATTAAAAACAATGAAATAAAGCAATCAGTAACCAGGACATTTGGGTAGCAGAACCATGTTTAATGTCAGCAAAGTGCTGAGTGCACTGAATGACATTCTAGCTATGCCGAGTCGACAAGTCCTGCCTTCTGTAACAAAGTGAGGACCTCTTGATGGTATATTTAGTCCATGTGAGGAAGGGATGGGGGAGAGGAAAAACAAGGGGGTCTTGAAGGAGGAGGAAACCCAGTTCACACACTAAGGAATCTGGGGCTGTTGATGTCAAATGCTTCTCAACTTTCTAAGATCCTGAAATTAGTTAAATCAAGAAGCAGTGTGATCTAATGAATAGTGATGGAATGACTATTGTAAGGCAATGATCACTAGAGACCCTCAAAAAAGGTGAGAACTGAGGAGGAAGAATGTGCCAATATGATGCCAGGACTTCCTAAAGAGAGGATGATCTGATACCAACAACTGTTGGTGAGTAGTCAGAAAGAGTAGAGAATAGCGATTCTACAAGGAATATTTAATCTGCTATCCTTGCTTCAGGACCTATCCCTCACTCATTTTAGAGCTATTTTTAATCAAAATTACCTCTACCAGTCAATGAAATCACATCATTCTTTATACTGCATCAAAGAAATAATATGGAATTTGGTTTTCCAAGTGCCCACAAAGAGAAAGAAAGACCTGTACGTTATCTGAAGCATTTCTCATTTCCCCTGGCATTTCAATTGTTTATTAAGCAAGCAAGCAAACACACACACACACACACACACACACACACACACACAGATACAAAATTTTCAGAAGTACATAAAGTCACACAATCATAGATTTTTAGAGCTAGGGAAGACCTTGAAGGTCTTCTAGGCCAATGAAAACTAACCACCTGCTTGGAATTAATGGGTGTTTGTCAAAAAGGCAGAGTACTGGGCTGTACTCCAGAATGACTCCAAAATCTGTAGGAATTAAACACTGGAATGTGCAATTTTATACACTTACTCAAACCTCAGAGTATGAGAACCTCAAAATTACTCACATTTTATTACTTTAAAAAAGTATTTTATTACTCACATTTTATTACTATCAGAAAACTTTGAACCATGGGAGCAGATTACTTTGATGATCATAATTTATATTTTTAAGGCATCTGATCTTCTTAATACTTTCAGCTGCTATAAGATACTATTTTAGCAAAACAGTTGTTGTTTATAGAATACCTTCCATGCACTAGACCACATGCAGAACCACGTATTTAAATTACTTTTAACAAGGGCTTTCCTGGTGGCTCAGTGGTAAAGAATCCACCTGCCAGCGCAGGAGACACGGGTTTGATCCCTGGTCCGGGAAGATCCCGCATGCTGCAAAGGAACTAAGCCCACGGGCCACAACTACTGAGCCTGTGCTCTAGAGTCCAGGAGCCACAACTACTGAGTCCACGCACCTAGAGCTGGGGCTCCGTGCTCCACAACAAGAGAAGCCACTGCAACAAGAAACCCTTTCACCGCAACTAGAGAGCAGCCCCTGCTTGCCACAACTAGAGACAGACTGCAGCAACAAAGACCCAGTACAGTCAACAATAAATAAATTATTCTTAAAAATTACTTCTAATAGTCTTAAGCATTTCAACTCTTTGGCCCTCAATGTTCACATCTGAAAACTGGGATAATAGTTTCTACCTCTTTGACTTAAATGAGATCATATGTGCAACTTGCTTACACAGAGCCTATCATAAAGTGCACAAAATGGTTAGTTATTATTACTATTATTTATTCACATTTTATACATGGGGAAAGTATAACATATGGCAGCAGGCAACCCACAAAGACAGTTCACTAAGAAATGATGGAAACAGAACTCAAGTCTTCCTGTCTTTGATTACAAAAACCTAACTTTTCACTCTCTCTTGTATATGCGTGATCAATGAAGCTTTGGTTAATGTTCCTATCAAAAATAACTCTTTTTTTAGATCTTTGGCCAGCCCCAGGCTTTTGATGAATGCTTCTGTGTTCTTTCAACCTCAGTAAGTTCTGGGCAGCTGCACAGCAGAGGCTGAGTGAGTAATTCCTGTATATGTCCCTCAACTCTTTCAGACCCCAGAGAAATTCAGTAACATGGCTGGCAGTAAAGTGAGAAAAACAAAAGTTGGGAAATGCAGAAGTTGAAGCACTCCAAGACCACACTTTAACCCACGCGGAAACCTTTTTGGGCTCTTTTCAAAAACAACAAAGTATCATATTGAACAATCTACCTGGTGTCCAAAAATAGTGGTCTAGGGAGTCATTGTCTGAGCATCTCATCTCTCAGACACAGGAATGTGTACCCTGGAGAACTACCAGGGGGACTTCTGGCCATAACGAAACCCCAGCTTGTGTTTCTCATGAAAGTCCAGTTGGTGGTGAAGCCCAGATGTCCATGACAACTCAGCCACCAGAGGCACAATTTCCAAGTCATGCTGTTTCCGTTAAAAATAACCTAGCCAGGTAGTCCTGTGGTTTCTGACTTTTCAAGAGAAGTTGGTGAGGGAAGAGGGTAGTTAGTAAGGAAAATAACTTTTAAAAATACCTGAAGGAAACCCCATTTTTTAAAAAATCTCACTAACTCCAAATCTCCAGGAATGAAAAATGCTACTGTCATGATAAGAGATGTACTTTTTTTTCTCCTTTAACAGAAGAAAGGTGAGCAGGTACTATAACTTTCTGAGAAATGAGGTTATTTTCTAATGCTGGATGAGTCAGGCTTCTTAAATAATTTTTACAGCCATTATGCAAGCTATTTAACTCTCCATTTTGTTAGAAAGCTTTTCTTAAGAAGCTTATATGAATATGAATGACATCTCATTTTTTTAAGAGAAAAATTGAACTTGTTTTTTAAAAGCACAAAAACCCTACATACTAAAATTGCACACATCAAGTATTGGTCCAGTCTTATATCACTCTATTTACAATTAAACAGCACCATGGTTTTCTCAACGAGGTTAGTTAAACATGCCCAGACAATTGTTATTCAAAGTATATATTCCTTTAAAATAAAATTAACTCTTTAACTGAGCTCAATCCTCAACAAACAAAAGAACCTTTACCTTTGCCATAGATAATTATATCACTGAATTTACTTAAGAAAAATAGATTTGAACTTTTTTTTTTCTCCCGTTGACAAACTTTGAGATATACTGCTGTTTAATGTGGCACACAAATTAAGAAACGTTTTGATAACAGGGGCATTATACTGAAACACCCTCACATACCTCCACCTCCACATATAAAAATATTCCTTTGGAATCAATGCTGCTGTCTCCTCTTGAATTTGACATTTCATTTTTATCTGTCATCATTGTTTTCTTATAAGCCATCACTCATACCAGAATAAGCTATCATTGTGGCTAAAACATATGAAGCACATGTTGAAGCTTTGTGTTTGCTCGTGTTGTTTCTGCCAACTTGGAGAGAGGATGAGAAATTTTATCAGACATATTCATGTATTCCAGATACTAAGCTTTCACACTCACACAGTAAAGCTACGCAGATCCTTGGAATGACTTTGTGAAGAATTCTTTCCCAATGTCATGTGCTTCATAAGTGAAAGGTACAGACCCAGGGCCCAAGATTTCAGACTATCCTCCAGAAATTCTCTGCTCTGTACGTTTTTCCCCCCCTTTTTTTGGCCACAAAGCATGTGAGATCCTAGTTCCCCAACCAGGGATTGAGCCCATGCTCTCTGCATTGGAAGGTTGGAACCACTGGGCCATCAGGGAAGTCCATCTGCTCTGTACTCTATTAAAATTCTATCTGTTCATCAGAATCTTTATTGAGAACTCAATCTAGGGAATTAGCTGGCAGTCCAATGGTTAGGACTTGGCACTTTCACTGCCAAGGTCCCAGGTTCAATCCCTGGTCAAGGAACTAAGATCCCACAAGTCAAATCACTTGGCAAAAAAAAAAAAGGAAATCAGTCTATTGTGAAGCAATAGATTATGAATTCTTTTCTTCCTCTGACTTCATCGTACTAAGTGGGCAATGGTATCCTGTTACTAGGATTAAATAAGAGGTGAAGAGACCACTGTGTGGGATGCTTTACCAAGAATTCTCTACAGAGAATCATGGATCGTTGTTCCTCAATGTGTTTTTCCCATTAAACTAAAAGAGAAGTAAAATTAAGATGCTGAGCATCTTAAACCAGCCACACGTTGGGCTGAAATGTCTTTGTAATCTATGTTTTTTCTCTAATGTTAACACGATGCTCTATTTACTTGTGGGCCTGCCAGATGTTGACTTACCCTCCATGCGTGCATGATAAGTTGATTCAGTCGTGTCTGACTCTTTGTGATCCCATGGACTGTAGTCCGCCAGGCTCCTCTGTCCATGAGGATTCTCCAGGCAAGAATCCTGGAGTGGGTTGCCGTGCCCTCCTCCAGGGGATCTCTTTGACCCAGGGATCAAATCTGTGTCTCCTGCATTGGCAGGTAGATTCTTTACCACTGAGTCACCAGGGAAGCCCTCTATTGCCATGTACTCATATTTAGGTGTGAAGATATGCGTATCCAATGAAGATATGTGTATCCAATTTTTAGAAGCACAAGGCAGTCGTCCCTTCAACTTTGGGATGCAATGATTCCCTCATTTTTATTTCAAGTCTTTTATTGACATTTAGTTCTTTTATATTGTCATTTAAGATCACCTATTTTAAAGCTTGAAAGATAAGTTTCTTGAACTATAATATGCATCATTGTTCCCCTTCAAAGCTCAGCCTTATGCTTTCTCATAATAAGACTTCAATAAGTATTGAATGAATTTCAGTTTTCAAAGATGCTGTTTATAAATTACTTATAAAAGCACTTTTTGAATTATCTCCAAAGGGATAAAACATTAAAACAAACACAACAGATTTTTTCCTCTCCCACAACCTTCATTTTCAAGTACTGAATTTGTGTATGTTGGAGAGAATCTTCTTTATGCAACCTCTACACTGAAAAGTAAGATTTTCAAAACAAGAGAGAGTATATAAGAATGTACATTGAATTGTACATTATTAGATTCTACCAATGCTTTGATGTTTTTGTTGTTTAGTTGCTCAATCATCAACCCTATCAAATCTAATTTATGAAATAGAATTAAATATCCACAGATAACTCTAGTGGAGGTGATGGAATTCCAGTTGCACTATTTCAAATCCTAAAAGATGATGCTGTGAAAGTGCTGCACTCCATATGCCAGCAAATTTGGAAAACTCAGCAGTGGCCACAGGACTGGAAAAGGTCAGTTTTCATTCCAACCCAAAAGAAACACAATGCAAAGAATGCTCAAACTACCGCACAATTGCACTCATCTCACAGGCTAGTAAAGTAATGCTCAAAATTCTCCAAGCCAGGCATCAACAGTACGTTAACCGTGAATTTCCAGATGTTCAAGCTGGTTTTAGAAAAGGCAGAGGAACCGATCGATGCTGAAGCTGAAACTCCAATACTTTGGCCAACTGATGGGAAGAACTGACTCACTGGAAAGGACCCTGATGCTGGGAATGATCAAAGGTGGAAGGAGAAGGGGACGACAGAGGATAAGATGGTTGGATGGCATCACAGACTCAATGGACATGAGTTTGAGTAAACTCCGGGGGTTGGTGATGGACAGGGAAGCCTGGCATGCTGCAGTTCATGGGGTTCCAAAGAGCTGGACATGACTGAGCAACTGAACTGAACTGAACAGATAATTCTGCTTCTGGAGGAATGGACTTGACTGTCACCTTTTTTTTCTTTCTTATTTTGGCCAAGCCGTGAGGCATGCCTAGTTCCCTGACCAGGGATCAAACCTATGCCCCCTGAACTGGGAGTATGAAGTCTTAAGCACTGGACCACCAGGGAATTCCCAAATTTTTAAATTTTATATTTATTTTTTTGCCACAACTGGTGGTGTATGGGATCTTAGTTCCCTGACCAGGGGTGGAACTCTGGTCCATGGCAGTGACAGGCCATGTCATAATCAGGGGACCACCATGATTGTCATCTTTTTCTGTTCTTTCCCACAAGGCCTGGTCTTGTGTGCTTCCCAAAACACAGTGTTTTATTTCTCTTTGCTGCTTAGCTGAGACTCATGTCCCATTATTGAACTGAGAGGTGGGGAAACATTCTGGCGAAAAATGGCCACCAGAGACTCTTTCAACAAAACAAAGAGCTCCAAAATCCGCGCTTCAGTTAGATTTAGATTTAATTACTTGCTAGACCAACTGTCTACACTTTTATGTGGAAGAGAAATCGTATCTTGCACAAGTAATTTATTGAGTCTGTCTGACATGCACAGCCAAACCCAATTCTAACAACACAGTCAATATGGGGGGGAGGGGGGGAGACTCTTCTCTGCAGCTCTGATGAAGATTTCTACACGGATATGGTCAATCTGACTAAGATCTGCAAGGTTGATTTTACCAGCAAGATAGCATTGCATGAGCTTTTAAGTAAGGCAGATCATAAAAAAGAATGAAATTCTGATGCATGCTCTAAGATGGATCAATCTTGAAAACGTGAAAAGTGAAATAAGGCAGACACAAAAGGACAAAGATTGTATGTTTCCACTTACGAGTGTCTACAACAGTCATATCCATATAAGATTACCAGGGAAGGCCAGGGGGAATGGTGAGTTACTGTTTAATGATTATGGGTTTTTTTGGGGGGGTCGTGAAAAAGGTTTTTGATGGCTGCACTTTGTGAATGTAGTTAATACCACTGAATTGTGCTTTTAAAAATGGTTGGAGGGACTTCCCTGGGGTCCAGTGATTAAGACTCCATGTTTCCACTGCAGAAGGTACAGGTTCAATCCCTGGTCAGGGAACTAAGATCTCACATGATCTGCAGTACAGCCACAGTGGGGAAAAAGGGTTAGAATCCCAGAAACCAAACCAAAACTAAACAGAAACAAAGCAGGTGCATTAGCAGCCAGTCTGTTTTCCTATTTCCGGCTGGAACAAAAGGGCATAATTTGAAGAGAGAATATACAAAAGGAGCTCATACAGTATTGCCAGATCACGTCAAGTTCCCACCATCAGTCTCAGGAATTGAGCTTCCCACTGGGGTGAGTTGGGAAATTTTTTTCTAATTTTCAGATTTTGTGATGTTACCATCTCTGAGAATTAATATTTAAACTTCCTTTGGAAGGATGTGTGTGCATGTTACTCTCTAGACAATCCGTTGATAATACAGTAAAGATACCACTCATATCTGAGGAAACAAGAGGATCAGATTTTACATGCCCTTGGATGATCACACCTTGGCCTCTGCAGAGGAATTTTTTTTTTTTTCTATTTTGGAGGGTTGTGCCACACTGCCTGTGGGATCTTAATTCCCTCAACTAGAGGAGATTAAACCAAGAATTGAACTGGCGAGCTTGGCAGTGAAAGCATGGAGTGCTAATCACTGGTGTGCATGTGTGATAAGTCGCTCAGTCGTGTCCAGCTCTTTGCGACCCTATGGACTGTAGCCCGCCAGGCACCTCTGTCCATGGGATTCTCCAGACAAGAATACTGGAATGGGTTGCCATGCCCTCCTCCAGGGGATCTTCCCCACCCAGGGACTGAACCCACGTCTCTTATATCTCCAGCATTAGCAGGAGGGTTCTTTATCACTAGTGCTACCTGGGAAGCCTGCTAACCACTAGACCACCAGCAGAATCCCTGCAGAGGAACCAACCGCTCACGGACCTAAGACTCAGTGAACATAGACAATTTCATATTTGAAGTTATAAGTGCTAAAGAAAAATATACGTTAAGGAAGTGGAAAGAGAAAAGTCAGTGTGATGGGATATAGTGGAAATTTTAGATATGAGCCAAGAAAAAGTCTTGATTCGATACAAGGAGTATCTGAGTAAAGACAAAGGACCAAGCAGTAATAACAGTAAGGGGAAGTTTATTCCAGACAGAGGGACAAGCAAGTGCAGAGGCTGAGGCCTGTGTGTTCCTTGTGCTGAGCAAGGAGAGTGGTAAGGCAGGGGCAGAGGCCCGGGCAGAGGGTCTGGGGAGCCATTTGTAAAGATGTTGACTTCTTACTGAGAAAGGCGGGGTCAGGGAGAGTTGACAGCAGAGTGACATGATCGAAAATATTTCAAAAATAGGACTTCTCAGGCAGCCCAATGGTTAAGACTCCACAATTCCAATACAGGGGGGCATGGGCTCAGTTCTTGGTAAGGGAGTTAAGAGCCTGCACGCCCATGCAGCCAAAAAGGAAAATAAACCTTAATTAATATATATATATTTTTCGAAAGAATTACTCTGATTGCTGTGAGAATAGACTGTAATTGAAGAAAGGTGGCGGCAGGAAGGCCAGTTGAGCGGCTGAATGCTTTTTCAGGATGCTTAGACCTGGAGGTGGTGACAAGTGGTCAGAGTCTGGATTTATTCTGAAAGGAGAGTTAACAGGATTCAGGCATGAGATTTAAAAGAGAGCAACCAAGAAGATGGCCAGGATGGCTCTGAGTGCCACTGAGACAAAGAGGGAAGAGGACCGGATTATACGTTGAGAGAGAGAACATGCGCTCAGTTTTAGCCATGTTTGAAATGCCCAGACATCCAGAGGGAGATGCTGAGGTGGAAGATGGATATACTTACCTTGAGCACAAGGGAGAGTTCCAGGCTAGAACTACAGACTGGGGCAAGGGGAGGATCATTAACATATAGACGATTTTTTAAAGCCTTGAAGCAGAAAGAGAGCAAGAACCCTGGCCGCTTGGCTCACTATTGCAACACCGGCACCTGGCCGTTTCTGTCACCTAGTGGGTATTGAATGCCTTATTGAATGAATAGATAGAATACATATGAATGCAGGAGGGAGAAGTAAAAATCTTTATTAGACCAGCTTGTATGAGGGAGGGAACTTAAAGCCTCTCATTTGAAAAGCCCAACCTGTTTTCTAAGTTCAGTGCAGTCACTTAGAGGCTGATTCTGTGTGATGAAATAAATCTTTTGTTGTTTGAGATGCTGTTGCTTCTGACTTCAAATTAATCTATGGCTTCTGTGGAAAAGATGAGCTTATGCAAAAATTATCCTTTGGTGTAATCATCTAGTCTTCTAGCAATTCTTGTAAAGCAATCAAATGGGGAAAAAAAAAAAAATCAGTGGTTTGGGAGGCAAAAATCTCCGTCCTAAGTCCTGAGTATACTTGGCCAGCAAACAAGCAGGAACAGTTAGTGTCGGTCTTTATTGAGACTCAGAGCTATTGTGTAATTAAATGAGGAATAGATGCTTTTGGCTGATCGAACACACGAGACTTTTAAATTTATTGTTATTACTATGTTTTAAAGACACCATTTTGAGGAGTTTCCTGGCAATCCAGTGGTTAGGACTTGGTGCTTTTACTGCTATGGCCTCTATTCAATCCCTGGTCAGAAAACTAAGATTCCCACAAGCCTTGAGGCTCAGCCAAGAAATAGATAAATGAATAAAGATATCATTTCTTACCAGGATTACAATACACAATCTGTCTACTTCTCCTGTCTCCTGATCTTTACTACCTGTGGAGGGTGGACTGCATTTTTAAGGAAGCAGAATTAAAGGGACCTATACATTAGGCAGAGTGGCCCTCAGTCATTTTCTCTCTGTGAATTTTTGCCTATGAAAACCCCACCCATCTCCAGTGGACCCAAACAGGAGGAAGCCTGCTGGGGTATGGGGTACCTGTTGGTGGTGATGCTGTTGTGGGGAGGAGCCTAAAGGGCTGAGTTCAAATTTGAATGTGTGAGACCGGTGCATTTTCAGCCAGTGCAGCAGAAGTGCTGGAGGCAAGCTTTTCTTCTTAAGATCTTCAGGGAGCCAAGAAAGACAAACTGGATTCCACCATGGACAGGTAAAGCAGTCTGCTTGTGGGTGGTTGCGCTGGCCTTACTCTCAGAGCAAATCTGAGTAATAACATGTGTAAACTTTCCCTTTCTCCCCTAACACTGACTCACAGGATCTGCCTGGTCAAGATGCACATTTATTTTTCTGGATCTCTCTCATCCTCTGTTCAGATCTTACATGCTTTCCGCCCAATTATCTTTCTCTTTTTTTCTTTCCATACTCGAAAGAACTTTTATGCACCATGCATTGACTTGTCCTTACAGTTAGATAGTTTATGGTAGTAATATTAATCAGGCAAATGTTAAGAGACTCAAATCATGAAAAGGTCATGGCAATACTGTACTAAAAACAGTAGTGGTAATGGTAATAATTCTGTAAACATTCAACTGTAGAACCTCTTGAAGAAAAACTTGACTACAGAGACTTTATTGAAAATTACATAGTCAAGAAATTATTTTCTAAATGCCAATATTCAAAAGTATTTGCTTGAAGGTCAGTCACTGTCTGTGACAAGGAGATAAATTCAATTGAAAAAGCTTCTTTAATATTATAGGCCAAAGAGGCAGTTAATGGCATTTTTACTCTTTACTGAGTCTTTCCATTTCTTCAGACATGACTTAACTTACTTCTTTAACGCATACTCTGTAAAATTTTGATGATGTCTTCACATGAAGTTTATGACAATTATGTTATTATCATAGAACTTAATCTATTTCTATTGTAAATGTATGCAAATTTACACCTAATCCATATACTTCAATCTCAGTGTAGAATCTTAATGGTGGATTAAATGTCCTTCAGAAAACTGAGGGCAAAATATCACACGTCAGCTCAGTTTACAGTGAAAACTAATCTGTGGTATGAGAGGAAAAAGGCTCAATGGAGATACTTGTAAATAATGAAATGCAAAGCAACAGTAAAATCAGAGTTGAAATTCAGAGAAAGTCAGAGACGGAGAGAGGATGAAATTCAACAGGAGAAAAAGGGAAATACATGATTTTCATTAAGGAAAATACTATCTGCTGAGCACAGCACTGATGGCACGCGGCAGGAAAGGATGACTTGGTCACGATTACTTTTAACCCATCTGTCTCTGGTTTGCATTGCTGGGGATGCAGCCAGGGTTCCGCTTCAGGGCACACAGCTGTCTGGCGCAGCTGTCAACCTGTGGGCCTTACAGACAGTCTCTACCGAGTCCTCTGCATCCTCAAGAGAAACCAAAGAAGACTTCCCCGGTGCGTCAGTGGCTAAGACGCCACACTCCCAATTCAGGGGGCCTGGGCTCAATCCCTGGTGGGGGAACTAGATCCCACATGCCACAACTAAGACCAGGTACAGCCAAATAAATAAATATTTCTTAAAAGAGAGGGAGAGAAACCAGAGAATAGGTGCTGGAACTAGGCCCCCAGCTATAATTAAAGATACTTAACAAGGTCACAGGCACGAAATTCAATTCACTGTGGCTGGTAACTTCTGATGGAAATTGTATTTTCATGTGGGGGTAGAAGGCCATTTGAATTCCTTAGTCTGTGTCCTATCCTTCCTTATACTCCCAGGACACTTTTCCCTCCTACAGGAACCGCCCGGCCAATACCACCTACAATGCATGATATTGTATCCCCTCCCCCACTTCTCATCCACACAGCCCAGGAGGACAGGTTAAATGCAAAAGGAATTTTTTGGTAAGAGACGATGCCTAATCCATTTAAAACTGGGCCCAAAGGAGAGAATTTTTTCTTTCTCTCCAGTATTTATTACGCATCTACTATGTATTCGGTTTATGTAATATGCTGAGGGTGGTTATGTTGATTAACAATAGTAACAGTAACGAGGTAGTGCTGTGGTGGTTTTACCATAGTAAATTATTATCACTTTAGAATAAAGCCAGTGATTATTAGATCTTTGTTAACATTCATTTTGGATTCCTGTCAAGTGTGAATTTTTAATTATAAAAATTTGATTGACTAACTTGTATATGGTTTCATATATGTAATGCATACAGTGGTGATACATCTAATTCTCTACCTCAGGATTTTTTTTTAATACCTCAGGATTTAAAGTGGATTCCAGGGACTTCCATGGAAGTCCCATGCTTCCATTGTAGGAGGCATGGGTTTGATCCCTGGTTGGGGAATTAAGATCTCACATGTCATGTGGCACAGCGCCCCACCCCCTACACCGCCCCACCCCCCACACCGCCCCCCCAATACGATTTCCAATAAGCTTCATGTGTTTGAGAAAAACATTCAAATTGCAACACCTTTAAAAAACTCTGGCCCTTGCTTACAGATTTAGTAAGGGTGACACTTGGGAAGTTGACTTCTGGGTCTATCTCATGTATTTCACTATCAAAGTATCAATAATCAACATGTCCATACAAAGGTGGGTGTAGAAGCTTTATTCACAATAACCCTCAAATGGAAAACAATCCAGATGTCCATCAACAGGTGAGTGAATATACGAAATGTGCTGTACCGAAGCAATGGAATAGTGCTTTGCAGGACAAAAGAACAAACTCTCCTGATACATACAGCAGCATGGATGAATGTCAACGTCATAATATGCTTAGTACAAGAAGTCAGACACAAATGAGGCGATAATGCATATTTAAAATAAAATTCTAGAAAATAAACCATCATTTATAATTACAGTGCCTGGGAGGGGGAAAAAGAACTGACTGAAGAGATGGATGAGAAAACTTGGGGGGAGGGGTGCCCTGAAAATATTCCATACACCGACAGTAGTAGCAGTTTTAAGTGTTTACATCTGCCAATATTCATAGAATTGTGAATTTTAAATGGGTGAATATGTAAATTATGCGTGTGTGTGCTCAGTCGCTCAGTCATGCCTGACTCTTTGCAACGCTATGGACAGTAGCCCATCAGGCTCCTTTGTCCATGGGATTTCCCAGGCAAGAATACTGGAGTGGGTTGCCATTTCCTTCCCCAGGGGATCTTCCCAACCCAGGGATCAAACCCGATCCCCCTGCATTGGCAGGGAGATTCTATACTGTACCACCTGGAAACCTCAATGTAAAAAAAAAAAAAAAAATTGAAATAAGTTTCAATTCTCTTGCCAGCAAACCGTATTCAAATTACTGCCTAGATCATTACTTTGACAAATTGTCTGCACTTCTGCTCAACGCCACTAGGTGGCAGCGTTATCTCCACAGGTAGATATTTTTGCTGAAAAAGACAAAGGACAAAAACCAGGGACACTAACTACTGATGCTTTGGTTATCAACCACATTGGGCTACAGTTCATGGGGTCACAGAGTGTCAGACACAGCTAAGCGACTAACGCACGCACACACACACACTGTATAGCTTGTGCTATGTTCACAACTACAAAGGAACTTGTGTTGGCACAGTTATTTCTACAAATTCAACTCAATTTAGTGCTTATAACATGCAAGACACTGTGCCGGAAAACAAAAAGCAATCTGTCCCTGACCCCCATCCCCGGTGTGTGAAGAACATGGCAAAATATTTAGATTATATTGTGAATTTATACATGAGATCAGCCTAACTCAAATCTTGTAAATATATACGCATAAAAAGACTAGAAGGAAAAACATAAGTGTATTAACAGTGATTATCATTAGATAGTAGGTCTAATTAGTAAAATGTAGTATTAGTCACTCAATCATGTGACCAGCTCTTTGTGACCCTATGGACTGTAGCCCGCCAGTCTCCTCTGTCCAAGGGATTTTTCCAGGAAAGAATACTGGAGGGGGTTGCCATTTCCTTCTGCAGAGGATCTTCCCAACCCAGGGATCAAACCAGGGTGTCCCATGGTGCAGGCAGGTTCTTTACTGTCTGAGCCACCAGGGAAGCTCGGTATCTAATTATCACTAGATATATTGGTATTTTAAACCTTAATTCTTTAACATTTAAAAAATTTTCACTTTCTACTTTTTTGTAATATTCAAGTTGAGAATGGTCAAATACCTCTCACACTTTTAACATATGACTCAAAAAGTGTCACTTCCTGACTCAAAGCACAGAAATTCTAATCTACATTCTACATCTGAGGGGGACAGACGTAGCAATCAATTGATAACAAAGGTTGAATGCTTTGATAGGGATGAGTGGAGAACAGCAGGAAACTTCAGGAGGGGTTTTTTGTTGCTGTTAATATTCAGTTTTGCCTAGAAAGAGGGGATAGTGGCAGTTGAGAAAGGTCTTCCTGGAAGAGCTGAAATTGATGTTAGGCTTTGAAGGAGGGGTAGGTTTTGCACAGTGGGGGTAAAAAAGGCATAAAGAATTCAGTCAGGAGATGTATACCAGCAAGATGGCTGGAAAGAAAACTAGAGACTAGTGCCAGGGGGCCTGCTACACGGGTAAGGAAGGGGGTGAAATGATGGGAGAAAAGAGAAAAATACTAAGAAGCAAGGATAGAAATGTAGTTGTGTCCAACTGTAACAGCTTTACCACAATTAATGAGTTTGGAGTTTACTCTAGATTTTCTGAGATCTCTAGGGCACCTCATGGAAACTTATTTTGAAGGGACTACAGACAGAGAGATCAGTTAGAGATCAAGACAATGTGATAAAAAGAAAGATTAGGGCTTGGATTGAAGCAAAGAACCGAGAGAACAGAGCAGGGACACTCCCAGAAATATTGGAAAGTTTGACTCAATAAATTTAGATGATTAATTAATTAAATATGAGTGAAGGAGAATCAAGAATGATTCCAAGCTTTTAGACTGTATTCTTGGGATGGCAAGTTGGTAGGATAGGAGAGGGAGGTCAGGACAGGGCAATTTGGGAATATTGTTTTGGCCACTTAGAATCTGAGATCTGTGTTGAACATTTAGGTAGAAATTGGGGCCTCCCTGGTGGCTCAGTGGTGAAGAATCCACCTGCCAATGCAGGAAATAACAGAAGTTCGATCCCTGGGTCAGGAAGATTCCCTGGAGAAGGGAATGGCAATCCACTCCAGTATTCTTGCCTGGAGAACTCCACAGACAAGAGAAGCCCGGCGGGCTATAGTCTGTGGGGTAGCAAAGAGTCAGACATGACTAATACTGGAGAGAAAACCTGAAAAGATGAAACTGGATTTACATCTATAAATCCAAGTTATCAACATCTAGAAAGCAGCCATGGAAGGAGCCTGTCCTGTGAGCATGGATCACTTTGGGGTTCTTGCTGTCTCAACTGGTCTTAAATACAAGCATGAAAAGGGGTAGTGGATCTGAAGTTCAGTAAGTCTTAGGCATCCAGCATAAGGAAGCAAGAGCATCTCCTCTGGTTTGGCCCAAGTATTACAAATTTTTCTTTAAAAGCTGATGGAAAGCCAAGAAGGCTGCATCTCCTCCCTCCTCTCTCACCCACAGCCTCTTGATGAAGCAGAGACAGTTTATTTACCAGTTCAAAAACGTGCGCTGGGCTAAGGGCCGCCATGAGACCTACTTGTGCTACGTGGTGAAGCGGCGGGACAGTCCCACCTCCTTCTCACTGGACTTCGGGCACATTCGAAACAAGGTATCAATTAATATCTTGCTATTAATTAATTAATGCCTGTTTCCCAAGCAGCTACACTGAGGGCACTTTTATAGCCCCCTGCTGATGATGCTACTCAGCCTGGTTCATTTGTCTCGATTAGATTTCTGAGATATCTTTTCTTTTTTCTATGTCCCTGCACCCACAATAGACAGGTTCCAAAGGCGGTCATTTAACATCCTCCCCAATCCTGCTGGGCACATCAAGGCCACACCTTGTTTCAGTGCTAAGAATCACTGCCCCAAACCTTCCTCTCCTTTCCCCAGCATCCAAATTGCTTTTCAGATTAAGGAAGAAACCAAAAGAAAGAGACTTTTTATTTGGGGGAATATTATCAGCTCATTCAAGCTGAACTGTAAACGTGGAAAAACAAATTGTGGCTTTGGAGTTTTAAAAAATGAAGGAAGAAGAATTAGGAAAAATTAATGATTCAGTTCTATCTTTCAAATGATTTCTATTCCTTCCTGCTCCCCTAGATCATAAGCCAGTAAGTACATTCATCATAGTGACCCTCAGAAAATTCAGGGAAGCCATGAATTAAAACTAGAAGATCAGGGTTTCCCTGGTGCCACAGTGGATAAGAAACACAGGCTCGATCCCTGGCACAGGAGGATTTCACATGTCCTGGAGCAGCTAAGCCCACGTGCCACAACTACTGAGCTTTCATGCTGCAACTACTGAACCCTCGCACCCAAGAGCTCCTGTTCTGCAACAAGGGAAGCCATGAATAGATAAATAATAAAAACTGCTTCTCAATAATATGGCGGCAGTGGTGGTTTAGTCGCTCAGTTGTGTCCGACTCTTGGGACCCCATGGACTGTAGCCTGCCAGGCTCCTGTGTCCATAGGATTCTCCAGGCAAGAATACTGGAGTGGACAAGAATACTTGCCATTTCCTTTTCCAGGGAATCTTCCCAACCCAGGGATTGAAACCAGGTCTCCTGCATTGCAGGCAGATTCTTTACCAACTGAGCAATAACGTATCTAGCATTAAAAAAAAAAAAAAAAAAAAAAAAAGACCTAGAAGATCAGAGAATTACATTTTCAAGAGACTTCGTCACCAAAATCCAGAAGAGTTTACATAACATGCAGTTGACGCATGGTCTTGGTGGAAACGCAGGGAAGAATCCCTGGGTAGAATGACACTGACCACGTTCCACTTTTCTTGGCCTCTCTTTGTATTGTGTTCATTATCCCACTTGCAATTGTTTTAGCTTCTAATCTTTTCCCTATTTGGTGATAAGACACATTCTAAATATAGAAAGCTTTTGTGTTCCTTTCCTTCTCTCTCCCTGAGTCTTCACAACCTGCATTTAACTTATGAGGAATCAGAAGATCTAAGAGTTGGGTGACTTACGGAACCTAGGTCTTCAGATTCTGGGAGCAATGACTTTTCTGCAATATGAAGTGGACTTGCTATATCTCACTATAGTGATTACTATTACAATCATGGGGGATTATACAAAGAGCAAACTCATTACAGGCACACCTCGGAGATTTTCTAGGTTTGATTCCAGAACATGGCCATAAAGCATACTGCAATAGAGAATATTGAAATAAACTGAGTCAACTTTGGGGGTTTCCTGAAAGTGCTAGTTTTTCAGTACTTTCTGACCCTTTGTGACCCCATGGACTGTAGCCCGCCAGGCTCCTCTAGTCCATGGACTTGTCCAGGCAAGAGTACTGGAGTGGGTTACCATGCCTTCTCCAGGGGATCTTCCCGATCCAGGGATCAAACCTGGATCTCCTCCATTGCAGGCAGATTCTTTATCATGTGAGCCACCAAGCAAGCCCTAGTACATACAAAAGTTATATGTTTACACTGTGCTATAGTTCTTTTAAGTATGCAATACAATTGTATCTAAAACAAAAAGTGTATATCTTAATTTTAAAGCTTACTGCTAAAAATTGCTATCATCTAAGCCTTCGATGAGTCATACTAGTAACAAAGATCACTGACTACAGATAACCATAATAATGAAAAGTTTGAAATTTGAAGAATCACAAACTGCGACACAGAGACACAAAGTGAGTGGATGCTGTTGGGAAAAATGACACCAAAGGACTTGCTGAAGGCAGGGTTGCCACAAACCTTGGGAACACGAAGTATCGGCAAAGTCCAATATAGCCAAGCACAATAAAACAAGGGACCCCTGTATTTAATTGTTCTTAGACCACAACCGGTGCCTACTACCTCTTTTACAGCACCCACTTGTCAGTCTCAGACTCTTCTAACCCTAACTTTTTATTCTCCACTTGGTGTAGTGGAGTCCAGTGTATTTTCACAATGGTTACATCAACAGCACTTCCAAGCCATGTTCTTTCCTCTCCAAGGAAGGAAAAGCAACTTCACAAACAAAAATTAAATCTGAGATAGTGTGATGCTACTTGACCCACTCAACCCATTCCATCCTCCCATTGTTGCACAGAAAATCTGCTCCCTTTCCCCTTCCCAAGGCCAAAAGTGCAGAGTTTAGGATCACCGCTGATCACTGTATCCTTTCAGGCAGTTGCTTAGCCTTTCTGTAATCTAGGACAAAACCGAAGACAGACACCCCAAAAAGGCTGACCGGTGGGAGGGACACGAATTACTAATGACGGTGAAGCTACCAGCAGGACAGTCAAGGTCGGTCACCATCAGCTGAGTCTCTGCTCTCTCCGCAGGCCGGATGCCACGTGGAGTTGCTCTTCCTCCGCTACATCTCTGACTGGGATCTGGACCCTGGGCGGTGCTACCGCGTCACCTGGTTCACGTCTTGGAGCCCCTGCTACGACTGTGCGCGGCACGTGGCCGACTTCCTGCGGGGGTACCCCAACCTGAGCCTGCGGATCTTCACGGCGCGCCTCTACTTCTGCGACAAGGAGCGCAAGAACGAGCCAGAGGGGCTGCGGCAGCTGCACCGCGCTGGAGTCCAGATCGCCATCATGACTTTCAAAGGTGCGCGGGGACCTTTCGGCCCGGCTCTGCAGAGCAGGACTGGCCGTTCAGATTGGGAAAAGCCAGGGTGAGAAATAGGGGAGAGGGGGGCAGAATCGCCCCCGAAGCCCTAACTCGCCTCTGGCGCCAAAAGGTATCAAGGAGAATTGGAGGAAAAGAATCGGTGGGCCCAAGACTTTGGGGGAGGGGTGGCAGGATTTTCTTTCTTTCCTCATGATTTGAGCTCTGACCCATCCCCTCCTCTCTCCTTTTTAAATTTTCAAATAGATTATTTTTATTGCTGGAATACTTTTGTGGAAAATCGTGAAAGAACTTTCAAAGCCTGGGAGGGACTGCATGAAAATTCGGTTCGTCTGTCTAGACAGCTTCGACGCATCCTTTTGGTAAGTGAGGGGGCTTTCTTTGCTTCTCATTTTCTTTCTCTCTCCAAAGTTATCTATCCCTGGCACTACTTATCTTTCCTTTTCTTATATTTTCTACATTTCCGCATGTGTGTTTGTGTGTGTGTTTATCATTCTCTTCTCATTTTTCCTATGATGAAAACTTTCTCATCTGTTTTTGTTGTCATTTCTCCTACAACTGAGTTTGCTCTAATATTTCACAATTCAAAGCCCTCTACTAGCCCTCTGGGGTTTCCCAGGTGGCGCTAATGGTAAAGAACATGCCCGCCAATCCAGACGACAAAAAAGACTCAGGTTCGATCCCTGGGTTGGGAAGATTCCCCTGGAGGAGGGCATGGCAACCCACTCCAGTATTCTTGCTGGGAAATCCCACGGACAAAGGAGCCTGGTGGGCTACAGTCCATGGGGTCACAAAGAGTCAGACACGACTTAGCACAATCACTAGCCTTCTAGTAAAATTCCTTTCCCTTCCACCCTTCCCCATCCTAATCCCCTCCCTTCTCTTTCCTCACTCACATCTTTAACTTAGACTCTCCTCAGAATCCATTTTACTCCTGGTAAAATTTCTTCCTCTCTTTCTCTTTCCTCTCCCTCTCCCTTTCTTTTCTTCAAAAATACTAATGGGAATGTCCCTGGTGGTCCAGTGGTTAAGACTCTGAGCTTCTGGGGCAGGGGACATGGGTTCAACCCCTGGTCGGGGAGCTAAGATCCCAGATGCAGTGCAACCAAAAGATACAAATTAAAAAAAAAAAAAAATTAACACAAAAATTACAAAGGCACCCACTGTCTTTCTCCACAGCCACTCTATGAGGTTGATGACTTGCGGGATGCATTTCGTACTTTGGGACTTTGATACCAACCTTCAAGAATGTCACATACAAAGAAGTATCTGTGAAGATAGTGGGTAAAAGAACTATCTTTGAAGAATTCTACTGTTCTTCAACTCTCACTTTCTTTGAGTTTTTTTAAAAAAGTATTTATAGAGGACTTAAAAAAAAAAAATGTCTTGAAAAGAGAAGGAACACAGACCCACCAGGGTTAATGCCAAAAAAACTGGTTCAGTTTTTCAATGTAACATCGCCCCCTACTGGGAAATGGCAGAACTGCAAGGCCTGAACCCCTAAGTGTCAGTACTCTTGACTTTTAAGCAGAGAGAAAGCAAGAGGTTAATGCTGAGGAGCATGGTGAGAGGATCAGAGGTTTTATGACCAGTATTTTTAATTATTTGATTCTTGTTCTGCGTTTTCAATGGTATTAACAATAGATTTTTCTACTCTTTTTCTTTGGGTTCACTTTCAAGTGAACAAACTTGCCACCCTGTGATCCACAGAACCTAATGAGAGAACCTGGGTGACTGCAACCCCAAGCTGTCTATTCAAAGCATTAATATCCAAGCATGTGTTCTGTGTTTAATTGTCTGAAGCCTGATTTTAATGTTTGTACATACTAATTTTTTTTTGGCACGAAATATGCATGATCACCGTTAGGATGTTGTATAATAAAGGAGCTTAAAATGAATTTGAGGGCTGTGAAAAAGACATGCTACAAGTGAGTTAATACCTCAGGTAAAAATCGGCAAAAAGATCCTTTTAGAATCTTAGTTGTGCAAGCACACGTTTCCCACTAGTGAACGCTTGGAAGGAAGTTGCTTGAATGTTGAGAAAAGAAAAAAAGTCCATTCTCTCTGAACCTCAGGAAAGTCAACCAGGTCAAGATTTTTCCCTTTTTTTTTTGCATGTATGGGTCCTTTCCCTCAAAGATGTGACAATATAAGAGA
Source organism: Capra hircus (assembly GCF_001704415.2). NCBI lineage: Eukaryota > Metazoa > Chordata > Mammalia > Artiodactyla > Bovidae > Capra > Capra hircus. The sequence continues at coordinate 100,046,745 of NC_030812.1, read as the reverse complement.
CTGTGACAGAAGACAGTATTTGAGAGAGAAGGACGACAGAGCATTGCAAGGAAATAGTGTTTTATCCATTAAAATGGAATGATCCACCACAGCACAAACTGATTATTTGTTCCTAATAACTATCATGGACTGTGAGAAAAATATTCAGAATGACCATAACACAACTATTACCTAGCAACCCTTGCAATGCAGAAAAACAGATCTATAGGAAAAGCTGAAAGCAAGAAAAGAAAAAAACTTGAATGCATAATTGTACTGTTTTACTCTTATTGTACATAATTTGTGAAATAATTAAATATTAAACATCCTTATTCATGTATTCATGTTATATGTTTATGGTATGCAGTGTCTCATTTTTATCATAATTTCCCTTTTTGATTTGTTAAAATGGATTTGTAATGTCTCATACATTTATACCTTTGGAAATGCTAATAGTAAACCATATAATTGTAACACAGTCTAACACTGTATTAACATTGCTATGAAATCCATTTTCTTGATTTTTTTTAGTAAATTTTTCCCACAGCAAATTTGATTCTGGCTCAATCAGCTGAATAAATGATAATTTTGGAGATTTGGAGATTACTAAAGTAATTCCAAAGGTGATTTTTAAAAAGTTAAACTACACAAAGTCCGTATGATGGAACAGAGTCCAAGAATAAGTGCACACGTCTATGTTCAACTGAGTTCTTACAAGGGCGCTGGGACCATTCAGTAGAGAAAGAACAGTATTCTCAGCAAATGATGCTGGGACAAGTGGATATCCATCGACAAAAGACTGAATGTGGATCACACACACACAAATTAATTCAAAGTTTATCAAATACCTAAATCTAAGAAAGTTCCTAATCCGTACCTGCATAAGTCTGCTCTTCAGAACTCAGGGAAGGCCTAAGATACTAAAGACTTTTTCTACAAATAAGAAACGGAACCCAGCAGGGCCTTTCCTGGGCATGTCCTTTTCAGTCCTCCTTTTGATAGGACTCAATCCTGAGGGGAACGGGAGTGGAAGTTTTAGATAGAGATGTTAATCATAAACTCAGCAGAGGAACTCTGTTTTATGAGGATTCGGTTTCAAACTCACAGACTGAGGAAATTATTTACAGATATTATCTGATAAGAGTCTAGTATCCAGAATATAGACAACCTAATTTAGGGACTTCTGGGCAGTCCAGTGGTTAAGACTCAGTGCTCCCAATGCAGGGGGTTTGGGTTCCATCCCCAGTTGGGAACTAAGATCCCACCTGCTGTGCAGCTCCATAAAAAAAAAAAATGCCAATACATTTCTCCAAGGAAGATTAACAGACCACTAGTAAGCGGATGAAAAGATTCTGGACATCCTTAATCGTGAGGGAAATGCAAATGAAAACCACAATGAGATACCACTTATAGTTACTAGGATGGGTATAAACAAACCAAAAAAATAATAATAGCCATTGTTGGTGAGAATGTGGAGAAATTAGAACCATATATTGGCTAGAGGAAATGTAAAATTGTGCAACCACTATTAAAAAGTTTGGTAGTTCCTCAAAAGTCAGTATGAAATTACATTAAAAAGTTTGGTGGTTCCTCAAAAGTCAGTACGAAATTACTGTATGACACAGCAGGTCCACTCCTTGGCACACACCCAAGAGAACTAACAACAAAGGTTCAAACAAAAACTTGCACATGAATATTCTAGCAGCATTACTGGTAGTAGCCTAAAAGTGGAAGGGCTTCCCTGGTAGCTCAGCTGATAAAGAATCCCCCTGCAATGCAGGAGACCCGGGTTTGAGTCCCAGGTCAGAAAGATCCCCTGGAGAACGGATAGGCTACCCACTCCAGTATTCTTGGGCTTCCTTGGTGGCTCAGAAGGTAAAGAATACGCCTGCAATGTGGAAGACTTGGGTTTGATCCCTGTGTTGGGAAGATCCCTCTGGAGGGGCATGGCAACCCACTCCAGTATTCTTGCCTGGAGAATCTCATGGACAGAGGAGCCTGACCAGCTACAGCTCATGGGGCCGAAAAGAGTCAGAATGACAGTGACAAGACACACACACACACACACACACACACACACACACACACATCCTACAGCATATCCTTCAAAACACTGCGCTAAATTAAAGAAGCCAGATATAAAATACCAAGTATTGTATAAGTCCACTTCCAAAACAGATAAATCCAGAGTTCAAATTCTCTTCAAACTTTCAGCTGAAATGCCAACATTTAATGTAGGATTCTTTATATTATATTTGAATGCATATTATCTTGAACTAAAAATAGATTTGGAGACCAGAAGGAAGGGGGCAGGGCACAACCATTAACATAAATTGCTTAGAACCAACTAGGTTCAACTTTCAGTAGATCTTGAGTCTCATTAAACACTAATTATAATTCATTATCCTTTAAATGACACACCCACAGGGGCCAGGATAGTTCAGGGACAAAAAGGCCCAAAAGTGGGTGGTGGCCCCATTCTGAAAAATCCCCACCCCTCCTCCAAGCTGGTTTGAATGTTCCTCCCACTTATCAGCTGAGGAAACTACTCAGGCCATGAAAACTAACCACCCTGTATTTCAGGGCCCCTCTCCTCTTCAGGCCTCCCAGGTGGCGCTAGTGGTAAAGAAGCTGCCTGACAATGCAGGAGATACAGGAGACAGTTTCGGTCCCTGAGTCAGGAAGATCCCCTGGAGACAGGAAATGGCAACTCACCCAGTCTGTGGGGTCACAAAGAGTCAGACATGACTGAGCACAAGCACAGTGGGACTGCAGCCCACCAGGCTCTTCTGTCCATGGGAGTTCCCAGGTAAAAATACTGGAGTGGGTTTTCACTTCCTCCTCCAGGGGATCTTCCTGACCCAGGGATCACACCCAAGTCTCCTGAGTCTCCTGCATTGGCAGGTGAACTCTTTACCACTGAGCCACCTGGGAAGCAGTGTAGGAGGTCACAGAGAGCTGGACACACTGCCAGCTGAGCAGCAGACACCTAAAGATACACATAGCACTTAGCCACTACAGACTGAACAGATAAAATCCAAACTCATCTGGGGTTATCTCCAGAGAGAAAAATAGGATGGGAGAAAGAAAGTAGGGGAAAGGGAACTTAATGCTTTTTACTCCATACAGTTCCACCAAAAAAAAAGCATAAGTTTTTAATAGTTAAAATTTTAGAAAAATACCATTGAAAACAGGACTCAACAGGAATGCTTGTTTTCTATTCTCCAATGTTTATTTACTGACATACAGACTATTCCACTAATTTCAGGGGTTGAGAAGATTCAAGTGCATAGGTGAGAACATGTCTAGAAACTTTGTTTACCAATGATTTATGAAACACTTTAAAGGCCAGACAATGTGCAGGAAAGGGAGTCAGGGTTCCATCAGAGAAAGAGAACCAGAGAAAGATATATATATTATAGCAAATGGAACTCTACTCCATGTTATGTCCCTGGATGGGAGCAGAGTTTGGAGAATGGATGGATGTATATGTATGGTTGAGTCCTTTCTCTGTTCACCTGAAGCTATCACAACATTTGTTTGTTAATTGGCTATACCCCAATGCAAAATAAAAAGTTTACAAGAAAAAAAAATAAAACAAACAAAAAAGATATACATTAAGGAGTTGACTCACACGAATGTAGGAGCTGGCACAGAGTCTGAAATCTGCAGTACAGGGTGGCACGAAGGGCTGGTGAGAACTTTAAGGCAGAAGCTTCAGTCCTCTGCTGAAATATCTCCCTGGAAGCCTCTCAGTTCTGTTCTTAAATCCTTACTAACTGAATAAGGCTCACTCAGATTATAGAAAATACAATCAAGCATTTTCTTTTTGGCAGTGCTGCAGGGCATTCAGGATCTTTGTTCCCCTACCGGGGATTGAACCCTGTGACTCCTGCAGTGGAAGCAGAGTCCTAATCACTGGAATTCCGACTTAGGGATTACTGACTTCTTATCTACAAAATACCCAACAACACCCAGATCAGTGTTTGACTGAATATCTGGGGCTTCACTAAACTGACCCATAAAACAGAATGTATATGTAAGGAACCAAACAGCAGTAACAAAAAAACCAAAGTAAAATTAAAAAAGAAAACAACCCACATATCACAGAGAGTTAACATTTGATTGAGATTATACTTTGTCATGGTACTAACTGCTTCATATTACTGACCCAGCGAAGCTCCATACTTGTCTTGGTTTAGTCATGGTTTAGTCACTAAGTCGTGTCCGACTCTTGCGGCCCCATGGACTGTAGCCTACCAGGCTCCTCCGTCCATGGAATTTTCCAGGCAAGAGTACGGGGGTGGGTTGCCATTTCCTTAGTATAGCTCGTTTCGTTGCAGATAGCAGAGACTAACTCAATCTACTCATAAAAAGCAGATTTGTTTTACAGTTACATGTAGACTGGAAAAGTGAGATGGTTTTGCTAGTGACTAAGAGATTGGGCTTCCCTGATAGCTCAGTCGGTAAAGAATCTTCCTGCAATGCAGGAGACCTGGGTATGATCCCTGGGTTGGGAAGATCCTCTGGAGAAGGAAATGGCAATCTACTCCAGTATTCTTGCCTGGAAAATCCCATGGACAGAGGAGCCTGGTGGGCTACAGTCCATGGGGCTGCAAGAGTCGGACACGACTTAGTGACTAAACCACGAAGAGGTTCTAGTGACTAGCTACATTTCCTGGCTTTTTCAGGGACCACATGGCTTCTGTCTCTCTCAGTGTCTTTTTTCTCCCTAAGGGTAGAAGGCAGAAGGAGCAGAGAGTGTCAGAGGATGAGATGGCTGGATGGCATCATGGATGCAATGGACATGAACTTGGGCAAATTTTGAGAGATGGTGAGGGACAGGGAGGCCTGACATGCTGCAGTCCATGGGATCACAAAGAGTCATACACGAACGGGCGACTGAACAACAAGGGTTCCCTCTGTTCGCCTCCATTACTTGCTGTCTTCTTCTGAAAGTTCCTGCTCCATATTACCTCAGATCATCATAGACTCTCCAATCTTCTCTTCTTTTGTTGTAGTCTTGGTTCACCTATCAGGGATGAAACTCATGCCCCCTGCAGCAGAAGCATGGAGTCTTAACCACTGGACTGCCAGGGAAGTCCCTCTATTTTTTATTCTTAGTCCTTAAATAATTTTTGAAATAAAGTTTTATGTAGAGAAAAGTGCCAGAATCCTAAGCAACAGTTTGAGAATTTTCATAAACATCTGACAAATAGCACAATCAAGAAGTAAACACAAGGGACTTTCCTGAGGTTCCAGTGGTAAAGAATCCACCTTCCAATGCAGGGTTCGATCCCTGGCGGGGGGACTAAGATCCCACATGCCACTGGGCAACTAAGCCTGTGCACCATGAAGGAGTCCCAGGTACTGAAACTAAGATCCGATGCAGCCAAAAATAGAAATAAGGAAGTAAAAATTTCAAAATGTTTAAAGAAATAAAACAAGGATTTTCCTAGTGGTCCAGTGGTTAAGACTCCATGCTTTCACTATAGGGGGACATGGGTTGGATCCCTGGTTGGGGAAATTGCACATGCCATTAAAAAAATAGAAAACACAGCTAACATTCCAAAAATTCCCCTCATTCTGCATCCCAGCCCTCGTTTAAATGAAAAATTAGAAGTGAGAAGAGCTAATGATACATTTGGCAGAGAGAATAGCATTTTGAAGATGGAGAGGTTAGGGTAACATTTAAGGAGGTGCAGCTGTAGAAGAGGAGTCTAGAGGGTGGGGCAGCACGGGGCTGATCATGAAAAACCCTTTATTAAGTTGAGGGATTTAATTTTTAAACCCGCAGGCTATAAAGAATATCTGAAAGGATTTTTTCAAACAGGAAATAATTATGTCCTTCATAAAAGGGATGTGACTTCTAGAAGTAGAACCTATCTTTTGCTAATCAGCTGTAGAAATTATAGTTGACGATGAATGAAGAACTCCTACGGTACTGAGATATGCCTAAGTCATCCTGGCTTACTACCTGTTGTAAGTGTACGCTAATTAGTACAACCTGCTGTGTGGTCATTTAAATATGTATTGAACATCTACCTTAACCATTAGAGAAAAGAATTCATTTAAAACTCAAAATGGCGTCAGTGTGGTTCAGGCATTCAAAATGGAACTGGGTAGCCATTGTGGATGTAGTTTCGGACATGTTCTTCCATGACTGAGAACTTGAACTTTCTGAACTGTATCAAACTCAGGGACACTACTAACCAATCTGAAAATAATGTCCGCTGCCAACTGCACGCTTATGGTCTCAAGGTCGTTCCTTGTAAAGATGCAACCATTTGAAGTCCCAACCAACCCTTGCTCAAAAAACACCCTTATTTCTTGCCAGTTTCAGTTTTGATTCTTGACAAACAGCTTTATTCATCTCTCTGAATCATCCCAGGGTCAGGTAGCAGGCAACTATCGACCATCCCTATAGTAGCTCTGGTGGCTCAGACGGTAAAGAATTTACCTGCTATGCAAGACACCAGGGTTAGATCCCTGAGTCAGGAAGATCCCCTGGAGAAAGAAATAACAAACCACTTCAGTATTTTCCAGTGGGAAATCCCACAGACAGAGGAGCCTGGTGAGCCATGGAGTCACAAAGAGTCGGACACAACTGAGGAACTAACACACCATAGGTTAGAACCCAGTGAAATTAATTCAAACTCACCAGTCTTAACTTGCTTACCCTGCACTGCCTTGTCCTTCCTCTTTGTTGTTTAGCTGCTAAGTCGTGTCCGACCCTTTTTCGACCCCATGGATTATAGCCTGCCAGGTTCCATTGTCCATGGGATTTTCCAGGCAAAAAGACTGGAGTGGGTTGCCATTTCCTTTTCCAGGGGATCTCCCCAACCCAGGGATCGAACTCACGTCTTCTGGCCTTTCCTCCTGGAAACACCAATAATGGTTCTGATCTAAACCTGTCCTTCCTGTCTTGTGTCTCCTGACCACTCTGTTCTTCCCTGTGACCCTGTGTGGCATACTGTGCCTCCTTATCATTAAGATCTGTGCCGATAATAAACTTTACTGTGTCTCCTCATGGCTGCACTTGAATGATCATCTCACAAAGGAATATAAAACAGAAAAAAAAAGATATTAAACACTTGCACCCCTCCAGGAAGGACTGCCTCAGGCTTATAGGTCTTAAGATAACATTTAGCTATCTCCTTGACTCATTCCCTCAAGGCCTTGTATGCATCCAGTTGGTGCCTTTACCCCCCACCCAAGTCATACATAATACACTGAACTGTGGTGTTGGAAAAGACTCTTGAGAGTCCCTTGGACTGCAAAGAGATCCAACCAGTCCATCCTAAAGGAAATCAATCCTGAATAGTCATTGGAAGGACTGATATTGAAGCTGAAGCTCCAATACTTTGGACACCTGATGCGAAGAACTGACTCATTTGAAAAGACCCTGATGCTGGGAATGATTGAAGGCAGGAGGAGAAGGGGACAACAGAGGATGAGATGGTTGGATGGCATCATCTACTCAATGAACATAAGTCTGAGTAAACTCTGGGAGTTGGTGATGGACAGGGAGGCCTGGCATGCTGTAGTTCATGGGATCGCAAAGAGTTGGATGTGACTGAACTGAACTGATTCCCTTTAACCCATAAGAGTGTTTCTAGTTTTCTGAAAGATGGTAAAATTGGAACAAAAACACTCTGACCCTCCCTTGTCTACCTAAATTAGAGCTAAACCTCTAAGCAAAAGGTACCCTCCTTGTTTTCTTGTTGTTGTTTAGTTGCTAAGTCATTTGGGTATCCCACCAGGGATGGGCTGTCCATGAGATTTTTCCAGGCCAGAATACTAGAGTGGGTTGCCATTTCCTTCTTCAGGAGATCTTCCCAACCCAGGGATAGATAGAACCCCAAGTCTTCTGCTTGGTAGGCAGATTCTTGTCACTGAGCCAGTAGAGACAAGAAATTGAGAGCCAAGAAGGGTGCGTAAGCAAATCTTGTTACTTCTTCATCTGCATACTATAGCAAGCCCAAACCCCTTTTATCCAGTCAATTCTTCACAACCCATTGTTTCTTTGCCTAAATTATACAGAAGCTCTATGCTTTGGTTAGTTCTTTAAATCTCATATTTCTATGGGGCTCCTGTATACACAAAATGAAAACTGTTTTCCTCTGGTTACTCTGTCTTGTGCTAATTAATTACACCAGCCAAAGAATCCAGATAGAAAGGAAAAATGTTTCTACTTCTGTATGGTTTTAGTATTTCCCTAGGAGACTAAATTGTTATAATATACACTACTTTTTATTTTGTATGTGCATGACCTCTAAGGCTGGTGTAAAATAAACTGACAACCTAGAATCTACATTTCAACATGGCTTTATTATTTCTTATGCATTGTATAGAGGATAACTTCTGTTTCTTTTGGGGGGGAAAATGCCTTGAGGTAATACAGAAAACTTTACTTAAGGCTGAAGAATTTACTACCTTGTAGAATGAGAACATTCTTAGGAAACATGTGACCCTCCATGGAAATTTGATTTGATATACAGCTAGAAAATTATAAACACATTTCCATATTTAAGGATTTGGGGATTCAGGAAGACGCAGGGTAATTTTCCATATTACTTTAAGACTCTAGGAAATCTTTGGCTAACCAGTAATTAGAACACCTTGCTTCTGCTGCAGGGGCATGGGTTCATCCCCTGATTAGGAAACTAAGATCCTGCATGCCCTTTGGCGTGACTCCTCCCCAAAAGACTCTGAATTATCTTACCTCCATTGCTAACCTGGCTATATAATCTCGCATACAGCTCCCTTTTGATAGCACCAGTTTAGAAAGCACTGTCTGAGTCCTCTCTCTCGTTTTAAAAATCTTTTGGCCAGGCCACATGGCATGTGGGATCTTAGCTCCCCTACGGAGAATCAACCAACACACCTTACATTGGCAGTGTGAAGTTATAACCACTGGACCACTGGGAAAGTCCTCTTGAGTTCTCTCAGTCATGACTAGTTAGAACTTGGGCGAATACCCCTGCCATTTATCTGCCAGAGAACATGACTGACGCACCAACCTTGCCTTCACAGAAAACCGGTAGAATAATTCCCTTCTCTACCAAGAGTATATTATCTACAGCAAGTGTGGTTTTATCCTTCCAGCTTGCTCATAGCACAGTGTACTATCATAAACCCAGGAAGAGTTCCACACCACTTACCAGGTTTTTTTATATTAAGTTGTAGCATAAAGTGAAAGAAAGCATCAGTTATCAAGAGAAAATTCAATCAAGAGATACTGACTGGTTTGCTTCTTTTTTCAAATTTATTCGTTTTTTAATTGAAGAATAATTGCTTTACAGAATTGTGTTGATTTCTGCTTTTTTTGGGGGGGGGGGTTGCGGGGGTTCTTGATGCCCTGCTCTCTCCAGTCCAAAGTGGAAGCCCATCCCTCCCTTTTTTTCTCTTTTCTTTTAAGTTACTAAAGGTGATAAAGTTAATAAACTCTTTAGAGTCTCATCTTCAACAATTTTTCTCTATTCATAAACATCCTTCCTGGATCTTCTAGCTCAGAAACCCACATCTAGCCTCAAGTAAAAAAAAAAAAAAAAAAATAGAGTAGATGCTTGGAGGAAGTATTTTTTTCTTGACACCTTGGCCATCTCTAACACTTGGCAGTGTGGGAAGGTCATGTGACCTAAAGACAGGTTCTGAGTAGTCGCCCTGCAGTATGGTATCCTGGTTTTCCTGCTGGCCCTGCAGAGCTAGGTACACAAAAATTGTCCCCAGTTTCCATTCCACACAGGTGTCCAAGCTGACAGGGGCTATCTGTGGATTCCTGGCTGTGTAACCCACAACTCTCTAATTCATGCATTCATATGCCGGTCCACAAATACAATCACAAATATTGCCAATGCCTACAAAATCTAGGAAGAGCAAGAATGTATTTCCACTAGGGGAGGATAGAGGAAAGGGACAGTTAGGGAGTATGGGATCGACATGTACACACTGATATATTTAAAATGGACAGGGACTTCTCTGGTGGTCCTGTGGTAAAGACCCCACGCTCCAAATGCAGGGGACAGGGGTCAGGGAACTAGATCACACATACCGCAAATAAGATCCAGCATGCAACAGCTAAGAGTCTGCAAGCCACAGCTAAAGGTCCTGAATACCAAAACTAAGTCTGGAAAAGCCAAATAAATTTTAAAAATATTTTAAAATAATAATAAAATGGATAAGCAACAAGGACATACTGTATAGCCCAGGGAACTCTACTCAGTGCTATGTGGCAGCCTGGATGAGAGGGGAGTATGGTGGGGGAGGAGAAAGTATACGTGGATATGTATGGCTGAGTCCCTTTACTGTCCACCTGAAACTATCACAACATTGTTAATCGACTATACTCTAACGTAAAATAAGTTAAAATATATATATATATATATTTCCGATTGTCTTCATAACAAGTCAGAACTCTGGCAAGAACAGAGCGTACACTCTATAAAGTGAAGATAAGAGTTTATGGGAGTCAAAAAGAGATAATGAAGTGTCCTGGGGTTCAGGCGTTATCCCAAATCTTGACTGAGAGGCCAGAAAAAGTATGATCTTCAGGGTTGGAAGAGCTTGCTGCAGGGAGACCCAGCTCTGGACAGAACATGTCTGTGAAGTCACAGGCCATCAGGAAGACAGGCAGAAAGGCTGGCTAGCTTGATGCTTAACAAGCTGTCCTAATCTTTGGATCATGAAACCTACCCAGTACAAATAACCACCTCTGGGGGTTAATCAAATAAATTCTGCCCCTAGGGTTTTAAAGCTGCCATGGTCCACACAGTTTGGTTTCTTTTTCCTTCTAATTTTAAATCCCAAGGGGGCTTCATGTACCCTTTATCATAGATGTTAATCTGAAATTAAGCCAAGAGGGATAAAGCATATAAAAATCAGTGAGCTACAGATTTGCAAAGGCCTTCATGAAAATTGGTGAAGTTGAACTAGGGTCTAAAAACCACAGAATCAGTCAAAGAGAGAATAAAATCTTGGATTACAAACTCCCACACTTTTTTTCCTAACTAGGAAAGTTCCGATTCCTAATGAAATGTTTTCACATTGGTTCACACAAAGATGACATTTCATAAGTATTTTACTACAAAATAAAATGACTCTGGACTTCCCTGGTGGCTCAGTGGTATAGAATCTGCCTGCCGATGCAGGACACATGGGTTCGTTCCCTCATCCAGGAAGATCCCACCTGCCATGGGTCAATGAAGCCTGTGCGCCACAGCTACTGAGGCTTTGTGGGAATCACAGCTACTGAAGTCTGCACTTTGTAGAGCCTGTGCTGCACAACAAGGGAAGTCACTGCAATGAAAAGCCCATGCACCCCAACTAGAGTAGCCCCCGCTTACCACAACGAGAGAAAGCCCTCGAAGAAATGAAGACCCAGCACAGCCAAAAATAAATAAGTAAATTATTGGGAAAAAAAAAGGAAACATAGTTGTGAAATAATAAATAATAATAACTATCATTTATTGAGTGCTTATTATATTCCAGGCTGTTCTAAATGCTTTACACGTATTATATTGTATGACTCATATAACCACCCTGTGATGTAGCTACATTATCTCATTTTATAGGAGAGGGAACTGAAGCACTAATAGGTGAAGTTATTTGCCCCAGGTCATGCAGCTGGAATTTGAGTGGTCTGGAGCTTCCAATCTGTCCTGTTACTACCAGACACCGTATAATCATATTTACATATTAAAGGTTGAGCTGATATTCAGCTACTCCAACAGCGTACAAGCAGACAGTCTGATTGGTTGATACTCTGTTCTGATTTAGTTGGTGTATGCATGATTTCATTGTTAATATATTATGATGATCACTTCTGATTATTAGGGGCTTTCCTGGTGGCTCAGAGGTTACAGCATCTGCCTGCAATGCAGGAGATCTGGGTTCGATCCCTGGGTCGGGAAGATCCCCTGGAGAAGGAAATGGCAACCCACTCCAGTATTCTTGCCTGGAGAATCCCATGGATGGAGGAGCTTGGTGGGCTACAGTCCACGGGGTTGCAAAGAGTCAGACACGACTAAGCAACTTCACTTTCTGATTATAGGTGTAGTTGAAGCCACAGAAATGGATGAGATGTCCCAGGAAGTGTGTTGATATAGTGTGGGAAATCTAATGTTTGATCACTGTGAAAGCAAAGACAGGGTCTGTTTTATTTACTGCTATATAAGTGAAAAAGTGAAAGTCTCTCAGTCATGTCCAACTCTTTGCGGCCCCATGGAATTCTCCAGGCCAGAATATTGGAGTGGGTAGCCTTTCCCTTCTCCAGGGGATCTTCCCAACCTAGGGATCAAACCCATGTCTCCCACATTGTAGGCAGATTCTTTACCAACTGAGCCACAAGGGAAGCCCATTTACTGCTATACAGCATATTAAAAAGCAGAGACATTACTTTGCCAACAAAGGTTCGTCTAGTCAAGGCTATGGTTTTTCCAGTAGTCAGGTATGGATGTGAGAGTTGGACTATAAAGAAAGCTGAGTGTCAAAGAATTGATGCTTTTTAACTGTGGTGTTGGAGAAGACTCTTGAGAGTCCCTTGGATGGCAAGGAAATCTAACCAGTCCATCCTAAAGGAAATCAGTCCTGAATAGTCATTGGAAGGACTGATGTTGAAGCTGAAACTCCAATACTTTGGCTACCTGATGGGCAGAACTGACTCATTTGGAAAGACCCTGATGCTGGTGATGATTGAAGGTGGGAGGAAAAGGGGACGACAGAGGATGAGATGGTTGGATGGCATCACCGACTCAACTGATATGAGTTTGAGCAAGTTGGTGGAGTTGGTGATGAACATGGAAGCCTGAGGTACTGTAGTCCATGCGGACATGACTAAGCAACTGAACTGAACTGATTACCAAATTGGTTTTACTCAATCTATTGAATAAGTGAATGAATGAATGAATGAGAGCTGATAATCTTATAAAACATTAATAATTCAGTGGTGGACAAAGTAAGGAATGCCTGAGAAGAAAGCTGGGAAGAAGGGAACCAGGAGAGAATAGGTCTTGCATATCGAAGAGTTCCAAGTATAATGTGGTCAAACATATGAACAATGCAAATAGGTAAAGGAAGTTAAATATTGAAGAGAGCCCATTGGTGGCCTTAGCAAAGGCCTACAAAGGAGTTGAGCGAAAAAAGATAAAGAAAAGAATACTGAGGGACTTCCCTGGTGGTCCAGTAGTAAGACTCTGTGCTCCCAATGCAGGGGGCACAGGTTTCATCCCTGTCAGGGAAATTAAAGCCCACATGCCAAGTTGGACAGCTATAGAAAAAAATTTTTTAAAGAAAGAAATAGAAAAATGAGTCTACACTAGTATTTCCAGAAACCTGACTGGGAAAAACTGGATCCATGAGGTTAACACGTAATTGGAGCATAGAAGAAGGGCTACCTTTTTTATCTGGCAGTTAAGTGACATTTTGAAAATTCTGCTGGCTCTTTAAGAACTCCTACAAAATTATTCTAAAGTTTATTTAGTAGAAAAAGCATGTGAGAAATCTGAGAAAATTCTGAAAATGAAGAATGATGGGGGTGGGGATAAATTGGGATAAATTGGGATAAATGGCATTACTGACTCAATGAACATCAGTTTGAGCAAGCTCTGAGAGTTGGTAAAGGACAAGGAAGACTGGTGTGCTGCAGTCCATGGGGTCCCCAAAACTTGGACATGATTGAGTGACTGATCAACAAAACCTGTATAATGATCTTATCAAGATTCAATTCAGTGACCTTTGTGACTTTCCCCAACCCACCAGCCCTCTTCCTTTCTTCATTTTCTTTCTTATCCAACTCAGAGATAGACTCATCTAAAACTTCTCTGTCCCTCAAGTCTTTTTATTGCTCTCATCTGCCAGAATTCTAAAACTGGCTGTCAGCATACTCCAAGCCAGCACCTTACCAACTCAGTTCAGTGGGGAAACGCCACACAATAGGGCAGATTAAAGACTATAAATGTATGAGCAGCATCCCAAGGGAGCTCTTTTAACTAACAGTGAGTCTGCTCTGTCTCTCTTGTCAATTCATCCTCCCCACGTTGGAGGCTAAAGTATTGGAGCTTCAGCTTCAGCATCAGTCCTTCCAAGAAATATTCAGGGTTGATTTCCTTTAGGATTGACTGGTTTGATCTCCTTGCAGTCCGAGGGACTCTCAAGAGTCTTCTCCAGCAGCACAACTCAAAAGCATCAGTTCTTCGGTTTTGGTCCAACTCTCACATTCTTACATGACTACTGGAAAAACCATACCCTTGCCTATACATACAGAAAGAGTAGTCACTGCACCAAGAAGCCAGAGCACTACAACTAGAGAGTGGCTTCCTCAACTAGAGAAAACCACGCACAGCAATGAAGACCCAGGGCACCCAAAACAAATAATTTTTTAATTATTAAAAAAAAAAAACTTAGTAACCAGTTTTATGCTCTTTACACAAGGGAAAACAAACCATAAATTGGAGGAATACAGAGCCTCAGAAGCTATGGAACCCTCTTCCCCAGGGATGTCTAGGCTAGAGTGAGTTTTATAAAGCATTAGAAGCAGCAACTTGTGAACAAGGCATTCATGATTGTCTGGGAGCTCAGTGGTTTTCTTGTAAGGCTGGCAGGCTTCTTTTCTAGGGTTAGGTAAGATAAAGCAGAGTGCGAGGGTTGTGACTGGTCTGTGTTAGGTTTCTTGGACCCTGGGGCATTTCCTGTTTATGTGAGGGCTGACCCTTCAAAGTGGGCTAGCTTCCATTCCCAGGGTCCCAAAATTAAGTTCTGGACCCAATTCCACTGTTGGCGGGGAGTTCTACCACCTCCCCGCTGCCCCCCACCCCGCCCCCAGCCCCAACACACAGGAGGGAGTGCTCAGTCCCTCAGTTGTGTCTAACTCTTTGTGACCCTGTAGCCTGCCAGGCTTCTTGGTCCATGGGATTTCCCAGGCAAGAATACTGGAAAGTGAGTGAAGTTGCTCAGTCATGTCCAACTCTTGGGGACCTCATGGACTGTAGCCTGCCAGGATCCTCCGTCCATGGGATTTTCCAGGCAAGAATACTGGAGTGGGTTGCCATTAGTTACTATTTCCTCCTGCAGGGGATCTTCCTGACCTAGGGACCAAACCTGCGTCTCCTGAATAGGCAGGCAGATTCTCTACCGCTGAGCCAACTCACTGGTAAAATCCCTGATACTCAGAAAGATTGAATGCAGGAAAAGAAGCGGATGACAGAGAATGACAGGGTTGGATGGTATCACCAACTTGATGGACATGAGTCTGAGCAAACTCCTGGAGGTGGTGGAGGACAGGGAAGCCTGGCGTGCTGCATTGCATGAGGGTAGCAAAAGAGTCGGACACGATTTAGCAACTTAGCAGCAACAACAACCCCTCCTAGAAGGTCCAAGGGTAGAACCGAAAGTACCAACCCTACAAACACAGTGTATCTCCCTTGGCAACCAGCCCTTTTCCTTAGGCAACATAAGGGCATTCCAAAAGTTGCCTCGTTAACATAGCAAAACACCTTTATCTCTCTCTTTACTAAGGAAATTCCAACGGTTTTAGAAGGGCAGCCTTAAAAAGGGATCAAAGTCCCAATAAGTATTCCTTATTATAATTATCATTATAATTCATAATATCAGTCCCCATAAAGTATCTTCATCAGCATGCCATAGAAACTAGAAATTATATATTTGACTACGTAAAATTTTAGATTCCTCTTAAGAAAGCTCATAACGTTACCGAATCGAACTTGGATCCTCTCGCCGGTCCCGCAGCAAAGTCGATTTACTGCCTCCAAGCTGTGTGAGGGGAAAGGACAGCGTTTATTGCAGAGTATGGAGGGAGGAGATGGGGCGGCTCAATCCCAAAGACCAGAACTCCCGATGGCTTTCAGAGAAGAGTCTTTAAAGGCACCATTTGGGGTGAGGGCTGCAGAGGGCATGACTTTTTTCTGATTGGTTGGTGATGAAGTAACAGGGTGGTGCTTCAGAAATCTAAGTCATCAACCTTCTGGTTCCAACCCATCTAGAGTCCACGTGTTTGTGTTCAGCATTATTCACCTGGGCTGGGGTCCTATTTTCTGCAGAGCAATTCAAAGATATGCATCAGATTGTTATATATACATACCACACACACACACAGGAGATGCAAGTTAGATCCCTGAGTTGAGATGATCCCCTGGTGGAGGAAATGGCAACCCACTCCAGTATTCTTGCCTGAAAATCCTCACGGATAGAGGAGCCAGCAGGCTACCGTTCATGGGGCCAGAGTCGCATGCGGCTGAGCAACTGAGCAGGCAAATCTCTTGAAGAGGAAGGAAGGCTCTTTGTTGTTTAGTTGTTCAGTCGAGTCTGACTCTCTGCGACCCTATGGACTGTAGCCCATGAGGCTCCTCTCTCCATGGGGTTTTTCAGGCAAGAATATTGGAGTGGGTTGCCATTCCTCCTCTAAGGCATCTTCCTGACTCAGGGATTGAACATTAGTCTCCAGTGTCTTCTGTGTTGCAAGCGGATTCTTTACCACCGAGCTGCCTGGGAAGGGACTATTGCTTCTTGACTGCTTTTCCTTAGTTTCTGCACTCTGTCAGCTTCCTAATTAGTAACTGCTGAAATCTGGTCTTTGAAAGTCAGAAGAGAGCTTGCAGACTAAATCCTTTTTCTAACAAACAAGAAACAGGGGGACACAGAGGGGCATTTGTACCTAGGAAGGCCCCACACGGTCCAGCTCGGATTCAATAAAGTCAAGAGACCCGGAAAAATCACAAATGAGAGATAAAGATGTTTTCTCTAAAATGCAAAGTGCTAGTCTCTCAGTTATGTCCAACTCTATGATTCCAAGGACTGTAGCCCACCAGGCTCCTCTGTGCATGAATTTCTCCAGGTAAGAATACAGGGGTGGGTTGCCATTCTCTTCTCCAGGGGATCTTAGTGACCCAGAGATTAAACCTGAGTCTCCGTCATTGCAGGCAGATTCTTTACCGTCTGAGCCTCCAAGGAAACATACATCTGCAAAACTTCCTCATAAATTAATAGAGGAGTGAAGACAAACCAATAGGGAAAAAAGGAGGGGAGGCGTGGGGCAAAGGATTGTAGAAGAGCATGTCCTAAAAATCTCTTTGGCATGTGGATTAGTTCAATCTGCAATCAAAGCCCAAAAGACTCAAGAAAAAACTTTGACCTTTCCTCTAACTGCCTTAAGAAATGTACAATGCTGCTATTCCCAGAATAGAGCTATCACCAGAAATATCTGCAAAGAAAGGCTGAGTGTGTGGTGGAGACTGGGCAGGTCCTAAAGATGAGAATACACTCGGTGTTCTGATGTCTATGCATAGCTTGGAGAAACTTCTGTTTACCATTCAGTTTCCATTTCCATGTGAATTGCCTTCCTCCCCTTTGAGATCCCAAATCACTACTTTCAGCCTCTTTTGTCTTTAGCCAATGATGGTATTTAAAGTTAGGGCTTCAGCCACTTGGGTGAGTTATTTTGTTTTCCTGGGTCTGTCCTGTGAATATGGGTGTCCCTGGTGACTCAGACGGTAAAGAATCTGCCTGCGATGCTTGAGACCCTGATACGATACCTGGGTCAGAAAGATCCCCTAGAGAAGGGAATGGCTACCTATTCTAGTATTCTTGCTTGGAGGATTCCATGGACAGAGAAGCCTGGTGGTCCACAGCCCATGGGGTAACAAACAGTCGGACACGATCTAGCGACTAACACTCCCATGTACATGTTACTGAACTTTTTATTTTCTCCTGTTATCTGTCCCATGTCAGTGTAATTCTTTGACCAGCCTGAAGAAGCTAGAATAGAGGGAAATTTCTTCCTCCCCAACAGCAAAACACAATTTCCAGAAGACGGTCAATTAACACCCACACACAAAATGCTGGAAATTGCAAATTAAAGAACTAGAAATTAGGACTTCCCTGGTGGTACAGTGGATAATGTTAGGCAGGGTGGTTGGCTCAATGAGGGCCATAATAGCGCCGGGGACCTGAGTCATGTTTCCTGTTTTCTTGAAGAACATTCCTTAACCAAATAAGGAAAATTTTCTATATGCGATAGCATAAGGAAGGCGTTTCATGAGCTCATTCTGCCTGTCCAATCAGGTATCGCCAAGTACCCTGTAACTGAGACAAAGAACTGACTGTATATAAACCTCCATACTGCTTTGTTCGAGGCTCTCGTCTGATTCCGCTGCGTCAGATGAGGCTTGAGCCCTAGAGTGCTAGAAATAAAAATTCCCTTCTTGCCTTTGCAATACCACGGTGGACTTGTTCACTCTCTCGGTTGGTTTGGAGATACGGGCTCGGTGCATAACAGATAAGAGTTTGCCTGCCAACTCAGGAAGCGTGAGTTCGATCCCTGGTCTGAGAAGATTATACATGCTGCTGAGCAACTAAGTCTGTGCGACACAATTACTGTGCTCCACGACAAGAGAAACCAACGCAGTGAGAAGCTGGAACACTGCAACGAAGAGTCTCCACTCACCGGAACTAGAGAAAGCCTGCACGGCGACAAAAAACTCAGAGCAGCCAAAATAAAATAAAGCGAAGTGACGTCGCTCAGTCGTGTCCGACTCTTTGCAACCCCATGGACTGTAGCCTACCAGGCTCCTCCATCCATGGGATTTTCCAGGCAAGAATACTGGAGTGGGTTGCCATTTCCTTCTCCAGGACATCTTCCTGACCCAGGGATTGAACATGGGTCTCCCTCATTGTAGGCAGATGCTTTACCGTCTGAGCTACCAGGGAATAAAATAAAATAAATTGTTAAAAAATAAATTAAAAATAAAGAATTAGAAATTGAAGTGCTGTTGTTCATCCATCAGACTATCAAATGTTTAAGAGATTGATCATACCCAGTGTGACATAGTGATTTAGAATAAGAAATACATATTTAGTCCTCATTCTGTTCCTGTTACAGAGCTCCTAAAACCCTTCGAAACTCCCAAGTGTCAGAGCACAATAAAGGTGTTCATTGTTATATTTATCATGTGACTTTTGGAATCCCCCTAGGTCGTTTAAAGCTGAAGTCTTGCTTCTAAGAATATCAACCATGTGTCTAGAAGCCTGGAACTTTCAGTTCAGCCCCTGACCTTGAGGGAAAGAAGCTGGAGAGAATTTAGTTCAATCACTGTGGACCGTGATTTAGTCAATTCTGCCTATGTAATGATGCCTTCATAAAAATTCAAAAAGAGGGGTTTCCAAGAGCTTTCATATTGGTGAGCCAGAAAGTAACCATATCCCAGGAGGGTGGGCACACCCCAAACTCCACTGGAACAGAAGCCTCTGGGTTCAGGACCTTCCCAGTTCTCACCCTGTGTATCTCTTCATCAGGCTGTTCATTTGTCTCCTTGAATATCCTTGGTTAATAAGCTGGTTATCTAGTAAGTCATTTGGCTTCCTGGATACTGTGAACTGCTACTCTAGCAAATTAATTGAACCCCAAGAGTCAATCAAGAGAACCTCAAATTTATACTCAGTTTATAAGAAGCACAGGTAACAATCTGGACTTTTTTTTTTTTTTCTTTTAGATTTATCTATTTTTGGCTGGGTCTTCATTGCAGTGCTTGGGCTTTTTCTAGTTGGATTGAGCAGGGGCTACTCTTTCCTGCAGTGCTCACGCTTCTCATTTGCGATGGTTTCTTTTGTTGGGGAGCACAGGTACTAGATGCTCCAGCTTCAGTAGTTGGGGTACACAGGCTTAGTTGCCCCGAGGCATGCAGGATCTTCCCCGACCAGGGATCGAAGTACATTGACAGGCGGATTCTTAACCACTGGACCAGCAGGGAAGCCCAACCTAGACTTTGAACTGACTTCTAAAGTGGGGGCAGTCTCGAGAGACTGAGCCTTTAACCAGTGGGCTCTGACATGAGACAGTATCAGAACTGAATTAGATTTGTGGAATACCTGATAGTGAGTACCAAGAATGAGAGAGTTACTTGATGTGTCAAAAACCCACACCTCTAGTATCAAAAGTAAACTAGAAAAGCAGGTTGAGAATAAAGGGAAGACACACTGAGTGTGTTTTTTCAGTATCCAATTTTAGCAAGGATGTAAGAAAACTGGAATTTTTTTTTTTTGGATACAGTCTCCTGGATACCTTCTTCTGGATCTTTATACCCCTCTTCTCCAAACTAGATCATTAATTCCTGTTGCCCTGGGCTCTCCCTTCACTGTCATCCTGTGAATTTTTTTCCCCTTCTCTTCTGTGTTGACTTACTTGTGTTCTGAATTCCAGGCATTCTCCTTTTATGATTTAGTCCCTCATTTTGATGTAGCAAATGCTCTGGTGGCTTCCTGAGAGAGCATGAAAAATCATGTCTATTCCCACTGATATTAGATAGCTTGGCTGACTGTAGAAGTCAGCTGAGAAACATTTTTATCTTCAAGAATTTTAAAAGCATGGGTCATGGCTTCCCTCGTAGCTCAGTGGTAAAGAATCCTCCTGTCACTGCAGGAGACATGGGTTCTATCCCTAATCTGGGAAGATCCCACATGACCTGGAGCAGCTAAAGCTTGTCTACACCAAAACCATTGACCTGAACTCTAGAGCCTGGAAGCCACAACTACTGAAGCCTGCCACAACCAGGAGGCTGTGCCCCACCACAAGTGCGTGCATGCCTGCTCAGTCGTGTCCGACTCTTTGTGACCCCTGGACTGTAGCCCACCAGGCTCCTCTGTCCATGGGATTTTCCTGGCAAGAATATTGCAGTGGGGATCTTCCCTATCCAGAGATCAAACCCAGATCTCTCTCATGGCAGGCAGATTCTTTACTGTCTGACCCACCAGGGAAGCTCATGGAAATCTATAAACTCAGACATTTTTTATTGTGGTGAGTAATGAAACTGAGTAGGACTCTGAAACTATCAGGTACGAGGCCTCTTTTGTTGGCTCCCCCATCTCTGGTAGGCAAGACTCCAACCTCCATGACCTTCCCTGAGTTCCAAAGGGCAGATTCTAACAAGTTGCTAATCAAGGGAGGAGCAGCCAAGAAACAACCCTAGGCAAGACATAAGGGACATAAGAGAAGCTCATTAAGATTAGGAGACACCTGAGGTCCTTCACAAACTCTAATCTCGTCAGCAACCCCACCCTTGGGAAGTATTGTTTAAAAATTCCTCAATAACCTCTCCAAGGTGGGACACATAGTTTTTAAAGGTAGGAGCCCGCTGTGTCCCCACTTTGTCTGGCAAAGTAATAAAGGTCACCTTTTGTTTTTTTCACTGCACTACAAGGCAGTCATGTGAGACCTTATTTCCCTGACCAGAGATTGAACCTGCACCCCCTGCATTAGAAGGTCAGAGTCTTAACCACTGGATCATCAGGGACGTCCCAAGCTATCCTTTCCTACTTCAACCAAAACTCTGCATCCGAAATTTGATTCATCATCAGTGTACAGACACTGAGTTTTCGGCATCAGTAATTATATATATATTTCTATACTGTAAAACAATTGTAATCCCAATTTTCCCATTATCTCAAGTCATCATGCATTTCATCACTTTTTAGTTCAGTTCAGTTCAGTTGCTCAGTTCAGTTCAGTCGCTCAGTCGTGTCCGACTCTTTGACAAGAAAACACACTGGTCATAGCAAACACCCCCTTCCAACAACACAAGAGAAGACTCTACACATGGACATCACCAGATGGTAAACACCGAAATCAGATTGATTATATTCTTTGCAGCCAAATGGAGAAGCTCTATACAGTCAACAAAAACAAGACCAGGAGCTGACTGTGGCTCAGATCATGAACTCCTTATTACCAAATTCAGACTGAAATTGAAGAAAGTAGTGAAAACCGCTAGACCATTCAGGTATGACCTAAATCAAATCCCTTATGATTATACAGTGGAAGTGAGAAACAGATTTAACGGCCTAGATCTGATAGATAGAGTGCCTGATGAACTATGGAATGAGGTTCCTGACATTGTACAGGAGACAGGGATCAAGACCATCCGCATGGAAAAGAAATGCAAAAAAGCAAAATGGCTGTCTGGGGAGGCCTTACAAATAGCTGTGAAAATGAGAGAGGCAAAAAGCAAAGGAGAAAAGGAAAGATATAAGCATCTGAATGCAGAGTTCCAAAGAATAGCAAGAAGAGATAAGAAAGCCTTCTTCAGCGATCAATGCAATGAAATAGAGGTAAACAACAGAATGGGAAAGACTAGAGATCTCTTCAAGGAAATTAGAGATACCAAGGGAATATTTCATGCAAAGATGGGCTCAATAAAGGACAGAAATGGTATGGACCTAACAGAAGCAGAAGATATTAAGAAGAGGTGGCAAGAATACACGGAAGAACTGTACGAAAAAGATCTTCACAACCCAGATAATCATGATGATGTGATCACTCATCTAGAGCCAGACATCCTGGAATGTGAAGTCAAGTGGGCCTTAGAAAGCATCACTACGAACAAAGCTAGTGGAGGTGATGGAATTCCACTTGAGCTATTTCAAATCCTGAAAGATGATGCTGTGAAAGTGCTGCACTCAATATGCCAGCAAATTTGGAAAACTCCGCAGTGGCCACAGGACTGGAAAAGGTCAGTTTTCATTCCAATCCCAAAGAAAGGCAATGCCAAAGAATGCTCAAACTACCGCACTGTTGCACTCATCTCACATGCTAGTAAAGTAATGCTCAAAATTCTCCAAGCCAGGCTTCAGCAATACGTGAACCGTGAACTCCCTGATGTTCAAGCTGGTTTTAGAAAAGGCAGAGGGACCAGAGATCAAATTGCCAACATCCTCTGGATCATGGAAAAAGCAAGAGAGTTCCAGAAAAACATCTATTTCTGCTTTATTGACTATGCCAAAACTTTTGACTGTGTGGATCACAAGAAACTGTGGAAAATTCTGAGAGAGATGGGAATACCAGACCACCTGACCTGCCTCTTGATAAACCTGTATGCAGATCAGGAAGCACCAGTTAGAACAGTTAGAACAGACTGGTTCCAAATAGGAAAAGGAGTACGTCAAGGCTGTATATTGTCACCCTGCTTATTTAACTTCTATGGAGAGTACATCATGAGAAGCGCCGGACTGGAAGAAACACAAGCTGGAATCAAGATTGCCAGGAGAAATATCAATAACCTGAGATATGCAGATGACACCACCCTTATGGCAGAAAGTGAAGAGGAACTAAAAAGCCTCTTGATGAAAGTGAAAGTGGAGAGTGAAGAAGTTGGCTTAAACCTCAACATTCAGAAAATGACGATCATGGCATCTGGTCCTATCACTTCATGGGAAATAGATGGGGAAACAGTGGAAACAGTGTCAGACTTTATTGTTTTGGGCTCCAAAATCACCGCAGATGGTGACTGCAGCCATGAAATTAAAGACGCTTACTCCTTGGAAGAAAAGTTATGACCAACCTAGACAGCATATTCAAAAGCAGAGACATTACTTTGTGGACTAAGGTCAGTCTAGTCAAGGCTGTGGTTTTTCCTGTGGTCATGTATGGATGTGAGAGTTGGACTGTGAAGAAGGCTGAGCGCTGAAGAATTGATGCTTTTGAACTGTGGTGTTGGAGAAGACTCTTGAGAGTCCCTTGGACTCCAAGGACATCCAACCAGTCCATTCTGAAGGAGATCAACCCTGGTATTTCTTTGGAAGGAATGATGCTAAAGCTGAAAGTCCAGTACTTTGGCCACCTTGTGCAAAGAGTTGACTCATTGGAAAAGACTCTGATGCTGGGAGGGATTGGGGGCAGTAGGAGAAAGGGACAACCGAGGATGAGATGGCTGGATGGCGTCACGGACTCCATGGACATGAGTCTGAGTGAATTCCGGGAGATGGTGATGAACAGGGAGGCCTGGCATGCTGCGATTCAGTCACTCAGTCATGTCCAACTCTTTGCGACCACATGAATTGCAGCATGCCAGGCCTCCTTGTCCATCACCAACTCCCGGAGTTCACTCAAACTCAGTCCATCCAGTCAGTGATGCCATCCAGCCACCTCATCCTCTGTCGTCCCCTTCTCCTCCTGCCCCCAATCCATCCCAGCATCAGAGTCGTTTCCAATGAGTCAGCTCTTCGCATGAGGTAGCCAAAGTATTGGAGCTTCAGCTTTAGCATCATTCCTTCCAAAGAAATCCCATGACTGATTTCCTTTAGAATGGACTGGCTGGATCTCCTTGCAGTCCAAGGGACTCTCAAGAATCTTCTCCAACATGACAGTTCAAAAGCATCAATTCTTCAGCACTCAGCTTTCTTCACAGTCCAACTCTCACATCCATACATGACTACTGGAAAAACCAAAGCCGTGATTAGAAGCTTTTTGTTGGCAAAAAGTAATGTCTCTGCTTTTGAATATGCTATCTAGGTTGATGATAACTTTTCTTCCACAGAGTAAGCGTCTTTTAATTTCATGGCTGGAATCACCATCCGCAGTGATTTTGGAGCCCCAAAAAATAAAGTCATACACTGTTTCTATTGTTTCCCCATCTATTTCGCATGAAGTGATGGGACCAGATGCCATGATCGTCATTTTCTGAATGTTGAGCTTTAAGCCAACTTTTTTACTCTCCTCTTTCACTTTCATTAAGAGGCTCTTTAGTTCCTCTTCACTTTCTGCCATAAAGGTGACATCTGCATATCTGAGGTTATTGATATTTCTCTCGGCAATCTTGATTCCAGCTTGTGCTTCTTCCAGCCCAGCATTTCTCATGATGTGGTGTTTCAGACGGTAAAGTTTCTGTCTACAATGCGGGAGACCCAGGTTCCATCCCTGGGTCGGGAAGATCCCCTGGGGAAGGAAATGGCAATCCACTCCAGTACTATTGCCTGGAAAATCCCATGGACAGAGGAGCCTGGTAGGCTACAGTCCATGGGGTTGCAGAGAGTCGGACACGATTAAGCGACTTCACTCTACATAGAGGTTAAATAAGTAGGGTGACAATATACAGCCTTGATGTACTCCTTTTCCTATTTGGAACCAGTCTGTTGTTCCATGTCCAGTTCTAACTGCTGCTTCCTGACCTGTATATAGGTTTCTCAAGAGGCAGGTCAGGTGGTCTGGTATTCCCATCTCTCTCAGAATTTTCCACAGTTTCTTGTGATCCACACAGTCAAAGGCTTTGGCATAGTCAATAAAGCAGAAATAGATGTTTTTCTGGAACTCTCATGCTTTTTCCATGATCCAGAGGATGTTGGCAATTTGATCTCTGGTCCCTCTGCCTTTTCTAAAACCAGCTTGAACATCAGGGAGTTCACGGTTCACGTATTGCTGAAGCCTGGCTTGGAGAATTTTGAGCATTACTTTACTAGCATGTGAGATGAGTGCAACAGTGCGGTAGTTTGAGCATTCTTTGGCATTGCCTTTCTTTGGGATTGGAATGAAATCTGACCTTTTCCAGTCCTGTGGCCACTGCGGAGTTTTCCAAATTTGCTGGCATATTGAGTGCAGCACTTTCACAGCATCATCTTTCAGGATTTGAAATAGCTCAAGTGGAATTCCATCACCTCCACTAGCTTTGTTCGTAGTGATGCTTTCCAAGGGCCACTTGACTTCACATTCCTGGATGTCTGGCTCTAGGTGAGTGTTCACAGCATCGTGGTTATCTGGGTCATGAAGATCTTTTTTGTACAGTTCTCTGTATTCCTGCCACCTCTTCTTAATATCTTCTGCTTCTGTTAGGTCCATACCATTTCTGTCCTTTATTGAGCCCACCTCTGCATGAAATGTTCCCTTCAGTTCTGTTCAGTTCAGTTCAGTTAAGTCACTCAGTCGTGTCTGACTCTTTGCAACCCCATGAATCACAGCACGCCAGGCCTCCCTGTCCATCGCCATCTCCTGGAGTTCACTCAGACTCAGGTCCATAGAGCCAGTGATGCCATCTAGCCATCTCATCCTTGGTCGTCCCCTTCTCCTCCTCCTGCCCCCAATCCCTCCCAGTATCAGAGTCTTTTCCAATGAGTCAGCTCTTTGCATGAGGTGGCCAAAGTACTGGAGCTTCAGCTTTAGCATCATTCCTTCCAAAGAAATCCCAGGGTTGATCTCCTTCAGAAAGGACTGGTTGGATCTCCTTGCAGTCCAAGGGACTCTCAACAGTCTTCTCCAACACCACAGTTGAAAAGCGTCAATTCTTCGGCGCTCAGCTGCCGGGGTCCAGCCCTGGTGGATCTAGGGTAATTCGAAGGTGGGGACGAAATCGGCGTCCTAGGAAAAAACTTATTTAATTACAGATATAGAAAGAGATTAGACAGATAGTGTAGTAGGAAAATTAGTGGAGAAAAGGAGGCTGAATAACTTGGTTTACGTGGAATGCCAATCACCACCTATGTAGGCCACAGGCGTCTTTCCATTCTCCCGAAGGAGAGGAGGCACTGAGGCCTCCCCGGTCCAATCTTAGAAACTCAGGCAGAATTAGTAAGCTTGGTGAGTACCCACGTACCAGATGGGAATTCAGCCAGAAGGGAAGAAAACGACACTGGGGAATCAGTCTTTCCAGAAACTGATCTGATTTCTTTATTTTTTAGGTTTGTTTATATACATTTTGTTATACATAAGGATGAATACAGAGTCATGCAGGGGTCAGCAGACCTGACCTTTGTCACAATCAGGTACTTCATATAAAATTATACAAAGGTCTTATGGGTTTTACATCAACTTCTGGCCATGAGGCCTGCTGACATTTTATGACACTTTCTTTCTGATAACCAAAAAACTTATTTTTTCCAAGGGTGTTTTTTCTTAAACCATGTACCACCCTCCTAATAAAGTTGCATTCCTATAGGGTGAGGGTGTAGTGAGTTACAATCAAGAAAGGAATTTATTTAACCCAAGGTTAACATGATTAATCTTAAAGGTTAATACTTATTTCTCCTATATGCTTAAAGGTTAATACTTATTTCTCCTGTATGCTAGTTATATTCATTATAAGGGCAAGGAATATGAAGATTTAGCAGCAAACATCAGCCCAACAAATGAAAATCCTTTCACCAATGTTCCCCTTAAGATCTATTTAGTCTTAAGATAGTGATAAAGTTACATTTGTACATAGCAAGGACACAGCGATTTATAACAAAGTACAGTGATCTATTACAAAAGAGAAAATTCATTAACTCAAAAAGTCTAGTATTGCTAACCTTAAAAACTACTATATTTCCTTTTCTATATTCGAAATACATTGATTAATATATTCCCAGGTGCCTAAGGATATGGAGGCCTGGTGGCAATCATTGACTCAACAATGAGAAAAGCCCTATGCTAATTAAGACTCTCAAAATACTCCAAACTCTCTGTGCTGTTTATGGTTGAGAGGCTGTCACACAAGCTAGTCTGTCAGCAGAGAGGTTTGACCTGAGACACCCTTGTCACACCCAGGGCAGGGAATTAGCAGCCATTATTGGCACAATAAATGAAAAACCCTTCACCAATATAATTGCTAATCAACCCACTATACTATACTAATAATTTTCTAACTTTTTTAAAAGAGTCTGTATATAGAAAGTTTAAAGCATCTCATGCCTCTCATGGTTGGGAGGCTGTAAACAATCACATGTGGCCGGACAAACCCGGTCAGGCAGGCTAGAGAGCCTTCAGAGGAGTTGGTAAGTTGAAACACTCTTGTCACGCCCAGGAATTTTTATTAAGTGGAGCTGCAAGTTAACTCCTTTTCCAAGAGAAGTGGTGATGGGGGAGAGCCCCCCGTAAAGTCAGTGGTGTAGGTGAGAGCATAAAACAGACTTAGGTTTTGGGGACAGATGCTTGGGAACAGGGGGTCTCTTGAGGCTCGATCCTGCCGAAGCCTCCTTCCTCGTGACCTTTGCCATGGGCGGAGTTCCTCACGCTGGCTCCCGGCACTCAGCCTTCTTCACAGTCCAACTCTCACATCCATACACGACCACAGGAAAAACCATAGCCTTCACTAGACGGACCTTAGTCGGCAAAGTAATGTCTCTGCTTTTGAATATACTATCTAGGTTGGTCATAACTTTTCTTCCAAGGAGTAAGAGTCTTTTAATTTCATGGCTGCAGTCACCATCTGCAGTGATTTTGGAGCCCCGAAGAATAAAGTCTGACACTGTGTCCACTGTTTCCCCATCTATTTCCCATGAAGTGATGGGACCAGATGCCATGATCTTCGTTTTCTGAATGTTGAGCTTTGGTATCTCTAATTTTCTTGAAGAGATCTCTAGTCTTTCCCATTCTGTTGTTTTCCTCTATTTGTTTGCATTGATCGCTGTTAGGCTTTCTCATCTGTTCTTGCTATTCTTTGGAACTCTGCATTCAGATGCTTATATCATTCCTCGGCAATATCATTCCATTTAGTAGGACTTCACTTTTCTGGGTGCTGAAATTACCTTAAAGTTTCCCTAATCTGTTGATAACCAGGATAACTGTCGTAAATAGAGGGAGAATAGTTAGAATGAGAATCTATATCTATTGGCTTCCCTGGTGGCTCAGTGGTAAAGAATCCACCTGCCAATGCAGGAGATGTAGGTTCAATCCCTGGGTTGGGAAGGTCCCTGGAGAAGGAAATGGCAACCCACTCCAGTTTTCTTGCCAGGGAAATCCCATGGACAGAGGAGTCTAGTGGTCTACAGTCCATGGGATAGCAAAGGGTCAGACCTGACTTGGTGCCTATCCCCTTTATCTATTAAAGAGACTTTATCCCAGCCACTCATATGGTTGGCTAATTTCCTGATTACCATAAAAGTTGGACAACGAGTAAGGATTTCTTGACTGAGCCTCGTCTAGCTTCACCTGATTTTTGAAAGTTTGCTTGGGCAGAATTTTTGCACCTATAGGAGACCTGCCACCTGTCAAACATTTGCAGTTTTGTTAATATTTCAAATCTGTAACATTTCCACAGAAGTGGGTTTCCTTCCTAGGTTTTTCAGTTTCCTTACAGACGTTCTCCATTTCTCAAAGTGTGTTTCATGGAACTCTATTTTTACATGACTTTCAAATATGTGTCTTTTTAAAGCGTCCTTCTTAAGAAGCTGGGAAATTCTGCACAGAATCTCTGAAAGGTTCCCAATGTGTGTTTTAAAAATGAATGTCCAGAAAAAATAAATAAATAAAAATGAATGTCCATAATGAATCTTTAAGGGAGTCTAGTACGCTTTGATTAGCATAAGAAAAAAACTTTAACAGGAACTTTTACATATAACTGGGGTGGGGGTGGTCAGGACTGGGTGGGCGGCTGCTGATCCCTCTGTGGAGTTTCCTCTGAAGTACGGTGATTTCTACAGTTACTGTTGCAGCTTTAAGTACCTTAAAGCTTCTGGTATCAACATTTTAGGGAAATGGTAGGCTCAGAACTAAACTGTCTGGGTGGGTTTTTGCGTGGAGGACAGGGGTAGTCTTTTGATATTCATTTTTTTTGTTTTTGAGCTTTTCTGCTCTAGGATACGGGAGATGAACTTTATTTACAATACTTTAATTTGGCAGGTTTTCTTCTACTTTCGGTCTGCCTGGAACTGTTTCCATATGATGTAAAAAGCAGGTGTAGTGTCCCATTATTATGTGGTTTGGGGATTTTTTAATTTGTTTTTTAAAATTAACCATGTCAGCTGGGATTAGACTCCCTAGAATCTATCAATGGAAAAGTAACAATGAAAAAATGCTTTTGGAAATTCAGATTTCAGACAAAAAGTGCTTAAGACCTGGTATTTTTTCTAAGTGCTTCTATTTATACCAGAAGCATTAAGGTAACCCAGTGCCAAGTACCATTCTTGAAAAATTCTTTTATATAACCGACCAGTGTTTATTTAATAAAAACAAGTAGATACATATAAATAATTACTGGCAGTAGTTTATAATTATTGGGTTAAAAATGATATTGAAATATGGGACTTTCTGCCAGTTGGGTAATTTTCACTAATTTTTTTTTGTTGTTGGTATGTTTTGATTTAAAACCTGAAAATGGAGTAAAATATGACTATCTAAAATGTTGCCCCCCCAAAAAATCAAGATTTAAATATGTATTCATACTGAAAAAACTAATCATAACTACTAAATCTTAGCCATCTTAGGCTTGAAAGAAAAGTTGGTATTTTGTAAATGCTAGGAGAAGGAAATGGCAACCCACTCCAGTATTCTTACCTGGAGAATCCCAGGGACGGGGGAACCTGGTGGGTTGGTGTCTATGGGGTCGCACAGAGTCGGACACGACTGAAGTGACTTAGCAGCAGCAGTCACCACAGAATGCAACTTAGCAATTGTAGGCTTAGAAAGTACTTTTGGGGAGTTTCCTGGTGGTCCTGTGGTTTGGACTTCTCACTTCCATGGCAGGGGGCACAGGTTTCATCCCTGATCAGGGAGCTAAGATAGGGCATGCTGAGGGCCAAAAAGTATTTATTTGATGATATATCAAACAATATTCATCATGTGCTTTATGTCAGTGAACAGCACTCTGATTGCACTAATATTTCAGTTGCACAATAGGACACGTCTTTCTTTTGCAACCTCCATGTCCAATCACCCCTAGTTTTACATCTTAATTACTCTTGATTACACAAATTTCTTTCTACCACCTTAGCCTACTGCCCATCTTGACCATTCTGCAGTGGAGGGAAGGCAGAGTGAGGAGAAATTTCTAGACATCTCAGGTTTTTTTCGTTTTTTTTTTTTTTTTAACATTTTATATTTTTAAATTTTTATTGGCATATAATTTATTTACAATGTTGTATTACTTTCAGCTATACAGCACAGTGAATCAGTTATACATACACATAAACTCACTCTTTTTTAGATTCTTTTCCTATATAGGTCATTACAGAGTATTGATTAGAGTTTCCTGTGTGTTATATAGTAGATCCTTCTTAGTTATCTATTTTATATACAGTAGTATGTATTTGTCAATTCCAATCTCCCAATTTATCCCTCCCCTCATTTTCTCCCTGGCAACCATAAGATTGTTTTCTACATCTGCAACAACTCTATTTTTGTTTTGTAAATAAGTTCATTTGCACCATTTTTTTTTTTATTCCACATATAAGTGATATACAATATTTGTCCTTCTCTCGTCTGGCTTACTTCACTCAGTACAACCATTTGTAGGTTCAGGTTTTTGCTTTGAGTGACTAAGTAGATAGTAGAGCTACTTTACAGAATAAAGAATATTTGCTTTTCAAAAATTGAGTTTGATTTTCTTATGCCTATATGAGTGTAGATGTTTTGCTGGGAATTATCTTAGGAGAGAGGCCTAACTAAAGAAGTAGATTTAGAAGACATCAACAAAGAGAGGAACAAAGAAAAGATAGAATATGTCAACAAAAAGATGATAGTGGAATATAGAGATGCTGATTAGAATTCTTTTAAAAAATTATAGATATAATTTTATATCATTATAAAGATTATATATATATATAATGAATTGAGGAAAAAGCTCACAGATATGACCTAGAGAATGCCATCATTTAAGGGACAAGCAGAGGAAAAGGAAGTTCAAAGAAACCAAAGAAGATTAGTCAGTGTTAAGTCTGCGCTTTCTCTAGCCACCCACTTGTTCTCCCACAAAAAACTGTTAGTTTTTTTTAAATCCTGAGTATATTCTTTTAGAGAAGTTTCATGAATGTTTAAGCAAACATCTGATATCCATACCGCAATCTGCTACCATGTTATGATGACACAAAGATAACCCATGAAAAGGCCAACATGGCAAAGAACTGAGGCCTCCAGCCAACAGCCATATGAGGGTGCCATCTTGGAAGCAGGTTTTTCAGCCTCAGTCCAGCCTTTAGATGAGCAGAGCCTCTCTGAAGCTCCTTATGTGCTGAAATCACATGAAACACTCAGGGCAAGAACCACTTTGCTAAGCCACTCCCAAATTTCTGACACAGAAACTGTGAGATAATAAATGTGTTTTGAATAAGCTGCTAGGGTTTGGGGCTAGGTGATTTGTAACTAATACAATAAAGAGAAATAGAAGTTTCTGGCTTCAGTTTTCATTTTCTTTAAGCCATAATCATCCAGATTTTTTATTCTTTCTTTTTAAGGTTTTTATTATAGATTACTTTAGGGAGATGGTAAAGAATCTGCAGTGCAGGAGACCAGTGTTCAATCCCTGAGTCAGGAAGATCCTCTGGAGAAGGGAATGGCAACCCACTCCTGTATTCTTGCCTGGAGAATCCCATGGACAGAGGAGCCTAGCAGACTACAGTCCATGCGGTTGCAAAGAGTCAGATACTACTGAGTGACTAACACTACTACTGTAGATTTTTTTAAAATTTTATTTATTTTTAATTACAGGATAGTTACAATCTTGTGTTGGTTTCTGCCATACAGCAACATGGATCAGCCACAGGTATACATATTTCCCCTCCCTCTTGTGCCTCCTTCCCACCTCCCACCCCATCCCAATTCAGATTTTATAGATGAGTAAATTTAAGGCTCAGACAAGTTAATATATGCATTCTAAGTTGCAGTGTTTAAGTGATAGAGCTATGAACATTTTTGGTTTTCTGACAAAAACAATGTTCTTTGTATTCTCTCAATAGCCTCTAGTAATTACAAATAATTTATATTTTTATAATTAAGTTACTGCTGTAGATAGACAGGTCCTCTCAGTCAGTAACCTAGGCACTAGTGATATAAAGGTAGATGAGGCAAATTAAGTAGATTCAGTATGAAGCAGAACAGTGAGAGGAGGACTTTCCTGGTGATCCAGTAGTTAAGAATCTGTCTTTCAATGCAGGGGACACGGGTTCAGCCCCTGGTTGGGGTACTAAGATCCCACAGGCCGCAGTACAACTAAATCCACACACCACAACTAGAGAGCCCCTGCACCACAACGAGGACCCAGCCCAGTCCAAAAAAAAAAAAAAAAAGCTTAACATTAATATTAAAAAACAAAAATGAACTGTGGAATAGTATTATAGAGATAATTTTTTGATGAGAGTCATAGATGTGAGAAGGCTCAGAAAAATAGAAAGAAAAAGCATCAGAAATATTTTGGCAAGAAAGAAGTTTCAAGTCAGACAGAGAAGGAGAAATATCATATGACATCCTTTATATGTGGAATCTAAAAAGAAATGATAGAAATGAACTTACTTACAAAACAGAAAGAGACTCGCAGAGTTAGAGAACAAACTTATGGTTCCCTGTACACACTGCTATATATAAAATGGATAACCAACAAGAACCTACTGGATAGCAACAGGGAACCCTGTTCAGTGTTATGTGGCAGGCTGGATGGGTGGGGAGTTTAGGGGAGAATGGATACATGTATATATATTGCTGAGTCCCATTGCTGTTCACCTGAAACTATCACAGCATTGTTAATTTGCTATACCCCAATACAAATAATACTGTCACCCTGCTTATTTAACTTATATGCAGAGTATATCATGAGAAACGCTGGGCTGGAAGAAACACAAGCTGGCATCAAGAATGCCAGGAGAAATATCAATAACCTCAGATATGCAGATGACACCACCCTTATGGCAGAAAGTGAAGAGGAACTTAAAAGCCTCTCGATGAAAGTGAAAGAGGAGAGTGAAAAAATTGGCTTAAAGCTCAACATTCAGAAAACGAAGATCATGGCATCTGGTCCCATCACTTCATGGGAAGTAGATGGGGAAACAATGGAAACAGTGTCAGACTTTAATTTTTTGGGCTCCAAAATCATGGTGACTGCAGCCATGAAATTAAAAGATGCTTACTCCTTGGAAGAAAAGTTATGACCAACCTAGATAGCATATTCAAAAGTAGAGACATTACTTTGCCAACTAAGGTCCATCTAGTGAAGGCTATGGTTTTTCCTGTGGTCATGTATGGATGTGAGAGTTGGACTGTGAAGAAGGCTGAGCGCCAAAGAATTGATGCTTTTGAACTGTGGTGTTGGAGAAGACTCTTGAGAGTCCCCTGGACTGCAAGGAGATCCAACCAGTCCATTCTGAAGGAGATCAGCCCTGGGATTTCTTTGGAAGGAATGATGCTAAAGCTGAAACTCCAGTACTTTGTGGCCACCTCATATGAAGAGTTGACTCATTGGAAACGACTCTGATGCTGGGAGGGATTGGGGGCAGGAGGAGAAGGGGACGACAAAGGGTGAGATGGCTAGATGGCATCACTGACTCGATGGATGTGAATCTGAGTGAACTCTGGGAGTTGGTGATGGACAGGGAGGCCTGGCGTGCTGCGATTCATGGGGTCGCAAAGAGTCGGACATGACTGAGCGACTGAACGGAACTGAACTGAATACAAATAATACAGAGGATGAGATGGTTGGATGGCATTATCAACTCGATGGACATGAATTTGAGCAGGCTCCGGGAAGGCTCAGGGAAGCCTGGTGTGCTACAGTCCATGAGGTTATAAAGAGTCAGACACAACTAAGAGACTGAACTGAACTAAATACAAATAAAAAGTTAAAAAAAAGAGAGAAGTTTGGAGATTGACAAAATTTATATCTACCTCAGAGATTAGTCAAGAGTCAAGAGAGATTTATCCTTCTAGAATGGTAATCATAGGCATGCCTTCTAAAAATAAGTAATCATAAATATACTAATTATTTAATGTTATCTCTTTATTTCAAATTTTAGGTCCTTCCCATATTGTTCCATAACTTTATTACATAGTTCTTAGGATGCTTATCATTCACATTTTTATGATTTATCCATACCGACTTCCCAGATCATAAATTTAATAGTCAAATTAGTAAAAATGTTTAAATGGAGAATAAAGTGACAGGAGGTAAGGGAATGACTGGCATGAGGAGCTTGGAGAAGTATGTTCAATATATGAAACAAAGCAACAGATGTAATAAATAAAATTTGACTTGGGAATTGCCTGGCAGTCCAGCAGTTAGGTCTCTAAGCTTCCACTCTTCCACTGCAGGTACATGGATTCAATCCCTGGTTGGAGAACTAAGAACACACAAATCGAGCAGTAAGGCCAAAAGAAAGTAAAAAAGCCAGAAAAGTGAAAAATCTTGGCTCTCAGCCCCAGAGAACCAAAACAAATGAGTCTTTCTAAAAAATTAATAATTTGCACTATTCTTCCTATATAACAAAAGGAAATACATCGGTTCATGTGAGAAACTGCCTCTATTCTATCTTTGAGAGTTTTTTCTTCTCCTAATATCCCATTTTTATAAAAATAAATAAATGCTGTTTTTCATGGCAGTTTTTAAAAATGCATCGACAGTCTTCAAACAGACATCTGATAGGATGCCACCTGATCTATGCCCCCCAAAGAGACTGCCTTATCCCCATGCCATCCCAGGAAGGCAAGCCAGACTGAACCAGTCTGACCCTATTATGGAAAGTGATCCTATGTTGCTTACTGCTTCCTGGCACTCCCTGCATTCTTTGGGGGCGGTGAGGGGAAGAGCACATTTCTCTTTAGTTTCGTTTCTGCCATGGTGTTGCTTATCTGACCCTGGCCAATTGCAAACGGTTTCTGTTTCCTAGCGTCCTTGTTATGCAAACACATCATGTGTTCAACATTTCCTCTTCTTCCTTGGCGCATGTCTGGACTTGTCTCTTAGCCACCCTTAGAGCTAGGTGGGGCCGCTGGTCTTATCTTTGCTGAGTGACCTTTGCAAAGGTCAGAAGTGACATTTGCCATCTCCAGTCCTTGATTCTGAAAAAGACCTTTCACACTGCAAAATGCTTTCTTTCTCTGTGTGGCCCCTGCCCCGCTCCACCTCCTGTGAGCCAGCTGATGTAGAGAACGCAACAGAGGACTCCAAGGCCATAGGAGATGGTGTAGTCACCAGATGGAAGGAACCGAGGCCCCTGAGTTACTTCAGGGAGAAACAGCATTTACCCAAGTGACATTAGACTGCAAAGGGAGTGAGAAATAACCCTTTTCTATGACTCAGCGACTAAACAACAGCAACAATGTGCAGAAGTTAGATTGTCCTGTGTTTCCCTTTAGCATCTTCTGAGAAATTGGCTCCATGTCATTATCTAGCTTGAAGTCACAGCCAAAGACCCTACATGTCAAATCCAAGATGGCCTCTCTTGAGTCTCATTTCTTGGGATTCAGGTCCTTGAATGCCCCACCCGCTCCACCACTGAATCATGGCTAGCCAGTGTGACCCAAGAACACTGCAGAAGAAATACTATATGACTCTCAGACTTGGCAATTTCCACCTTGGTCCATCTTAGGCCACTTGCTCTGTAGGAAGCCAGCCACTGTGTCACGAGGACATTTAAGTAGCGCTGTGGAGATACCTGCTGTTGTTTAGTTGCTAAGTCCTGTCCGACTCCTTTGAAACCCCGTGGACTGTAGCCTGGCAGGCTCCTCTGTCTACGGGATTCTCCAGGCAAGAATATTGGAGTGGGTTGCCATTTCCTTCTCCAGGGGATCTTCCTGACCCAGGGATCGAATCTGCATCTTCTGCACTGGCAGGTGGGTTCTTTACAACAGAGCCACCAGAGAAACCCATGGAGAGACCTACATGGTGAAAAACTGAGACCCCACCACCACCTACAGGTGCCCACTTGCAGCCACGTGTGTGCCCCCTGGGAAGCACATTCTGTGGCCTCAGTCGTGTCTAGAGATGACTGCGATCCTGGCTGACAGCTTGGCTGCAACCTCATGAGATATCCTGAGCCACCAACACACAAGTGACTCCTGAATACCTGACCCAGAGAAATGGGGACATCATAAATACTCACTGTTACTTTAAGCCTGCAAAGTAGTAGGGAAATTTGTGATACAGCAGTAGATAATACTATCTGTGATACTGCTGCTTATGAGAATCTCTATAGGGACTTCCCTGATGGTCTAGTGGTGCAGACTCCATGCTTCCAAAGGAGGGGGTGCAGGTTCAGTCCCTGGTCAGGGAATTAGATTCCATATACCACGACTCAAAGTTCACATGCCACAACCAAACATCTCACATGCTACAAAGAAGACTCAGCACAGCCAAATAAATAAATAAGCAAAAATAATTTTTTTTCTCTAAAGAGAACTTCTATATTCTGTTTTTTAAAATCTTTCCGCCAGTATTATTGAACATAATTGATATATAATATTGCATAAATTTAAGTGTACAAGGTAATGACTTGATATATGTTGCAGAATGATTACCAAATTAACTAAGTGGCCGCCTGATGCAGAGAGCGGATTCATTTGAAAAGACCCTGATGCTGGGAAAGATTGTGGGCAGGAGGAGAAGGGGACGACAGAGGATGAGATGGTTGGATGGCATTACCGACACAACGGACATGGGTTTGGGTGGACTCCGGGAGTTGGTGATGGACAGGGAGGCCTGGCGTACTGTGGTTCATGGGGTCACAAAGAGTCGGACACGACTGAGCGACTGAACTGAACTGAACACATCCATCACCTCACATAGTTACACTTCTTTGTGTGCGATAAGAAATTTTAAGATCTACTCTTAGAAAATCTCAGGTACACAATATAGTACAAACTATAACTATCATGCTATACTTGACCTTCCCAGAATTTATTAGTCTCATAATCGCAGGTTTGCCCAGGAATTCCCTGATGGTTAGAACTCTGTGCTTTCACTGCCAAAGGCCTGGATTCCATCCTGTGTCAGGGAACTTAGATCCAACAAGCCACTAGGCTCAGCAAAAAAAAAAAAACACTGTGAAAATTTGTACTCTCTGACAACTTTTACTTCTGCCCCTGGTAACCACTAACCTGCTCTCTTTCTATGAGTTCAGTTTTTCTAGAGTCCACATGTTAGTGAGATCATATAGTAGCTGTCTTTGTCTGACTTATTGTAAATAGCAAAATGCCTCCAAGTTTCATCTATGTTGTTGCAAAGGGCAGGATTTCTTCTTTTTCATGGCTATGTAACATTCTATTGTGTATATAGATACCACAGTATACCACATCTTCTTTATCCACTCATCTGCTGGCGTATACTTAGACTATTTTTGTGTCTTGGCTATTGTAAACAATACCACAAGGAACATGCAAGTGATTTCATTTCCTTCAGGTGTATAAGGATGTCTTTGGCCCTTAGGATCTTTTGTTGTTCCATACAAAATTTAGGATTTTTTAAAAATTTCTGTAAAAATGCCTTTGAAATCTTGATAGGGATTGCATTGAATTTATAGATGGCTTTGCATAGTAGGGATGTTTTTTAACAATACTAACTCTTCCAATCCATGACCATGGGATATCTTTCCATTTATTTGTGTCTTCTTCAATCTGTTTCATCAGTGCCTTATAGATTTCCATGTACCAAGATCTTTCACATCCTTGGTTAAATTATTTCATATCCTTGGTTAAATTAATTCCTAAGTATTTTATTGTTTTTGATGTTATTGCAAATGGAATTGTTTCCTTTAATTCCTTTCCAGGTGATTTGCTGTTAGCGTATAGAAATATACAAAAATATCTAAATATATCTCAATTCTAATGGTGCTTACTCTTTAGTGGGTCATCAGTGCCTATTCATGAAACAGTATGTACACAAGAATTCATTCTATCCATCTCCAAGTCACAGGAAGTTGTATCATCCCTGTCGCTAAAAGGATACAGGGTGGAATCATTTGGTAATGACAATTTTGAGGAATAAGTCTGAACACTCTGAGCTGATTCTGATATCTTCTTGAAATCTGTAAGCAGGGAGGGAGACCCTGAAATTAAAAAATAGGTTAGAATAATAGTTTTCTTAATGCCAGGAACATTTTAAAACATCATTTGGAAGACCACTGAACTACTTGCAAGAGACTACAAATTGGTCACCTACATTCCTTCAGTAAGATGACATGCCTCAAAAAGGAAAAGAAGGATATCTGCAATTCAGTGTAACCAATATGTATTGTAACAACAGTAATGATGATGATTAAATCTAATTATGGAGCCCACCTATATCTTGAGCTTTCCTGGTGGCTCAGTGGTAAAAAATCTGCTGGCCAAGCAGGGAATGCAGGTTTGATCCCTGGGTTGGGAAGATCCCCTGGAGATGGATATGGCAACCCACCCCAGTATTCTTGTCTGGAAAATCCCATGGACAGAGGAGCATGGCGGGCTACAGTACATGGGATCACAAAAGAGTTGACCATCACCTTTATCTTAGATCAGTTTATCCATTCCCTTCCCCTCTTATTTGCCACAAAGACATTGTCTTGCTCTCACATTTTAAAAAGATAAGTCAATGACTAAATCTCAATATAAATGGCAAAGTGATGGTGAGAAGAGCACATATTAAAACAATCAGGAGAGAACTTTGAAGAAAGATGCTTCTTTTTGCATCAGAATCTGTCCATTGCAGTAACTTACTGAAATGATACAGTAGAGTTCCAGTGCATACAAGTTCATCCACAGAGGGGGATATCTTGGCCAGTGAGCTTCTTTCCCCTGGGGGTAGTTGACAAAATTCCTCCAGCAGTAATCATACTCTAAGGAAACACAAATCTTGGTTCATTTAACACATAGAACAGAAAGTTGAATCCAACTTAAAAATATACCGTATAGAAATCCCTCTGGCCTATTTTCTGCTGGGGAAGGGCTAGATTCTTCCAGCATCCCTAAAAAGAAGTGGAGTGGGTAGCCATTCCTTTCTCCAGGGGAATCTTCCTGACTCAGGGGTAGAAGCTGGGTCTCCTGCTTTGCAGACAGATTCTTTACCTTTTGAGCCACCAGGGACATTTCCCAAAAGGATTATTGTAAGATGGTACAGAGGGGGCTTTGCTCGTGGCTCAGTGGTAAAGAATCCACTTGCCAATGCAGCAGATATGGTTCAGTCCCTGATCCGAAAGCCACAACTGTTGAGCCTGCGCTCTAGAGCCCGGGAGGCACGACTACTGAAGGCTGAGCACCCTAGAGACCTTGCCCAGCAACAAGAGAAGCCACCACAGTGAGAAGCCAGAGCACCACCAGTGGAGAAGAGCTCACGCAGTGACGGAGACCCAGCACAGCCAAAAATAAATAAATTAATTAACAAAATAAATAAGGAGCAAGGAAAAGAGCCATCTCTTTGATGCTTTCTTTGCTATGAATTTCAGAAGTGGGCTTTTATTCTACTTTGGACTTTCACTTCTGAGACTTCCAGGCTGGGATAATCCAGGCTCCTGGCCTAGAAACATACCACCACCACCACAGCCTCTTATAAACACCTAAGATTCTTGGTTTGTTGTTTTCACCTGGGTCTCTCATGACCTGGATAGTCACACCGCTGTGAAACAGGTCTTTGAGTCCTTGCCGGTTTTGTGGATCCGTGTGCTGGAAAAGCCGTGCTATGTAAATAACTAGGGTCACATTAGGATGCTGATTCAAAAATTCTCTAATGGCCTTGGAGCATTCCCAGCAGGGACTCCAAGACAAGTACCAGAAGATGGAGCAGCTGATGGATGGGTGAAAATGTCTTTCTGAAGCAATTTTTTCTATAAAATTGCGTTCAACATGCTTGGTGGTGTTTTTGCCCGAGTGTCGCCAGACGTCCCGGCTGTTGCCCCACTGGATTTCATAGAGCAGATAGGCCTCTTTACAGAAGTTTCTGGGGTCAAAGGAGAATTCAAATTCCAAGGGTTCAATTCTTCTCCTGAAATATAAAAAGCACCCCCCCCCATGTCGTCATGTCATCATTTGACAGAAGGCAAAAGGAGAAGAGGGTGGCAGAGGATGAGATGGTTAGATAGCATCACCGACTCAATGGACACTAATTTGAGCAAACTCTGGGAGAGAATGAAGGACAGGGAAGCCTGGCATGCTGTCATCCATGGGGTCGCAAAGAGTCCGACACGACTTAGTGACTGAACAACAATAACTTCTTCTCCAGAAATAATTTCTCCTTTTCTATCAGGCAAACCTAAAGCATGACGTCTCAGGAATTTTTTTTTCTATTCTATATCTCAAAGTTATCTGGGGAGGTCTGTTTGGATTATCAGAGTTTCTCTCACAAACAGGGAAGAGGTTTTTCCCAACTCATGTTCTTGGGTTACCACTCTATACCGCTGTTTGGTAGTCTTGAATTCAGGTGTAAATATGTCTCTGTGTCTCTTTTAAAGTTTTCTTATTATATTCTAATCTTATTTATTTTGGCCTCACAGCTTGCAGAATCTTAGTTCCCCCCACTAGGGACTGAACCTGGGCCCTTGGCAGTGAAAGCACCGAGTCCTAGCCACTGGACTGCCGGGGAAGTCCCTCTGAACTTTCCGTCTCACACTTAGAGGTGACCTGTCCCATTAAATCTTCATTATTCCTCAGTGGAATAGTTTTTTCTTTTTTTTTTCAGGTGTGGAATCCTCAAGTTGCCAACAGGAGTCAATTACCAACTCTGAGAAGAAAGTAATTTAGCCTCGGGATTCTTCCACATTCAATTCTGTGTTTACTAATTCCTCAGAAGAAAGAAATTAAAATTTCTCTCGAGGACATCTTTAGACATAACATTCTCTGTGGGTCAAAGTTATGACTCAGGGAAAATTCAGAATTATGCCAAGGACTCTGCAATATGGTTGAGTCATAAGTTTATTACATTCTCACATTCTCCACTCATTCCTAAAGGATCACTTAATTTATTTTATAGAGTAATCCTTCCACCTGTCAAGAGATAATATGTTCCCTGACAAATCTCTCTGTTCCAGATTTAGGGATGAGGGCAGCGGGGAGGAAGCTTTGAGAGGGTGAGATGAACGGTGGGAATAACATGGAAGTGTGTATACTACCATAAGTAAAATAGATAGCCAAAGGGAATTTGCTGTATGACTCAGGGAACGCAAACCAGGGCACTTTAACAACCTAGAGGAGTGGGATGGGGTGGGAGGCAGGAGGGAGGTTCAAGAGGGAAAGGACACATGTACATCTATAGCTAATTCATGTTGATGTGTGGCAGAAATGAAACAATAATTGTAAAGCAATCATCAATCAGTTAAAAATAAATGCAGTTTTTAAATAGCTCTGGGGAATTGCCTGGCAGTCCAGCGGTTAGGACTCCGCTGTTTCATTGCTGGGGGACCTGGGTTCAATCCTTGATTGGGAAACTAAGATCTCCCTAACTATGTGGCATGGTAACATTAAAAAAAAATTTTTAAAGGTCTAGAAAATGGGCATAGGGTTTAAAATAGGAAGATCAAAGTGACAAACCAGTTTGCTGAAGTTTTCACTAATTTCTATGAAAACTTGTGATTTAAAGGAAGAAAAACAATAGTAAGAGAATAACAAAGGAGAGCTGGAAGATAGTTTTTTTCAACTGAAACCAAAAGGCACAGGAGGGAAGACACAAGAAGAAATAGTAAGCATGAAGAATGGAGTTACAAAAACAAAGAATGGAGCATCAGAAAAGAGGAAAGGAGCAATAACGAAATTGCAGTCCTCCCCCTCCTACATGCTCATCTATTCTGGGTTGAATTAAATGTGCACTGTGATAGTAGAGTTCTTACCTCAATGTGGGATCTCCCGCTGGAGGACCTGTTGACCAAGAGATGATCATGTCAAGTGACACCCATGTACAAATCGAACCACTAAGAAAAAAGGCCCTATTCTTCTAAATCCACAAATCATATCAGAAAATGCACTTGGAAGAGTCTCTCTTGAGATTTCGCTGGTGGACCAGTGGTTAAAACTCCCTGCTTGCACTGCAGGGGCAGGAGTGCAATCTCTGCTTTCGAATCTAAGACCCGGCATACTTCATGGTGTGGCCAAAATCAAAAGCCAACACACGCAAAAAGGCATCAAGTGCCAAGTAATGTGTCTAAAGCACTGTTTTAGTCTTCTCCATGTTATTCACAGGGCTTCCCAGGTGGCTCAGTGGTAAAGAATCCGCCTGCTATTGCGGGAATCACAGGAGACTCAAGTTTGATCCCTGGGTCTGGAAGATCCCCTGGAGGAGGAAATGGCAACCCACTCCAGTATTCTTGCCTGAGAAATCCCATGGAAAGAAGAGCCTGGTGGGCTACAGTCCACGGGGCTGCAAAAAGTCAGACACAACTGAACATGCACGCATACTATTCACAAATTCTCCAAATATTTTGTCTTATTAAAAAAAATACACAGTAAACTATTAAAAACCATAATGGAAAAGAAAAAAAGTCTAAAATTAAAAAAAATCAACCTCAATTTCCTTAGCTGGGCATTCAAGGCTCTCAGCAATATGTCTTCAAATTTGTTTTTGAGGGTGGGGAGAAGGATACATTTGGGAGACTGGAATTGACATATACACATGACTACATATAAAATAGACAGTAAGGATCTACACTGCGTAGCACAGGGAACTCTACTCAATGCTCTGTAATGACCTATACAAGGAGCGCACACACGTGTACATATAACTTCCACTTTGCTGTACACTTGAAACTAATACAACATTGTAAAGCAACTATAGTCCAATTAAAAAAAAAAAGCAAATTTGCTTTCTAATCACATTGCTGATTGCTTCCAAAAACTCTTCTGTCGCCTAATCAATTCATTCATTATAGTCCACAAACAGTCTTTGGAAAATTCTCTTAAACTCCTGGTGTCAGTCAAACGGGAATCTCCTTCTCTTTGCCAACCAAAATTCTGCCCTTTCAAGACCAAGTTCAAAACCCACCTCATCTGAAAATCATTTCCTTCTACCACCTGGTGTTCCTCCTTCCCCACGAATTTTTCTAACAGTAATGGAACCTTAAATAAGCCATTAACATGCCCTGGTGCTAGAACTTCAGCTGTCTTAAATTTCATCTAGGAGTTATATTTTTTTAACTTAAGTTTTTTATTATGGTGAAACAAGCATTGCTTCAGTGTCATCTGATCAAAGTCATTTACAGTATGAACAGGTGGTATTAATGATCACAACACCACCAATAAGAAGAACTGCTGTTTAACAATAATATGAAGATATTAATAAATAGGAAAGTTGGAAAATGTTCATGAATACGAGCATGAACCAGACACATACGCACACACATAAAGGCAAGCACACACAGAGTTTTGGAGTTTTTCAAGAATATGGAGATTTCGGGCCCCCAACCATTTACCTCTGTCAGAAGCCATGGTGCTCTGTCTCTGGACTTTTTCCTCTGGACTTATATTGTGCTAATTGCTGCTGCCAGCAACCTGCCCAAACATAGTTTCTGCAGGTGTGACCACTGCCACCTGTTTGATCAGAGGATGACTCATTCCTGAGTCTCAGGCAGATACTAGGTATCTAGACCGTACAGAGATCAAACTGCTGCTGCTGCTAAGTCACTTCACAGAGATCAAACTAGTTAATCCTAAAAGAAACCAACTCTGACTTTGGCTGGAGCTCCAATACTTTGGGCACCTGATGTGAAGAGCCAACTCAATGGAAAAGACTTTGATGCTGGGAAAGGTTGAAGGCAAAGGGAAAAGGGGGTGGCAGAGGATGAGATGGTTAGATAGCATCACCACTCAATGGAGAAACTCTGGGAGATGGTGAAGGACAGGAAAGCCTGGCATGCTGCAGTCCCTGGGGTCACAAAGAGTCGGACACGGCTTAGTGACTGAACAACGACCACAACAGACTGTACAGATAGGGAGCAGATGAAGAGCGCAGTTGGTGGGGTTGATAGAAAGCTTATGGTGCAGGTAATTAATCTTGTAGCCTAATTCACTGAGAATGAATGTAGGGATATCTCCCTTTAAAGTTAAAACAAGACTGACACATTGCTGTTTACTGGAGAGAAGAGAGGAAGAAGAAAGGGAGGAGCGAATTGGCCTGGTTCTGTGACCTGAAGGTTTTCATTGGTATGTGGTGAAACAGCGAGGCCTTGCCCTTCTGCCATTATTCATTAATTTCTAACTTCCTCTTATTTTGCTCTTCACCCCAGATTCTCTTGGAAAGGGGAGGGGCATTATACATGCAAAATCAAAAGAACTTTGGTCTCTGAGTCAGGGAATTATAACTGAACAAGTTTCAGGTGATTTCTCTTGCTTCATGAAGCGAAGATTAAGTGTATGGCCCCATCCACTTCCGCATCCTTATTTGCC
This sequence comes from Capra hircus, assembly GCF_001704415.2. NCBI lineage: Eukaryota > Metazoa > Chordata > Mammalia > Artiodactyla > Bovidae > Capra > Capra hircus. The sequence continues at coordinate 100,001,984 of NC_030812.1, read as the reverse complement.
TTGAAGAAATGAATACTGTACTTCCTATTGCCATTTCCTCCTGTTGCCTGAACTCTGAGTTCAGCTCCTCTGGGTTTGAGCAAACATACTCCCAGAATTGAGGTCACCCTCAAGACCTAAGGCTCCCTCTAGGGCTTCCCTGGTGGCATAGACAGTAAAAAATCAGTCTGAGATGTGGGAGACCTGGGTTTGATCCCTGGGTTGGGAAGATCCCCTGGAGTAGGGCATGGCAACCCTCTCCAGTACTCTTTCCTGGAGAATCCCCATGGACAGAGGAGCCTGGCAGGCTCATCGGGTGGCAGGGTCAGACATGACTGAGCAACTAAGCACAACACAGGGTCTCAGAACTACAGCCCCTGTACTTTAAGTCTCAAATTCTATGAACCCTACGCCTAAGCTCTAAACATAAGATTTTCTTAATCACAAAATCAAGCTGGAGCTGGACAAGATGAAGCAGATGTTTGGAGTGGCAGGCGATAGTTTTGAAGAAGGGGCAGAAGTGCCACATCATAATTCAAGGTCCTTCGGGAGCCAAGTCCATGGGGTCCCAAAGAGGTGGACACAACTGAGCGACTGAACTGAACTGATCCCTGGAACGTGTACAACATACGTTACCTTACAGTAGCATGGTAAACTTTGCAGACTGACTAAGGTATGAATCTTGCGGTAAGATCAGCCTGAATTATACAACTGGTCTCAATCTGAAAGACTTTTATTTATTTATTTTTCTGGCTGCACTTCTCGGCATGCAGAACTTCCCTGACCAGAGACTGAACCCACAACCGCTGCAGTGGAAATACAGAATCTTAACCAGTGGACCCCTAGGGAAGTCCAAAGACTTTTATAAAAGGTATGCAGAGGTCTTCCCTGGTGGTTCAGTGGTAATGAATCTGTCCACCAGTGCAGGAGACATGGGTTCCATCCCTGATGCTGGAAGATCCCACATGCCCCTACAGCTACTGAGGCCTGTGCTCTAGAGCCAGGGAGCCACTACTACTGAGCACATGGGCCATAGAGCCTCTGCTCCCCAACAAAAGAAGCCATCGAAATGAGAAGCCCCTGCCCACAACAACTAGAGAAAAGCTCACACAGCAATGAAGATCCAGCACGGCCAAAAATACAAATAAATACATTCTACAAAAGAAAAAAAAAAAAAGTAAGGAATGAAATTGGGTCATTTGTACAGCTGTGGATGGACCTGGAGTCTATCATACACAGTGAAGTAAGTCATAAAAACAGATGTGTTAGTCGCTCAGTTGTGTCCAACTCTTTGGGAGCCTATAAACTCTAGCCCGCTGGGCTCTCTGTCTGTGAGATTTCCTAAGCGAGAATACTAGAGTGGGTTGCCATTCCCTTCTCAAGGGGATCTTCCCAACCCAGGGGTTAAACCCAGGTCTCCCATGTTATAGGAGCATTCTTGACCACCAGAGCTACCAGAGAAAAACAAGTATTACATATTAACTCATATATGTGGAATCTAGAAAAATGGTGCAGATGAACACATTTGCAGGACAGGAATAAAGATGCAGATGCAGAGAATGGACACGTGGACGCAGGGAGGAAGGGCATAACAGGATGAATTGGGAGGAGGCTTGAAATAAATATACCAGCATGTGTAACACGGATAGACAGCGGGAACCTGCTGTCACAGCGCAGGGAGCTCCGACTGGTGCTCTGGGATGACCTAGAGGCGAGGGATGGGGTGAGGACTGCAGGAGGCCCGAGAGAGAGGGAGATATGCATACACATAGCTGATCAGGGACCAAGACCATCCCCAAAAAAAAGAAATGCAAAAAAGCAAAATGGCTGTCTGAGGAGGCCTTACAAATAGCTGTGAAAAGGAGAGAAGCGAAAAGCAAAGCAGAAAAGGAAAGGTATACCCGTTTGAATGCAGAGTGCCAAAAAATAGCAAGGAGAGACAAGAAAGCCTTCCTCAGCGATCAGTGCAAGAAACAGAGGAAAACAATAGAAGGGGAAAGACTAGAGATCTCTTCAAGAAGATTAGAGATACCAAGGGAACATTTCATGCAAAAATGGGCTCGATAAAGGACAGAAATGGTATGGACCTAACAGAAGCAGAAAATGTTAAGAAGAGGTGGCAAGAATACACAGAACTGTACAAAAAAGAGCTTCATGACCCAGATAATCATGATGGTGTGATCACTCACCTAGAGCCAGACATCCTGGAATGTGAAGTCAAGTGGGCCTTAGAAAGCATCACTACGAACAAAGCTAGTGGAGGTGATGGCATTCCAGTTGAGCTGTTTCAAATCCTGAAAGATGATGCTCTGAAAGTGCTGCACTCAATATGCCAGCAAATTTAGAAAACTCAGCAGTAGCCACAGGACTGGAAAAGGTCAGTTTTCATTCCAGTGCCAAAGAAAGGCAATGCCAAAGCATGCTCAAACTACCACACAATTGCACCCATCTCACACGCTAGTAAAGTAATGCTCAAAATTGTCCAAGCCAGCTTTAACAGTATGTGAACCATGAACTTCCAGATGTTCAAGCTGGTTTTAGAAAAGGTAGAGGAACCAGAGATCAAATTGCCAACATCCGCTGGATCATGGAAAAAGCAAGAGAGTTCCAGAAAAACGTCTATTTCTGCTTTATTGACTATGCCAAAGCCTTTGACTGTGTGGATCACAATACACTGTGGAAAATTCTGAAAGAGATGGGAATACCAGGCCACCCGACTGGCTTCTTGAGAAATCTATATGCAGGTCAGGAAGCAACAGTTAGAACTGGACATGGAACAACAGACTGGTTCCAAAGAGGGAAAGGAGTACGTCAAGGCTGTATATTGTCACCCTGCTTATTTAACTTCTATGCAGAGTACATCATGAGAAATGCTGGGCTGAAGGAAGCGCAAGCTGGAATCAAGATTGCTGGCAGAAATATCAATCACCTCAGATATGCAGATGACACTACCCTTACAGCAGAAAGTGAAGAAGAACTAAAGAGCCTCTTGATGAAAGTGAAAGAGAGTGAAAAAGTTGGCTTAAGTCTCAACATTCAGAAAACTAAGATCATGGCATCAGGTCCCATCATTTTATGGCAAATAGATGGGGAAACAGTGGAACCAGTGACAGACACTTTTGGGGGGGCTCCAAAATCACTGGTGGTGACTGAAGCCATGAAATTAAAAGACACTTGCTCCTTGGAAGAAAAATTATGACCATCCTAGACAGCATATTAAAAAGCAGAGACATTACTTTGCCAACAAAGGTCCGTCTAGTCAAGGCTATGATTTTTCCAGTGGTCATGTGTGGATGTGAGAGTTGGAATATAAAGAAAGTAGAATGTCAAAGAACTGACCCTTTTTTTTTTTTTTAATTTTTTGAATTGACGCTTTTGAACCGTGGTGTTGGAGAAGACTCGAGAGTCCCTTGGACTGCAAGGAGATCCAACCAGTCCATCCTAAAGGAAATCAGTCCTGAATGTTCATTAGAAGGACTGATGTTGAAGCTGAAACTCCAATACTTTGGCCACCTGATGGGAAGAGTTGACTTATTTGAAAAGACCCTGATGCTGGGAAAGATTGAAGGCAAGAGGAGAAGGGGGTGACAGAGGATGAGATGGTTGGATGGCATCAGTGATTCAATGGAGATGCGTTTGAGTAAATTCCAGGAGTTGGTGATGGACAGGGAGGCCTGGCACGCTGCAGTCCATGAGGTCGCAAAGTGTTGGACATGACTGAGCAACTGAACTGAACTGAACTGATAGCTGATTTAATTTGTTGTCCAGCAGAAACTAACACAACATTGTAAAGCAATTTTACTCCAGTTAAAAATATATAAATATTCAATTTAGGTCAGTGTCCTGTTCCTGTTATACATTAAAAAAAAATACATGAACATATACGTTTGTAATCACTCCATAATCAAGATATTTGAGCTTGTCATCACTGCTCCAAATTTTCATGTTTGTTTGCAGTCAGTCCTTCTACTCCCAGTCCTCAGTTCAGTTCAGTCACTCAGTCGTGTCCGACCTTTTGCGACCCCATGAATCACAGAACGCCAGGACCCCTGTCCTTCACCAACTACCAGAGTTTACCCAAACTCATGTCCATCGAGTCAGTGATCCTATCCAGCCGGTGATGCCATCCAGCCTTCTCATCCTCTGTCGTCCCCTTCTCCTCCTGCCCTCAATCCCTCCCAGCATCAGGGTCTTTTCCAGTGAGTCAACTCTTCGCATGAGGTGGCCAAAGTATTGGAGTTTCAGCCTCAGCATCAGTCCTTCCAATGAACACCCAGGACTGATCTCCTTTAGGATGATCTGGTTGGATCTTCTTGCAGTCCAAGGGACTCTCAAAGTCTTCTCCAGCACCACAGTTCAAAAGCATCAATTCTTTGGTGCTCAGCTTTCTTCACAGACCAATTCTCACATCCATACATGACCACTGGAAAAACCATAGCCTTAACTAGACGGACCTTTACTGGCAAAGTAATATCTCTGCCTTTGAATATGCTATCTAGGTTGGTCATAACTTTCCTCCCAAGGGGTAAGCATCTTTTAATTTCATGGCTGCAATCACCATCTGCAGTGATTTTGGAGCCCCCAAAAATAAAGTCTGACACTGTTTCCACTGTTTCCCTATCTATTTCCCATGAAGTGATGGGACCTGATGCCATGATCTTGGTTTTCTGAATGTTGAGCTTTGAGCCAACTTTTTCACTCTCCTCTTTCCCTTTCATCAAGAGGCTTTTTAATTCCTCTTCACTTTCTGCCATAAGGGTGGTGTCATCTGCATATCTGAGGTGATTGATATTTCTGCCAGCAATCTTGATTCCAGCTTGTGCTTCCTTCAGCCCAGTGTTTCTCATGATGTACTCTGCATAGAAGTTAAATAAGCAGGGTGACAATATACAGTCTTGACATACTTCTTTTGCTATTTGGAACCAGTCTGTTGTTCCATGTCCAGTTCTAACTGTTGCTTCCTGACCTGCATATAGGTTTCTCCAGAGGCAGGTCAGGTGGCCTGGTGTTCCCGTCTCTCTCAGAATTTTCCACACTCCCAGTCCTGCTGCTGCTGCTGCCTAGTCGCTTCAGTCGTGTCCGACTCTCTGCTACGGCACAGACGCAGCCCACCAGGCTCCCCTTCCCTGGGATTCTCCAGGCAAGAACACTGGAGTGGGTTGCCATTCGTCCTAGGCAACCACTAATGTTTCTATCACTAAGGCTTAGTTTGGATTCCTCTATAATTTCATTCAAAAGGAATCTCACAATCAACCTTTGATGCTTGCTTTTGTAGAATAAAATTCACATTTATGGCAAGAGAAGAAAAATTTAAACATAAAAATTCTTCTCTGGGACTTTTCTGATGGTATAGTGGATAAGAATCCACCTGCCAATGCAGGGGACACAGGTTCATTCAATCTGTTGTCCAGGAAGATTCCGCAAATCCTGGGATGGCTAAGCCCAAGTGCCTACAGCCCCAGCTCTGCAACAAAAGAAGCCACCCCAGTAAGAAACCTGAGCAATGCAGTGAAGAGTAGATTCCACTCACTACAACTAGAGAGTAGCCCACGTGCGGCAACAAAGATCCAGGGCAACTGAAAATGAAAATAAATTAAAAAAAAAAATCTCTACCCTTTGACCTCACCCCTCTCCACGTTGTGAATTGTGTATCTACATTATGCATGAACAAAATCTCCCCCACTGGCAGGAATATCTGCTCAACCATAAACTGCAAATCCTAGCATCAACAAGAGAACTCCTTAAAAGATAACATTCCTTCTTGGTCTTGTCACGGGACCCACCTCAATAGGGTTTAAATCTGGATTATGTAAACTGTCATTTAACATATAGCCATCTGTTTCAAAAAACTTACATGAACTGTGTCTCAGCTTCTAATGAGCAGAACAGTTCTCAGAGCTTCCTGGGTTATAATTCTCAAATTTGTCTGCAATAAAATTTTTCAATTCTTTCTTGGATGAACTGATTAATTTTTCATCAACACATTTTTTGCTCAACTACATTGTGAAATTGATCTACGTAATTAGGTGTATCAGCGGTTCATTTCTTTCTATTTCTAGAATTCCATTATAGGGTTTTGTTACAATTTATTTATTCCTTTATCCTTTGGTGGACTTAGGCTAATGCAGTTTTAGGCTATGGTGAAGAAAGATGATGTGAACATTGTGTACAATTCTTTGTGTAACCTTTTTTTATTTTCTTCTCTTGGGTAAATAAATTGGGAGTAAAATCACTGGATCAAATAGATAAGCATTTAACTTTTAAGAAAATTGTTGGGCTGTTATAATACTTCACACTCCGACCAGGAGGAAATGAATATCCGAGTCGTTTGATGTCCTCCCCAACACTTGGTCAGCCTTTCTAGTTGCAGTGATTTCTGTGGGTATGTAGATTTTAATTTGCATCTCCCTGGTTCTTAATGATGTTGAGAATCTTTTCATGTGCCTGTTAATTATTTATATGTCTTTTTTTCTGAAGCCTGTTTGAGTGTTTTGTCCTTTTTTTATTGTTACCTCCTTACTAATTTGTAAGAATTCTGTACATATTTTATTTACAATTCCTTTGTCATATGTGTATATATGTTTTCTGTATATATATTTTCTTTAGTATATATCTGCATATATATCTGTATGTATTTTTTCCTTAGTCTCTGACTTGACTTTTCATTTCCTTAATGGTGTCTTTTGAAGAATAAGTGTTCTTAATTTGGGAGAAGTTCAATTTATCAATTTTTTTTTAATGGTTAGTGCTGTTTGGATCTTGTCTACAAAGTCATTGCCTACTCAAACGACATGAAGATATTCTGCTATATTTTCTAGTACTCGTAGTTTTGGTTTTAGCTTTTATATTGGGTCTACAATCCATTTATTTGAGTTTGTGGTGTGATGTTAAGAGTCAGAGTTGACTTTTGTTCATATGGATATTACATATCACTCAGCTAGGGCTACCACAAAATGGGTGGGTTAAACTATAAATTATTTTCTCAGACTTCTGAAGGTTAGAAGTGCAAGATCAAAGTTCCAACCAATCTGGTTCTGGTGAGAACTTACTGGCTGGTAGACACAGGCTTTTTGCTGTGTTCTCACTTGAACTTGCAGGTTCCCCTAGTAGCTCAGATGGTAAAGAATCTGCCTGTCATGTAGGAGACGGGTTCAATACTTGGGTCAAGAAGATCCCCTGGAGAAGGAAATGGCAAACCATTCCACTATTTTTGCTGGAGTATCCCATGGGCAGAGGAGCCTGACGGGCTACAGTCCATGGCGTCCACTGGGTAGCAAAGAGTCGGACATGACTGAGCAACTAACACTTTCACTTTTACCTGATCTTATGTTGTGTGTTCATCAGGCACTCTATCTATCAGATCTAGGCCCTTCAATCTATTTCTCACTTCCACTGTATAATCATAAGGGATTTGATTTAGGTCATACCTGAAAGGTCTAGCGGTTTTCCCTACTTTCTTCAGTTTCAGTCTGAATTGGGTAATAAGGAGTTCATGATCTGAGTCACAGTCAGCTCCTGGTCTTGTTTTTGTCGACTGTATAGAGCTTCTCCATCTTTGGCTGCAAAGAATATAATCAATCTGATTTCAGTATTGACCATCTGGTGATGTCCATGTGTAGAGTCTTCTCTTGTGTTGTTGGAAGAGGGTGTTTGCTATGACCAGTGCATTTTCTTGGCAAAACTCTATTAGTCTTTGCCCTGCTTCATTCCGCATTCCAAGGCCCAATTTGCCTGTTATTCCAGGTGTTTCTTGACTTCCTACTTTTGCATTCCAGTCCCCTATAATGAAAAGGACATCTTTTTTGAGTGTTAGTTCTAAAAGGTCTTGTAGGTCTTCATAGAACCATTCAACTTCAGCTTCTTCAGCGTTACTGGTTGGGGCAATGACTTGGAATACTGTGATATTGAATGGTTTGCCTTGGAGACAAACAGAGATCATTCTGTCATTTTTGAGATTGCATCTAAGTACTGCATTTCGGACCCTTTTGTTGACCATGATGGCTACTCCATTTCTTCTGAGGAATTCCTGCCCGCAGTAGTAGATATAATGGTCATCTGAGTTAAATTCACCCATTCCAGTCCATTTTAGTTCACTGATTCCTAGAATGTTGACGTTTACCCTTGCCATCTCTTGTTTGACCACTTCCAATTTGCCTTGATTCATGGACCTGACATTCCAGGTTCCTATGCAATATTGCTCTTTACAGCATCGGACCTTGCTTCTATCACCAGTCACATCCACAGTTGGGTATTGTTTTCGTTTTGGCTCCATCCCTTCATTCTTTCTGGAGTTATTTCTCCACTGATCTCCAGTAGCATATTGGGCACCTACTGACCTTGGGAGTTCCTTTTTTGGTATCCTATCATTTTGCCTTTTCATGCTGTTCATGGGGTTCTCAAGGCAAGAATACTGAACTGATTTGCCATTCCCTTCTCCAGTGGACCACATTCCGTCAGACCTCTCCACCATGACCCGCCCGTCTTGGGTTGCCCCGTGGGCATGGCTTGGTTTCATTGAGTTAGACAAGGCTGTGGTCCTAGTGTGATTAGACTGACTAGTTTTCTGTGAGTATGGTTTCAGTGTGTCTGCCCTCTGATGAACTATGGAATGAGGTTCATGACATTGTACAGGAGACAGGGATCAAGACCATCCCCATGGAAAAGAAATGCAAAAAAGCAAAATGGCTGTCTGGGGAGGGCTTACAAATAGCTGTGAAAAGAAGAGAGGCAAAAAGCAAAGGAGAAAATGAAAGATATAAGCATCTGAATGCAGAGTTCCAAAGAATAGCAAGAAGAGATAAGAAAGCCTTCTTCAGCCATCAATGCAAAGAAATAGAGGAAAACAACAGAATGGGAAAGACTAGAGATCTCTTCAAGAAAATTAGAGATACCAAGGGAACATTTCATGCAAAAATGGGCTCGATAAAGGACAGAAATGGTCTGGACCTAACAGAAGCAGAAGATATTAAGAAGAAGTGGCAAGAATACACAGAAGAACTGTATAAAAAAGATCTTCACGACCCAGATAATCACGATGCTGTGAACACTCACCTAGAGCCAGACATCCTGGAATGTGAAGTCAAGTGAGCCTTAGAAAGCATCACTACGAACAAAACTAGTGGAGGTGATGGAATTCCAGTTGAGCTATTTCAAATCCTGAAAGATGATGCTGTGAAAGTGCTGCATTCAATATGCCAGCAAATTTTGAAAGCTCAGCAGTGGCCACAGGACTGGAAAAGGTCAGTTTTCATTCCAATCCCAAAGAAAGGCAATGCAAAAGAATGCTCAAACTACCACACAATTGCACCCATCTCACACACTAGTAAAGTAATGCTCAAAATTCTCCAAGCCAGGCTTCAGCAGTATGTGAACCGTGAACTTCCAGATGTTCAAGCTGGTTTTAGAAAAGGCAGAGGAACCAGAGATCAAATTGCCAACATCCACTGGATCATGGAAAAAGCAAGAGAGTTCCAGAAAAACATCTATTTCTGCTTTATTGACTATGCCAAAGCCTTTGACTGTGTGGATCACAATAAACTGTGCACAATTCTGCAAGAGATGGGAATACCAGACCACCTGACCTGCCTCTTGAGAAATCTGTATGCAGATCAGGAAGCAGCAGTTAGCACTGGGCATGGAACAACAGACTGGTTCCAAATAGGAAAAGGAGTACGTCAAGGCTGTATATTGTCACCCTGCTTATTTAACTTCTATGCAGAGTACTTCATGAGAAACGCTGGACTGAAAGAAACACAAGCTGGCATCAAGATTGCCGGGAGAAATATCAATAACCTCAGATATGCAGATGACACCACCCTTATGGCAGTAAGTGAAGAGGAACTAAAAAGCGTCTTGATGAAAGTGAAAGTGGAGAGCGAAAAAGTTGGCCTAAAGCTCAACATTCAGAAAACGAAGATCATGGCATCTGGTCCCATCACTTCATGGGACATAGATGGGGAAACAGTGGAAACAGTGTCAGACTTTATTTGGGGGGGGCTCCAAAATCACTGCAGACGGTGACTGCAGCCTTGAAACTAAAAGACGCTTACTCCTTGGAAGAAAAGTTATGACCAACCTAGATAGCATATTCAAAAGCAGAGACATTACTTTGCCAACTAAGGTCCGTCTAGTCAAGGCTATGGTTTTTCCTGTGGTCATGTATGGATGTGAGAGTTGGACTGTGAAGAAGGCTGAGCGCCGAAGAATTGATGCTTTTGAACTGTGGTGTTGAAGACTCTTGAGAGTCCCCTGGACTGCAAGGAGATCCAACCAGTCCATTCTGAAGGAGATCAACCCTGGGATTTCTTTGGAAGGAATGATGTTAAAGCTGAAACTCCAGTAGTTTGGCCACCTCATGTGAAGAGTTGACTCATTGGAAAAGACTCTGATGCTGGGAGGGATTGGGGGCAGGAGGAGAAGGGGGCCACTGAGGATGAGATGGTTGGATGGCATCACTGACTCGATGGACATGAGTCTGAGTGAACTCTGGGAGTTGGTGATGGACAGGAGGCCTGGCGTGCTGTGATTTATGGAGTCGCAAAGAGTTGGACATGACTTAGGAACTGAACTGACTGATGTTGTGTGTGCAGCCTGAAGGTGTGGAGAGCTCTCTTCTTACAAGCACACTAATCCTCTTACATTAGGATTCCACCCTTATAAGCTCATTTAACCTTAATTAGTTTCTCAGATGCTCCCTTTTCAAATATAGCCACATTAGGGGTTAGAACTTCAATGAAAGAATTTGGCAGGGGAATTTCCCCAGCAATCCAGTGGTTAAGAATCCATACTTGCAGCGCAGAGAGCATAGGTTCCATCCCTGGTTGGGAAACTGGGATCCCACTCTAGCCCACAATTCTCCAAACAAAAATACTGGAGTGGGTTGCCATGCCCTCCTCCAGGGGATCTTCCCAACCCAGGATCCAACCTCTAAACATGCTATGTTCTTTCAGTTACTTAGGTATTGGTTTCACTTAGCAATGTTTTGTGATATTCAGTATGTGTCTTGCATAGTTTATTATAATTATCCCATAGTGTTTCATGGTTTTAATTTGATTATAAGTGGTATTGGCTTTTTTTTTTTAAATTTCATGTCTAACTCTTCATTGATAGTATAAAATTGATTTTTGTATATTCACCTTATAAGTTTTGGAAAGAAATGTTACCTTTTTTAGGTTCTTCTGACTGGTCTAAGAATTAAACTGATATGAGACATATAACAGGAAAAAATCAAACAAAAGTTTGACAACATCTATACATGGGGGATGCAACAATCGGAAATGGCAACCCACTCCAGCATTCTGGCCTGGAAAATCCCACGGACAGAGGAGCCTGGTGGGCAAGAGCCCATGGGGGTTGCAGTGAGTCCTTTATGACTGACAATGCATGCATACATGGGAGAGACCCAGGAAAATAGAATCAACTGTCACAATGGCCAAAACCCTCACATCAGCTAAAGACAAAAGAAAATTCTGGGATAGTGGTTTGGGACCTCAAAGGTGTACATCCATTCTGAGTCACTTCAGTCGTGTCCAACTCTTTGTGACCCTAGAGACTGTAACCCTTCAGGCTCCCCTGTCCATGGGATTCTCTAGGCAAGAATACTGGAGTGGGTTACCATTTCTTCTCCAGGGACCTCAAAGGGGAGGGAGATAATTCACAGAGAAATGAAAAACCACATGGTAAAGAGATGTTCGCCGAGCTGTACATAGACAATGGGATCCAGAGTGGATTCTCATCTCTAGGTCCTGCTCAGTCTCCCTCCACCACACTCAACCCATATTCTTGGCAGATATTTCTAGTGACAGCTCTATTCTGGAAAAGGGCCTTTATCTCAATTCTTTAGACAACTAAAGGGGAAAGTCAAAGTTTCTGCTTGAGTTTTTGTTCGTTTGAGACTTTGTTTTCAACTTGAAATAATCCACATGCCAAAGAGACATTTGAGGTGGACATATTTTGCTCCCCTACATAACCAACCTGTGAACTTGCTAACTTCACTTATTTCTAATTTCTTTTCTTTTTTGATAGATTCCTTAGGCTTTTCCAAATATTATGCTGTCTGCAGATATAGACAGTCTAACTTCTTTTCCAACAAGTATGCCTTTTTATTTCTTTTTGTCTTATTGGAATGGTTAAGGATGCCAATAAAATGTTCAATGGAGAAGGTAAGAGAGAATGTCCTTACTTATTCCCAATCTTAGGGGTATTTAGAAACAAAATTTAATTGAGAAAATTTGAAAATCTAATTGGCTTTTTAAAAACGTCTCTCTCTCTCTCTTCTTTTCGCCGAGCTATATCTTTGTTCCGCCACAAGAGCTTCTCTCTTTCTTAAAGGGCTTCTCTAATTACAGCACATGAGCTTAGTTTCCTCAAGGCGTGTGGGCTCTTACTTCTGAAACCGTGTCCACTTCATTGGAAGGTGGATTCTTAACCACTGGACCACCAGGGAAGTCCCTAACTGGCCTTATTAAAAGATTCATGAATTGGGTAACATACTGACTAGTCAGTCAAGAGAAAGGAGCTCCACAGCACTCCAGAAAAGGAAAGATTTTTAATAGCAGGGAAGACGTGGGGCAAGGAAATCATAAACAAATGAACTGGTTCTTTCTGGCAAGGTTACTTCCTTTGGGGGAATAAAAGTGTCTATTAGGCACATTACTTCTCTGGTGCTGACCAGGAAGTTCCAGACTGACCTGGTAAGATTACATTCCTAGGCAAGGTTGAAACTGAATTTAGTTTAGGTAGCTATCAAGTCTTGGTTTAATAATGCGGACTTAACATAAGTGACTACATTTGGGGCTTATAATTTCTCAACAGGGGAAAGCATTCAGCTGTTCTCTTTTGGCCACACCAGGTGGCTTATGGGATTTTAGTTCCCTGCCAGGGATTGAACTCAGACCATGGCAGTGAAAGCGCCCAGAAAGTCCTAATCACTGGATCGCCAGGGACTTCCCTCTGTTATTCATTTTTAAGTATGATGTTAGTTATAGGTTTCTCACAGGTGCCCTTCATCAGGCTAAAGAAAATTTCTCTATTTTGTTGAGATTTTAATCACTAACAGTTGTGATTTTGTCATATTGTTTTTGCATGTATTGGGACGATTAAATAATTTCTTGCCAGGGTCCAGCCCCGGTGGATCCAGGGTAATTCAAAGGTGGGGACGGAATCGGCATCCTGGAAAAAACTTATTTAATTACAGATATAGAGGGAGATTAGAAACAGATAGTGTAGTAGGAGAATTAGTGGAGAAAAGAGGCTGAATAACTGGTTTACATGGAATACCAATCACCACCTACGTAGGCCACAGGCGTCTTTCCATTCTCCCAAAGGAGAGGAGGCACTGAGGCCTCCCCGGTCCGACCTCAGAAGCCCAGGCAGAATTAGCAGGCTTGGTGAGTACCCACATTTCAGATGGCAATTCAGCCAGGAAAACGGGGAGCGAGAAAGAAACGACACGGGGGAATCAGTCTTTCCAGAAACTGATCCGATTTCTTTATTTTTCAGGTTTGTTTATATACCTTTTTGTTATACATAGGGATAAATACAGAGTCACGTGGAGGTCAGCAGACCCTTGTCACAATCAGGTGCTTCATATAAAATTATACAAAGGTCTTATGAGTTTCATCATCTTCTGGCCATGAGGTCTGCTGACATTTTATGGCCCTTTCTGATACTGGTCAGTTAATCAGAAAACTTATTTTTCCAGGGGTGATTTTTTCTTAAACCAGGCGCCACCCTCCAAATAAAGTTGCATTCCTATAGGGTGAGGGTGTAGTGAGTTACAATCAAGAAAGGAATTTACTTAACCTAAGGTTTAACATGATTAATCTTAAAGGTTAATACTTATTTCTCCTATATGCTAGTTATATTCATTATAAAGGCAGGAATATGGAGATTTAGCAGCAAATATTGGCTCAACAAATGTAAACCCTTCACAAATGTTCCCCTTAAGATCTATTTTGTCTTAAGATAGTGATAAAGTTACATTTTTGCATAGCAAGGACATAGTGATTTATAACAAAGTACAGTGATCTATTACAAAAGAGAAAATTCATTAACTCAAAAAGTCTAGTATTGCTAACCTTAAAAACTACTATATTTCCTTTTCTATATTCCAAATACATTGATTAATATATTCCCAGGTGCCTAAGGATATGGAGGCCTGGCAGCAATCATTGACTCAACAAGAAGAAAAAGCCCTATGCTAATTAAGACTCTCAAAATACTCCAAAACTCTCTGTGCTGTTTATGGTTGAGAGGTAGTAAACAATCATGTGCCTAGTGGCAGGAGTATGGATAATCCTGTCACACAAGCTAGTCTGTCAGCAGAGAGGTTTGACCTGAGACATCCTTGTCCCACCCAGGGGAGGGAATTAGCAGCAATTATTGACACAACAAATGAAAAACCCTTCACCAATATAATTCCTAACCAACCCACTATACTAATCATTTCTAACTCCCCAAGAGAATTTGCCTTTAGTAAGTCTAAAACATCTCATGACTCTCAGATTGGGAGGCTGTAAACAATCACATGTGGCTGGAGGAACCTATACAGGCGGGCTAGATAACCTTCAGAGCAGTCCATAAACTGAAACACTCTTGTCACGCCCAGGAATTTTTATTGCCTTGGAGCTGCACATTTACTCCTTCTCCAAGAAAAACGGTTATGAAGGAGAGCATAAAATAGACTCTGGTTTTGGGATAGATGCTCAGAAACAGGGGATTTCCTGAGGCTTGATCACGCCTTTGCATATGCCAAGCCTCCTTCCTCATGACCTTTGCCATGGGCGGAGTTCCTCACGCTGGCCCCCGGCAATTTCTCATTTTATTCTGTTAATGTTCAATTGCTACATAGTTTTGTTTCATAATTCTTCAAATTTTATTCATATCTATGGTTTTATTGCCTTTCTCTAAATTTTGATTTTTTCTATTTATATATATAAATTATATATATATATACATTATAAATATATATATATTTTTTTAATTGCTGCAATGCATAACTTTCAGGATCTTAGTTTCCCAACCAGGGATTGAACCCAGGGCCAGGGCAGTGAAAGTGACCAGTCCTCACCACTGGACCACCAGGGAATTCCCTTCTCTTTTTATTCTTTGAAGCATATGCAGGACCTCTACATGGAAATAAACCTACACATCTATGCTCAACTGGTTATATGTATTTTCTTTTTAGTTTTTAATTGAGGCAAAAAATACATAAAATTTAGTATCTGAGGAGGAAGAATGGTCACTGACAGTAAAGGAATGAATATAAAGAAAATCCAATGTTAATAAACACCTTGGGGGACTTCCCTGGTGGTCAAGACTTCTTCCAGTGCAGGTGCTATCCCTGGTCAGGGAGCTAAGATCCTACATGCCTCGTGGCCAAAAAACCAAAAGGTAAGCAGAAGCAATAATGTAACAAATTCAATAAAGACTTTAAAAAACAAATAACAACAACAACAAACACCTAGGGAAAAAGGCTCAGTGCAAGAGATAACAGTGTCTCTTATCTCAGTTATGCCAGATATCTGAAAGGGTGAAGCTGTTCATCTACTGAGATCACTACTGCTTTGGGGATCCTCACAAGATCTCCACTGAAAGAGTAACCACCACTGGCCTGAGTAACCACCCCTGAGAGACACTGTCACAGGATATGATAACAGACTACACTAATTATTAATGACCAAATGGAACTTTGGTAAAGTGCCCATAGATTTTGATTTGTCTGAGTGTTTTGCTGTAAGGACCCAAGTTCTAAGAGGGTGGATACTGTAATACTTTGATATATAGATAGCCAAAAAGCACATGAAAATATGCTCAACATCACTAATTACTAGGAAACTACAAAACCACAATGAAATACAACTTCTTAATTACCAGGATGGCTATAATTGAAAAAATTTTTTTTTGTACAATAAGTATTGGTGAGGGGAATTCCCTGGCAGTCCAGTGGTTAAGACTCCACACTTCCAACACAGAGGGCATAGGTTTGATCCCTGGCCAGGGAACTAAGACCCCACATTCCACATGCTGCAAAGGGTGACCAAAAAAAGAGAGAGAAACATTGGTGATACTAGCTGAAGTGTTTATTATTGTCTTTAGTGAAAAAAGAAGTGGTAAGGAAACAACCCACAAACAACTCTTGATATTCTTTATGCCATATTTTCTTATGTTAAAAGAAAATTTAGGCCTAACCTAATTTGATGTTTGTTGTCAAAATCCAGCCTCTATCCACAGGGACCAAATTGAATCTAGGAGACAGAGTTTTGGGTGAAGCAGAAAAGAATAGCTTTATTGCTTTGCCAGGCAAGGTGAGCCATGGCGGGCTAATGCTCTCAAGACTGTGTGTCTGCCTTGGAGAGGGTAGCGAGGAGTCTTATAGTTATCATTCAAGGAGCAGGATGGTTGATACAGATCAGGGTACATGCACAGCCTGCTTTTTTTTTTTTTTTTTTTTCCATCTATACACACCTGAAGACACTGAAGGCTGGCATCAGGTAGTCTCCTGACGGCTTCTGTGATTCTCAAGGTTATGGAACTGTGGCCTTCTCTCTGGGATGAAGAATGCTTACAAAGAATGGAGTGTTGTTGTTCAGTTACTAAGTCATGTCCAAATCTCTGCAACCCTATGGATTGCAGCATGCAAGGCTCCCCTGTCCTTCACTATCACCCAGAGCTTCCTTAAACTCATGTCCATTGTGTTGGTGATGCCATCCAACCATCTATCTCATCCTCTGTCACCGAGGCCCTTATCCTCCTGTCCTCAGTCTTTCGCAGCATCAGAGTCTTTTCCAGGGAGTCAGCTCTTTGGATCAGGTGGCCGGAGTGTTGGAGCTTCAGCATCAGTCCTTCCAATGAATATTCAGGGTTGGTTTCCTTTAGGATTGACTGGTTTGATCTCCTTGCTGTCCACGGAATCCCCAAGAGTCTTCTCCAGTACCACAGCTCAAAGAGGAGTGTTCAAAAGAGAAAAATATCAGGTGCAATGATACAACTAAGCAGAAATAAGACAAGATGTCTGAAAAGCAAGTCAAAGTGAGTTAAAACAGATCAGAACCTGATGGAAGCTATTTGAACTAGTTTTTATAAATCTAGCTGGAGCATCACTTGATGATAAACTACCCTAAGGCAGAATCTGTGCCCTTCTTTCTACCTTTCAAGGCATTCAATAAATGTCAAATTGAATTAAAATGAATTAAATTGATGGTGAAATTTCAAATCAAACTGACCTGTAGTATGTGGATGGACCTGTCATTAAAGATCTTAAGTCTTGAAATGTTCTGAAATTGCTGTGCTATACACATTGTATATAACATATTCTGGAATTTAGGTTTTGTGCCATTCTGCCCCAGCCACAGCGTACAACTTGACTTTCCTGGCACATGCTATTTATAGACTGATCTAAGTGGACATTTAAGATTCCAACAGAGAAGCAGGACAATAAGAGAGTAAAGTCAGGAAGCAGTAATGCTTTTTTTTTTTTTTTTTTTGTAGCTTCAGATGTGGTAATGGCCTCAGGAGATAACTTAAGTCAGGAGTGACTAAACCTGCCAACAGCGGAACTCCTAGCAGAAGGAAATAGCCACTATCTTTTCAGTAACTTAAAAAAATAACATGAAGGCAATTGAAACTGAGACTCTGTAACAACCCAGAGGGGTGAGAAAGGGTGGAAGCGTGGAAGGGGAGGGAGGGTCAAGAGGGAAGGGACTTGGTGGCTCAGAGGTTAAAGCGTCTGCCTCCAATGCAGGAGACCCGGGTTCGATCCCTGGGTTGGGAAGATCCCCTGGAGAAGGAAATGGCAACCCACTCCAGTATTCTTGCCTGGAGAATCCCATGGACTGAGGAGTCTGGTGGGCTGCTGTCCACGGGGTCACACAGAGTCAGACATGACTGAAGCAACTTAGCACACACACACACGGCTAATTCATGCTGATACTTACTTACTTCCTAGGTGATGTTACTGGTAAAGAACCTGCCTGCCAATGCAGGAGACGTAAGAGACACAGGTTTGATCCCTGGGTCGGGAAGATCCCCTGGAAGAGGAAATGGCAAACCCCACCAGTATTCTTGCCTGGAGAATCCCATGGACAGAGGAGCCTGGTGGGCTACAGTCCATGGGCTCACACAGAGTCAGACATGACTGAAGCAACTTAGCACACACACACACGCACACACACACACACACACAGACACACGGCTAATTCATGCTGAAGGAGGGCAGAAACCAAAGCAATATTGTAAAGCAATTATCCTTCAATTAAAAATAAACAATTTAAAAAATAACATGAAGGTATTAAAAACAGACAACACCCACACACAATCTATTTCTTTGACTCAGGAAATCTGTTAGTAACAATTTAGCTCAATTCAAAAGTAAATTTAGCAATGCAGTCTCAAGAATTGTGGTCAGTCGAATTGGTAACACACTTTCTTTTTAAATGTATTTATTTGGCTGTATTGGGTCTTAGTTGCAGCAGGTGGGACTCTCTCAGTTGTGGCAGGGGGGCTTAGTTGCTCTGTGGCATGCGGGAATCTTAGTTCCCCAACCAGAGATTGAACCCTTGTCTCCTGCCTTGCAAGGTGGATTCTTTACCACTGTCTCACCCCAGGGAAGTCTCAGTGATACATTCTTGCAATTTCAATAATTGACAGAAGCAACTCAATGTTTGGGGTAGGAAAGGCCATAAAAGGTTGATCATCATAAGGGTGCGGTCAGGAGAACAGGATTATCATGGTCAACATACTCAGTCAAAAAAAAAAAGTCAAGGAAGTAAGGTGTGTGTAGCCTGGGGGAAATACACCTTGAAATATCTGGGTGAGGAGGAAGAAAATATTAGAATTTCTATTCCTGAAACACAGAGAAGAGCAAAGAAAATGTTAGACTTACGGACAGGGACTTTCTTCATGGTGCAGTGGTTAAGACTTTGTGCCTCCAGTTCAGGGAGCCGAGGTCTGATCCCTGGTTGGGGAATTAAGATCCTACATGCTGGGGCTTCCCTGTTGGTCCAGTGGTTAAGTATCTGCCTTGCAATGCAGGGGACAAGGGTTTGATCCCTGATCCAGGAAGATCCCACACACTGTGAAGCAACTAAGCCCGTAAGCAACACTACTAAGTCAGAGCTCGTTGTAGCCCACCAGCCACAACTACTGAAGCCTGCAAGCCTAAAACCTGTGCTCCACAAGAGAAGTCACTGCAATGAGAAGCCCGGGCACAACAAAGAGTAGCCCCTTCTGGCTGCAGCTAGAGAAAACCCAAGCACAGCAATGAAGAGCCCTAACAGCTAAGAATTAAAAACAAAAACAAAAACCATAGGCTGCACTCAGCCAAAAAATTATATATAAAAAAAAAAAGAAAAACTTTTAAAGTACATATAGTAATACTGCTGCTCCTACTGCTAAGTCGCTTCAGTCGTGTTTGACTCTGTGCAACCCCAGAGATGGCAGCCCACCAGGCTCCCTCGCCCCTGGGATTCTCCAGGCAAGAACACTGGGGTGGATTGCCATCTCCTTCTCCAATGCATGAGTGAAAAGTGAAAGTGAAGTCGCTCAGTGGTGTCCAACTCTTAGTGACCCCATGAACTGCAGCCTTCCAGGCTCCTCCATCCATGGGATTTTCCAGGCAAGAGTACCGGAGTGGGGTGCCATTGCCTTCTCCAATATAGTAATACAGTAGTTAATAAATATAATTTGAGCAATGAGCTACTTATATATTGGCATATATGCTAATATTTCACTTGAACAATATAGTAACATAGTTCAGTATAATTTGAATAATTAAATATTCACATATTGGAGTATATGCTTTTTCACTTGTAGATATTAAAATAATTTAAGCCAAATATGTTAGATTTTTGAGCTTCCCTGGTAGCTCAGCTTATAAAAAATCTACCTGCAATGCAGGAGACCTAGGTTCGATCCCTGGTTTGGGAAGATCCCTTGGAGGAGGAAATGGCAATGCACTCCAGTATTCTCGCCTGGAGAATCCCCATGGACAGAGGAGCCTGGTGGGCCCCAGTCCATGTGGTTGCAAAGAATCAGACATGGCTGAGTGCTAAGCACAGTACAACATGCTAGATTCTAAGGACTACAATGAAATTTCCCAAGAAATCTTTATTTCCCAAGACCTTGTACAATAACTGGCATATAATAGATGCTCAATAAATAATAAAAGTAAAGCTAGTGATAAATTGCTTCAGACATAATTTGCCCAACAGGCTGATTTTTCATGTTTGGTCAACATGGTTTGGAATCATCCCAATTAATATGAGCAACTTACATAATGAAGAAAATAGACCTGGCATGGATTACTACAAATAAGCCAGATCCAACCAAACGTATCGTCAGATTCCTGATTGAAGAATATTGACAGGAGTGGCACAGTCTGAAATAACTAGAATTCCTCTAGTACCTGGATCTGAAGCTTCTTGAATCTTGGCATTTAGATTTTAACTAATCCCTTCCTCTGATTTCCTAATACACATTCATATAATTACTGGTGCACTTTTATTTTTAATGAAGCCAGTAGGTTGGCTGGTCCTCTTCCCTTGGCACCTTACTATAAACTCATGTAATGGTAACTGGTTCACTGGTGAACTTTTATGACTTTTGCTTATGCTAATCAGGCTCCCTTGTTCAAGTCTGAAGGCTCATAGGATCTTAGTTCCCTGAACAGGGACCTGAACCCAGACAGTGGCAGTGAAAACCTGGAGTCCTAATCACTGGATTGCCAGGGAACTCCCAAAGTTGATGCCTCTAGAAAAATTGGATATTTAGCTGCTTTAAATCTCAGCTGCTTTATCTATGAAACATAAATAATAATGCTTACCTCAAAGAGCAGTGAAATATATTTATAAGTTAATGCATAGAATAGTGCCTGCCCATAATAGGCTATCAATAAATTCCAGTTTCCTTCTATCTAGACTCTAATATACCCTCAGGTGCATGATGTAGAAATTAACTAAGTTCATTAAGACCCTGTGTGTGTGTGTGTGTGTGTGTGTGTGTGTGTGTGTGTAACCAGGGGACATCATTAATTGTGGATAATGATGATAAACTGTAAGCATAAACATACTGACAATTCAGATCCAAAGGTCATAAACCAGGTAGTTTTATTATTAGAGCATTTACCCCAAGAGCACCCCTTCTAGTCTACTGCTGCCAGTCTACCCACACCCACACTCATCAACTATCATGTCTTCATAATGCCGTAGAATGACGTTGTCGTCATTGTCCTGGTAGAGCATGGAGATGGGGGACAGCTTGGTGGGGATGCAGACAGCCTGGGGAACCTCCGGGTCGACAGCGTGCATCAACGCTTGCATGAAAGCATAATTGGAGCTGTTGAGGGAAATTGTCAGTGAGAAAGGACATTCTCCATGGCAGTAATTGGCCATGAAACCCTTGGGGGCGATGATCCACTTGTGCCAACCCAGATCCCGGAAGTTGATGAACAGCTGGTGGCGATGGCAGAGGCTCTTGCAAGCAGCCTTTGAGGTAGAGACGGCCGCCCTCCTCTTGCGGGAGGGAGATCGGCACTGCTCAGGGTGGAGGGTGACCACCAGCAGTGAAGCGTGAAGAGAACGTCTCAGTCTGGCGCAGGTGCCCTCAAGCTGAAAATTCTCCCCTGAGGCTCTGCCTCCTTTGACCACTATCTCTAGAAACAAAGCTAAATTCTTGTGGGGGTCATTATTCCTCTTAGCCACATCCAGCAGGTTGAAGTGAAGGACACCTTGAGGCCACGGTACTGACTGCAGTGTAATCATTTTACCCATCTTTGGGGTGGACTGGTCTGTGACATGGGGCTCCGTTTGAACCAGGGACAGAGACAGTTCCAGCTCTGGTCCCAGGTTATAGTAAGTGCTGGGCCCCAAGTCCAGGCCCAGCTGGGCCATTGTCAACTGCTCCTCATCCCCGATGGCAGACAGGTTAAAGGACAGGAGCTTCTGTAGGCAGGGGGCGTGCGAAAGGTTCTCAGAGTAAAGGAAAGAACCTAGATGGGAACAGAAAGATGTGAGAGTCACCATGAGATTTTTCACTTCACCCCAACCTGTGTGATCATATCAGTGTCAAACGGTATATGTATATCCACACACACAAAATAAGGGCAGGGAAGGCCTCCCTGGTGGTGCAGTGGTGAGGAGGTATGGGTTCAATCCCTGGTTGGGGAACTAAGATCCCAGAAGTCATGGGGTGTGGCCAGAAAAATAAAATAAAACAGCAAATAAAAAGAGGACGAGAAATTCTCAGTTATACTCAATTCCTCCATTTGGGAGGATTTGTTTCTCTCACTCCTTATCTATAACCAGAGGTACTTGTCTTCATAACTTACATCCCCAAGGGATCCTGAATAGGATTTAGAAGGTCTGTAATCTTAGATGGGAAAAAGAATCACATCTTTATCTTCAGTAAACTCGAAGTGAAATTTAGCATTTCTTTCAATTGTGAACATAGGCAACAAATCCCAATAATATTCTAAGAGTCTATGACACTGTTACCAATAAAAATCATAGGTATGTTCATATATTAAGTTGTTGCAAACATTTAAAATTAACATTTATGCTTGAACTACTCTGAATTGATGATATAATCCCTTCTATAGATCTTGTTACTTGTTGCACAAAAGCATCATTTATATCAACATACACACATTTATTTTTATAATGTTTCTATGAATGTATTTCCATATTTAATTGACATTTTAAAACTCAAAAAATTTAACTTTAGGCATAGAAACAATTCGGAGAAGACAATGCAACCCACTCTAGTACTCTGGCCTGGAAAATCCCATGGACGGAGGAGCCTGGTAGGCTGCAGACCATGGGGTTGCTAAGAATAGGACACAATTGAGCGACTTCACTTTCACGCATTGGAGAAGGAAATGGCAACCCACTCCAGTGTCCTTGCCTGGAGAATCCCAGGGATGGGGGAGCCTGGTGGGCTGCCGTCTATGGGGTTGCACAAGACTGAAGAGACTTAGCAGCAGCAGCGTAGAAACAATTATTCTGAGAAAGGGTTCACTGGCTTCAACAGAACTGCTAAAAGGGCCTGTTGCACAAAGAACGTCCTATGCTGTCAAGAGTTGTAACCACTTAGAAGGACTTCAAAACAAACACCAGTCATCCCGCCCATAATGGCTGTCTGGTGCTCCCTTATGTTTTATCTTTAGGTAATTCTTTTTTTTTTTTTTGGCCCGCACAGTTCATCTAGCAGGATCTTAGTTCCTTAACAAGGGATCAAACCTGGATCCCAGCAGTGGAAGCACAAAGTCCTAACACTTTCAGTGCTAATAACCTCTAGTCTTGTGCTTTTGAATACATGAATACATGCCACTTTTGTGCCATGTAGGATCTATTTCCCTGACCAGGGATCGAATCTGGGCCCCCTGCACTGGGAGCATGGAGTCTTAGTCACTGGATCACCAAAAAAGTCCTGTCTCTGTTTCTTTTTGTTAACTATCTTCTCTTAAAAAAAAAAAAAAAGCCTATGTTTGCTATCTCTTCCTTTTACCATGCAGTCTTCTGTTGCTTTCTTTCTGTTTTGACCACACCACTTGGCATGTGGGATCTCCCTGTCCAGGGATTGAACCCATGACCCCTAGAGTGGAAGCTTGGAGGCTTAACCACTGGACCACCAGGGAAGTCCCTATTTCCCAACTCTCTTACTGTTACTACTCCACTGAAATAAACATCTATCTTGAATGTTGACTAACTAGCAAATTCAGGAAGTTTTCACAGAGCTTATCCTTCTCATCCTCTCTAAACAGCTGATCTCTCCTGTTCATAGTTCGAATCCTAATATAGTAATCTCACTTTTTACTCATATCACTAAATCACATTCCTTAGTTAGTTAGCTCAGTCACTCGTCGTGTCCAACTCTTTGCGACCCCATGAATCGCAGCACGCCAGGCCTCCCTGTCCATCACCAACTCCCGGAGTTTACCCAAACTCATGTCCATCAAGTCGGTGATGCCTTAGGTGTGATTAAGAAAAAAAAAAAAAAACTAAAAGCCAGAGAGGAAAAGAGGAACAGATTTGAAAACATGAATATAAAAAAACTGTATTCAAAGAGACACCATTAATGAAATTTTTTCGCTAACAAAATTAAAAGCCAAAAGGACAACCAAGAATACTTGCAATATGTTTATAAACAGCTTTTGCGAATGATTAACAGGCCTCACAAATCATTAAGGAAAAGAATCCTAAACAGGAAAAAGGTCATAATATATAAATAGGCAATTATTTGGAAAATAAAAATGAACGATTCGCATTGAGATAAACATGATAAATATAATCAATATTGCTGTATGTTGTATATGAAAGTTAAGAGAGTAAGTAAATCCTAAGAGCTTTTATCACAAGGGAAAAAATTGTTCTCTATGTCACTAACTTTGTATCTAATGAGATGATAGATGTTCACTAAACTTATTTATTTTCTGGCAGCACTCTGCAGCTTGCAGGATCTTTGTTCCCTGGCCAGGTATTAAACCCAGGCCACAGTTGTGAAAATGCCAAGTTCATTAAACGCTGGACACTGTCATGGAATTCCTCTACAGGACTTACTGTGATCATCATTTCGTGATGTGTATGTATATGTGTGTGCATATATTAAACATTATGCTGTATACCTTAGACTTATACAGTACTGCATGTCAATTATATCTCAATAAAGCTGGAAGAAAAAAAGACTACATAAATATGTTTAAAGTAAATAAGCAAATAAATGATTCATTATTTGAAAATGCACCGCTTTATTAAAGAAACAGAAATTAAAACAACAAGATCTTGTTCTGCTACCAGATTAACAAAAGTTAAAAGCTGAAAGAGTGTTGTTACCTAACGACCCCCCAGTGTAGCAGGAAGTACACCGCCACACACCAACAGAATAAAATCCTATACAGCAATGAGAAAGAACTATAAATACATACAGTGTGGATAAATCTCACAATTGTAGAGTGAAAGAAGCCAGACGTGAGAAAGGACACATTTCACAATTTCACTGACAGGAAGTTAAAAAAATGGACAAAACTAGTATGTGATGTTAGATGTCAGGAGAGAAATTACCCTTGAGAAGCAGTGCTTAACCAGAAGGGGGCATGAAGGAGCCTCTGGGGCGCCGGTCATCTACTATTTCTTGATCTGGGCACTAGTTATTCTGCAAAAATTCATGGAGCTGTTTCCTACAATTCACTCACATTTCTGAATGTACATTATACCTCAGTAAGTTTCTATTTTTAAAGAGATTACTGTCAGAGTAAGTGAGAATTCTCATACACTGATTGTAGAGTATAAATTTTAGAGGCTATTCGTTGTATATTAAAAGTAGAAATGTAAAAAAAAGTATACACGTGCCTACTCCTTGATACAACAATCCTCTAAGATCCTATGGAAATAAAAGTGCGCACATGTGCACAATAGATACAAAACTACACTACATATATGTTTATATCCATCAACAGGGCATCAGTTACATAAATTGTAGCATTATGTCTACTCAATGGAATATCATGTAACCATTAAAACAGGGATAAGTTCACTATATGCTCTTACTTGTACAAAATGTTCATAATATTGGAGGAATGTATGTATAGCATGATTCCATTTATAAAAATATTACAAGTTTATATATGTAAAGAAGAAAAGTCTGGAAGAATATACAACTATTAATGGTTTTCTCCAGGGGGAGGGTTAGGGAGGAAGGATTATGAGATTATGTCCTTTTCTTGTATCATTAGATAAAATTTTGATCATCACAAAAATTATTTTTTTCCCCACGGGGAAGGGAAGGCAGCAGCCTCAGCTATTTCCTACTCTCTCCTTGGAAAATCCTTTAAGCTAGTTCCCCTCACCTCTTAAACTCTCCAGAAATCATCCCTGAAACTCCACGCCCAAGGCCATGAGCCTCTAACAAGACACTTAGCAGGACATATGGAAGTCATCCATCTTTTCTATAAACTTTTTTTTTTCTTCCTATAAACTCTTAAAGGGCAGACTTCGGTCTCTGTATTTTCATGTCTTACAGATTTCCTGGCACTTAGTTAAGTATCCAATAAATGCCTCTTGGACTCAAATCTTATTTCCAGTTGCTGTAAAACTAACCAACCAGAGCTCTCAATTCTGCATCTGAACCACCTGGGAGTCTATATAGAAATGCAGATTACAACACCCATCGCTGACTTTGAATAAGAATCAGGTGGGAGCAGGAACTAGACTGGAGAATCAACTTTTAACACTTGATCTGGGTAATTTTTGGTGGGTGGTCCATTTCGCAAATTGCTGAATGGCACTTACTCAGATCCTTAGCCTAAAAGGTGTGACAGCGGCATATATTATCCCTCTGTAGTTACAAATCCAGAATAGCCTTTTCTACCCATCAAAAGGATCGGGGAGGTGAGGAGGGGGAAGCAAAATTTACAGACACACTGAGCTCAAAGGCATCGGGATGTGTAAAGTGTGGGCTCAAGAGTGGGAAGCTGAACCCTAATTCCACCCTCCTTCCCACCTCCTCCCCACTACCTAAACTGCAGCGCAAAGCGGTTGATTCAGAAAACAAAACAAAACAAAATAAAACATTTCAACTCCTGGCTTTGCTCACACACTAGCTGTATGATCTTGAATAGGTCACAAGTTATCTCCTGGCTGAGCCTCAATTTCCTCATTGTTAAAAACTTGGTACGAATACCTGCCTTTCTCTCAGGACAGTGGCTGAAATTCAATTAGGTAAAACAGGTACAATGCCAGCACAGGGCCTTCCACAAACCCCTGGGTCATCGTCGTGCTGTGCTTAGTCGCTCAGTCATGTCCAACCCTTTGCGACCCCACGGACTGTAGCCCGCCAGGCTGCTCGGTCCATGGGGAATTCTCCACTGGAGTGGGTTGCCATGCCATCCTCCAGGGGATCTTCCCAACCCAGGGATGGAACCCAGGTCTCCTGCCTTGCAGGCGGATTCTTCACCATCTGAGTCATTGTTACTCCCCCTTTATTCCTTTCTTCACCCCAGATTCTCCTCTAGGAAACACTCCAAAGTCCTCACCTTGATCTGGGAGAAGCCGGAGGATGTTTCCACGGACGCCCAGCTCCTTCACGTAGCACAAGTCTTTGGAGATGCCGGTGCTGGCTGCTGCCTCTTGAGCCTGGAAAATTCTCTTCAAGATGGAAGGCACAGGTTGGAATTTCTTGGGTGAAGGCACTTTGTCTAAGCCCAGAAATCGGAGAAAGACATGTTCATGGAATTGGAGTGTCTGGCCCAAGGCCAGAGTGTACAGGAGGCAGAGAGCCAAGGCTGCTAGGGAAGGCAGCATGGCCGAGGTGAAGCCGCAGAGAGCTCTAGCGCCGAGCTGCCCAGCAATTCAGGTGCTGCTGATTTATCTGACGTATGATAATCAGGTGTGAACTGCTCTCTTCCCAGCTCTCAAAGGCAATTGGATACAAAAGAACAGAATTTTTTTTTCCTCTTCCCTAGTTCTACCGTTCCAGAAAAAAATTTCACAAGAGATTACCCATGTATGGAGCTAACTCTATAACCATCTGAAATTTGCCAGCAGTAGACAGAGTAGAAAGGAGATTTACTAATTTAACAAACATTTACTAAGCATCTATTATGTGCAAGGCGCTGAGATGAGTGCTGGAAACGTATTAGTAGCTCAAGGTCTTGTCATTCATAGTCTAATTAGACAAATATGCATGCTCTCAGTCGCTCAGTCTTGTCCAGCTCTGTGACCCCAAGGACTGCAGCCTGCAGGCTCCTCTGTCCAAGGGATTCTCCAGACAAGAATACTGAAGTGGGTTGCCATTTCCTTCTCCACGGAATCTTCCTGACCCAGGGATCAAACTCATGTGTCCTGCATTGGCAGGCGGATTCTTCTCTGTGCTTCACCAGGGAAGCACACACACAGTGTTCACAGCGGAAAAAAAAAAAAAACAACCCTGCAAAGCTTAGTAGACATTCAGGGCTGAAATAATTACATGTGGAAAGGCATGGAGGTTATTGAGTAGCTTAAACAAGGCAGCATAGATCAATTTCTGTTTGGGTTTTTGTTTTGGCCTAACAACTATAAGTCTTTTCAGATGCTACAGAAGCATCAGCTTGTCTGTAGAGAAAATAACTTTCAAGCTTTTTGAGAACAGAGACATTATCATTTTACATTATTTTATACCACCTATTTTTTTATCTTGATAAATTTTATTATTGCAGTAGATGGGAAGAATTATTGTAGATGGAAAGAATATATATATTTTTTCATTGCCTTTCATTTCTATAAGCAATAAGCAACTGTTTTATGTAAATTTGGGCCTCCCTGGTGGTGCAGAGGTTAAAGCGTCTGCCTGCAGTGTGGGAGACTGGGTTCGATCCCTGGGTCAGGAAGATCCCCTGGAGAAGGAAATGGCAACCCACTCCAGTATTCTTGCCTCGAGAATCCCATGGACGGAGGAGCTTGGTGGGCTACAGTCCACGGGTGGCAAAGAGTAGGACACGACTGAGCGACTTCACTTTCACTGATTTTCACTTTATGTAAATTTATCATTTGAGCCTTTTAGATTGTTTGAGAGTGGTAGGAAAGGGGGTAGTTTTCTAGACTCATGAATGATTTGGGGTCACAAATCATTGCCGTAAATTGTAACCATTTATAAACTCAAACCCTTTAACATCAGGCTCTCTGAATTTAGTCAGTTTCTCTCCCACCTATTTTTAAATACCACCTATTTTAAGAACCTCCTTCAAAAGGACTTAAGCCGGGACTGTTGTATTCAGTGCCCCTGACCCCACAGCAGGCCGCTCGCTGTCCACCCATGCCTCAGCCAGAGGCTCCTAGACACTCAGGGGCAAGTCTGGCTCAGTCCCTTGGGGGATCACTACTCCTTTTTTCTGGGTCCTGGTGCACATAAGGTTTTGTTCGTGCCCTCCAAGATTCTGTTTAAGAGCTTGTTTTCCCAAAGGAAAAACAAAATGTTGTTTCTAATATATAGTAATTTCTCACCATTTACAGGATAAAATAACTCCTTAGTTTGACATTTAAGGACGTTTATGGTTTGGTACTCATCTCCCTAGCCAGTTTCATTTCCTAATACTCAGCATCTTCAGTGTTAATGCTTTAATGATACTGATGTATTTTTATTTCTTCTATGAGCTTATTTCACCTCAGAGCCTTTGCACAGACCAAAGTCAAAGGTCACTTCCACTGTAAAGACTTCCTTGACTCACCAAAACAGGTCTGGATACTTCCTGTTTCTCCCATGAGTCTTGAGTGCGCATCCATGAGAATTCTTGCTGCATTTCACCGTGTTTTGCCTACATACCTCCCAGATAACATACTCCTTGAGGGTTGTGAATCATATCCTTTTATTTAAGTATCTTTCATTCTAAATGCTAAGAAAAGGGAATAGGATGTTTAATGGGCATAAAGTTTCTCTTCTGCAAGATGGAAACTGTTCTAGAAATTGATGACAATGTGAATATACTTAATGAGTGTACTTCATTCCACTGAACTGCATATCTATGAATGATTAAAATGATAAAATTTTATGTTATATGCATTTTACCACAATTTTTAAAAATAAAAAATAGTCATATCCTTTGATTAGTAATTCCATTTCAATCTTTTGACAAATTATTTTTATTTTTTAAATTGACATATAGTTGATGTCTGGAGGAGGAAATGGCAACCCACTCCAGTTCTTGCCTGGAGAATCCCCATGGACAGAGGAGCCTGTAGGGCTACAGTCCATGGGGTCACAAAGAGTTGGACATGACTGAGCATACATGCGTGGTGGATGTACAATGTTGTACATCAGGTGTACATCAAAGTGATTCAGTTTGAATTATATAATATCAAACTAATTTCTTTTTCAAGTTATTTTCCCTTATAGGTTATTATAAAATATTGAGTCTAGTTCCCTGTGCTATATTATATGTCCTTATTTGCCATATGTCCTTTTTGGTCAACAATATGTCCAAGAAGGACTATATATCCTTATTGATCAGCAATTCCATTTCTAGAATATTATTCTAAGCTAACAGAATATAAGCTACAGAGGGCAAGGACAAGTGATGTGTCTTTCCCTCAAGGTTTCTCCACTGCCAAGGAAAGTGTCTGCCACGTAGCAGACATTCAATAGGTATCTGTGCAATTTAAAAATGAAAAAATGAATGAATGAATTGGTGCTATTTCCAAAGGCCTTGCTCTTTTGGAGAGCCACATCTTCTCCATTCCCATTTCTCCTACTCCTACTTGCACTCTGTGTGTGAACATGTGAAGTTGCTCAGTTCTGTCCAACTCTTTGCTACCCCATGGACTGTAGCCTACCAGGCTCCTCCATCCATGGGATTTTCCAGGCAAGAGTACTGGAGTGGGTTGCCATTTCCTTCTCCAGAAGATCTTCCCCACCCAGGGATTGAACCTGGGTCTCTTGCACTGTAGGCAGACGCTTTACCCTCTGAGCCACCATGGAAGTGCATTTAGTCTACAAACCCCACCTGTTTTCAACAATAAATGGATGCTGCACTTTGATTTTCTCCATTTAACTTTCCTGATTTAAAGTCAGAAATCAGACTAACTGGGGACTTCCCTAGTGATCCAGTGGTTAAGAACCCACCTTGCAATGCAGGGGACATGGGTTCAACCCCTGGTTGGGGAACTAAGATCCCACATGCCACGACCAACTAAGCCCATGTGCCACAACTAGCGAAGCCTGCTTGCCATAATGAAGACCCAGCATAGCCACAAAAAAGGAAAGAAAGAATCAGATCAACTCATTCAAAATTCGGTTCCACCACTTACCAATTGTGTGATCAAGGGCACATCATTCAACTGTGAAGTGAGAATAAAGCATTCTTTGCTGAGTTGCTGACAGGATCTGAAGAGATAATGCATGTGCCAAGCTCAGGATGTCTGACAAATGGTGAGCACTCCATAAAAGCAAGGTGACATGCTCTTTTGTTGAGGCTGCCAACATGCCACCCTGACTAAGGAAGACTTAGGGCCCCATGAGCCACAGCCACGGCCACATGCAAACACTGGAAACACCGGGGAGGCCAAGGTAATGCTGGTGCCATGCATCACCACAGCATCCACGTCAACAGATATCAACCAGGTTACTTTGGGAAAGTTGATATGAGAGATTACCACTTAAGAGGAACCAGAGATTCTGCCCAACTGTCAATCTTGATAAACTGTGGACCTAGGTCAGTGAGCAGACATGGGTGAATGCTGCCAAGAACAAGCCTGGAACTCCTATCATTAATGTGGCATTGTCGGGTTACTACAAAGTTCTGGGGAAGGGAAAACCTCCAAAGCAGCTTGTCATTGTAAAGGTCAAATTCTTCAGGAGAAGAGGTGAGGAGAAGATTAAGGGTGTAGGTGGGGGTTGTGTTCTGGTGGCTGGAAGCCACATGCTGGGAAATTCATTAAATGATAACAAGTGCTTTTCAAAAAAGAGAAAGCAAGGTGACATTAATTTGTTGTTGTTTAGTCACCCAGTCCTGTCTGACTCGTTGCAACCCTATGGATTGTAACACCCCAGGCTTCTCTGTCCTTCACCATCTTCTGGAGTTTGTTCAAACTCATGTCCATTGAGTCGGTGATGCCATCCAACCATCTCATCCTCTGTTGCCCCTTACTCCTCCTGCATCAATCTTTCCCAGTATCATGGTCTTTTCCAATAAGTCGGCTCTTTGCATCAGGTGGCCAAACTTTAGCTTCAACATCAGTCCTTCCAATGAATACTCAGGGTGGATTTCCTTTAGGATTGACTGGTTTGATTTCCTCGCAGTCCAAGGGACTCTCAAGAGTCTTCTCCAGAACATAGACATTAAATATTTCTGTCATTATTATTTATTAAAGTTGCATTTGATCAAGGGAAAGAAAGCAATAATTGAGTGTGTAGGCACCTCATTTAGCAGAAAAAGCAACAGGATCAGGAATGGGGGATCTGAGTTAGTTAAGGCTCCTCCAATGACCTTGTAAGCTTAGACAATTCACTCAGTCTTTTATGATACATGACTTCCCTGGTGTCTCAGACAGTAAAAGCGTCTGCCTACAAAGCAGGAGACCCGGGTTCGACCCCTGGGTTGGGAAGATCCCCTGCAGAAGGAAATGGCAACCCACTCCAGTATTCTTGCCTGGAAAATCCCATGGACAGAGGAGCCTGGTAGGCTACAGTCCATGGGGTCGCAAAGAGTCAGACATGACTGAGCGACTTCACTTTCACTTTATGAGACATACCAAAGCACGTGTTACCAAGTCCAAGCTTGCTCTGCTCACTGCTCAAGAGATCAGTAAATCAAGAGACAAGGTGTTGGGGCAAGGAATATGACTTTATTTAGAAAGTCAGCTGACCAAGAAGATGGCAGACAAACATCTCAAAACACCATCCTCTTGGGGTTTGGATGCCCAGTTGTTTTATGGATCAGAGATGTGGAGAGGTGAGGAAGCAAAGTAAAAAGACCATTTCATATCTTGCAAATGTCTCCTACAGTGGCAAGCCTCAGGCAGGGGGAAGTGTTAATTTTTTTCTACCTGCCATTTACAGGTGGACAAGGTTATGAACAAAGGCACTTTAGCTTAACAGTCAGGCAGAGGGGCAGAATTCTCTGAAACAGCCCATTATGTACGCTTATAATAACAAAAACGGCAAAAACAAGGGTTAAAGTCAAAGAAACAGTTTTCAACATGGAATCAGAATTGACCTCTCCCTGAAAAACATGGACATTAAAAAAAAATAAGATATGAATGATCTGAGATGTCATAAAGCATTAACCGATTGATTGGGTCTCACTTTCTTTCCGCATAAAACACAGCAATAAATCTGATCTTCTTTAAAGGCTCTACAGACAAAAACATCGTAACTCTAGGGGAGTAGGGAGGGGCGCCATAGGGGTGTGGGAGTGGGAGGTACGAACTACCGGGTATAAGTGCAACGATGTATTGTACAACATGAGGAATAAAACCAATATTCTGTAATCACTGTAAATCGAAAGTAACCTTTCAAAATTGTATTAAAAATAAAAATTTTTAAAGTTAAAAAATAAAAGACACACAAAAAAATAGATAATTCTAGACTTTCAGCCCAAATGAGAAAATCAAAAGTAAGACAATACAGCTAAATATTGTAGAACTGGTCATTATATATATATATATACACACACACATATATATGTTTAATTTATATATTTATTTTTGGCTGCACTGGGTGTTCGTTGCTGTGTGGGCTTTTCTCTAGTTATAGCCAGTGGGGTCTACTGTCCAGTTTTGGTGTGAGAGCTTCTCATTGCAGTGGCTTCTCTTATTGCAGAGCACGGGCCCTAGAGCATGGGCTCAAAAGTTGTGGTGCACCAGCTTAGTTCAGAGAAGGCAATGGCACCCCACTCCAGTACTCTTGCCTGGAAAGTCCCATGGACGGAGGAGCCTGGTGGGCTGCTGTCCATGAGGTTGCTAGGAGTCAGACCCGACTGAGCGACTTCACTTTCACTTTTCACTTTCACACATTGGAGAAGGAAATGGCAACCCACTCTAGTGTTCTTGCCTGGAGAATCCCAGGGGCAGGGGAGCCTTGTGGGCTGCCGTCTATGCAGTTGCGCACAGTCGGACATGATTGAAGCAACTTAGCAGCAGCAGCAGCAGCTTGGTTGTTCCATGCCATGTAGGATATTCCTGGATCAGGGATGGAATCCACGTCCCCTACATTAGCAGATGGATTCTTTACCACTGAGTCACCATGGGGTCGCTAAGAGTCAGATACGACTGAGCGATTTCACTTTCACTTTTCACTTTCATGCATTGGAGAAGGAAATGGCAACCCACTGCAATGTTCTTGCCTGGAGAATCTCAGGGGCAGGGGAGCCTTGTGGGCAGACGTCTATGGGTCACGCAGAGTCGGACACGACTGCAGTGACTTAGCAGCAGCAGCACCAGAAGAAGCCCTAGAGCTGGTTTTGAAGTCATGGACTTAAAATCCCAACTCTATCTCTCACTTACTGTGAAGTTCTAAAAAAATTGTTTCCCTGGCCTTTGGTTTTCTAATCAATGAAATGGGGAATGTATCAGTTCCACAGACTTCTTGTGATCATAAGCATGAAAAATATTCATCAACAATAGTAAAAAGAAGCAAATTAAGCAATATAGATGGACCTAGAGATTATCATACTAAGGGAAGTAAGCCAGACAAAGAAAGATATATATCACATGATATCACTTATATGTGGACTCTAAATGTGATACAAACAGACTTATTTACCAAACAGAAATAGGGAGTTCCCAGACAGTCCAGTGGTTATGACTCTGTGCTTCCAATGCAGGGGCAGGGGTTCAATCCCTGATCAGGGAACTAAGATCCCTTCAGTGAGGCTGAAAAAACAGATAAAAGTAACACAGAAACAGACTCAGACATAGAAAATAAACTTATGGTTACCAACGGGGGGGAAGGGATAAATTAGGAGTTTATAATTAGCAGATATGAACTACTATAGATAAAACAGAAAACAAAAAGTCCTGCTGGATAGCACAGGAAACTATATTCAATATCTAGTAATAACTTAGAATGGAAATGAAGATTAAAAAGAATACACATACGCCCCCACTGAATCCCTTTGCAGTACACCAGAACGACTAAACTATACCTCAATTTTTTAAAAAAAAGGATTTCTAAATAACAGAAGCAGATTAAAGCAATACAATGTCTGTCTATCTAATTAGCAAGGTGAAAAAATGATGAGGAAGCAAGGAAACAAACATTATTACACTCATCTCCAGTATATACATTAATATAACATAACTGGAATAAATTTTGCAATATGTATTAAGTGTTTTAAAATTATTGCGTCCTTTTTCTGTTTAGACCCCACCCTGTGGCATGCAGGATCTCAGTTTCCAGACTATGGTCTGAGCCTATGTGCCCTGCATTAGAAGCAGAGAGTCTTAACACTGGACCACCAGGCAAATCCCTACTGTGTCCTTCTTATATGAAATGACTAGAGTTGTCAAATTAATGGTGACAAAAGTAGAATGGTGGTTGCTAGGGGCTAGGAGAGGAGAGAATGGGGAATGGGGAGTTATTCTTTAAAAAATGCAGAGTTTTTGTTTTGCAAGGTGAAAAAAGACATGAAAATCAATGGTAGTGATGGTAGCACAATGTGAATGCCACTGAACCATACACTTAAGAATGATTAACCAATAAATCTGGTATTGTGTACATTTTACCAAAAATTTTTTAAAAATGGTTTAATCAGCAATTCCACTTTTAGAATATTATTTGGAACCACTAGAATATAAGCTACAAAAGGTCAGGAACAAATCATGAGTACTTGATAAATATTCATTTAGTGAATTAAGTAACGGAAGTAGACAAAGAATTATGGATATATTCATTTTAGCATATTTTTATAGAGAAAACTTAACAATCTAACCCGGAGAAGGCAATGGCACCCCACTCCAGTGCTCTTACCTGGCAAATCCCATGGACGGAGGAGCCTGGTAGGCTGTAGTCCATGGGGTCGCTAAGAGTCGGACAGGACTGAGCGACTTCCCTTTCACTGTTCACTTTCATGCATTGGAGAAGGAAATGGCAACCCACTACAGTGTTCTTGCCTGGAGAATCCCAGGGATGGGGGAGCCTGGTGGGCTTCCGTCTCTGGGGTCGCACAGAGTTAGACATGACTGAAGTGACTTAGCAGCAGCAACAACATAACTTTACAACATTAAGTGCATTATGGAGCATCCATAAGTTTTATTATTACTCAGCCATAAATAATATTATAAAAGAATACATGTGGCATGAAAACTTACCCAGGAAAAGCTTATCCTTGGTAATTTAAGCAAAAAAAAGTTTTTGAAATATATAGAAAAATTATCCAATTCTTGAAAAATAAGTACAGAAAAAATCTGGAAAGATTGATCTTAATACATTAACAATTGCTATTTCTTAGTAATTTTTTGTAAATTTCTATTTTTTTCATTTTTATAATAAATTTTTAAAAAATTTTACCGTTAGAAAACAGTTACTTAAACGAAACAGTGTAGTCTTGACCTCTGAAGTGCAAAGCGATTTGGATGCTGCTGCCAATCACAGAACAAATAATCGGGTGTCTAAACACCATTATAAGTACTAGGGACACAGAAGTGGCAAAACAAAGTCCCATAGGTAAAGAATTGGGGAAACTTATTTTAAGAACTAAGGAGAGTATAGACGATCTTATCTCCAAAACAGAAATAGAGACATAAACACAGAGAACAAACCTATGGACACCAAAGGTGGAAGAGAGGGTGGGAGAAATTGGGAGCTTGGGTTTAACATATATGCTGCTGCTGTCGCTTCAGTCGTGTCCGATCCCACATGCCACACACACACACACACACACACACACACACACACAAAGATAGGAAAAAAAAAGGAGTTTTTCATTTCCTTAGATGTATTTTGCCATTAAATATATTGTTTATGTATAATTACATTTGGTGGGTGAGTGATTAGTGAGAACTATAGTCAGAGGATGAGATGGTTGGATGGCATCACCAACTTGATGGATATTAGTTTGAGCAAGCTCAGGGAGTTGGTGATGGACAGG
Organism: Capra hircus; assembly: GCF_001704415.2. Classification (NCBI taxonomy): domain Eukaryota; kingdom Metazoa; phylum Chordata; class Mammalia; order Artiodactyla; family Bovidae; genus Capra; species Capra hircus. The sequence continues at coordinate 99,965,455 of NC_030812.1, read as the reverse complement.
GAAGTATGGTGTGCTGCAGTCCATGGGGTTGCAAAGAGTTTGACACAACTTAGTGACTGAACATTAACAACGATCGTCTGAGTAGAAGTAGTTAGAGGATGTTAGGAGGAAAAAAAAACAGAAGGTCCACAGGGTTAATATTTATACCGTATCTTATGCAGTCCATGGGGTTGAAAAGAGTCGGACACAACTGAGCGACTGAACCGAACTCACATGCTGTTAAAACCTCATTCCTGCCATTTAACAGCCTGAGCATTTTATCTTATTATTAAAACAAAAATAAAACAATAATGAATAAAATCCCTTCGAATCAACCTAATGACTATGTAATAATATCACTTTATATTAATACATCATTTTTAATCATTTAGAAATTTATCTTTTGACACTAAATAATCATGTCTTTAGCTGCATTTCATGACATGCCAAATCAAGTTCTATCTGCATTTCATATTATGTTCTTACTAAATTATATCTAGGTATCGAATCAATGTACATAAAAATTTAAGGGTCTTAATCCTTTGGGATGAATTGTTTTAAATAAAATATTGATTTGTACTCCCAGCAGTAGTGAATGAGAGTTTAGTTTTAATAATGCTGGCAGGTCTTGGATATTTTCTTTCCTTCTTTAGCTTTTTAAGATGAGATGTAACTGATAAATACTTTCTATCTTCATTTAGACTTCTTTTATTGGCCACACCACATGGCATATGGGATCTTAGTTCCCTGACTGGGGATCGAACCCTTGCCTCCAGCATGGTGGATGTTCGGAGTCCTAACCACTGGACTGCCAGGGGATTTCCTGGACTACTTTAATTACTAAGGTTGATTTTTTTTTAAGTCATTTGTACATTTTCTTTGAAATGTACATTTCTGCTGTTGACACTCTTTTCAGTTCAGTTCAGTTCAGTTCAGTTCAGTTGCTCAGTCGTGTCCGACACTTTGCAATACCATGAATTGCAGCATGCCAGGCCTCCCTGTCCATCACCAACTCCTGGAGTTCCCCCAAACTCATGTCCATCGAGTTGGTAATACCGTCCAGCCATCTCATCATCTGTTGTCCCCTTCTCTTCCTGCCCCCAATCCCTCCCAGCATCAGAGTCTTTTCTTGGACTATAGCAAATACATTTTTTATTTAAAAAAGAAAAAAGAGTGTTTTCAGTAATGGTCAGCATCAGGTTATCAGAAATCCCCAGTGCAGGATTTTGTAACTCCTATGTGATGATCACAAATTGAGGTTTAGATGCTTTGCTGAGATCTCTAGGTATTGTCACCTCAAAGTGACACCACTCAGTATTACAGTCTCCTGAAACAAAGCTACTCACAGTGTGGGCCTTGGTCCTATGCTCATCTGCAAATTGTTACTTGTGGACAACAGCGCAGAAAATGAGAGCAAGTGTTAAAGAATGTTAAGAGCAATTTAACAAATTAATGTTATGTCAGATTAATCTATTATTGTTTAAATGGTGTTTAATTTTGTGTTTTAAATTATTAATTTCTAGTAAATTTTCAATTAGATCTTCTAAGTATTTTGATCCATGATTCAAGATTAAAACAACAAGCTGGGGCTTCCTTGGCAGCTCATTGGTATATAATCTGCCTTGCAATGCAGGGGATCTGGGTTCAATCCCTGGTCCAGGAAGATGCCGCATAAGCTCTGGCCCTGCAACTGAGACTTGACAGAGCCAAATAAATTAAAAATAAATAAATAAATAAATAAAACTGAATCTTTGCCATAGATGGGTTGAAAAGCGATATTCTAAATTATTTATTTGACTCAGCATGTTAGTTTCTTATTGCTGCTATAAAATTTACGGCAAATTTAATAGGTTAAAACAGTAGAAATTATTATCTTACAGTTCCAGAGGTTAGAAGTCCAAAATTGGTCTTAATGGGTTAAAATCAAGGTATAACTTGAAGCTATGTGGGGACTTCCCTGGAGGTCCAGTGATTAAGACTCCACAGTTTCAACACAGGGCGCTTGTGTTCAATCCCTGGTTGGGTCACAAGCCAAGTGGCCAAAATAAAAAATAAAAAAGGATAGCTTGGAGCTGGTGTTCTTTCTGGAAGCTCAAGAGAAGAATCTGTTTCTTTGCCTTCTTTAGCTTCTAGAGCATGTCTACATTCCTTGGCCAGTGATCTCTTTCCCCATTTTCAAAGCCAGCAGAGTAACACCCTCAGATAGTTCTCACTCTGATCTCCTTTACCACTTGTAAGGACTTTTGTGATTACAGCACTTCAATACAGGATTATCTTCCCACCTCAAGATCCTTGACTTAATCATGTTGATAAGTTTCCTTTGGCATATAAGATAACATATTCACAGGTTTTGGGAGTTAGGATATGGACGCCTATGGGGGGTAGTTATTCAGTGTTCCACATTCAGGTTGCTAGTTTTAGCCTTCAAAGTCACATTCTCAAATCCATCTTCAGAGAGCAAAAGGGGTTCTTTACACCAGACAGGGTTGCTTTCCACAAATAACACATCAGACCATAGTGCAAGGGTAAGTAATTAAGTGATTTTGATCCTGTATGTAAACAAACAAATTTTTTTTTAAATCTCAGTTGGTTTTCATTAATTTTAACTAAGATGCTACCCATCAAATCATCTAATATTATTTTATCTATTTACCTGTCTGGAAAAGAGTTGAATAATAATACCACTGGAAGATATCATGTTAGCATCATGTAACCCTAAGTTAAAGAGTTGTGAAACTATCAGAATTTATCAAAGTTCATCACCATTTTCAAGGGGCTTTGTGTGTCTATGTGTGTCAATTATTAAAATCAACCTTTTGAGTTTTATCAGCCACCACTATTTGTTATCAGCAGCAAGACCCTGCTGTAGCGTAGTCTATACCCACACCATTCAAATTGTTTCTGATAGAACTACTGACAGACAGCTCTGCTCTTAGTATATTACTCTCTCCATTCATTGTGATTCCTTTTAGTTTGAAGTATTTTATTTTTGCAGGACCAGCAGGTACTAAATAAGGTAGCAATTATCAGCTGACATTTAGATTTTTCTTTTTCCTTTGACCCTGCTGCGTGGATTGAGATCTTAGTTCCCTGACTAGGGATTCAATTCATACCCCCTGCAGTGGAAGCCCGGAGTTTTAACCACCAGCCAGGGCAGTCCCTCACATGAAACCTTTTTGTATAAATTTGAGTGCTTTTCTCCTGTTAATCTGTCTTTGTCAGTTTAAGACCCAGCAAGAGACAATAAGAGGTTCAAGAAAAACTTTTTTTCTCTCCCCTACATCGTGCATAAGCTGTTCCGTTTGTTTTTATTTTGTAATTTGACACATGTCAATATTCTCAAATAATACAGCACTCATTTCAGAGCACTCTAAGATGACACTAAGTACCATTTTCCTCACCACATACAATGATGATGCCTCTCCAGTATTGGTTTTGTTGTTCCTAACCCATTAGAGAGAAATGCCTAATTGTTTCTATTTAACATACTCAACTTTTAACATAAATCACAATTTTTCATATGCTTCTTGGCTATTTGAACTTCCTTTGGAAATATTATTGTCCATTTTTCACTTGGATTATTCATTTGTTAATTTTTTTTCTCATTTTGGGGGCTCGAGGCATATGGGAACCTAGTTGACTGATCAGGGATGGAACCCACGCCACCTCCAGGGGAAGTGTGGCATCTTAACAGCTGGACCACAAGGGAAGTCCACAGAGAACCTAAAATCCTCTACATCCTAAAGTGGGAAAGATGCATCACTAGGTGGGCTCGAACCACCAACCTTTCTGTTAATAGTCAAAAGTGCTAACCAGTTGCACCAAAGAGACAGCTCGTTAAGATTTAAATTGAGGAAGAATTAAAAGACCCTTTAACTGTAATCCCTCTTGTTGCCTATTGTTGTTTACTTGCACATTCCCCTCAACTGGAAGGAGGATTCTTAACCACTGGACCACCAGGGACGTCCCTATCATTTTCTTGTAATTTCTAACTTGTTCCCCAGCTTGTACTCTCTTTTACGCTATTCTATGTTGTCCATAACATATATCTTCTAACATACTAATAACTTCATCTATTGAACAAATATTTGTGCAGGTACTGTCCTAAACATTTGAGATGAAAGTGATCAGTTCAGTTCAGTCACTGAGTCATGTCTGACTGTTTGCGATCCCATGAATTGCAGCACGCCAGGCCTCCCTGTCCATCACCAGCTCCCGGAGTTCACTCAAACCGATGTCCATCCACTTGGTGATGCCATCCAGCCATCTCATCCTCTGTCGTCCCCTTCTCCTCCTGCCCTCAATCTTTCCCAGCATCAAAGTCTTTTCCAATGAGTCAATTCTTCGCATGAGGTAGCCAAAGTACTGGAGTTTCAGCTTTAGCATCAGTCCTTCCAATGAACAGCCAGGACTGGTCTCCTTTAGAATGGACTGGTTGGATATCCTTGCAGTCCAAGGGACTCTCAAGAGTCTTCTCCAACACCACACTTCAAAAGCATCAATTCTTTGGCGCTCAGCTTTCTTCGCAGTCGAACTCTCACATCCGTACATGACTACTGGAAAAACCATAGCCTTGACTAGATGGACCTTTGTTGGCAAAGTAATGTCTCTGCTTTTGAATATGCTATCTAGGTTGGTTATAACTTTTCTTCCAAGGAGTAAACGTCTTTTAATTTCATGGCTGCAATCACCATCTGCAGTGATTTTGGAGCCCAGAAAGATAAAGTCTGACACTGTTTCCACTGTTTCACCATCTATTTGCCATGAAGTGATGGGACCAGATGCCATGATCTTCATTTTCTGAATGTTGAGCTTTAAGCCAAACTTTTTACTCTCCTCTTTCACTTTCATCAAGACGCTTTTTAGTTCCTCTTCACTTTCTGCCATAAGGGTGGTGTCGTCTGCATATCTGAGGTGATTGATATTTCTCCTGGCAATCTTGATTCCAGCTTGTGCTTCTTCCAGCCCAGCATTTCTCATGATGTATTCTGCATAGAAGTTAAATAAGTAGAGTGACAATATACAGCCTTGACATACTCCTTTTCTGATTTGGAACCAGTCTGTTGTTCCATGTTCAGTTCTAACTGTTGCTTCCTGACCTAAACATAAGCTTCTCAAGAGGCAGGTCAGGTGGCCTGGTATTCCCATCTCTTTCAGAATTTTCCACAGTGTATTGTGATCCACACAGTCAAAGGCCTTGTCATAGTCAGGAAAGCAGAAATAGATGTTTTTCTGGAACTCTCTTGCTTTTTCTATGATCCAGCAGATGTTGGCAATTTGATCTCTGGTTCCTCTGCCTTGTCTAAAACCAGCTTGAACATCTGGAAGTTCACGGTTCACGTACTGCTGAAGCCTGGCTTGGAGAATTTTGAGCATTACTTTACTAGCATGTGAGATAAGTGCAATGGTGAGGTAGTTTGAGCATTCTTTGGCATTGCCTTTCTTTGGCACTGGAATGAAAACTGACCTTTTCCAGTCCTGTGGCCACTGCTGAGTTTTCCAAATGTGCTGGCATATTGAGTGCAGCACTTCCACAGCATCATCTTTCAGGATTTGAAACAGCTCAACTGGAATTCCATCACCTCCACTAGCTTTGTTCATAGTGATGCTTTCTAAGGCCCACTTGACTTCACATTCCACGATGTCTGGCTCTAGGTGAGTGATCACACCATCATGATTATATAGATGGTAAAGATCTTTTTTGTACAGTTCTTCTGTGTATTCTTGCCACCTCTTCTTAATATCTTCTGCTTCTGTTAGGTCCCTACCATTTCTGTCCTTTATTGAGGCCATCTTCGCATGAAATGTTCCCTTGGTAGCTCTAATTTTCTTGAAGAGATCTCTAATCTTTCCCATTCTAGTGTTTGCCTCTATTTCTTTGCATTGATCGCTGAAGAAGGCTTTCTTATCTCTCCTTGCTATTCTTTGGAACTCTGCATTCAGATGCTTGTATCTTTCCTTTTCTCCTTTGCTTTTCGCCTCTCTTCTTTTCACAGCTATTTGTAAGGCTTTCCCAGACAGCCATTTTGCTTTTTTGCATTTCTTTTCCATGGGGATGGTCTTGATCCCTGTCTCCTGTACAATGTCATGAACCTCAGTCCATAGTTCATCAGGCACTCTATCTATCAGATCTAGGCCCTTAAATCTATTTCTCACTTCCACTGTATAATCATAAGGGATTTGATTTAGGTCATACCTGAACGGTCTAGTGGTTTTCCGTACTTTCTTCAATTTAAGTCTGAATTTAGCAATAAGAAGCTCATGATCTGAGCCACAGTCAGCTCCCTGTCTTGTTTTTGCTGACTGTATAGAGCTTCTCCATCTTTGGCTGCAAAGAATATAATCAATCTGATTTCAGTGTTGACCATCTGGTGATGTCCATGTGTGGAGTCTTCTCTTGTGTTGTTGGAAGGGGGTGTTTGCTATGACCAGTGTGTTCTCTTGGCAAAACTCTATTCGCCTTTACCCTGCTTCATTCCGTATTCCAAGGCCCAATTTGCCTGTTACTCCAGGTGTTTCTTGACTTCCTACTTTTGCATTCCAGTCCCCTATAATGAAAAGGACATCTTTTTTGGGTGTTAGTTCTAGAAGGTCTTGTAGGTCTTCATAGCACCATTCAACTTCAGCTTCTTCAGCGTTACTGGTTGGGGCATAGACTTGGATTACTGTGATATTGAACGGTTTGCCTTAGGAACTTTAAATAAATGTTTGTGAATAATTTATATTCTGAAGAACACATTTGTGGATCTTTCTGGTTTCTCCAAAGGCAGAGAAAATAAAATATTAATGCTTAAATGTCTAAATTGTCTATCTGATCTAAGACTGCCTTTAATGTCTGAGCCTCAAGCAAAGAAAACAAGAAATAGTTCTCTATTCTTCCAAGGCTATAAATTTGCAGTTGATAAGGACTGGTGGGGTCATTTTTACTGCCTGGGATAGCAATGTTTCTCCTGTCTTGCATTTTTAGATAATGAAGATAACAAATCCTTAAAAGTTCTTGCATTCTTGCCTAGAGGATCAGAAGACAACAGAAAAGATTTTGGCCATGACCTTTACTCTTAGGATTAGCTTCTTTGACCACTTTTGGGATTTAGGAACTCCATGTTTATCTTTGCTGTTTCACAACTAGAGGCAGTATTTACAAGTTTTAAGGGAAATGGAAAGGAATAAAAATCAAAACAAACTTGAACACTAGTGTACTCATTCTTTTTTTTTAATATTTTGACTTTTTATATATGAGCATGAAATATACGAAGGGCTTCCCAGGTGAAAAGTGAAGTGAAAGTGTTAGTTGCCCAATCATGTTCGACTCTGTGCAACTCCATGGACTGTAGCCCGCCAGGCTTTCCGTGCTTGGAATTCTCCAGGCACGAATACTGGATTGAGTTGCAGTTCCCTTCTCCAGGGGATCTTCTTCTTCCAGGGATTGAACCTGGGTCTCCTGTATTGCAGATGGACTCTTTACTCCTTAAAGTACATGAAGGGCTTCCCAGGTGGTGCAGTGGCAAAGAATCCGCCTGCCAATGCAGGAGACCCAAGACTTGGGTGAGTGGAGAATGGCCACCCACTCCAATATTCTTGCCTGGAAAATTCCACAGACAGAGAAGCCTGGCATGTGATCGCAAAGAGCTGGACATGACTGAGCACACACACAAACACACACACATATGAAATATATGAGCTTCTCAGGTGGCTCAGTGCTAAAGAACCTGCATGCCAAAGCTAGAGATTCTATTCAGTTCTGTTGCTGGGTTGGGAAGATCCCTTGGAGAAGGAAATGGCCACCCACTCAAATATTCTCACCTTGGAAATCCCATGGACAGAGCAGCCTGGCACGCTACAGTCCTTGGAGTCACAAAAGAGTCAGACATAACTTACCGACTAAACAACATCAACATAAGTGAATGATTAAGTAGATATTATGATGCGTTTGAACTGTGGTGTTGGAGAAGACTCTTGAGAGTCCCTTGGACTGCAAGGAGATCCAACCAGTCCATTCTGAAGGAGATCAGCCCTGGGATTTCTTTGGAAGGAATGATACTAAAGCTGAAACTCCAGTACTTTGGCCACCTCATGCGAAGAGTTGACTCATTGGAAAAGACTCTGATGCTGGGAGGGATTAGGGGCAGGAGGAGAAGGGGATGACAGAGGATGAGATGGCTGGATGGCATCACTGGCTGGATGGCATCACTGGCTCGATGGATGTGAGTCTGAGTGAACTCCGGGAGATGGTGATGGACAGGGAGGCCTGGCGTGCTGCAATTCATGGGGTTGCAAAGAGTCGGACATGACTGAGTGACTGAACTGAACTGAATGATACACCAACTTTGCTTTGGGCTTCCCAGGTGATGCTAGTGATAAAAAACGCGCCTGCCAATGGAGGAGCTATTAAGAGACGTGGGTTTGATCCCTGGGTTGGAAAGCTCCTCTGGAGGAGGGCATGGAAACCTACTCCAGTATTCTTGCCTGGAGAATCCCACGGACAGAGGAGCCTGGAGGGCTACAGTCTACAGGGTCAAAAAGAGTCAGACACGACTAAAGCAGCTGAGCACACACACACAGACAGGCATCCATAAGGTACATAAACTCCCTCTCCCATCTCTTCTGTTGTCCGCACCTACTGGCAGGTAAGTGTGGGAACCACACACGCTAAAACCTCTACACAGCGACAGACACTTGTCAGCTGCCATCCTACCTCCATAGGACCTCCACTCAGGAAAACGTTCCCCATTAACTCTGAGCAATGAGATAATTGCAGGGGAGTTAATTAGATGGCCAGCATTCCCCTCATGGCAGCTATTACACCTTAACTCTTTGTGGTAGAAGAGCCACACCCATTCTTATTCCTCCCAAACTTATGAGCTGCACTGTAACACCTCTACATTAATGCCTTTGCCACTGTTTTACACAGCAGCAGGACCAAGCTCCTCCTTTCAAAGAAAGAAAGAAAATGAAGTCGCTCAATTGAGTCCTACTCTTTGCGACCCCATGGACTGTAGCCCACTAGGCTCCTCCATCCATGGAATTTTCTAGGCAAGAGTACTGGAGTGAGTTGCCATTTCCTTCTCCAAGGGATCTTCCCAACCTAGGGATCGAATCCGGGTTTCCCACATTGTGGGCAGATGCTTTACCATATGAGTCACCAGGCAATCCCAAACTCTCCTATCAAACTTTCAAATTCTGCTGTTATTGAATGACCCACATCCAGCCAAATGCCCAGCCATGCACCTCACATCTTGAGATCCCATCCTTGAGTTTTCATCCTCTGTGCATTTCTATAATTTAGGACTCTTCCTTGGTACTCATAATTAATATAAATCCCACTCCTCTCAGACTTCCCTGGTAGTGCAGTGGATAAGTATCCTCCTGCCAATGCAGGGGACACGGGTTTGATCCATCGTCCAGGAAGACTCCACCTGCCATGAAGCAACTAAGCCTGTGCGTCACAACCACTGAGCCTGCGCTCTCGAGCCCTCTAGCTGCAACTCCTGAGCCTGTGTGCAGTAACCACTGAAGTCCATGAGCTTAGAGACCGTGCTCTGCAACCAGAGTAGCCAACACAATGAGGAACTTGTGCAAAGCAACAAAGACAAATAAATAAATAAATTTTTTTTTAAATCCCACTCTTCTGCAAGATTTGAACACCTACCCAACTACCTATCCCCCTATGCCACTACCAGCTAGGTTACCAAGGTAAGAAGGGTTACTATTATTGCAATAAGTTACAAACAACTGGGCTTCCCTGATAGCTCAGTTGGTAAAGAATCGCCTGTAATGTGGGAGACCTGGCTTCCATCCCTGGGTTGGGAAGATCCCCTGGAGAAGGGAAAGGCTACCCACTCCAGTATTCTGGCCTAGAGAATTCCATGGACTGTACAGTCCAGGGTGTCGCAATGAGTTGGACACAACTGAGTGATTTTCACACACACACACACACACACAATTACTGAGCTAATAAAACATGATATTAATCCAGAAAACCAAAAAGTATAAATAAAAGTTATAGGCTATTTAAACCCAGGCACATAATAGCAGCATGGATGTTTTTGACAGGATCAATTATCAAGGCCCACTTGACATGGCCCACAGTTCTCAATGGATACTTTACACAAGACCAGATAGCTGTTGGGCTTCCCTGGTGGCTCAGATGGTAAAGAATCTACTTTTAGTGCAGGAGACTCAGGTTCCATCCCTGAGTCAGGAAGATCCCCTGGAGAAGGAAATGACAACCCGTTCCAGTATTCTTGCCTGGAGAATTCCACAGACAAAGGAGCCTGGTGGGTTACAGTCCATGGGGTTGAAAAGAGTGACATGACTGAGTGACTAACACTTTCTTCAGATAGCTGCTATTCATATATATAATATATTACTTTTGAGACTGGGTTATTTTATGTCCTTTCAGTCCTTATTCAACCCTGAATATTCATTGGAAGGATTGATGCTGAAGCTAAAGCTCCAGTTGATGAGAAGAGCGGACTCATTGGAAAAGACCCTGACGCCAAGAAAGATGGAAGGCATGAGGAGAAGAGGACTACAGAGATTGGATGGCATCACCGACTCAATGGGCAAGAGTTTGCACAAACTCCGGGAGATGGTGAAGGACAGGGAAACCTGCTGTGCAGCAGTCCATGGTGTCACAGAGTCGGTCACGACTGAGTGGCTAAACAACAACAAGGGAAAGGCAGGCACATGTGGGCATAGGGGTCAAGCAGGGGCAAAATGAGTGGCATTCCTGGGCTGCAGCACTGTGGTTCTGCTGGCAATGGGGTCCTCCAAGTTCCCGTAGGTACCTGGTGCCTACCTTGGAGCCCCACCCCACCCCAGGGCCGCAGCAGCCTGGATCCAGGGTGGATGCCTTATAAGACTGGTGGGGACAGGCTTCAATACACAAAGCACTGGTGGAGAGGGAGAAAAAGCCCACAGGGAGCATAGGAACCAGGTGGGCCAACAGGGGCGAAGAACACTGACCATGGAGGGGGGTGGGGCCAGGTACCACCAGAGAGTGCAGTAATTTATGAACTAGGTGGCGCTAGTGAAAACAATGAGAGACTTATTTTCTTGGGCTCCAAAATCACTTGGTGACTGCAGCCATGAAAGTAAAAGATGTTTGCTCCTTGGAAGAAAAGCTACGGCAAACCTAGACAGCGTATTAAAAAGCAGAGACATTACTTTGCGAACAAAGATCCGTCTAGTCAAAGCTATAGTTTTTCCAGTAGTCATGTATGGATGTGAGAGTTGGACCATAAAGAAGGCTGAGCGATGAAGAATTGATGCTTTTGAACTGTGGTGTTGGAGAAGACTCTTGAGAGTCCCCTGGACAGCAAGATCAAACCAGTCAATCATTGGAAGGATTGACGCTGAAGCTGAAGCTCTAATACTTTGGCTACCTGATGCAAAAAGATGACTCCTTAGAAAAGACCCTGATGATGGGAAAGATTGAAGGCAAGAGGAGAAGGGAAGGACAGAGGAAGAGATGGTTGGATGTCATCACCAACTCAATGGACATGAGTTTGAGCAAGCTCTGGGAGATAGTGAAGGACAGAAAAGCCTGGCATGATGCAATCCACAGGGAGAGTCAGACACGACTGAGGAGGGGTAAAGATCCTCGACAGTAAAGATCTCTTGCCAGTGCAAGAGATGCAGAAGACACATGTTCATTCCCTGGGTCGGGAAGATCCCCTGGAGGAGAGCATTGCAACCCACTCCAGCATTTTTGCCTGGAGAATTCCATGGACAGAGGAGCTTAGAGGACTATAGTCAATGAGTCTGCCAAGACTGAAGCCACTTCGCAGGCAGGAAGTCTGCTTGGGAGTGTTTTCCCCAACTGTGACCCTCCTCTCTCCCTTACTAAGCCACACCTCCCTTTGGAATGCTTTTCTCTACCCCACCCTATATTTTGGATCCACCATTTGTTGTCTGTTCCCTGAAGGCAAAATGGTTCTTTTGCCTGAGGCTCTCTATTCCTCCTGAAACCAGGCGACACAGTTGAATGGGAAAAAAAAAAAAAAGAGAACCATTCAACTGGAAAAAAAAGGTGGGCTCAATAGATAAGAGAGAAAGTGGAGCCAAGATTTTGTTATCATCAGTTTCTATCTTCCCTGGTGGTCCAGTGGCCAAGACTCCCAAAGCAGGGTGCTGGGTTCCATCCCTGGTCAGGGAACTAGATCCCACACGCAGCAACTAAGCACTAAGCATTCACAAACTGCAACTAAGACCTAATTCATTTGGTGCAGCCAAATGAATAAATAAAATATATTGTAAAATAAATAAATTTTATTTGTATTTATTTTATTTAACTTGTATTTTGTTTCTTTCTCCCCTCCCTGACTCTTCTTTTTTGCCGCACCAAGCCTGATCTTAGTTCTTAGACCAGGAACCAAACCAGTGCCTCTGCAGTAGGCGCACAGAATCTTAACTCCTAGTTCGTGTGCTCAGTCACTAAGTCGTGTCTGACTCTTTGTGACCCCATGAACTGTAGCCCGCCAGGCACCTCAGTCCATGGGATTCTCCAGGCAAGAGCACTGGAGTGAGTTGCCATGACCTCCTCTAGAGGATCTTCCCAATTCAGGAATCAAACCTGGGTCTTCTGCAGCTCCTGCATTGCAGGCAGATTCTTTAATGCTGAGCCACTGGGAAGCCCAAAATGTTCCACATTTGCTCAGGTGTGTACAAGTATTTGTTATTTCAGCCAATAACTGAAAAACAAGATTCTAGGTTGGAAATAATTATCCTTCAGAATTTGAAAGATATGGTTCCATTATCTTCTAGCATCTGGTGTTGTTGAAGAATCTGAAGCCATCATATTTCCTGATCTTAAAGTCTCACTTTTTTACATTTTCTCTTCTATCAGCATTTTACATCTGCTGTGGTTTTGCTTTACTTACTATAAGGGGATAGCTTTGAATTATCTTCAAACCCTTCTCTTCATGTTTCAGATATCAAACTTCTAAATTCTAGATGGTTATTTTATTTTGCTCTCTCGAATTTTCCTTTATTAAAGGAGTATCTTGTTTGTTTCAAAAATATTATGTCTTCCTAGGGAAAAAAAAAGTATTACATGATTTTTTTATCTCTGGAGAAATCAGTGGTAGTTTTCATTATGAGTTCTTTTATAGTCTTTTTTCTAGTTGCTTCATTTCATTTGGCTTTTTATCTCATCTATCACACTATAAAGATGTTAACTAATAAAAGGCAGCTAAAAGGGTATTACAGTTTTTAGAAATTTTTATCCAGTCTTTGTATGGATATTTGGAGTGTGCATTTTCTGAACTCTTCTGTCTCTCAGTATTTTTATCTTCTGTTGCTTGGGACTCACTTTCTGTCAAGTTTAAAAAAGCAAAACTCCACCATCATCTATGTCCCATACTTCTCTCCAGCCCTGGTTCTCGCAACTGTTTGTGTTTTTTTTTTTTTTTTGCTTCTAACTTTTTATTTCATGTTGGAGTATAGTCAATTAACAATGTTGTGATAGTTCTAGGGGGGACAGCAGAACGACTTAGCCATACATGTACATGCGTCCATTCTCCCCAAAACTCCCCTCCCATCCAGGCTACTACCTAACACAGGCAGAGTCCCCTGTGCTATATAGCAGGTCCTTGTTGGTTATCCATTTCTAAGTATAGCAATGTCTCACCTTTCTGGGAAATGTTGAGGGCAGGAGGAGAAGGGGGTGACAGAGGATGAGCTGAACATGAGTTTGAGCAAAGTCGGGGAGATAGTGAAGGACAGGGAAGCCTGGGGTGCTGCAGTCCATGGGGGTCACAAAGAATCAGACACAACTTAGCGACTGAACACCACCACCACCCTTCTCTTAAACTTGGATTTCTTGAGTGAGCATCTATGTAGGCCCTTTTTCATTAACTCACATCTTAATCTTAAAACTCCTGGAATCTGATTTTTGCCCTCACTTCTTCAAGGGCTCTATGAGACTGCTGTAGGAGGGGTCACCTGTCCCAAAGGGGATACAGCTGAGAGCAGAACCACAGGAGTAGAACTTGCCCTTAGGGAGCACCAAGAATCGACTACCATTCCAGCACAGGTGGAATCATGTGGGGAGGGGCATGCTTGTTAAAACAAGAACTGCTGGGCCCCAAGGCTTCCCAAGTGGTGCTAGTGGTAAAGAACGTTCCTGCCAATGCAGGAGATATAAGAGACCCTGGCTCGATCCCTGGATCAGGAAGACCTGGAGAAGGGAATGGCAACCCACTCCAGTATCCTTGCCTGGAGCATCCCTTGGACAGAGGAGCCTGGTGGGGCTATAGTCCATGGGGTTGCACAGAGTTGGACAAGACTGAGGCAACTTAGCACGCATGCACACTCGGCCTGTCTTTGATTCAGTAGGCCTGGATTGGAGCTCAACCATTTCTAATCATAACTAACTAGTCACCAGCTGCCTCTGATGTTGCCTGTCTACAGGGCACACCTTTGAGAACCATTTAAATAAAGCATTGTGACCTGACACCCATCTATGGCTACTCTTTATCCCCTACAAAAGCAGCCATTGACCCAAATGTCCACTTATGCTTTTTGCTAAAAACAAACAAGACTGCTTTCGGCATTTCTTCCTCCGCAGTTTCCTGCTACGGAGGGATGGGGAGGTTGAATACTGAAGAGATGAATAATGAATAACCAAACAATAGGGCAGCTGGGGATCTTCTATCCCACAGTCAGCAGTTAATGTTAGGGCCCTTTGCCAGAATTCAATACAAATTTATTTTGGGGGGTGGAGGGTACCAATTTATAAACTTAATTTCAGATGCTCCAGAAATCAAAAAGAGGCAATGGAACTGATAGTCTAAAAAAGAAATTTAAATTACAGATCCAAAATACACATTCATAAAATATCAGTCTATTTCACTGCTTATAACAGACCCTTTTTTCCCTCTTTTCCCTTACTAGGATCCAAAGGTTTCAGATGAGTCAGGCAAAGAAAACCTGCTGTTAATTGGGAGTTTTATCTCCTCCTTGAACTCCAGCACTTTAAGCCCAGTTCACAAACCAGCAGCCATCTCTACAAGCAGAGTTTGAAAGAAATTGATTTTTCAGGCAACCTCAGGAAGACACAACCACAGAGGTGCCTTATAAAATTTCTACCCTACTTGACAAAGGGCATTACTACTCTCTCCTATTAGTCCCCTAATAGGACTACGCCCACTCACCTAATCCTTTTACTCATTAGTCATTTACATTAATATAGGCTGGCTGATTGGCTTATCTGTCGTTTTTAAGAGGAAACGGGAAGTAGACTTTTACTCTCTCACCACCGCGTGTCAGCCTGGGTTTTTTCCCTCTCTTTCTTAGCTCTGTAGTTCTTCCAGGCTTCTCTGGAGCAGTTTGAGCCTACAGCATCGCCTTCCACTGGTACCCAAAGATCTAGGAGGCGCTTCGAGCTGTGACTAGACTTCCGATGGATTCATCAGAAGATAACCCAACCTGGACCCTAGACTCTCTGAAAACATCCATCAGTGACGCTTCCCAGGCAATGCAGGGTGAGCTGGGGAGAGAGGGGGCTGGGTAGGGAAGGTTAAGAGCCTATCTTTCTTTCTGTTTTACTGACTCCATTCTTTTACAGAGAAATGCAGTTAAGTAAATCTTGGAGGAGAGGATGGCCAGGGAGTGTAGGGCCCTCCCATTAAAAAAAAGAAAAGAAAAGAAAGGGCCAGATTAACAGGAGTGGGAACTGTATTGTTTGCTTTCTATGCTCAGGAATCTGTCAGTCTTCTAAGGACATCGAACATGCAGTCAGAGTTCTCCTAAACCAGGGCGAATAGCGTCTTATGAGATCGGTACTTTAAAATAAATTTTTAAAAAATTTAATTTAGCTGCGCCAAGTCTTTAATTGTGGCAAGTAGGCTCTAGTTCCCTGATTAGAGGTGGAACCTGGACCACCAGAGATGTCCCAGCGATTAGTATTTTCACCAGCATTATATTCCAATCATGAGTTTTAAAAATCTCTCCTTGGAGCCTCACAGGATCCCAGCCTTGGCCTCCCAGTCCCACTCACTGCATTTGAACTCTTCTTACCGACTTCCCTGGTGGCTCAGAGTGTAAAGCCTCTGCCTGCAATATGGGAGGCCCTGGTTCGATCCCTAGGGTTTTAAGATCCTCTGGAGAAGGAAATAGCAACCCACTCCAGTATTCTTGCCTGGAAAATCCCATGGACAGAGGAGTCTGGTGGGCTATAGTCCATAGGGTCGCAAAGAGTCAGACACGACTGAGCGACTTCACTTTCTTTCACTTTACCCTGACTTCGGATGGGAATGGGTGGTGTAGGGTGGTGGTGCCCAGATGACTTGGAGCCAACCAACACCCTCTGGGCAGCCAGGAAGTTGGGTGGATCCTGCTGGCATCTGTTCTACCCTCTGCCTCCCCCACATCTTGAAAATCAGTATATACAAAGGGGAAAAAAATTAATGAAGATTATATCTATATAATATAGCCAGCCTCTCTCTTTTCTTGAATTTGCCTTCAGTTCAGTTCAGCCACTCAGTCATGTCCAACTCTTTTTTTTTTGTTTTGTTTTGGTTTTTTTTTGTTTTGTTTTCTTTTGTTTTTTTTTGTGTCCAACTCTTTCCAACCCCATGAATTGCAGCACACCAGGCGTCCCTCTCCATCCCCAACTCCAGAGTTCACTCAAACTCATGTCCATCGAGTTGGTGATGCCATCCAACCATCTTATCCTCTGTTGACCCCTTCTCCTGCCCCTAATCCCTCCCAGCATCAGAGTCAAAGTACTGGACTTAAACCAGGTGGCCAAAGTAATGGAGTTTCAACTTTAGAATCAGTCCTTCCAATGAACAGCCAGGACTGATCTCCTTTAGAATGGACTGGTTGGATCTCCTTGCAGTCCAAGCGACTCTCAAGAGTCTTCTCCAACACCACACTTCAAAAGCATCAATTCTTTGGCGTTCAGCTTTCTTCACAGTCCAACTCTTGCATCCATACATGACTACTGGAAAAACCATAGCCTTGACTAGATGTTGGCAAAGTAATGTCTCTGCTTTTTAATATGCTATCTAGATTGGTCATAACTTTCCTTCCAAAGAGTAGGCATCCTTTAATTTCATGGCTGCAGTCACCATCTGCAGTGATTTTGGAGCCCCAAAAAATAAAGTCTGACACAGTTTCCACTGTTTCCCCATCTATTTCCCAAGAACTGATGGGACCAGATGCCATGATCTTAGTTTTCTGAATGTTGAGCTTTAAAGGCAACTTTTTCACTCTTTTTTTACTTTCATCAAGAGGCTTGTTCGCTCCTCTTCACTTTCTGCCATAAGGGTGGTGTCATCTGCATATCTGAGGTTATTAATATTTCTCCCGGCAGTCTTGATTCCAGCTTGTGCTTCTTCCATCCCCACGTTTCTCATGATGTACTCTGCAGATAAGTTAAATAAGCAGGATGACAACATACAGCCTTGACGTACTCCTTTTCCTATTTGGAACCAGTCTGTAGTTCCATGTTCAGTTCTAACTGTTGCTTCCTGACCTGCATACAGGTTTCTCAAGAGACAGGTCAGGTGGTCTGGTATTCCCGTCTCTTTCAGAATTTTCCATGGTGTATTGTGATCCACACAGTCAAAGGCTTTGGCATAGTCAACAAAGCAGAGATAGATGTTTTTCTGGAACTTCCTTGCTTTTTCCATGATCCAGCAGATGTTGGCAATTTGATCTCTGGTTCCTCTGCCTTTTCTAAAACCAGCTTGAATATCTGAAAGTTCACAGTTCACGTACTGCTGAAGCCTGCCTTGGAGAATTCTGAGCATTGCTTTACTAGTATGTGAGATGAGCACAATCGTGCGGTAGTTTGAGCATTCTTTGGCAATGCCTTTCTTTGGGATTGGAATGAAAACTGACCTTTTCCAGTCCTGTGGCCACTGCTGAGTTTTCCAAATGTGCTGGCATATTGAGTGCAGCACTTTCACAGCATCTTTCAGGATTTGAAAGAGCTCAACTGGAATTCCATCACCTCCACTAGCTTTGTTCATAGTGATGCTTTCTAAGGCCCACTTGACTTCACATTCCAGGATGTCTGGCTCTAGATGAGTGATCACAACATTATGATTATCTGGGTCATGAGGCTCTTTTTTGTACAGTTCGCCTGTGTATTCTTGCCACCTCTTCTGAATTTGCCTTCAGTTCAGTTCAGTTCAGTTGCTCAGTCATGTCTGACTCTTTAAGACCCCATGAATTGCAGCACACCAGGCCTCCCTGTCCATCACCAACTTCCAAAGTTCACTCAGACTCATGTCCATCGAGTCGGTGATGCCATCCAGCCATCTCATCCTCTGTTGTCCCCTTCTCCTCCTGCCCCCAATCCCTCCCAGCATCAGAGTCTTTTCCAATGAGTCAACTCTTCTCGGGAAGTGGCCAAAGTACTGGAGTTTCAGCTTCAGCATCATTCCCTCCAAAGAAATCCCAGGACTGATCTCCTTTAGGATGCACTGGTTGGATCTCCTTGCAGTCCAAGGGACTCTCAGGAGTCTTCTCCAACACCACAGTTCAAAAGCATCAATTCTTCAGCGCTCAGCTTTCTTCACAGTCCAACTCTCACATCCATACATGACCACAGGAAAAACCATAGCCTTGACTAGATGGACCTTTGTTGGCAAAGTAATGTCTCTGCTTTTGAATATGCTATCTAGGTTGGTCATAACTTTCCTTCCAAGGAGTAAGCATCTTTTAATTTCATGGCTGCAGTCACCATCTGCAGTGATTTTGGAGCCCGCCAAAATAAAGCCTGACACAGTTTCCACTGTTTCCCCATCTATTTCCCATGAAGTGATAGGACCAGATGCCATGATCTTCATTTTCTGAATGTTGAGCTTTAAGCCAACTTCTTCACTCTCCACTTTCACTTTCATAAGAGGCTTTTTCGTTCCTCTTCACTTACTGCCATAAGGGTGGTGTCATCTGCATATCTGAGGTTATTGATATTTCTTCCGGCAATCTTGATTCCAGCTTGTGCTTCTTCCAGCCCAGCGTTTCTAATGATGTACCCTGCATATAAGTAATTTGCCTTGCTGCTGCTGCTAAGTCACTTCAGTCGTGTCTGACTCTGTGCGACCCCAGAGACGGCAGCCCACCAGGCTCCCCCGTCCCTGGGATTCTCCAGGCAAGAACACTGGAGTGGGTTGCCATTTCCTTCTCCAGTGCATGAAAGTGAAAGGTGAAAGTGAAGTCGCTCAGTCTTGTCTGACTGTTAGCAACCCCATGGACTGCAGCCTACCAGGCTCCTCCGACCAGAGGATTTTCCAGGCAAGTGTACTGGAGTGGGGTGCCATTGCCTTCTCCGAGTAATTTGCCTTAGTGCCTGACAGTTTTACAACCGGGAATCTTAATTTCCATTTGCACAAGTTCATGTAAGTCAAATGGATCCTGATTCTCTAATATACCTTTAATTTATTTTACATTTATTTTTGATTGCTGCACTCAGGCTTTCTCTAGTTGTGGTAAGTGGGGGCTATTCTCTGCTTGTGGTGTGTGGACTTCTCATTACAGTGGCTCCCCTAGAGCACAGGCCTCTAGTTACATTGGCTTCGGTAGTTGTGGTACACAGGTTTAGGTGCTCTGTGGCCTGTGGCATCTTCCTGGCCTAGGGATCAAACCTATGTCCCTAAGACTGGTAGCCAGGTATTTGGTAGCCACTGTACCACCAGAGAAGTCTCAACAGTGAGTGTTTAACAGCATAAAGCCTTGTATAATGGAATGGGTAACAGCCCCTTTGACTTACTAGTTCTTAAGGATGGAGAGAGATTATCACATTTGGGGATTCTTTGTCTATTACGTAGGTGTGGGGTCACACAGTCAGACATAACTGAAGCAACTTAGCAGCAGCAGCAGCAGCTACAATGGTGACTTGTTGAAACTTGTCACACTGAAACATTTTGACTTCATTAATGCTTTATGTCCCTACAGTCATATTAAAAATCATCCACACAAATGAAAATGGGAAAACTGTCAATATCTGATTTTAGCTCCATGTTTTTCCACTTGGAATCATACTTAGGTACCTCCAATGCAGGAGACGCAAGAGATGTAGGTTTGATCCCTGGGTCAGGAAGATACTCTCAAATAGGAAATGGCAACCAGCTCCAGTGTTCTTGCCTGGAAAATTCCATGGACAGAAGAGCCCATGGGGCCTACAGTCCACGGAGCCACAAAGAGTCAGATATGCCTGAGCACATACCTAAACTGCATACATACATATAACCCCATGGGAAAATATTTAACACTCAGAACTACTCGTAACATCATGAAAATGAGTTTTGAGAAGAAAGTGTTTCCCATTATGGTGGATTCCACCAGGCTTAAAGGCATGCACATGCTAGTTAACCTCCCATGGTACCTAGGGTCTGTCTTCACTCTGGGCAACTTCCCACTGTCCACTGTTGTGAGCTGCTTAAAAGCAGACCTAGTTTGGGTGAGAGCTAAGTGGCTTCTGGATATTGCAGTTTGCCCTAATTGATCTTAGTTTTCTTTTTCTTTCAGTTTCCACTCAACTCTCTGAAATGTTAGCAACAAACCTCAGTAACTTGACTCTCAACCCAAGTATCAAGTTGCCGTATCTACCAGAATACCCATCTCAACCGACTGGGCAGTTACCTAGTGAGAAAACACCCAATAGGCGGAGAGGAGTAAGAACGCTGTTGAGTGAGCGGAGATACAGGATGCAAAAGCTGATTGAATCTCTCAGACTTCGCTATGCCAAAGGAGTTCCTCGTGTGAGTTCTGGTTAGGCAGCACTGAGCCACTCTGGGCACTCACATATATCAAGATATAAATATTGGCGGGAGGGTGGTGGTGGTGGTGGTGGTGGTGGTGGTGGAATTACCTGGTGGTCCAGCGGTTAGGACTCCCAGGGGTTCGAACTCTACTGCAGGAGACACAGGTTCTATCCCTGGGAAGGACCTCAGAGCCCTGGGGTTCAGCCACAAAAAAATAAATAAATATTTATTTATTTACTTAATAAATGATGAACAGTAGCAGTCACTCTTCCACTGTACTCATGAGCGCGGGTATGAAAGACACTTAGAGTTTTAAGAGTCTCTGACTCCTCTTAGGTTAGATGTGTGGCACTAGTAATCTGAATTTTGCTTGACAGCTTGTAATATATGTCTTTTTCTTCCCACAAAGTCTGACTCTCAAAGAGAACTACAGCAGCAGGAGGACACTGAGGTAAGTAGAAAGTCTTACTATACAGGTGGGTGGGCATCTGGTTAGCAGGGGAGGAAGAGTGGCAACATTTGAGTGAAAAAGAAAACTAAGATCAATTAGGGCAAACGGCAATATCCAGAAGCCACTTAGCTCTCACCCAGACTAGGTCTGCTCTTAAGCAGCTCACAACATTTCACCATATTTCAGTTATTTCAAATTATTAACCAGTTAATCCATCTCATTCTTTTTTCCAGATTCGATCAAGAGTGCGAAGATTCCAGTGTACCTGCAGTTATTGCCAGTTTAAGAGAAATCCTTCTGATGACACTTATGAGAATTATTACAACACAACATACAGTAATTATGCCATGGAATCGAATGAGTCATAAACCTTTTTCTTGCACTGTTTTCTTGCTGGTAATTTTTAGGATCATTATGAAGCAGCTTGGGAAAGATTGTACCAATATTTTGATAATGTATGTTGTAAATTTGTCTTTTTTACTTGCATCTCTTTTCTACCTTAATACAGTTAACTTATGAGGAATCTATATGTAGCTTGGATTTGAAATGATTTGAATACACTACACTAGTTCCACTTGGATCTGACACCATGAAGTACTAGTTAAGTCTCAGGTATTGCCTGTTTCTTAAACCTGAAGGTGAAACTCAATATCAAGAATTTGAAACAAATTAACTTGGGAAGGAATGTGAAGATAACATTGGCTGGCTTGGCCAGACCATTATTAGTGTGTTAAACAGTAATAAAAATTTTTGATGTGCTGTTTCAGTTTTTAGTAGCAAATAGATGTGTTTATAGAAGGTCATAATAAAACTTGAGACTTATTTGAGTAACTTTAAGATAAATCCTTGTTCTCATCTTTGACTTGTCTTTGCTAGCTATGTATTAAATGAATACTACTTACCCCCATCACATTCCCAGGATGTAAATATATCTGGTGTTCTAATTCTTTCTTTTTCTTTATTGGGCATTCTAATATTTTGTGATACTGTCCTGTTGGGAAGAAAGTTTACACATTTGAGTTAAGGTTACCCAACAGGTGCACTGATGTTTATACATAGTATCCTCTTGGAAGAAGTTAATCAGTTGGTGTTGTAAAAAGATATTAAAGAACTGGGGGTGCTTCCCTGGTAGCTCAGTAGTAAAGACTCCACCTGCCAACGCAGATGAACAATGTACACGGGTTTGATTCCTGGTCCGGCAAGATCCCACATACCCTGGAGCAACTAAAGCCTGTGTGCCATACTATGGACTGTGCTCTAGAGCCCAGGACCCACAGCTACTAGAGCCTGCACCCTAGAGTCCACATTCTGAAACAAGAGAGGCCACCACCGTGAGGAGCATGCACTCCGAAACTAGAGAGTAGCTCCCATCAGGTGGCCAAAGTATCGGAGCTTCGGCTTCAGCAGCAGTCTTCAGTGAATACTCAGGGATGATTTCCTTTAGGATTGACTGATTGGATGTCTTTGCAGTCCAAGGGCCTCTCCAGAGTCTTCCCCATCACCACATCCTCCAATTTAGTCTCTCTCTGAAGTACCTAGGCAACAGTATTTGATGCACATTTCCTGAGTTATCTTGCAGATATAAAAGAAACTTACACCAAATGAAAGATGTTACTACTGGATGACCACAAGCACAGAGCCCTGGAGACCCTGGAGCCTGATTATGTTAATCCCTGTAACACTGCCTGGGACCCCTCTCCTTTACCCGGCATTTTTTTTTCCCCCAACTGTACCTCCTTGCTTATGGAATTTTAGTTCCCTGACTGAGGATTGAACCCAGGTCCTCACCTGGGTTCTAAAACTGCTCAGGGCTCCCCTGGTGGCTCAGTGATAAAGAATCTGCTTGCCAATGCAGGAGACTCAGGTTTGATTCTTGGTCCAGGAAGATCCCAGATGCCTCAGAGCAACTAAGCCTGTGCGCCACAACTACTGAGCCTGGACTCTGAACTGCCATTTACTGAAAAGTGCAAGTGTTTGCTCAGTTGTGTCTGACTCTTTGGGACTCAATGGGCTGTAGCCCTTTAGGCTCCTCTGTCTGTGGAATTCTCCAGGTAAGAATACTGGAGTGGGTTACCATTCCCTTCTCCAGGGGATCTTCCTGACCCAAGGATCGAACCCAGGTCTTCTACACTGTAGACAGATTACCATCTGAGCCACCAGGGAAGGCCACAACTACTGAGACCCGAAAGCTCTAGATTCTGTGCTCCACAACAGAAGCCTGAGCACTGTAATGACTGCCAGACTGTGCTCTCTGTAACTAGAGAAAAACCCTCGCAGCAATGAAGATCCGGCACAGAGAAAAATAAAGCTATTATTCTTTTAAAAAAATCTGTTTCTTCTGCTCAGGGATTTTGAGACCATAAGCCACCCATATCCTTGCCTGGTCCTGTAAGAAACCTTTTCTGCTCAAAATCCAATGTTCAGAGTGTGAGGTTAGCTAGACATAGGGAAGAATGGAATGCAAATTCTTTTTCAACTTGATAAATAATACAAAGAAAAGCTGTCTCTGAACCTCTTCAGCATCTAAGGAAAATCTTCCCCAAAGGCTAACACCCAATTTTCCAAATTTTCTCAGAAAGGCAGTGGTTCAGAGAACCTACCTACTTATTAATAGTGTCAGGTTGGTGAGCAGACACAGGCATTTTTGAGTATCTTTTTCTTCCTTTATCTTTCTTTTATTAGAGAAGACAGTGTAACAGGAGAAGAGGGTAACAACATGCCCCCTGGTCATACACTTGCTCTCCCAGACCACTATCTACGCCCAATAGGAGCTGTATAAATGGATGGGCTGATTGTTTGGTGAGTCATGCTTTATTTAGAAGATTCTATTTGGGCGAGCTGACCTTCAGCTCCTGAAAAGGAGCCTTGGAAAACTTGTCTGTGGTTTGAAAGCCATAGAACTATAACCCCTAGTGCCCACAGAGGTTTTTCTACGTTTGAAAGTTCCAAAAAAGACACAGCACTTTGTTACAATTAGACAAATCCAATGAAATATTTTAAAAGTCTGGCACGTTAGTGATGTTCTCTGAAATACCCTGGTCAGCTCCTCAAATTCTGGTGACAGTTGTTTGGTTCAAATCCTCCCTTCTCTCCACCTCCAAGCTGCCCCCATCCCTTAGTTACAAGCAGAACACTGATGATGTATTTTCATACAGGCTGGTGGAAAGTGCATGGTGTTACAGATACTGGTAGCTTCTGTTTGAGGAATTACTACAATACTTCCTGAGATCATTTTATAGAGAGATGACCCCACTGATGACAATGAGCTATTTCCAATGGAAAAAGAAAATTTGTAGTAGCTTCAGTCTAAGGTCTGAATGAGGAAAAGAGAGATTTAAAACAAACAAACAAACAAAAAACCCCACTTCATTCACTACCAGAAGTACTTCATTTAGTTTCCTGAGAAAACGTCCTGCTTTAGTAATAGGAAGACACTGGGTTACCAGGCTGAGTGCAAAACCCATATGAAACCCTGAATACAACTGCATGATCTTACTTGACTCTGGGAGGCATCCTTTACAGTTAGAGGTGGGCGGTGCAACTCTGTGGGTCAGCAGAAGTTATTGGACAGGCAGCATCCGTCACTTGGAAACTTCTCAGAGGGACAAACTCTGTGCTCCATCACCAACCCCTAGGTCAGTGGAGCCCAGTGTCGACTTAAAAAAAGGTACAGTGTGAGAACTGCAAGTTAAGTTTTATTTGGGGCAATATGAGGACTACAGCCTGTGAGACAGCACCTCAGATTACTCTGAGGAACTGCTCCAAAGAGACGGGGGAAGGTCAATACATACATGATTTTGGTGAAGGGGGAGTTCATGCAATCAAGCACATATTTTTTTGCAGAAGTTTTCTGCTAGTCACAGGATTAGTCGTCGCTATGAAGGATTTTAGTGCTTTTCTAGATATGAGGCAATAGAAGATCACTCTTCTATCTATTGGGCTCATAAAATCAGGTCCTGAAAATATCTATCTGAAGACCTGTTCACGCCAATTCCTGCCAACCCTTGAGGACAGAGAGCCTCATTCCTGCTCTCCACCCTGAACTCCTTTCAGGGTGAACGACCAGCAGCTTTAGCATCCCTTGATTTAATCCTCATAGCAGTGGACGGCAAATGCCAATAGCAAGTGCCAATTTATAGCGGACACCAGCAGTCAGTATTTTAATAAGCCCTCCAGGTGACTATGATGCACTGTGAAGCTTGGGAGCTGCTTTGGATATACTTGGCAGGGTCTCTGCAGTTTCCCTGAGGTTCCCATGCCTCTAAAAGGCATGTGGTGCTGCAAACATCATTTACATATATTGAGAGGCAGTGTCTGTTTCTTTACTGTTTTTATTTTTTAATTTTGAATTTATTTACTTTTTTAATTGAAAGATAGTTGCTTTACAGACTTGGGTTGGTTTCTGCCAAACATCAACATGAATCAACCATAGGAATGTGTGTTACTTTTTTAATAGGAAAATTTTTTTGCTTGTGCCAGTCTAACAATTTCACCTCTAATGGTGCAAGAGAAATGCCTCCAGGGACATACATTAAAAGGGACACCATTTAATCATGGCCTCACTTCCCAAAGGGTTTCCCTGGTGACTCAGAAAAGAATCCACCTGCAACATGGGAGACCTGGGTTCCACCCCTGGGTGGGAAAGATACCCTGCAGGGGAGCATGGCAACCCACTCCAGTATTCTTGCCTTGAGAATTGCCATGGACAGAGGAGCCTGGAGGGCTATAGTCCATGGGGTCACAAAGAGTCAGACATGACTGACCGACTAAGCATAGCACACAGCACTTCCAAAACCAACAAAACAGAGATTCCCGGTCCTACTGTATTCCAGTGGCGGAACCCAGGAGGTTCGGGCCTGCTTTGAACAGTCTTTTTTTTTTTTTTACCAAATAAATGTTTCAGAACATTCTGGTAAAAGTATGGAGGCTAGGAGGGAGAAGTGATCCCTCTACCTCACTACCTTCCAAAGGATCCTCGTGAAAGGATTTAACATGGCCTGCTTTCCGAATCCAAGACCTCTAAAAGAGTCCTGTATTTTGTGATACTACCTCCTCCCCTCTGCAAAGAGTGGGTTATTTGCCCACTCAGTCCTTCCTTGGATGTCACAGCCTTTTCTCAGTTTCCCTTTCCCCAAACAACCCTGATCTCCCATCACTCATGGTCTCCAGGGCGAGAGAGAATATTTTTTTTGAGAGAAAGTTTTAAAATGTTAGAGGGATGGGGACTTCCCCTGTGGTCCAGTGGTTAAGGCTCTGCTTTCCCAATGCAGGGGGGCTGGGTTCAGTCCCTTGTCAGGGAACTAAGATCCCACACACTGTAACTACTGAGCCTACAACCGGGGAAGCCTGCGCACAGCAAGGAAGACCCATCCCAGCCTAAATAAAGAAATAAAATAAAAGGTTGGAGGGAAAAAAGACCTTCACGGTAACTCATTTCACATGGTTGGAATTGTATTTATTTATTTATTTATATTTTCTTCATTTAAAAAAATATTTCCCAAACTTTCTACAAGGAAATGAAATACATTTACTTAAAAGGGGATGCAAACTTTATGCTCAAGACATCAATTACAAGCTGGTAAATGTAAATGCTACCACTCTTAAGAAATCTACGCACAGGAGGGGACAGGTTTTTTTGCTTCTGAGTGAGAGTATATTTAAAACCACGCAATGTTCCTTCCACAATAAAAATAAAAATAGAAATGGTGGAAACAAACCTGGCACATTCCATGTGATTGGGACAGGAGGAGTGAAACAGTGTCCCTGGACTCACTGATTCCCATCAGTGAAATAGTTGCTCAATCCTCATGGGAATAAACTTTAAACTTTCACTTTTGTGATGATTCTGACGATTTAGTGAGGAACACTGCAGAGACTGCACTGACCCAAAGAGAATACTTTGATACTAGGGTTAGAAATAGATTGGAGTCACAATAATGTGAATATACTCAGCACTGCTGAACTGAACACTTAAAGTTAGTCAAACTTTAAAGTTAGTTATAGTTAAAATGGCAAATTTTATGTTATTTTTAAAATCACAAACACATAATTTTATAAAGAAAATTTTAAGGAAATTCAGGAAATGGCAAGCCAACAAAGAAAATCAATGGAGTTAAAAATTGGTTCTTTAAAAGAACTTATAAAATTGATGAAACTCCAGAAAATCTTTAAATACATATTCTTTTTAAAAGATAAGGCACAAATCCAGCTTTTATGAATAAAAACACATGACAATTACATTCATTTTGTAAGCTTAAAACATATAAGAGAACCTCACACAATAGGATGACTATTATCAAAAAGAAAAGAGATAACAAACACTGGTGAGGATATAGAGAAAAGGGACCACGGTACAGTGCTGGTGAGAATGAAAATCAGTACAGCCAGTATGGAAAACAGGTTGGGAGTTCCTCCAAAAATTAAAAATAGAGCTACCATGTGATCTAGTAATTGCACTTCTAGGTATATTCAAAAGAAATACAATCAGTGTCTCCAAGAGCTAGCTGTATCCCCATGTTCATTACAGCACTATTCACAATAGCTAAGACAGGGAAACAACCTAAACGTCCGTTGATGGTTGAATGGATAAAGAAGATATGATACTTGGAACTTCCCTCGTGGTCCAGTGATTAAGAACTTGCCTTCCAACGCAGGGGACATGGATTTGATCCCTCGCACCACAACCAGAGAAACACAAGTGCCACAACAAAGACTCAGTGCAGCCAAAAGAAAAAGAAAAAAATGATACACACACATACACACAATGGAATATTATTCAGCCAGAAAGAAGAAAGAAATCCTGCCATTTGCAACAATATGGATGAACTTTGAGGATATTATGCGAAATGAAATGTTAGAGAAAGACAAACACTGTATAATCTCACTTACATGTGAAATCTAAAACATTAAACTAATAGAGTGGAATAGTGTTGCCAGGGGCTAGGTGGGGGGAGGTAGGGAATATGGGATGTTGGTCAAGGATACAAACTTCAAGTTATAAGATGAATAAGTTTCGAGAATCTGCTGAACAGCATGGTGACTATAGTTAAACACTCCATTATATACTTGAAGGCTGCTCCACGGGGAGAGTTTACTGCTCTTATTGTAACAACAGCAACAGGGGAGTTCCCTGGTGGGCTAGTGGTTCAGTTCAGTTCAGTTCAGTTCAGTCGCTCAGTCGTGTCCAACTCTGCGACCCCATGAAACGCAGCACGCCAGGCTTCCCTGTTCATCACCATCTCCCGGAGTTCACTCAGACTCATGTCCATCGAGTCTGTGATGCCATCCAGCCATCTCATCCTCGGTCTTCCCTTTCTCCTACTGCCCCCAATCCCTCCCAGCATCAGAGTCTTTTCCAATGAGTCAACTCTTCGCATGAGGTGGCCAAAGTACTGGAGTTTCAGCTTCAGCATCATTCCCTCCAGAGAAATCCTAGGGTTGATCTCCTTGTTAGGACTGTTTTCTGGCTGCCAAGGGCTTGGGGAAGTAAGATCCCACAAGCTGTGCCAAAAAGTTTTAAAGAAATAAACGGGCTCTCCAAAAAAAAAGTTAATTATGGAGGTGAAGGATATAACTAATCTTATTATGGAAAACATTTTACAATATATACATGTATTGAATCATCACACTCTAAACTTACACAATGTTATACCTCAATTCAATCTCTATAAAAGCTGAGAAAAAATAGAATTGAAAACTCATATAAAAATGAAAGAATTCCGGGAAATCACAAGATATCAATGGTGTCTGAAGCAAAATATATTTTTGAAAAATTATATATGTATGTTTCAGGGCCATTTATTCCTTTATTAACAAATTCATTCATGGATGCATTCATTCCTCAAATTCAATGAATATGAACTGAACATCTATCATATGTCAGGCATAGTGTGTTGTAATGGGGCCACACAAATGAACAAAACACACACCCTCCTTGCTGCAGATTGTGTGTGTCCCCCAAATTCATATGTTGAAATCGAATCCCCCGAATGATAGTATTTGGAAGTGGGGCCTCTGGGGGGTGAATAGGTCATGAGGATGGAGCCTCCTGAATGAGACTGAGTGAGTGAGTGAGTGAAGTCGCTCAGTTGTATCCGACTCTTTGCAACCCCATGGACTGTAGCCCACCAGGCTTCTCCATCCATGGGATTCTCCAGGCAAGAATACTGGAGTGGGTTGCCATTTCCTTCTCCATGAAATTAGTACTGTTATGAAAGAGACCGCAGGGAGCTCCCTTGCCCAAGACAGCTGACTGCTAGCTAGAACTCTTATCAGACACTGACTCTCCTGGCATGTTAATCTTGGACTTTCTTAGTCTCCTGCTGCTGGTCTTGGAGAGTCTCCTAGAGGCGGGTGAGGTGGGGACATGGACACTGGTGGCAGACACGCTGAGGGATGGTCAACCATGTGAACACCACTGCCCACTGCTGCCACTGTGGCCCATTAGCCTACATATATGTTTCTTTGTTTGCTTATTCTGATTTGTGTGTGTGTGTCTTTGGCTGTTAGACTTGCAGGGATCTTAGTTCCTCGACCAGGGACTGAATCCTCGCCCTCAGCAGTGAAAGTGAAGAGTCCCAACCATTAGACCAGGAGGAAAGTCCCTACATACATGTTTTTAATTGATTCTAAGTAAAACCTTGTCATGAGGGAAAAAGAAAATAGGTTGGAGCACTATTAATATTGGAGAAGAAAACGGCATCCCACTCCAGTGTTCTTGTCTGGGAAAATCCCATGGACAGAGGACCCCACAGTCTGTGGGGTCGCAAAGAGCCAGACACGACTGACCACGCATGCACTATTTATAACAGCAGCTGCAGACTTAAAACATAAACAAACACTGAGCCACCAATGCCACTCATGAATGCTTCAGTCCAAAAAGATTTTTCTTAAACAGCAGCAGCAGAAGGCAGCTAGTTTTTAATCACCATCAACTTTGCATTGCCATTCTAAAGTGTGAACGATGAAGTGCTATTCCTCTTCGTGGCAGCAGATGGCGCCATCGGGACATATACCACAGAAAGTGAAAGACGTGAAGTCGCTCAGTCGTGTCCAACTCTTTGCGACCCCGTGGACATATGCCACAGGCTAGAGCGTAAAAGTTGAGAGTTGGACTGTAAACAAAGCTGAGAGCCGAAGAGCTGATGCTTTTGAACTGTGGTGTTGGAGAAGACTCTTTAGAGTCCCTTGGACAGCAAGAAGATCCAACCAGTCAATCCTAAAGGAGATCAGTCCTGAATATTCATCGGAGGGACTGATGCTGGAGCTGAAACTCCAATACTTTGGCCACCTGATGCGAAGAACTGACTCATTGGAAAAGACCCTGATGCTGGGAAAAATTAAAGGCGGGAGGATAAGGAGACAACAGAGGATGAGATGGTTGGATGGCATCACCGACTCACTGGACATGAGTTTGAGTAAGCTCCAGGAGTTGGTGATGGATAGGGAAGCCTGGAGTGCTGCAGTCCACAGGGTCGTAAAGAGTCGGAGATGACTGAGCAACTGAATGGAACTGAACTGAATTAATGTCGATTGAACTGAGAGAGTAAAAAGCTAAATGAGTCTTAGAGATCCTTCTATGGTGAATTGAAAAGAGGACGGTAGGGACTTCTGGTGGTCCAGCGGTTAGGATTCCCCATGTTCAATGCAGGTGCCACGGGTTCTATTCTTGGTCAGGGAACCAAGATCCCCAAATGCCTTAGGGCATGGCCAAAATAAATAAAAAAGACCTTCGTGAATGAAACTGGCAATCCTGACTCCACTGCGTCTAACCTAGCAGAAATTGAAAGGCCAGCTAAGCTGTGGCTACTGCCGAGAAGCAGGGCTTTTATTTAGGTTTCAGGATTTGCACCCAGAGAGAACTTAAAAGTGAAGACTTCTTCATGCCTGAGATATGTGTGACTAGAAGTCATCTCTGACTTCTCTCTAAGAGAAACACAAAGGTGTTTACCAGGAAGCCTGTCCACAGGCAGGAAAGGAGGCAGCAGAGATGCTCAAATGACCAAGGGAAAATATTATTTTTAATTAAGGCAAAATGTTTTCCACCAAACCATCTTTGGGATGAGTGCTAAACTGTGCAGAAGAGAATGAAAATATCTGCCTTAAGAGAAAGAAAAACCATCCTCTGACCAAATTCTTGTGTTTGATTGGGTAAGACTGCAAGATATAAATGGGGCTTCCTGTTTGGTATAGCTGTATAAATGCAGGAGACACAAGAGACGCAGGTTCGACCCCTCTATCCAGAAGATCCCTGGGTCGGGAAGATCCCCTGGAGAATAAAATGGCAACCCACTCCAGCATTCTTGCCTGGAAAATCCCATGGACAGAGGACCCTGGTGGGCTACAGTCCATGAGGTTGCAGATAATCAGACACGACTGAGTGACCGAGCATGCGTCTAAGAGTCATTCGAGTTTCACTTTATGACCCTCCGTCTTGTCACTTCACTCATTGTTAACAGAATTGTAGTATGTGATCTGATTATAGGGACCGCCAACATACATACTTCCGACAAAAACTAAGTACAAAGTGACGGCCGTGAGAGGTAATCTTAATTCTCTGGTCCTGACTGTCTGGAAACAAAACATCCGTTGCTTTTTTGCCCGTTTGTGTTTGTTTTTGTTTAAAATATGAGTCATTTGATAAAGAATAGATTCTAGTAGTGAGTCCAGAATGAGTTAAAAAAAATAATTCATGGCCTTTTCATATGTAACACTTTCTGCAGTAAATATTATGATGCCTGTTATACAGATGTGGAAACGATCTTAGAAAAACTCAAGGTTTGACCTCAGTGACATAGCTAGAAAGTGGAGAAACTGGAACCGAAATGGAGCAGGATTTCCCACCCCACATTCTCTGCCTCCCTTTGTCTGTGCAAAACCTTTAGCCAAAGAGTAAGGTTAATCAGAGTAGTGAGAAAATGCAGAAATGAAGGAAAACAGTGAAAGAAGAGCTAATAATAAGTTTAGTTATTAATCATAGTCAAGAACCTTTAGTTCCGCCTTGAGGACTATAAATAATATTCTGAGCTATATCCTGTGAGCTGTGTTACAGATTCTGAAACCCCAAGTGGAGAAATTAATTACATGATGACCAGACCATAGCCGTGACATAAGCGGCCACAATTCTGAGAACTGGCCTCAAGGAAATGGGAATAAACTGATCATGGAACTGAAGATTAACTATACCTGGAACAATCCGGATGATGCTGGTTAGACCCCCAGTGACCAATTTCAAGATGACTGTCAGAGCTGACAGTGCTGTTTCTGCTTGTAGCCCTCTCCCTCAGCCTATAAAAGTTCTAGCCCACTGATTCTCAGTGGGAGTAGTTGGCCTTTGGACAGGCATCGCCTCCCCCCCCTCCCAGTTGCTGGCATTCAAGATAAAGCAAACTTGCCTTTCCACCAACCTCAGCTCTTTATTGGTTTTTGAATGGTGAGTAGCCAGCCCACTTTTGGTTACAAGACCAGATAAGACTGTTAAAAATTACGCTATATAGACTTATTCTCTGGGCCAACATGTTTGGAAGTTAAGGGACGGATGTTCAGGCACCGTCTTATCTAGAGCAGAGACTTGCCGACACACCCGA
Organism: Capra hircus; assembly: GCF_001704415.2. NCBI lineage: Eukaryota > Metazoa > Chordata > Mammalia > Artiodactyla > Bovidae > Capra > Capra hircus. The sequence goes on along the minus strand of NC_030812.1, from coordinate 99,932,717 downwards.
GGTCTTCTCTCGTCTGTTCCTCCAGTTGGGAGGCTCTGCCAAGAATCTCCCTTCTCAAGATTTTTTTTGGGTGAGGGTCTGGTGAAGGATGAATAATGGCTGGGTCTCAGTTGCAGCACTCAGGCTCAGTAGTTGTGATGAGCGGGCGTGCTTGCTCCGAGGCATGTGGGATCTTTGTGCCTTGACCAGGGACCCATGTCCCCTGCATTGCAAGGCAGATTCTTAACCAATGGACCACCCAGGAAATCCCTTCCTTCTCAGAAATTAAAAGGGTTTGTCCCTTAGTCATCCTCCACCAGCTGAAAAATACATTCACTTTTCCTACTCCTGGGACCAAACAGAGAAACAATTTATGGTACTAAAATCCTTGTTGAGGATTGAAATGGATGAAAGGGAACAGAGGAGACTGTTGAGGGAATGAGAATTTCAGAGATTCAGCCGTGGTGTGAACAAGGAAAGTAACATTTGATAACATTAGAGCTAGAGCGGTGGTTCTCAACTAGGGACCACATCCCCCCAGGGACATTCAGCAAGGTGTGGAGACAATTTTGGTAGTTATTGAGGGGAGGGGGTGCTGCTACTGGTTATCTGGTTGGCAGAGGAAAAACAGGGACTAGGATGGGGTAAGTAAGGTAAGGGCAGGACTTCCCTGGTGGTCCAGTGGCTAGGACTCTGCTCTCCCAATGCTGGGGGCCTGGTCAGGGAAATGGATCCCACTTGCTGCAACTAAGTTTGCATGCTGGAACTAAGGTCTGGCGCAGCCAAATTAATAACACTTTTTTTTTTTTAAGAGAAAAGACAAGGGCAAATGGAAGAAGAACTGTAAAACTTCAATATTTAAGATAAATGTTGTCAACTGTTATTTCTTTATATTGATATAATCCAGACTTTGTTGGGATTTCACCAGTGATACATGTACTCACTTGTGTTTATGTCTTTTTGTGTATTTAGCTATATGCAATTTTAACACGTGTGTAGATTCAGATTCAATCACAGTCAAGACTCAACAATTCCATCATAAGTCTCCATTTTATTTTTTGGTTTTTAAATTTTATCTGACATGATGGCATGCAAGATCTTAACTCCTCAGTCAGAGACTGAACCCATGCCCCTTGCAGTTAAAGTGTAGAGTTCTATCCAGGGAAATTCCCCATCTCCCAACCTTAGGCGGTCCAAAAGTCACCTCCTTAATATAACAAATGACATATTTGTTGCTCTTAGAACGTTTCAAGGGTTTTAGGATCTCTGAGTGAGAATGGGACAAAGATAAATATGTATATTTCTTGTATGAGTCACAAGATCACAGATGTATTCATGGTTCTGGTGGGAAGAAGTACACTGGTCAAGAGGTTTTCTGGGAGGTTCATGGAAACAGGCATATTGGAAGAGGAAAGCAGATCAACTTGTTTTCAGTCATCTTTAAGAACTATATTCCAGGAGACACAGGCATATCCTGAATCCTAGGTTGTCAGACAGAGGTCAAATCTACTGTTTCCATTGCATGCACTGTGGCTAGCCTTGACTGGTAATACCTAAATCGGACTGGGTAATCTGATAATAAGGCAGGACTAATGTCCCAACCAGTGCTATGTATCCTTGGAAAATTTAATCCTGCCTCCCCACAACTAAGGGCCAAGTATTTTAATGACTCTATTATCTCCCACTCCAGCGGAATTTCCCATAGAGACCACTGTTGATTGACTGAGGAATGCATTTAGCACCGGGACAGCTCACTCTTAAGTGTTACTATTTTTTCCCCTTTGCTTGCTTTTTTTCAGCAGTCTCTGCTGCTTTATTTCTACTTGAAATTTCCTAAACTAGCTTCAGTGACTGGTGCGCTTAGTGACTTAATCAACCTTAATAAAACTGCATCCTTTCAACCCGAATGGCTGATCCGAGAAGAAAGAGGTGATTCCATAAGAAGGAAGACAGAAGATTCTCACAGAAATCTCAGCAAAAGATACTGTTATGTGGAAGGAAACAAGACTGACAGTGAATTCTGAGCGCTCTATCTGACCAACAAACCTAGAGATGATCCTAGGTGTATATATCTCTTCAGGTGTATTTTTTTAGATGTGGAAAAATAAGCCTTCTCGCTCAAGAAATGAAACTTGACAAGTAAAAGCTCTACTCCTATTTCTTTCTCAATTCCGTGGGTATTTATGTGTGTGTGTAAATCACATCATACATACAGCCCATATCATAAATACAGGCTATTATTACAGGAGAAATTTTAGTAAATTTTTTCCTCCTTTTAAATGATGAACAAACACAAGGAATATGGTTTCCATAGGAAGAAAGGAAGAAAGTTCATATCATATTAAAGAAATATATTTTAGCATTTTTGCTTTACATTTCTTTGTAGGTCTCTAAAATGGGAAAAGAAGAATGAAGGAACATAATCAAAGGATTTTTACAACTAGTTGAATCAAGAGAAGAACTCTGCAGAAAGAATATTTTTCTTTCTGTGTGTGTTTAGTCACTCAGTCATGCCCAATTCTTTGCGACCCCATGGACTGTAGCTTGCCAGGCACCTCCGTCCATGGGGATTCTTTTCCATTTGAACACAATATCTTCCTAATAGCTCTACACATCAGGAGGAGCAGACTACTAATCTTGTTTGAACATATGGGGTTAACAAAGAAAAAGTAATCGATTTCTCTTTTTTTTATTTATGAAAGTTTTATTTATCTTCACTTTTTCTCCTCTAGTGCATTTCTTTCTTTCTTTCTTTTTTTAATGTGTGTGCCTGCTAAATTGCTTCAGTCGTGTCTGACTCTTTTTTTTTTTTTTTTACTTTATTTTGCTTTACAATACTGTATTGGTTTTGCCATACATTGACATGAATCCACCACAAGTGTACATGAGTTCCCAATCCTGAACTCCCCTCCCATCTCCCTCCCCATATCATCTCTCTGGATCATCCCCATGCACCAGCCCCAAGCATCCTGTATCCTGTATCGAACATAGACGGGCGATTCGTTTCTTACATGATAGTATACATATTTCAATGCCATTCTCCCAGATCATCCCACCCTCTCCCTCTCCCAAAGAGTCCAAAAGTCCATTCTATACATCAGTGTCTCTTTTGCTGTCTCGCATACAGGGTTATCATTACCATCTTTCTAAATTCCATATATATGCGTTAGTATACTATACTGGTGTTTTTCTTTCTGGCTTACTTCACTCTGTATAATAGGCTCCAGTTTCATCCACCTCATTAGAACTGATTCAAATGTATTCTTCTTAATGGCTGAGTAATACTCCATTGTGTATATGTACCACAGTTTTCTTATCCATTCATCTGCTGATTTTTCAACCCCGTGGACTGTAGCCTGGCAGGCTCCTCTGTCCATGGGATTCTCCAGACGGGAATACTGGAGTGGGTTGCCATGCTGCCCTCCAGGGGATCTCCCCCCCAAGAGATCGAACTGCATCTCATTATGTGTCCTGCATCAGCAAGCAGGTTCTTTACCACTAGCACCACCTGGAAAGACCAGTAATTGACTTCTTTTGGACCAGTTTGACTACATGAAAGGGACAGAAAATATGTTCAGAGAACCTTTCTTCAGATATCTATTTTACTGTTATTCTGATTATAAGACACCAACCTGATCCTTTTTTTTTTTTAAGATTTACTTTGACATAGATCATTTTTAAAGTCTGTATTGAATCTGTTACAATATTGTTTCTGTTCTATGTTTTGTTTTTCTTTTGACCATGAGGCATGCGGGATGTTAGCTCCCCAGCTGGAGACTGAACCCCTAACTCCTGCATTGGAAGATGAAGTCTTAACCCCTGGATCACCAGAGAAGTCCCCTGTCCCTTCTTAATTTAGTGTAAAAATTGAAGAAGACTACACAAAGAAGTGTTAAGAATAGTGCCAAGGTCCATAATAAATAATGTTGGCTAATACTATATAATTTAATCAGTGGAAAAAGCACAAGCTGTAATCAAGATTGCCAGAAGAAATATCAATAACCTCAGATACGGAGATGACACCACCCTCATGGCAGAAGAAGAGGAACTAAAAAGCCTCTTGATGAAAGTGAAAGTGGAGAGTGAAAAAGTTGGCTTAAAGCTCAACATTCAGAAAGCGAAGATCATGGCATCTGGTCCCATCACTTCATGGGAAATAGATGGGGAAACAGTAGAAACAGTGTCAGACTTTATTTTGGGGGGCTCCAATATCACCGCAGATGGTGATTGCAGCCGTGAAATTAAAAGACGGTTACTCCTTGGAAGGAAAGTTAAGACCAACCTAGATAGCATATTCAAAAGCAGAGACATTACTTTGCCCACAAAGGTCCATCCAGTCGAGGCTATGGTTTTTCCAGTGGTCATGTATGGATGTGAGAGTTGGACTGTGGAGAAAGCTGAGCACTGAAGAATTGATGCTTTTGAAGTGTGGTGTTGGAGAAGACTCTTGAGAGTCTTCTGCAAGGAGATCCAACCAGTCCATCCTAAAGGAGATCAGTCCTGGATGTTCATTGGAAGGACTGATGCTAAAGCTGAAACTCCAATATTTTGGCCACCTCATGCGAAGAATTGACTCATTGGAAAAGACCCTGATGCTGGGAGGGATTGGGGGCAGGAGGAGAAGGGGACGACAGAGGATGAGATGGCTGGATGGCATCACTGACTCGATGGACATGAGTCTGAGTGAACTCCGGGGGTTGGTGATAGACACGGAGGCCTGGCGTGCTGCGATTCATGGGGTCACAAAGAGTTGGACACGACTGAGCAACTGAACTGAACTGAATGTTATTGATTATCATTTAATGGACTCCTAAGAAAATAAAAAGGAAAATAAACTATGATGTTTAGACTATGAAGTGAAGTAGCTCAGTCATGCCCAGCTCTTTGCGACCCCATGGAGAGTAGCCTGCACCAAGCTCCTCCATCCATGGGATTTTCTAGGCAAAAGTACTGGAGTCGGTTGCCCTTTCCTTCTCCAGGGAATCTCCCCGACCCGGGAATCGAACCCAGGTCTCCCGCATTGTAGACAGACGCTTTACCGTCTGAACCACCAGGGAAGTCCATTTAGACTATAAAACATATCCAATTTCTGAGTTATTAAAATGTGAAAAAAGGGGCATCTTAGAATTAATGAAATATAACACTATTTTTAATATTATTGCTCACAAACTAAGTAATTTTGTTTAAATTATTGCTTTAAAGCTGTCTTATTTTGGACTTCCCTGGCAGTTCAGTGGTTGCTGCTGCTGCTGCTGCTAAGTTGCTTCAATTGTGTCCAACTCTGTGTGACCCCATAGATGGCAGCCCATCAAAATCCCCTGTCCCTGGGATTCTCCAGGCAAGAGTACCGGAGTGGGTTGTCCTTTCCTTCTCCAATGCATGAAAGTGAAAAGTGAAAATGAAGTTGCTCAGTCATGTCTGACTCTTTTCAACCCCATGGACTGTAGCCCACCAGCTCCTCTCACTTTGGAATTTTCCAGGCAAGAATCCTGGAGTGGGTTGCCATTCCCTTCTGCAAGGGACCTTCCTGACCAGGGGATCAAACCTGAGTCTCCTGCATTGCAGGCAGATTCTTTACCATCTGAGCCACAAGGGAAGTCCAAGATCATTAACTGGGAGACAATAATATTTTACTCAGAAAAGTGAAAGTTTTTGGACATGTTGGAAATACCCTTACTGATTTTCCCTGATGATGAGCCTGATTGTGAAATAAATAACTGTTATAGAGACTGGAACTGAAAGCTTTGCAGGTGGTACTTAGGGTTGACTAATTACAGAGGAATAAACTCTTTCAGAGAGCTTCCCAGCGCAGGAGAAATCCCTATCCCTAGGTTGGGAAGATCATCTAGAGAAGGAAATGGCAACCCACTCCAGTTTTCTTGCCTGGGAAATCCCACGGAGGGACCCAGTCCATGCGGTCACAAAGACTTGGACACGACTTAGAGACTAAACACAAATGTTCATAGCAGCACTATTCACAACAGCCAAAACATGGAAAGAACCTAAACATTCATTCATAGACAGAAGAATGACTAAAGAAGCTGTGATACATATATACAAAGAAATATTACTTGGCCATGAAAAGAATTAAATAATGCCATTTGCAGCAACATGGGTGTAACTTCAGTTCAGTTCAGTTCCATCACCAACTCCCAGAGTTCACTCAGACTCACGTCCATCAAGTCAGTGATGCCATCCAGCCATCTCATCCTCTGTCATCCCCTTCTCTTCTTGCCCCCAATCCCTCCCAGCATCAGAGTCTTTTCCAGTGAGTCAACTCTTCACATGAGGTGGCCAAAGTACTGGAGTTTCAGCTTCAGCATCATTCCCTCCAAAGAAATCCCAGGACTGATCTCCCTTAGGATGGACTGGTTGGATCTCCTTGCAGTCCAGGGGACTCTCAAGAGTCTTCTCCAACACCACAGTTCAAAAACATCAATTCTTCAGCGCTCAGCTTTCTTCACAGTCCAACTCTCACATCCATACATGACCACTGAAAAAACCATAGCCTTGACTAGACGGATCTTTGTTGGCAAAGTAATGTCTCTGCTTTTTATTTTTATTTTATTTTATTTTTTTTATGTCTCTGCTTTTTAATATGCTATCTAGGTTGGTCATAAATTTCCTTCCAAGGAGTAAGCATCTTTTAATTTCATGGCTGCAGTCACCATCTGCAGTGATTTTGGAGCCCCCAAAATATAAAGTCTGACACTGTCTCCACTGTTTCCCCATCTATTTCCCATGAAGTGATGGGACCAGATGCCATGATCTTCGCTTTCTGAATGTTGAGCTTTAAGCCAACTTTTTCACTCTCCTCTTTCACTTTCATCAAGAGGCTTTTTAGTTCCTCTTCACTTTCTGCCATGAGGGTGGTGTCATCTGCATATCTGAGGTTATTGATATTTCTTCCGGCAATCTTGATTCCAGCTTGTGCTTTTTCCAGCCCAGCGTTTCTCATGATGTACTCTGCATAGAAGTTAAATAAGCAGGGTGACAATATACAGCCTCAACGTACTCCTTTTCCTATTTGGAACCAGTCTGTTGTTCCATGTCCAGTTCTAACTGTTGCTTCCTGACCTGCATACAGGTTTCTTAAGAGGCAGGTCATGTGGTCTGATATTCCCATCTCTTGCAGAATCTTCCACAGTTTATTGTGATCCACACAATCAAAGGCTTTGGCATAGTCAGGAAAGCAAAAATAGATGTTTTTCTGGAACTCTCTTGCTTTTTTGATGATCCAGTGGATGTTGGCAATTTGATCTCTGGTTCCTCTGCCTCTTCTAAAACCAGCTTGAACATCTGGAAGTTCGCGGTTCACAGACTTGTGGTTACCAAGGGGAAATAGAGGAGGGAGAAGGATGGGCTGGGAGTTTGGCCTTGGTGTAAACTATTACATTTAGAATGAATAAACAACAATGTTCTACTGTAATGCACAGGGAACTATATCCAATCTCCTGGGATAAACCATAATAGAAAAGAATATTTAAAAAAAAAGAATGTATGTATGTGTATAACTGAGTCACTTTGCTATACAGCAGAGATAGGGACAACATTGTAAATCAAGTATACTTCAATTTTTTTTAAAAAGTCCTGGAATTCAGGACAGACCTCGTTTAGCCAATCCAATGCTGATACCACATAAGAAACCAGGAAGAGTTTCTATTTTTTTCTGGGCTCAATGTGACTTCAATCCTCTTTCGATAGAGAGATTGTACTAAGTGTCAGTGACACAGGAAAAGAAAATATCTCTAGTTCAGTGGTTCTCACATTTGGCTACACATTGGTGTCAGTAGTGTTAGTTGCTCAGTTGTGTCTCTTTGTAACCCCATGAAGGCAAGCTCTGTTGTCCATGGAATTCTCCAGGCAAGAATACCGGAGTGGGTACTCATTTCCTTCTCCAGGGGATCTTCCCAACCTTGGGTTTGAATCTGGATCTCCTGCTTTGGAGGAAGATTCTTTACCATCTGAGCCAATCAGGAGGGAAACCCCAAAATCACCAAGAGCTTAAAAAAACACAGATCCCTGGGATCTACTCCCCCAAGTTCTGATTTAATTGGTCTCCAGACATCAGGATTTCTTAAAGCTACTCAAGTGATTCCACGAACACAGTCAAGAGTTTTTCAAAATTTTATGAATCATCCAGGGATCTTATTTTTTTTTACCCTCTGAAATGATTTATTTACTTACTTAATGGATTGCAACCTGCAGTTTGAAAAACATTTCTTTAAGATTAATTCATTATAGCATCTGCCTGCAACATTTTTTTCTTTTATTTAATTTTCTTTTTAATTGAAGGATAATTGCTTTACAGAATTTTGTTGTTTTCTGTCAAACCTCAGCATGATTCAGCCGTAGGTATACATATATCCCCTCCATTTTGAACCTCCCTCCCATCTCCCTCCCCATCCCATCCCTCTAGATTGATACAGAGCCCCTGCTTGAGTTTACTGAACCATACAAGCTCCTGTTGGCTATTTTACATATGGTAATGTAAGTTTCCATGTTACTCTTTCCATACATCTCACCCTCTCCTCTCCCTTCCCATGTCTGTAAGTCTATTCTCTATATCTGTTTCTCCATTGCTGCCCTGTAAATAAATTCTTCAGTACCATTTTTTCTAGATTCTGTATATATGCATTAGAATATGATATTTATCTTTCTCTTTCTAACTTACTTCACTCTGTATAATAGGTTCTAGGTTCATCCAACTTATTAGAACAGACTCAAATGTGTTCCTTTTCATGACTGAGTAATATTCCATTCTGTATATGTACCACAGTTTCTTCATCCATTCATCTGTAGATGAACCTCTGGGTTGCTTCCATATTCTAGCTGTTGTAAATAGTGCTGCAATAAACAATCGGATACATGTGTCTTTTTCAATTTTGATTTCCTTAGGGTGTATGCCTAAGTCATATTGTGGTTTTATTCCTAGTTTTTTAAGGAATCTGCATACTGTCTTCCACCAACAGTGCAAGAGCATTCCCTTTTCTCCACACCCTCTCCAGCATTTATTGTTTGTAGACCTTTTGATGATGACCATTCTGATGGGATGTGAGGTGATATCTCATTGTAGTTTTGATTTGGCTATGGTTTTTCCAGTAGTCATGTATGGATGTGAGAGTTGGACTGTGAAGAAGGCTGAGCGCCGAAGAATTGATGCTTTTGAACTGTGATGTTGGAGAAGACTCTTGAGAGTCCCTTGGACTGCAAGGAGATCCAACCAGTCCATTCTGAAGGAGATCAACCCTGGGATTTCTTTGGAAAGAATGATGCAAAAGCTGAAACTTCAGTACTTTGGCCACCTCATGTGAAGAGTTGACTCATTGGAAAAGACTTTGATGCTGGGAGGGATTGGGGGCAAGAAGAGAAGGGGATGACAGAGGATGAGATGGCTGCGGATGGCATCACTGACTCGATGGACATGAGTCTGAGTGAACTCCGGGAGCTGGTGATGGACAGGGAGGCCTGGCGTGCTGCAATTCATGGGGTCGCAAAGAGTTGGACACGACTGAGAGACTGAAGTGAACTGAACTGAACTGAACTGAACTGAATAATGAGCAATGTTGAGCATCTTTTCATGTGTTCATTAGCCATCTGTATGTCTTCTTTGGAGAAATGTCTGTTTAGGTATTTTTCCCACTTTTTGATTGGGTTGTTTGTTTTTCTGGTATCGAGTTGTATGAGCTGCTTATATATTTTGGAAATTAATCCTTTGTCAGTTGTTTCATTTGCCATTATTTTCTTCCATTCTGAAGGTTGTCTTTTCATCTTGCTTATAGTTTCCTTTGCTGTGCAAAAGCTTTTACGTTTAATCCCTCCCACCCAGGGATCTTGTTTAAAGGCAAATGCTGATTCATGAGGCATTGGGTGAGGCCCAGTACTGAGACTCTCATTTGAGCACAATTACATCAAGAATTTCAATTCTCTAATTTTTTAAAGCCAACTGGGAAAAAAGTGAACAGCTTAAGGAATTTTAATGGCTACAGTCAGATATCCCCAGATGGCTCATGTTTGCATGCTGACGGGAAAGAGCAAGTTCTGAGGGAAATAGCGGTGATGCAACCGAGAACCATGAGAATTCCCAGAGTAATGACTGGAGTAGTTAGGGTGAGATAAGCACAAAACAGGAGGTCCTGGCCTTCCAGAGGAGTGTGGACATGTCATGCAAGGAGAGTTTTATGATTCAGAACTGTATCGGCTGATTTCTGTAGTTTCAGGAGAGAAAGAGTACCTTCTTTTTTCTATTTCCAAGATTCTTTTTACCAACAACTTTTTGTCAGGAAGGTCAGCATTCTCAAAGCTGAACACAGGAAAAGAAGCAGTTCTGAGAAGCTTAAAAATGACAATATGAAAATTAAAATCAGAGCTATTTTATTTCTTTGTATCTTTTCTTTTTTAATTTTTTTGCCATGCTGTGCAGCTAGTGAGATTTTAGTTCCTTCACTAAGACTGAATCTGCACTCTTGGCAGTGAAAGTGAGGAGTCCTAACCACTGGACCTCCAGGGAATTACAAAATCAGATAGTTTTTTAAATTTTTATTTTACTAAAGTACAGTTTATTTACAATGTTGTGCTAATTTCTACTGGATAGTAATGTGATTCAATTATGTGTGTGTGTGTGTGTGTGTGTGTGTATAAATATAAAATTAGCTAAATCGTGTCCAACTCTTTGTAATCTCATGGACCACAGCCCTCAGGGCTCCTCTGTCCACAGGATTTCCAGACAAGAATACTGAAGTGGGTTGCCATTTCCTTCTTCAGGGGATCTTCCTGACCCAGGAATGGAAATTGCATCTCTTGCACTGGCAAGCAGATTCTTTACCACTGAGTCACCAGAGAAGCCTGATGCTATATACATATATGTGTGTATACACACACACACACACACACACACACACATATATAAAAATCAGAGATTTTTTATGACAACTGCTGCTGCCGCTACTAAGTCACTTCAGTCGTGTCCGACTCTGTGCGACCCCATAGACGACTACAATGGAGAAAAAAAAAATTTGGTCCTCCAACTGAGAAATGAGCAAATGGTGGCTCTGTATCTTGTACGGAATGCTGAGATTCACAGATAATTGCTTGAGTTGAAAAAAAAAAGATCCCTCACCTCTGTGTTTAGAACCCTCCAGTCGGAGGCTCTCTGCTAAAACGAGCACCCAGGTCAGGGGCTCCTGGAACTGACCAAGAGCCACAGATCTGTCTGCTGACAGTTGGCTTCTCAGATACACCCATTATTTCTGTTAATGGTATTTCTGGGAAGATCACTGCAAAGCATTGTACCTTAAATATAATTCATGTTGGTTAATAAAAACATGATGCTTTTATGACTATATGAATAAAGCAGCAGCAGTCAGTAACAATCTGTACTTACTGGGGAAGCTGTAAATTCTTCACTTGAAGTGTATAAACTTTATTTCCCAAGTCCTGGTGAGTGGGCACTCTGTTAATTCCTTGATGGGGTTTTCATGGAGGAGTAAAGAAACTTTGACAGGTCCTTCAATACAGTATGTCTGATAAATTTTGCATTAGAAAGAATATGAGGTATGAAATAGTCTGTTTTTATGTGTTTTACCTAGTCAGATAAAATAAACAAAATTAAGACTTCGGTGGTGGTCCAGTGGCTAAGACTCTGAGACCCCAATGCAGGGGACCTGGGTTTGTCTATCCCTGGTCAGGAAACTAGATTGCACAAGCCACAACTAAAATCCCATGTGCTGAAATGAAGATCCAGTGCAGTCAAGTAAATAAATAATTAAAAATTTTAAAATAAGATGTTTGTGTCTAAGCAAAATATATACACAATTTTTTCATCAGATGTGTTTGTATGCTTCTGTGTATAAAAGTCATAAAAGTTTTAGGATCTTTACACCAAAAAGTATATTCTAGATACTAAATATACCTAAGGTAATAAATAAAAATGACATTGAAATAATACAACTCTTTTTTATTGAAGTATAATTGAGTTATAGTGTTTCAGGTATACACCAAAGTAATTATTTTTCAGATTCTTTCCCATTATGGGTTATTACAAGATATTGACACAGTAGGACATTGTTGTTTATTTTATATATAGTAGTGTGTATCTGCTAATCCCAAATTCTAAATTGATCCTTCCTCCTCCTTTCCTCTTCGATTCCAACACTGTTTAATAAGTGCCATCAAAATAATACAACTGTTTTTAGACATGATATAAAGCAAGGGCTTCCCTGGTGGCTCAGATGGTAAAGAATCTGCCTGCAATGCAGGAAACCAAGGTTTCAGAGGCCTGGCAAATAGATGGGGAAACAATGGAAACAGTGACTTTTATTTTCTTGGGCTCCAAAATCACTGCGGATGGTGACTGCAGCCATGAAATTAAAAGATTCTTGTTCCTTGGAAGAATAGCAAAAACAAACCTAGACAAGAGCACCAAAAAGCAGAGGCATTACTCTGCCAACAAAGGTCCGTTGGCATGGTCAAACTACAGTTTTTCCAGCAGTCATGTACGGATGTGAGAGTTGGACCATAAAAAAGACTGGGTGCCGAAGAATTTATGCTTTTGAACTGTGGTGTTGGAGTACTCTGGAGACTCTCTTGGACTTCAGGGAGACCAAACCAGTCAATCCTAAAGGAAATCAACCCTGAATATTCTTTGGAAGGACTGATGCTGATGCTGAAGCTCCAATACTTTGGCCACCTGATGCAAAGAGCTGACTCACTGGAAAAAACCGCGATGCTGGGAAAGACTGAGGGAAGGAGGAGACATGAGATGATTGGATGGCATTACGGATTCAATGGACATGAGTTTGAGCAAAATCTGGGAGATGGTGAAGGACAGGGAAGCATGGTGTGCTGCAGTCCATGGGGTCACAAAGAGTCAGACACCACTGAGCGGCTGAACAACAACAAAGCAAGATCGGCCTTCACAGATTGTGACCACAATATGGTCTTTGGTTTAGATTTTGACAAGGTTTCAGATCACAATGAGGGAAGGGGAACTGAGGGTGCATGTAAGGGTTGTAGGGCAATTTGGGATCAGGGCTTGCCACCATGACTGTGACTTCAAAGCTGGGAAAGACAGAGGGAATAGCTCCCCAGTCTCTCTCCCTCTTTTTAGTGAAAGATAAAGGAGAGTGTTAATCAAATGGGGAAAAACACCATCAAAATCAACTAAGTGTCTGGTGCTTGGTCACAGTGAGGGGAAGGCGACAAGATCAGCCCAGTCTGGGCGCTGACAGTCAGGCACACAAGCCCAGACAGATGGGGGCCGGTTCTTGTCCTGGTGGTACACAGCTCAGAACCAGTCACATCTGAGAAAAGACCACTGCAGGGATGAGGGAGGACATTAGAGTTGAGCCCTAGCATGGAAGAGGGATGTGCTTTCCTGGTGGCTCAGATGGTAAAGAATTTGCCAGCAATGTGGGAGGCCCAGGTTGTATCCCTGGGTTGGGAAGATCCCCTAGAGCAAGGGAAAGGCAACGCACTCCAGTACTCTCACCTGGAAAACTCCATGGACAGAGAAGTCTGGTATTCAAAGTCCATGAAATTGGTCTACAGTCCACGGGGTCACAAAGAGTCAGACAGGACTGAGAGACTAACACTTTCACTTTCCATGTGAGAGGGACTAGGCAGGCCTGCAGAGCAGCCCCGCAGCAACAGGGTTTAAACTTGCCCCTCCCACATATTCCCCAATATCTTTCCTCGGGATGTAAAAAACGTATCAAGTCAAACTTGAGCTAAGAACAACAACAAAAAAACCCAAATTGACTTCTGCAATGACAAAATTTGCATGAATAGAGTATTATTTGATGGGGTCTCAGATTATCACTCCCCCATTTTATACATGTGGTCTGAGTATATGAGTAAAGGAGGGTTGATCAATTAAGCTTGTCCCAAATTTTATGCAAATTAGGATGCCTTATTTCTTAAAGTCACCATGTAGGAAATCAGGTAGCTAGTGAAGACAGTGAGGCCAACCCTGTAGGTCCTTTCTCACTTTTCAGTGAATTTCATACAATTAAAAAATCCATACGATCCATTCATATCATCTTGTGAATAAGTGTTTCTTTCATGAATGTATAAAAGTCTATTTTTGAAGATGGTTTAATTATAGTTAAAAAGAAATAGCTTAATAATTTCTCACTGGAGGCCGTCTGTTTTCATACCAGAAACAGTCAGAGGCAGAAGAAAATAGCTCAGAGTAACACAACTCTGTAATTTTAGTGTACAATCATTTTTGAACCATCATATTTATTAATTTTTGGCCACACCTTGAAACATGTGGGAACTTACTTCCCCAATCGGGGATCAAACCTGTGCCATTTGCAGTGGAAGCATGGAGTCTTAACAACTGTACCACCAGGGAAGTCCCACACTATCATTTTTATACTTAATGTACTGACATAGTCAAGAACAAAGGGACATGAAAGAGCAAAAGAGCTAAAACCTCTAATAAACACAAGATCACTAGGACCCTAAGCCTTAACTGTTGGCACTAATCATTTTGAGAGCCACAACCAACATGAAACCTGGATTAAGATTAAAAAATGATAGGCCCTTGAAATTGCTTTCTCCTACCCAGTGACTTTCATCAAATTACACTACAAGTGCTGGTGGCGCTAGTTGTAAAGAAACTGCCTGCTAACGCAGGAGATGCCAGACACTCGGGAGACCAGGGTTTGATCCCTGGGTGGGGAAGATCCCCTGAAGGAGGAAATGGCAACACACGCCACTATTCTTGCCTGGGAAATCCCATAGACAGAGGAGCCTGGCGAGCTACAATCCATGGGGCTGCAAGAGTCTGATATGACTGAGTGACTAAGCACTTGCTCAGTACAACTAACCAGGGATAACATCATCTCACACTGTCAAGCTCTCACGTGTGGCTTTTAACCTACTCTTACAGCACAAGTCCTCCTTCCCACCCAGCACCACAGAACTGTATCTTCATGTCTAACCTGCGTGGACTGGTTAAGGCTTTCCTATAAATGAACTGCAGGATTCTCACTGCTTGCGCAACCATTCACCATAACTCATACTATTGAAACTGCCAGGAATGGGACACTGGACGACAGAAACATGGCGAAAAAAGTTCTCATCCTGAGCATAAGCCAGTGGACGCCACCTTCTTGAAGCGTGTTCAGTTCAGTTCACTCGCTCAGTCATGTCTGACTCTTTGAGACCCCGTGGACTGCAGCACGCCAGGTTTCTCTGTCCATCACCAACTCCCAGAGCTTGCTCAAACTCATGTCCATCCAGTAGGTGATGCCATCCAGCCATCTTATCCTCTGTCATCCCCTTCTCCTCCTGCCCCCAATCCTTCCCAGCATCAGAGTCTTTTCCAATGAGTCAACTCTTCTCATGAGGTGGCCAAAGTACTGGAGTTTCAGCTTCAGCGTCAGTCCTTCCAATGAACACCCAGCACTGATCTCCTTTAGAATGGACTGGTTGGATCTCCTTGCAGTCCAAGGGACTCTCAAGAGTCTTCTCCAACACCACAGTTCAAAAGCATCAATTCTTCAGCGCTCAGCTTTCTTCACAGTCCAACTCTCACATCTATACATGACCACTGGAAAAACCATAGCCTTGACCAGACGGACCTTAGTCGGCAAAGTAATATCTCTGCTTTTGAATATGCTATCTAGGTTGGTCATAACTTTTCTTCCAAGGAGTAAGCATCTTTTAATTTCATGGCTGCAGTCATCATCTGCAGTGATTTTGGAGCCCAGAAAAATAAAGTCTGACACTGTTTCCACTGTTTCCCCATCTATTTCCCATGAAGTGATGGGACCAGATACCATGATCTTGGTTTTCTGAATGTTGAGACTTAAGCCAACTTTTTCACGCTCCACTTTCACTTTCATCAAGAGGCTTTTTAGTTCCTCTTCACTTTCTGCCATGAGGGTGGTGTCATCTGCATATCTGAGGTGATTGATATTTCTCCCGGCAATCTTGATTCCAGCTTGTGCTTCTTCCAGCCCAGCGTTTCTCATGATGTACTCTGCGTATAAGTTAAATAAGCAGGGTGACAATATACAGCCTTGACCTACTCCTTTTCCTATTTGGAACCAGTCTGTTGTTCCATGTCCAGTTCTAACTGCTGCTTCCTGACCTGCATACAGATTTCTTAAGAGGCAAGTCAGGTGGGCTGGTATTCCCATCTCTTTAAGAATTTTTCACAGTTTATTGTGATCCACACAGTCAAAGGCTTTGGCATAGTCAATAAAGCAGAAATACATGTTTTTCTGGAACTCTCTTGCTTTCTCCATGATCCAGCGGATGTTGGCAATTTGATCTCTGGTTCCTCTGCCTTTTCTAAAACCAGCTTGAACATCTGGAAGTTCATGGTTCAAGTACTGCTGAAGCCTGGCTTGGAGAATTTTGAGCATTACTTTACTAGTGTGTGAGATGAGTGCAATTGTGCAGTAGTTTGAGCATTCTTTGGCATTGCTTTTCTTTGGGATTAGAGTGAAAACTGACCTTTTCCAATCCTGTGGGCACTGATGAGTTTTCCATATTTGCTGGCATATTGAGTGCAGCACTTTCATAGCATCATCTTTCAGGATTTGAAATAGCTCAACTGGAATTCCATCACCTCCACTAGCTTTGTTCGTAGCGATGCTTTCTAAGGTCCACTTGGCTTCCATTCCAGGATGTCTGGCTCTAGGTGAGTGATCACACCATCATGATTATCTGAGTAGTGAAGATCTTTTTTGTACAGTTCTTCTGTGTATTCTTGCCACCTCTTCTTAATATCTTCTGCTTTTGTTAGGCCCATACCATTTCTGCCCTTTATCGAGCCCATCTTTGCATGAAATGTTCCCTTGGTATCTCTAATTTTCTTGAAGAGACCTCTAGTCTTTCCCATTCTGTTGTTTTCCTTGACACAGAATAGGTTATTATGTAATCACTAAAACTTATCCAACTCTACGTGACCCCATGGATGAGCCTGCCAGGCTCCTTTGTCCATGGGATTTTCAGGCAAGAATACTGGAGTGGGTTGCCATTCCCTTCTCTAGGGGATCTTCCTGACCCAGGGATCGAACCCAAGTCTTCTGCACTGCAGGCAGATTCTTTACTGTCTGAGCCACCAGGGGAACCTAATACTTTGAAAAATATTTAGTAAGAGGACAATATTCTTTTTTGCCCCATAAATAATTTTGAATGGATAAATTATTTAATAGTGAGAGATCAGGAAGGCTTCTCAATGGGAGTTTACAGATATGTGAGGGTAGAAAATAAAGCATTGTGTGAAATAATTCCAGTGGTTGGGAATCTGCCTGCCAATGCAGGAGACATGGGTTCGGGAAGATTCCACATACCTCAGGGCAAGTAAGCCTGTGTCTACTACAGGGAGCCCACACTCTGACACTACGGAAGCCCACGCACAGCTAGAGAGTCCAGGTGCTGCAACGAAATATTCTTCATGACACAGCAAGAATCCTGTGTGCCGCAACTAAGATCTGACACAGGCAAACAAACATTTGCTTGTTTTAAGACAAACCTGGGAGATTCCATTAACCCTCACACGCTAATCCCAAACCCCTGATCGTCTTCTCCAACCTCTGACTCCAGTCTCATTTCTGGTCACATGCCTTGTGACTAAAAGTACTTGAAAAGAAACCAGAAGAAGATGAGAGAACAAGTCTTGCTTTTAATCTGGAGAAATAACTTTCTAGGCAGAGCAAACAGCACGTGCGAAGGCCTAAACTGGGATGGTGCCTGGCTTGTTAGCTGAACAGCAAAGCATCCAGAGAGGATGGAGCAGAGTGAGTGAAAGAAAGTGGTTTTGGGTTTTGTTTTAATTTTTTATTGGAGTATAGTTGATTTAGAATGTTGTGCTAATTTCTGCTCTACACCAAAGTGAGACAGTTATACATATACCCAGTCCTCCTTAGATTCCATTTCCATATAGATCATTACAGAGTATTGAATAGACATCCCTGTGCTATACATCAGGTTCTTTTTAGTTACCTATTTTGTATATATTAGTGTATATATGTCAATCCCAATCTCCTAATTTATCCCTCCCCCCACCTTTGGTAACCATAAATTTCTTTTCTATGTCTGTGACTCAATTTCTGTTTTGTAAATAGGTTCATCTGCACGTTTTTGTTTTTTGGTTTTTTTTAGATTTCATGTATTAGCAATATCATATATTTGTCTTTCTCTGTCTGACCTACTTCACTCATTATGACAGTTTCTAGGTCCATCCATATCATTGCAAATGGCACTGTTTTGTTCTTTTTTATGGCTGAGCAATATTCCATCATATATATGCCCTACATCTTCGTTATTCATTCCTCTGTCAATGGACATTTATGAATAGGTTGCTTACATGTCCCAGTTATTGTGAACAGTGCAGCAATGATCATGCAGGAACACATATCCTTTCAAATTATGTTTTTATTCAGATATATACTCAGGAGTGGGCTTATCGGGTCATATGCAGGAAGGAAAGTGTTAACAGAAGTTAGAAACAGCAAGGGGCCAAGTTAGATTTTCTTCTCACAAGTTGAGCTTGGACCAAGAGAAAGGAGAGGAGTCAGAAATACTAAGGCTCTTGACTCAATCAAAAGGACTAATGGAATCGGCTTTACTTAAGCTGTGAGGCCTGAGAGGGTCAGGGCTGGACGTCAGGATTGAGGCGGGGAGTTTTAAGTTTGACTTATGACCTGTGAGACACTCAATCAGGGATACTGAGCTGGGACTTTGGATATACAAGGCTGAAGATTCAAATCCAGATCTAATCACTGTGTGGGTGGTAAAAAAAAATCATCATGATTAGATTTTCATGCCTGGACAGTATATATAGGATTGCAGAGCTCTGGAGATGTCACCTGGCAAGACGCAGTAGGTTCACAGTCGGAGAGAGGAAGAGAGAAGGAGAAGAAGCAAAGAACACTTGGAAGGAGCGGCCACTGACAAAGAGGGAATCTCAGGAGAAGACTGGGTCCTGGGAGCCCTGAGAAGAAAGCCTTTCAAGGTGGACAGAGCCCCAGATATTCCAAGTAAGAGAGGGCTGGGAAATGATCACTAGATTTTTGCAATGTTAAGATCATGGATTTGTGACTTTCACAGGGTGGGTGTCTATGTAGGTTGGAAGTGAGGCTTGATTGGGGTAAATTAAAGAGAGAATGTGCAGGAAAAAAAGATCACCACACAGCAAAGATAAAGAACCTTTTAAAAGAGTTTTCCTATAAAAGAAATGTTAAAAATGGGGTGATAGCAAAAGAGTCTTGTGATATTCAATGGAGTTTTGTTTTTTCCTCCCAAACCTGGTAATAATTAGTTTGTTTATATGGTGGATGGAAATGACAGAGGAGACTAATATAACCAATCATATTAGTTATATTAAATGACAGTTAAAACTAATTATTTGAATCCTACAAATTTGAAGTTGCGATTTTTAAAATATAATTGTTAGCTTATTCAAATATAAATAATTGTTTCATATGCCTAAGCAATTTAGTTGAAATCTGGTCTATACTCCTGGACTGTGTGAGCACTTTAAAAAACTGGACACAATGTCCAAACCATACAATTCACTCTTCTAAAGTATAAAATTCAGTAGTTTGTTAGCATATTCACAATGCTGTACAGCCACCCCACTATCTAATTCCAGAGCATTTCATCACTCTAAAAGGAGTCTATTAGCAGACACTTTCCATCCCGCCCCACACTATTTCCTGACAACCTGTAATTGATTTTGTATCTCTACAAATTTGCCCGTGCTGACTGTTTCATTTAAGTGGATGATATAATTTATGACCTCTTGTACCGGGATTCTTTCACTTTGCAACTTTTCAAGATTCATCCATGCTGAACACGAGTTAGTATTTTATTCCTCTTCATGACTAGGTAACATTCCACTGTATACCATGCTTTGTTCGTCCATTCATCAGTTGATGGACATTTGGGTGTTTCTACCTTGTGGCCATTATGAGTAACATTGCTACACTCACCTGAAAAGTATTTTGTGTGGAGCTAGGTTGTCATTTCTCTTGCATATGCGATCTGAAAGGCCTGGCTGAGCCATAGGGCTTCTCAGGTGGCTCAGTTGGTAAAGAATCTGCCTGCAATATAGGAGACTGGGGTTAAATTCCTGGGTGGGGAAGATCTCCTGGAGAAGGAAATGGCAGTACTCTTGCCTGGAGAAATTCATGGACAGAGGAGCCTGGTGGGCTTTAGTCCATGGGGTCACAAGAGTCGGACACAACTCCTTATATGGCAACTCTATGTTTAACTTTTAGAAACAGTTTTTTCAGCCTCTTTTGAGATGGTAATATGGTTTTTGTCCCTTATTCTATTGACATGTTACATTGATTGTTTTTAATAAATCTAATCAACCTCACAATTCTGATACAAATTCTGCTGAGTCGTGGTGTATAATCCTTACCTTGCCTGATTCAGATTGTGGGAGTTTTGTTTAAGATTTTTTCCCCTGTATTCATAAAGGATATTAGTAGCTTTCTTGGGATTCCCCTGTGTGGCTCAGGCATCAAGGTGTGGTTTTGTGGAAACTTGGAGGGTATAGCTATATTTCAGGTATTTTTTGATGCAATTACAATCTGTATCAACTGACTTTAAAGAAGCAAGATGATCCTTGATAAACCAATTAGCCTGATCTAATTAACAAAGGCTTTAAGAGTTGAGTTGAGGTTTCCCTAAAGAGAATACATTCTGTCTGTGGAGAGTAGCATCCTTGGTACCAAACAATGCCAGTCTGCCTTTTCTGAGGTTGCCCCAAGGATCTCAGGCTTGCCTAGACCGTTCCCTCAGTCGTGTAAGCCAATTCCTTGTGAGAAATCTCATAATACACATCTCCTATGGTTTCGGTTTCTGTAGTAGGACCCTAACTGATAACACAGGATAATGAATACTGGCCTCTTAGAGTGAGCTGGAAGTCTTTCTTGCTCTTCTGTACTTGGGGAGAGTTTGTGAAAGGTTTAACTATTATTTGAATGTTAGTAGAATTTCCCAGGGAAGCCCTCTGATTATGTGAATAATCATCGGGTCTGTTTTTCAATTTAAGAAACTTATTCTACTCTGTTAATCTGATTTATCTCAAATATAGCTGGGATGTCATTTCATGTTGGTGTGTATTGTCCTACTTCACACATATTTTTTTTCGGTTCAGTCCAGTCGCTCAGTTGTGTCCGACTCTTTGCGACCCCATGAATAGCAAGCCAGGCCTCCCGGTTCATCACCAACTCCTGGAGTCCACCCAACCACATGTCCATCGAGTCGGTGATGCCATCCAGTCCTCTCATCCTCTGTCATCCCCTTCTCCTCCTGCCCACAATCCTTCCCAACATTTGGGTCTTTTCCAATGAGTTAACTCTTCGCACGAGGTGGCCAAAGTACTGGAGTTTCAGGTTTTTTGGGTTTTTTTTTTCCCACTGCATGTTATTCCACCGTATAATACTGAGGGCTTTTAGTTTGGCAGAGCTGAGTCTGGATCCTAACCACAAATCTTACCAGCAGTGTGAGTTTGAACTGCTCTTTTTCTTATTTTTCAGGAGCTGGGATAAACTGCGGATCAACCCGCAACTGAGGAGCTTGTGTGCTCCGTGTGGTCCTCCTGTTCCCCAAAGGCCACATCCCTGTAAGTCACCAAGCCTTTTGTTTTTGGTTCTCTTCTGTCTCCCCTCATGTAAGCCTTCATCTTTGAAAATCTGCTGAAGAAAGTGAATGAAACACTCGCTCAGTCCTCTATTCCCCCTCACTTCCCACTCCCTAAAGCCCACACCCACTGCCAGCCTAACGAACACCTGCCCACCTAGTGCCCCTTGTCCCCGGTGGCTCCTCTCTAGCCATTCTCCCTTGACAGGCACAATCTTTTTCAAAGAAAACCATTTTCTGTTACTTTTCCATGCAAACTTACCTTTGTTTTTAGTGAAAAACCTAAACCTTTCACTGTACATACAGACAATTGCCTGGTACACAGAAAAGTGCTCAAAGTATAGTGAAGTGAATAAATATGTAATACGAAGAAAACAAAAATAACAAAATTGATTTTAAAAGTCCAAATTGAATGGACGATTCATTGAAAGAAAAGGTATAGCAATAGTATAAAAAATAAGAACTATTTGAGCATAGTAACTAGTTTTGAGTCAAAGTTGATTAAGGATTACTGATTACTCTCTAGAGTGTCAGAGCTAAAAGACACAGGTGATTAATCTTTGAGAGAGTATATTAGTTGTCTGGAGAAAGTAAAGTTTTTCCAAATTTTTGAAAATAGTAATTTTATCGGAGTATAAATTTAACACGTGATCATTATAGAGAAGCATCTCAACTGGCCAATGAAATGACCTCTGGAACATCAGACTGCAATTCCAAGAGTAGACAGAAGAAACTTGCCCTCCTATGATCTAATCAGTAAATTCATATTCCTATCAAGAAACATCCATCTGGTGACTCTGTGATAGTCCAGTGGCTAAGACTCTGTGCTCCCAACTCAGGGGGCCAGGGTTCATTACCTGGGTAGGGAACTAGGTCCTGCATGCCCCAACTAAGACCCGGTACAGCCAAATAGAAAAACTAATAAACACTTTTGAAAAAAGAAACATCAGTTTTACATACCAAAGCCTTGAAAAGAAGAGAGAGGTGGCCATAATCCTGTTATCCCTTCCTAAACAGGCAGCTTCGGAAGAGTCCAGTGGGGGCCATGCCTGGCGCCACCAGGAGCATGGACCAGGATGACTTCGGGAGCCCTGCCGAGTGGGGTGACCAGCAGCCAGAAGATGGTGTGCTGGGAGAAGAAGACGCTCAGGTCCAGCAAGAATGCCTGCGGAAATTTTCTACCCCAGATTATATCATGGAACCCTCTGTCTTCAACACTTTGATGAGATATTTCCAGGCAGGAGGATCTCCAGAGGAGGTGATCCACCTCTTATCAGACAACTACACAGCTGTGGCCCAGACCATCAACCTGCTGGCCCAGTGGCTCATTCAGACCGGGGTGGAACCAGTGCAGGTTCAGGAAACTGTGGAAAACCACTTGAAGAACTTAGTGATGCAACACTTTGACCCCCGCAAAGCAGATTCTATCTTTACAAACGAAGGGGCGACCCCCGCCTGGCTGGAACAAATGATTGCACATCCCACCTGGAGGGATCTTGTTTACCGGCTGATGGAAGTGCACCCAGACTGTCTGATGCTGAAATTCACGGTCAAGCTCATTTCTGATGCAGGATACCAAGGCGAGATCACTGGTGTGGTGGCAGCCTGCCAGCAGCTGGAAGTGTTCTCTAGAGTTCTCGGGAGCTCTCTAGCTACCATTTTGGATGGAGGAGAAGCCCACCTTGCAGAAAATCTGCCTCAGTTTTCTAAGATGGTGTGCCACGGGGAGCACACGTATCTGCTGGCTCAGGTCCTGATGGCCGTGCTGGCCCAGGAAGGCCAGCGGGGTGGGGCAGTGCGCAGGGTCGCACAGGAGGTCCAGCGCTTTGCCCAGGAGAGTGGCCACGATGCCAGTCGCATCCCACTTGCCCTGGGCAGAGCTGCCTCCTACCCCAGGCTGTGCCAGGCCTTGGGGGCCATGCTGTCCAAGGGGGCCCTGAATCCAGCTGACATCACCGTTCTCTACAACCTATTTGTTACCAGCAAGGACCCGCCTCCTGTCGAGCTCATCCGGGTGCCCGCCTTCCTGGACCTGTTCATGCAATCGCTCTTTAAACCCGGGGCCAGGATTAACCCAGACCACAAGCACAAGTATATCCATCTCTTGGCCTACGCGGCCAGTGTGGTGGAGATCTGGAAGAAGAACAAACGCCTGAGCATCAGTCAAGATGAGCTGACGGCAACGGCGAAGGCTATTGAAACTGTTCACAGTTTGTGCTGTGCTGAGAACACAGGGGCAAGCGAGCTCCTGGCCGAACTGGGCACCCTCTATAGGTGCATCAGATTTCCAGTGGTGGCGGTGGGTGTGCTGACGTGGGTGGACTGGACCGTGTCGAAGCCCACGTTCTTTGAACAGCACACCCACCCCACTCTGGTGCCCCTGGCCCTGCTGGACGAGGTCAGCACCTACCATCCCCTCCTGCACCCCCATGTCTTGCAACTTCTGATCAAGCTCTTGGAGACCAAGTACCCTGAGCTAGATGCCATGAAGCAGCTTGAGGTGAAGAAGACCCTCCTGGACAGGATGGTGCACCTGCTGAGTCGCGGCCATGTGCTCCCCGTGGTTGCCTACATCCGCAGGTGTCTGGAGAAGCTGGACACTGACCTGTCTCTCATCCGCTACTTTGTGACCGAGGTGCTGGATATGATCATCCCTCCCTACACCTCTGACTTTGTGAGGCTTTTCCTGCCCATCCTGGAAAACGACAGCATTGCTAGCACCCTGAAAAGGGTGGGTGAACATGACCCTGTGATGGAGTTCATAGCTCACTGCCAGTCTAACTTCATGCTGCTGGACTGAGTCAGAGCAACCCCAAACCCACAGCAGAACATTCCAGCAGACCCACTGTGGAGAATCCTTTTGCAGAAGCTACTGGTGAAGAGAGGCCCAGTCAACACCTTGAAAACGGGTTCTAGTAGCAGGAGGTAGAGAACTTTTGTTAGAAAAAAAAAAAAAGGAATGTTAGCAATCTTAACAAAGTTAACTTAGCTTTTTTCACAAGACCTGATTGTTTACTCCATATTACTGTAATTGCTTTAATTTTCCAAGAACAAATAAAAGTCTTTGTACAGTTGGAAAGTGTACATTCTGGTGTTGGCTTTCTACTGTGTAAATAAAGCACTTGGGTCCATAAAATAAATAACAAATAAAAAGTCAAACGACTTTTCAAGTTTTCAAGAAACACTGTCACCCCAGATTCAAGAGGCAGGATTAAATGTAAGTCCACCACCAGCATCAGAAACTCTACATGTAAAACTGAGCACATGCCATTGAACCCACTAATGCACCCAGACACTCAAGTCTCCGGGCAGGTAAACAAAGATTTTCAAGGAAGCATTTACTGTCTCTATTGTGAATTATCAGAAGACAATTATGACTCTATTTAATAACTGGAAAGATAATGTGGGAAAACAATGCTTTCAAATACATGGAAATTAGAGTCATTTTGACCAGTCCTGTGCTGGGATAGTGATCATCAAAACTTTAGTAATACAAATTCTTTGTACTTTACATTCTTTACCTGTTGATTTTTGTCATAAGCATTATTACTTGGCAACATGTATATCATAAGTAATACTCATTTTATTCTCTATATTTTGAACGAAATCAGAACAATGAAGTTCAAGTTACAAATTCACTAACTTTGATGTCTTTTTTTTCAACTTAGAGACATTGTAAGAAATAGAAAATTCAGTATTTACTTATAAGAGAATTTGAATGTGTTTCTACACCTTTAAGTAGCTTGGACTCTCACAAACAAGGTATAAGAGGTGTGGCCTCAGGAATTCCTTGGGAGCCTAGTGGTTAGGACTCCCTTCTCTTACTGGCAAGGCCACAGGTCCAATCTCTGGTCAGAGAACTAAGATTCGGCAAGTCACTTGGTGCAGACAGGAAAATAAATTACTTAAGATGGCACTAGTGGTAATGCAGGAGACATAAGAGACGTGGGTTTGATCCCTCGGTTGGGAAGATCCCCTGGAGAAGGAAATGCCAACCCACTCCAGTATTCTTGCCTGGAGAATCCCATGGACAGAGGAGCCTGGCAAGCTACAGTGCATAGGGTCACACAGAGTCAGACACTACTGGGGCAACTTAGCACACAATTTTAAAAACATGCCATCTCAAAAGATTTATGTTTTCAAGTAATTTTTATGAATATATTAAATCTAATCAAAGTAAAATGAGGGGACTTCCCTGGTGGCACAGTGAATAAGGAAAAGAATCTGCCAATGCAGGGAACACATTCTATCCCCAGGAGGCTACCACATGCTGTGGAGCCACTAAGTCCGTGTACTACAACTACTGAGCCTACAAAAAATGTGCAGCTTGTAGAGAATTACATGTCAGTAAAAAAAAAAAAAAAGAGGTGAGTCTAAAGCAGAAGTCGTATAACATTACCAACACATGCTGTTACCTACACATTTCATCAGCTCATCTGTATGTCTCCTTTATCTTAGTCTGTTTCTCCAACCATCTTCCTGAATTTCCTTTATCCTTCCCTCAGTTTTATAGCTTTTTAAATCACATATTTATGCACCCTTCAATAATATTATTTGATTTTTGAAGATTATGTATTTCAAGACTTGCTCTTTTTACCCAAAATGATGCTTCTAAAATCAACCGAGTCCTTGAAAGTGAGAGTCGCTCAGTCATATCCAACTCTGTGACCCCATGCCAGGCTCCTCTGTCCATGGGGCTTCTCCAGGCAAGAATACTGGAGTGGGTAACTGTTGCCTTCTCCAGGGGATCTTCCTGATCCAGGGATTGAACTGGGGTCTCCTGTACTGCTGCTCAGCTTTAGCAGCTGAGCTACCAGGGAAGCCCCAACCAAGGACCCGAATTAACTTTAAATCATTAACTTCTTTTTGACTATATTATTCCCCCTTCTGATGTTTCAGACCATGAATGCTACCATATTCTTCCTCATGTCTCCTGATACACGTATGGAAGAAGGTCTCCATGTGTATATGAAGGATAAGAGAATGTATAATCTTACAAGACAGTGAAAACTTGTTTGACAAAGGATTTTCTTGATGGCCCAATATTAATACCTGCACTCCTAGTGCAGGGGGCCTGAGTTTGATCCCTGGTCAGGGAACCAGATCACCCATGCCACAGCTAAAGACCCACTGCATGCGTGGGTGCTAAGTCACTTCAGTCACGTCCAACTCCACGTGACCTTATGGACCGTAGCCCGCCAGGCTCCTCTGTCCATGGGATTCTCCAGGCAAGAAGATTGGAGTGGGTGGCCATTTCCTCCTCCAGGGGATCTTCCCAACCCAGGGGTTCGAACCTGCGTCTCCTACATCTCCTGCATTTTTCAGGGGGTGGAGAGGGGACTCTACCACTAGTGCCACCTGGGAAGCCCAAGGACCTGCTACAACCAAGTAAAAAAAAATTTATTTTAAAGAAAAATAACTCTCTCCTTTACTTAATGTGAAGCACAGGAGACAATTGTTTAAAAAAAAATTGTTTGCCAAACAAGTTGAATCAATTGACACTCCCACCAAAAACACACGAGAGTTCTTGTTAATCTACAGCTCTCTAACGGGCAGCACTCTTCGACTTCTTCATTTCTGCCTATCAAGTGGGTATAACATGGCAGCTCCTTCTTGTCTTCATCTTCATTTTTACTAAGGTTGGAATTCTTTTCAAAATATTAGCCATTCAGGTATTCTTCTGACTCCTAGGCCTCACGCACACATCTTTTACACATTTTTTAATAAGGATTGTTTTCCTTATTGATTTCTGGGAATCTTGTCTCAGACATTACAAATTTGTCAATATATTTTCTGCAGATTCATGACTTTTCTTTCCACTTCATTCCTGGGATCTTTGATGAATACCAGTTTTCAATTTTTATATAAAATTGATGAATCTTTTCCAGAAGCATTTATTATATAACTCATTACTTGCCACACTGGTCTGTAATTCTCCATTATCATACATTAAGATTAGATTATACACTTGGGTCTGTTTGTAGACATACTTATGGATTATAAATTTTTGTAAATACTGTATCATAATAGAAATAATTTTTTATATATCTCCTTATTTAAGGTTTTGTTTCTCTGCATCTTGATTAAATTAAATATATTTCATATGCCTGATGGAAATGTATTGTTTGGGGGTTTTTTATTGTTGTTTATACACTTTACCCACTTTACCACTGGGGTTCATTCTTGTGGTCCACTGATATCCAAGACAGGAAAGACAGCTACCTTAGTTCTAGGCACTGTCATCTCTGTAACCTTTGCAACAAGCAAATTCAGTTCAGTTCAGTTCAGTCGCTCAGTCGTGTCCGACTTTCTGCGACCCCATGAATCGCAGCATGCCAGGCCTCCCTGTCTATCGCCATCTCCCAGAGTTCACTCAAACACACGTCCATCAAGTTGGTGATGCCATCCAGCCATCTCATCCTCTGTCATCCCCTTTTCCTCTTGCCCCCAATCCCTCCCAGCATCAGAGTCATTTCTAATGAGTCAACTCTTCGCATGAGGTGGCCAAAGTATTGGAGTTTCAGCTTTAGGATCATTCCTTCCAAAGAATACCCAGGGTTGATCTCCTTTAGAATGGACTGGTTGAATCTCCTTGCAATCCAAGGGACTCTCAAGAGTCTTCTCCAACACCACAGTTCAAAAGCATCCATTCTTTGGTGCTCAGCTTTCTTCACAGTCCAACTCTC
Source organism: Capra hircus (assembly GCF_001704415.2). Lineage (NCBI taxonomy): Eukaryota > Metazoa > Chordata > Mammalia > Artiodactyla > Bovidae > Capra > Capra hircus. The sequence continues at coordinate 99,904,437 of NC_030812.1, read as the reverse complement.
ACATCCATACATGACCACTGGAAAAACCATAGCCTTGACTAGATGGACCTTTGTTGGCAAAGTAATGTCTCTGCTTTTCAATATACTATCTAGGTTGGTCATAACTTTTCTTCCAAGGAGTAAGCATCTTTTAATTTCATGGCTGCAATCACCATCTGCAGTGATTTTGGACACTGTTTCCACTATTTCCCCATCTATTTGCCATGAAGTAATGGGACCAGATGCCATGATCTTCGTTTTCTGAATGCTGAGCTTTAAGCCAACTTTTTCACTCTCCTCTTTCACTTTCATCAAGAGGCTTTTTAGTTCCTCTTCACTTTCTGCCATAAGGGTGGTGTCATCTGCATATCTGAGGTTATTGATTTTTCTCCTGGCAATCTTGATTCCAGCTGTGTTTCTTCCAGTCCAGCGTTTCTCATGATGTACACTGCATATACGTTAAATAAGCAGGGTGACAATATACAGTCTTGACGTACTCCTTTTCCTATTTGGAACCGGTCTGTTGTTCCATGTTCAGTTCTAACTGTTGCTTCCTGACCTGCATATAGGTTTCTCAAGAGGCAGGTCAGGTGGTCTGGTATTCCCATCTCTTTCAGCATTTTCCACAGTTTATTGTGATCCACACCATCAAAGGCTTTGGCATAGTCAATAAAGCAGAAATAGATGTTTTTCTGGAACTCTCTTGCTTTTTCGATGATCCAGCGGATGTTGGCAATTTGATCAGTGGTTCCTCTGCCTTTTCTAAAACCAGCTTGAACATCTGGAAGTTCACAGTTCACGTATTGCTGAAGCCTGACTTGGAGAATTTGGTCCCTTAATCTGCTTCATCCAATCTGTCTTCACCACAGTTTACCTCATCATTTACAAACCATCAGGGATGCCCAATAGCCTTAAATATTTAGCTCAGTTGGTAAAGAATCTGCCTGCAATGCAAGAGACCCCGATTTGATTCCAGGATCAGGAAGATCCCCTGGGGAAGGGATAGGCTATCCACTCCAGTATTCTCAGGCTTCCGTTATGGTTCAGCTGGTAAAGAATCTGCCTGCAATTTGGGAGACCTGAGTTCGATCCCTGGGTTGGGAAGATCCCCTGGAGAAGGAAAGGCTACCCACTCCAGTATTTTGGCCTGGAGAATTCCACGGACTGTATAGTCCATGGGGTGGCAAAGAGTCACATGCCACTTTCACTTTCTTTCTTTTCATATAATCCTTAGCCTGAATTGGAACATCTTCAGGTTCCTGGCTGGTCTCCAGCTTTGAAGAGTTCTCATCAGTTCTCTAATTTAAATTTTTCTTGATCACAGCCCAAGTTCAAACTTCCTGAAAGAGTCTATTAATGCTCACATTCTAATCCCAAATCCTTAACTGTCATCTCCATGCACTGCCTACTACAGTCTCATTTCTGGTCACTGCCTTGTCAATAAAAGTACTTGAAATCAGAAGAGAGTAAGAGAACAAGTCTTGCATTTCTCTGGAGATAAAACTTTGTAGGTAGAACGAACAGCAAGTGCAGAGGCTTCAGTTGGGCCCCACACTGGCTTGTTAACCGAAAAGCAAGGCAACTGAGGGATGGAGCAAAGTGAGTGCAGGAAAGTGCTTTTTCTTTTTTTCTAAGAACTTGCAGTTCTTTCTTTCTTGCACGCTAGCTTTTTCTAGTTTTGTCGATCAGGGGCTACTCTCCAGTTGCAATGAGTGGGTTTTCATTGCAGGGGCTTCTCTTGTGGAGGACGGGTTCTACAACACCTGGGCTTCAGTAGTTGTGGCACACAGGGGCAGTTCCCCGAGGCAAGAGAAATCCTCTGGACCAGGGAGTGAACCCATGTCTTCATTAGCAGGCAGATTCTTAACCACTAGGCCACCAGGGAAATACAAGAAAGGGTTAACAGAAGTCAGAAACCTAGCAAGGGACCAAGCCAAATTTTTTTTTTTTTTTTTTTTTTTTAAAGATTGATTTTGGCCCAAGAGAAAAGACAGCAATTGCAGAAGCTGAGGTTCTTGACTCAATCAACTGGATCAATGGAACTGCCTTCACTTAAACAGGGAGGCCTCAGAGAGGGTTAGGGGTCAATTTGGGGCTTCGAGGTTGAGGTTGGGAGTTTTAAGTTTGACTTATGACTAATGAGACATCCAAGCAGAGATACGGAGCTGGAATTTTGGATATACAAGCCTGGAGATTCAAATCCTAACCTAATCACCGTCTGGGTGGTAACAATGTCATTATGATTAGATTTCCATGCTTGGACAGTATATATAGGAACTCAGAGCTCTAGAGACATAGACTTGAGAGTCTCAGTAGGTCCACAGTCTGGAAGACAAGGAGAGAAAAAGGAAAAAGTAAAGAAACTTGAAAGGAGCATCACTAACATACACAGAATCTCAGGAGAGGATTGAGAGGATTGAAGATTCTGAGAGCTCTGAGAGAAAAGCCTTTCAAGATGGACAGAGCTCCAAATACTCCAAGTAAGAGAGGGCTGGGAATTGATCACTGGATTTTTGCAATGCTAAGATCATTGATTGGTGGATTTGACAAGAGAAATGTCTGTGGAGTTGGATGTAAAAGACTGACTGGAGTCAATTCAAGAGACAATGACCAGGAAATATATCACCAACATGCAAACACAAACAGGACTCTTTAAAAGCAGTTTTCTTGTACAAGAAAATAAACACACAGTTGCAATAGAGATTTGGGGGCTCTAGGGCATGGGTACAATAGTTGATGTGCATGGGCTTGGTTGCCCTGACGGCATATGTATTCTTCTCAGAGCAGGAATCAAACCCATGCCCCTTCCATTGGCAGGCAGATTCTTAACCACTGGACCACCAGGGAAGTCCCATAAGAGCTTTTAAAAAATAATAATAATTTTATTTACTTTTGGCTGTTCTGGGTCTTGGTTGCTGTGCCGGTGATTTTTCTGTAGTTGTGGCAGGCAGGGGCTACACTTCACTGCAGCAAGTGGGTTCTCACTGTGGTGCCTTTTCTTGTTTCGCAGCACAGGCTCTAGGACACATGGGCTTCATTAGCTGTGGCACGTGGGCTCAGTAGCTGCAGCTCCTGGGCTCTAGAGCAGAGGCTCAATATTGTGACATGGGCTTTGTTGCTCCAAAGCATGTGGGATCTTCCTGGATCAGGGACTGAACCTATGTCCCCTGCACTGGCAGGCAGGTTCTGTACGAATGAGCCACCAGGGAAGCCCCCAGAAGAGCTTTTGAATGTGTTTCTATAACAAACTCTTTCTCTGGGTTTTTCTTAGGTCAATCTGACTATTTGATTTCTGAAAGTCAAGGACAGCATCTAGTACAGAAGACCCAAAGGAAGGTCCCAATCATGGACCTATGTCAACAAGGGCTGGAAATGGGTGACAACTTCACAAAATCAGAAAGCTGGAGTAAGTAGGAATTCAATGGAAATCAAATAATAAGCAAATGCACGGCCTCTTGTCTTTCACTCCATTCGTAACTGTTGTGGCGTGCCTACATGCTAAATCACTTCAGTCATGTCTGACCCCGTGGACTGCAGCCCACAGGTTCCTCTGTCCATGCGACTGTCCAGGTAAGAATACTGGAGTGGGTTGCCATTCCCTCCTCTAGGGGATCTTCCTGACCCAGGGGTTGAGCCGGAGTCTCTTATGTCTTCTGCAATGGCAGATAGGGTTTTTACCACTGTGTCACCTGGGAAGTCTAGTTGTGGCGCCAAAAACCGAATCACAGAAGCTCATTCCTAATGGGCTCTTAATTTTCAGGCCACCTGGATGCATCTAGGTCACAGAATAACTGGACAGTCCTAAGTACAACATATATTACAGATGCTGTATAACATTACTGATCTAGGTATAATATTATTAATGTATTTCATCAGCTTTTCTGTAAGCCTCTTCTATCCTACTGTGTTCTTCCAATCATCTTCTGAAACTCCTTTATCATTTGCTTAGTTTTATATTTTTTACCACATACGTATGTACCCTTCAATAATATTATTTGGCTTTTGAATACTATTTACTTTGGAGAATTGTTCTTTTTTGGTTTATTTTTAATTGGAGGATATGCGACTTGTTCTTTTTATTCAGAATTATAATTCTAAAGTTCACCAAATTCTCAGATTACCTTTACTCATTAACTTCATTCTGATAATGCTGTTCAGTTATTAAGTTGTGTCCGACTCTTTGAGACCCCTATGGACTGCAACACACCAGGCTTCCCTGTCCTTCACTATCTCTCAGAGTTTGCTCAAACTCATGTTCATCAAGTCGGTGATGCCATCCAACCATCTCAACCTCTGTCATCCCCTTCTCCTCCTGCCCTCAGTCTTTGCCAGCATCAGGGTCTTTTCCAATGAGTCAGCTCTTCCCATCAGGTGGCCAAAATACTGTCATTCTGACTATAGACATTGAGTTATTTCCTCTTCTGATGTTTCAGATCATGAACGCTACCAGATTTTTATTTGTGTCTCCTCTTCAACATATACAAGTAAGTCTCTAGGGTTAAATCAAGGATAAGAGAATCTATAATTTTACAAAACAGTGCAAAATTGTTTCCCAAAGGTGTTCAATCAACTCACACTTCTAACAAAAATACCTGCAAGTTCTTGTCAACCTACCGCTGTTTCATATTTGGTATTACTTGATTTCTTCATTTCTGTGTATCAAGTAACTATAAAAAGGCAGCTCATTCTTATCTTCATCTTGATTATTCTTTTCAAAATATTAGCCATTCAGATCTACTTCTGACTCCCAGCCCTCGCACACACACAGCTTTTGTTTTCTCTCTTGGGTTTTTTTTTTCCTTATAGACTTATGGGAACTCTTTGCTCTAGATACCAAAAACTTGTCAGTTTTCTGTTACATATATTTTCTGCCAATTTATGGCTTTTCTCTCCACTTTATTCATGAAATCTTTGGTGAACAGCAGTTGTCAATTTTTATATAAATTTGGTCAGTATTATCTAGCAGCACTGATTAAATAGTTCATTACTTCCCCCCACTGATCAGAAATTCTCCATTATCATACAATAATTTTTGATTATCTACTAGGGTTTAATTTTAGCCCCCCTTTCCTTTTCAGTGGTGAACTTGTCCATTTGTATAATCATTCTTTTCTGTTTCGATAACTATTGCTGTTTATTATGTTCCTAATTAAACTCTTCTGATGTGTCTTGGTTACTTTTAAATTCCTGATTTGGTTTCTTAAATAGTGTAAGTGATGGAATCACATAATATATAGTTTAAGCCAGAGTACTTTAAGGTAAAAGTAGTGATATTAGTAATTATGCCAGGACATGAACATAAGCCAGGAGGATGCTGGGAAAAGTGAAATATAAGGACAAATTTCTAAAAATTAGCAAAATTTTCTGAAATAGAAATAGAAAGCCTGTATAGTCCTTAACCTGCCTGCTGATGCAGCAGAACTAAAAGAGGCAGCTTTGATCCCTGGGTCAGGAAGATCCCCTGAAGAGCACGGCAACCCACTCTGGTTTGTTTGTTTGTTTTTTAATCCCAGTATTCTTGCCTGGAGAATTCTATGGACAGAGGAGCCTGGAGATCTATGGTCCATAGGATCTAAAAGAGTCAGACAGAATTGAAGTGATTTAGCATGCATAGTCCTTTAAGGAAGATCAATCATAGCTAATTTCTTTTCAAGTTTACTTATTTTTGAGTACTTAACATCACAAACAGATGTTTCAACTTCAATAAATAGCCTTTCCTTAGGAAGTATTTATTTATCACTACTTAACATTCAAAAGAAAAATTTTTTCAGACCATTCTTTTCATGAAAATCTTCACTGGTTTAGACAATTTGACTTTTCCTTTCCTCTGCTTCCCAACAAGGTCTGACACTGCTATGTTATGAAAGTCAGATATATTCTCACACTGAAGAATACTATGATCTGGATGTCCAGTTTAGCTGCAACTTGATTTTATTCCATAGATTTTGATGCACAGAAACAACCAGCGATGCCCTGTGATCAAAATCATCTTGAAGTTGAAAGGAAGACGAAGAGAAAGAGAGAAGGAGGAGGAGAAAAGGAAGAAGTCATGGAAGAAAACTTGGAAAAGGAACAGGATGAGGAGGACAAGAAAGAAAAGAAAAATAAGAAACGATACCAGAAGAAAAACTTTGTCAGCAGACCCCTTATGGACACTCTCTGGGCAATGTTTAAATTTAAAAAAATTCCCACATTTCAGGATATTTCATCACTTGCGTCTGAATTTGGCATGACACAGACTCAGGTATGACGACATATTTGTTTACTGACAAAGTCCCTGGTATACAACTCTTACCCATATAAACCATTATCCTTATTTTTGGATGAATCGCCTCTCAATATTTTTTTTTTTTTTGCAGATAAACCAATGGTTTTATAAAAAGAGGAAGACATACAAAAAAGAAATACACTGGAGGGAATATAAAAACAGAAGAGGTGAGGATGTTTGACATGTAGAACATAAAATGGAAAAAATACATTGACCTCTGGAGACACACTGTGTTCCCACAGTTGTTGAATATCCCATCAACGTTCTGTCCTATTTTTCAGTCCCCTCGACACAGATAAATACACCTGTGGTCATGCCACCATTTTTCACGTAATCATAGTACCAGACACAGAATGGCAGCCATTAGATTTTTACTAGACTGAATGATTTTGTCTTTTCTTTGTTTCTTAGATGTTGAATACATTTGGTGCTCATCTTTCCTCTCTGTTGTCTGGAAAAAGCTCATATGATGGGAAGGAAGATAAAGATAAAAACACCAACACTTTTAATGTATATATTATTTGTATATATTATTTATGGATATTTATGTACAAATCTTTAATATTACCTCATTGATTGTCATTCTAGACAAAATGAGGAAACTGAATTGTTAGGAAAGAATGTGAGGACTTTCTTGATGTGCAGTGGATAAGAACCCACCTGCCAATGCAGGGGAAAAGGGTCCATCGCTGGTCTGGAAGGATTCCACATGCCAAGGAGCAACTAAGCCGGTGAGCCACAACTACTGAGCCAGGGCTCTAGAGCCTGACAGTTGCAACTGCTGAGCCCGGGCACCACAAGGACTGAAGCCTGCCCACCTTAGAGCCAGTACACCGCAACTACTGAGCCTGCGTGCTGCAACCACTGAAGTCTGTGGGCCTGGAGCTGTGCCCTGCAACAAGAGAGGCCACCGCAGTAAGAAGCCCAGGCACAACTAGAGAGTAACCCTGCCCTCCAAACCCAGGGAAAGCCTGCCGGCAGCACTGAAGACCCAGTCCAAGTGAAAACAATTAAACTTTTGAATTAAAAATAAAAAATGTGATTTCATCAACAAGTACCAGTTCCTAAATGTCTAAGCCTAATTTGTAATTTCACCTCTTTGGCAGAAATGCTCTGTGTTTTAAATTTTACTTGATCACAAGTTCAAACAAAATTTCCCAGAACCTTCCATGAACGCTCAAGTTCTAAATCACAATTTCTAATAGTTTTCTCAGGTACAGATTTAAATCTTACTTCTGGACACTGCTTTGTCAACAAATATACTTAGAGAAAAACTGGAGGAAGGTGAGAAAAATAATCTGATAGAAAACAAACTTATATAGTTACCAAATGGTAAAGAGGGTGGGAGAGGGATAAAAGGAGCTTGGAATTAGCAGATGCAAACTACTAGAAATGAAATGAATAAACGAGAAGGTCCTACTGTAGAGCACAGGGAACTATATTATATTCAGTATTACAGGTTATATTCAGTCACCTATAATAAACCATAGTAGAAAAGAGTATGAAAAAGTATATATATATATATATATATAAACACATTCAGCTATATAGCTATATGATTCAGCTATACATATATATACACACACATGTATAACTGAATCACTTTGCTGCTGGGCTGGAGGAAGCACAAGCTGGAATCAAGATTGCCAGGAGAAATATCAATAACCTCAGATATGCAGATGACACCACTCTTATGGAAGAAAGTGAAGAAACACTAAAGAGCCTCTTGATGAAAGTGAAAGAGGCGAGTGAAAAAGTTGGTTTAAAGCGCAACATTCAGAAAAAAGATAGTGGCATCTGGTCCCATCACTTCATGGTAAATAGATGGGGAAACAGTGGAAACAGTGGCTGACTTTATTTTTTGGGGCTCCAAAATCACTGCAGATGGTGATTGCAGCCATGAAATTCAAAGACGCTTACTCCTTGGAAGGAAAGTTATGACCAACCTAGACCGCATATTCAAAAGCAGAGACATTACTTTGCCAACAAAGGTCCGTCTAGTCAAGGCTATGGTTTTTCCAGTGGTCATGTATGGATGTGAGAGTTGGACTGTGAAGAAAGCTGAGTGCCGAAGAGTTAATTCTTTTGAGCTGTGGTGTTAGAGAAGACTCTTGAGAGTCCCTTGGACTGCACGGAGATCCAAGCAGTCCATCCTAAAGGAAATCAGTCCTTGGTGTTCATTGGAAGGACTGATGCTGAAGCTGAAACTCCAATATTTTGGCCACCTCATGCAAAGAGCATTGGAAACGACTCTGATGCTGGGAGGGATTAGAGGCAGGAGGAGAAGGGGCAGACAGAGGATGAGATGGCTGGATGGCATCACCGACTCAATGGACATGGGTTTGTGTGGACTCCGGGAGTTGGTGATGGACAGGAAGGCCTAGCATGCTGCGGTTCATTGGGTCACAGAGTCAGACACAACTGAATGACTGAACTGAACTGAACTTGCTGTACAACAGAAACACAACAGTGTAAATCAACTATATTTCAATTTAAAAAATACTTTTGGAAAATAAGTCTTGGGAATTCCCTGGCAGTCTAAGAGTTAGAACTCAGCAGTTGCACTGTCAGAGAACTGAGATCCTGCAAGCCACGGGGCATGACAAAATTTGAAAAAAAAAAAAGGAAAAAAAGAAAAAAGACTCTTGCTTTTATATGGAAATATAAATTTCTAGGCACAGCAAACAGCAAGTGCAAAGGCTGAAATTGCAACCATGCTAGGTTCATTTACTGAAAAGCAAGCCAAGCAGAAGGGATGGAGGTAAATGAGAGGGGACGTGTTAAGGCATAAGAAATGGAGCAAGGGGCCAAATCCTTTAGAAGTTTGCAAAATCTCTGGCTTTTCCTCTGTGAGATATTGAAAGCCACTGTCAAGGTTTCAGTCATGGCATGATATTGTGTAATTTACATTTTAGAAGAACTACTCTGCTCGGTTGGAAATAGACCATGGGATGGGAAGATGAGAACCAGACACCAGGAAATGTTTCTAGTTTAGAGGTGATGGTGCTCAGAAGTTGAAGATTTGGGGGTATATTTTGAAGAAAGGAAAGCAGATTTTCTGACAGATTGAGTTTAGACTAGAAGATGTAGCTTTGAGATACACAGTAGGTCCCCAGTCAGGGAGAGGGAGCGAGGAGAAGTAAGAATCAAAGAAAACCTGGAATGTGCATCATCGACACAGAAGGAATCTCAGAAAAGGATTGGGTCCCGGGAGCCCTGAGAAGAAAGCCTTTCAAGGGGTGGACAGAGCTTTACTGATTATGATTTATGGAAATTCTGTGTTATACATACCCAAAATTTGTCATTTTCTGTTACATGCATTTTCTGTAGCTTTATGGCTTTTCTCTCCACTTCAGGAAATCTTTGAATAGCAGTTCTCAACTTTTATATAAATTTAATCAATCTTTTCTAGCAGCATTTATTAAATAACTCATTACTTCCCCCTCTGATCTTTAATTCTTCATTATCTCCCTCTCTCTCTCTCTCACACACACACACATATACTTATATACATTCAGTTAATACTTATTAAAATATTTACTGAACCTCTTTCTATATAATTGACACGATTCTAGGTGCCAGATGAGCGAGGTGGACAATCATCTTGCTATCATGGCATTTTCATCATTGAGGCGTCTATGGGGAATATGTAGATCATTTGTCCAGTTTCTTAATTTTCAAGTTATCCTGGGCAATGATTATTTATCCCTGTATTTTGGTCATAATCAGGTGTCATATTAGAAGATATGTTAGAAGATAAGTGGTCAGCACAGAAAATTAAGCCATAAAAAATGATATACTGCTTTTGGAGTCTCCATCTTCCTGTGAAGAATCCCATATGTAAAATCACCAAGTAAAGTGAAATACTTTTCTCTTTTTAATCTGTTTTGTGTCAACTTAATTCTTGAGCCTAGTCAGGGACCACATAAGAGTAGAGGTGAAGTTCTGCATTCCCTACAGCTGCTTTACAGATAAAAGAACTAAAATATCAGGTTAAATGAACTTGGCCACGATCCAAATAGCTCTGGAATTCAAACCCTGGTCTGGTTAACCTCAAAACTAAAACTTGCCTATCTAAGTTTCCCCAACCACACCACACTGTCTATAATTTGCAGAAGGGAGGATGGAAGAATGAAATGAATCTGAATTTAGCAAAATCCTAAAAATGCTAGCTATCTACTGTGACCACAGAATCGTCATCTTTTTTAGCTATAACCTTTGACATTTTGGACAACACCCTGCCATTCTTAAGATTTTTAACAATCTTAAAGGAAGATAATGCCTTTAAAAGCAGTAAGTATGAAACAAATTATGTGTTCAGGGAGTAGGCATAAACTACAAGTAGAGAAAAAAAAATACAAGTGGGCAAAAGGGGTAGGAAAAAGGGAAGCAGTCTAGAACAGATGAGGACATGGGTGAAATGGGCATCCTTAAAATGAAATAGACCAACTGTGACAGTCAAGAGCAGCCTTGGGAGGCATTATGACTGCATGTAATGTGGTATAGTGGGAAGTATTCTAGAAGAAAAAAGAAAATAGAGGTGAGCCAACCTGACCCTGAGATCGGGCAACAGGAAGTCGGACCCTAGACACTGGAGGCCCTGCATCCTGCCTACGCTGGCCGATGAGGTATCAGTGGTGCACCGCTCGGCCGGGCCAGGGGAACCTGCAATTCAGAGCCTGTCCCGAGCTGCCTGCCCTGGTATGGAGGCTGCATCTTCGCCTAGATGGCATTAGCTCCTGAGGACACCTGGATGGGCATCTACCTTGAAAGTGAAAGTTGCTCAGTGGTGTCTGACTCTTTGCAACCCCATGGTCTACAGTCCATGTAGATCACAATACACTGTGGAAAATTCTGCAAGAGATGGGAACTCAATGTGTATAATGAAAGACCTGGGAAAATGCTATATTAAGTTTAAAAAATAAAGCAAGACACAAGAATGTATGAGTGGGTATGATCACAGCTGTAAATAACATGCCAGTTCAGTTCAGTTCAGTCGCTCAGTCGTGTCCGACTCTTTGCGACCCTGTGAACTGCAGCAGGCCAGGCCTTCCTGTCCATCACCAAATCCCGGAGTCCACACAAACCCATGTCCATTGAGTCGGTGATGCCATCCAGCCATCTCATCCTCTGTCGTCCCCTTCTCCTCCTGCCCTCAATCTTTCCCAGCATCAGGGTCTTTTCAAATGAGTCAACTCTTCGCATCAGGTGGCCAAAGTACTGGAGTTTCAGCTTCAACATCAATCCTACCAATGAACACCCAGGACTTATCTCCTTTAGGATGGACTGGTTGGATCTCCTTGCAGTCCAAGGGACTCTCAAGAGTCTTCTCCGACACCACAGTTCAAAAGCATCAACTCTTTGGCACTCAGCTCTTTATAGTACAACTCTCACATCCATACATGACCACTGGAAAAACCATAGCCTTGACGAGACGGATCTTTGTTGGCAAAGTAATCTCTCTGCTTTTTAATATGCTGTCTAGGTTGGTCATAACTTTCCTTCCAAGGAGTATCCGTCCTTTAATTTCATGGCTGCAGTCACCATCTGCAGTGTTGGAGCCCAGAAAAATAAAGTCTGACAGTGTTTCCACTGTTTCCCCATCTATTTGCCATGAAGTGATGGGACCGGATGCCATGATCTTTGTTTTCTGAATGTTGAGCTTTAAGCCAACTTTTTCACTCTCTTCTTTCACTTTCATCAAGAGAATCTTTAGTTCTTCTTCACTTTCTTCCATAAGGGTGGTATCATCTGCATATCTGAGGTTATTGGTATTTCTCCTGGCAATCTTGATTCCAACTTGTGCTTCCTCCAGCTCAGTGTTTCTCATGATGTACTCTGCATAGAAGTTAAATAAGCAGGGTGACAATATACAGCCTTGATGTACTTCTTTCCCTATTTGGAACAAGTCTGTAGTTCCATGTTCAGTTCTAACTGTTGCTTCCTGACCTGCATACAGGTTTCTCAAGAGGCAGGTCACGTGGTCTGGTATTCCCATCTCTTTCAGAATTTTCCACAGTGTATTGTGATCCACACAGTCAAAGGCTTTGGCATAGTCAATAAAGCGGAAATAGATGTTTTTCTGGAACTCTCTTGCTTTTTCCATGATCCAGCGGATGTTGGCAATTTGATCTCTGGTTCCTCTGCCTTTTCTGAATCCAGCTTGAACATCTGGAATGGTTCATGGTTCACGTATTGCTGAAGTCTGGCTTGGAGAATTTTGAGCATTAATTTACTAGCGTGTGAGATGAGTGCAATTGTGTGGTAGTTTGAGCATTATTTGCCATTGCCTTTCTTTGGGATTGGAATGAAAACTGACCTTTTCCAGTCCTGTGGCCACTGCTGAGTTTTCCAAATTTGTTGGCATATTGAGTGCAGCACTTTCACAGCATCATCTTCCAGGATTTGAAAAAGTTCAACTGGAATTCCATCACCTCCACTAGCTTTGATCATAGCGATGCTTTCTAAGGCCCACTTGACTTCACATTCCAGGAGGTCTGGCTCTAGGTGAGTGATCACACCATCGTGATTTTATAGATGGTAAAGATCTTTTTTGTACAGTTCTTCCGTGTATTCTTGCCACCTCTTCTTAATATCTTCTGCTTCTGTTAGGTCCATACCATTTCTGTCCTTTATCGAGCCTATCTTTGCACAAAATGTTCCCTTGGTATCTCTAATTTTCTTGAAGAGATATCTAGTCCTTCCCATTCTAGTGTTTTCCGCTATTTCTTTGCATCGATCCCTGAGGAAGGCTTTCTTATCTCTCCTTGCTATTCTTTGGAACTCTGCATTCAGATGCTTATATCTTTCCTTTTCTGCTTTGCTTTTGGCTTCCTTTCTTTTCACAGCTCTTTGTAAGGCCTCCGCAGACAGCCATTTTGCTTTTTTGCATTTTCTTTTCTTGAAGATTGTCTTGATTCTTGTCTCCTGTACATTGTCATGCCGAGTATATAATAAAAAGATAAAATAAATTACTAACTATGACAGGGAAGTAAATGAATGACTTTGTCTTCCTTCAATATTTCAGTTTACTACTGTAACTTGTATTTATAATAAATGTTTATAGTACATTTATAGCAAAATGTTTTAAAATGAAAAAGAAAGGGGAATTCCCTGGCGGTCCAGTGTTTAGCACTCTGAGCTCTCACTCCCAAGGGCTCTGGTTGGATCTCTGGTGGGGGAACTGAGATCCTGCATGCTGCAGGGCACAGCGCCTCCCCCTCCCCCGAAAGGTAAAATCTTTGAAAATATGAAGTATGGGTTTTTGTTAATGTCAGTTCATTAGTTATGACAATTGTACCATACTAATTAAGATTTAATAATAGGGGGAATTTGATATGGAGCATATGAGAATAATCTGTACTGTTTACTTTTCTGTAAATCTTAAACTATTCTATTTAATAAAATATTTTTTAAATGTACGCCCAAATGAATAAAATATACCTTGCAAAGTATTTTATGTTTTTATCAATGTATGTTTGCTAATATCACTCAATATCAAAAGTGAGTTTTTAACGTATTTTTTAAAAAATCAAGAAATAACTTATATAGGCCAGATGAAAGTGAAAATCACTCAGTCGTGTCTGACTCTTTGGGAACCCATGGACTATATAGTCCATGGAATTCTCCAGGGCAGAATACTGGAGTGGGTAGCCTTTCCCTTCTCAAGGGGATTTTCCCAACCCAGGGATCAAATCCAGGTCTCCCACATTGCAGGTGTATTATTTACCAGCTGAACCACATGGGAAGCCATATAGGCCAGATGAAAAGAACTTTGTTAATAATGAATGCCAAATTCAACAAACCAAATATGTCAACTGCCACTTTCAACACCTAGGTATTAACTTTGACTTTATTCATAGATAATACACGAAACAGCTAAATCAATCAGGATTCTAACATAGAAACAGAACCAGTAGGTTATACACCTGTATATAGATATTTATTTCAAGGAATTGGCTACGTGGCTCTGAGGATCTAGTAAACCCAAAATCCAGAGGGCAGGCCAGCTGGCTAGAAATTGTCAGACAGGAGCTAAAGCTGCAGTCCAGAAGTGATATTTCTTCTTTGGGGAAACCTCTATCTTGTTCAAGGACTTTCAACTGATTAGATGAGGCCTTCCCAGATTAGCAAGGATAATGTTCTTTTACTTAAAGTCAGCTGATGGTAGATGTTAACTACATCTACAAAAATACTTTCACAACAACACTCAGACTAATGTTTAATTGAATACCTGGGTACTGCTGACTAGCCAAGTTGACACATAAAATTAAGCATCATAGCTCATCCCTTGTGAACATGGCACCCATATACATCTCCTTAAACCATATTTAACCTACAAATAAAGAAAATAGCAAAGTCATATTTCTACCTAATATAATAAAACTACCGTGTGTACAATCAGAAATGTGCTCTTTCCCAACGAGATAATACAAAATCTGGGTGATATTCACTTTTGATATGAAAGTCACTCAGTCATGTCTGACTCTTTGTGAGGCCATGGACTATACAGTCCATTGAATTCTCTAGATCAGAATACTGGAGTGGGTAGCCTTTCCCTTCTCCAGGGGATCTTCCCAACCCAGGAATCGAACCAGGGTCTCCTGCATTGCCAGCGGAGTCTTTACCAACCGAGCTATCAGAAATCTCCTTAATACACTGTATCTTAAGTACACTGATGTAAGTTAATTATTATCTATACATCTTATGTTAGCTGATATGGGGATCAGAGGAGGATGCAAACAAAAGGATTTGCTACACACACACACACACACACACACTTATAACTCTTATGGAATGAATTATGTTCTCCTCAAATTCAACTACCTCCATTCTTGACATATCTCTTAAGGATGGAAATAACAATTCCAAATGTGCCATACAAGATAAAAATCTGTGGATGCCAGAGGACGTGTAATCTAGTTAGTACACTGAAATCAGTAATAGTTAATTTTGTTCATGGAATGGTTCATTGATATTGAAAGTGAAAGTGTTAGTTGCTCAGTCGTGTCTGACTCTTTGCGACCCCATGGACTATAGCCCACCAGGCTCCTCTGTTCATGGAATTCTCCAGGCAAGAGTAGTGGAGTAGGTAGCCATTCCCTTTCTCCAGGGATCTTCCCGACCCAGGGATCAAACTCCAGACTCCTGCGTTGGCAGGTGGGTTCTTTACCACTGCGCCACCTGGAAAGTCCACTGGGAAGCATGCATAACCCACTTCTTTATTCCAGCACCTGACACTTCAGAGATGCTTCATAGTATTCGCTTAGTGAATGAAGTCATGGACTTTCCAAAACAGAGCACATGCTAGGCTGTGCTCAATTGCTTCAGTCGTGTTTGACTCTTTGTGATCCCATGGACAGCAGCCCACCAGGCTCCTCAGACCATGGGATTCTCCAGGTGCAAACCCTGGAATAAGTAGCCATGCTTTTCTCCAGGGGATCTTTCTGACCCAGGGATTGGACCCACTTCTCCTGTATCTCCTGGCAACGCAGGCAGATTCTTTATCACTGAGCCATCAGGGAAGCCCCAAAATATAGCATACAGAGAGAAAATAATAATAGCTAACACTGACTGAGCACTTACAAGATATACCTGTGGAGGTGGGGGAAGGGAATTTCCCCCTCTCATGCTCTTGAGTTCTTGTGTCTGAACTAATAATGCTTTTTCTTAAAAAAAAAAGAAAAAAACTTTAATAGTGACCATCTCATAGAAATGGACCTAAGAGGTTGTCAAAGCAAGCGGTGTTTATACTTTTAAAGCAAGAAACAATAGATTTGCAAAGAATTGACAAGACCAAGAAACTCAGACTTCAGAGCTCAATTAGTGAAAAATCTAAACAGAGTTAGAGCCTAGGGTAATAAATTAAATAAGTAACAAGTTTTACTTACACAGACTTCTTGGCCAAAATTCCCTGCCACTGGGGATAAGGGTGGACCTCTCCCTCCACACGAGGGAGTCCATGTTTCACAAAAGAGATCTATTTCCTGCTTTCAGGGAGACAAGAGAGGAGAGTCAGAGTACCCCTCTTGCATTGATCCTGTCTTCACTTCAGTCGCTCAGTTGTGTGGACTCTTTGCGACCCCATGAACTGTAGCACATTAGATGTCCATCACCAACTCCCAGAGCTTGCTCAAACTCATGTCCCTCAAGTGGATGATGCTATCCAACCATTTCATCCTCTGTCGTCCCCTTCTCCTCCTGCCGTCAATCTTTCCCAGCACCAAGGTCTTTTTCAATGAATCAGTTCTTCGCATCAGGTGGCCAAAGTATTGGAGTTTCAGCTTCAGCATCAGTCCTTCCAATGAATGTTCAGGACTGGTCTCCTTTAGGATGGACTGGTTGGATCTCCTTGCAGTCCAAGGGACCCTCAAGAGTCTTCTCCAACACCACAGTTCTCTGGCGCTCAGCTTTCTTTATAGTACAACTTTCACATACATACATGACTACTGGAATAACCATAGCTTTGACTAGATGGACCTTTGCCAGCCATCTGCAGTGATTTTGGAGCCCAAGAAAATAAAGTCTGTCACTGTTTCCATTGTTTCCCCATCTATTTGCCATGAAGTGATGGGACCAGACACCATGATCTTTGTTTTTTGAATGTTGAGTTTTAAGACAGCTTTTTCACTCTCCTCTTTCACTTTCATCAAGAGGCTCTTTAGTTCCTCTTTGCTTTCTGCCATAAGGGTGGTGTCATCTGCATATATGAGGTTATTGATAGTTCTCCTGGCAATCTTGATTCCAACTTGTGCTTCATCCAATCTGGCATTTCACGTGATATACTCTGAATATAAAGTTAAATAAGCAAGGTGACAGTATACAGCTTTGATGTACTCCTTTGCCAATTTGGAACCAGTCCATTGATCCATGTCCAGTTCTAACTGTTGCTTCTTGACCTGCACACAAATTTCTCAGGAAGCAGGTAAGTTCAGTTCAGTTCAGTCACTCAGTCGTGTCCAACTCTTTGCGACCCCATGAAAAACTGCACACGCAAAGAATTTTCCAGTTTGTTGTGATCCACACGGTCAAAGGCTTTAGCATAGTCAATGAAGCAGAAGAAGATGTTTTTCTGGAATTCTCTTGCTTTTTCCATGATCCAGCGGATATTGGCAATTTGATCTCTGGTTCCTCTGCCTTTTCTAAATCCAGCTTGAACATCTGGAAGTTCTCAGTTCACCTACTGTTGAAACCTAGATTGGAGAATTTTCAGTATTACTTTGCTAGCGTGTGAAATAAGTGCACTTTTGCAGTAGTTTGAACATTCTTTGGCATTGCTTTTCTTTAGGATTGGAATAAAAACTGACCTTTTCCAGTCCTGTGGCCACTGCTGAGTTTTCCAAGTTTGCTGGGATTTTGAGTGCAACACAAAGATCCTGTCTTAAGCAACTTTAATTCAAAGTAACCAATATGCCATTGAGGTACATTTAAGTGCAGCCCACTCTTGGACCCAGCATACCTTTCTGATCAGTTACTATATATTATGTCCTTTTTTTCATGTACATTCATGAAATTGAGGCACAAAAATGTGAAACTACTGGTTATGTAACAGACTCACAGACATAAAAAACAAACATGGTTACTAAATAGGGATAGTGTTTGGGATTAATATATACACACTGTGCCATTCTGTGTTTAGTCGCTCAGTCATGTCCGACTCTTTGCGACCCCAGAGACTGTAGCCCACCAGGCTCCTCTGTGCATGGGATTCTCCAGGTAAGAATACTGGAATGGGTTGCCATGCCCTCCTCCAGGGGATCTTCCCAACCCAGGGATCAAACCCAGGTCTCCCACATTGCAAGCGGATTTTCTACCAACTGAGCCACCAGGGAAGCCCAAGAATACTGGAGTGTGCAGCCTATCCCTTCTCCAGTGGATCTTCCCGACCCAGGAATCCAACTGGGGTCTCCTGCATTGCAGGTGGATTCTTTATCAGTTGAGCTACCAGGGAATCCTACTATATATAAAATAGATAACAAAGACCTATTGTATACCACAAGGAGCTATATTCAATATCTTATAAAAATTCATAATAGAAAATAATGTGAAAAGGACAGATATATATGTAAAACTAAATCACCTTGCTGTACACCTGAAACTAACACATTATAAATTATCTATACGTCACTAAAAAAAAAATAGCTTCCTTAAATTTGAATTCTTTCCCCACATCCTGCTATTTGCCTTAGCCTTGATTTCTTTTTCTGGCATTGAATTTATTTACTCCTGGGAGACAGTGATCTCTTGTTCCCGCTTCCTCTCATCTCTATATAATATTGGAATACCCTGGTGTCCTGAAATATTCTAAGTACAATATTTAGGTGCAGTGTTATTAGGGTTAACAGCTTTATTTCATCCCAATACCAGTCAACTAGAGCAACAACTAAGGTGGTTTTTTCTTTTATTCCACACTCCCTCCACCATCACCATCACCACCACCACCATCACCTTACTCTTTCCACAAAGACCTGCTTTTCTAACTTCTTCCTCTTTCTCTAAAACCTACTGAGAAACTGGGAAGCTTACTCTCTTCTGAGCCAAGAAGTCTGGGCCGAGTTCCAGAGCAACTGTATACATTTGCTAAACTTTGGTAGACATTCCTGTAGGTTCCTCCTTTCCCTGGGGGCTAGACCTAACCCAGATGGAAAACGAGGAAAAAATCCATTTCTACTATAGGTAAAGGATCCCCTGAGGGTAGGGCAGAAAGGGAGTTATGCTGTCAATAGTGTTGCAAAGGGTCAGGATTCTGACAATTCAGCTTGATCGTTTGACCTTTGGAACTTGACACTAGGAAACTTTACAATTTGGGAGACAGAGTAATTTAGTCCTTACGCATCAAAAGCCTTTAGAGAGAGCAAGACCTGACAAATCCAAATCGGAACCCCAAGGAAGAAATTTGATTTGTTTTGCTTTGTTTTTTGAGAGTTTTCTTAATTCTCCAGTTTTCTGAATATCAGTGTTATAGCCACTGGAACTGATTTATTAACTTAATAAATATGTGTTAGCTGCTAAGTTGTGTCCGACTCTGCGGCCCCATGGACTCTGTCCACAGGAGTCTCCAGGCAAGAATACTGGAGTGGGCTCCCTGGCCCTCCTCCAGGGGATCTTCCTGACCCAGGGATCAAACCCAGGTCTCCCGCATCGCAGGCAGATTCTTTAAACATTAATTGAGATTTTCCCCTGCCAAGCACTGTGTTCTAAATCAGTACTCCTCAAACTTTAGAGCACACAAAAATCAGAGATTCTGAAAAGACAGATTCCTGGGCTCCACTCCCAGGTTCTGATCCAGTAAATCTGGGGTAACACCAAGTCCAAGAATTTGCTTTTCTTACAAGCTCCCAGGAAATGCTGATGTGATCTGAAAGCAGGACCATTCTTTGACTAGTATTGCACTAGGCTATAGAACAAACCAGACTCTCAATGAGTTATTCCAGACAGAATCCAAATATAAAAAAACAAAAGCTATAACTAAAATGCAAAATGTTGGGACTTCCCTAGGGGTCCAGTGGTTAAGACTCCAAGCCTCCAATGCAGGGGATTCAGGTTCAATCCCTTGTCAGGGAACTAAGACCCCCACATGCCTTGCAACACAGACTACCTCCCCCCCTCCACCCCGCCATCAAAATGTTTTTAAATTAAAAAATAAATGCAAAGTGACAACCGCCATGGGAGGAGTTAGGTACAGAAGAGGGACACCTAAGTCACTGAGATAAAGGACACCTGATCTGCATCTTGAAAAACTAAACATGCACCCAAGCAAAGAGAGAGGAGAAAAGCATCAGGACCGAAGGGTAAAGCAACCTGCCAAAGCTGAAGAGGCAGGCAGCGAGCAGGCTGTGGTCTTCTTTAGAGAAGACTTCAGCCGAAGGAATCACTCTGGCACACAGTGGGTTCTGCCTATGTAAGGTTAAGTGGAAGTCTGAGGAGGTCTGGGCAAGAGATGATACCTGAATGAGGATAAAGGGGGTGGTACTGAACATACAGGCTTCCCAGGTGGCTCAGTGATAAAGAATCCACCTGTCAAGCAGAAGACAGGGCTTCGATCCCTGGGTCAGGAAGACCCACTCCAGAAGGAAACGGCAACCCAGTCCAGAATTCTTGCCTGGAAAATCCCACGGACAGGGACCCTGGTGGGCTACAGTCCATAGGATCCCAAAGGATCAGACAAGACCCAGCCACCAAACAACAAGAACACAGACTGGTGAAGTATTAGAGAGACAAAGTGATCACAAGAGTTAGTATTAATTATATAAAGGTTCAGATGTTGGAAAAAAGTGTCAGTGACATGTCACCTATTTTCCGGTTAGGTGAATCTTTTATTCGATGTCCAAGCTTGTACTCATGGTAAGGTCACTGATGAACCAAAATTGGCCATAAGTAACTTACTAAAGTTGGATGCCAGGTACATTTTTGATGGTTTATCATACTGTCTACTAAGTAAGTAAGAAGCTTCTTTGCAGGTGGATGAAAGTATGTTAATGCTCTTATAGTTAAAACAGGCAAAGTTAGTGGAGAACATACTGTGAAATTCCATTAGTAGCCTCTGAAATGGCAGTTTAGGTGGTTGTGTGTGGTTCATTTTTTTACAACACAGGCAATTTAAGAGTTATCTATCTCTCAGAAGACCTACCGGAGAAGACAATGGCAACCCACTCCAGTACTCTTGCCTGGAGAATCCCAGGGACGGCGGAGCCCGGTGGACTTCCGTCTATGGGGTCACACAGAGTCAGACAGGACTGAAGCAATTTAGCAGCAGCAGCAGCAGCAGTAGAGGACCTAGAGAGAGTTAATTTGTTGCAAATTAAAGTCAGCTCTTTCCCAAGAGTTCCAGGCTCACTGAATTCGTTTTAGGGAACCTGAGGCCAAGAGCATTGTTTTTTTGTTTTTAAGTGCTATTTTGTATTTCACATTGAAGTGCAATTTAATATTTAAATGTAGGAAATGGCTCCTACTTTATTTACTTACAAAATTCTAGATCTTTTGAAACCCATTCCTTCATCAACAAACAATGATTGAGAGCATCCCTACTGTTGCCCATGTCCGTTCTATAACAGAAATTCTCAAACAACCACTTGTCAAAGATTCACCTGAAGAACTTTTAAACACAGATTTACAGATTCCAGTCAACCCCACCAGAGACTCCTATTCAGCATTTCTGTGGTAAAGCCCATGCACTTATGTCCCTAACAACTACCAAGAAATACTGATGATGCTGGCTTATGGACCACACTCTTCTGGGGCTGGAAATACTACACTAAATGAAAAAAACAAAAATTAAAATAATGCCCTAACAGAATTTATCTTTTAGTGGTAGTGGGGAACAGAAGATGGTGATAGATGAATAGAATAGATAGAAAAAATATGTAATAAATAAAAAATATTTATTATAGATAGAAAAATAAATTTTTATTATAGATAAATATTTATTATAGAAAATATTATTTATAATATTATTATATATTTATATAGAAAAAATATATATTATGATGATAAGTGCTAAGAAGAAAAGTAGAGAAGAACTGGGAAGAGGAGGCATTACTGAAGAGGAAAATTAAAGATTTAAAGGAAGGGAGAGGGATCAAGTTGGTTGTAATTCAGGGCAGGGGTGGGGGTGGGGAAGGGCAGGTAACTGATCAGAGAGAAAAGTAAGGACATAAAAGCCTTGATTCTAGAGCTTTCCTGGCTCATTCCAGGATCAGCAGGGAGGCCAGCTTCATGGAGATGACGGAAAACACAAGGACCCAAGACAGAAGTCAAGTACACGGCTAGAAGAGGGCTTCTGTAATTCAGTGTACTGACTTGTTACTCTGAATGTGCGAAAACTAAAGGAGGGTTGTGAGCAAAGGAATAGCTTCATGTGATATATCTTTAAAATTTTTTTTCAAAGATGAGTTGAGAGGCTACTGGAATAATCCAAGCAATATAGATGGTGGTTTGGTGAGGGCCGTAGCCTTGGAGATACTTAGAAAAGGTCAAGTGCAGCCCCCTGTCTCTCTTTTTTTAAGAAAAAAGGATTTATTTTTTCTGTGCTGGGTCTCAGGAGCTGTACAGGCTTTCTCTAACTGCGGCGAGGGGGGCTACTCTCTGGCTGTGGTGCTCAAGCTTCTCATTGTGGTGACCTCTCTCGCCGTGGAGCACAGGCTCCAGTGTGCACAGGCTTCAGCAGATGCGGCTCCCGGGCTCCAGAGCACAGGCTCAGTAGTTGTGGTGCACCGGATTAGGTGCTCCGTGGCACGTGGGATCTTCCTGGATCAGGGAACAAACCTGCGTCTCCTGCATTGGCAGGCAGATTCTGTACCACTGAGCCACCAAAGGAAGCCCTGAGCTTTCTCTTTTCCCAGAGAACACAGGACACAGGTAATTTCAAGCCCCCAGCTCTCTTGTGACATGAACAGTAACAAAATAAATACATGTTCTTTATTTTAAAAAATAACCATTTCTTGCTATCCATTGATTTTCTATGCCCTAGTCTATATGATGATCAAAAACAGTGGAAAAAGGAAACATGGAGAGAGAAAACATTATAAGAAAGAAATAATTGGACTCTGGGCTGGTTCACAAAGATCTCTGGAGAAGGAAATGTCTACCCATTCCAGTATTTTTGCCTGAGAAATCCCACAGACAGACAAGCTGGCAGGCTACATTCCAAAGGGTCAGATATGACTTAATGACTAAACAACAACAAATTGGATTCTGCTAAATTTTGATGGCATTCGTCAAAAAAGATGGCTTTAGAATTTTGCCCTGAGCAACCAGAAGGATGGAATTCTCATATACCAAGATGGAGAAGACTATAGGAGGAGCCTGTGTAGGAAGGAACATTGAGAGGTCGGTTTGGGAAATATTAATATTGTGATGCCTACTAGAAATTCAAGTGGAGAGGTTAAGTAGGGAGTTGGATAGATAAGAGACTTAAGTCTCAGAAACAGATCTGGGATAAAGACATACATGTGAAAAACAAAAGCATATAGATGGTATTTAAAATCATAAGATAGAATTATCTGGCAGTCCAGTGGTTAAGACTGCACACTTTCACTGCCGAGGGTGAGTGTTCAATCCCTACTGAGTGAACTAAGGTCCCACAAGCCATGTGACCAAAAAAAATAAAGTTATTAGATAGGTTGAGATAACTAAGGCAATGACTATAGGTAGAGGTTTGAGAACTAAACTTGCTGTGTGCTTTGCTTAGTCTTTCAGTTGTGTCCAACTCTTTGCAACCCCATGGACTGTAGCCCACCAGGCTCCTCTGTCTATGCAGATTCTCCAGGCAAGAATAACTGGAGTGAGTTGCCATGCCCTCCTCCAGGGGGATCTTCCCAACCCAGGGATCAAACCCAGTCTCCAGCATTGCAGGAGGTCTCTTTACTGTCTGAGCCACCAGGGAAGCCAGAGAACTAAACTTGGGTACACACTAATTTTTAGATATAGGAGTGAGGAAGATCCAGAAAGGAGACAGAATCACCAGGAAAGTGCAAACTAATAAGAGGAGGG
This sequence comes from Capra hircus, assembly GCF_001704415.2. Classification (NCBI taxonomy): domain Eukaryota; kingdom Metazoa; phylum Chordata; class Mammalia; order Artiodactyla; family Bovidae; genus Capra; species Capra hircus. Next base: position 99,880,700 of record NC_030812.1, on the reverse strand, counting down.
GATTTAATTCAAAACTCAGCTTTGCTTTTTTTTTTTTTTTTACTGTTTCTGTGATCACTTTTTACCTCTTAGGTTTCTCAACTCTAATTTCCAAAGATCTATTAAACATCTCCATCTGTATTTATTTATTTAAAGCACAAAGCTCGAGCATATGCTGCACATCAGATGCTGGGCTAGATGCTAATTAAGGTGCCTACAACACAGCACAACAGTGCCTTATACATAGCAAGAGCTCACTTATACTCTTTCTGCCATCTTCCCATGTCGCCTTAACGGTGTCCACGCATGTCCTGGCTGATGCTCTCAAGAGTATCAAAAATGCTGAAAAGAGAGGCAAATACCAGGCTGTGCTCCAAATTCTTTGTCATGTTTCTACCTGTGATGATGAAGCATGGTTACACTGGAGAATTTGAAATCATTGATGACCACAAGGCTGGGAAAACTATTGTGAACCTCACAGGCAGGCTAAATAAGTGTGGCGTGATCAGCCCCAGACTGGATGTGAAAGATCAGGAAAAACAGCAGAATAAACTGCTCTTGGCCTGTTGGTTTGGTTTCATTGTACTGACAACCTCAGCAGGCATCATGGACCATAAAGAAGATGTAAACACATAGGAGGGAAAATCCTTGGATTTTTTGTCCAGGGATGTAATGCACATTTACTACAATACAGCTGACTCGTTGGAAAAGACCTGATGCTGGGAAAGATGGAAGGCAAAAGGAGAAGAGGGTGGCGGAGGATGAGATAGTTGGATAGCATCACTGGTTCAATGGACATGAACTTGGGCAAACTCCAGGAGATGGTGTGGGACAGGGAGGCCTGGTGTGCTGCAGTCCATGGGGTCACAGAGTTAGACACAACTTAGTGACTGAACAACAACAATACATATGTGTGCAAAAAAAATGCCTCAGAGGACAGAAAAATAGAGCTCACTATAGATGAGTTCCAGTCATTTTCTCTCACAGCCCCTTCCACTGCACCCTGCCTCTGAGCCATGTTAAGTGACCGTACTGGAATCCATCATTTTCCCTAATGCCTTGCCCAAATTGTTTATTTTCTGGAATTCCCTTCCCTAGTCTCTTAACGTTTTCCTATCTCAACTCAAGAAGTTGAGTTCTTAAGTTGAGAAGTCTGCTTGGAGGAGACTTCTCAAGACATCCAAGTCTCCTCCAAGAAGTCTTCTCTGACTCCCTTCCTCGACTCTACCTTTCTTGTTAATTCACCCCCAGTATCTCTTGTATACATCCTGGTGCTGTTTGCTTGGTTTGTTTTCAATATTTATCACACATTTAATCTACTCTATGAAATGGTTAGCTCCTCAAAAGTAGAGATAATATTTACTTATTCATTTCTGCTCAGGCTCATGGTAGGTACCCCTTTTACTATGAGCTGAAACAGCAACAAAATAAATAAATAAAATAAATATAAAATAAATAAATAAAATAAATATTTCCTGGCCAATCAACTGTTAAATCGCTAAATGTATACACACGTATGTACACTGACAAGAAACTGTTACTAATAGAATGGGTTTATTAGGCAGAGTGAAACAATGTGAAGAGGAAAGAAATGGTAACAAAAACTTACAAGAGAAAAAAGAAAAAAAGTGAATGCGTACCATTTTGGGCATACCCAAGGAAACTCAAGTGGACAAAGGGGTGAAGCCTAAAAGCAATGATATATCAATAATAAATTCAATAGTTCCACGACTAATAAATCAACATTACATTTAATAATTCCACATTTGATGTATATGCCATGCCTGAGATTTGAGGGGAGGTAAAGTCTGTATTAACACTTGTGATGGAACTTCTTTGGTGGTCCAGTGGCTAAGACTCCACACTCCCAGTGCAGGGGGCTGGGAGTTCAATCTCTGATCAGGGAACTAGATCCCACGTGCCGTAACTAAAACCCGCAGCAGCCAAATAACTAAAATAAATATATTAAAAAGAATACTTGTGATGATTGTTAGTGTTAGTCTCTCAGTCGTATTCGACTCTTTTGTGACCCCATGGACTGTAGCCCACCAGGCTCCTTTGTCCATGGGATTTCCCAGGCAAGAATATCAGAGTGGGTTGCCATTCCCTTATCCTTGACAAATCAACAAAACCCAGTGAAAAGTTAACAGGGCCAGCTCTCCTAAAAGACTGTGTAGCCCAAAGTATATTTCTTTCTTTCTTTCTTTTTTTAAAAATTTATCTTATGGGCTGTGCCAGGTCTTAGTTGCAGCATTTGGGATTAGTTCTCTGACCAGGGATTGAACTCAGACCTCCTGCATTGGGAGTGTGAAGTCTTAGCCACTGGACCATCAGGAAGTCCCACAAAGTGCACTTCTTGTCTATAAATAAGGAATAAATCATAGCCGTAAAATATTTCGTCTTTCGAGTAGTTTTTTTTTTTTTTTTCTTCTTTTTCCCAGATGTTGCTCTTAGAACCATCAAATTTAAATCATGATTTCACTGACTCATTTTTGCATTTGGGGCTCTGGACTCCAGCACATTATCACATACCCCTCCTCCACTCACAAGCCCACCCCAACAAACCCACAGTCTCTGACAGCTTCGGAGGCATTCTCAGCCTCATTCAAATTGCTTTCCAGGTCAAGGAATGTAGTAAGCCTACCTTCCAGCTACCAACCCCCTGCCCTTTGGTCTTTCTCTCCGGAGGCTCTTCCTTTAGACACAATGGGACACAGGTAGGGGGATGGGGTGAATTAATCTCAGGCTTTCATGCAAAGACCCCCACCAACAAAGAACAAAACTTCCCGTACCAGCAGTTTAGAGAGCTGCAGGCAAACCAACTTACCTGGTGGCCTTGATTGCCCTCAACTACCAAACAGTGCTAATTGAGAGCCTGGAAGCCTAGTTTTTCCCCATTTATTTTCCTCTTTTTGTTGAAATGCAATTGATATATTAATACAATATCATATTAGTTCAAGGTGTACAATGTAATAATTTGATATACGTATGTGTTGCCAATACATCACTGACTCAATGCACATGAGCTTGAGTGGGCTCCAGGAGTTGGTGTTGGACAGGGAGGCCTGGCGTGCTGCAGCTTATGGGGTTGCAAAGAGTTGGACATGACTGAGTGACTGAACTGACTGATGTGATGCAAAATGATCACCACAATAAGTTTTGTTAACATCCATCACCTCACATTCTCCTCCCACCCTTTGGCCATGGTGCAGAGTATTTGGGATCTCAGTTCCCCGACCGACCGACCGGGGATGGAACCCATGCCCCCTGCAGTGGAACCACACAGTCTTACACACTGGACTGCTAGGGAAGTCCCTGACATTCCTTTTTTTTTTTTTTTTTTTTTTTAAGAAATCATCTTCTATTTCTAATGAGACAGAGGCTCTATGCCTGAAACACAACGTATTCCACCCACCCTCTCCTTGAAGCTTCTCTTCTAGACTTTTTTCCCCTCCAGGATGGTGGTCCAAGAAGACAAAGATTACACAGAATTTCATCCCCTTGTTTGGACCAGGCAATAATCCTACTCTTGCAAGTCGGCATCTTTGTATTGTGAGTCAAACTCAGCTGGCATGGGAGCTAAGCCAGCAGGTGGAGACTTGAGTGGCAGAGTGGATGGAAGGATTAGTCAAGAGTTGTATTTTAGAAAAACATATAATTGCAATTTGCCAAGGGTTTACTTTTAGAATTGGGAGATTGGAAATGAAGAAATCTTAAGATTCTTGAATGTTGAATTTGGGAATGAGGAGGAAAATTAAAGGCGCAGATGGTTATCTTTTGTCCATAAATATGTTAGTGCTGGGATTCAACTCTAAAAACTGTTCCTTTGGGAAATAAACCAAAAGAAGAAGAAGAAAGAGGATGGTGTGTGGTTTAAAGACCAGACAGGATTTCCATGCTGGAGAAGAAAAAGCCATTCAAAGAAAGAGCCAGAAGAAGCAAAAAAAGGCAAGACAAAGATGACTGCTTAGAAAGGAGAAATAGTCAGGAGGGCAAATGTTGGTTCTAAAATAAATCTATCACATTTGCTCTGGCAAGTCTATTCCAAGAATACCAATTACCTAGAGAATGTTCTTTTTCTCCTTGTTTCCAATGCAGGAGACACAGGAGACCCAGGTTCCATCCCTGGGTTGGAAAGATCCCCTGGAGAAGGGAATGGCAATCCACTCCAGTATTATTGCCTGGGAAATCCCATCAACAGAGGAGCCTGACGGGCTACAGTCCCTGGGGTCGCAGAGAGTGGGACAGGACTGAGTGAGGAACACTTTCACTTTTCACAGGTCAATAAATTTTATTATTTTGCATCTAGTAATGAACCAGGTAAAGAAGGTGGTGCTTTCATTCTACCATGCAATGTTAGATTTCATGTACAGTGGATTAGAACAAAAATCTCATCAAGTATTGGCAGACTTAGAGGTCATAGGCATAGGGTCCTGAAAGAATTTCTGTTAACAGCCATGGGTATACATCACGACATGTCAAAGGTTATGAGCATTTTACTTTCCTTGATTCTTACAATAACACAAAGAAGGTACAGATAAGGTACTTCTGCCCTTATTTGTTGATGAGGAAACTGGGACTTAGTAAAGTGGGTATGTGTTTACGTGCTTTTAAAAACTTCCACAGTAATGGTTTATGTATGATGACTAACTAGGCTCCCAGGATCCTAGGTCTGCAGGTCCTTTCCTCTGGCTTTTGCCCTGCTGAAAAGACTTGGTGGTTTTTCTGAAAGCCAAAAACCAAGACAGAAGTTAGGTGGGGGCTGAAAACAAGTGCGATTTTTTAACATCAGCTGATGCCTTAACATTCCATATGTGTTTTACTGTGACCTTAGAGTGAACCAAAGAGGAAAATAGAGTTAGTTGCAGTTTTTGCCATAAACTAGCCTGATTTCGAGACCCTAAGGGGGGCTCAAGTCAAGGGAATTAACTGTCCCAGTGAGAGTTTCAGTCACCTGAGGTGGCCCCAGGAGGTGCGCCTTTGACTTCTAAAAGGTGGAAACAAGGTGAAGCTGGGAGTGTCTCATTGCTGGGTCCATTGTGTTTCCCATTTCCGAGGTCCCAGTTTCCCAGTTCCCCACCGGGTCTGGGTTACTCTGCAACTCTCTTTTGCATTACAATGGCCTTGGTGAGACTGGCAGACGGGATTAACTGGGAATTCGCCAGGGCTGTGTGGGCGTGGCGTTGCCAGGAGGGGCGGGGCCAAGTATGGTTGAGCCTTACTTATAAATGTAGAGCCTCTATTTATTTTCATTTTCCTAGATTGGACTGGTTGGCTCTTATCTTACAGGTGACTCCTTTCATCCTGTCTTTTTTTTTAAATACTTTCACACCTGGGGATCTTCACCTTTCTCTAAGTTCTTCTATCTAGATTCTTCAGCCTGGACTTTTCCTAGCATCTAGCTCTTAGGCTTTTTTCCTTCTCCTTCAACTCAACAACATGAGTGTGGACCCAGCTTGTCCCCAAAGCCTGCTTGGCCCCGAAGCATCCAACTCTGGGGAATCTTCACCCATGCCTGAAGAAAGTTACGCGTCCTTGCAAATGTCATCTGCTGACACCCTGGACACGGACACTGGTAAGAAAATACTGAATCTTTGAGGGGCTAAGTTCCTTCAGGGAAAGAGAAAGAAGGGACTAAAGGTCATTTGTCTCCCTCTTGAGCCCATCAATATAAGCAGGTGTCATTATCTGTTAATCCTCTCGACACCTCTTTTCCAACTATAATCTGATGGGGTCATGCGCTTTCCCCGGTGTCTCAGGCGTCAGGATCTGTGGACCGAGAGACGAGGGACCGGGGAGGAACAGTTCAGATGTATACAGTGTATTTGAGAGTTTACGTGCACAAGCAAATGCGATGTGATACACCGATGTGTAAAATCTTAGCGTCATGCGGAGCACCCAGTAACAGTAAATGTTACTGCTAAGCCAGAAGTAGGAACATCACCTTTTCGGTCTGTCTATTCAAGGTGTGCTAGAGATGGCATCGTTAATGATCCGAAATGCACCTTTTGGAAATATTTCACTTTTCTACTATACAAGTAGCCGTTGTGTCTTCTCCTAACCTCTGGATGTCTGGCTATTACTGGGTAGTTTGTAAACACCTGGTATGCTCAGGTCTCCTAAATCTAGGGGAAGTCAGTGTTTACCTCACTTCATGGTGGATGATTCCAGAAGGTTTAATAGGCTGCCTAAGTGGGTAAGAGTTCAGATCTGAAATCCAGTTTGGCTTCAAAATCTATGCTCTAGTACTTAAGCTTCTAACTGGTAACTGTGAATGTAAGAGATGCTCAGGATACTGTAAAGACAGCACCACCTTTTTGGGAAATCAATTTGGCAGTCATTATTAAAAATAAAAAGGTAACACTAGCCATTTACCCAGGAATGCGATTTTTAACATTTATGGTGTAAGACAGCCAAAGAACTATTTATGATTACAACTGTAGAACTTGGTTGTGGAGAAGGGAATAATTAAAATAACTGCTGTATTTGAGGCAAGATGTCCCAACTGCGATATTTGAGTGTTGGATTTTAATGTTAACCCCATTTTCCTAAATTTTCTGTTAGTATCCTTTTATAATTTCACATACTGAAATTATACAGCACTTAATACAAGCAAGTGGGCGTGGGCATGTCCTCCTAGCAAGCTAACTGCACCTTTGTGAAAGGATTTTTAAAACATTTTGTTAGACCAAGCCCCTCGCTGTGTGGGATCTTTGTTCAACCAGGGACGGAAGCCGTGCACCCTGCATTGGAAGTGCAGAGAGTCTTAACCACTGGACCACCAGGGAAATCCTAGATGATTTTTAAGACACTCCTTACCTCTAGTCATGAGTTGAAGACCTTCCTACTTGTGAAATTGTGATTTTTTTTCTTTTTTTGGTAGTTGTTGCTGTTTAAGGCCTGTCCATTTATGCCATGACAAGGGTAAAATTCGAGTTGAGCACTGGGAATACCTCTGTACAAATAAATCTCTAGTACAGGAAATAAATTCTCAGTTACAAAGTCAATAATATATGTCAAGCCCTGAGCTAGACAATTTTTGTCTGTTAACTTCTTATTTCTAAATTTTTGTCTGTTGCATCATACTAATCAATGGAAAAACTCCATGAGATATACAACATGGGAAAGATAGCAAATATTTTATAATTATACATGGAGTATAACCTTTAAAAATTGTAAATAACTATATTGTACACCTGCAATTTACATATTACACAGCAAGCATATTTCATTAAAAAAAAAAAAAACTGATAAGCTTGGCCCAATTGCCAAACCAAACCAAAAAAAAAAAAACTCCATGAGGAAGGGATAATCCTGGAAATGAGACCACAGAGCTAACCAAGGTCTGGGCTGCAAAAGGAGTTTATTGGAATTCACATTTTCTGACAGTCCTGGTATTAAAACTGGGTAGTAAACCGTTAATTCTATGGGTCCCCAAGAATCTGGATCATCTGTTTTATCAAAGAGGTTTGAGTCCCCTGTTGCTTCCCACCCAGGACAGGGGAAACTGGTGAGCTGCAGTCCATGGGGTCGCAGAGTCTGGACAGGACTTAGCCACTGAACAAAAACTGCTTCCCAGCAACACATGATATTAACCATGTCTATTACATGTAAAATGTTTTTTGTGCAAAACTTGGCAGAGTGTTCAGGATCACTTAAGAATAAAGTTATTACCTATTATCTTGCTCTGAGGACTTTTAATAGTGCTTTGAAAACAATGCATTTTTAATATTTGAAGTTTTAGAGAAAAGTGTTGTTTTATTCCCAACAGTCTCTCCTCTTCCTTCCTCCATGGATCTGCTTATTCAGGACAGTCCTGATTCTTCCACAAGCCCCAGAGTGAAACCACTGTCCCCATCTGCGGAGGAGAGCACAGAGAAGGAAGAGAAGGTCCCTGTCAAGAAACAAAAGATCAGAACTGTGTTCTCACAGACCCAGCTGTGTGTGCTCAATGACAGATTTCAGAGGCAGAAATACCTCAGTCTCCAGCAAATGCAAGAACTTTCCAACATCTTGAACCTCAGCTACAAGCAGGTACAGTTGTTTTGTTGTCTGTGCAATAAGAAATAGAAAATAAGGGATTTTCCTGGTGATCCAGTGGCTCAGATTCACCCCTGCCACTGAAGGGGGCCTGGGTTCGATTCTTAGGGAACTAGATCCCACATGTCACAACTAAGATCCCACACAGCCAAATAAATATTTTTTGGGAAAAAAAAAAAGAATATTTATGCACCTCTGCAAATAAGTTAATTTTTAATAATGAAAATGGAATCTTTTTGTAATGTGTTTTGTGACCATCTTCCTTTCACTAAATATCTATTGCAAATGTGTCATAATAAATTAAACCATTTCCCATGTTAAACAAGCCAAAATTGTGAAAATGTTTCCAATTTTCCCTTAAACAAAGGAAAAACACACTTCTATCATCTTGAGTTAAAAGAGTCCTAGCTAACCACTGGTTCTCATAAAAATCAAAGTTGCATGTTTTATCTATATATATCTGATTACTGATGAAGTTAATCATTTATCATATATTTATTGGCTAGTTCATTCAGGCAAATGGTTTTCTATCTCTGGTACCATACTTGGAAAGTCCTCTATCAAATGATCTTAACTTTTTGTATAGTTGTCCTTGTGAAGTATGTTTCATCATTCTTGAATTAACATACCATTATCATATTAAATGTAAATGTGCTAATATGGAGGGGGAGCTTATTATTGCAAATAAGTTACTTTTAACTGTGACTAAAACTCAGATGGTAAAGCGTCTGCCTACAATGTGGGAAACCCAGGTTCGATCCCTGGGTTGGGAAGATCCTCTGGAGAAGGAAATGGCAACCCACTCCAGTACTCTTGCTTGGAAAATCCCATGGACGGAGGAGCCTGGTAGGCTACAATCTATGGGGTCACAAAGAGTTGGACACGACTGAGTGACTTCACCTCACCTCACTCACCTCAGTGAACAGTATGGGCAGACATTTAAATGTGAACTTCCTAGTTCATAGCCTTAGCCTCCTACCCATACTCGCAGTGTATTTAACCAGTTAAGTTTATTTAAAAAGCCAACTCACTTGAAAGGCTTGAAATTCACTCAGATTCAGGATTTAAGGAAAGAGTCTGGTAATCAGAATTTTTGTTTCAAGTTTGAGATAGTTGTAGCTATCAGAAAAAAAAAAACCTTAATATTCTTTGGTTCCTACTATCAATACATCCTGCATTACTAATATTTCATTTTTAAATTTATTTATGGATTTGGCGGGGGGGGGGGATGGCCATGCAGCACATGGGATCTTAGCTCCCTGACCAGGGACTGAACCCATGCCCCCTGCATTGGAAGATCGGAGGTCCCTACTAATATCTTAAACTTTTAACGGTTATCTTTTCCTTGTCAGGTGAAGACCTGGTTCCAGAATCAGAGAATGAAATGTAAGAAATGGCAGAAAAACAACTGGCCGAGGAATAGCAATGGTGTGCCTCAGGTAATAACAGAAAACTTAAAATTTTCTGCTTTTTCCTAACAAAAAGTTTTTAGTTCTGTCTATTGCTGCAGCATGCAATCCCAACCACGGACAATTCTGAACTTCCAAGTACTTTTTCAGTTAATCCATTCTTCTTTTTTCAAAAGGGCCCAGCAACGGCAGAATACCCGGGCTTCTATTCCTACCATCAGGGGTGTTTGGTGAACTCTCCTGGAAACCTGCCCATGTGGGGTAACCAGACCTGGAATAACCCCACGTGGAGCAATCAGAGCTGGAACAGTCAGTCTTGGAGCAACCACTCCTGGAACAGTCAGGCCTGGTGCCCCCAAGCCTGGAATAACCAGCCTTGGAACAATCAGTGCAACAACTACATGGAGGAATTCCTGCAGCCCGGGATCCAGCTCCAGCAGAATTCTCCCGTCTGTGATCTGGAGGCCACCCTGGGAACTGCTGGGGAAAATTATAACGTAATACAGCAAGCTGTCAAGTATTTCAGTTCCCAGCAGCAAATCACTGATTTATTCCCAAACTACCCTCTCAACATACAGCCTGAAGATTTGTAACAGCTGTTTGTGACAGCTATTGTATGCAATCTTAATGTGAGCAGAGACTGTGTATTCTCTAGAATTTTTCTCGTTTTGGAATTCTGTACCGCTTCCCCTTAGTAAGCTGCTTTTCACTATACCTTCTGTGTCAGTTTGAGGGACGGGTAATGAGTCCAATAAGAGGTTTCAGAAGCATTGTACAACATGACAAATGTGTCTGGCTATAGATAACTCAATTATAGTACTTTGGATATAATATATAATATTTTGGATACTTTTAGGATCTAGAATCTAACTTTAAGCACAGGGAACAAAAGTACAAAGACGTATGATGGGGATTATTCATATTTTCTGGGATAGGGAGGCTTTACTTGTTAAGAATCTCAGTCCTTAAGATGAAGAGTGCTTTACTAATTTCCTCCACCCTTTTTCGCTATTTTACTACAACCCCTAATTTGTTCATCACTCTTATTTTTGGAGAACGATGTTTTGTATTTTGCCACATCATAAGTAGTACCAGTTTGGCTGGTTTGTTGTTTAAGTACAAATAAAAAATAGCCATTTTACATTTAGTTGTCTCTCCCCGATTTCACACAGTGATTCAAAGAGTTAAAAATCTGACTAAACATGGAAAACTTTTTTTTTTTGGCTGTGCTGGGTCTTTAGTTGCGGCGTGTGGGATCTAGTTCCCCGACCAGAGATTGAATCCAAGGCCCTCTGCCTTGGGAGCTTGCAGTCTTAGCCACTGGACCACCAGGGAGGTCAACATGGGAATATTTCCTATGGAAGGGAATAAACTAATCTTCTCTAGGCATCCAGGAGACTAGGAGTAAAGGAAAGGTAACCAGATAACACAATGTTAGGTGATGGATTAATTAAACCTGAACAAACTTATTTTCTTTCTGTGTATGTAGTATTGAAACAAAATCTGTGGTTTGCAGTTAAGGAAGAATGCCACATCTGGAAGATCTGGAGCAAAGGGGAAAAGGTAGACCTGAAAGTCTCCTGTAACACATGACAGGTTCTGTGACTGCTCTTCTGCCAGAAACAACTGTTAAAGTTCAGCTTATTTTTATTCCTATTTTTTATGTGAACTTAAGAATGATTCTTTAAAATTAATTTTTATTGGAGTATAGCTGCTTTACAATGTTGTTCCTATACTAGCAAGGTGAATGAGCTATATATATGTGTATGTGTATATATATATATATATATATATATCCCCCCACTTTTTTTTTTTTTTTTTTTGCATTTCCTTCCCATTTAGGTTACCACAGAGCATTGGTGGGAATAACCAGAGTGGTTTTCTCATTTTCTTCGTGGTTCCCCTAGTTTTCCAATGTTGATCTATCATACTGTCCAACCCAATGAGTTTAGACATTTAACTAAAAGAGGAAGTCAGTGAAAATTTCTGCCAGTACCAAAACTGAATGCAACATTCTTTTTGACTGGCAGATATGTGGATTCTCTGCCAGGCAGCATATTTAACCAAGCAGATAATGGAAATAGAAAGCATTGATTGATTGTATCATCAGTCACTTTAACATTTACAAAATTCTTGACTCTAAACAAGTGCACAAGATGAACTGACAAATTTGAGAAAAGCACTAAATGATGAACCAGAACCTGGAAAACTTGGGAAAATAGTTACTGTAAAGTGTTATTGGGGGTGGGAGGAGGCTCAAGAGGGAGAGGATGTATGTATACACATAGCTTATTCATGTTGTACAGCAGAAGCGCAACATTGTAAATCAGTTATATTCCAATTTAAAAGTAAAGTGGTAGAACCCAGGAAATACCAAATTTAGTTTTCCTATACTGAGATGAACCATTGTTAGTTTTTTTTTTACAATTTTGTGCTTTGGATTAAGTGTAGCTATAAGAAGGAACTGTTAGCTGTTAGTAAGGAACAGCTAATTTAGGAAGATTAATTAGTGCCAGAAAAGATAGGAGCACCTATTAAAAGGAGCACCTATAAAAAGATAGAAGCAAGATTGGAGAAAAGGGGAAAGCAGAAGGATGGAATTTTGATGATCACTACTTGCTTTTGAAAGTCAGCCATTTTACAGAAATGCCATTCATCTATTTAAAGACTGGAGCTTTTGACTGCAAGACTAAAAGAATCATTAAAAACCAAGCAATAGAAAATACATAATGAAGTGAGTCTAGTAAACAATATCAACAAGATAACATTTCCTACAGGTGTATTAGTATATGTAATATGGGTGGTTTCTATATGTTGATTTTAATAGACTTATTCCATTGTAAGAGGATTATACCATACATCCTCTTCTGAAAGGCTTTTATCCACTTGACATTTTTCAACCTCTTTGCAATTCAAAATTGAGAGATTTGAGATAATTTAGATAAATAATAAAAATTGACAACTACATTCAAGAACAGAGTCCTTATTTTCCTTATTAAACATGGTTAACATTGAGATGGTTTCTTCCTCAAATATTCTCTCCAAATATTTCTGTTAATGAAGAGTGAAATTCAGGTTAGTCGAGCCAGGGAAAGATTTTAAGTTTTTTGGTGTTTACTAATATCTCAGTGTGACTGTCATTTCCTTAAAAAAGAAAGACTGTTACTTAACTTTAACTCTGACATCTTTCCTGACATTTTCATGCATACACATGACATAAACATAACTCATTTTTCCTATCCAAATAAATTATATGCATTTTCTGCAGCTCACTTTTTTTAACTATAAAATCTACACCTCTATGAATTTAAATGCTGTACTGACACATACCAAATACTGCAATGCATATTACAAATACATTAATTTGCTTCTGTTTTGGTTATTTGCCATTACAAATCATGTTGCTATTACCAACAGCAATTTAAAGACTTAAGTGTTTGCTTTGGGTCATAGGATTACCAAGAATATAAACTAGTATAACAGAAGGAGACAGGCAAAAAAGGAGATGATTAAGTCACCTGCCAGCCTCTCCCATCTTTCTACATCCCTTCTTTTTAGAAAATCTTGCTCTCTCTCCATCCTCCTCCCTAAAGGAGGTGGATGTCACTTCCAATGTCATTTGACTGCATTATATTTTCGCTTCGTCTTGATTTTCAGCTTGCCTCTCCATTTCAGTTTGTGCCTGAAGAAGCACATGGGTTGAATTTGCCTAGGTCTTCTGAATTCCTCAGCCTGGATTCAAAGCCCAAGAGTGGGAGGAGTAGGCCTTGCTTACTGAATCTCAAGCACCCAGTTCTCAGGGTAAAGGACAAATTTCAGCCTGTTACAAATAATCCTACTATTCAGAAAACTTGGTGTCTAGGGTGGCGGGGAGGCGGTGGGGAAGCCAAGATTTGAGACCCAAAGGTAATGGCAGACAACCGCCAGACGGGGCAGGAAAGAGGGAGGGCCCTTAGTAAACACTGCTGGCCCCCTGGGGCCCAAGGAGCTCACCTCAAGTGGTAGATAAAGGGAATTTGTTAAATAAAGAAGCAGTTGGGGCCGACAAAAGCTTCTGGCACAGGAAGTGAGTCCGACTGAGGAGACCGAAATGTAGGCATTTGAATAGATGCCTTGGTGTGAGGCTAAGATGAAACCAGAAAGCAGCAGCAGCTGGTGGCGAGCTCTTCTTTAAGGGGTTCCCAGCTTCTGGGTGTTTGATGTGGCCTGGGAGAAAGTGTCCTTGAGAATTTAAAAGGGTTAAAAGCTTGGGAAATGAATGCAAAGTAGCTCTACCTCCAAAGTATAATGATCAAGCGAGGTATTGAACAGAAAAATCTCACAGGTGAAATCAAGAAACTAGAAGCCTATAGAATGAATTAAAGTGGGACAGCCTCATGCACTTAGGGTCTCAAGGGGGAATTATAGAAAGGTTGGCAATGTTCATACAACCCGTGTCTTGGGTTCAAGATGTGACAGGGACTAAGGACGTGGTCAGACTGAATTAGGGCCACATCTTTGCAGAAAAAATGTAGCTGGACACAGTCACCCAGGCTTTCTCCATGGGGACATTGAGGGCAGGTACTCCTGGCCATAAGTATAGCTCTTCTTAGCTTGATGAGCAGCTGTGGAATTTATTTTCACCACTTGGGTAGAATACAAGTGGCATTGCAATGGGTGTTACCAATGGACCACCAATTTAAACGCTATGGATGGCGGCACAATCTAACCAGAGAATTGTGCACAAGCTGATCACAAATCCTGTGATCCTCCTCCCTCACCTGGCTTTTAAAAGTGCTTCTCCGAAACCCTCTGGGGAGCTTCTGACTCTTTAGGGCCTGAGGAACCTGTCTCCTTGCATGGCTTTGCAATAAACCTTTCTCGGCTCTAGAAAATAAATACATAGATAAAAGCTATGGATGTTGAATGCCTCTGGTACATAAGGATATTTAGTGTTGGACTAAGTAAGAGTATTGATGCCTCTTGCTCCTCTGGTCCCATTCTGTGTTCTGTGTACATGTACTCTGCCTATCCAAATCAGTCATACTTACTTAGCTATAATTAATGTGCTATATCTGAAGCTCGAAAAGATCCCCTGATGTAGGAAATGGCAACCCAGTCCAGTATTCTTGCCTGGAATACCACGGACAGAGGAACCTGGCTGGCTAGTCCACAGAGTCGCAAAGGGTTACATAAATTATATTTGCTTTCCACTGTCAGAGTGAACATTCTCAGACAATACACTAAATGCACTTTATGCTTGATGAGTCACCCAATTCCTGTCCTTCTGCAATTCCTGCCTTCATTCTTAGCTTCCCCCAGATCCTAGTTCTCATTTTTCAGGTCTCTTATCCATCCTCAGCCACTTGACCCTACAGTCATACTTAACATTCCCCAAATTGTGTAAGGCTTTGTGGATTCCTTCAGCGTTGTCTGATAAACCATTAAACACGAATGTACTCATTCCCACGGATTCCCTGATCAATTTCTATCTCATTAAGTCAATAAAAAAGGTTCCCTTTATCTATTGAGACTACCCTCTATAGAGAAAAAGCCCTTGTGTAAATATCTGCTGTATCAGTCTTTGTCAGGATAAGAGAAAAATGACTATTATTCGTAACTCCATGGCTGGCTCTGTGCTGTGCCTTTCCTTATGCTGTTTGCAACTTCCAAAAGAATTGTGAAAAAATCAGGTTTCAACTTGGAAGAAAATACTTATAAATGTATTTCACACTTATGCTGGCTCATAGCACTATAATCCACCCTATTATCATAGCTAGAAGCCTGATCATTATCCTAGGATATTTTCTTTCACCTACCATATCCAAAGAGCTACTCTTTTGGGAGGGTTTTTTAAATTAATTTTTAAAAATTGAAGTATACTTGATTTACAATGTTGTGTTAGTTTCAGGTGTACAGCAAAGTGACTCAATGATATATATATTCGTTTTCAGATTCTTTTCCCTTATAGGTTATTACAAAATATTGAGTAGAGTTCACTGTGCTATACAGCAGGTCTTTGTTGGTTATCTATTTCCTATATGAAAGTGAAAGTGAAGTCGCTCAGCTGTGTCCAACTCTTTGGGACCCCATGGACTGTAGCCTACCAGGCTTCTCCCTCCATGGGGTTCTCCAGGCAAGAGTACTGGAGTGGGTTGCCATTTTCCTTCTCCAGGGGATCTTCCTGACTCAGGGATCAAACCTGGGTCTCCCACATTCCAGGCAGATGCTTTAACCTCTGAGCCACCAGGGAAGCCACCAGTTTTCTATATAGCAGTGTGCGTATGTTAATCCCGGGCTTCCCAGGTGGCACTAGTGGTAAAGAATCCGTCTGCCAATGCAGGAGACATAAGAGACACGGGTTCGATCCTTGGGTCAGGAAGATCCCCTAGAGGAGGACATGGCAACCCATTCCAGTATTCTTGCTTGGAGAATCCCCATGGACAGAGAAGCCTGGCAGGCTACAGTCCATGGGGTTGAGAGTCAGATACAACTGAAGCGATTTAGCATGCATGCACGCATGCACATAGGTTAATCCTCCTTCCTAATTTATCCCTCCCCCTGACGTTCCCCTCCAACGGGATGCGGTTCGATCCTTATTTACTGTTTTGTAAATAAGTTAATTTGTATCATTTTTTTAGAGTTCACATATAAGTGCTATCATAATGGTATCTATCTTTCTGACTTACTTCTCTGAGTATGATAATCTCTAGGTCCATCCATTTTGCTGCACAAATAATCACTAGTTAAGTCTATCTCTTTAATATTTTTCAAACCAATTAACAGGTTTCCATATTAGCTGCTACTACTGAGGAACTAGTGGGTAATCAGGTTTTTCCACACTCCCCAAATATTCATACGAGGAAGAGATTATTAAAAATCAATTTTTTGTATTAAAAAAGCCAAGAGCCTAAGCAACATATCAAAGATGGTACCCAGTAAGGATGGTCAAAATCTAGATTCAAACCCTTAATTACCTGACTCCAAAGCCCCAGATGTTTCTTTGCTACATGATTTTCCAATGGACAGACATAAATATAATGTGGAAAGATATATACCAAAAAGCAATATTTAAGGAAGGAAAAATTTGAAGGAATTTTCATATGCTATTACTGGAATTTTTTTAGAGCATATATTATCAGACAAAAATAATAAATATCTCCATTTGGAAAGAACAGGACTAGCATGTATGGGAATAAATAATTACCAGTAAAAATAACTTTTTTGAAACATGAAAATAGATCATGTATTTGTCTTATTACCTTTAGAGAGGCTAGAATCCTGGAACTCTGGGTTCTGAACCACAGATCAGACAAGGCCGTTTTGGGCAAAGCCACCAGATGCAGCGTTAAGCTCACTTGGAGGGTCACATCTCCCCCCAGGGGTCCACTACCTGTTCTGGGCTCACCAGCTGCCTGTTTTAGAACCTTGGGAAGTTTCTTTCTTATCATCAAATCTTCCAGGACAAGGAAATATTTTTCTAGACATGTCCCTCAATTGTGTGTGATCGATGTATGATGGTAAAGATGTACATAGATACGTCTGATGAACTGGGGGGAGGTCCTAAAAGGAACTAACTGGAGACCATGAGAGGGTGGGGAAAAGGGGGAGCATCCTTTGGTGGTCCAGTGGTTAAGACTTTGTACTTGCCATGCAAGGGATGCGAGTTCGATCCTTGGTCTGGGAACTAAGATTCTATGTGCTGTGTGACCAAAAAAAAACTCTTCCTTTTTTGTTTTAATTAAGAAAAAATGAGAAAGCTTATCAGAGTAAAGGACACTTGTTTGCCAAGTGACTCATAGTGGTGAGCAGTGAAGGAAGCTCGCAAACATTCTTGGCTGAGTGTGATGAGGTATTGTAAGGGACGTACGAATTGCAGAGGACAAGCAGAAAAGAGATCTGCTGTTCAGAGTTTTAACTGAAAGCATTATCAATCTCCTTCATATTGTTTCAGCGTATCATCAGCAAGACTGGGGCGGGGGTCCAATAAGAAGTACTGGAGAAAACAGAAGCAAACCTTCTATTTCCAAATGTCCACGGAGGGAACTCCATTCAGTGTATCAGGTTTCTCCACTCTGATGTTGTTCTTTTCTCGCCTTTTCCATACTGTACTCCGGGGAAGGAGGTTAATGTTTACAGCTGTTGTAGCCACCCATCCAGGAAACAAACTCACTCACAAGCACAATGCAGAGAGTGGAGTGCAGTTTATTACACGGGGTCCAAGGCAGAGTCTCCTCTTAACCAAGGACCCCGACCAGTTTTTCTGAAAACCTTATATACCCTAAGTGTACAGTGCCCAAACCCACCTCCCCTAATTCCCTGAAACTAGTCTGAACAAAGGAAAAGAAAGATACAATCAAAGATAACCCGTGATTCATATGCCTTAGGCCTAGTTAATTAACAGTGGACAATTATCAGTAGGCCTGTGCTCATACCCGAATAAGCATAATAGAATTTATGGTTCTATTTGGTTACACAGACAATTAGGGTATTCTTTTAGGCGACAGAGAGTCTAGGTACGAGCCCTGGGGCTCTTCCATCCGGGGGTCTGGTTTTCCAGTAGCTCAAAGTCCACAGTCTGGCCCAAGATGGAGTCCTGCTTTCAAGATGGAGCCTGTTTTGTCTATTTCCTCCTTCACAGTCTCACTTAAGAAGTGGGGAATTATGCCTTCCCTCTGCACAAGGTTGAATATTCTCCCCTCTGAAGTGCACATTCACTGAGAACCTTAGTTTAGAATCTTTTTTGGAAACAAGGTCTTGGAAGACACAATTAGTATTAGGTAAGACTAGGCTTTTTTTTTTTTTTTTTTCCCCTTCCTATAGTGTTCATAGTGTGCTCGAGGCAAGAATACTGAAGTAGTTTGCCGTTCCCTTCTCCAGTGGACTGCATTTTGTCAGAACTCTCCACCGTGAACCGTATGCCTTGGGTGGCCCTTCTTCTACTTTCTGAAAGAGCTTGTGTGAGATTAGTATTATTTCTTCCTTAAATATCCGACAGAATTCATCATGGGAATCTTCTGGACCTGGAGATTTTTGTGGAGTAATTTTGCTAACTAATTTATTTGACACATGAAAGGTTAATCAGATTTTCTGTCACCTTACATCTGTTTTGGTAATTTGTGCCTTTCAAGAACTTTTTTTTCCATTTCATCAAATGATTGAGTTTGGGTATAAGGTATTCATACTAACTCTATATTTCCCTTCTGATGTCAGTAGGATAGCCCATTTAAAAATTTCCAATATTGGTAAATCGTGTTTCCTCTTCTTGTTTCTGTTCAGTCTTCTTATTGATTTATCAAGTTTATTACTCTTCAAAGAACTAATTTTGACTGAATTTGTTTCTCTAGCCTGTTTTCTATTCCGATGATTTCTGTTATTTTCTTACTTCTACTAACTTGGGGTTTGTTTGTCTCTGAGTTTTGTAAGGAAAAAGCAGGGCTTCCCAGGTGGCCCAGTAGAAATATCAACAACCTCAGATATGCAGATGATACCATTCTAATGGAAGAAAGGGAAGAGGAACTAAAGAGCCTCTTGATGAGGGTGAAACAGGAGAGTGAAAAAGCTGGCTTGAAACTCAGACATTCAAAAAATTAAGATTCTGGCATCTGGTCCCATCACTTCAAGGCAAAGAGAAGGGGGGAAAGTGGAAGCAGTGATAGATTTTATTGTCTTAGGCTCCAAAATCACTGCAGATGATGACTGCAGCCATGAAATTAAAAGACACTTGCTCCTTGGAAGAAAAGCTATGACAAGCCTAGACAGAATATTAAAAGCAGAGACATCACTTTGCCAACCAACGTCCGTGTAGTCAAAGCTGTGGTTTTTCCAGTGGTCATGTATGGATGTGAGAGTTGAACCATAAAGAGGGCAGAGCATCGAAGAATTGATGCTTTTGAATTGTGTTGCTGGAGAAGACTCTTGAGAGTCCTTTGCACTGCAAGGTGATCAAACCAGTCAATCCTAAAGGAAATCAACCCTGAGTTTTCATTGGAAGAAGCTGAAGCTCCAACTGGCCACCTGGTGTGAAGACCTGATACATTGGAAAAGATCCTAATGCTGGGAAAGATTGAAGGCAAAAGGATAAGGGGTGACAGAGGATGAGATGGCTAGATAGTATCACTGACTCAATGGACATAAATTTTATCAAATTCCCGGAGATAACAGAGGACAGAGGAGCCTGGCATGTTGCAGTTCATGGGGTCACAAAGAGTCAGACATGACTTCACCACTCAACAACAAAAAAGGAGAAAAAAGTATAATTGATTTAAGTCTTAAAAAAGAAACTTTCTATTTAAGTATTATTTAGAGCTATAAATTTCTCTCAAAGCACTGATTTAGCTGCATTTAACAATTTTTTATATATTGCATTCTTTAATCACCCATTTGGAAATACTTTCCAATTTTCTTTGTGATTTTTTTCTTTATTTTGATGTGAACCATTATTTAAAGTGTTTATTGAATTTATTAAAATATTGTTTCTGTTTTATGTTTTGGTTGTTTTGACCGCAAGGCATGTGGAACCTTAGCTCCTTCACCGGGGATCGAAGCTGCGCCTCTTGCATTGGAAGGCGAAGTATTAGCCAACAGCCCACCAGGGAAGCCCCATGACTTATTTTTTGACCAACAGATTACTTACTTATAAGTCTGTTCTAAGCACTTTGTGCTTTTTCAATCATAATGTCATTACTGATTTCTAATTCAATTCTATTGCGCTCAGAGAATATATTCTGTAAGAGCTGTGCTTTGAAATGTCTCAAGACCTGTTTTACAGCCCAGTATATTGTTTATCTTGTTGACTACTCCATGCGCACTTGAAAATAATGTAATTCTTCAGTCATTGGGTGTAACAAGGTATAAATGCAGCCTGAGTGAAAGTGGCTGGTGATATTATTCAAATTGACTATATACTTGCTGGCTTTTTTGAATAGCTGCTCAATCTGTTACTGAGATGAGGTAGTTAAACTTGACATTTTTTTTTAACCAAACTGTGAGGTATATGGGATCTTAGTTCCCAAACCAGGGTTCTAACCTGTACACCTTGCATTGGGAGCATGGAGTCTTAACCACTGGACGTCTCAGGGAAGTCCCTAAACGTCTAATGTTCCACACTTATGTCAGGAAGCCCCTTTTTTTCTATCTGCCATTAAGCGAAACTTGGAGTATGTCTTCAGTGTATTCATGTATATAAAGGTGCACCTATAATTTTATTTTCTATTATTTTTTTAAACTGCTTCTTTTTTAAATTTATGGCTGCACTGGGTCTTTGTTGCTGCACAGGCTTTTTCTAGTTGCAGGGAGTGGGGGTTGTTCTCTGGTTGGTGAATGGGCTTCTCACTGCGGTGGTTTCTCTTGTAGCTGAGCAGGGGTTCTAGGGCGCTCAGGCTTCAGTAGTTGCAGCAGATGAACTTATGTACCCCGTGGCATGTGGAATCTTCCTGAAACGGAGGTCAAACCTGTGTCCTATGCATTATCAGGCAGATTCTCAACCACTGGACCGCCAGGGAAGTCCTATAATTTTAATCTAAAAGTTTTGAGTGCTGGTACCTAGGTCATTTCTGATAAGCATTTAATTTACATCCTATACTGTGCTGTTCTTAGTCACTCAGTCGTGTCCAACTCTTTTCAATCCCATGGACTGTAGCCTGCCAGGCTCCTCCATCCATGGAATTCTCCAGGCCAGAATACTGGAGTGGGTAACCGTTCCCTTCTCCAAGGGGTTGTCCCAACCCAGGGATCAAACTCAGGTCTCCTGCCCTGCAAGCAGATTCTTTACCGACTAAGTCACCAGGGAAGCCCACCTCCTATATTGCAGTTCTCATAGGTGACAGTGTTTTATTTATACTTAGTTTCTGTGACTTTAGTACGAAGAAAATTGATTCATTCTTCGATGACTCTGGAGTCACACAGATGCTGAGATCAGTGGAGGTGGGGCTCCAGGGCTTGACCAGGTGTGCATATGGTCAAACAGCACGGCACCCTACATCCATCAGGTACCAGGGAAACTCCATAATTGATCCGTTTTCAGGCAGGGATCATACACTGACCCAGTCTGTGTGCTTACCTATCTTTATGTAGCTTCTTTGTTACTGTTGCTTATTTGGCCCCCAGAAAACTTTAGTCTTCTCTTTTTGGATCTAGAATGGATCTACTTTGTATTAATATAATTAGCCCAAGGGTCAGGATGGGAGTCGATGCCTACCTAGTTCATTGTAAACTATGTATTTTCCTTTCCGCCTAATTTGAAATTGGTATACCAGAAAAAAAATAATAAAATTGGTGAGTTTTTTTCTTGGTTTATTTTGGCAAGTTTTCCAACATGAGCTTTGATCAGGTAGAATGGAAACTATGCCGCTAAGCAAATACGTAGTATTTTAGAAAGAAAATGTACTTTAAGAGTAATTAGAGGGAATTCTTTCATGGTCCAGTGGTTGGGAATCCACCTCCAAGGCAGGGGGCCTGGGTTCCATCCCTGATCTGGGAAGATTCCATATGCCGTAGAGCAACTAAGCGTGTTAGCCACAACTGAGTCTGCAAGTCTAAAACCTGTGCTCCAAAACAAGAGAAGCCACTGCAGTGAGAAAGCCGCGCACCACAAGTAAAGAGGAGCCCCACCTGCCACAAATAGAGAAAGCTTGTGCTCAGCAACAATGACCTAGTGCAGCCAAAGATGAATTTTAAAAAAGTCTCCACCTCCATTCTAGGGAACATGGGTTCCATTCCTGACTGGGAATTAAGATCCTGAATGCCAGGCAGTGTGGAAAAAAAATAAGTCATTAGATGCTTCTTATTATCATGAGCATCCTGTGAACGGCAAGTTAATGAATTGTGGAGTGCAACCCACAGGAAATCTTCCTTGATCCCAGGAAGATTCCAGCAGCTCACCTTTAACACCTAGAGGGCACACTGCAGTCTTATTTTCAAGGACTCACTTCTATCCCAAGTTCTTCTTCAGAATAAGCACAGGCTGCAATAGACTATTTTTCCTGTCTCTCTTCTCTAAATGAAAAGGCCTAAATAATTGGCAAGCTCCTGCAGAGCAGGTCATCAAATAACAAAAAGATGAATGGATTGGACTTAAAAATTTAAAACTTTTATACACTATCTTAACTGTTGTGGTCTAAATGTTTGTGTCCTTCCAACTCATATGTTGAAATCCTAATGATCAATGTGATGACATTAGTTTTTTGGGTCCTTTGGGAGCTGATTAGGACATGAGGGAGGAGTGTTCACTAATGGGACTAGTGCATTTATTTAAAACAAACAAACAAACAAACCCTCTATGGAAAGCAATTTAGCCCAATTTACCAAAATTGTAAATATCCATACCCTTTGACCCATCAATCAACTCCATATTTAGCATATGTACTGGCATGTGTGTGACATGATACACTTACAGAGTTCTTTACTGCTGTACTTTTTGTTGAAACGGCAAAAAATGAGAAACATTTAAATGCCAATCCATGAGGGGGATGGTTGGATCCATTGTGGTATCCACACTATGATGGAGAACCTAAAAAGAAGGAAGACTCTTCTTTAGTTACTAATATGGGGTAATGTCCAAGGCACATTGGGAAATGAGTAAAAGTAAGACATAGAAGAATGACTACCACATTAAAAGAAAACCCAAACAGGCAAGAAAGCTCTGAAAGCCATGAAAGAATACAAAAAGTTTGCAACCCCCAAGCCCCACCCCTACCCAAAAAAGAAGTCTGCATGATGGCCCTTGCCCTCACCCAACCAAACAGACCCCGATTCGATTCCTGGGTCGGGAAGATCCCCTGGAGAAGGGATACTTAACCCACTCCAGTATTCTGGCCTGGAGAATTCCATGGACACAGTCCATGGGGTCCCAAAGAGTCGGACATGACTCAGCGACTTTCATTTTCAATATGAAGCTGTATACCCATCAAACAACTCTAATTTCCCCTACCCAGTTCCTGGTAACCAGCACTCTACTTTGTTTCTATATGAATTTGACTGTTTTAGATACTTCATACAAATAGACTTACACAGTACCTGTCTCTTTGTGACTGGCTTATTTCACTTAATATCGTGGCCTCGAGGTTCATCCATGCATAAGGATATGCAGGATTTCCGCCCTTTTCCAGCCTGTATAATATTCCCTTGGGTGCATACTCTACATTGTGTTTATCCATTCACTCACTGCTGGACATTCGTGTCGCTTCCACTTCTTGGCTCAATCTCATAATAAAAATGAAGATTTAAAACATAGGACCCCTTTCTCACTTCAGGTTGATAAAGATTAAACTTTTCACAATAAAACGTTTTGGAGCTAAAAAAAGAAAAAACCTGGCACCCTTACACCTTGTTGGCTATTTAACTTTAGTCCAGTTCTTAAGCACTTAACCGACAGGGTGCAATTCCTTTTAACAATTCATTCAATTTTTTAAAGGTGAGATCTGAATTTAATCTCTGAAAGCGATCCAATTTCGGTGACTCAGTCTATCAATTAAGCCACAAAACCCTGAACAATCCAGAAAAGGTAGCTAAATTCTCTTCAGGATAAGAATGGCGGGAAGTACGGGCATTTGAAGGTCTGCTAGTTTCCGAGCATGGCCAGGACTTTAGCCAGAAAAGGCTGGAACTGAAGCGAACCGAATCCAACAGGTTTCCGAGCCGCCTGCGCCTGCGCAGTGAAGGCTCGCGGGAGGCCCCAACCTCCCTCCCCACGGCGCGGCCAAAAGCCCCGCCTCCTGCAGGCTCCGCGCTTTGGTCCAGCGCAGCGCGGCCTCCGGTGACTGCGGCGCTGGGGAGGCGACGGACGCAGGCGTCGGGCAGCTCCTTGGGCTGGAGCGGAGGGAGCTGAGGGAGCAGGGCGGCCACTGCCGGAGGAAGAGAGACCCAGGGCGGGACCCGCAGTTTCAGCGGTGCCGCCGCCACCGTGGCCCGGGATCATGGACACTGATGCTACTAGTGTCGTTGGTGCCGCCCTTTGGGAATCAGTATCCAAAAGGACGGCGCGGTAAAGACCCAGAGCGTAGAGCCAGAGCGAGTGAGCCGAGGCCTCACCTGCAGCCCCGCCCCGAACGTCATCCGGCGGCTCAGAGGCCCCGGGGCTCTGGGCGGCTCCCTCGATATCTCTCCTCTGTCTCACTTGCCCGGCTCTAGGGAAGACCATTCTGGCCCAGCCTCAGCTGGGACCACCCAGTTGAACCTTGGCCAAACTTCTGCAGTAAACACATTTGGGTCCCCCACCCCCACCCCCGAGTCCCCCACAAAGGCATGTTTCAACCTGAATTGCATCTGGAATCTGGTGGCTTTGGGAGCTGTGGAAGGAGGCGATTCTGTCCATCAAGGTACCGCTTCAGCCCGCCATCTAACATGAATCCTGCCAGTTATCAATCTACTGCCTCAGCTCCAAATTCATCCTTCAGGACCTGTCTTGTGATGCTCGGAATTCTCTGTAAACCGTGAAGTGTTGAGCCAATGAAGTTTTTTCAGAAGATGGTGCTAGGCGGATACTGTATAGGGAAGAGGGCTTCTGCCCGTGTCAGTGGCTATGCTGTCACTTGAGTCGTGTCTGATTTTTCGCGACCCCATGGACTGTAGCCCGCCAGGCTCTTCTGTCCATGGAATTTCCTAGGCAAGAATACTAGAGTGGCTTGTCATATCCTCCTCCAGGGGATCGTCCTGACCCAGTGATTGAACCCAGGTCTCCTGGATCTCCTGCAGGGGGCTGCTGCTAAGCTGCTAAATCATTTCAGTCGTGTCTGACTCTGTGCAACCCCATAGACGGCAGCCCACCAGGCTCCCCCGTCCCTGGGATTCTCCAGGCAAGAACACTGGAGTGGGTTGCCATTTCCTTCTCCAACGCGTGAAAGTGAAGTCGCTGAGTCGTGTCCGACCCTCAGCGACCCCATGGACTGCAGCCTTCCAGGCTCCTCCATCCATGGGATTTTCCAGGCGAGTATTGGAGTAGGGTGCCACTGCCTTCTCTGCCTGCAGGGGGCAGGCAGGTTCTTTACCCGCTGAACCACCACAGATGAACAGGGTAGATGAGAGAACATCTGATGGTGTCCCAGTCCCAGTCATGCAGGCAGGATGCAAGCTCCCTCAGCCATCTTACAGTAACCCCCACTCCACCCCACCCGCACCCCCGGCCCTAAGCAATCAGTCTTCACCAGGCCCCAGTCCTCTCACCTGTTGTTGGCCTCAGGTCCTCTGAACACTCAGGTATCTAGCCACCAGCTCTGGAGAGTTTGTCTCCTACTTGCCTGGGGAATGCGCACCAGCGCTGGCCTGCGCAATCCTCTGCTAGCAGGTAGATTGTGACTGCGCCTTTTCCAGTGAGCTCTGAACCTCAGCTTTGGGAGGTGGCCTCCCAAATTTGAACTTCCTTGGATACACTCCTTCAGCCCTGGGATACCATACTGAGTTCTCTTACATCCTTTTTTCATTTGTTGTCATAACTTTTTTTTTTTTAATTCAACTTTCCCTGTTTAGGTCAATCTGTGGTTTCAGTCTTCTTTATGTTTTTAAATTAACCAATTTATTTATGGCTGTGTTGGGTCTTCATTGCTGCACAGGCTTTTGTCTAGTTGCAGCGAGTGGGGGCTATTCTCTAGTTGCAGTGCACAGGCTTCCCATTGAGGTGGCTTCCCTTGTTGCAGAGCACAGGCTCGGTAGTTGTGGCACTTGGGCTTTGTTGCTCCAAAGCATGTGGGATCTTCCCGGATCAGGGCTCGAACCCTGATCTCATCTCCTGTATTGGCAATTGGATTCTTTACCACTGAGCTGCCAGGAAGCCCTTCTTTATGTTTTTAGTTGTAAAACTTTTAATCTTGATAGAAGTCAGATTCATACACCTAATAAAAATTCTATGTCAGGCAGTGTGCTAGGCATAACAAGACATGGTACTTGTTTTTTGGAGCTTATTCTCTGTAGAGCGTCACTAAATCCTCATGCACAAATAGACTCAGCATTGCAAAATTCTGAGGCAGAATATTTCAAGCACAAGAGAAGTGACAAGAACCTAAGTGATCATGAACTTGATGTATAGGAGAGCTAGAAAACCAGTGAGGCTAGACTTCAGTGACCAAAGAGAGTACAAGAAATGAAGCTGAAGAAGTAAACTTTTTAGGCAAGGGAAGCAGAACTTAAAGTGTCAGGACAGTTATAAGAATGAATGAAAAGAGAAAAGTTGCACCAGGGTAATAGGAATAAACTGGGATGTATGGTCACCCAGTTTATAGGCCATAGCAAAGGAGTCTGGATACTATTTTTTCCTTTTTCTTTTTTTTTTTTTTTTTACTGCTCAAACGTTTCCATTTCACTTATTTATTTTGGCTGCACCCCTTAGCTTGTGGGATCTGTTCCCCAACCAGGGATCTAACCCAGACCTCTGCAGTGAAAGCACCGAAGGAATCCTAACCACTAGACACCAGGGAATTCCACATCGCCACCACCACAAAAAAACCCAAAAACCTCCGTTTTTATTTTTTGGGTGTATGGTATGTGAGGATCTTAGTTCCTCGACCAGGGATTAAATCCAAGAAACATTGGAAGCTCCAAGTCTTAACCACCGGACCGCCAGGAAAGTCCCTAGAAATCTTTTTAAATTTGGCTTTCTGACTTAAGTGTTGTCCTTTTGCTTTTGCCTTCAACACTTTCATGATTTTCTGCTCAAGGAAATCCTGCTTGATCCTGTCAAGGACACATTTGGCTCCCATGGACCCACCATAGGTCCTGCTGACATGATTTTTCATTTCAGACCACCTCATTAGATCTTCAGATCTCACAGCATGAGCCCCCTACCATCTGTAGGCTTTGATGCTTCCCCAACCTTCTTGTAATTCTATCACCAGGAGTCCCAGACAGCCTAGTTTTGTTAGAGGTTGTGTTGTAGACAGCCAACTATGTAGGTCGAACCCTGGTCCATTCTGAAATCCTCTAGATACCGTCCCCTGAAGAGCCTGGATACTATTTTAAGCATGACTGCTTTAAGTGGCTTTGAACAAGGAATTGATATGTTCTGATTTTTTAAATTATCTTTGGCCATACCACGCAGCATATGGGATCTTCGTTCCCCAAGCTGGGATTGAACCTGTGCCCACACCTCCAGTGGAAGTGTGAATGTCTAACCACTGGACCACCAGTGAAGTCCCAACATGATCTGATTTTAAAAGAACACTCTAGTCATGTGGAGAATGAATTATAAGGAAGCAAAGGTGGAAAAAAGGAGCTAAAGCAACCAATTTTGGAGAATATGATGCACTTGCTGATGGCCAGGTATTCCATCCTTTCATTCCACCCCTAACACACAGAAAACCACAGTGCAAGGTTATGTCGGGAGCGAGGAAGTCTTTATGGAGCTCCTGCTTGGGCCTCGTAGAAATAAGAGTAGCCTTTCAGATATCTGTAGTAAGTGAATGGAAACTGGGCAAGGGAGTTTCATAACTACATGAAGGAAAGCATCAAAATGTTGAGTGCCCATCATGGGTATGAGATGTTTTCTTACGTAAATTAAGTGTTGGTTGAATCAGGATGAACCTAGAGATGATCATACTGAGTGAAGTCAGACAGAGGAAGACAAATATGGCACTTATATATGTGACCTCAAAAAAAGATACAAATGAGATGAGCATATTTACAGAACTGAAACAGACTTACAGACTTCAAAAACAAATCTATGGGTGGGAGGGAGGTTCATGTTTGGGAACGCATGTAAGAATTAAAGATTAAAAAAAAAAAAAAAATCTATGGTTAACCAAAGGGTAAACAACATGGGGAGGGAGGGATAAATTAGTTTGGGGTTAACATACATGCACTACCATATATAAAATACTAAGGATCTACTGTATAACACAGGCAACTCTACTCAATATTCAGTAGTAGCCTATATGGGAAAAGAATGAAAAAGAATGGATATATATGTAAGTGAATCACTTTGCTGTACACCTGAAATTAAAAACATGTAAATTAGATATTTTTGTTGTTTAGTCCCTCTCATGTCCAACTCTTTGGGATCCCCTGGACTGTAGCATGCCATGCTTTCCTGTCCTTCACTTATCTTCACGAAATCAGCTGTAGCTGAATGTAAAATAAAAAATTTAAAAAAAAAACAACAGTGAATCAAACGGAGAGTTAGCAGGGACCCTGCCCCTGGAGGGGTTGTGTTAAGCCAGAGTAGTAATTGATTGGAAGCTATTGTACAGTGACATAAACATGTATGTGTTCAATGTGTATACATATATATAGATGTGATATAAATGTATATATGTGATATATATACAATGTGCTTGCTCAATTGTATCCAACTCCGCAATTCCATGGACTGTAGCCTACCAGGATCCTCTGTCCATGGGATTCTCCAGGCAAAATAGGGGTTGCTGTTTCCTACTCCAGGGAGTATCTTCCCCTCCCAGGAACTGAAACTGCATCTCTCACATCTCCTGCACTGCAGGTGGGTTCTTTACTGCTGAGCCATTGGGAAAACATAATACACACATATATGTATATACATGAATACCCTGACATTAATGTAGGGTGAATTTCAGAGATCAAAGACTGGAGGAGAAAGGAAATAGAAAAGAGCATAAGAGAAAAATCAGAAGAATTCTCACTGGTGAAAGCAAGCAACATAATTTATTAAGTATGCAAGGCAATGCACTAAGGCTTTTCCATTTCATCTGCGCATAATAAATGAATATGGCTATTTTCATTTGTACAAAACTCTTGTATAAGAAACTTATTTAGGTTATAACAAGTACTGAGCAGCCACACGGTGTTTAAAGCTGACTTGTTACAGAGGAAGGTCCCCCCCCAACCCCACACACACAAAAAACCAAGCCTGTGATGTTATATTATGTACATTCAGAATTTTATTTCAAAACAAAGAACCGTAGTAACAATAATAGAAAAAATCCATTTGGAAATTATTCACAACCTGGTCACTGAGAACTGGGAAAAATTCCATGCTGCACCACTGCCAACCCACTGGTCTGAGCTGGAGCAGAGATGCAGTTGGAGGACAGTCTCCCGTCACGGCAAAGCCCTGTCCCAAGGCTCTGCAAGTTTTGTACCCAAAGCCTCAGCAACCAGAGGGAATGGTGAGAACTTAGAACCAAAATACTGTCATAGGCAAGGGTTTGACTGAAGGGCTTGAAATATGTAAGCACCAAAGAGGGAAAGGGAGATCAAGTAACATATGAAGGAGGGATGAAGAGCCCAGTCTCCACTTCTAAAAATACTGGATGATCCTGGAGGTGGCCGTGGGCTGTGGCAAATGCAATCCCTCCATCTCAGCAAACCCTCTGGCCACCCCAGATCTATTGTCCCCTTAAGAATGCCTCCCTCTCCCCCATGACGCCCTTCTAGCGCACCCAGGAGGCATCGTGTCCTGGTCTCACACTCTTTCCTGTCTTCTCCTGCTGTCTGAGTGGAGAGTGAGTCCTCCACTCTCAGTCTCAACATTTAAGGAGTTCTCTCTGTCCTCTCCAACAAGGAAAGGCAGCCAGATGAGATGGAACTCTGAAGTTTCAAAGAAAACCGCTGATGCAGATTCCACCCAGCAGAGGCAGTGTTGTTTACATATACACAAGTCTGAACACTTTATACCCAATAGGGGCCTTAGGAACCTAACAAGATAACCAGCAACTGCTTCGTGACGGTGCACACACATTCACGCTCATGTGTGGGCCTTACCGCACATCCACACAGACTGTCATGTGTGGTCTACAGGAAAGTTCAAGTCCCTCAGAGGACACCTGACATAACACTATGGTAATGTGGTAACAAGGGTAACTTGACACGGTAAACAGACATAAACAAGCATGAGATGACTCTCATGTAATAACACACGTTAACTGGATAATAATCGTTCAGGAAAAAAAAATTGTCTTCCAGCGCTGAGGTTACAAATTCCAAGTTAGCTATAAACATCTCTAACTTCTTTTAAAGCTATGGCTTAAAG
The DNA here is from genome assembly GCF_001704415.2 of Capra hircus. NCBI lineage: Eukaryota > Metazoa > Chordata > Mammalia > Artiodactyla > Bovidae > Capra > Capra hircus. The sequence goes on along the minus strand of NC_030812.1, from coordinate 99,850,361 downwards.
CAAAATAAAAGTCAACATCTAAAATCCTCTAAACAACAAACTGAAAAAATAATGAACCTCTACCAAGAACCAAGATTTTTGGTTGCTCATTTGGGAGGCTCTCCCACCAGATGGGTGATAGGAATATTTTTTTTTATAAAAGTGAGTTTACTACAGAGAAAGAAGCTGCTTGGTCCAGTGAGGGGAGAGAGGATTTGTAGAAATAACCGTCCCTTCTCTGGACTCCATCCAAAATTAGAACCCATAAACCCCTATTAACTAAAATGCCCACCTTAGCAATAATCCTAGATTTCAAGTAATACTACATATAATCTTAAACGAAGAAAAAAGTTCCAAAGGAAACCAATAGCTTCTTTATACAGGCACATGACTTTTCTGAGAAAGTTGAGAGTTTTTATCTGAAGGATAGGAATTGTTTTAAGAGGCAACGTGCAAACCTCACACACCACATCATGCATCCTTCAATCATGCATGACCTTTCTCCCTAAATCCTTCCCTTATTGCACCTTAACCTCTTCGGTATCAAATCTTCCACCCTATAACCTCTCTTGAAGCACCTCCCTCTAACCTCAATTTCCTTATGCTTTCATTATTTGGTAAAATTACTTTATATTTAAAAAAATAAATATTTATGCAATAAAACCAGAAGATAAAATAAATAAAACTCAAGTTAATTTGCTCAGCAGAGCTGTACGGAAGTGAAGAAGGAGCTCTTATGGAATCCCTCTCTGCCCTCCACTCTTAAGTGTACCTGCTTCCTGGTGAGTCTGAGGTTGGAGGAATGGCACCTTTTAGCCCATTCCCAAAAATGCCTTGAGGCAATTTTAGAACCTAAGGGAGCGAGAGCTGGCCAAGTTGTCACATACCAAGTGGCCAGTCCCTCCTGAAATGAAGGTAGGTTTACTTGGTCTCTCCTGAACTGAAGAGAATGTCCAAGAAATGAAAATTTTAAAAGCCATTGAACACAACGACTAACCCCAGCTTTGGGATCCTCTGAGCGCCCATCGAGTATGTGGATGAGAAAGGAATGGAGTAGCAGCATTCAGAAACAGTCCTGGGTTACAACCTGATGAGGTCTCCCCGCTTGCTCAGGGGGAGGTTGCTTTTCGTGACGGGAGGGAGGTGGGTAGGAGGCACGTCTTAGGCGTTGGTGTCCTTCGTGGGCGGGATGCTGTTCATCTCCATGATGGGGCCTTTCTCACCGCGGGTTCCTGTCTGCACCTGCCCTTCAAAGGCTCGTGTAATTTCCTCAAAAGTCCTGCCACGGGTCTCAGGAACTTTGAAGAAGGTGAAGACCCAGAAGATAACGAGGAAGACAGTGAAGACGATGAAAACGTAGGCACCTAAGTAGAACTGGTGAAGAGATACAGAACAGAAGAGTCAGTCAGTTCCCTCACAATCGTATTTCCAATAGCCTTGAAGGCATAACCCCCCTAGACTTCATCAAAACAGTGCAGTCTCTTCAGAGACTTGCTCATGATTTCATTGGTAACTTCCTAGATTTCTCTGCAATTTTGTGTCATTCCTTTTCCTAGTCATTAAAGTTAGCCATTTCCAAATACCTATTGAGTTTTTAGGACTTTTGATTGACATCACTATTTTTTATTTATTTCTGGCTGCACCAGGTCTTTGCTGCTGTGGTTGGGCTTTCTCTAGTTGCCGTGAGCGAGGGCTACTCTTTAGTTTCCATGTGTGGGCTTCTCTTATTGTGAAGCATGTGGCAGGTGAAGTCTTCCCAAACCAGGGATCGAACACTTGTCTTCTGCTTTGGCAGGTGAATTCTTAACCAAAGGACCAGCAGAAAAGTCCTTTTGATTATTTTTTTAAAATCTGGGTTTCTCAAAGACTCACAAAAATTGGAAATGCATCCTAGATGTCCACTGCTAGTTCCTTTATTTAACAAATCAACTCTAGGCCATTTTACAATAGGACCTACCTCATCATTAACATCCTATCCTCAGTGAGCCTTTTGGATCAGGCCATTAATGCTGCATCAAATGATGGATTTTAAATACTGATTTGGAATCCTAAGGCCTATCATTGCTATTCTGTTCCTAAGCAGAACTATGTACTAATTGGTTTCAACAAGGGTTGGATGAGTTTTAAGTTACTTACCGTGGCCGAGGGGAAGAGCAGTCCAACCAAAAAGTTGGAGGTCCAGTTGGAACAACCGGCCACTGCCATGGCAGCTGGGCGGGGTCCCTGGCCAAAGAGTTCAGCCACAATAAACCAGGGAATGGGGCCTGGGCCAATTTCAAAGAAGGCCACAAAGACCAGGATGGCCCCAATACAGATAAAGCTCATCCAGCTGTAATTATCCTATGAGAAAGGAACAGAGGAAAGTTAGTATTAAAGACAGCATGCCCAGGTAGGCATCAGCTTCCCACAGATGAGGACTGATGGAATAATGAAAAGTTCCTTCTATCCCATGATGTAAAGGAGTTACTGGACCTAGAAACCTTGGGCTTTGTTGTCCTTGTTTTTGTTTTGGCTGCGCCATGCAGAATGTGGGATCTTAGTTTCCTGACCAGGGATTGAACCCTCACTCCCTGTGCTGGAAGGCGGATTCTTAACCACTGCACTGCCAAGGAAGTCCTAGCAGCCTTAGGTCTTGGAATCTTAGCAGTATGATCACGTGTCATTCTGCACATTCTGAGACCATTTCATCAGCTGTAAAACCAGATTAATGACCTTAACATCTCTTTGAGAATGAAATGAGACCATGTATTTTACAAGCTATATGTCAGATAACTATAGGGATGACAGCAATTTAATTATCTCTGAAAATCCACTTTTCTTAAACCTCTGCACCTATTGCTTCTCTCAAAGTTCACTTGTGTAATCGCCAAACCTTGACGACCCACCCCCTCACCTTTCCCCACTTCTCTCTTTCCTTTACAAAGAGTACTCACCTTTAGTAACAAAGAAATCGTCATGAGGATGGAACAAAAAGCCATCCCTCCAAGGCCAATCAGGTGTAGAGTCCTCCTCCCAGCCCTTTCCACCAAGAACACCTAAAAAAATGATTTAGAAAAAGTACCCGTGAAACAATGTCACTTTCTTTTTCATGAAGACACTGTAGGAGCTACTGGAAGCTGCCTGATCAGCAGCAGGGTACCTGCGATAGTCACACTGTCTCTCTTCTAGCTCTGAGTTAAGAGCATCCTCCACGGTCCCCTCTGCTTCCCTTTGCCCATCTTTTCATTCACCCATCATTCAATACCTCTTTTCCCCCACAGGGAATTAGAACAAAAAAGGTTTAACTAAAAGGCAGCAGGGAGATGGAAGGACATGCCACCTATACTTGAATGTGTGTACCAAGAATTCTCCACCCTGCTTGAAAATGATCAAAACGTCTGACTTACAGACACCACGGTGAAGATGGTGTTGACCACACCTGCGCCGATAGTGGCGTAGACCGGCTCCTGGACACCCGCATCTTTGAAGATTCCTGTCGAGTAGTAGAACACCTAACGGAACAAAAGGTGCTGCTGTGAAATAAAGTTGTGTGTAGCAGTTGCACTGAACCCTCAAAAAATCAACTCAAAAGTCACTGAAGTTCAGGAGTACTTTCCAGTAATTTTTTGTTGCTATTGTTCAATCACAGTATCTTTTCTGCAAACAAATGATCTTTTGTAACTTATTTTCTTCTTAGTCATCTTCAGCTCTAGCTACTTAGTTCCATTTTTCCCCTCTGAACTATGCTCATTCTTATTGCTCCATTTAGTCTCTTCCTGAAGTCTGCTTTTAGTAACTTAGAGAGAGCGGCTTAAGTCCTGTTAAGTTTTTCAATTCTGCTTTACCGATAGACTCTTACCCCAACTCCCACCCCCCATCAACAATGAAAGGCATTGATGGATCAACTAGTGAAGAAACAGAAGAGAACCCTCAGCCTGCTTGTTTTTGGAACGTGGGCTGGAATTCCAGGCACTGGCTCTTTACAAGTGTTTTAGTAAATAACACCAGTGATTATTTTAATTGAATGTACACTATTAAATAAGCTACGATTTGTACTATTCTTATTATTTGGTCAACACTGTGCTAATGTAGGGCTGCCACAACTACCATAACTTAAGAGACGTGGAAACATTGGACTCAGACCTGAAGATAACAAGGCAACAGGATCTAGGTTGCTCAGGCTCTTAGGCTTGGTTTAGGAGTTTATGATTTCACCCAGAATATCTGCCTCCATGGCAGCCCCTATTCAGCAGACTTTAAAAAAAAGTTAGTGTGGTACATTCTGTTTTTTTCTTTTGTTCTTATTGTTACTTATCTTTAGTTTTTGGCTGTACCATGTGGCATGTGAGATCTTAGTTCCTAACCAGGGACTGAACTCGTGCCCCCTGCATAGGAAGTGCTGAGTCTTAACCACTGGACTGTCAGGGAAAAGTTCTTCATCAGAGTTTTGATCAACATACACTTCCACATTGGGAGTGACTGTGCAGAAACAAGTCTTCAAAGCCCTACAGCCTAAGATAGAAACCATGTATATTTTCCAAAATAAGATTCAGGCTGTGCTCTTCGAAACTGAGATAAGTAGTGTCATCCTCATTAAAAACTGCTGCTCTGGGAGAGAAGCAAGGGTGATCTAATTTAAATTTTGTTTTTTTTAAAAATTCCAAGAATATTTAATAACATAAAGCTTGTAAGGAAAGGCATTTGAACAGTTAAAACGAGAGATGAATAATTATGCCAATTCTCCTTATATAAAAGCACACACATCAAAAACCTAACTCAGACATACACACCTCAAGCAAACTTCTTATAATAAAGTCATGCTGCCTGGAACCTTGGAGCCAGGTTAAGCTCACCCCTACATCATCCTACCGAAAGCCAGTTTTACTTTGCTGGGTAAACACTGTCCAGCCTCTTACCTCTAAGGGAGATTAGAAAACAGTCTGTTCAAAGGTAGGTTGGAAAAGTGACTTTCACCCACCATTTACTGAAGTGGAGGAGGGAAGGGGGAAGGGTCCTGCCTGCAGAGCACTCATCCATCATTTAACTTTCCCAGGGTGGTCTTTCTCTGATCCTGTTCTGCAGGGATCAGACTTGGGGGAGGCAAGCAGGTGCCTGGGGTGTAGAATTGAAGACGGTGGCCTTCTCAGGACCCATTTTATACCTGGACACCTCCCTCTAGTCCCAGTATCACTGTTCTGGAAAGTTCTGAGTGTACATTTTATTACAGTGGTTTTTCAAATGAGGAAATTTGAGACTGAGATCCATCGGAACCACCCAAGAGGACTTTTCAGACTATCTTCCCTCTCAGGTTCTAATATAACTACCTCTAATCCCTCAGGGGAAGCACAAACAAGTTTTCTTGTGGTGCGTTAGGGAGAGAGGCTAAGGACCAACTTACTGTTTTAAGTTATCATGTATTTTTTGCAAAACTGCTTTGTCATAAAATGGTTTGATCACACTGATCATATTATGATGGCAAACCCTCAGCTCATGAATTGGTACTTAGAGAGAGGTCTGGAGTGTTCTCCATATCCAAATATATCCAAATATTTTATCTGCAAAAGGACAGAGGTGTAGGAATACCTTCTCTGCTCACACCCAGGACTCAAAAGAAGGAAGCAGACTTTTGCACAGAATACCATGGCTACCTGCCCGATGCTAGCTTCCATTTGGCCCCTCACTTTAAACAATCACAGTCACTATTCTAAGTTGTAAAAAATATATACAATGGTAAGGCCAGCTCTGTCTGGGTACCCTCACACCTCCTAATTGCTCCCTAGGGCTTTACACGGATTTCAGTTTGTAAAGTCCTGGGAAAAAAACCCCAAGGTGTGTCAATTCTCAGATCTGCTTGGATTACATGGTCTATGTTATCATTGATGACATCAGCCAAGACAGATCAGAGTTAAAGAGAACTGGATATTTAAAAATGAATGGTTGGGAATTCCCTGGTGATCCAGTGACTAGGACTTAGCAGTTTCACTGTGGTGGCCTGGTAACTCCTCACTTCCAATGCAGGGGGCACAGGTTTGATTCCCAGTTGGAGAAGTAAGATCCTGCAAGCTGAGAGGCACAGTCAGAAAATAAGCAGTCCAAAACAGAGGATGAATAAAAATTAGATAAATTACGATACTCCATAATGTTAAAAAAAAATCTGGAAGAGGACAAATGTTCACGACAAGTTCTAAGACTAAGGGTGAGAAATTTTTCACTCTCTCATTTTGCCACACAAACGTGTATTATAGATATAACTTTAGAAGATAAATCCAAAGGCAAGTCTAAACCTGGATAATGTGCCTTTTCTGAGAAACCACTACCAGGCAAACATTGTGGGAGGCCCTGGGTATATCAGAAGGTGAGCAGCGGCCAGTGCGGCTCCCCTCTGGTCAGGTGTGTTGTCGTTTAGTCACTAAGTCCTGTCTGAATCTTTGTGACGCCATGGATTGTAGCCCTCCTCTGTCCATGGGATTTTCAAGGCAAGAATAGTGGAGTGGGTTGCCACTTCCTCCTCCAGGGGATCTTCCTGACCTATGGATCCAACCCTCATTTTCCTGAATTGGCAGGTGATTCTTTACCACGGAGTCACCAGGGAAGCTGGTCAGGTGATTCCACTGAAATGGGCTGGACACATCTGCCCCGAATGGACACTCACCGCGTTGATCCCAGAGAGCTGCTGGGAGAGCTGGAGCATGATGGAGATGATGATGGGCTGCCGGTAGTTGGGGGCACGGAAGAGCTCTAGCACTGTGACTTGCTTCTCCTGCGACATCCGCATACTCTCGTCCTTCATCTCCTGGATGTCCTGAGCCACGTCCTCGGTGCCCCAGAGTCTCTGAAGGACTGCGGAAGAGGAGAGGTCACAGATAAGGTGCTGGCTAATGCCTTGCCCCCATGAGACAGCTGGGAAAATGCCACTCTGAGGAGCCCTGTGTCTGGCCTGAACTTGCCTTCTCACCCCTCACCCCATATGACTTCAGAGAAATCAGACAATTCTCCGCTCAGGTTCTGAAGGGCAGGGAAAGGAACTGACAAGAACCAGATCCAAAACCCTCATCTTAAAACAAACCAGTCTCGAGGTTCCTACAAAGCATGAAGGATACTCACTCTCCTTTGCCTTCTCCTCCTCCTTTCTGTTAATGAGCAAGAATCTAGGACTTTCAGGGCAAAATGGAAGGGCAGCGCACTGGATGATGGCTGGTAAGATGGTGAAGCCCAGCAGCAGAGGCCACAGATCTTCAGTCCCCAAGATGACTTTTAGACCAAAGATCTAGAAACCAAAGACAATACTATAAATTCCATACTTTATAGGCCACATGCTTAGTTGCTCAGTCATGTCTGACTCGTTGCGACACTTTGGATTGTAGCCCCCCAGGCTCCTCTGTCCATGGGATTCTCCAGGCAAGAATATTGGAGTGGGTTGTCATTTCCTCCTCCAGGGGAACGTCCCAATCCAGGGATCAAACCAGAGTCTCCTGTGTCTCCTGCACTGCAGGTAGATTCTTTATCCACTGAGCCATTGGGAAAGCCACAAATTGATTAAAAAAAAAAAAAAGTTCAGAAAATCATCTGGCCTATCACAGGGAAAGATAGCTTTTTCTTTTTCTACCCTACTTGTTTCCTTAGCCATCTATGAGTGCTAATAATATTAATATCTGAAACATATGCAGTTGAATAAGTACCAGACATTTTTTGTTTGTAAAAATTGAAGCATGGTTGATTTAAGTACTAATGTACAGCAAAGTGATTCAGTTATATAAATATATATATACACACAAAACTTTTTTTTAACATTCTTTTCCATTGTGTTTATCATAGAATATTGAATATAGTTCCCTGTGCCACACATTATTTTTGGTGACTTTATCTGTGTAAATTCATTTAACGAGCCATGAATGAACACTCAATAAGTTCTAGAGTACCTGGGCCACCAGAATTCCGATAACGATGCCCAGCTGGTTTAGAGTACCAAAGGCGCCCCGCAGGGCAGTAGGGGAGATCTCTCCAATGTACATGGGCACGAATCCTGTGCAGAGTCCGCAGAAGAGGCCGATAATCAGTCGGCCCAAAATCAGCATTTCAACTGACTCTGCTATTTTGCAGAATCCCATAAGGCAGCCGCCAGCTATGGCCAACAGGTTGACAATAAGCATTGAGTTGCGCCTGGAAGATTAAACAAAGATAAGGGAAATTTGCAAAACAAAGTCCACCTCTCCCCTTCTTTCCTGGTCACTCTACCATTCTCCAGACTCATACATCTTTTGGTCAAACTTTTCGACTTTCTAGTATCAGAACATATCTGATTGGGATAATCAGGACTAATGGTTCCTACGCCTCAGCCTACATAAGACTCACCTAGAGAACTTGTCGCAGATTTTCTCCTCTACGTCTTAGCTATCAGGTAGGATTTTAGGAATCACTTCAAGGCCATTTGTTCTCAAAGTTATCCACAAACTACAGCATCCATCAGCTAGAAATTTGCTAGAAATTAAAATTGTCCCACTCCACCCCAAATTCATCATTACGCCTTCATGTGGCTGGGGGGTGGGGGAGGAGGATGGAGACGAATCTTCGGGATTGGTTTTCCCTTGATGGGAATGTCACAGGCTTTCTATTCAAATGCACCATCACCTTCCTGCTCTAAGCCTCAATGCTTGTCTTCAATGCAAAAGGTATAGCCCCCTTCCTTGCACAGTTTCTGGTCAATACCTGCCAAATCGGTTGACAAAGAGTCCGACGGAGAAGGAACCAATCATACCACCCACGGAGAAGATGGCCACAGACAAGGACCACAGGGATGTGAGGAGCACGCTGGATGGGGGTGTTTCTGACCGTTCTTCCAAAGTGTAATTGAGAAAGTCTTTTATGATCTGCCAATTAAAATGGGTGGTGGGAGAAAAGACCATTACAGTTGGATGAGAAAAGATACAAACACTCAGGATCTTCCCCTCCCTAAGAGAACTGTGTTCCAGTTACTTTCTAGGTAGAGAGTCGAGGGAATAAATAGATGGCAATGGAAAAGACAGGTAACACTGGAGTTCATGTTACTAAATTTGAATAACTTAGTTGTCCTGAAAATGCCAGTAGGTAGTAGTACTGATGTACTTCTGTTCAGGGATGATTTCACGCCGCACCCCTGCACCCCGACTTTGTAACTAACCTCTAGGGGACAATAAGGGAAGTGTGTCACCAGAGGGTGAGAGGATGAACGGGCCCAGTCCAGGGTGCAGGGAGCCCCTGCCCTGAGTCTCTTGCTTTGATCAATGATTCAGTTAGATCCCCACCAATATCATGCCCCATCTCAGTCTTAGCCAAGTGAGCTACCAAGTCTGTCTAAGCATGATAATTCTGGAAACCCTACCTAAAGGAATACTTTCCCCATTCCCAACTCAAAACTCTTGTTGCCTGGCACTCACCGCCTCAGGAGCATTGATGACTCCAGTGTTGTAGCCAAACTGGAAAGAGCCTATGGTAGCAACTGAGATGGCGAAGATCAGAGGTGTGGTGACCTGGGGGGAGGGTAGAGAAGAACATTCCTTAAAATTCTTGATCCATGACTGGCTCTTAGTAAGGAGAACACACCATGAGATTTTTGCACCTTGTTTTATGCCCCGGATATGTTCCAGTGCCTCCCAGTTTACAGTCTCTGGGAACTTGAATTTGTATTCTGCTGTTATCTGAAAATTGTATAAATCTTCATTAGGTTGAACTGGTTCATAGTGCTTTTCAGGTCTACCACATTCTTTTACTTTTCTGTATATTCATTCTATTAATTTTTGAGTTTGATATTGAAAATTCCAGCTAAAAATCTTGACATATCTACTGAAAAAAATTTTAATATATAGTGGAACTATATGTAACTTTGTTCTGTATTTTCCAAGTCTCCTGTAAATGTGTTATTATACTTTCATAATTTAAAAGAGAAATACCATGAAGATAAAATTTAAAAAAAGAAAATTAAAAAACAAGAGATTTATGTACTAGAACTCAGCTGGTTGGTAGTATGAAAACAACAACTTAACGTTTAGGTAGTGAATAAGGAACACAAAAGCACTGAAGAGCTTATCTGGTGATATAGATGATCATGAAGAGTAAACCTGGGGAAATTCTGGAAAGAAAATTTTGGAAGGGACAAGTTAGGAGAACTGGGTTAGTCCGTTTGTAAGTATTCAAACAGCAGCCCCAGGTAAATAAATCCCCAGGCAAGCACAGAATTGTGCTTAGGGATAGAAAAAACTGAGGGCAGGCAGCAAAGCCTTAGGATTGTCGAGAACAGATTATTCTGCGACCAGCTGGAGCCGGTGTAGGCTCACCCGTACCCCAAATTCCACAAAAGCACGAGTGGTACTGACGTGTCGTCATCACCAGGCTGCTCGCAACTCTGGGTCACAGAATCTGCAGGATCCGCCCGCCGTACCACCGTACCCTTCCTTGGTCCCATCTGAAATTCTTCCCGTTCCCTTAAAGAGGTACTGCTATCCCCCACCCACCCACCAGGGGGCGAGAACAAGCTGACTCCCAATCCAAAATGGAGACATTTTGTGAGGGGGCTGTGCTGAAATCAACCCAGTCATCACTCACCTTGTCGGGGTAATCCTAGTAGGTGTGATCTTAATTTCCACCCCAAGAGAGCTCAATTTTTATGCCTGAGAGCTCCCCGCCCCCGCCAACCCTGTCTCATCTTAAACTCCTTCCCTATCAAGTCAGGCAGTGGCAGGCCTCGAGTTAACAGTTCCCCAAATTGACCTTGCCTCCACCGGCATCTAAGTACCGCCGAGGCCAGCGGGGGCAGCGCTTTCTACTTCATTCACTCCTTTCAGTAGAAACCTCTTATTTTCTCTCATCATTTAACTCCTGAGGGCCTTCCTACTTTTTCATCCCCTCTCCCATCTTTTATTTTCAGATAAATTACCTTAGTGAAAATGCCCTTCTCCCAGCAAATACCGCATCCACAACACTCAATAATACATTAATATACTGTGCGGTTACAATCATGGAATTCTCTGTCCTTAGGTAATTCAGGGAATCCCACAAGTCATAGAACAGATGATGGCTGGACACCGACCCGGCACCCCCAAAACAAACCTCAGGTCTTTTCAAGGTCTAAAGCATCAACACCACCATACGCCCCCAATCCCCTGAACGCTCAACTTCACATCCTCAAAAGCATGTAATTGTATTAAAGAAAACACAAACACACACACCCATGTGTGTAATACAAACAACTTCTCCAGGTGACTTTTCCCACACCAAGAAGGTGAATGGAACTGGGATAAATCCTTTATAGGACATGACATCCGAAAAGAATTGTGGAAGTGCGGCACTGCAGGCTGGGAGAGCAATGGAAAAGGCTTCCAGCCAACGCCGGTATAGCTTGCAACCCAAGCCGGCAAAAATAACCGGTAACCGTATCGCTCTTACCTTCGTGGTCCCCATGGCCCTAATTTAATTCTTTTCAAATCTTCGATAAAGATCTAGGAGTGGGACTCCAGAGACCCCTCTTCCAGGCAGCAAAACCTCCAAAATGTCCTCTATCGGCGGCAAGTTTTCCTCCAGGTCCTCAGTAGCGGAGCCTATATCTCATGCGCCTATATAAGCTTCGGAGAGGGCGGAGCCCGGGAGACAAGCCCCCAGCCCCACCCTACCCGCCTCCAATCTTTGGAGCTCCTCGTAAGTGTAGACCTCAAACACTGCCCCCTCCCTAGGCAACACCCCCCAACCCACCCTTCAAGCCTGCTTTTGAAAACCACATCCTGCCCCCACCCTACTCAATTTTTTTTTTTAAAGCTTCTCCTCCTTCCCCGTTTTAAGAGCACGTTTCACAGACAAAATGCTACCAGAAAAAGCCTGGAGGGAGGGCAGATACACTTTATTTTTTGCTCTCGCAAGGGCTCAGAATTGAATCAATCCGTAAAAAGGTGAGAATAAAGGCTATCCATATTCGGCAAAGGTCGCTGGATGTGAACAGAAAACATTCATAATCCTATGACTTTATCAGCTGCTCTTTGATTGCAGGCTGTGTCTACAATCTTGGAGGGGAGGGAAGGACAGTCTGGAGAAGGAAAGCCAAAGAAGGAAGAATTGGATGAGCTTTTGGCTCCACTTGTCCTCTGACTTAGCATAGTCTCTCCTGGTTTCGAAAACCTGAATATCCAGGAGCCAAACCAACTCTTCCTGGGTTCCAGGAAGCAGAGAATCAGCTGGCCTGGGACACAATCTACACTCCTGAAAATGTTGTTCACCAGCTTCCCACCCAGCTGAATCCCACCCACTCTGCAGTGTTTTGCCCCTAGTCCCATGTTGACAGCATCTAGAGAGAGAACAACTGTAAGGATCCATTAAACAGGTATTTTATTTGCAGAGCACAAACTGTGTATCAGAAAGAAGTTGGGGATTCATCAGTAGAGAAGATCAAAAAGTCCAGGCCCTCAGGAATCGACGGTGCTCCCCTTCTTCCACTTAAAACATTCAAGAGGGACCAGGGCAACTGCTTCTTACACAGCTGGAGAGAACTGCCAACAGCCTATTCCTTCTAGGCTGTGAGAGAAAAGCGTGAGATACACATCTGATTTCCAAGCCATACAAGAGAAGTGAGCAAGATGAGGAGGAAAAAGATAGAAGGAAAATGAGAGCAGAGGAAGATGAAGGAAAATAAAAGGCCAGTGAAGTGACTCCCATGTGAGAGTAAAGGAAGGGGGACAGTTTAGTTGTAGTTAAAGAGTTGGGTGAGCAATTATATCAGGCCTTTATGGTGAGAAATTATCAATAGTCAAGTTCCCAATGCCTATTAATCTGTAGCCTAGCAACCCCAGCCGGGGGAAGAGGGGACGGGGTGGCAGAAACAGGTGAAGAGGTAGAATTTGGCTGGAGGAGTCACTGCTGATAGTGTATCTTCCTTTGGGGTTTTGGTTGGGCACCTGGAATCCAAACTGGCACTACTGGGCCTGAAACAAACCACCTCATGTGGTCTGTCCTTAAATGAGGATAAAAAAAAAAAACAACTGAAGTATAATTGACTGACATTTTTATATTAGTTTTAGGTGTACAACATACTGATTCGGTATTTTTTATTATTTTGGGGGGGGTAAAAGTTTTTTGTTTTTATTTTTTAAAACTTTTTCTTCTATATTGGAGTATAGCCGATTAACAATGTTGTGATAGTTTCAGGTGGACAGAGAAGAGAACTCAGTCACACCTGGTTTGATATTTATATACGTTACAAAATTATCACCACTAAATGAAGGTATTATTCAGTCTGGCTGTTAGTGGAGAAAACTGGCGATGAGTGAAACGTGACTTCCAAAAAAACCTTCCCATGAGTCCTGCCTCCCCTCCCCCGCGTCACCCCCCTGTATTCCAGGAAACCCTGAGCCAGGAGGCCCCTTTAGTTACCACAGCAACTGAGTTTAGCAGCCTAAGGACAAAGAATATCCTGTATGGCAGCGCTGCCAGCAGAAATTCAATCTAAGCCATTTATATAAGTTTTCTAAGTGACCACATGAAAATTTTTAAAAGAAAAACATTAGAAAGAAGAATTGATTTTCATAATTATTTTATTTGACCTGATAGCCAAAATAATACTATTTGAACAAATAATGTAAGTATATATATTAATATATATTAAGATAGTTTACTTTTTTTCCCTAGTAAGTCTTTGAAATCCAGTGTATACATTTCGTTTACGACACATCTCCATCATAGACTCTGTTTTCTACAGCTACAGTAATAAGTCGTTCTAATCAAAACAACAAAGCTGTGTTTGATGGGAAAATATTTTCAGCTGCTTCAATTTTAAATGTACTAAAATGAGCAGTTCAGATGCTCGGTCCCTCCTCAGTCCTGCCAGTCTTGTACGTGCTCATCGGCACCAGGAGGCTGGAGGCTGGACCCTGAAGGTTCACACAGAGATGCGTGTCTTTTTCTTCATTCTTTTTTAATCTTTGATTTTTATTTATTATTTGTGTCAGAATATCATTCTTTTTTTTTTGTCCGCACAGCTTGTGGGATCCTAGTTCCTTGTCCAGCGATTGAACCCTTACCTTCAGCAGTGAAAGCGCAGAGTCCTAACCACGGCACCAGCACCACCGGGGAATTTCCTCACCATGTCATTCTTAGCGGTAAATCACTTTGTCTTTATTTCTTCTTTTCATTTGCTTTAGAATGATGTTTTTTTTACTGTTTTGCAAGAGCAAATGGCACCAGCGAAAGAAAAAATAGGTCTTTCGGACCCCTTCATCCACTCAGAGCAGGCTCCAATGTGATTCCAGGAGAATTATTTTCCCTGTATTTATTGAAAGGACAGATGAAATCATTGTGAAGGCCTAGAATTATATCTGTCTCAAATGATTTGTATAAAATCAGAGTAGTGAAACAATTCCCAGGGTCAAGTTTTAGATGTCTGAAACCTGTAGGTTTTTCCTTCTTGCCAGAAGAGGAGGGAGGGTGAAAGGGAGGGAGATCTGAAACCTGCTTGCGGTGGCTCAACTCAGACTGCCTTTAAGAAAGTGGCTAAGTGGCTGAGAGGGATAGAGCAAACTCTTTTTTTTTAATGGTATTTTTAAACGGTAAAAACTGAAATTCAACGGGATCTCAAGAATTTAAGAGTAGGCTGAGCATATTGAGACAATGCTCCTTGAGCAGGTGGGTTTCTCCGAAACCTGATCAGGAACCTGACTTGTCCCCAAGGTGACAGGGACCTCTCAGTTAAGCAATCCTCATCCTGGGCCACAGATAACAGTTGCTCAAGACGACTGTTTGCTAGTAAAGTGTTGGGGGGATTGGTTGCGGGGGCTGGGGTCTTGGGAGCACTTTGGAAGCAGGCAGCACTAACTTCCAAGCTCCATGCAGTCAGGAGCCACAGCTCAGACAACCAGCCTCTAGGAAGTAAGCCAGGGAGACCAGCAAACTGTCCTACAGTGGGTCTCCTGTGTCATTTAATTCCTGTGTGGTGTTTTTCCATCTTTACTGAAAACAGGAGGAGGCAATGGGGTGGATAAATTTCAAAATGGAATCTGTTGGGGAGGAATTGGCATGAAATCCCTGCTTAATAGTTTAAGGGAGGTCAGCTTAGAAGAATGGGGATCATGACCTGAAATCTCTTAGATCCAGATGCAGGTATTTGCCACCGAGAATCTCAACCCCAGTTTCAGGTTCCTTTGTGGGAAGATGTTTGGAAATGCGATAACTAAGCAGGAAAACAAACAGATCCCAAATCCTAAAGCCTGGAGACAAAGGGCTGTAAACACGTTTACCTTGTCAAGATAAAGACAGGGAAAACTACCTCTTCAAGAGAACAATGTATATGGTATTTCAAGGCCCAACAAAAAAGCTAGTGACTGCTTTGAAGATATCCAAAGTTAATTCTACTCTTTGCTAGTATTTGTAATATTCCTCCTAAAGAACAACTTTTGCACTGGATGTTATTTATTAATCTTTTATTAGGCTAGGTGTAAATGGAGTTGATTGTGAATCTGAAAACACTACTTATTTTCAGAGTAGAAAATAAAACTCTCAGGGTGAAGAAAGAAAAAATTTGAGAAATGTTGATTTTCCTGTCTAAACAGGGTTTCAACCATTCATCATTCCAATTGATCCTGAAGGACCTAATCCATCTCCCAGATCCTTATGATTTTCTTCTGCTCCTCCAACATCTTCAAAAGTTAATCTCTCACACACCAGTGCTAGAAGAATTACCTTAAATCAAAAATATCTGACACGACTGAAGTGACTTAGCTTCACACAAAGAGACTAGCATGCACACAAACCAAAATATAATCACATCATCTCCTAATCAAGTCACTTCAACAAGTTACTGAATAATCTAGATCAGCGCTATTAGGAATATAATGTGAGTCACATATGAAATTAAAAATTTTCCAGTAGCCACATATAAAAAAATGAAAAAAATTAGTGGCCACTTTTAATATTATACTTTATTTAACTTAATATGCCCTCAGTTCAGTTCAGTTCAGTTCAGTCGCTCAGTTGTGTCTGACTCTGCGACAGAGTCAGTGAATGAACCAGTTTGAGTTTAGCCACCACAAACAGGTTTCAGATCTCCCTCCCTTTCACCTTCCCTCCTCTTCCCTCCCATGGACTCCTGCACACCAGGCCTCCTTATCCATTACCAACTCTCGGAGTTTACTCAAACTCATGTTCAGTGAGTCAGTGATGCCATCCAACCATCTCATCCTCTGTTGTCCCCTTCTCCTCCTGCCTTCATCAGTCTTTTCCAGCATCAGGGTCTTTTCAAATGAGTTAGCTCTTTGCATCAGGATGCCAAAGTATTGGAGTTTCAGCTTCAACATCAGTCCTTCCAACGAACATTCACAACTGATTTCCTTTAGGATGGGCTGGTTGGATCTCCTTGCAGTCCAAGGGACTCTCAAGAGTCTTCTCTAACACCACAGTTCAAAAGCATCAATTCTGTGCTCAGCTTTCTTTATAGTCCAACTCTCATATCCATACATGATTACTGGAAAAACCATAGCCTTGACTAGACATTTGTTGGCAAAGAAATGTCTCTGCTTTTTAATATGCCATCTAGGTTGGTCACAGTTTTTCTTCCAAGGAGTAAGCGTCTTATAATTTCATGGCTGGAGTCACCATCTGCAGTATTTTGGAGCCCCCCAAAATTAATTGTCACTGTTTCCACTATTTTCCCATCTATTTTCCATGAAGTGATGGGACCAGATGCCATGATCTTCATTTTCTGAATGTTGAATTTTAAGCCAACTTTTTCACTCTCCTCTTTCGCTTTCATCAAGAGGCCCTTTAGTTCTTCTCCACTTTCTGCCATAAGGGTGGTTTCATTCACATATCTGAGGTTATTGGTATTTCTCCCGGCAATCTTGATTCCAGCTTGTGCTTCTTCCAGCCCAGCATTTCTCATGATGTACTCTGCATACAAGTTAAATAAGCAGGTTGACAATATACAGCCTTGACGTACTCCTTTTTCCATTTAGAACCAGTCCACGTTGTTCCACGTCCAATAATAACTGTTGCTTCCTGATCTGCATACAGATTTCTCAAGAGGCAGATCAGGTCGCCTGGTATTCCCATCTCTTGTACAATTTTCCACAGTTTGCAGTGATTCACACAGTCAAAGGGTTTGGCATAGTCAGTAGAGCAGAAATAGATGTTTTTCTGGAACTCTCTTGCTTTTTCAATAATCTAATGGATTTTGGCAATTTGATCTCTGGTTTCTCTGCCTTTTCTAAATCCAGCTTGATCATCTGCAAGTTCACGATTCATGCATGTACTGTTGAAGCCTGGCTTGGAGAATTTTGAGTATTACTAGCTTGTGAGATGAGTGCAATTGTGTGGTAGTTTGAGCATTCTTTGGCATTGCTTTTCTTAGGGATTGGAATGAAAACTGACCATTTCCAGTCCTGTGGCTACTGCTGAATTTTCCAAATTTGCTGGCATATTGAGTGCCGCATTTTCACAGCATCATCTTCCAGGATTTGAAAGAGCTCAACTGGAATTCCATCACCTCCACTAGCTTTGTTTGTAGTGATGCTTCCTAAGGCCCACTTGACTTCACATTCCAGGATGTCTGGCTCTAGGTGAGTGATTACACCATCGTTTATCTGGGTTATGATCTTTTTTGTATAGTTCTGTGTATTCTTGCCATCTCTTCTTAATATCTTCTGCTTCTGTTAGGTCCCTACCATTTCTGTCCTTTATTGTGTCCATCTTTGCATGAAATGTTCCCTTGGTATCTCTAATTTTCTTGAAGAGATGTCCAGTCTTTCCCATTCTAGTGTTTTCCTCTACTTCTTCGCACTGATCACTGAGGAAAGCTTTCTTATCTCCCCTTGCTATTCTTTGGAACTCTGCATTCAGATGGGTATATCTTCCCTTTTCTCCTTTACCTTTAGCTTCTCTTCTTTTCTCAGCTATTTTAAGCCCTCTTCAGACAACTATTTTGCCTTTTTGCATTTCTTTTTCTTGGGGATGGTCTTGATCACTGCCTTCTGTACAATGTCACGAACCTCTGTCCATGGTTCTTCAGGCACTCTGTCTATCAGATCTAATCCCTTGAATTTATTTGTCACTTCCACTGTGTAATCATAAGGGATTTGATTTAGGTCATACCTGTATGGTCTAGTGGTTTTCCCTACTTTCTTCAATTTAAGTCTGAATTTGGCAATAAGGAGTTCATGATCTGAGCCACAGTCAGCTCCCAGTCTTGTTTTTGCTGACTGTATACAGCGTCTCCATCTTTGGCTGCAAAGAATATAATCAATCTGATTTCAGTATTGACCATCTGGTGATGTCCACTTGTAGAGTCATCTCTTGTGTTGTTGGAAGAGGGTGTTTACTATGACCAGTGCGTTCACTTGGAAAAACTGTTAGCCTTTGCCCTGCTTCTTTCTGTACTCCAAGACCAAACTTGCCTGTTATTCCAGGTATCTCTTGACGTTCTACTTTTGCATTCCAGTCCCCTGCGATGAAAAGGACATCTTTTTTGGTTGTTAGTTCTAGAAGGTCTTGTAGGTCTTCATAGAACCGTTCAACTTCAGCTTCTTCAGCATAACTGGTCGGGGCATAGACTTGGATTACTGTGATATTGAATGGTTTGCCTTGGAAACGAACAGAGATCATTCTGTTGCTTTTGAGATTGCATCCAAGTACTGCATTTAGGACTCTTTTGGAAAACAATTACCATATCAGTTAATATGCATTATCTACTAATGACTCTGATGGGACACAAATAATTCATAAATGAGAAAATGACTTGCCTAGGCTGACATACATAGTTGGCACATGTTATTGACCAGATTTGAACCTAGACAGTCAGGCTCCAAAGTCTTTGCTTTTCAAAATCACATATATTCTCTCTCCTTACAGTCACTCAGTCTTATTTCTACTATTCTTCCACATACACCTTTATGTTTCAACTATACCTAACAAGTATTTAAATAAACCATCTGTGTTTGTTTGCTAGGGCTGGGTGATTTAAGGAGAAATATTTTTGGTCTTCGTCTCCATGTCTGGCATAAAAATTTCCTAAAACCCTTGGAATTTCCCGAGTGGTAGGAATGTCTGTTATTCATAAGGAGCCCTTTGGGCCACACCTAAATTTATGCACATAAAGTGATTCAAATGTGTGGCTCTCAGATAGCCTAAGGATGGAGCTGATTACCAGAGAGATCAATGGTTATGGGACTAACACTTTTAGCACTACTCACTGACCTCTTGGGCTGCAAGGAGATTAAACCAGTCAATTCTAAAAGAAATCAACCCTAAATATACATTAGAGGGAATGTTGCTGAAGCTGAAGCTCCAATACTTTGGCCACCTGATGAGAAGAGCTGTCTCACTGGAAAAGACTCTGATGCTGGGACAGACTGAAGGCAAAAGGAGCAGGGGGCAGCAGAGGATGAGATGGTTTGAAAGCAATTACCAACTCAATGGACATGAATTTGAGCAAACTCCAGGAGATCCTGGAGGACAGAGGAGACTGGAACTGAAGTCCATGGAATCATCAAAGAATCAGAAATGACTTAGTGACTGAATAACAACAACACTGACCTCTAGGAAGGAGAAAGGAAGAGCTACAGATTAAACTCTATAAAAACGCTGGAACAAGGGATTTGATGAGTTCCCAGGTAGGTGAGCCTATCCATATTTGGAGAAGGTGGTGCAACCCACTTCCATGGAGACATCTTTCTAGACCTTGCCCTACCTATGTACCTTTTTCCAACTAAAAAACAAACAAACAAAAAAAAACCACCTCACAGCAAGAGAGTTGTAAGTTAAGTTTTATTTGGGGCAAAATGAAGACTTTAACCTGGGAGACAGCATTTCAAATAGCTCTGAGAAGCTGCTCCAGAGAAGAAGGGGAGAAGGTCATTATAAATGTGATTTTGGTGAAGGGGGAGTACATGCAATTAAGCACATATTCTTTTTTTTTTTTTTTTTGCTAGCCGCAATGAGCAGACATCACCATGAAAGACTTTAGTGCTTTTCTAGATTTGAGAAGATGAAAGAACTGGGCTCATAAAGTCTCCTGAAAATATCTATCTGAAGACTTGTTCTGCCAGTTTCTCCCGGAGCACAGAGTGCCTCCTTCCTGATTTCCACCCTGAACTCCTTTCAGGGGATGTTAAAGGTCAGCACCCACAGCCACTCATAATTTGATCCTTGTAGAGATAGATGTCAAGTGCGAATTTGTAGGTGACACTCTTCATTACGTACTTATCTTTTGTAATAAACTGGTAAATGTAAGTAAGTGTTCTCTGAGTTCTGTGAGCTTCTCTGGCACATTGATTGAACCCAAGGAGGGGTTCATAGGAATCTCTCTGATTTATAGCCAGTCCATCAGAAGCACAAGTGACAACTCAAGACTTTCAACTGGAGCTGAAGTGGGGGCAGTCTTGTGAGACTGAGACTTGAATCTGTGGGACTGAAACCGAGCAGAACCCTGTGGGGCTCTTGGCCATGAAAGTCTTTCTGTGTTCCCCATTTCTGGACCTTCCTTGAGTTCCAAAGGGCAGGTTCAAACATGGAAGAGAAGAGATGAAGAGACAAGGGAGGAGCAATCAAGCAGCAAAAGTTCAGCCCTGAGATAGGATCCTGGTTCCCTCAAGAGATACACAAAACAGTATCTCTGAGTTCTTCTGAAAATTCCAACAAACAGAAGATGTTAACTACTTGAGACATTCTTTATTCCAGAGAGAAGTCCACAGTTTAATAACCTCAAGAACCACTGATCATCAAGAGATCATCTGAGGCCACACAAAGAAATGCAGGGGACTTCCCTGGTGGTACAGTGGATAAGAATCTGCTTGCTAATGCAGGGGACAGGGGTTTGATACCTCGTCCAGGAAGATTCCCACATGCCTTAGGGCAACAAAGCCCATATGCCACAAGCCTGTGTGCTCTAGGGCTGGTAAGCTGCAACTATTGAAGCCTGCACGGCCAGACCCTGTGCTCTGTAACAAGAGAAGCAGTTACGATGAGAAACCTGAGCACTGCAATGAAGAGTAGCCCCCGCATTGCCACTAGAGAAAGTCTACTCACAGCAACAAGGATTCAGCACAGCCACAGATTTTAAAAAATTAAAAGTAAGTGAATAAAGGGATGCAGACCCTGTGCACACCCTGATCCTTCTCAGCAACTCCATCCTTGAGCCATTGCTAAAAACTCCTCACCAAATCTCCCTGGGTTGAGACACACATTTTTGAGGCACGAGCCTATTGTGTCCCTCCCTTTGCCTGGCAAAGCAGTAAAGCCACTACTTTTAAAAAGTTATTTATTTATTTATTTTTACTCTTTTCTACTTCACCCAAAACTCTGTTTCCAAGATTCAACTCGGCAGTGGTACACAGAGGCCAAACTTTTGGCATCAGGGTCTGATGTTATGATCAAGTAGATAGCATCAGAATTCAGTTAAATTGGCAGAATACCCAGTTAGTGTCAGCTGAGAACTAGAGAATTTCCTGGTGGTGTGGAAAAACACACATCAGGCTGCTATAATGTTACACCACAGAATGGGTGGCTCAAACAACAGAAATGTATTCCGTTGCAGTTCTGCAGGCTGGAAGTTCAAGATCAGGGTGTTGACAGTTCTGGTTTCTCTTGAGGCTTCTCCTGAGATGCCAGCTTCTAGCTGGGTCCTCATACAGCCTTCTCCCCACATGCGTGCATTATTGCTAACTATTTGGGGGCCTAAATTTCTTCTTATAAGACCATCGGTCAGGACTTCCCTGGTACTGCAGTGGATAGGAATCCACCTCTCAGTGCAGGGGACATGGGTTCTATTCCTGGTCCAGGAAGATTTCACATATGACAGAGCAGTTAAGCCCATGTGCCAAAACTACTGAAGCCTGCATGCTCTAGGGCCTGAGACCCACAACTAGTGAGCCCATGTGTTGAAATTTTGAAACCCACGAACCCTAAAGCTCTTAAGTTGCGACTACTGAAGCCCACACACCGAGAGCCTGTGCTCTGCAACAAGAGAAGCCACCACGATGACAAACTCGCGCCCCTCAGAGAGGTCAGAGAGTAACCCCCACTCTCCACAGCTAGAGGAAGCCCACGAGCAGCAATGAAGACCCGGCACAGCCAAAAATAAATATATGCTTTTTAAAAAAGAACGTCCGTGAAACTGTTGCAGGGAAGAGCCAATTCTAACTCCATGGTAGATCTTTGACTTTACTCTCTGTTTTTATTACTTTTGTTATTACAGTCATACATAAATGCCTGCCTCAGGGAACCCTGGGGCTTCCCAGGTGGTGCTAGTCATAAAGAACTTGCCTGTCAATGCAGGAGACATAAGAGACATGGGTTGGATCCTTGGGTCGGGAAGATCCCCTGGAGGAGGGCGTGGCAACCCAATCCAGTATTCTTGCCTGGGAAATCCCATGGACAGAGGAGCTTGGCAGACTACAGACTACAGGGTCACAAAGAGTTAGACATGACTGAAGCAATTTTCACTTAATTATGTTGAATTGGTTCATAGTGCTTTTCAGTCTATTATATTCTACTTTTCTGTATATTCAAAAAGATGGTTCAGTTCAGTTCAATTCAGTTGCACAGTTGTGTCTGACTCCTTGCGACCCCATGGGCTGTAACACACCAGGCCTCCCTGTCCATCACCAACTCCCAGAGTTTACTCAAACTCATGTTGACTGAGTTGGTGGTGCCATCCAACCATCTCATCCTTTGTCGTCCCCTTCTCCTCCTGCCCTCAATCTTTCCCAGCATCAGGGTCTTTTCAAATGTCAGTTCTTGCCATCAGGTGACCAAAGTATTGGAGTTTCAGCTTCAACATCAGTCCTTCCAATGAACACTCAGGACTGATCTCCTTTAGGAGGAACTGATTGCGTCTCCTTGCAGTTGAAAGACTCTCAAGAGTCTTCACCAACACCACAGTTCAAAAGCATCAATTCTTCCGTGCTCAGCTTTCTTTATAGTCCAACTCTCACATCCATACATGACTACTGGAAAAACCATAGCCTTGACTAGATGACGGACTTTTGTTGGCAAAGTAATGTCTCTGCTTTTTAATATGCTGTCTAGGTTGGTCATAGCTTCCCTTCCAAGGAGTAAGCGTCTTTTAATTTCATGGCTGTAGTCATCATCTGTAGTGATCTTGGAGCCCAGAAAAATAAAGTCGGTCACTGTTTCCACTGTTTCCCCAACTATTTCCCATGAAGTGATGGGACCGGATGCCATGATCTTAGTTTTCTGAATGTTGAATTTTAAGCCAACTTTTTCACTCTCTTCTTTGACTTTCATCAAGAGGCTCTAGTTCTTCTTCACTTTCTGCCATAAGGGTGGTGTCATCTGTATATCTGAGGTTATTGATATTTCTCCCGGCAATCTTGACTCCAGCTTGTGCTTCCTCCAGCCCAGTGTTTCTCATGATGTACTCTGCAAATAAGTTAAATAAGCAGGGTGACAATATACAGCCTTGATGTACTCCTTTTCCTATTTAGAACCAGTCTGTTGTTCCATGTCCAGTTCTAACTGTTGCTTCCTGACCTGCATACAGATTTCTCAAGAGGCAGGTCAAGTGGTCTGGAATTCCCATTTCTTTCAGAATTTTTCACAGTTTATTGTGATTCAGACAGTCAGAGGCTTTTGGATAGTTAATAAAGCAGAAAACCATCCTCTTGGTCAGTTGGATCTCTGAATAAAGTTATATTCCTTGTCGCTCAGGTTAATTGGCTTGTCATGAAGAGAGAAGACTGAGCTTCAACTCCGTAACACAACGGGATTGGGGCCCACCCTGGGGACTGCCTTTTAATGCAATCACCTCTTTAAAGGCTGTCTCTCCTAATACATTCATAACTGAGGTGCTGGAAATTAAGACTCCAACATGAATTTTGGAGAGATACAATTAAGTTCATTACATCATGTTTCTATTGGAGACTCATTCTTTTGTACTCTCTTCCATCTTGAATATCATTTCCAACTGGCTAACTCTTGGTCATACTAAAATGACTAGTGTCTGTTCTCCTTTGAAAACATTTCCAAAAAAAATTGAAGTAGATATAAGCTTCTTTGTGCCATAATCTATTGTTGTTTTTCAGTCGCTAAGTCAGTCCGACTCTTTGTGACCCCATGGACTACATTATGCCAGGCTTCCCTTCCTTTACTAGCTCCCAGAATTTGCTCAAATTCATATCCACTGAGTCGGTGATGCCATCCCTGTCATCCCTGTCTGCCTGTCATGTCAACCTCATCCTCTGGCATCCCCTTCTATTCCTGTTGTCAACCTTTCCAGCATCAGGGTCTTTCCTAATGAGTCAGCCCTTTGCACCAGGTAGCCAAAGTATTGGAGCTTCAGTTTCAGCATCAGTCCTTCCAGTGAATATTTAGGGTTGATTTCCTTTAGGCTTGACTGGTTTGATCTCCTTGCTGCCCAAGGGACTCTCAAGAGTCTTCTTCAGCACCACAATTTGAAACACCAGTTTTTTGGCACTCAGCCTTCTTTGGACTTCCCTGGTGGCTCAGATGGTAAAGAATCTGCCTGCAATGTGGGAGACATGGGTTCGATCCCTGGGTTGGGAAGGTCCCCTGGAAAAGGGAGTGGCAACCCACTCCAGTATTCTTGCTTGGAGAATTCCATGGACAGAGGAGCCTGGCTGGCTACAGTCCATGGGGTCACAAAGAGTTGGACACGACTGAGTGACTTTTACTCACTCAGCCTTCTTTATGGTCCAGCTCTCACATCCATACATGACTACTGGAAAAACCACAGCTTTTACTATATGGACCTTTGTCAGCAAAGTGATGTCTCTGCTTTTTAATACACTGTCTGGGTTTCTCATAGCTTTTCTTTCTAGGAGCAAGCGCCTTTTAATTTCATATCTGCAGTCACCATATGTAGTGAGTTTAGAGGCCAAGAAAATAAAATCTGCCACTGTTTCCGTTTTTTCCCCATTTATTTTCTATGAAGTGATGGGACCAGATGCAATTATTGTTGTTTTTTCTAATGTTAAGTTTTAGGCCAGCTTTTTCACTCCTCTTTCACCCTCATGAAGAGGCTCTTTAGCTCCTCTTCACTTTCTGCCATTAGAGTGGTATCGACTGCATATCTGAGGTTGTTGATTTCTCCTAGCAATCTGATTTCAGCTTGTGATTCATACAGCCCTGTATTTCTCATGGCGTACTCTGTATATGGGTTAAATGAGCAGGGTGAAAATATATAGCATACTCCTTTCCCAATTCGGAACCAGTTCATTGCTTCCTGTCTGGATCTAATTGCTGCTTCTTGACTTGTGTACAGGTTTCACAGGAGGCAGTTAAGGTGGCCTGGCATTTCCATCTCTTTAAGAATTTTCCAGTTTGTTATGATCTACACAGTCAAAGGCTTTAGTGTAGTCAATGATGCAGAAGAAGATGTTTTTCTGGAATTCTGTAGCTTTTTCTATGATCCAAAATGTTGGCAATTTGATCTCTGGTTCTTGTGCCTTTCCTAAGTCCAGCTTGAATATCTGAAGTTCTCGGTTCATGTACTGCTAAAGTCTAGCTTGAAGGATTTTGAGCATTAATTTGTTCGCATGTGAAAATGAGCAAAATTGTCCGGTAATTTGAATATTCTTTGGCACTGTCCTTCTTTGGGATTGGAATGAAAACTGACCTTTTCCAGTCCTGTGGCCATTGCTGAGTTTTCCAAAGTTGCTGACATAATTTATTAGTTGATGAAAAAGTAATTGTGGTTTTGGACCATGAATTTAAAATCATTATAACTAGGCTCAAGCTTTGCATAGTGGCAGTATCGTATTCAATGAGGTTTATCCAAGGCACGGTTACTGTCAAAAAAAACCCAAAAAACAAAACACTGAGAACAAAAACATTTATTAATTCAAAATAGGAACCATTTTAATCAACACATTTTTGCCAGTGAGAAATAAGTTGGTTTCATCCTGTAGTGTAAAATCCATGCTTTGGGACCTTGATGAACTCTTGGAAAGTTTTTCTGCCTCCTGCTGACTGCAGAAGTGTTTTCTCTGCAAAAAGTTGTCAAGATGCTTGAAGAAGTGTAGTTGGTTTGCAAGAGGTCAGTTGAATATGGTGGTTGAGGCAAAACTTCGTGGCCCAACTCGCTCAACTTTTGAAGCATTGGTTCTGTGACATGCAGTCGGCAGTTGTCATGGAGGAAAATCGGACCCTTTTGTTGGCCAATGCTGGCTGCAGGTGTTGCAATTTTTGGTGCCTCTCATCTAGTTTGCTGAGCATACTTCTCAGATGTAATGGTTTCACCAAAGCTATAGTGGATCAGACCAGCAGCAGACCACCAAACAGTGACCATGTCCTTTTTTTTGGGTGCAAGTTTGGCTTTGGAGCCTTTTCTCAGTCCAGCCACTGAGCTGGTCATTGCTGGTTACTGTATACAATCCACTTTTCGTCCCATGTCACAATCCGTTCGAGAAACGGCTTGTTTCTGTGTAGAATAAGAGAAGACAACACTTCAAAATGACAGTATTTTTTTGGTGCGGTCTGCTCGTGCCATGCTGCTGCTGCTGCTAAGTCGCTTCAATCGTGCCCGACTCTGTGCGACCCCATAGACGGCAGCCCACTAGGCTCCTCTGTCTCTGGGATTCTCCAGGCAAGAATACTGGAGTGGGTTGCCATTTCCCTCTCCAATGCATGAAAGTGAAAAGTGAAAGTGAAGCCGAAGTGAAAAGCGAAAGTGAAGTCGCTCAGTCATGCCCGACTCTTAGTGACCCCACGCATGGACTGCAGCCTACCAGGCTCCTCTGTCCATGGGATTTTCCAGGCAAGAGTACTGGAGTGGGGTGCCATTGCCTTCTTTGGCTCATGACATGAGGCACTCCCTTATCAAGGTTTTTCACCTTTCCAGTTTGCTTCAAATGTTGATGACTGTGGAATGGTCGACGTTGGTTCTTCAGCAACTTCTCATGTAGTTTAAGAGGATTAGCTTCGAGATTGCTCTGAATTTGGTTCTTGTCAACTTCTGATGGCCAGCCATTGTACTCCTCATCTTCAATGCTCTCATCTCCCTTTCAAAACTTTTTGAACCACTGTTGCGCTGACATTCATTAGTAGTTCCTGGTCCAAATGTGTTGTGCATGTTGCAAATTGTCTCTCCTAGTTTACAACTCATTTTGCATTCAAATAAAAAATATTACCTGAATTTGATTTTTGTTTTAAGATCATTTCTATAGTCTAAAATAAATATAAACAGCAAGTAGTAAGTCATTAGCAAAAAAACATAACGTGCATTAAAATGGTGTATTATAACGTTCAGGTCAGTTCGGTTTAGTTCAGTCACTCAGTCGTGTCCGACTCTTTGCAACCCCATGAATCACAGCACGCCAGGCCTCCCTGTCCATCACCAACTCCCGGAGTTCACTCAGACTCATGTCCGTCAAGTCGGTGATGCCATCCAGCCATCTCATCCTCTGTCGTCCCCTTCTCCTCCTGCCCCAATCCCTCCCAGCATCAGGGTCTTTTCCAATGATTCAACTCTTATAGCATTACCACATTTATTTAAAAATGTGTTCCAGTATCAGACAGCAAGTTCAATAATGCAAAACAGCAATTACTTTTGCACCAATCTAATATCTTAAAAATACCTATGGGACTTCCCTGGTGGTCCAGTGGTTAAGAACTCACTTATTAACGTAGGCCACATGGGTCTAGTCTCTGGTCTGGGAAGGTTCTGCATGCCACAGAGCAACTAAGCCCAGGTGCCACAACTACTGAAGCCCGAGCGCCGCAGAGCCTGTGCTTCACAGCAAGAGAAACCACAGCAATGAGAAGGCCAAGCATCAGAAAGAAGAGTAGCCTCCACTCCCCACAGCTAGAGAAAGCCTGTGCAAGACAAGGAAGACCCACCCCAGTCAAAAAATAGATAAATAAAATTTTAAAGTAAAAAAACCCCACTTACTGTAAAGGCTCAAAAATCAAGATACTGTGGTACTGATAAAAGAACAGACAAACAGATCAGTGGAATGGAATAGAGAGCCCAGAAAGAGACCCAAATAAATATATACAGTCAAGTGATTTTTGACAAAGAAACAAAGGCAACAAATGGAGCAGAGACAGCCTCCTCAACAAATGGTGCTGGAACAGCAGGATACACACGCAAACACATTAATGCAGACCCAGACCTTACACCTTTCACAAAAATTAACTCAAAATGGATCATAGGTCTAAATATAAAACACAAAACTATAAAACTGTTAGAAGATAACAGAGGAGAAAACCCAGATGACCCTGGTTATCTCTATGACTTTTTAGATACAAAACCAAAGGCATAATCCATGAATGTGGTAACTGATAAGTTTGGCTTTATTAAATTAAAAATTTCTGCTTTATTAAATTAAAAATTTATGACTGTAAAAACACTGTCAAGAGAAGGAGTACATAAGTCACAGATTGAGAGAAAGTATTTTCAAAAGCACATCTGATAAAGGACCATTGCCCAAAATATACAAAGAACTCTTAAAGCTCAACAATAAGAACCTAATAAATGTTCTTTAATCATAAAAAGTCCTCAACAATAATAAAACAAACAATCTGATTAAAAATAGGCCAAAGACCTGAACAGACACCCCATCAAAGAAGATGTATTGATGGCAAATAAGCATTTGAAAACATGTTCCAATTTATATGGCATAAGGGAAATGCAAATTAAAGCAACAATGAGATACCACTACACACCCATTAGAATGGTCAAAATCTGAAACACTGAAAACAAATTGCTGGCAAGGATGTGGTGCAACAGGAACGCTCATTCACTGCTGCCAAGAATGTAAAGTGGTACAGCCACTTTGGAAGACAGTTTGGTAGTTTTTTACAAAATTAAACATACTCTTATGATCTAATCCAGCAATCTCACTCTTTGGTGTTTGCCCGAAGAAGTTGAAAATTATGTCCACAAAAAAACCTTCACACAGATGTTTAGAGTAGCTTTACTCATAACTGCCAAACCTCAGAAGCAACCAAGATATCCTTCAATAAGTGAAGGTATAAACAAATGGTGGTATATCCAGACAATGGAATGTTATTCAGCACTGAAAAGAAATGAGCTATCAAACCAGGAAAAGACAGAATTCTTAAATGCATGACAGTGAAACAAAGAAGCCGATCTGAAAAGGCTACATATTGTGTAATTCCAGCTCCATGAAGTTCTACAAAAGGCAAAACCATGGAAACAGTGAAAAGATCACTGGTTGTCAGTGGCTGGGGGTGGATGATGAGAAGAGGGATGAATAGTTGGAGCATAGAGGTTTTTAAGTGAAGGGAAAATATTCTATATGATACTGCAGTGATGATGTCCATAGAAGACCAAGTCCTTAGCATGTCCAAGTCCATATAAGACCAAGAATGAACCCTAATGTAAAGTCTGGACCTTGGGTGACTGTGATGTGGCAATGCACTCTCATCAATTGTAACAAGTTCTGGTGGGAGATGCTTATAATGGGAGAGGTTATGCATTTGTGGAGGAAGAGAGTGTATGGAAAACAATCTCTGCGCCTTCCTTTAAATTTTGCTTTAAACCTAAAACTGCTCTAAAAGAATAAAATCTTAATTTTTTTTAAACCAATTCCTTATACAAGCAATTTCCCCCAATCTTGAAAGCAGAAACTGTGTTCATTTCATTTCTGCATCTCTTTCTCCAATACCATTTCCATCACCCTCTCAGTACTTGGCACAGTTCAGTATTTACAGTTTTTTGGAGGAATTAAATAATTTCATTTTAGAGGCAGGAAGTTCTATATGAAAGCAAATGTACTCATTGGGTATAAACTCTTTATTCTTACTGGTAAACCACCATGCCAACTAAAAATTTTTAATTTGTCTCCTGTCAACTTTACCAGTACAGCTCACCTTTTTAGTCTTACCTAATCATTCAGCAAGGCTTGCTCCTTGTCAATTTTTTAATGAAATCCGATTATTAATATCTACTGAATAATTAATTTGCAAGAATGTCTTATGAAGAGAACAGTGAACTTTGCTGTTTAATACCATACCCCAAGTTTCTTTGAACAAATTGCCTTTATTTAATACTGTCTTTTCAGAAATGTCATGTTTTTAAGTCTGTTGCCAACGTCAAGTCATTTTTATTTTGTATCAAGTATCCTTTTTCCCCCTTTTTTGGCTGCACCACAAAGCTTACAGGATCCTAGTTTCCCCATGAAGGATTGAATTTACGCCCTCCGCCGTGAAAGCATGAGTCCTAACCACTGAACCACCAAGGAACTCTATGGATAAAGTACTTTTCAATAAGTGGCAGAAATTAAATTGGCTCTAGCATAGCATAGCATCATGTTTATTATACTTATTGATAATAATCAATAATGATATGTCAGAATATGTTCTAAACAATAGCTGGGAAGTTAAAACATCATTATGGTTGACAAAGGCAGAGCTTAAGAAAAAGGAAGAACCAGGTCACTAAGAGGGGAAAGTGAGTGTCTATATTACAATTCAAACCAAAAAACAAACAAACAAACAAACCACACCGCCTTATACAACACCGGCATATAATTCAGCCCCAAACTCTCCCCAATGCCACCAGCATCCCACCAAAGATATTAAATGGAAAATTCCAGAAATAAACCATTCATAAGCTTAAAACTGCATGCAGTTCTGAGTAGCAGGATGGAATCTCATGTCAAGCCACTCCATCCCAGCCGAGGAGTGACATGCCAGATTAATTCTGCAAGAGAAGCAGCACAGAGAAAAGCCTCCGGGTTTGTGTTATATCTACAGAGACCCTCTCCAGTGTTTTCATAGCTGGTCTTCTTCCAGGATTAGAGACAAAAGAGGCTCTCTCTCCTGGCTGAGCATCTCAGCGCTCCCCTGAAATGACCACTCATCACTGAAGCAGAAGGTCCTTCTCTGACACCTCTCCATACTGTATGGCCTTGAGCAGGAATGCAAATATCCTCTCACCCACCGTGTGCCCTTTTAATAGCCAGTGGAGACTTGGCACTATTAAGTTACCAATTTCCACTTGTTACCTAATAATAAGTGGACGAATAGGTAAGGCGAGAGAATAATTACAGTGGCATGTAGCTGATTAAGTAGAGGATTAGGAATCAAAAGAGTGAAATCTGAGTCCAGGTCTGAAACACGAGCTAGAGGTTAGACACCTCAACTGGTCACTTAACTTTCTCTATTTCCCAGTTTCAGTATTTAACTGGAGGCCATGAGACCCAGATCAAAGGACTGTTGGGATAGTTAAATCGGATAATACAAGTGAGGAAAAAAAAGACAAACCTGATAAACTCTAAAGCCCTAGCAGATATTCATCTAGTCAGTCATTTATGCAGTTTTCATCAACTGTACATTGAATACCTACTGTATGCTAGCTGCAGTTCCAGGCGTAAGCAGTACACATGTCGTTAAGACAAAGTCCCAGTCCTCATAGAGCTTCAAATGTAATATAGAAGGTATTTGAAAGGTTAACTTTATGTGTTGGCCTGGCTTGGCCGACTATATCAAGATATCTGGCCAAACATAATGGATGTTTCAGTGAGGGTGTTTTTGGACAAGGTTTACATTTAAGTGACAGATTTTGAGTAAAACTTGTCCTCCATAATGGGTGGGCCTTGTCTAATCAGTTAAAGACTTGAAGAAAGAACCAAAAACTGACCCCTTTCTCCCCATCTCAACCCTGCCCCCAG
Source organism: Capra hircus (assembly GCF_001704415.2). NCBI lineage: Eukaryota > Metazoa > Chordata > Mammalia > Artiodactyla > Bovidae > Capra > Capra hircus. The sequence continues at coordinate 99,818,784 of NC_030812.1, read as the reverse complement.
CAAGGAGACAGCCTCTGACTTCAACTGCAACACCAGCTTTCTTGGGGTTTCAGCTTGGTGGTCTTTGTACTTCAACCACAGCACTGGCTTCTCCTCGGTCTCCAGCCTGCCAGCCCACCCTACAAATTCTGGACTTTCCAGCTTCTATAATCACGTGAATAAATCTCTCAAAAGTAATTTTTTTGTATATACAACTATCCCCTGCTTTTCGAAAGTCTACTTTACGCCACTTCACTTGCACGAAAGATCTACATTAGTACCTGTTTTCACTAACCAACAGAAGTCAGAAGCGGCTTTTCACTTTTAGGGGAAAAGGTGAAAAGTGAAAGTGGTGTTAAGCAAGCATTTGTTTTGCAACCAGTCGTTAAAGAGACAGCGCACAGCCCCAGCTTTGACAGCGCCACAGCGAAGCCAGTTCCCCAGGACCTACACTCAGTATTTCAGCATCAAGCTGCCACAGCTTTGAACTATGTCTCTGAGCATCCCCACTTTATCTTGATTTATTCTGTGCGCCTGTTAGCAAGATGCATCCTAAGGTAATTACCTCTTTGTTTTAAGCCATTTCCGCTTATGAAAGGTTTCATAGGAAGGCTCTAGTCCTGGATGACTGGGAAAAACCTGTATTTACACATTTTATTGGTTCTGTTTCTTTGCAGAATCCTGACTAATACACATTGTGGTACCAAGAGGTGGGGTGCTGCTATAACAAATACCTAAAAATGCAGGTAGAGGCTGGAGGAGTTTTGAGATACACACGAGAGAAAGCCTAGATCACCTGGAAGAAACTGTTAGCAGGAATATGAATGGTAAAAGGGATTCTGATGAAGTCTCAGACAGAAATGAGGAATATGCCATCGGAAATTGGAGGAAAGCTGGTCCTTGTTACAAAGTATCAAGGAACTTGGTGTGATTGTGTTTTACTGTTTTTTGAAAAGTAGAATTTGTGACAAAATAAGTTATTTAGCTAAGGAGATTTTGCTTGCTCTTTTGTTTTTAAAGTCTTTATTGAATTTGTTACAATATTGTTTCTGTGTTATGTTTTGGGTTTGGGGGGGATCTTAGCACCCGACCAGGGGTTGAATCCCCATCCCGTGCATTGGAAGGGGGAGTCTTAACTACTAGATCACCAGGGAAGTCCCGCTGAGGGGATTTCTAAGCAAACTGTTAAAGATATGATTTTCCCTTGTTGCTTATAGTGATGTGAGAGGAGGGAGATACAATGAAGGAGGAATTATTAGGCAAAAGGGAAACAGAAATTGAAGATTTGTAAAAATTCTTAGCCTATCCAAATTGCAAAAAACAAACAAACTCCCCACCCCCACCCCCGTCAGCTTGCTCTGGAGGGAATACCAAAGGGATGGCTGGAACATCATTTGATAAAGAGACTAGGGCTGAAATTCCTGGGTTTCATCATCCATCTCGGCAGAACCTAGCAAGAGAGATGGTGTTACAGAAAGACAGCCGGCAGAAACACTGCCAGACAAGGCTAAAAGGTAAAGAGGTTAACACAAACTGAAGGAAGGGTTTGAGACTTCCAAGATTCTACCAGGTAAGATTCTACCAGATTCTACTGATAGATTCTACCAGTAGCTCTAGCAACACGTGTTATCCTTGCAGGGAAGAATGAGCCCGATGCGTGATGATACTGTGGGAAAGACACCAGAGAACTGCCACTGCCCCACAGACCCAGAGCACATGTGCCGTCAAGGCAAGGCTAACTCCTCTTCAGTGTCAGTGGGTCGAGCCTGTGTCTGGGGCCAAGGGGGCAACAGGGCCACCTCGGTGGGCCTGGAGGTCAGAGCACTGAGCCAGTGAGAATTATTTATTTCTGAGACTTAAAATTGACTGGAGTATTGATTTCGTGGCTATGATACCAAAAGTACAGACAACAAAACCAAAAATAAACAAATGGGACCACATCAAACTTAAAAAGTCTTGCTTATCAAAGGACGCAGTAACCAAATGAAAAGGCAACCTCTGGAACGGGAGGAAATATTTGCAAATCATGTATCTGATAAGGGATTAATATCCAGAATAGATTACTATCAAAATACTAAAATAGAATATGGGCAAAGGACATGAACAGACATATCTTCAAAGATGATATTAAAATGGCCAACAAATGTATGAAAAGATGCTAAACACTATTAATTATCAGAGAAATGCAAATTGAAAACATAATGAGGTGTCTCTTCACAATCACTAAGATGGCTACATAAAAAAAAAAAAATAAATAGCAAGTGGTGGTGAGGATGTGGAACTATTCTGCACTGTTGGTGGGAATTAAAAAACACTGCAACTGCTATGGAAAATAGTATGGCAATTCCTCAAAATATTAAAAACAGAACTACCATACGATCTAGTAATCTCACTTCTAGGTACTGAAAGTACTGAAAGCAAAAGCTCCAAGAAGTATATTCATTCCCATGTTCACAGCAGTATTATTCACAGGAGCCAAAGGTGAGGCAACCCAAGTGTCCATCGATGGCTGCATGGATAAATGAACTGTGGTGTATGCATACAATGGATTAGTGCTGTGCTGTCCTTAGTTGCTCAGTCATGTCCGACTCTTTGAGACCCCATGGACTATAGCCCGCCAGGCTCCTCTGTCCATGGGGCTTCCCTAGGCAAGAATACTGGAGTGGGTTGCCATGTCCTCCTTCAGGGGATCTTCCCAATGCAGGGATCAAACCCAGATCTCCCACATTGCAGGTGAATTCTTTACTGTCTGAGCTACCAGGGAAGCCCACAATGGAATAGTACACAGTCTTAAAAAAGAAGGAAATGCTGGCACATCCTAAACAAGGATGAACCTTGAGGACACTATGCTAAGTGAAATAGATCAGTCAAAAAAGACAAATACTCTATGACTGCACTTTAATGAATTATCTAAAGTTCCAAGCTCACAGAAACAGAAAGGTGCATGGTGGTTACCTATAGTTGGTGAGGGGGAAGAAAGGGGACCTGTGGTTTAATGGGTACAGAGTTTCAGGGTTTTGTTTTTAAATTTTATTGGACTTGAGCTTCCTCGGTAGATCAGCTGGTAAAGAATCTACCAGCAACGCAGGAGACCCTGGTTTGATTCCCTAGTTGGGAAGATCCACTGGAGAAGGGAATAGGCTACCCACTCTAGTATTCTTGGGCTTCCCTGGTGGTTCAGCTGGTAAAGAATCCACCTGCAATGCGAGCGACTTGGGTTTGATCCCTGGGTTGGGAAGATCCCCTGGAGAAGGGAAAGGTTACCCACTCCAGTATTCTGGCCTGGAGAATTCCACAGACTGAATAGTCCATGGGTTTGGAAAGAGTCAGACACGACTGAGCAACTTTCACTTTCAATTTTTAGTTGACAATGTTGTGTTAGTTTCAGGTGTAGAGTTTCAGTTTTGCAACATGAGAATGTTTGGAGACATCTTTCCCAGCAACATGAATACACTTCACACTACTCATATGTACACCTAAAAGTGGTTGGGATGGTGACTTTTATGTTAGGTGTTTGTTACTACAATAAGAAACAAAGAGAAAAAATATCTAATGGAATTTACCTCGCCAGGTTTTGTACTTGTTTGGGACTCTTCACCTCGTCTTTCTTCCCAATTTCTCCCTCACGCCTATCTTGTGTATTTTGGAAGCACGTACCGTGTCTGGTTTCATAGGTTCACAGCTGAAGAGGAATCCACTTCAGGTTGAATCACACCTCGAGTCTCACTCACACCTGACTTAGATGATTTCAGATGGGACTTTGGATTGGGTTGGTCAAAAATGTTGTGCGGGTTTATTCGCAAGATGTTCACTTGAAAAAGCCGTGTGAACTTTTTGGCCAACCCAATACTTGGAATTGATGCTGGAATGGGTTAAGACTTTGAGGGGGTTACTGGGTTGGAGGTACCTGTATTTTACATATGAGAAGGACATGAATTTTGGTGGGCCACAGGATAGCATTGTACAGACTGAACTGTGTCCTCCTAAAATTCATATGTTGAACCCCTAACCTCCAGGACCTTAGAACATGTCTGTCTTTGGAGATAGGGCTTTATTGAGGTTATTTAAGTGAAGTCATAAGAAGGGATGTAGGGACTTCCCTGCTGGTCCAGTGGATGAGACTTAGTACTCCCAAAGTGAGGGGCCTGGATTAGATTCCCAATCAGGGAAATACATCCTGCAAGCCACAACTAAAGATCCCTCATTCTTCAATTAAGACCCAGCGCCATCAAATAAATAAACATTAATTAAAAAGGTGATGTAATCCAATATGACCAACCTCCTTATAAGAAGAGAAAGAGACACCAGGGATGTGATACAGAGCACAGGCCTTGGGAGGACACAGCAAGGAGGCAGCCACCTGTGGGGAGGGAGGTCTCAGGAGAAGCCAGTCCTAATCTTGGAATTGCAGGTTCCAGAACTGTGAGATAAGAGATTTCTGTTATTTAAGCAAGCCAGGGACTTCCCTGGTGGTGCAGTGGTTAAGACTCCATGCTCCCAAAGTGGGGGGCGGGGCAGAGGTTCAATCCTGAAGTGGGGAATCAAGATCCCTCACGCATGCTGCCGACGTAGACTGTGGTATTTTGTTAGGCAGCCCTAGCAGACCACTACAACAAACTAACACATGATGTCAGGTCATGATAAGGGAGCCCTTAGAAGAATACATAGTCAAGGTGAGGTAATAAAGAAGAGGAGGGCTATTTAAGACAGGATGGGGAGGGAAGACGTCAGGAGAGATGATATTTGAACAGAAACCTGTATGACAAGAGGGATTCATCCTTGGGAGCATTTGTTAGAACAGTGTTCCAAAAGGAAGGAATTTCAAATACAGAGATACCAAGTGAAGGATGTTTGCTTGGCATGGTGCTAAACATGGACCTGCAGCAGTGAGTGGTGTGAACCAGGGCCAGGGCGGACAGAAAAATGCTGCTGGAGAGATAAGCAGGGGTCTGAAGACAAAGGGTGCTGTGAGCGATGGCGAGGATCCTGGATTGTATCACAAAGTGACAAAAGCCAGGAATCTACAAAGCCATTTTAGGTTTCTGGGTGAAGCCATAACAACAGTTGATTAGTGTTTTTAAAAAATGTATTTGCTATGGAATGGAGAAGATGAGAGAGGCAGGCAAGCATGGAAACAAAGACCAACTAGGAGGCTACTGGTCCAGGTGAGAAATGATGAGGGTTTGGACGACGGCGGTCATAGTGGAGGCACTGAGTCATTGCATTTGAAGTACATTTTCAAGGTACAACCAGCAGGATTAACTAACAGCCTAGCTGTTGGGCATGAGGAAAAAAAACAGAGTCAAGAATGGGTTTTGGCCAGGATTACTGGAGAACTGGAGCTGCCATTTCTTCCAGTCAGGGAAACAGGGAGAGCAGAGGTCAACTTAAGAGCTTTGTTTTAAACATGTGAAGTCTGAGATATGGCATTAACAGCAGTGCTCTAACAATAAAACACTCTCCTTGCCTTTCCCAGATTTTGGCAACATAAAAATTAAAGATACACTTCCTGCCTTTATGGTCTCATGGGCTACAGGAGGGGGAGGAAGGGGGGAGGGGTGCTGAGTGAAGAGACATAAAAAACAAATTTTTAACTTAATAGGCTTTATTTGGGGGGAGCAGAGTAATGTTTATAGAAAAATTGGTTAGAAAGGATCATATCCTCTTATTAGCCCCTTGTGTTAGTGCGTACATTTGTTACAACAGATAAACTACACTGACACTCCTTAGTCACCCTAAGTCCATAGTTTACACTAGGGTTCACTCTTGCTTTTGTACATTTTACAAATTTGGACAAATGTACCCATAATTTCCTGAGAAATCTATATGCAGGTCAAGAAGCAACAGTTCTAACTGGACATGGGACAACAGACTGGTTCCAAACTGAGAGAGGAGTACATCAAGGCTGTATATTGTCACCCTTATTTAACTTATGTGCAACACACATCATGTGAAATGTTAGGCTGAATGAAGAATACGCTTGAATCAACACTATCAGGAGAAATATCAATAACCTCAGATACGCAGATTGCACCACCTTTATGGCAGAACGAAAGTGCCTCTTGGACGTGGGGTTGCTCCTCTCAGCTGACGCCCCTGACCTTGGTTGACGGTAGATTCTCTCGGCCACACTTCTGCGCAGTCCGTCGCAGCCGGTCCATCCTGCTTCCTCCTCTCCTCCCACTTGGCAACCACAAGTCTGATCTCTACGTCTGTGAGTCTGTTTCTGTTTTGAGGGTAGGTTCATCGTGCTACAGTTTAGATTCCACATATAAGTGATATTCATATGGTGTTTGTCTTTCTCTTTCTGACTTAGAATCAAGTATACTTTAAATAGTTACCCATTTTCCAAGCAGAGGTCTTCTTTCTTCAAATACCTGGTCATTCAAAAGCTGATGGTTTAAGGGTGTCCAGGTACTCATCTTTGTCTGCATTTTGGGACCATCTGTGTCTTTTGGAGGTGCAAATGCCATGAAATAACTGGATATTCTTCTCTAAGAAAAACTACACCTCATTAAGTCTTTCTCTTCAAGTATTTCTCCTCAAGCCTCTAGCGCTGGTGTTGCCATAGCTTCTGAAAAAGCAAAATGGCTGTCTGAGGAGGCCTTACAATTACCTGTGAAAAGAAGAGAAGTGACAAGCAAAGGAGAAAAAGAAAGATGTAAGCATCTGAATGCAGAGTTCCAAAGAATAGCAAGGAGAGATAAGAAAACCTTCCTGAATGATGAATGCAAAGAAATAGAGGAAAACAACAGAATGGGAAAGACTAGAGATCTCTTCAAGAAAATTAGAGATACCAAGGGAATATTTCATGCAAAGATGGACACAATAAAGGACAGAAATGGTAGGGACCTAACAGAAGCAGAAGATATTAAGAAGAGGTGGCAAGAATACACAGAAGAACTACAAAAAAGATCTTTGCGACCCAAATAATCATGATGCTGTGATCACTCACCTAGAGCCAGACATCCTGGAATGTGAAGTCAAGTGAGCCTTAGAAAGCATCACTACGAACAAAGCTAGTGGAGGTGATGGAATTCCAGTTGAGCTCTTTCAAATCCTGAAAGATGATCCTGTGAAAGTGCTGCACTCAATATGCCAAAAAATTTGGAAAACCCAGCAGTGGCCACAGGACTGCAAAAGGTCAGTTTTCATTCCAGTCCCAAAGAAAGGCAATGCCAAAGAATGCTCAAACTACTGCACAGATGCACTCATCTCACACGCTAGTAAAGTAATGCTCAAAATTCTCCAAGCCAGGCTTCAGCAATACATGAACTGTGAACTTCCAGATGTTCAAGCTGGGTTTAGAAAAGGCAGAGGAACCAGAGATCAAATTGCCAACATCCGCTGGATCATGGAGAAAGCAAAAGAGTTCCAGAAAAACATCTATTTCTGCTTTATTGACTATGCCAAAGCCTTTGACTGTGTGGATCACAAGAAACTGTGGACAATTCTGCAAGAGATGGGAATACCAGACCACCTGACCTGCCTCTTGAGAAACCTATATGCAGGTCAGGAAGCAACAGTTAGAACTGGACATGGAACAACAGACTGGTTCCAAATAGGAAAAGGAGTACATCAAGGCTGTATATTGTCACCCTGCTTATTTAACTTCTATGCAGAGTACATCACGAGAAATGCTGGGCTGGAAGAAGCACAAGCTGGAATCAAGATTGCCAGAAGAAATATCAATAACCTCAGATATGCAGATGACACCACCCTTATGGCAGAAAGTGAAGAGGAACTAAAAAGCCTCTTGATGTATGTGAAAGTGGAGAGTGAAAAAGTTGGCTTAAAGCTCAACATTCAGAAAACTAAGATCATAGCATCTGGTCCCATCACTTCATGGCAAATAGATGGGGAAACAGTGGAAACAGTGTCAGACTTTATTTTAAGGGGGCTCCAAAATCACTGCAGATGGTGATTGCAGCCATGAAATTAAAAGACGCTTACTCCTTGGAAGGAAAGTTATGACCAACCTAGACAGCATATTAAAAAGCAGAGATATTACTTTGCCAACAAAGGTCCATCTAGTCAAGGTTATGGTTTTACCAGCGGTCATGTATGGATATGAGAGTTGGACTGTGAAGAAAGCTGAGGGCTGAAGAATTGATGCTTTTGAACTATAGTGTTGGAGAAGACTCTTGAGAGTCCCTTGGACTGCAAGGCGATCCAACCAGTCCATTCTAAAGGAGATCAGTCCTGGGTGTTCATTGGAAGGACTGACGCTGAAGCTGAAACTCCAATCCTTTGGCCACCTCATGAGAAGACCTGACTCATTGGAAAAGACCCTGATGCTGGGAGGGATTGGGGGCAGAAGGAGAAGGGGACCACAGAGGATAAGATGGCTGGACGCCATCACTGACTCGATGGACATGAGTTTGGGTAAACTTCGGGAGTTGGTGATGGACAGGGAGGCCTGGCGTGATGCGATTCATGGGGTCGAAAAGAGTTGGACACAACTAAGTGACTGAACTGAACTGAAAAGTGCCTCTTGATGAGGGTGAAAGAGGAGAGTGAAAAAGCTGGCTTAAAACTCAACATTCAAAAAACTAAGATCATGGCATTTGGTCCCATCACTTCATGGCACATAGATGTGGAAACAATGGAAAAAGTGACTTTATTTTCTTCGGCTCCAAAATCACTGCAAATGGTGATTGCAGCCATGAAATTAAGACACTTGCTCCTTGAAAGAAAAGCTATGACCAACCTAGACAGCGTATTAAAAAGCTGAGACATTACTTTGCCGACAAAGGTGCTTCTAGTCAAAGCTATGGTTTTTCCAGTAGTCATGTATAGATGTGAGAATTGGACCATAAAGAAAGCTGAGCACCGAAGAATTGATGCTTTTGAATTGTGGTGTTGGAGAAGACTCTTGAGAGTCCCTTGGACTGCAAGGAGAGTAAACAACTCAGTCCTAAAGGAAATCAGTCTTGAATATTCATTGTAAGGACTGATGCTGAAGCTGAAACTCCAATACTTTGGCCACCTGATGTGAAGAACTTATTCATTGGAAAAGACCCTGATGCTGGGAAAGACTGAAGGTAGGAGAAGGGGATGACAGAGAATGAGATAGTTGAATGGCATCACCAACTTGAAGGACATGAGTTTGAGCAAGCTCTGGGAATTGGTAATGGACAGGGAAGCCTGGCATGCTGCACTCCATGGGATCACAAAGAGTTGGATATGAGTGAGAGACTGAACTGAACTGAACACTGAAGGACATCTTGGTGGCTTCCAAGTTTTAGCAGTTAAGAACAAAGCTGTTATAAATACTTGTGTGCAAGTTTTTGTATAGATGCAGATTTTCAACTCATTTGGATAAATACCAAGGAATGTGATTGTTGGATTATAAACAAGTACTTTAAATGTCAATTTCTATACAAGTGCCAACAGGGAACCCAGACTATCACTTGTAGGAAGCAAAGAGCTTTTTTTGAGCTCCTTAAGTTATTCTAGCAATGCTCTAAAACTATAAACATCCTTCCTTTTCTGTATGACTATTAGTCTGACAATATATCATCAGGATACCCCTGCCTGGCTCACTTACAGGAAGGCAGCCACTAAACACAGATAACTAAAGTGCTCGCGCTGACTCACATCCACCCTTTCAAAGAACCATACGCAAATGGCAACCTATTGATGAGGGCGGAAGTCAAGTCACTTTCAGTACAATATTTCATAATTAAAGGTCTGTGTTCTTTGAGAAGAACTCTTCCCTAACTCTGGTAAGCCTAATTTCTCAAATAAATTCCATTAAGTCCCAGACGAAGAAAAAGGCTATTGAAGCTCTTTGTTGTTGGTTTTCAGTAGTTCAGTTGTGTTCAACTCTTTATGACCCCATGGACTGCAGCGCGCCAGGCTTCCCTCTCCTTCACCATCTCCCAGAGTTTGCTCAAACTCAGTGTCCATCGAGTCCGTGATGCCATCCACTGGCTTTCAAGAATGTTGAAGTGGCAAACCACTTCAGCATTCTTCCCTTGAGAACTCTATGAACAGGATTGAAGCTCTTGGGTGGTATATATTCGCAGGGAGTTCTAAGGCAGACCAGGCAGATACATAAGCCCCCTAAAAGTGAATAAAAATATTGTATTTTGGTACACTTTTCTGAGGGGAAGGGGGCCACCAGCTCTTATCACAGTCTCAAAAAAGGTGCAAAACTGAAACGCAGCCAAAAAGGGCTGCCAAACCCTGGGTGTGGAGGAAGAGGGAGGAGAGCTCTGACCTCCTTGACCTTATATGGAGTAAAGGCCTCAGGCATTGTCTGCTTTCTCAGGGCTTCACCGCCCACTCCTAGGAAGGTCTGGGCTCTAATCCCCCTCCCAGCAGTGGGGGAGGGGAAGAGTCTGAAGTCCCCCAGGGAATAGTGCTCCTTATTTCCAACATACTTTAGCAAGGAGCAAAATCAATCCTCTGAACAGGGCGTAGCTGGACAAAAAAATCTTCGTCTTTGCTCATCCAAGTGCTTGCTGTAATATTTTAGCATTGCCTTTAACGACTCCAAGAGGAAGAGTTCTTCCTCTGCCTTTAGGAGCTCTGAAACAATAAAGGCAGAGCTCTTTTGAGATAAACTGAGAACTGTGAGTTTGCCTCATCAAAGCTGTTCACACTCCATGCAGTCAACAGACGTTGTCCAGGGCCGAGCAGGTGCGACGGGGTTCCAGCCACTGCTGTTCTATGTCCCCAACGGATGCTTGCTTTACCAGCACCCCATGATCTTCCTGAACTGTGAAAAACCAGCTTCCCCAATTTACACAACTTTCTTATGATAACTGAGGCCATTCCGACTTCTTGTTTTCAGCCACAAACTGAGTCAGGCAGTCACAGAAATATTTGGATGAGGCGGGCTCAGAAACCCAAGAATCTCTTCTGGTCTGTGCCCACCCCACAGGGGAGCCCCGCCTGCCCGCGTTTTTTTCTGTTTTTTTTTTTCTTTAGGTGGCTGCTACGTCAGAGAGTGTAGACGTGCTTTGTAGACCGTACACCGTCAGCCCCATCTCCGTGGCGACCACTTCCATCACTCAAGTCTCATGACTCTTTATTCTTCCGTTTCTCCCCTCCTCCAATGGCATTTATTTTGTGCAAATGCTACCCAGGGATGCAGGCAGTATTTTATCTTCCTTATTGTCCTGTTTCCCTCATCCTCTTTGGTTCTTCTCCCTTGGACATGAATCTGCACAATCCCATGGTGTAAACCCCTGAGTCCTTCTTGCATGGTGGGATGCAAATTTGTTGAATGAAAATGTACTTGTTTCAAAAATGTGTGCAGGCAGTGTTGCCTTTGATGGCCTGATGCTATAATCCTATAACTGTTTAAGTGTTCAAATGGGGGAAGGGGAAGGAGTTACTTTGATTATAATTACAGTCTAAATTCTTTAAATATTAAGTTCCAGGTGGACTTTTTAATCCAACTTAATTCCAATTACATGTAAATGGTTGTTTTAAGCTACTTGGGAATAAACAAGTTTATACATGTTTTTACAAAATTAAGAGGAACAAGATAATCCCTTAAATCTCATACTCAGACAAGTGGACTTTTAGGAGCTTTGAGCCTCAGCTTCATACTCTCTGGCCAGCTCCTTCTCCATACTATCAGCACAAAAAGATCAAGGTACTGAGAGCAAGGGTGAAGAAGACACACAAATAGCCTTAAAACCCCACCATGGGATATAGATCTGGGTTAATTCATCTATGTCTTCATTTGGATCTACTATGTTGCCAGGCCCAATTTTAGAAACTGGGGAAATTGTGGTGGTAAGAGAACTCATTTCCTGCTTTCATGGAGCTTAAATTCAAGTGGATTGGGGTTATGCACATGTTTTTACCCTTTATTTCTATTTTTTTAAACTCTTTGTTAAGTATGTTACAATATTGTTTCTGGTTTATGTTTTGGTTTTTTGGCCAAGGGACATGTGGCCAAAAAAGGGAAGACAGCTCCTCGAGGAGGGATCGAACCCGCACCCCCTGCGCTGGAAGGCGAAGTCCTAACCACTGGATCACTGGGAAAGTTCCCTATTTCTATTTTATTAGTATTTTGGAGAATTCCCTGGCACTCTAGTGGTTAGGATTCGGCACTTTTACCACTATGACCTGGATTTGGTCCTTGGTGAGAAAACCAAAATCCCACAAGCTGCGCAGCACAGCCAAAAACAACAAGGACAAAATTATTTTCAAGCAAGTGTAGCCAAGGACATGAAGCCTGGAGCCAGGCATCCTGGGTTTGAATCCTAGCTCTTGCATTATCGTGGTTTGGGGACGATCATTTGGCCTCACTGTGCTTCTGTTTCCTCACCTGCAAAATGAAGGCAATAATAGAGTCTACTTCATAAGATCCGTTATGAGGATTAAATTAAATCATTTAATATGAGTAAAGTACTTAGAACAGTGCCATTGTATATTATCATGTAAGTGTAAAATTTAAAAAAAAAAGAAACATATATCTATTTAATTTCATAGTGGAGTAACATGCTCAGTGATAAAGAAGCTCATGCAGGTCATGAATTAAAGAAGCTCATGCAGGTCATGAATTAAAGAATCCATGCAGGTCATGGATTAAAGTCTAAAACCCCATTTTTTAAAAGAACCTAAAGACTTTCCACAGATTTTCCAATTACACAGGATAAAAGCTCAAACAAATAATCTCAGAACTATTCTATAGTAATAGTTAGTGGTTCTTCATAAACTGAGGGCTTCCCTGGTGGCTCAGATGGTAAAGAATCTGTCTGCAATGCGGGAAACCTGGGTTCAATCCCTGGGTCAGGAAGATCCCCTGGAGGAGGGAATGGGAACCCAATCCGGTATTCTTGCCTGGAGAATCTCCTTGGACAGAGGAGCCTGCTGAGCTACAGTCCATTATTAAGTGCCTAGTTCTTATCATGTGACATCATTCACAATAGTTTAAATTTCATATTATCATTTTTAAAAAAAATTATTTATTTGGCTGCTCTGGGTCTTGGCTGTGGCATGCAGGATCTTTAGTTGCAGCATGTGGAGTCTAGTTCCCTGATCAGAGATTGAAGCCAGGCCCCCTGCACTGGAAATGTGGAGTCTTAACCACTGGACCACCAGGGAACTCCCTTGATCATCCTGATTTGCCACGAAAAATCTATAAATAATTTGCTCAAGGACCCAGGGTTGGGGGAAGAACTAGCTGTCTGACTACAGCATATTCCTGTAGATTAAGAGAAAGGTATGGCCAATATAGGTTCAGAGAAAAGTATGTAGGATATAGCTAGTGTTTCCTTATTTTTACCCCCTACCCCTTTCTTCTTAGGAAATGGGGCCTATTCTTCCTCCCTTCTTAAAACAGCTGATCATAAACAGGAAGCCCAGCTGGTGTAGTAAGTCTAGGGCTGAGGCTAAGTGGCTTTAGGCAGACTTCCTCCTAGGTGGAGCCCACCTGAGGGTAGAAAAGCTCCTGCTACCTATCAGGGTTGTTTCTGTCAACAAGAAACACCAGAAGGAGAAAAAAGAGGAGTATTCTTCGGGAATGATGGATTTGGAGATCTAATGCCTGCTTTTGTACCACCCACAAACTAAGAATCATATATACATTTTTAAGTGGCTGGGAAAAAAGAAAAACTTTCATGGCTTGTACAGACTGTATAAAATCCAAATTTGAATGCCCATAGGTAAGGTTTTACTGGTACCCAGCCACGCTCATTCATTTATATACTGTCAACAGCTGCTTTTATTCTACAAGAGTAGAGCTGAGTAGTTATGACAAAGACTCTATGGCCCACAATGTCTAAGATAATTAGTATCTGATCCTCCAAGTAAAGTTTGCCAGCTTCCAAGTTACACACCTAGCTGATGAATAACATGGAATAGAGCCATGAAGTTGTGAAAACCCACAGATAGGTATATACTAGGCCCAAGTCAGAGGGGGGCTTCCCAGGTGGCGCTAGTGGTAAAGAACCCACCTGCCAATGCAGGGCAACTTAAGAGACACAGGTTCCATCTCTCGGTTGGGAATATCCTCTTGAGGAGGGCATGACAACCCACTCCAGTATTCTTGCCTGGACAATCCCATGGACAGAGGAGCCTGGAGGGCTACAGTCCTTGGGGTTGCAAAGAATCAGACACAGACACGACTAAAGCGACTTCGCATGCACCCAAGTCAGGGGAAAGAACAGATGGGGCAGTGCAGCAGAAGACAGTGAAGAGAGAGGGAATGTATCTGAAAGGGACACAGACACCTCAAGGGAGTGAAAATCCTCTGAGAAGAGAAGGCAGCAAAGTGGGCCCCCCAAGATGGAGATGCCAAAGGCTGGAGACCAGGCAAGAGGAAATTATTCTCCAAATTTCTCGCATACTACATAACAGGGACTGGGAAAGACACTTCCCAAGGTTGAGCATGACCTCCCAAACCTGTTCCCTAGGTTCACTCCAGATCACACGTCCACCTGTTCTTTTCACTTATCTAGACATACAGTGCGAGCTTCCCTGGTAACTCAGTTGGTAAAGAATCCACCTGCAATGCAGGAGACCCTGGTACAATTCTAGGACCGGGACGATCCCTTGGAGAAGGGATAGGCTACCCACTCCAGTATTCTGGCCTGGAGAATTCCATGGATTGTACAGTCCATGGGGTCGCAAAGAGTCAGACAAGACTGAGCAACTTTCACTTTCAGACACACAGTACAGATATTGTTACACACCTAAATCCCTAGGCGGTTGCTCTGACCATCGTGCTACCATTTTTTTCCATTTGACTGAGATGTAACTGACATACAGGACTGCACGAGTTTCAGGTGTACAGCATACTGATGTAACTTACGTACATGATGAAATGATTATCACAGTAAGCTTTGTGAACATTGATCACCTCATATGGACCCAAAATTTTTAAAAATTGAAAAAAACTTTAGTGATGAGAACCCTTAAGATTTACTCTCAACAACTTTCATTTAAAACATTTTCTTGTTCAGTTGCTAAGTCGTGTCCAACTCTGCAACCCCATGAACTGCAGCCTGCTAGGCTTCCCTGTCCTTCACTATCTCCTGGTGTTTGCTCAAACTCACGTCCACTGAGTCAAATACACCATCCAACCATCTCATTCTCTGTCGCCCCCTTCTCCTCTTGCCCTCGATCAGGGTCTTTTTCCAACATGCAGCAGTGTTAATTATATTTACTTACTTATCTTGTGACTGGGAGTTTCCTTTGAACACCTTCATCCTGTTCCTCCTCCGGTCAACCCTTCCCTCTGGCAATCACAACTCTGATCTCTCTCTCTCTTTTTAAAGAATTTGCTTGTTTTTGAAGTATAATTGACATATAACTGCCTTCCAGTTACTAAGGAGAGGAAAACTCAGAACTGGTTTAGAGAAGTGGCTAATCTAGCAGCTAACTTAGTGGGCTCATGCCTAATCTTCAAGTTCAGTCTCCCTAGCTTCCTTAACTACATGGTCATTTTCTGTGACTCCCCCCAAAAGGTAGCAGTTGTTCGGCATTTTATATCAGTGTCAAAGATGGTGCGGGCAAGTGAGTTGTAGGGACGGCTGGAGTGTACAGTGATGCGCTGTTAGACTGTTGCCAGGAATGTCTGTGTCTTCTAATATTTCTTTTTCTAGCTGGAAAGTAGAAGTCATAAAAGCTAGGGCTGGTAACTGGAGCCAAAATGTTACCATCTGCACCCAATTACCTAATGAAATCACGGGTGAGGAAATAGGACGTGGAGACTAGCAGAGGAACAAGGACATTAGTGAAATCAAGTTCCTCAATAAATAATTATACACAGAATATATTATTAAACCTAGATCACTGATCTGCTTATTCGAACACTTACTGATTTCTATCACTCCTTGCTGCGGAGTCCTATTTTAAAAAACACACCATGGGCACCTGTTTTTTAAAATAAAGCCAATCTCAAAAAAAAAAACCCAACAAAAAAAGTCAACCTCTGTATAATTTTTAAAAATCCTGTATAATTCTATAATATAAATGATTGTTCTAATTAACTTTTTCAAAAATTCAGATTTTAATGTGGCACAATAGGTGGGTTTAGTGTAGAACATGCTTGAATTTTCTAATAACTCTCCACAGTTATGTCAGATGCTGTTTTGAAGATGTATGCATTACATGTTGATTATGTTTACCAGAAGTTCTAAAAAGTTTACATGACGTGGTGTGAAAGGGCACCACCAAGTCCATAACTAAACTATAATGCACAAAAAACAATGTCCTGATTCTCACTTGCATAAATCGCCTCATTTTAAAAACACGTGGCGCTCGCTTGCTTTTCTCCAGGGAAATACCAACAGAGGAATTTATTTACATCTCACCTGAAGGGAAAGTGAGGGAGGTAAAGAAGAGTCCTTGATTTAGAGATTTTTTTCCCCCCTTCCTCAGATTCCACAGATTCCTCTCAGGCCCCTCTTCGGCCATGGCCTGAAACCTGTTTTTTCTCCATTTCCCTACACATATTTACGCTCTTCTTTGATGCCGCCGTTAATTCTTAACGGCTCTTGCTCTGCCGATCTCGACACATCTTTCTCCGTCCTGGTTCGTTCTAAACCACCTTTTTTCTGGGTACCAGCTCTGTTTCCCTTCCCCTGAGCGCTCCCTCCCTCTTCTCCACCCACGTCTCTCCACGCGGTTTCCAAGCCCCCTGCCCGCTCCCTCGCGCTCTACTCTTCTTCTACCCACCCCACCCTCGGCCCCCTCCCACTGGCATCTCTCCCGCCTCGGCCAAAATTGGCACGACACAGGCTGAGAGCCGACGCGCACGGGAAAAACGTGCGCAGGGACCGTCTGGGCGGGGGCGCGGGGGCGCGGGGCCGGGGGCGGGACAGGATGCTGCGCCGGGGGCGCCGTGTCTCCCCGCACGTCCGCGCCCGCGCCCCGCCCCCGGCCAGATGCTGAGGGGGCCCGGCGGGGCGCCGCCCGGGTCGGCGGGGAGAGCTCTAATTTCCTGGAATCTGAAGCATCTCTAGGGAAAAGCAAAAGGTCGCACAAGGGTTCTGCCTTTAGGGCAGGTTTTTGTTCCAGGCAACTAATCCCAAACCGCCTTTTCTACCGCTCAGCAGTGTCCGTCTGCCTCCCCCTTGTTCGTCCTTCTCGCCCTGACTGTTTAGCCAGGGGTCTGCCTGGTCTGGTCTTATTTTCTGTTCTTTTCTCTGCCCTTCTCCCTCCCTTCTCCCTTCTTTTCTCTTCTATGTATATTTCACATTTCCACACGGCCTCGGATCTTTACAAAATCGTCCCCTTCTTTAAGAACCTGCAGCATCCTAGTCTGTTATTATTATTTTTTTAAGTTAATTTCGTTTACAAATTGGGTGTTCAGGTCAATGACTTCTGACAGATAAACACACCCATGCACCCACCGCCCCACTGATTTGCATTCTAGGAAGTTCCCTCAGCACCCGGATTCCTGCTACAGCTCCTCTGTCATTTTTCAGCCATACTGTATAGTTTTAATCTTATGCGTTCATTCACCTTTTTCGTATGTTGGCAAATACTTATCAAGTACCTTCTATGAAACAAGCACTGATGTTACAGAAATTAAAACTAGAACTAGTCGGTTTAAAAGAAAAGACCGAGTGGATCGGCTGTCCTTCCACCTACTTACTTCTGATAATACTATCCACCCCCCCGCTCCCCCATCCACCCCCCCCATCCCCTTTTAGACCCTTGGACAACTTGGTCAGCTGACCAGTCCTTCCTGAGAAATAAATTGACTTTTTTCCTGTTTTCTTTTTTCCTCAGGAAGGCTGAAGGTGAAGGAAACACAGTAAACGCAGAATAGCTGCTGAGGGGAAAGCACTAACATGCGTCGAATTCCCTGAAGGGCGGGCGGGAGTCCTACTGAGAGAGTGGGAACTGTCGCAGGCACTGTTCCCAAACCAATGAAGTCTGAGAAAGCAGCTGTAAAGTCTTCTGAGCAGGGGCAGGATGTGAGTGCCTGGAACAGACTCATAAAGAAGTTGCACCATATGACATTGAGTTTAATGAGACACATTTAGAAAAGATGGGGAAGTAGTCTACTGACCAGAGATGAAGATTTGAAGACTGCACCCCTTCACCCCACCAGCTCTCACAAAGAGTATGCTGTTTGGTGGGAAGGGTGAAAAGTCAATCTAAGAAAAGTAAGCATGGGAATTCCCTAGTGGCCCAGTGATTAGGACTCAGCAGTCTCACTGCAGAGGGCCAGGGTTCAATCCCTGATTGGGGAACTAAGATAAAAGCTGCACAGTCAAGAAAAGAAATGAAAGCAAGAGACAGAGAGAGGCAGAGAAAGAAAGAAATAGAAAGAAAAGAAAGTAGATTTAAGGACACAAAATGAAAAATAAGGAAGGAAAAATGATAACAAAGATTTGTTGCGATATTGCTGCAAACCTAGCTCTCTTCCTGAGCCAGTGACACAGGGTTTCCACTTCCCTTTACTGTCACATGTTGCTCAAGTCTAGAAACTGAGATATCTGAACACTAACTCCTACCAAGGGGATAACCTCTAGACCCACACAGTACATGTTCGAATAACAAAACCGAGCCTCTTAAACAATGCTGAGCTGCTTAGAGTTGAAACATTTCAACCTAAAGAATTTGTCTTCTAGTGGTATTAGGAGTGAAGGGTGAGTTCTTTCTTCCTTTTACGTCTTGTTCTCCATTCTATTTTACCAAAGTATAAATATGCATACAGTAAAGCAGGTGAAACTGCATTAATGTTAAGTATACAGCTGGGTGAATATTTACTACCCAGATTAAGATCTAGATTCTAGAATACTTTTGCTCCCCAAAAGGTTTCCTTGGGCCTGTTCCAGTCTATAGTCTCCTTCCCCAGGGGTACCCACTATACTGGCTTCTGTCATCATCAATTAATTTTATTGTTCCTCATCTCTACAAAAATGGAATCATATAGTATGCTTTCTTTTGTGCCAGGATTTTTTCACTCAGCATAGTGTCTGTGAGTGTTGCATGGTATGAATCAGCAGTTCATTCCTTGTTACTGCCAAATACTAACCATTTATGGATATGTCAGAATTTATGTAGCCAGTCTCCTGTGGATGTATACATCACGCTCCTCCATTGCTGTCTTTAGTTTTCAGCTATTATAAAACATCCCTGTCATTTGCCACACTTACGAATTCTTTTCTCTTGGGTATATATTTAGGAATTGCATTGCTGTGTTGCTATTTTTTGGCAATAAATAATACATTTTAAATACAAACAAGTGAGCTACTTCTCTGTCTTAATACGTGTACAATATTGTAATATAAATATTTTATATACATTGTTTCAAGTGATCTTCAATACATTTTTGTGAAGTAAGAAGAGTAGGTAATTCACTGAATGAGTTTTCCTAGCAGGAGCAGTATCTGGGCCCCTAGTGTGTGTTCCCTTACGATTTTGTGTAATTTGGCTGGCATCTATCTACATAGTTTGTCTGTACTGTTTCACGACTCAGTCAAAAGGTCACCCTGTAATTCCAATCCAGCTTCTCACTGTCCCTCTGATTCTAGGCTCTCTCTTCCTTCCTGTTCCCCTCATTTTTCCCCAGAGTGGGGATGCTTTGGGGATGGAATCACAGTAAGCCAACTGATAAAGAAAGCCGTGACAGAAGTAGAATGGGAGAATGCAGAGAGAAAAATAAAAGACTAAGGCAAAAGGAAAAGGCACACAGAGGAGACCTGAGGCAGTCAGAGAGGAACTGCACAAGTGATAAGATACCACGAGCAACTTACAGAAATGGACAGAGACATCTTGCCCACAGTTCGAGGAACACAGCAGAGACACCAAGGCAATGGGCATCAGCAAACCCAGGAAGTTGAAACCCAGGGAGTCACAGGAGGGGAAAGACATAGTTATGTCTTTAAGTAGGTCATGCAGGATTCTGGAGAAAACAGTTGCAGCTGCAGACGGAACCTTGCTAAGAACAGAGACAGTCCCAAGGAAGTATTTATTTATTCTCATATGCCTCTGTGAGTCATTTCGATTTCCACGGAAGGGACCAGCAGGAGGTTATAAAGAGGATACTCTTACTTCTGTATTGTTTTCCATTTCCTTTTCTACTGTGTAAAAAGGAACCTCCCAAAGACAAGCAAAAGCTAAGATCTTTCCCTTAGATGTAACCCTTTCAGTCTCTTGGCTGTTCTTCGTCCGTCTCAATATTTGTATCTCAAAATTTCTACAATTTCTTTTGTTTCTTTTCTTTCCATTTCTCCAGATATAAGCCATTATCTTCAGCCTCCTTCGGTCTCTCCTATTCTCTTTTCCCTTTTCCAATATTCCTTGTATCTACAGTCAAACTTGTCCTCACATCTTAGCCAGAAACTTTGCTTCTTCCAAATCCATTCTCTATTCTTGCCTCTAAGCTGCATTCTTGGACCTCTTGATCTTTGGATAAGACAACATCTGATAAACATAAGAAACAGCAGTTTTCTAAAGCTAGGATTTTTTTTTTTTTGGCTCTGCTGAGTCTTCATTGTGGCATGCGGGTTTCTCTAGTTGTGGCGCCCAGGCTCTTTATTTAAGCGTTCCTGGGCTTAGTTGCCCCTTGGCATGTGAATCTTAGTTTCCCAACTAGGGATTGAACCCATGGTCCCTGCATTGGAAGGCGGATCCTTTCATTTATTTATTTTCGGCTGTGCTGGGTTTTCACTGCCGGCTGCTTTCTCTAATTGTAGCGAGTGGGAGCTTCTCTTGTCGCAAAGCACAGGCTCCAGACACTTGGGCTTCAGTAGTTACGGCTCCCGGGCTCTAGAGCACAGGCTCAGTAGCTGCAACACACAGGTTTAGCTGCTCCACAGCAGGTGGAATCTTCCCAGATCAGGGAGGGGACCAATATCCTTTGCATTGCTAGGCAGATTCTTAACCAATGAGCCACCAGGGAAGTTCCCTTAAAACTAAGATTTATTTTTTTAAAGGCAATTTTTAGAAAAAATATATACATACATAGATACTGAGAAAGCCTATAAAATTGTGCAGTGCTTTGCTGAACAATGCAAAGGCCCCTAAGTTCCTGCCCTTGGGTTGATCAGTCTGGTCCATGGAGGGAACCAGAAAAGAAAGTCAAAGAATCCAGAGATTTTATTCATGTGGGAACAATCCAGAAAGGCTTCTGAAATTAGAATCTTCCAGAAGTCAGAATCTGAACTAGTTCTTAAAAGATGGGTAAGAAAAGAGATAGGCAGAGGGTCTTTCCTGGTGGTCCAGTGGTTAAGACTTCACTTTCCAGTGCAGGGTTTGCAGGTTTGATCCCTGGTTGGAAAGCTAAGATCCCACATGCCCTGCGTTCAGTTCCGTTCAGTTCAGTCGCTCAGTCGTGTTCGACTCTGCGACTCCATGAGCTGCAGCACGCCAGGTCTCCCTGTCCAACACCAACTCCCAGAGCCTACCCAAACTCATGTCCATTGAGTCGGTGATGCCATCCAACCATCTCATCCTCTGTTGTCCCCTTCTCCTCCTGCCCTCAATCTTTCCCAGCATCAGGGTCTTTTCAAATGAGAAAACATGTCCTGAGACCAATAACCAAAACATCACTGGTAAGGAATATTGTAACAAATTCAATAAAGACTTTTAAAATGGTCAACACATTAAAAAAAAAAAGAATCTTTAAAAAAGGAAAGAGAGAGAGAGATTAGAGAAGGGCATCTCAGGAAGATGCGATAGCCTGGGCAAAGTAATGGTGTTAGGAGGTCTGTGCAGAAGTTCAGAGAAGACTGCCTTTTTGGATCTTGCTCAAGAGTAGAGCCCTTATAGGAATCCAATAAGAGATTGCTGCTGCTGCTGCTAAGTCACATCAGTCGTGTCCGACTCTGTGTGACCCCGTAGACGACAGCCCATAGGCTCCCCCGTCTCTGGGATTCTCCAGGCAAGAACACTGGAGTGGGTTGCCATTTCCTTCTCCAGTGCAGGAAAGTGAAAAGTAAAAGTGAAGTTGCTCAGTCATGTCCGACTCTTTGCAATCCCATGGACTGTAGCCTACCAGCCTCCTCCATCCATGGGATCTCCCAGGCAAGAGTACTGGAGTGGGTTACCATTGCCCTTATGTTTCTCTAAAACCAAGTTCAGGCTCTGCTATAGCAATCTTTGAATACCAGACATGCTACTTTGGCATGAGCCCTTAGGTGACGCGAAATCTTACTGCATATTTTTCTTCTTTACAATATCAACATACCGCTTGCACTCCAGAGACACCACAACTAAAATACAGTCTCCTCGCTCTGTTTTTTTTCTAATCTCTCTTCTCCATTGCTTCCCTCCTCCCAACTAGGAACCCCAAACTCTGCTGCTTCATTTCATTATCCTATCCATTGTGTCAGTCAGATGGCTTTCTGGATAGAAACCAACTTGGTACAGTAGTTGAAAGTGTTTCCTGCAAACAATCTTCTCTAATGTTTATTTTTAGAACAAAGACAAGGCTGAGAGTTAGAAGACCCAGGTAGCAGCTCAGACTATGGCACTATCTTGCTGTGCTACGGACTATGCTAACATTTACGTTGTTAAACCCCTGTCTCAGTTCTCTAATTCTAAAGTGGTTTTGGACTTCCCTGCAGGTCCAGTGGTTAAGACTCCGTTTGATCCATGATGGGGGAACTAAGATCCCATATGCTGAGAGGTATGGCCAAAAAAAAAAAAGGTGGTCTTAGGGCTGAAGGGGAAGGACTCCAACTGATTATTCTCTGCCACCTCCAACACATCACCTACACAAATACCTGGGGGTTCATGCATGTAGAGCAATCTCCCCATGGGAGAAAGGGGATAAATTATGTAAATATTTTGACTACTAATTAGGTATGCACTTATCATACCTCTTTCAAATACACACTCGAAATTCCCAAATCTTTAGAAGTTTCCCTGGTTCATTTTTGTGTCTGGTACATATAGACACATTCAGCAAATATCTGAATGAATGAATGACTCTCCAGCTCTAAAACGTAAAGGTACTGGGGAAGTCACTAGATTCTGAATGATATCACAGTTGTAGTTTGAAATATCAGAAGCACCTGAAAGGAGCTACCTAGTTGCTGTTTCTGGGTCTGGCTAAAGAAAGAATTTATTTTTCTCCTTGCATTTCAAAATTTCCACCAACTTTTGCTCCCTTCAGGTACCCTGAGAATGAAGCTATTTACCACTATCTCACTAGTTCTTCTTTGATCTTGACAGCTGCCATCAATATCAAGAAATCAAACAACCGCAGGGAAAAACTGGACCTGTTCCCACCATGGTGCACGGGCAGTAAGGAGCATTCTTCTTGGTTCCCACACCCCTGCCTCAAAGTACAGCCAGCGACAGGACAGTGGCTCTGCTTTCCTCTCGCTCGTGACCAGCCAAATAGTGAGCCTGTCAGCACTGCCTCGTCCCAGAATAGCTGCATGCCTCACTGGGGCACCTGAGCGATAAGGAGAACAGAGCTTCTGATTTCAGTTCGGTTGCATTTATCTGAGTATTGAGATATGAAAAAGAAAAGCAGGATTATTCCTCTTTTCAAGAAACATGACTTTTCTGCTGGAAAGCATGAGCAAAATATGGGGAAGAGAAAGTAAAAGTCCAGAAAGGGCAATGAAAATGATTTTGCCTTATTTATTAATTTTTTGGGGGGGGTCTGTACCTCAAGGCTATCGGGATCTCAGATCCCCCACCAGGGATTGCACATCGTCCACGGCAGTGAAAGCTCTTAATCCTAACCACTAGACCACCAAGGAACTCCCTGATTTTGCTTTCAATAAGAGCATATGAAAATAAAGTCCAGCGACTTCCCTGGTGGTCCGGTGGTTGAGAATCTGCCTTCCAATGCAGGGGATGCAGGTTAGATCCCTGGTCGGGGAACTAAGATCACACAAGTCCCTGGGCAACTAAGTCCCTGAGATGCAACTGTGGAGCATTTACCCTTCAGAGCCTGTGCTTGGAAACAAGAGAAGCCCATGAGCCATACTGAAGACCCAGCACAGTCAACATTTTTTTTAATTGAAAGAAAAAGTCCTAATGTGATCACTGAACATTGTTAACATTTCTAAAAGGATGAGATTGGGAGGGGTGACAGAAAATTGGGACTATGAAAATATCTTCTCGGATGACAAAAAGGGCTTCAGTATTGTCTGGTTCAGGATGGGGAACGTGTGTATACCTGTGGCAGATTCATGTTGATGTATGACAAAACCAATACAATATTGTAAAGTAATTAATCTCCAATTAAAATAAATAAATTTATATTAAAAATAAATTATAGGAAGATTATCAACAGATGGTTGGCACATGATAAAAGGAGAGAGCAGTAAGTAGTTGGAAGCAGAATTAATTTATTGAGTTTAAATTGTGTCCATTTTTTCACACAGGTTTTACTAACCTTATTTCAATGAGGTTAGTAAACAAGATTGGGGGAATACCTGACCAGAATCCTTCCTAAATAGAGGAACTATTGACATTAGGGGCCAGATAACTCCTTGTTACTGGGGCTTGCCCTGTGCACCATGGGATGTTTCACAGCACCCCTGGGCCCTCCCCTCCTCGATGCAGGTTGTGTTCTCTTTGCTACAAGCCACAGCCACCAAACAAGTCTGCAGAAATTGCCAAATGTCCCTGGAGAGCAAAATCACTGCTGGTTGAGAACCAGTGCCCTAGACTGAGAAAAATCTCTAACGAGATCCTTTTGTAAAGGACTGAAATACCTTACCCATCTTGAAATCAACTATTTAGAAAACTTACTTATTTTGAATATAGATTAGAAAAGAAAAGTAAGGGAAAAAATTTTTCTTACTAGAGTTCAAAATTTTACTCATAGAAAGGCTCAGGTGGCCCCTCATAGAAAGCACATTCTCTCCCTTTTAAATTACTAGAAAATATCTGAAGCATACAAAGCAAAATGTTAATGTTTGATACGGAGTATAAGTTGGTTATCTGAGTTTCAAATCAACAATAGATTAGAAGAAAATTAGAAGAAATGTGTGTGCCTCAGGCAGGGACCCTAATATACTAATGACAAGACAGAACACAGACAAGTTATTAAAAGTGAACATATTTCCGAAAGAATAACAAATCAGAGGGAAATTTGGGGGCATGTTATTCAGGTAATTTTAGTCGTTGGCATCCCACTTTAAAAAAGATATGACCAGGATGTTGAAGAATCTGGAAACAAGGTCATGCAGAGCAGCTGGGGAACTAGGGTTATTTAGAGAATAGAAGACATTAGGGGAGAACATGATAATTTTCTTAAAATATTTGCTATGTTTCCTAAAACATAGTAAGTTTCTCACTGCTGACTCACCTCCTGATTTCTGGAGTCATAGACCTATAGCCTGTCTGATATCTCTTTTGAGTGGCCATCAGGCATCTCAAACTAAGCATAGCCAGGATAGAAGAACTGGTTTCTCTTCCAATCCCCCAGATCTCTTCCTTCCTTAGTCTTCTCCATCTAGTAAACATTATCACTATTCACCCTTTTGCTAAAGCCCAAATACTAGAAGCTCTATGGGATTTCTCTCCCACCTCCCGTATCTCGTCCAACAGTAAGCTTTACCTCCAGAATCTACCCAGATTCCTTCCACTCCCGTGTCCACCACAGCACCCTTGTCAAAACCATCAAAATCTGCCATTTGATCTACCGCAATTGTCTCTTAATCACTCTTACTGATTTCATTCCTATTCCTCTATTACTCATTCTTTACAGAGGACTCAGAACCACACCTGGCCGCTCCCCCTTTATACTGCCTTATTATTTATCACTATTCCCCTGATTCATTAAGTGCTAGCCACATTAGGTTTGTTGGCTTTTTTTCCCCCTGTCCATCTATTATATCCAGTTAATTTCTGGCACAAGACCTGCCTGGATATGTCCTCACGAGATTTTCAAATGTCTAAGTCCTTCTTGTCATTTAGGTCTTAGCCCAGGCCTCTTTCCTAAAGAGGCCTCTTTTCTTGGGCTGTCTGTGTTATCCTTCTGCCCACTCATGATTTATCACATTTTTCTGTTTTAATTTTTTTCATAGGTCTTATCAGTATCTGGAATTATTCCTATCTGACCCCATTACAACAAGGATCTTGTCTATCAACCTTATTTGTTCCATATACTTAACATGTAGAAGGGGCCTGTACAGCCTAGATGGTCAATTAGTACTTGTTGAATAAATGAGTAATAATATAGATTTATTAATAATAATATAAACTGGATAATTGTTCCTTAATTTGGTAAAAATTGGATTAGATGATTACAGATTTCTGAGCATTATTAATTTCTTAGTGAAATGGGTGACTATGAATTTATAACGGTTCCATGATCTTCTGAGTTGTGTTTATTTTTTTCAGCATCCTAGGGGTAGTATCAAAGAAAGTTAAACCAATCCTAGGGATTATTCAGGTGGGTAAAACACAAGGACTGTTGGCCAAGGGACTCAATCAACCAAGCAGTTATCTTTGCAGGTTTTACTACAGGAAAAGACATCTCTCTACAGAAGCACTACTTAAGGTTTTAGGGTGTGGGGAAAATACTGCGTTCAGAAAAACAGACGTTTTCCCAGCCTCTTCAGATTCCACTCTCAACTCTGTTTTCTCCATTTACCCAGATGACCAGACTCCCTGTTTTTTTTTTTTTTTTTTCAGAAAACAGATTTTGCTAATTTTCATTCCTTACGCTCACCTTTAATTCATTCCTTCTAGAATCCTGCCTATTTTAGAGATTTCCATCCTCCTCTCCATATCTTACCTCACCCACACCTCAGGACTCTGTTCTATCCATTATTCCCATTTCTGCCTTAAGTTTCTCACTTCCTGCTCTCTCTCCCTGCTGCCAATGGGATTCTAAAGCACCCCTTTCCTGAAGCTCTCTCAGTCTTCCATTCCTCTGCTTCCCATAAGGTCCTTCACTATCAAAACCCCCCAAGGAACCACTTACATGCTGTTTCTATTTATCTCCCTCCCATTCAGCATCAACATATTTCAGAATGTCTTGTGGATGCACAGAAATTCAGCCCTCTAAGTGAAATTACGGATCTGCTACTAACAATATCTTAGGCACAACGGGAATTATTTATTTCACTGAAATAATGATTGTCTTCCTTTGGCCACACCCTGGTAAGAGGGTACAATTTCTCCCTGAATTAAGTGGACATTCCCATATCTAGAGAAAAGAGGTGGGTCCACAGAAAGAAACCCAGAACTCTCACACATATGTATAAAGAAACTTGACCTTGCTCCCTTAGACTTTTAAGTTTAGATGTGTTTAAGGACCCTCCCAAGGGGTACTAGGTAACATTGGTCTCTGATACATGAAACTAGGCTGAAAGCTTCTCAGGAAGATAGCTCTGTAATGAACCATCTTGCTAGAAGAGAAACATCTATTATCTATAATTCTCATACTCTTTCTTTTTCTTCTTTAATCTCCTCCTGGTCTTTAGAAAGTTTTGCTGCAATATTCCAGGTTTATCTCAGTTTTGTTAAGTATTGGACTATGAAGTCACAATCAAAGGAAAAGAGAAGCATTTGGCCTTTTGTGTGCTCCTGCCCTTAGGCCACTAAGATGGTAGTTATAGTCTTTAGAAAAAATTTTCAAGGAAAACATGTTCTTTTTTTTTTTTTTGCTTAAAGGTTCAAGCACTCTTCCTCATATTCCATTGCAACCTCTCTATTGAAGCTTTAGCTGCAAAAAAACAAACAAATGACCTAACTGTAGAACTTCCTTGGCTATGCCCTCCTTGGCTATGATCCTAATCAAACTCTCTTCTTCATTTAAATTGCTAATGAGCTCCCCTAATCTCTCTTAGCATCACCACCATTCTTCAAGGAGCCTTCTCAGCTTCTTTCATTCTTAATTCTTTTTCATTGACTCTTCCCCCTCAATGACACTTAAATGTCAGGTTTATCTCTGTCCGGATTCTCCATCATCTCAACCTTTCCTACAGAGGAAGGGGACTTCCAAATCTGTGGTTTTCATTCCAAACATTCTTTTGAATTCCAGACCAAATTTACAATTACCTGTTATGAACTGCCACATGACGATCTTGTAAGTATCTCAAGTTAAACATGCCCAAAGTTCAGTTCAGTCACTCAGTCGTATCCAGCTCTTTGAGATCCCATGGAGAGCAGCATGCCAGGCTTCCCTGTCCGTGACCAACTCCCAGGGTTTATACAAACTCATGTCCATTGAGACGGTGATGCCATCCAACCATCTCATCCTCTGTCGTCCCCTTCTCCTCCCACCTTCAGTCTTTCCCAGCATCAGGGACTTTTCCAATGAGTCAGTTCTTCACATTAGGTGGCCAAAGTATTGGAGTTTCAGCTTCAGCATCAGTCCTTCCAATGAATACTCAGGACTGATTTCCTTTAGGATGGACTGGTTGGATCTCCTTGCAGTCCAAGGGACTCTCAAGAGTTGTCCATCTCCCAAAGCTGCTCCTGCTCCTCCTCCTCTACTTGATTTGCCCACATTGGTTAATGGCATTACTAGTTATCTAGTTTCTAAACAAAAAATTTTCATTCTTCTATCTCCTTAACCTTCTAGTTGTCAAGTCCTTTCAAGTCTGCTTTCAAAAAATGTACCTCAATACCCGACTAGTTATTGACAAAATCAAATCTTGTTTTGAAATGATACTGTAACAATTGACTATCCAAAGCATAAGAATGAAATTGGATCCCTTCCTCACACCGTAAATAAAACTAACTGAAAATGGACTATAGATCTAAATGTACACCTTTTCGACTTGAGTTAGACAAAGCCTTTGTGATATGACATCAAGCGTACAAGTACAAAAAGAAAAATTAAATTAATTGGATTTCCACATAAAAATTTTTGTGCTTCAAAGAATATCACCGAAAAAGTGAGAAGACAGTCTATACAACATGAGAAAATGTAACTCATAGACCTGATAAAGAGCACAACCAGAATATGTAAGAATTTACAACTCAACAATAAGACAATCCAGTTAAAAAATGGACAAAGGACTTGAATAGACCTGTCTTCAATGAAGGTATACAAGTGACCAACAAGCAAAGAACATGCTCAACATCTTTAGCCACTGAGGAAATGAAAATCAAACTCATAATGAGAAAGCACTTTACATCCACTAAAGTGGCTGTAACTTTTTAACAAAGATACATAACAACAATTGTTGGTGAGGATATGAAGCAATTAGAACCCTCATACATTGCTTGTGTGTGTGTCCCATGGTACAGTGCTTTGGAAAATAGTTAGGTAATTGTTCGGTAGTTCCTTATAAAGTTAAACAGAATTACCATACGTCCCCACAATTTCACTCCAATACATATACTCAAGGGAACTGTAAACCTGTGTCTGCATAAAAAACTTGAACAAGAATATTGATAACAACATTATTCACAATAGCCAAAAATGGAAAAAACCCAAATGTCCATTGACTGGTCAATGGATAAACAAATGCAGTAATAATCTACAATGAAATATTATTTATTCATAGAAGTGAAGTAGTAATACATGCTACAACATGGATGAACCTTGGAACATCATGCTAAATGACAAACAGGCGAGTCACACTAGATTACGTACTTTATGATTCCATCCATGAAATGTCCACAACAGAGAAATCTATAGATATAAGTAGTCTAGTGGTTGCCAGAGGCTGGAAGCAATTATGGAGGAATGCAGAATGACTGTTAATGGTTATGGGGCTTCTTGTGGGGGTGATAGAATGTTCCAAAATTGATTAATGGTTGCAAATCTCTGTGAGTATCCTTAAAAAACCCATGAACTACAACACTTTAAATAGGTGTATTGTAAGGTAAGTAAACCATATCTCAGTAAAGGTGTTATACTTTTTTAAAAAGTCCCTAAATTTATCTTCTATTTCCCATGCTCATAGCCACAGCCTCAATTTACAGTGAATAACTAACTGATTTCATTTTCTTAAACTTCCCCAACATATCCCCTTACCCATCAAATACCACCACATAACTATATTTGCTTTTCTAAATACAGATCTTTTTAAAGCAAAATATGTAATATGTGAATTATAAAGGACAAAAGTTATAACTACATAAAATTAAAGCTTTCTATTGTGATAAAATATCACCAAAAATTTTTTAAAGAAAAACTGGCAAAAATGTGTCCAAATCATATGACCGAGGCTTCATTTTCATAATACACAAGGAGACAGGAACAGTAAAATAAGAGCTATATAATAAGAAAATTGAACAATGGACAAAAATAGGCTAAGCACAGGAACAAGCATTCATAAGGAAAGAATCAGTAACTGTCAAAATGGAAAGATATCCAAACTTACTAAAAAATTATTTTTTCTTCCTATTTCATAATTTCTTCCTACAGAGATGGGTAAAAATTATGAAGACTGACAATACCTATGCCTGGCTAGTTTTAGAAAACAGACAAAGTAAATGTACATGTAAAATTGTTGACTTTTTAAGAAGGCAGGTTGACAATATCTATTGAAATCTTTCACACTTTCCAATCCATAATTTCTATTCTGGAGGGGTCTGACAAAATACTACCACAGCTTATATGGATAAAAGTAGAACAGTGATCGTTGTGGCATTATGTCATAGGAAAAATTTGGAAAACAACATAAATGTCTAAGAGAGTTTGTTTTAAAAAATTTATGCGCAATCTCACTTGCACTGTTACACTCTTTTTATTTACCAGTTACAACCACACTGATATATATTTTTAGATTAATTATTTGTTTTTTGCTGCACTGGGACATCACTGCTGTTTGCAGGCTCCCTATAGTCATGGTGAGCGGCGGATAGTCTTCGTTGTGGTGCACGGACATCTCACTGCAGTGGCTTCTCTTGTGGAACACATAGGCACATAGGCTTCAGTAGTTGCAGCAGGGGCTCAGAAGTTGTGGCACTCAGGCTTAGTTGCCCCTGGGCATCTGGAATCTTCCTGGACCTGAGATCAAACCTGTGTCCCCTGAATCGGCAGGTGGATTCCCATCCACTGTGCCATCAGGGAAGTCCACACACTGATATTTTTTCAGTTCTGCAGGAAACACCAAGATCTTTTCACCTTCAGTTCAGTTCAGTTGCTCAGTCACATCTGGCTCTTTGCAACCCCATGGACTGCAGCACACCAGGCCTCCCTGTCCATCACCAACTCCCAGAGTTTACTCAAATTCGTGTCCATTGAGTCAGTGATGCCATCCAGCCATCTCATGCTCTGTCGTTTCCTTCTCCTCCCGGCTTCAATCTTTCCCAGCATGTCTTTTCAAATGAGTCAGTTCTTTGCATCAGGTAGCCGAAGTTTTGGAGTTTCAGCTTCAGCATCAGTTCTTCCAATGAATATTCAGGACTGATTTCCTTTAGAATGGACTGGTTGGACCTCCTTGCAGTCCAAGGGACTCTCAAGAGTCTTCTCGAACACCACAGTTCAAAAGCATCATTTCTTCAGTGCTCAGCTTTCTTTATAGTCCAACTCTCACATCCATACATGATTACTGGAAAAATTATAGCTTTAACTAGATGGACTTTGTTGGCAAAGTAATGTCTCAGCTTTTTAATATGCTATCTAGGTCGATCATAGCTTTTCTTCCAAGGAGCAAGCATCTTTTAATTTCATGGTTGCAGTCACCATCTGCAGTATTTTGGAGCCCCCCAAAAGTCTGTTACTGTTTCCACTGTTTCCCATCTATTTGCCATAAACTGATGGGACCAGATGCCATGATCTTAGTTTTCTGAATGTTGAGCTTTAAGCCATCTTTTTCACTCTCCTCTTTCACTTTCATCAAGAGGCTCCTTAGTTCTTCTCCACTTTCTGCCATAAGGGTGGTTTCATTCATGTATCTAGGTTATTGATATTTCTCCTGGCAATCTTGATTCCAGCTGTGCTTCATCCAGCCCAGTGTTTCTCATGATGTACTCTGCATATAAGTTATATAAGCAGGGTGACAATATACAGCCTTAATGTACTTCTTTCCCTATTTGGAAAGAAGTTCCATGTCCAATTTTAACTGTTGCTTCCTGGCCTGCATACAGATTTCTCAAGAGGCAGGTCAGGTGGTCTGGCATTCCCATCTCTTCAAGAATTTTCCACAGCTTGTTGTGATCCACACAGTCAAAGGCTTTGGCAAAATCAATAAAGCAGAAATAGATGTTTTTCTGGAACTCTCTTGCTTTTTCCATGACCCAGTGGGTGTTGGCAATTTGATCTCTGGTTCCTTTGCCTTTTCTAAATCCAGCTTGAACATCTGGAAGTTCACAATTCATGTACTGTTGAAGCCTTGCTTGTAGAATTTTGAGCATTACTAGAGTGTGAGATGAGTGCAATTGTGCAGTAGTTTGAGCATTTTTTGGCATTGCCTTTCTTTGGGATTGGAATAAAAACTGACCTTTTCCAGTCCTGTGGCTACTGCTGAATTTTCCAAATTTGCTGGCATATTGAATGCAGCACTTTCACAGGATCATCTTTCAGGATTTAAAAGAGCTCAACTGGAATTCCATCACCTCCACTAGCTTTGTTCGTAGTGATACTTTCTAAGGCCCACTTGACTTCACATTCCAGGATGTCTGGCTCTAGGTGAGTGATCACACCATCATGATTATCTGGGTCATGAAGATCTTTTTTG
Source organism: Capra hircus (assembly GCF_001704415.2). Lineage (NCBI taxonomy): Eukaryota > Metazoa > Chordata > Mammalia > Artiodactyla > Bovidae > Capra > Capra hircus. Next base: position 99,786,319 of record NC_030812.1, on the reverse strand, counting down.
CATAGTTCTTCTGTGTATTCTTGCCACCTCTTCTTAATATCTTCTGCTTCTGTTAGGTCCCTACCATTTCTGTCCTTTATTGAGCCCATCTTTGCATGAAATGTTCCCTTGGTATCTCTAATTTTCTTGAGGAGAGCTCTAGTCTTTCCCATTCTGTTGTTTTCCTCTATTTCTTTGCACTGATCGTTGAGGAAGACTTTCTTATCTCTCCTTGCTATTCTTTGGAACTCTGCATTCAGATGCTTACATCTTTCCTTTTCTCCTTTGCTTTTGGCTTCTCTTATTTTCACAGCTATTTGTAAGGCCTTCTCAGACAGCTCTTTTGCTTTTTTGCGTTTCTTTTGCTTGGGGGTGGTCTTGATCCTTGCCTCCTGTACAGTGTCACCAACCTCAGTCCATAGTTCTTCAGGCACTCTGTCTATCTCTAATCCCTTGTGTCTATTTCTCACTTCCACTGTATAATCGTAAGGGATTTGATTTAGGTCATACCTGAATGGTCTAGTGGTTTTTCCCTACTTTCTTCAATTTAAGTCTGAATTTGGCAATAAGGAGTTCATGATCTGAGCCACAATCAGCTCCCGGTCTTGTTTTTGCTGACTGTATAGAGCTTCTCCATCTTAGGCTGTAAAGAGTATAATCAATCTGACTTCAGTATTGACCATCTGGTCATGTCCATGTGTAGAGTTGTCTCTTGTGTTGCTGGAAGACGGTGTTTGCTATGACCAATCCGTTCTCTTGGCAAAACTCTGTTAGCCTTTGCCCTGCTTCATTTTGTACTCCAAGGGCAAATTTGCCTGTTACTCCAGGTGTTTCTTGACTTCCTACTTTTGCATTCCAGTCCCCTATAATGAAAAGGACATCTTTTTTGGGTGTTAGTTCTAGAAGGTCTTGTAGGTCTTCATAGCACCATTCAACTTCAGCTTCTTCAGCATTACGGGTTGGGGCATAGACTTGGATTGCTGTAATATTGAATGGTTTGCTTTGGAAACAAACAGAGATCTTTCTGTCGTTTTTGAGATTGCACCCAAGTACTGCATTTAGGACTCTTTTGTTGACTGTATGATGGCTACTCCATTTCTTCTAAGGGATTCCTGCCCGCAGTAGTAGATATGATGGTCACATATACTCCCATGGTGACACTACATAAGACTGTGCTCATGGTGTCTGTAGACCCAGATGACCACTCATATCACAGTTCATGCTATTGTTGCCTCCCCTCCCCCAACCCAGCAGTGCCTGACTTCTGATCTTGGGTGGAGGACTTGGGGGAGAAATACAAAAGTCAGGCTGGAGGAAGGGGTGCGGTGGTGTCCGGAAGGCTTCCCTTTTGAGAAGGTAGGTTGAGAAAGACCTGAAGACTCTGTGCCAGTTCCCCTGACAAAGTAGGAGGGAGGGAGATAAAGAGAATGAGGGTACAGAGTGAGAAAGGGCCGGAGGGTTAGATTATGGTGTTTGTGATCTTCCAAATATGTCCACATGGCTGAGATGCAGTGGTCCAAGGGCTGAGAAGAAACTGGAAGTGAGCAGGGATTGTTATCACAAATGGCCTGATGCCAGGTGAAGGAGTGTTGACTCTGGACTTTATATTCGGAGGATCACAGAGAGGCAGTAGGTTAAGTACAGTAAGAACATGAACAAAAATTTTAGAAAGATGACTGACTGTACTAGAACTAATTAGGAGCCTTCTATAATAGATGACAATGGCTTGAACCGAGGTACTGGCAGGAGACTCAAAATATTAGGCATCAAAAGGACATAAAAAGTACATTGAATGCAAACCTCTGCTTTCGAGAAAATTTCTTTAAGAGGCAGATCTTTATAAGTTTCTATTTGATTTTGCTTTTCCAAAACTACAGATGGGAAAATACAACCAGGAAATAGTTGTAGCAAAGCAGGAAAAAATACAGAACCCAACCTTGGGGAAGTCATTCAATAAACATCTACTGATCAACCACTATTGATACATACTGCTCCTTGGAACAATTCTCTGTATACCATAGAAAGTTATAGAAAGGCTTAAATCCTTTGCTAAGATTCAGGATATGTGCTATCTGATGGAAAAGGGCATTTCTGAGCACTGGGGGCCCTTCTTATAGGATAAAATCTTTGAGAAAATATTTCAGCTATTTCTCAGTTTGCTTTACCAGAACAGAGGCAAGCTTACATACTCATGAGAGATCAGGAGCTCCTCTTTAACATTCTGGACCTCGAACTGGATTTGGAAGGATAACCTTATGTTTATTCACTGCAAGAAGCCTGAGTGGGTTGACTTTCCCTTCTCTTTCTCCTATGTTGGAAAGAGCTATTCCTCCTCCAACTCGCCACAGTTTTCACCAAGGGGACTTGTCTGGGGCAGGTTTATTTTCATCTTGGATTGTTCCATGTCACTTTCTCTCTCCTGCTTATCACCGACCCAGTGGAGTCATAGATAACAGTTTATAATTTAAGAACAACAACAAAAAAAGAAGAACAAAAAATATTTGGAATGTTAGGTACTCAGACAAGGAGAGATGTCTGGGATGGATAGTAGGCAAGAAAAGGGGAAAGGTGAGGTAGGCTGACATCTCCTGGCGGTAGGTGCAGGAATCCCTATCTAGAAAGTCCTCCTTCTCCTTGCCGGGAGACACTGGTTCTCGCTTAAGAGTCTGGAAACTTTAAGAATTAGATGATCTCTAAGGTCCTTCCCAGTTTTAAAATTTTACAACTCTCGTTGGAAGATTTCAGCAACATACCTTTTCACAGGGATGACTTGTTAAAAAAGCTAAATGATTCTTCATTAAAATTAGGGTTGAGGACCTGAGACTCATAGATAAACCTGGAAATAGAAGTTAAATCTCTGGGATCTCCTACAGTCCCTTCAGTGGATTTTTATAAAAGTTATCCCAAACATCAACAACCTTTTGTTTCTAAATTTTGGCCGCTCTTACTAAACCAAACACCAGTAGGACTAACAAGTATGAGGGAAGGGAACTGAAGTTGTGCAATGTGTTTTGAAGAAAGTAAATTATTTTTAATATGTAGGATAAAAGAAACTGGCAGAGCTGTCAGATCTAGCAAAAAAATAAATTGAATGCTATTAAATTTGGATTTCAGATAAACAACGAATACTTCTTTTAGTATAAATGTGCATTTATATTAAGTCACTTTAGTTGTGTCCGACTCTTGGCGATGCTTTGGACCAAAACCCACCAAGGCTCTTCTGTCCATGGGATTCTCCAGGCAAAACAAGAATACTGGAGTAGACTGCAACTTCTTTTTCCAATATGTCCCATGAAATGTTTGGAACATATCTATGCACAGAACTTGGAGAAGTATTTTATGTCACAACTCTAAACAAAGTAGCTAAAGTTCTGCTCCATCTCACAGGTGGTTAGAAGGATTAAATCAGATCAAGTCGAAGAAGTGCTTAGCACCATACCAATAATTTAAAGTTCTTTTTGCTTTCTCCTTAAGGTGAAGGTGAAGTTGCTCAGTCGTGTCCGACTCTCTGCAACCCTGGTGGACTGTAGCCTTCCAGGCTCCTCCGTCCATGGGATTCTCCAGGCAAGAATACTGGAGTGGGTTGCCATTTCCTTCTCCAGGGGATCTTCCCGACCCAGGCATCGAACCCAGGTCTCCCACACTGGAGGCAAATGCTTTAACCTCTGAGCCACCAGGGAAGCTTTATATGGGGCAGTTTCAGATGTTCAAAACATTTATGGTGTAAAGCAAAAGGCCCATTCCCAACTGCATGACCTTGTCTGATCAGTCGAATGGTGACAGGCATGGAGTTATTGGGAGATTAAATAATATAGATTCGAGTTCTTTGAAAACTGTAAAGCACGAAGTTGTCACCGTGCTGAGTCCCACGCACCACAGGAAAGTCAGGATCCCCTGAACCAGAGGTCATGCAACGGCTGATCCCACAGGCAGACTTTCCTCAAAGGCATTTTTCTCTATATGTAGCTTGGGAAGTCAGTGAGCGTCATTTGCCCAGTAAGTAGCATGACTTCATCACTCTATCACTTCCCAGAATAACCTCTTAACTACCACTCTTTACATTAGGCAACCTATCTTTACATCCTGTGAAGGCAATTGTGTCAACTCCAGTTCCTGCTTGTTTTCTGATGACCGCCCACCCCCCCCTTGTTCCCCAGATGGTTGATCGGCAATGCTGGGACCATAAGAAGAAATCTAAATAGGTCATGGGATATACCCACAGCTTCATATTTTTGATCTGGCTATGAGTCCTTTTTACCCTACACATTTACCACTGTTCCTTCTAGTCCGTAAATGCTCTTTGTTAAGACATCAGCCTAATAACATGAAATACACAGACTTAAAAAAAAAAAGTTGTAATTAATTAGTCATATTTCACACACAATTTTACTACAGTAAGCTTCAAACTGGGCTTTTTAAAAAATACATTATCAACACCCCCACCAGAATGGTACACTGCTTACAGTGGATAAGCCTACATAGCTTCCATTAGCGTTTACTCTTGGTGGCGTACAGTCTATGTGCTGGGACAAATGTATAATGACTCAGATCTAGCATGCTGGTATCACACAGTGTTCTTTCACTGCCTCAGAAATCCTCTATGCTCCACCTAGTCATCCCTCCCTTTCTTCTCCACCCATTTTTGATAAAAATAACTTTCCAAGACTTCAGCTTTCATGAGTTTTCTAAAATTGTTTTTCTTAAGAATATGCCTGGTTGACCTTTTTTTCTTTCTCATCTTCCTTTCCACTGCTTTCTCCTACTTTGTAAAAAAAAAAAAAAAAAAAAAAGGTTATCTCTAACCCATCTTAAGTTTTTACTACGGTGCAACAGGCACAATTTAAGAGTGCGTAGTTCCTGAGAGATAGAGCTCTGACAGTCAATATGGCATTAATGGGAATGATTAAAGGGGGAAGCGTCTTCCCAGTGATATTCAGAGGGTGACCATCCATGGATGGGTGACTTTAGCATCTCCTAGGGGCTTGTTAGGTGTGACAACTGACAGTTCCACTCCAGACTTGCTGGGTCAGACTCTCTGAAAGGTAGGGACCAAAAAACTCATAGTAACACCAAGCCTTCCAAGTGACTCCTAAACATGCTAGAGTTTTAGAAGCATCAACTGGTAAAATAAAAAAAAAAACCCTCAGCAAAGTTCCAGAACATCTGTCTGAGTTGAGAAGATGGTTGGTACAAGGACAGAAGTTAACATTTTTATTTGAAATAAAGTCAGAATTTTTCTGACACAAACCAAGTATGATTTGGCTTACTGGCTTGCCCAAGGACAATGGCTTTGTCATGCAGTTGATAATTCTACATATGGAATGAGTTATCTTTGTAATCAAAGGTTTAAAAAACTCTACAGGAACCCACATATATGGTTGTAATTTCTTATTTTAAAAAATCTTTATTTTTAAAGGATTATTTTTTACCTTTCTGATTTTTGTCTCTGCTGGGTCATTGCTGTGGGGGCTTTTCTCTAGTTGCAGCGAGTGGAGGCCACTCTCTAGTTGGTGCACAAGCTCTGCGGTTTGTTGGCTTCAGCAGTTGCACTTCTCTGGCTGTAGAGCACAAGCTCAGTAGTTGTGGCACATGGGGAACTTCAGCATTGGCAGGCTGATTCTTTACCACTGAGCCACCAGGGAAGCTCTTAAAGGTGGTGTTTTTTTGTTTTTGTTTTTTTGTTTTTTTTTTCCTCTTTGATGTGGACCCTTTTTAAAGTCTTTACTGAATGTGTTACAATATTGCTTCTATTTTATGTTTTGGCTTTTTGACCGCAAGGCATGTGGGATCTTCGTTCCCTAACCAGGGATCAAACCCACAGCCCCTGCATTGGAAGGTGAAGTCTTAACCACTGGACCGCCAGGGAAGCCCCATGTATGGTTGTAATTTAGGGGCAAGGGGAGCCTGAAATACAGCCGCAATTACAGGCTAGCTCTGCTCCTCAACCAGAGGGAGGGGCATGTTTTCTCTGCACAGAGGGAGGGTCCCTAGAAAACTGCCCATTCCGCTTCCCACCCCCCCGCCCCCCGCCCAGGCACCCCTTTTCTCAGTCTGCACAAAGGTACCAGAAAGGCTAACAATAGCCCTGAAACCCATCGAGACAGCAGAAACTAATCCCGGAAAGTAATTAAAACATTTTAGATATCAACTTAAAAATGAGTGTGTGTGTGTGTGTGTGTGTGTGTGTGTGTGTGTGTGTGTGTGTGTGTGGAAGGGGGGGGTAGATGGGGGGGCGGGGGACAGTTATTTTCTGAGTAAACAAGCCAAAACGCAGATTACTGTATCTGTCTCTCCTTCCATGTTGCTCGGGCACACACACCCCTGCCCAAGTCTCTGCCTTTCTCTGATTCTTATATCACATCAAAGCGTTCTCAAGTTTATTCTTTTCTTTTGCGGGCGCTGCCAATTCACTTCTAGGACCACACACTCGAGCCTGACTAAATACACCAACCCATCATTAGCTCATCTCGGCTGGATTCTCATTTCCACCTCCTGTAAACCCACAAGAGCAGGGAGGGTGCCCCAAAGGCACACACTGCCACCTAGCGGTCGACGGTTTACCAGGCGACTGGGGCGACACCGGGCGTTTGGCAGGGGCACCAGGGCGGAACCGCTAGCGTTGGCTCCCTCCGCTGGGGTCATGGCCTTATCTCTGTTCGGAAACATCTTTCCACGTCTATTTCTCTCAAAATTCATTCCATCTTTCAAAGTCCAGCGTAAACGTCATGATTTCTTTTTTTTGATCTTCCAAGGAAGAGGACCCCACTCCTCTACAAGTCTCAGCGTGGGTTCAGCTGTTTCACTGGAAGGCCTGGAGAGCCACATTGCCTAATCCCAACTCTTTCTCTTCCTCTAGTCCCTCAAAGACTCGGGGCCTCTGAAGTGTGTGCCATCAGGATATTGCAGTCTGTGATCCCCTGGGCCACTTCCCTTCATTCCCTGGAAATCTGAAAACCTGACTCATTCTCCTGGTTACACAACGCCTGCTGTCATCATTCCTAGTGGCTGCATCATCCCTGGAAACAATTCAGCCCTGTGTTGGCCTCAGTTCCTTATCCGCTCATTTCCAATCATCCTATTTTCCAGTCCACCTCGCACTCATTTTCATGGTGACACCCTAGCCTGAGTCATTAAAAATAAATGCTTTTCTTCCCAAACCTCTGTTTCTTGAATCTCACACTGATCATGGCCTCTCCAACAATTTTTTTTTTTTTTTAATGTGGACCATTTTTAAAGTCTTTCTTGAAATTGATAGTGCTTCTGTTCTCATTTTTTGGCCATGAGGCATGTGGGATCTTATTAGCTCCCTGATCAAACCCGCACCCCCTGCATTGAAAGGCAGTTTTAACCACTGGATGGTCAGGGAATTCTCCTTGAACCGTTTCTTAATAGGAGCAGGATCTCTCAGTTATTAACTCTATTAAATTTTCACTTCATCACCCTTCTATTTTTACTTTCCATATCCCCCAACTTAAATGGTTAGATTCATCACTATAAGCACTCCTTTGCAAAAACTTGCAACTCCTTAACACTTTTCTCCCTCCTGTTATATTCCTGGGTAAAACCCCAACCCTTGGTTAAATCCAACTCTAGTTACTCTGCTTGCTTGCATTCACTAACTAAATAAATATAACTGGAGAAAAACCTGCAACCATGCTTACTGGTATCACATTGAATTAGATGATAATCTCAAGTGAGCTCTCGAACTGCTCTGCAAAGCTTTATTTTCCCAAATTCACTCCCTATTGTGTAAGAAAACAATTTCACACCTTTTCCTCCCACCTCAAATTTCCAAGATCTCCTTGTCCTTTTTCACACTGAGTTGATAATCTCATTTCTTATTTCTTTGAAAAACAAAAGAAATTTCTCACCATTCTAATTCACTATCAAATATACCTGAATCAGTATCCACACTCTCAGCTTGCTTCTTGTTGAAATGGATGAACTGTCTCCTGCTCCCCAGCTCAGGAAGATCCCCTGGAGAAGGAAATGGCAACCCACTCCAGTATTCTTGCCTGGAGAATCCCATGGACAGAGGAGCCTGGTGGGCTACAGTCTGTGGAGTCGCACAGAGTGGGACACGACTGAGCGACTGGACAACCACCACCCACCGGCTAAGGCTGGTCCCTCCACCACAGAACTGACTCCTTTCCCTCTCACCTTACTCAAGAATTTCATCCTAAACACATTTCCCTTATATCATCACATTTCCCTTTCTACTAGATCAATACCATCAGATCCCTTAACAACACTCTCCTTTAGATAAAGACAGACTTCAAAAAAGTAGATGCTTCTGAGAAGGTGAGATGTTGGCAGACTCTTACAATACATATGAGATTCTATTTCTCAAGCAGGGTGGGTATCAAGGTGTCCATTTTAAAGATTCTTGCCTTTTTCATAAAGATGGTGCTGAAAGCGAGGGAAGTGGTGCTGAAAGACATCTACATCTGCCTCTGAAGGCAGCCCAACACCCCTGGAAGAGCACTCCCAGGAGGAGCGAGCTTGACCACTGTGCCACCATCAAGGCCTGCTGACCTGGGTGATCCATGAAGAAGACAGAAGACAACCATACACTTGTGTTCACTCTGGGGTCAAGGCCAACAAGCACCAGATCAAATAGGCATGTCATGGCCAAGGTCAACTTTGTGATCAGGTCTGATGGAGAGAAGTCCAACTGGCTCTTGACTGTGATGCTTTGGAGGGTGCTAACAAAGTTAGGAGAAGGAAATGGCAACCTACTCCAGTGTTCTTGCCTGGAGAATCCCAGGGACGGGGGAGCCTGGTGGGCTGCCATCTATGGGGTTGCACTGAAGCAACTTAGCAGCAGCAACAAAATTAGGATCATCTGAACCCAACTCCACCTGGTTAATTCTCAATATAAATTGACCGTATAAAATTCTTATCATACATTCCTTCATAGTAATGACAGAAATAATTATTTTCTGGACCTTAAGTTCCTTTTCAAGACAAGCGCCCTGCATCTGTGCTCCCTTTAAAGTAAATTCCACCGATTCCTTAAACCACTATTAAAAGTGACTTTTATGTAATATTATGTTAGTGATGACTTTAAAAATACTATTGTGAGTGAAGTGAAAGTGTTAGTTGCTTAGTTGTGTCCAACTCTTTGCGACTCCATGGACTGCAGCCCACCAGTTCCTCTGTCCATGGGATTCTCCAGGCAATACTGGAGTGGGTTGCCATGCCCTCCTCCAGGGGATCTTCCCCACCCAGGTTTCCTGCACTGCAGGCAGATTCTTTACCATCTGAGTCACCAGGGAAGCCCATTTGCGATTAGGTTTAATGTTTTTGTCCCTCCTGCTATTTGAACTACTCCTGTCAAGGTCATCAGCAGACTCTATCTTATCAAATTCAAGGCTCAATTCTCTATCCTGACTTGACCGCTCAAAAACATGACAACACTCATCACTCTCTCTTTAAAAAATTTTTGACTGCATCCTGAGGTATGCGGAACCTTAGTGTCCCAACCAGGGATTGAACCCTTGTGCCTTGCATTGGAAAGTGGAGTCTTAACCACTAGAACACCAGGCAGGTCCTTTTTTTAAAAAAAAAAAAATTTTTTTTTATCACTCTGTTCTTCTTGGAATAAATTTCTTCCCTTGGCTTTTCATACACCAATCTGTTCTGGTTTCTCATTTATCTTACTGCCTTTTCTCAGTATTTCTAAATGCTGGAATGTTCCCAAGGTTTACTCCTTAAAACTCTTTCCTACAAACACTCACTCCTTGGGTTGTCTCCTCCAGGGCCACGGCTTTAAATAGCATTTACATCAAATCTCAGTCTCCAATTTGGGACTTATTTCTCCCTGGTCAAAACCCTTCAGCGGTGTTTCATCAGATTTAGAAAAAAAAGGTAAGCATCTCATCACGGCCTGCCAGCACCACGTGGTCGACTCTGGGCTGCCTCCCTAACCTCACTTCCTGCCCTTCTTCTCTCTGATACATCACCCTCCGTCCTCCCCGCTGTTCTTTGAATGCCACAAATGCTGCCTACCCCATTTTTGTTGTTGTTGTCGTTAGTTTTGTTTCCTTAAGTTTTTGAGATAATTGTAGATCCCCATGTAGTTATAAGAAATAACACAGAAACCCCATATGCTCCTCACCCAGGTTCCCTTTCACGGCAACATCTTGCATCATACTCAAAATATCACAGCCAGGGAATTGATAAGTCTACTCACTTTATGCAGATTTTACCAGTTTTACATACGCTCATGTATGTGTGTGTTTAGTTTTATGCCACTTTATCACTTGTGTAAATTGTTATAACCATCACAGTCAAGATACAAAATAGTTCTATAAGAAGGATACCCCTGAAGGAGAAGGAGAAGGGGAGGGAGGAAGTGGATATTTTGTGCTTCTTTTTATAGCCAATCCAATTAGTGGCAACCATTAATCTCTCCTCCATCTCTTTAAGTTTGTAATTTAAAAAATGTAAATGGGACATTTTTTAGCTTGGGTTGCCATAACAGAGTAGTATAGATGGTGTGACTTAAACAACAAACATTTATTGCCTACAGTTCCAAAGGCTGGAAGTCCAGGCTCTGGGTACTAGCATAGCTGGTTCTAGTTAAGGTCCTTTTCCTAGTTTCTAGACAGGCATCTTCTCACCATGTCCTTTCAAGGCAGAAGGAGACTGAGCTACTTCTCTGACTTCTTTTAGTCTATGATATTTAAAACAATAATTTTTATTGATTTGTGTGTGTGTCTGTGTTAAGACACAAAGTCGTGTCCGACTCTCTTTGACCCCATGGGCTGCAGCCCGCCAGGCTTCTCTGTCCATGGCATTTCCCAAGCAGGAATACTGGGGTGGGCTGCCGTTCCCTCTTCAGGGGATCTTTCCGATCCAGGGACCGAACTGGCATCTCCTGCACTGGCAGGTAGATCTGTGCCACCGAGCCACCAGGGAAGCCCGTTTATTGCCTGACTGATGGCTCTGATGGGTCTTCATTGTTTCACTAGTGGGGGCTACTCTCTGTGGTGTGAGGGCTTCTCAAAGTGGTGGCATCTCTTGTTGCGGGGCATAGGCTCTAGTGTGTGCAGGCACACGGGCTTTAGCTGTTCCTCCACGTATGAAGGGACACATCTTTCTGGACCAGGGATCAAACCCATGCCCCTTGCATTGGCAGGTGGATTCTCATCCACCATACCACGAGGGAAGTCCTCAGCATATAAATTTTGAGGGAACACAAACATTAAGATCATAACGAGATCATGAAACATAACATTTTGAGGTTGCTTCTTTTCACTTGGCATTATTCCCTCGGATCCATCCAAGTTGCTATATATAGCAGTGGTTTGTTCCTTCTTACTGCTGAGTAGTATTACGTGATATGAATGTGCTATAGTTTATTGCTTAACCATTCATCTGTTAAAGGACAATCAGGTTGTTTCTAGTTTCTGGCTATGACAAATAAAGCTGCTGTAAACCCTCAAGTACAGGATTTCTATGATTATGTTTTTGTTTCTTTGGGATAAGTGCCCAAGAGAGCAACTGACATGCTAAGTGCATGTTTAGTTTCAGAAGAAACTGTCATATTCCATATCAGAGTCATCGCACCCTTTTATGCTTTCACCAGTAATGTGTGAAGGAGCCAGCTTTTCTGCATGTGCACCAGAAAATGCTCTCATTATTTTTCACTTTAGTCATTCTGAAAGGCATGTGGTTATTTCTTACTGTGGTTTTAATTTGCACTGCCCTAGCTAATTCTGCTGAGCATCTTTTCCACGTGCTTGCTCATCATTTGTAGGTCTTCTTCACTGAAACATCTGCTCCATGTCTTTTGACCATTTTTTTAACTGTTGGGTTTTTTTTTAATGACAGCTTTATTGAGATATAACTCACATACTATGCAATTCACTATTTAAAGCATATAATTTAGTGGTTTCTAGCATATTCACAGGGTTTGCAACCACCACCACAATTAATTGTGGCATACTTTCATCACCCCTATAAAGAAACTCCATACCCATTAGCGGTCTTTCACCGATTTCCACCATCTACTCCCTTACTTTTTCTTCATAGGATTTATCACTTCCTTCGTGAGAGTAAGATCCATGAGGGGCAGTCTCAGGCTCCAATAGTGCCTGTCATATAATACCACTTAAAGATTTAAATAAACAAATGAGTCACAGAGAACAATGTGGAAATCATATCTCTCCAGGAAAAATAAGTCTACTTTTTGCTCTATTACTATTTTGTTAGAGGAATGATACTTGAAAGAACAATAGGTCTTATTCCCCTTGTGAACTGTATAATCATGTCGTGTGTCCTTCTGCCTCCATAGCTTTCCTGATAATATGGAACTGAAGCACTACATAAGTCTTTACATTTTTTTTTAACTCGGTACTCCTTCTTGATCTCCTTTTGAGCCTGAACTGAAATTCAATGAGTGGATGATAACCCGAAGTGAAGTGAAAGTCTTCAGTTGTGTCTGACTCTTTGTAACCCTATAGACTGTAGCCTGCAGGCTCCTCTGTCCGTGGAATTCTCCAGGCAAGAATACTAGAGTGGGTAGCCGTTCCCTTCTCCAGGGGATCTTCCCAACCCAGGGATCAAACCCAGGTTTCCCACATTGCAGGTGGATCCTTTACATTCTGAGCCACCAGGGAAGGCCCAAGAATACTGGAGTGGGTAGCTCATCCTTTCTCCAGGGGATCTTCCTAACGCAAAGTTACCTTTTTCACACTATACTTGATGTCTCTTGATGGCTCTTGAATTCTGAATCTCTTGATCTGTCTATAGCTTTCCTGGTGGCTCAGATGGTAAAGAATCTGCCTGCAATGCAGGAGACCTGGGTTCGATCCCTGGGTTGGGACGATCCCCTGGAGGAGGGTATGGCAACTCATTCCAGTATTCTTGCCCAAACAGGGGAATAATGTAGATCTGTCTATAGGGGAATAATGTAGAACAGAAGAAAGAGAGTTTTCGTGTAAAGATATTGGGTACAAGACACTCTCTTAGTGAAGCTAAGTTATGGGACCTGAAAAATTTATCTCACGATCTTAAGGTTTTCAGAGTAACATCTGCCTCACAAATCAATGCATGTAGATAATAATAAATTCCCAAGTACTTAACATCTTCTATATGCCAATGTAAGATAACAGAATATGAATATTGGTCTCTGTCCTTGGTTCCTGGCACAGAACTTCTAAAATCTTTGTAATTTCCTAAGCAATAAGAACACTGGGAACATCTCTTGTTTAATCATTGTCTTTGACCAGGTCCCAGGCTCCTAAAAGCCTTGTAAATTCCTCAGTGACAAGAGCACTAGGAGCATCTTTTGTTCTAGTGGCTCAGGGTGGGCCCCTGGATAGGGCCAGTCCCAAGCAAGACCAAACCATGATTAGAAGCTTGGGATTATCAGTTCACCCCTCATCCTCCAGAGAGGGCAGAGGGGCTAGAAACAGGAGTTACTGATTGACGGTGCCTGTGTGGGGAAGCCTCCATAAAACCCCAGTGCTAGGGATTTTAGAGAGCTTTCAGGTTGGTAAACACATACAAGGCGGAGGGAGGGGCGACACACCTCAACTCCCTGGGGACAAAAGCGCCTATGCTTGCGACTCTGCTAGACCTTGCCCTATGTACTTCTTTCTCTGGCTGTTCATCTGTGTCCTTGATCTCATTTAATCAACTGGTAAACATAAGTGTTTCTTTGAGTTCTGTGATCCATTTCAGCAAATTAACTGAACCTAAGGAAGCCCTCCCAATCTACAGCTGGTTGGTCAGAAGCACAGGTAATCTTGCGACTAGCATCTGAAGTATGTGTGTGTGTATGTGTATGCATGCAGGGGGGCAGGGAGGACAGTGTCAGAATCGAGTTATGCTGTAGGACAGCCAGTTGCAGCCACAGAGCATTGCTTGGTATGTGAAAAAACTGAGCTTTTCACTTTGCAGCGAGATTCTTTGTTAAGTGCTTAGACTATAGTATATAATTTAATTGTCAGCAAAGATTGATGTCATCCAAAGAGTAAATTACAGTGTCTGGCTAATAAGTATGAAATAGGACCAACTTTCATAGCTATTTGCATCTGGCTATGTCAAAGTGGCCTTGTCAAAACTAAAGTTACTTTTTTGTTGTTGTTGCTGTTGGGGTGTTCCTGTTTTTAATGCCAGTAACAACAGCAACAACCATCTTAAACCTTTGCCTTTACCATTAATTCCCACTAAAATACAGAGGGCTTTGTCCTTTAATTTCTCTATTATTTGAGATGTTTCACCAGCATGTACTTCTTTTTAAATAAAATAACCACAACAATGATATATCTTAATAATGGTAAGGTTGGCATAATTAGGAAGCCCACAAATAACAGAGATAGACTACTCTGAGTTTTGAAATGGCAAAAACAGTAGCTCCCAATCTTAAACAGTCATATCTAATTATTAAATATACATGCAGCAGTGGGGCTTAGTGGCGAGCTGGGGTGGGCAGGAGGCACAGGGGCTTTGCTCACCATTGGTAGAGGAATGAACACATTTTTAAAAGAGGATGGCTCTTTGATTTCTGTCTCATGTGTTTTGACCAGTCTTTCCAAAATAGCCTTAACAACTATCATGTAAATGCACCGTCCTTAAAAAATGTGTTGACTTTTTAGATTTTCCAAGATGCATTTTTTTTTTTTTTGAAAATGTGCTAAGGAAGAGCAATTACTCCTGTTCTTTCCCCCCAGCTCTGCTTTCCTTGGTCTGGCCATTAAAAAGACTGGAAAAGAATCTGGTCTGAGAAGACTGCCATTCAAGAACCTAGTGAATTCCATGAGAACAAAGCTTTTTAAAGCCTTTCTAGATATGATCACAAGGGGTCAACGCTTGACTTCAGGCAATAGGTCATAGTTTAGCCACCAGATAAGGTCTATCCTGCCCCCATCCCAATCCAAAAGGTCATAAATTCTTTAGTGTCTTTTTGTGAATCTTCATCACAGGGCTTTGCAAGTAATATGACTCAGTTACACTCTAGAGTCTTCTCTGTAAGAAATCTTCTATCTGCTCATGGTATATGATTCTTCACCCCTCAAAAGTCATGGCAATTTTCAATGAAATTCCCTCTCATCCAGTTGTGTAGAATTTTACTGAGGCCTGTTTGCAATTACGATGCTGAACATGGATAGTTTATCATGCAAATACTAATTTCTGAATAAAAAGAATATGGGAAAGTACCAAGTCTATTGGCCCCAGTAGTGTCTCCCATCACCACTTATGTGAGTCCACATTAATAAGACAACAAACGCTTAAGGAGATGATGGGTACTCAGATTATTAACATATCCATGACAAAACAAGCTGATACTAATCTGACACAAATTCTTAATACTCACATCCTGTTTGCTGCTCTCCATCTCTCTGCTATACTAAGAACTGACTCGCCCTCCAATTCTTCTTCAAGGTACTGCTTCCTGTAAATTGTAATTGGTGAGTTATTTATTCGCTTTATCTACTTAAGCTCCTTAAGAGGTGAGGCTGTAACTTAGCCCCCCAACCCACTGGCACACCAATAAAAAATACTTGTGGAAGAAGCTAAGACCTCATATAATTCTAACGTCTTAGATTAACTCAGTTCTGGGGTCCTCCGCAAAGCTGTTTCCACTTGTTTAGTAGCCAGTGGGAAGAACTTTATCAAGTAAAGGGAGAGAAGGAGGAAAGAGCCGAAGATGGTGAAAATGGGACCTCTGTAATTTGAGGTCATGGCTCTGGCACCAACTAGCACAATCTTGCTATCAGCGAAAAGAGAAGGGATGAAGTGAATTCACTGTTATAAAATCCTGTGATTTAATGTGGCTTGTGCTACCGTATAAGATTATAAAACATTTTAAATAAGCCACCTCCTCAAAGCTTCACCTGAGCCTACACTGCATCAGTGAGCTTCAGTGGAGTCAGAAATCAGGATTCGCCTTAACCAGTTAAGTCTGTGTCCTCGTCCACCCGCCCTCCTGACTTGAGGGCATAGTTCTGGGGCTCAGCTGAGATGAATGGTGAGGCACTAGTACTGTTTCCTGAGTTCGTTAGGAGGAAGGGGACAATTGGGACAGGCCATCCCTTTGTGCCACAGCTTCCTTATTACACTTTGCTTTCCACTTCTCTCTGCTGCGACCACTGCCTTCCTCCCCACCTCCCAAGCTCTCTCTTTTCCTCTGCTAGTTCTCCTCTTCCAGGTCCTCCTCATTTGGGGGAACACACACACACAAAACCTCTAGAACACTTCAAACTCAAACAAACATACTTTTCTTTGTATTTGCACTGAATAAGTGAGCCATAATTTCCTACGGAACTTCCAATTTTCATCTTGCAAAAACTGACAAAGTTATCATTTGCAAGGCACTTAAACTCCTGGTAGCTATCTTTCAAGGTCAGCACAGTTCCCTTCACCTGGATGGCTTTTTCCTATGACTCTATCACTTTCTTCAGGTTGGTCAAAAGACAGTTCCTCAGACCCACTTCGTCCCCCTTCTCATTTCTTACTATGTTCTTTGTGAGATTTATCACTGTCTGATATTTTATTACACATCCACGCATTTTCTTGTCTATCCCCTCCCTAGAATATAAGCTCCAGGAGGGCAGGGCCATTGCCCTCCTCTTTCAAGTGGGGTCTCCAGCACTTGGAGCAGGACTGGGGTTAGGGGAGGCGCTCAGGAAAGAAAGAACCAATATTCTCTCTAGTATGCTCAGGCTACTTGCTCGGTTCTCCAGAGCCCCAGGACCCCTTCTCGCTTAGTCCCGCCCAATTGCGAGTCCCCACCCAACTTTCTTGGGCTCTAAAATCACTGCCCACGGTGATTGCAGCCATGAATTAAAAGACGTTTACTCCTTGGAAGGAAAGTTATGACCAACATAGATAGCATATTCAAAAGCAGAGACATTACTTTGCCAACAAAGGTCCATCTAGTCAAGGCTATGGTTTTTCCAGTGGTCATGTATGGATGTGAGAGTTGGACTGTGAAGAAAGCAGAGTGGCGAAGAATTGATGCTTTTGAACTGTGGTGTTGGAGAAGACTCTTGAGAGTCCCTTGGACTACAAGGAGATCCAACTAGTCCATCCTAAAGGAAATCAGTCCCGGTTTTCTTTGGAAGGACTGATGCTGAAGCTGAACCTCCAATACTTTGGCTACCTCATGCGAAGAGCTGACTCATTGGAAAAGACTGATGCTGGGAGGGATTGGGGGCAGGAGGAGAAGGGGACGACAGAGGATGAGATGGCTGGATGGCATCACCGACTTGATGGACATGAGTTTGGGTAAACTCCGGGAGTTGGTGATGGACAGGGAGGCCTGGCATGCTGCGATTCATGGGGTCGCAGAGAGTCGGACACAACTGAGCGACTGAACTGAACTGAACTGAACCCACCTTCACCGGAGCCCAGCTCGGAGGCTAGTCCTCTCGCCTGTCCGCCACTAGGACAGCGCCGCGCGGCCACCGCGCGGACCGGCCAGCTGCGGTTGGGCCCAGCGGCGCCGCTCAACCGCCCATCTCCCGGCCCAGACACGCCGCTCCGCGGGTCCCAGGCCGCGGCGCCCGGGGTGACAGCGATGCCGCCACCGCGCTTCCGTCCGCCTGGCTGCGCGGCCGTTAGGAGCCCCGCGCCGCCACGAGATGTCCAGGATTCAGTTTTGAACGATCCGTTGATGCGGGAGGAAAACGGGACTCGTTTGTCTGCGAGACGCTGGCACCCACCCGCGGCGTGGGCAGGGGTAGCGCTCGCGGGTTCCCTCAACCGCGGCACCGGCCTGACTTCACCTTCAAGCCAAACTGACCCGCCGGGCCACCGCCGCCCACCCGGCTCCCACCCGGCGCCCCAGGCGTCTTCGCAGAGGACCCGGGGAAGCCTTTACGGGGAAACGGCGCTGGGCCCCACCATCCTCAGCGCCGCCGTTAACAGAGTGTTAACATTTCTGTTTTAAGAGATACATTTTCCCCAACAACGCCTCTCCGCCCGGGAGGAAGGGCCAGAGATGGGCTGAGAAGATCGAGGGCAATTTCTAATAGTACTTTCGGACCCGTAGCTCTTTTCTGATGAAGAGCCCCCAGCTGTCTTTCTCTCCGCCTCCCGGAAAGGACTCTTTAAAATTTGGGATTAGGAATAATAAAGGTCATCCTCCATTGCCTCGTGCATGCTGCCCCAGGAAATGGGAAGGGGCAAGAAAGGGACCCCCCTGGTTTGGAGAGATTGTTTTTCCTTTCCCGCCTACCCAATTTGGAATTGCTTGGAAACTCGTTACAGCATGGCCTTGAGCAAGGGTTGAGTCAATAGTGACAAAAGTTTTTTAAAAGGTCTACACCACATTTCTCTAAAGGGAATATTCCCAGTTGAGCAATAAACTCGTGAAAAGTATGCAAGTGAGTTGGTCTTCCAGGATCTTCAACTTATTAAAACCACAGGAAATTCCACTGTACACACACCAGGATGGTTAAAATGAAGGAGGAGGAAAAGGAGAGAGAGGTGGTGTTGGTGTTGGTGTTGGTGATGATGGTTGGGTTAAGCTGTGCCTGACTCTTCTTTGGCCCCATGGACTATAGCTCTCCAGGCTCTTCTGTCCATGGGATTTCTCAGGCAAGAATACTGGAGTGAGTTGCCTTCTCCTTTTCCAGGGGATCTTCCTGACCCAGGGATAGAACCTGCATCTCCTGCATTGGCAATGGGGTTCTTTACCACTGAGCCACAGGGAAGCCAATAGTGGAATATTACTTAGCTGTAAAAAAGAATGAAATAAAGTCATTGCAGCAACATGGATGTGTCTGGGGATTATCATATTAAGTGAAGTAAATCAGACCCAGAAAGATAAAATATCATTTATATGTGGAATATAGGGAAAACAATGATAGAAGTAAATGTATTTATGAAACAGAAATAGACTCACAGACATAGAAAACATGGGCTTCCCTGGGAATCCACCTTGCAATGCAGGAGACACAGGTTTCATTCCTGGTCCAGAAAGATCCTGCACTCCTCGGAGCATCTAGGCGGGTGAGCCAAATCTAGAGAAGGCCCTCACTGTACCAACAAAGACTCAGCACAGCCAAACAAAATAAATAAAAAAATTTTTAAAAGAACACATGCCTACCTTATGACCTATGATTCTACCCCTAGATATATACTCAACAGAAATGCATGCACATATTCATCAAGAAATAGGTATTAGAATGTTCATCTCAGCAGTATTTGTCAATGCCAGACTGGAAATAATCCAGGGGTCCACTTACAGGAGAGCGGATAATGACATTGTGGTATATTAACACAATGGAATATTGTGCAGAAATGAGAGTGAATGCACTACAGTATACAGATGAACCTCACAAAGTTGAGTAAAGGAAAACTGTCATGCTCCATGCATGCATGGGCTTGAAAACAATTTCCAGCCGTGAGGCAGTATGAGAGGAGAATAGAGTTTATTAGAACAGGAGACGCTGTTAGAACAGCGGGCCAGCTCAAGTGAGAGCTGAAGCTTTTTGTGGGCTAGTAAGCAATTTTTATAGCCTCGAAAAGAAAATTCCTGCTGGAAGAGTGGCATTAGGTGACTGGTTAGGGTGCTATAGGGTGAGTATTTTTACCTAACATGGGGTCAGGGAGCAGGCTGGTTTAGATGGGGGGCTCATGGCAACGGTTGCTGTGGGACACACTCTGTTCCAGAGAAGACCTTGGTACTGGGCTCCACATCTGTGGCCTTGGTACAAGGCTTTACACCTGTCAACTTGGTACAGGGCACCACAGAAACCAGGTCCAAAAGAGGACATGTTGAATAATTCCATTTATATAAAGCTTCAAAAACAGACAAAACTAATCTATGGTGTCATAAACTTAAATATGTGGTTACACTTTGAGGTTGTAATTAGGAAGGGACACCAGGACTTCTGGGATGTCTCCAGTGATTTCGTCTGGGTGCCATTAGCTTTGTAGAAACAAATATCCAACTGAGCATTTTTCCATATGTGTCTCACTTAAAATTTTTTTTAAATTAAGAAACAAAAAGTCTGAACTATTATTTGTCCAAGTTCTCTTCTACTCAATTCAACCTACCTTCATTTTATTTTTATTGTCACTATTGCCTTATTGCATACGGCACTAGGAGGCACTGTGGAGCCCTGGAAAGATGTCTCTGCCTCCCAGGAGTTCAGTCTAGGAGGTAGTACAAATAAAAAGTTATTGCTTGGGAGTAGTCTTTGACATTATACGGTTAGGGAAGTCCCCAATAATTACCTTGGAAGAAAGTTTGGGGAAAGAATATGTATCCAAGAACCTATTTGCAGGGCAGGAATAGAAATGCAGACATAGAGAACAGACTTTGGACACAGTGGGGGAAGGAAAGGGAGGGACGAATTGAGAGAGTAGCATTGAAATACATTATCATATGTAATAGAGATAGTTAATGGGAAGTATTGGAAGAAAAGCTATGACAAACATGGTCCACTGGAGAAGGGAATGGCAAACACTTCAGCATTCTTGCCTTGAGAACCCCATGAACAGTATGAAAAGGCAAAAAGATAGGACACTGAAAGATGAACTCCCTGGGGTGGTAGGTGCCCAATATTCTACTGGAGAAGAGTGGAGAACTAATTCCAGAAAGAATAAAGAGATGGAGCCAAAGCATAAACAACATCCAGTTGTGGATGTGACTGGTGATGGAAGTAAGTCCAATGCTGTAAAGACCAGTATTGCATAGGAACCTGGAATGTTAGGTCCATGAATCAATGTAAATTGGAAGTGGTCAACAGGAGATGGCAAGACTGAACACCAACATTTTAGGAATCAGTGAATTAAAATGGACCAGAATGGGTGAATTTAATTCAGATCACCATTATATCTACTACTGTGGGCAAGAATCCCTTAGAAGAACTGAAGTAGCCCTCGTGGTCAAAATAAGAGTCCGATATGCAGTCCTTAGGTGCAATATCAAAAATGACAGAATGATCTCTGTTCGTTTCCAAGGCAAAACATTCAATAACACAGTAATCCAGGTCTATGCCCCAACCACTAATGCCGAAGAAACAGAAGTTGAATGGTTCTATGAAGACCTACAAGACTGTCTAGAAGATTTAAAAAAAAAAATGTCCTTCTCATTCACAGGGGACTGGAATGCAAAAGCAGGAAGTCAAGTGATACCTGGAGTAACAGGCAAGTTTGGCCTTGGAGTACAAAATAAATCATGGTAAAGGCTAACAGCGTTTTACCAAGAGAACACACTGGTCATAGTAAACACCTTCTTCCAACAACACAAGCGACAACTCTACACATGGACATCACCAGATGGTCAATACTGAAATCAGATTGATTGTATTCTTTGCAGCCAAAGATGGAGACGCTCTATACAGTCAGCAAAAACAAGACTGGGAGCTGGCTGTGGCTCAAATCATGAGCTCCTTATTGCCAAATTCAGACTTAAATTGAAGAAAGTACGGAAAACCAGTAGACCATTCAGGTATGACCTAAATCAAATCCCTTACGATTATACAGTGGATGTGAGAAATAGATTCAAGGGATTAGATGTGATAGAGTGCCTGAAGAACCATGGACAGAGGTTCGTGACATTGTACAGAAGGCGGTGATCAAGACCATCCCCAAGAAAAAGAAATGCAAAAAGGCAAAATGATTGTCTGAGGAGGCCTTACAATTAGCTGAGAAAAGACAGAAGCTAAAGGCAAAGGAGAAAAGGAAAGCTACACCCATCTGATGCAGAGTTCCAAAGAATAGTAAGGAGAGATAAGAAAGCCTTCCTCAGTGATCAATGCACAGAAATAGAGGAAAACAAATAATGGGAAAGACTAGAGATCTCTTCAAGAAAATTAATGATAACAAGGGAATATTTCATGCAAAGATGGACGCAATAAAGGACAGAAATGGTATGGACCTAACAGAAGCAGAATGTGTTAAGAAGAGGTGGGAAGAATACACAGAAGAATTACACAAAAAAGATCTCAATGACCCAGATAACCACGATGGTGTGATCACTCACCTAGAGCCAGACATCCTGGAATATGAAGTCAAGTGGTCCGTAGGAAGCATCAATATGAACAAAGCTAGTGGAGGTGATGGAATTCCAGTTGAGCTCTTTCAAATATGAAAAGATGATGCTGTGAAAGTGCTGCACTCAATATGCCAACAAATTTGGAAAACTCAGCAGTGGCCACAGGACTGGAAAAGGTCAGTTTTCATTCCAATCCCAAAGAAAGGCAATGCCAAAGAATGTTGAGACTACCACACAATTGCACTCATCTCAGTTCAGTTCAGTTCAGTCGCTCAGTCGTGTTCGATTCTTTGCAACCCCATGAATTGCAGCACGCCAGGCCTCCCTGTCCATCACCAACTCCCTGAGTTCACTCAGACTCACGTCCATTGAGTCAGTGATGCCATTCAGCCATCTCATCCTCTGTCGTCCCCTTCTCCTCCTGCCCCCAATCCCTCCCAGCATCAGAGTCTTTTCCAATGAGTCAACTCTTCGCATGAGGTGGCCAAAGTACTGGAGCTTCAGCTTTAGCATCATTCCTTCCAAAGAAATCCCAGGGCTGATCTCCTTTAGAATGGACTGGTTGGATCTCCTTGCAGTCCAAGGGACTCTCAAGAGTCTTCTCCAACACCACAGTTCAAAAGCATCAGTTCTTCGGCGCTCAGCTTTCTTCACAGTCCAACTCTCACATCCATACATGACCACAGGAAAAACCATAGCCTTGACTAGATGGACCTTTGTTGGCAAAGTAATGTCTCTGCTTTTGAATATGCTCTCTAGGTTGGTCATAATCTTTCTTTCAAGCACTCATCTCACACACTAGCAAAGTAATGCTCAAAATTCTCCAAGCCAGGCTTCAACAGTATGTGCACCGTGAACTTCCAGATGTTCAAGCTGGATTTGGAAAAGGCAGAGGAACCAGAGATCAAATTGCCAACATCTGTTGGATCATCCAAAAAACAAAAGAGTTCCAGAAATACATCTATTTCTGCTTTATTGACCATGCCAAAGCCTTTGACTGTGTGGATCACAACAAACTGTGGAAAATTCTTAAAGAGATGGGAATACCGGAGCATCTTACCTGTTTCCCGAGAAGTCTGTGTGCAGGTCAAGAAGCAACAGTTAGAACCTGACATGGGACAATGGACTGGTTCCAAACTGGGAAAGGAGTATGTCAAGGCTGTATATTGTCACCCTGCTTATTTAACTTATATGCAGAGTACATCATGCAAAATACTGGACTGGATGAAGCACAATCTGGAATCAAGATTGCTGGGAGAAATATCAATAACCTCAGATATGCAGATGACACCACTCTTATGGCAGAAAGCAAAAAGGAACTAAAGCACCTCTTGATGAAAGTTAAAGAGGAAAGTGAAAAAGTTGGCTTAAAGCTCAACATTCAAAAAACTAAGAACACTGTATCTGGTCCCATCACTTTATGGCAAATAGATGGGAAACAATGGAAACAGTGACCAACTTTATTTTCTTGGGCTCTAAAATCACTCCATATGGTGACTGCAGCCATGAAATTAAAAGATGCTTGCTCCTTGGAAGAAAAGCTATGGCCGACCTAGACAGCGTATTAAAAAGCAGAGACATTACTTTGCCAACAAAGGTCCGTCTAGTCAAAGCTATGGTTTTTCCAGTAGCCATGTATGGATGTGAAAGTTGGGCCATAAAGAAAGCTGAGCATCGAAGCACTGATGCTTTTGAACTGTGGTGTTGGAGAAGACTCTTGAGAGTCCCTTGGACTGCAAGGAGATCAAACCAGTCAATTTTAAAGGAAATCAGTCCTGAATATTCATTGGAAGAACTAATGCTGAAGCTTCAATACTTTGGCCACCTGATGGGAAAAGCTGACTCATTTGAAAAGACCCTGATGCCGGGAAAGATTGAAGGTGGGAGGAGAAGGGAATGACAGAGGATGAGATGGTTGGATGGCATCACCGACTTGAAGGACATGAGTTTGAGCAAGTTCCGGGAGTTTGTGATGGGCTGGGAAGCCTGGCGTGCTACAGTGCATGGTGTCGCAAAGAGTCAGACACGACTAAGCGACTGAACTGAACTGAATGGGAAGTATAACACAGGTAGCTCAATCTGGAGCTCTGTGACATCCCTGAGGAGTGGGATGGTGTGGGGTGTGGGGGTGAGGTTCAAGAGGAAGGGGATATATGCATACTTACAACTGATTCACGTTGTTGTGTGGCAGAAACCAGTACAGTACTGTAAAGGAATTATCCTCCAATTGAAAATAAACTTTAAAAAATAAATGGAAAAAAAAGGAATGTGCATCTATTCAGTTTCTAAATTAGAAGAGACCTTAGTGTGTGTGCTCAGTTGTGTCCAACACTTTGTAACCCCATGGCCAGGCTCCTCTGTCCATGGGATTTACCAGACAAGAATACTGGAATGTGTTGCCATTTCCTTCTCCAGGGGATATTTCTGACCCAGGCAGGCATCGAACTTGTGTCTCTTGCACCTCCTGCACTGCAGGCAGATTCTTTACCACTGAGCCATTTAGGAAGCCCCAGAAAGGATCTGAAGAACCTCATAATTTCCTGTAGATAGGGACCAGCATGATCAACTGTCTCAGCTTTCCTAGGACTCAGGGGTTTCTCAGGACAGGGAACTTTTAGCACTAAACCCAAGACAGTCTTGGGCAACCTGGATGGGTGGTTACTCTAGCAGGGGCTGAGCCTGTTTCATAGTTGAATTTGTTAATGTTTGTCACACAAAGTCTGGCACATAGGAGATAATTAATAAGATCAATGGATATCTGTTGAAATGAGGGAAAATGGCAACCTAAGCAAAGGCAACTACTTAGGTGATGCTAGTCATTTTGGAAGCAGAAATTGCGGGCAATATGGGTTAGGATCAGGTGGAAGACAATCTTGAATGTCAAGCTGAATAGCATGTATTATAGTTTACTGATAATTGGTATCCACAGAATGTTTTCAAACAAATAGAGTGACATGAAAAAATCTGTTTTTCCTTATTAAATCTGAATCGCTGAATGGGACAGTTGTAGAGTCTACAAGTTGAAGTTCAGGTAGAAGTTTATTAGGAGTCCAGATAAAAAGTGAAATAATAGACCTTCAGAACCATTAAGGGATCTAAGAGCTTCACTAACCTAATATATCTTATTTTTAAATTGGCATTTTCTTATTACAGTAGTTCCCTCTTATTCATAGGGGATACTTTCCAAGACCCTCAGTGAATGCCTTAAACCACAGATTATACCAAATCCTATATTTCCTATACATAAATATATACGTATGATAGTTTAATTTATAAATTACACATATGATACATATATGTAATTACATATAAATTACACATATGATATATATACACCTATGATAAAGTTTAACTTATAAATTAGACACAGTAAGAGATTAACTATAGTAACTATTAATAAAATAGAACAGTGTGACAATATACCATAATAAAAGTTATGTGAATGTACTACTGTGACAATATAGCTGATAAAACAGCAGCTGCTAAGAGACTAATGGGTGGGCAGAGAATTCAGCATGGATTCCTATATACACTGAACAATGGGATGTTTTCTGTCCAGGTGGAGTGGCTTGAGATTTCATGATGCTACTTAGAATGGTGTGCAATTTAAACCTTGTGGACTGATTACTTCTGGAATTTTCCATTTAATATACTTTCAGGCAGAGATTGACCATGGGTAAGTGAAATCTCAGCAAGTGAAACTATAAATAAGAGGTGCTACTGTATATGTTATTTTTAGAAACTGTTTCTTCCATACCTTTCCTTCCCCTCCTTTCTTAAATGTTAGTATTTATATACAATACTAATGTTAGTTAGCAAGAAATGAAGGCCCAGAAGTAAGGTTCATTCAGCTTGTTTTAAGCAGGACTGGATAAGAAGCTGCTTTTTTTTTTCCTGGCAAGGGGCAGTGACCTTACACCTGTTGTTGTTGTTTAGTCACTAAGTTGTGTCTGACTCTTTGTAACTTCATGAACCACAGCACGGCAGTCTTTCCTGTTCTTCACTATCTTTGAGAGTTTGCTCAAACTCATGTCCATTGAGTCAGTGATGCCATCCAACCATCTCATCCTCTGTTGCCTGCTTCTCCACCTGTCTTCAGTCTTTCCCAGCATCAGGGTCTTTTCCAGTAGGTCAGCTCTTTGCATCAGCTGGCCCAAGTATTGGAGCTTCAGCTTCAGTATCAGTTCTTCCAGTGAATATTCAGGGTTGAGTTTTTAGGATTGACTAGTTTGATCTCTTTGCTGTTCAAGGGACTCTCTAGTCTTCTCCAGCACCACAGTTCACAAGCATCAGCTCTTCAGTGCTCAGCTTTCTTTATAGTCCAACTCTCACATCCATACATGACTACTGGAAAAAACCATAGCTTTGACTAGATGGACCCTTGTTCGCAAAGCGATGTCTCTGCCTGTCAATATCTAGGTCTGTCATAGCTTTTCTTCCAAGGAGCAAGTGCCTTTTAACTTCATAGATGCAGTCTGTGTCGCCTGCGTCAGCAGACAGATTCTTTACCACTGAGCCATCTTGTAAGCCCGACCTTACACTACTTCAGTGCTTTCATAGACTGCCACACTCGGACAAGGTGTTCACTGAGAAAGACAACCTACTGTTTTTCTTGAAGTTACATTTATTTAGTTCTTAAATTCTGTGAATGTAACCTTCCCACTTTTTTGGTGTAAAAAAGTATTACTTCTCTTATAAAATGATGGTCATAGTAGATCGCAGTTGGTAAGGTCTTTCTTCAACAAAAGTCCTCTGCATCCCCTTATTGGTTTGTAAAATGAAAAAATCTTACACTTCTGCTTCACTCTCATGCTGCTTCTGGCTCAGATTTTACACGTAGATACATATACATTTGTGATGGATATGACTGGCCCATATTCTGTCTCCTTTGCATACAATTTCCTGTACTGCAGAGGCTAGAAAACCCACAACTATACATCCCAGATTTTTTTGCCACTAGGATTCTGTTTCTAAATTATGATCTATCTGTAGTCTGCACATCCAAGAGACCTGAAAAGTAAAAGTGAGGTAGGAGCCACCTCCCGGCTGCTTTGGTGCTTGCTGCTGGCCAGCATGATTGTGAGGTGCTAGGCTTTTGGCAGCAATGTTCCGCATCCATGCAGTAGCTCTTGGCCACTGAAGGCTTTGAGGCAGTGTTAGCAACACTGCCTTCTGGATCACAGCCAGAGCATTGTGTTCTTGAATTCAACAGTTTCAGCAATAAAGCTTTGTTTTTCAAAAAATATTTATTTATACAAAGAGTCAGACAGGACTGAGTGACTAACACTTTCACTTTCATTTAGTTCTTTGCCTGTGCTAGGTCTTTGATGTCGCATGTGGGATCTAGTTTTCTGACCAGATATTGGACCTGGGCCCCCTGAAATGTGAGTACGGAGTCTTAGCCACCGGACCACCAGGAAAGTCCCAGCAATAAGTTGTGATTCCTCACCTTTCTTTTTTTTTTTAAAGGCTGTGCTGGGTCTTTGTTGCTGCATGACTTTTCTCTAGTTGCGATGAGTGGGGGCTACTCTCTAGTTGCAGCTTCTCTTGTTCTGAAGCACGGGCTCCAGAGTGAGTGGGCTTCAGTAATTGCTGCAGGTGGGCTCAGTAGTTGCAGCTCCTGGGTTCTAGAGTACAGCCTCAGTAGTTGTGGTCCACAGGCTTAGTTGCTCTGGGGCATGCAGGATCCTCCTGGATCAGGGATTGAACCCATGTCTCCTGCATTGACAGGCAGATTCTTTACCACTGAGCCACTCAGGAAGCCTGATGGCTCAGCTTTCTGAAGCTCCCCTCCCTTGAGTGTGTTTAGTAATCTAGGAGCCGTTTCTGGGAAACAGCAGAGACTCTGCTCCTTCAGTTCTTCAAACGATTTTGTAAGCATGCATGTCCCTGTATTAAGGTATTTTCTGCTTAAAATAAAAGTGGTTTCTGTTTACTGCAAATAATCCTGACAGATACAACACTTGACTGAGCAGTAAGTCCACTGTTTCTTCTATACTTCCCCTACTTGCCCCTCCTCATTCTCTGCCTTCCCTTTCCCTCTTCTTTCTATAATACCAAATGCAGTATAACCTAGTGTCTTCATTCTTGGTCTTTTCAGGCCCTGTAGCTGTTTCTTGAGCCTCCAGATAAAAAGAAACCCACGATGGGCTTCCCTGGTGGCTCTGTGGTAAAGAATCCGCCTGCCAATGCTGGAGACATGGGTTCAGTCCCTGAGTCAGGAAGACCTCACATGCGGAGGAGCAACTAAGCCAGTGTGCCCCAATGACTGAGCCCACGTGTTGCAACTACTGAAGCCCAGGTGTCCTAGAGCCCAGGCTTGGAAACAAAAGAAGCCATCAAAACGAGAAGCCTCCGCACCACAATTAGAGAGTAGACCCTGCTCACTGCAACTTGAGAAAAGCCCTCGTAGAAATGAAGAGCCAGCACAGTCAAACATAAATAAATGAATAAATTTTTTAAAAAAGAAAGTAACTCATGATCACAGTATTTCACAAGGTGGGTGGGAGGTGGGAGCAGCTAGTCTCCTAGAGGTTGAGGTTTTCCCTGACACCCGAGAGGCTATCTGACCCAGTGTCTCGGGTTCTCACTAATCAAGATGCCAGTGGTTTATCTTTACTCACTGGAGGGCTTGGGTCTGTGATGAGGAACAATAGCAGTTTATTCCTTGGATTCGAGGTCCCCTGAGACACAATTTCTAGTTTGACTCATTGGGTATCATCATTGGGAAAGTGACAGTGCTTTACGTGTATGAATTATTAACCTAAAACTAATATTATATGTTTCCATATTCTTTTAACATTTCTAGGAACAAAACGCTTTTCTCTCATAAACACAATTTTTTTTGAAGGTTTAAGGTGTTTTCATTGATTAGAATTGTTTACAGTGTAATCATTCCATCATACCTATAATATACAGTCATGATCAAATATCTGATACTAAAGTAACTTGATAAATTCTAATATTGAACACAGAGTAATTCCATTTCTATTAACAATAAAAAAACAAAATCACTGAGTTTATCTCGGAAAATTTAAATTCCTGGCCATTATTTTACAAGTTGGGAATCTGAGTAATCCAACTTTGAGATGACTTTCTCACTGTAGAAGTTTGATCTGTTGGTGGACGTTTGTTTCGGGATTTCCTCTTGTCTCAAGCCATTCTTGCAAACGACGCACTTTGGGGACGGGACTTTTCAATCGCCCTTGCCCTCTGCCTTGGTCAGTGTTCTGGACCTGGCCTCTCAATCCCAGCTTTTTACCCTCCGCCTGAGTATATTTGCAGAAGAACACTCCTTGCGCCTTCCCCAGTGTTTCCTAATCCACTGATACCAGCGTGTCCTCTTCTGCCATGCTGATGCTCAGCCCTCCTCATCGTCCTCCTCTCATGCAGCCAGGACTGCCTCTGCAACCACTGTGCCAACGGTTCTCCCAGGTGCGCAATCTCTGTGCCCAGAAAGCTTAGACAAACAATTCTCCAAAAACTTTTTAAAAGCCCCTTCCTTCCTTGTCCCACCCCTACTGCCACCTTGCTATAAGCAACATATAACAATACTTTATTATGCTAGAATTGTGTATAGCCTATAATTTTCCCATGGTACTCTTACTATTGCAAATACAGCTGCCTCTTGTTCCTTCTCCTATTTTTAAACTATGGCCATAGTGATACTGAAAGGCCAATATGATAGACTCCCTTGTAAACTATCTGGCCTAGGATATCCTGGAGAATCATAAAAAGATGGGATCACCTTGGACAAACAGAATGTACCTGTTACTGAATCTTGACCCAGAGCCCTTGCAGGCTCTGCAGTGGGGATAGTTATACTAATGGGAAGTCCTCACACTGGTCCCTCAATTTCCAAAGCACAATATTTAAAGCATGGCTGAAATTTAGCTCTAAGAAAAAGTCTGGACTAGGGAAAAAAATAAAAATGGTCTATTAATGCTGGGAAGCAAAGGAATTGCATAATTTACAGTATAGATGACATCTCTCAATTCAAATAGTTCTTCCTACCCTGGAATTGCTGATTGTAGGTTAAACATCTTATTTTTCATTCACTGGATGTAGAGATATCGTTTCACTAACACCATGTAGCTTTTCAATATTTTTAGGAAGTTACCTTAAGGGGAAATCTGCTTCCGAATTTTAAACACCTCAGGGTGTTAAGGAGAAAATGGCAGCATTTTCACTGGTAACTTTTCACAGGTAGGTAGATTCTCCCGGGTAGATTCAGGGAGTAGACTTATCTTTCAATTTACGGCTGGAACAATCCACGTGGTAAGTGTGAAACATTTTTCCAGGATCATAAAACTGCCATCACTGCAGCTCAGTCACTCAGTCGTGTTTGACTCTTTGCAATCCCATGGACTGCACCACACCAGGCTTCCCTGTCCATCACCAGCTCCCAGAGCTTGCTCAAACTCATGGCCATCAAGTCCGTGATGCCATCCAACCATCTCATCCTCTGTGGTCCCCTTCTCTTCCTGCCTTCAATCTTTCCCAGCATCAGGGTCTTTTTCAATGAGTCAGTTCTTTGCATCAAGTGGTTAAAGTATTGGAGTTTCAGCTTCAGCCCTTCCAATGAATATTCTGGACTGATTGGCATAGATACCTTTAAAAACATATTTCAATGTCTGCAATATTTAGAATGTGTGCCACATACTTTGTAAACGTCTTATTTTGTTTGGGTTCACAACCTGCTATGTATGAGACACTGCTAGGCACCGGATATGCAACGATGCATAAAATACATTCCACATCCTAGGAGAAGGGGACGACAGAGGATGAGATGGTTGGGTGGCATCACCAACTCGATGGACGGGAGTTTGAGTAGGCTCCGGGGTTTGGCGATAGCCAGGGAAGCCTGGCGTGCTGCAGTCCATGGGGACGCAACAAGTCGGACACAACTGAGCGACTGTACTGATCCAAGTAGGTTTCTGTAATTTGATCAATGTCCTTTCTTCAGACAAACTTTTATAGTTTCCTTCACCTCTACCCAGCCTCTCCAATTATTTTGTGAATGGTTTCTTTAGGAACCCACCTGCTTCGATCCTGTCATCCGGTCAGTCCTTAGCTTTCTAAACAAGAACCTCGGTTTCCCCATCCTTCCCCAAAGGCATGGTTAAACTCCACGTGTTTCCTTTCCTCCGTCTCATTCATTCTTTTGGATAATATAAGTAAATGGGAAGTCTGGGACCAGAGGCTCATACGAATTTAACTATTACGTGTATTCCAGAAAACCACGGTACCCGCCGACTTCGCTGAGTAAACAGGAAACTATCGATCCCACGCAGGAAATGACCTTATTTGAGGGCAAGGAAGGTTTCGCAAATTTCCCTTTCCCTTCAGCTCCCTACTAAACTCATTTCCGGGTTTCAATCCATTTGGTCCTTCACCACAACAGCCGACTCCGTATAGCTCTTCCCAGTCCCAGCCTAGACAGCGTCCCGAGAGTGTGGCGAATTGGCCCTAACCTTTAGTGGACATTTTTATGCCTTGTTTTACATCACTACGAATCTCAACCAATCAGTAGTTGGGATGGGAGGTACCAAAATAAACTTCACTTCCTTCCCAAACAGCCGCCCCGCGCTTGCGTCATCCTGATAGATTACTTGTGCAGCCAACCAGCAAGCAGCCTTGGGCCCGGCCTACCTTAAACCCAATCAATTAAAATGAAGACGGGGAATTGGGCGGAGAATGGAAAACTTGCCCCCACTTTTGGAAATGGTTTGAAGGAGACGCGTACGGACCTCCTAAACTTAGAATTTGTGACCAGTTTTGCCTACTGTATGTCTCAGACGCCCCAGGTCTGTCTCCCCTCGGCCGCACCCCAAGATGAGCCCCCCACCCCTCGTGTCAGTAGAACACGTTCCCATCCCGAGTCTTCAGGAAAAGGACCAAACCCCAAAGGGCCGAGCTGCCCTTGCTCCTCCCCGCGCCGCAGAGCAGGGGGAAGGAGAGACCCCGCAGACTCCCGCGCCAATCTTTCCATTCAGTGCGTCTCTCCTCCCTTCCCCACGTTCCCGGGTCGGAGCTGACACGGGAGTGGGAGGAGCCGACGGCAAGCAGGGTTGGCGGAGATGCTAACGCTTCTTAAGGTGGCGCCGAGCTGTGAGGTGCTTGGGCCTCCAAGCGGCTGGGATGTGACGTCCTCCTGCCTCCCAACTTCGCTTCCCATGCAGTTTCTCATCTCTGGTCCCCTCACCTTAAGCCTGATTTTATTTTCAGAAAGAATAAACAGGTTAGGTAGAGAATATAAACGAATGAAACTTACAACAATAAAGTTATGTAAAAGAAATCCAAACCATGGAGAGAACTTTTACGAGTAATCGTATCTTCTGTATTCTATTCTTTTCTCCCTGAGAGTTCCTTTTAAAGTAGCGGCTAGATGTGCAAATGTGGGCTCCAATTTTGTCTGATAAATATTTCTAAGTGAATCATTTGTGTGTTTGCTTTTTGTCTCCCCACTAGATCTGACGGCAATCTCTAAAGGAAGCAAGAGCCGGTTCCTTAGTGACTGTGGGTTACCGCCTACTACTCTTACGGAGGGTCCCCTGGAAGCTGGAAGAGCGGAGGTGGTATATTGGGCCTCCTGCCAGTCTTGCCTCTAATTCAGTCTTATCATTTGTAAAGTGGGAATAATAATAGCTACCATATACGTTCAGTGTGAGTACTAAAAGACTTCATGTAAATAAAAACACATTGTGATTTGAAAGGTTTAAACAAACATCAGATAAAATTACAAATATAAAGCATACAGTAAATATTTACAAGGACTTCCCTAGTGGCTCAATCGGTAAAAGAATCCTCCTGCAATGCGGGAGGCCTGGATTGGGAAGATCCCCTGGAGGAGGTCATGGCAACCTATTCTAGTATTCTTGCCCGGAGAATCCCATTGACAAGAGGAGCCTGGCGGGGTGCAGTCCATGGGATCGCAAAGAGCTGGACACGACTGAGCTACTAAGCACACGCAAATATTGACAGTCGTTCGATAGCTTTTTAAACAGTATTAAAAACTCTTGATCTTGTAAAATTTCAAACACATGCGGAAGTAGAATAGTATTAAAAACAGATGCATGAAAAAAAGCCCATGTTGTCATAAGCAACATAGGGCTAGTTTCTTATTATCTATACCTCTTTCGTTTATCACTTGATTATTTTGAAGCAAATTTCAGGCATTCCATTACTAAATTCTTTAGTATGAATCTTAAAAAGAGAAAGATCTTTAAAAAAAATAATAGCATAATTCTTTAACATATCTAAAATATAATAATTATTTTATATCACCAAAGTCAGGATTGAAATTTTGATTGAGAAATTGGTGTCTTTCCCAGTTCCTTTGTTCAAAGCAGGATCCCCTGAAATGTCCATATATTGTATTTGACAGGTGTGTCGTGTCTCTTGATCTGTATACATTGCATTTGGTTGCTATGTCTTTTAAGCCTCTTTCAACTTCTAGGTTCCTCTTCCTCCATGCTCGTATCTAAGTGCCTTCTGTGAGTGGAATCACAGTCCCTCCCCAGCACTATGAAGTAGGTGATATTATTATCCCCATTCTACTGATGAGGAAACTGACTACCAGAGCAGTTAAATGACTTAAGTTCTCAGTTATTGAGTGTCAAAGCTGGGATTTGAATACATGAATTTTATCCACTATACCATGTTTCATGTAATATACAAGTGTTTCATAAATGCTTCCAAAATATGTATTGTGGTATATTGGTCACCAATATTAGAAGAAGCATTTTGCTCAAGGTAGAATAGCACACATGAATAATTAGATACTAGGTTCTATCATTGAGAAGGGTGGGTCCTTTACATTTTGATTCTGTTCCATATCACCTTCCTTAATAGAAAGTAAATGGAGAATGAATGCAAGTGCTTCTTCCTGTCTCGGGGGGAAAACAAAACAAAACTAGCTTTTCAGGTTCTTTTTTTAATTAAAAAAAAACCACATAAACAAAACCCATACAAACAGTAATTATAGATATAGTGGAAAATGAGAAATTATAATAATCTTTAAGCTTACATTTTGGGTGTATATCCATCTATGCGTGTATGTATGTGTACATACACAAATATATACATACAGATATCAATACATATATATTACAAAAATCACCTACATAGTCATATTATACAAACTGTTTTTTTAACATGATATTCTCACTGGAAAATATTTAGATGTATGAAAAAAATTAGTTCTTTAAAATAATAACATGACTATTGAAAAAAACTAAAGATATAAGAATTAAAACAATTACTCACTAATGCTACATTCCAGAGTTAAACATATTTACTCATTTAAAAGCTAAGTAGTATTCTATTATATAGCAGTACCATAAGGTATTTAACAGTTGCCTTATTATAGATGTTTAGCTAATTTCCTACAGCTGTATATAATGCTGCAGCAAATATCTTGTATATGTCAAATAATTTCTTGACCTTTTTACTTTTCTCAATTTCTAGGAAAAGAGATTCTAAGCCTTCCCTAACTCTCTCACTTTTAGTACTTTGACCGCTCTGCCCCTGATCCTCAAATTTCATATACCTAAAAAAAAAGTCAAAAAGGATTGAAAAAAGAAACATAACAAAACCTGTAACACAAGTAAGAAACATCTGATGCCAAATTATCTGTGTGTGGGAGAATGAATCAATGTTTCAAAGAGGAGAGAAAAATACAATTTTAATTCTGGATGTTGGAAGAGAGGAAAGGAAGAGAAGGCTCAGCTGGAATTGACTGCCTTTAATTACAATGAAGGGAATGACTTTTAATTCTGACAGCTCAGTAAAATGGGATAGAAGAATCATTTGGATTTTGAATTTGTTAATTTAAGTCCTGATTTTGCATTTTAATAATTTGAACTCAGACACAATCTATGGCTCTATTTCAGCTTTCTCATCTGTAAAATAGGCTTAGTAATAGTGCCTTATGGGATTGGGAAGAATTAAATGTGATAATACATGCATAGCTCAATCAATGCCTGGCACATTGTAAGTATAATATAAAATACAGTATTATATATTTAACCAGAAGAGGAAAAAAAAACTTTAATATCTAAATATGAAATGTAGTGATCAAGCTGTAATCCTGAGTATTCTGCCTTTTTATTTTTTGAGCAATTAAAATATTTCACTGATAATATTGTTTTCTCCTTATGTAACAGAAAGTAGAGTAGTTTGAGAAAAGTTCAAGAGGCCAGATGATGAAACACATAAGAATTTGCAGAAGAATAACATGAGTTCAAGAGGAAAAATGGAGGTAGTCATCTGGTGGTGGTTTCTGTCTTTGGGTGGGGATTATTCTGTTAAGGGCAGAGGATATGAACATTCTATACTGTGATCCGGATAAGATATGTTATAGAATTGCCAAGTGAACTGAACAATATTCTTTACACATTTATGTACAGTGGTTTAAAAAGCATTTCCACGTAAATGAGATCATTAGATTCTTGCAGGAGCCTTATTGGGTGGGTAAGGCGAGTATAAGGACCTCCTCTTCGCCGCCCAGGATGCCGTAGAACTTGGCCTTGCACAAGTTTAGATTCTCCTAGATTTTCCGATGTTTGGTCCAGTTTCCTCGGTTGTACGGTCATTGATCACCTTCTACATTCAGTCGTTC
The DNA here is from genome assembly GCF_001704415.2 of Capra hircus. NCBI lineage: Eukaryota > Metazoa > Chordata > Mammalia > Artiodactyla > Bovidae > Capra > Capra hircus. The sequence goes on along the minus strand of NC_030812.1, from coordinate 99,750,755 downwards.
AACAAGCCTTTACTGAACTCTGGGATGGTATCAGTGTAATATACTAACTTCGGCCCAATCCCATACCCCTTTAAAAGCTATTCAGGGAAAAAAGGAAACCTATCAAAGGCATTCCTGGGAAAAGCTATGTTCATCTAAGTATGGAAAACAATGAACTATAAAAAAAAAAGAAAAATCAGTATGGCAGAATTAGCGTGGAACTGAAATTGACAGTTCCTGCGGCGCAAACGAGGGACTCTCCCGACAGACAGCAGTGTGTGTCGTCTCGGGCGGATGGCGAGCTGCACGGGATCCAGTGGCGGCCGGAGGGGCGCGCGTCCCCAGGGCCGCGGGCGGCGCGCGTCGGTTCCCCCCGGGAGCTCGGGGGGCGGCGGCGCGGCTCACCGGGCGCAGCGCACCCAAGGCTCTGCGCCGCCCGCTCCTCCTTAACCCGCGCGGGGAGGCGGCGGCGGCGGCGGCCCGGCGGGCGGGGGCGGGGGAGGGGCGCCGAGCGCGGCGCGGAGGCCGGGGAGGAGCCGGGGCCTGCAGCGGAGCCGCGCCGAGCCCGAGCCCCGGCCGAGCCCTGACACCTTTCGTCCGCCGCCTGGCTCCCCGGGGGAGTCCGGACTGGCCGGAGCCCGAGCGGCGGCGGCGCGAGGAGTTCCACGCGCCGGCGGGAGCAGAGCGGACGCGAACGGGACGAGAGGAGGCGCGGCCGCCGCAGGGACGCGCGTCCAGAGCCGCGGCCTCCGGCCCCGGCTGCCCAGGCCAGCTCCGGGAGAGCGGGGAGCAAGCAAACCCCACCCTCGGTGGCGCCCCGGGAGCGGAGGCGGGAGGGGGACGGGAGAAGACCCTTCGCGCCCTGGCGAGGGACCGAGGAGACCCCGCTAGGGGGCCAGTCTTTCCTTCGTAGAGGCGAGGAGGATCCCCGCACCGTCCCGGGAATGGAGCCCCCAAAGTAGAGGGGTGATCCTTACCGAGGAAGCGAGTGAGCAGCCCCGCGTGCCTCCACTCCTGCAAACACACACTCCGCAGTTCTGGACTTCGAGGGGGCGGAGAGAAGGGGGTATGCCTCTGGAGTAGGCACCCTGCCGCCCAGCCCGTGCTCACGGGGGCGAGGACTGCTCACGTTCAGAAGCAGAGGACACCCCGGGGAGAGAAGACGACTCGGCTTCCAGCCTTCCAGGAGAGGGGAAGAAGTCCCCCCAACTTCCCTGTACCCGGACGGTGGAACAGGGCAGAGCCCCTCCGCTCCGATCTCCAGCCGACAGAAAGAGCCCTCCACTCCCGACAGATTCAGTTTGGGGGGGAGGGGGACTCCCCCAAGGGGGAGGAGACAACTCCGAGTTGGACGAGGCTCCTCCCCTCCTCCCCAGGGTCGCCGGCCGAGTGTGGGGGGTGTGCCACCTTCCCCAGGTGGGACCTCCTTCTCCTCCCCCTCGCCCTCCCTCCACTCCTCATCCTCGGGGGACCCAGTTCCCCTCCCCAGCTTGGGAGGCTCAGCCAAGAACGGGAAGAGCCACTGAGGATGAGGCTCTGCATCTGCCTTTGAAGAGAGGGGTCCCTCCAACCCCAGACTCCAGTACCAGGTGGTCCCCGCCCTCTGCTGCAGCTGACGTGGAGACAGGTTAGTGCTTTCTTTCATCTTTTGTCTTTAGGCACTAGTGGGTGTAGGGGGCCTGAGATGGTGCCTCTTGGGTTTCATTACTGGGATGGTAGAGCAACAACTCAGAGACTCTTCTGGGAAATGTGTTCTGAAGCTACTGGATTCAAACCCTCATCTTGCAGAGGCTATGAGAAGTGGGTTTCTTAGTGTTGGGGGGACTGATGGGATGGGGTTCATTGGAGGTCCCTAGGGAAATGTTTGTTTTCATGCCAAGGGCAAGGGACATCAGAAAACCTCTGCATCTCCAGCACTCCATCCATACGGTGTCATGGTGAGACACACCCCAACCGGACTGCCACACCACCCTCCATCCTTGGGCCTTGTCACACCGAGAATGGGCTCTCACTGAAGTCATGGTGGCATCTTGTGGCCTGGCCTTGTCTGGGGCTTCCATTGGTATTACATTTTCTTACCTGTAACCCTAGGTCATTTAACGTCCACCAGAGCTGTTCTCTCCAGCCCACGGTGATTACTGCTCCCTTTATAAGAAAAGCGGTCTGTCTCCACTCACTCTGCTTCCCAGCCTCCCCTTATGACATCTCCATTCCTGGCTGGAAGCATAACATCCACAGGGAAAATGGAGATCCCATGTCCCAAGGCAAGAAAAATGTCTGCAGGGAATGCCAGCTCCTGGGTTGAAGTTTGTCCCTAATGCTGGCTGGGTCCCACTGTCCCAGTGCCCGACACTGCTCCTGTCCTTTGCTGACAGTTCCCCAGGAAAAGGCAGACCCTGGAGAGGAGGAGGGGAGGGGTGATGCTCAGCCTACTTCCAGTCTTCCATGGAAATAAGCTGACTGCCAGGGAGATTTGACCCCCAAGGAATTTCTTTTCAGAAAATCACCTGATAGCTTCATCCTATCTCTTCCTGTTTCGTGTGCAAGTTCTGGGTCTCTGGAACCTTGAATGTAATGTTATCTTTCATAGGAAAATAGCAAGAACCATCAAAGCCCAGGATCTTCAGAAAAGGCAAGAAAAAGGTGCCAGGACATCCTTCTGGCTGAGTCTGGGCTGTGGGTTTAGTAGCGCTCTGCCTGTCAACCTGGGGTCCCCAGCTAGGTGCCTGTGTTTCTGCCTCACCACTAGGAAATACTTGTCTTCCGTAGGAGCATTAGACCCCACAGCGAATCCAAGTGAGAGGCTTCATCTTTCTTTTTTTTTCTCTCTCTTTCATTTTATTTATTTGGCTGCTCTGGGGCTTAGCTGCAGCATATGGGATCTAGTTTCCAGACCAGGGATTCAACCCAGGCCCCCTGTATAGAGAGCACAAAGTCTTAGCCATGGGACCACCAGGGAAGTCCCAGGATGCTTCATCTTTTATTTGGGCTTTTATGTTTCCTCCTTTGTCTGGCCATTGGGTGAACTGCCTGGATCTCTAAGTACATCCGCTGTGTCCTGGAAGCTACCTGTTGGTCGTGGTCCATGAGTTAGGGCTGTAATCTGGGTTTGTGGGGCTGTGCTGTAAAACAACGTGCGTCTGTTTCTCACTTCACATGGACGTGGCTCTGTCCCCATCATGCACCCCATGAGGGGTGCAAGGCCAAGTCTATGTGCTTTTCAGAATAGGCTCCAGTTACTGAGAATTGTGTGTTTCTGGTAGGCCGCTTAAAACAGGTGCGCCTGTGCAGGGAAGTGGGGAGAATGCTGGTAAGGATGCCCAGCTGGGAGGACAGGGTTGGCCTGCCCCAGCCAGTGGGAACCCTCTTGAGTGGCTGCAGCCCGATCTCTGGCTGGGACCACTTCTGCTAGGACTGATAGAGAGCGTCAGCTCTGACATCTCTGGTCTAATAAGCATGAGGATCCTCTGCTGTTTACTCTAGAACTCCCTCCCCCATTTTTGTTTGAAAAGAACTGGCTCTGGAGAACAGCAGCCTATTTCCCACAAAGCACTTTACCAGATGCCGAAAGGCTACTTGTTGAATGGCCCAGAGCCAATGGGACCAGAGCATGTCCAGGTGACCCACTGCCACACAGCCTAAGCAGCCGTGCTGGGACTGAGTCTCCCTGAGTCTCCTTGCCTCCGTGCAATCAGTTAGGGGCAGACAGCTATTGGGCTGGATTAACTATGACTTGGTGCTATTTTCCAGATCACATCTTATGACTCGACCTAGTGCCCCATGGAAAATAAGAGATGATATTCCCCCATTTCTTCATCCTTGGGAGTTTACTAGTCCTGGCACTGGTCAGTCCTTAGGAGGGTGACACTCTCCGCAAAAGAAAGTTTGAGATTCTGACATCCTGAAAACTGTTGTGAACTCATTGTAGGTTTTCTACTTCTTCCAGGCCTACCTGTAAGGTCTGTCCATTTTTCTAATTTTCAATGTCTATTATTCTCTCTCTCTTTTTTCTTATTCAGAAATAGTCATGGCTACACTTATATAACACTCACCAAGTGCTTTAAAAATTTTAACTCAAGGTAATCCTCCCAACAACCCTATGTATATACAAGTTATCATCTGCATTTTCCAATGAAGAAACTGCAACACAGAGAGGTTAAGTAACTTGCCTGAGGTTGCCCAGCCAGTAGGTAGGCTGTGGTGCCAGGACTGAAACCCAGACAGTCAGGCTGGTAATCAGCAAGGTGGCAGACTTAGCCACTGCTCTGTTAGTTTCTGCATTAGGTACAGAGCAGAAAGTTCTCATTCCTTAATGTCTGACCTTGGCACTGTACAGAGAACAATGACTGGCCTTTCAGAGAAAATGGGAAGAAAACTGTGCCTGTTATCTGGGGTCTTACACGTCTCACCTGGGATCAGTCTTCCCCTCCACCAGAATGGCTTTCTGTTTTTCTCTCTCTCCCAGTAGTGTAGTCTTCATTAGACGTTCCATGGATGTGATGGAGCCTGCCCTTTGGCTGCCTTTCCCAGTTTCTATGGGTATTTCCTTTCAGTCTTCCAGCTTGCAGAGAAGAATGCAGCCTGACTCAGGTTCTGCCCCAGCCCAGTGGCACAAGGCCCACCTGGAGAGAGAGGTCTGGGTAACTGGGTTGGTTGGACTGAGAAATGGAAGTACCTTTTGGGTACCTTTCTAATAATGGCCCCAAACACTAGCCTGGTGCCATTATTTTGGGGGAATGTGGAATGTACGGCAGCCACCAGCTCTTTAAGCTTCATTCATGTCCCTCTAGGAATGAAGCTTTGACAGTGTTTATGATGGCGTCCCTTTTATTGAAGACGGAAACTGAGGCAGGAAGGCTTCAGGGAGCAAGGGGTGGTTAGGGAGACTCAGCGTGTAGGTGTCAAGGTTCATAATAGAACCAGGGAACCTCATTCTCTGAGGTTCTACACACTGGGCTGCCCTTCAAGAATAGGGAAGTGCTGGGGGTAAGGAAGTGGGATGGGTTTAGGGAGAATGGTGCTGAGAAATCAGGAGGATCTTTTGCTGTAAGTGGCTTATAGCTGGTAAGATTGGAAGATATTTTGAGTGCTGGGGCGGTAGCTCGAGGGCTGGCTGGGAGGGTGCTGGAGAAAGGTTAAATTTAACCTCAGTGTCCTAACCTGGTGCTGGGGAAAGGCTAGGGAAGGGCACAGAACCAGCAAAAGGCTGAGGGCACTTCCCTTTACGGAATTCACAGTGATTGGCACCTGCCAAGTGGGTTCTGTAAACTGCTTTGATTGTATTCTCCTGTCCCTCCCTAGCCAGTGTTGGGAGGGTTGCAAATGAAATGTCCCCTGAAAGCTTCTGTGTTCTTTCCTTCTATTATTTTTATTTCTGGCTGGGCAGGGTCTTCAGTGCTTTGCGCGGGCTTTTTCTCTAGTTGCATTGAGTGGAGGCTACTCTTGGCTACAGAGGCATGCCACCGGCCTCTCACTGTAGTGGCCCTCCTGTCACGGAGCACTGGCTGCAGTAGTTGCGGCTCACAGGCTCTAGAACGAGGGCTCAGTAGTTGTGGTTCATGGACCCAGCTGCTCCATGGCATGTGGAATCTCGTCCCAGATCAGGGATCGAACCTGTGTCCCCAGTGGTGGCAGGTAGCTCTTATTCACTGTGCTTCCAGGGAAGCCCCTGCTGTGTTCTTAAGGTGAAACTTCCCAGGATCTTTAGCAGGAGATAATAGGGTAAAATTTCCTTAGAAACCCAGGAGAACCCTGGTCATTGTGAACCTACTCATTGCCATGTTCCCGTTCAGCTGGGCTAACGTAGCTCCAGAACCAGATGGCTGCGGAATGCACCCTTCTTTACCCCAGTAGCTGCTCTGCTCTGCCTTAGTAAATTGGGAGCTCTGAGGCTCCCTGGAATGATTCAGTGTCCCTGTTGGTCTCCAAGTTTCCACGGTTTTAGAGCAAAATGGTGGTGGTGGGATGGGAAAGGAGGATGGTGAGGAGAGGAGCTAAGGATAAAGGGGAATCCCCGTCGCGAAGCTATTTATAAACCTGGGTTGCTGTTGGGTCTCACGCTGCCCAGGCCCCCGAGGCACTAAGGTGTTTCCTTGAGTACAGAGTGGGCGGAGTTGATGTGTTGCTGGTGAGGAGCTCCAGGACGTGCACACGCATGCAGAAACTGTGTGGGTGGGGAACTGAGAGATTAGGGGATGAGTGAGCATGCTGACCCTTGGGAGAAAGTCTCCAGGCCAGGCGAGTTATGAACTAGGAGAGTGAGCCGATAGCCGGAGGCAGGAGACTGGGCCCACGCCTGCGACTGAGCTTCTAACTACAGTGTGTGGATTTGCGTGTAGTTGTCTGTAACGCTGGTGCACATTATGTGAGTGTGGATTTAGGCGTTACACACCCAATATGTTTTCTGTCCAGGATTCTGAGACTTGTTAGCCTTGGCTCCTCTAGAGTGATTACCCCTTCAGCAGGGGTCGGAGGAAGAAACCCTAGCTGGAACCTGGCCAACAGTACAGTCACAAGGTGGCTCGGCAGCAATCGCGGTGGTGGCGGGGCGGGGCCGGCAGGGCGCTTCCCAGGAGGGCTTCCCTGGTGGCTCAGTGGTAAAGAATCTGCCTGCCAGTGCAGGAGAGGCGGTTGGATTCCTGCGTCGGGAGTTTCCCTGGTGGGGGAAATGGCAACCCTCTCCAGTATTCTTGCCAGGAGAATCCCATGGACAGAGGACCCTGGTGGGCTATACAGTCCATGGGGTCGCAAAGAGTCAGACACGACTTAGCGACTGAGCTTGCAGGCACGATTGATGTATGTTTGTATGTCTGGGCGGGGTTGGGAGGGGTAAGGGGATGGGGTGGGGAGGTGAGGGGGTAGGGGAAGGGGGGTGGGACAGAGTGGCGGTGGTGGTGGAGTGAGGTGGGGTGGTGCTGGCTTCCACCCTAGGGAAGTGCCAATGGCTACCACGTGGATCATGCCACTCTTTCCAGCCCCTGCAATGCAAATCTCACCCACTGTCCTTCACCTTCCCCCACCCAGACGTCACTCCGGCTGCACCCCTCCGCTTGAGAGAGCGCCCAGGCCGCGTGGGTGGCGGCAGGGCGTGCAGACAGCCGGCGTGGGCGGGTTGGCAGCGCCAGGAGTTTGCATGGTGGTGCCGCGAGCGTGCGTGCCTGGCCGGGAAGGCAAGAGAGAGGAGGAGGAGGCGGCAGAAGGGGAGCCAGCCCTGAGCCCCAGAGTGGCTATTTTTAGCTGCCTATCTGATTGTTACCGGTGTGCGCACAGCTGGGTGTCTCCCTGGCTCGGTGCAGGCCGAGCGGTGGGAGGGCCTCGCCAGTGACTTCTTCCTGGTGTCGCCGCCTGTGGGCGGGAACTCCGAGGGGGCGGTGCTTTAAAGGTGCGAGGGCAGCCGTGCTCTGGCCCTCCGGCCCGTGCCCTCTGTGTTGTGAGTCGGTGCCCCGTGGGTAACGTATGCCGTGTATCTCCTTGTGGTTTCTGGTCATGGGCCGCTGTCTGTCTGCCATCCTTGTTTGGCTGGCTGTCATACTTCTGTACCTAATACTCTTCGTATGCACATGGATGTGGGATCCAAGGGCGAGCACTGGGGATGGAACTAATGCCTTTGAAAGTGTTGATGTGTGCTTCTTTAGGGTATACTTGTGTTTACTCTGATTGTTTTTCTTTACACGTTCGCTCGTGCTGTCTCTGTGGATGTTGAATGTAAATATAACAGGTGACACATAATTGGAGAATAGACTTTGGCGGGTTTTACCTGCTAAGTGGTTTTTTAAGAAATCAATTCGACACAGGTGTTTTTGTTTTTTGGTTTTTTTTTTTAAGATTTATTTATTTTATTTTTTGACTGTGCTGGGTCTTTGTTTCTGCACTCAGGCTTTTTCTAGTTTCGGTGCACGAGCTACCGAGCACTGGCTCTAACTTCAGTAATTGCAGCGTGTGTGACTGCAGGTTCCAGAGTGCAGGCTTAATAGTTGTGCCGCATGGGCTTAGTTGCTCTGCTGCCTGTGGGATCTTCCCAGATCAGGGATTGAACCAGTCTCCCGTGCATTGTAAAGCGGATTCTTAACCACTGAACCACCAGCAAAGGCATCCATGAAGCTTTAAAATATTATGTTGCAGGGCTTTAAGTAAGGAGAATTGAGGAACAGCTCGACTTGCTGGGTGGTTTGATCTCCCTTTTCGTCCTGTGTGAAGCAAGAGGCTTCGGCCATGTTCCATGCGAAGTTGCAGGATAAGTGCCAGTCTGTCATCTGGCAGGTGATTGGTGACGTATGAGGGTTCTGCGAACCTGGTTATCTTGTGAGTGGAGTCTTCTATAGGAATTAGAGTGAGAAGAAACTCTCCTTCCCTGAAAGCCCTAAGATTTGGTACTGCTTGCCACGGGTAACACTTGTCTATTTTATTTACCTCTTCTCTGCAGAATCCAAAAATACCATGGCTTCTGACCTAGAGAGCAGCCTCACCTCCATAGACTGGCTCCCCCAGCTGACTCTCCGGGCCACCATCGAGAAGCTGGGAAGCGCTTCTCAGGCTGGGCCTCCTGGTGGGAGCCGCAAATGTCCACCAGGCTCCCCTACAGATCCGAACGCCACCCTGAGCAAAGACGAGGCTGCCGTTCACCAGGACGGTAAACCCCGGTACAGCTACGCCACCCTCATCACCTATGCCATCAACTCCTCTCCAGCCAAGAAGATGACCCTCAGTGAGATTTACCGCTGGATCTGTGACAACTTCCCCTATTACAAGAATGCAGGCATTGGTTGGAAGGTGGGACAGCTTCTATGCCCTGAGATGGTTCTTAGCCTCGACAACACTTTCCTCTACTTTTGTGTCTTCCTGTAACCTGGTCCACTTCACTCTGAGCTGTCTCAGAGATGTGTGAACTTAAAAATCTCAAATCTCCCATCCCTTACTTTTTTTTTTTCCAGAGTTGAACAACTTTCATAAGGTGTATCTGGGAAATTCCAGTGATACCAAACCTCTGAGTATAGTTACGGTATGGCAGGATGCTGATGCTCACCATACTGTCTTTGAAAAAAAAAATTATTTATTTGGCTGTGCCAGGTCTTGGTTGCGCCATGTGAACACTTAGTGATGGTATGCAACATCTAGTTCCCTGACCAGGGATTGAACCCAGGCCCCCTGCATTGGGAGCACAGAGTCTTAGCCACTGGGCCACCAGGGAAGTCCCTCATCCTACCCTCTTGTCCCTTGGTTTATTTCACAGATATTTATTGCCATTCTGCTCTGTTGAAGTCACATGCAAGGCATGGCATCTCTCCATCCTACCTAGAGCTTGAACCTCATCTGGTTTGCAGAGCTCCATTGCACACAGTCATTATCTTTTTAAAAACTATGTACCAAGGAAAAAAAATAATGTAATTAGGTCCTTCCCCAGCAGCTCATCCACCAAGCAAGGAAGGAGAGGATAAGTGGTTTGGCTGGAGATGAAGGAAAAAGGGGCCTCCTCTTCCACGCATGGAAGGAAGGCTGATGTTCTCAGTCCTTGGGAGCAATCACTCACTTGCCAGTTGTTGAGTAGAAACGGGGATTTAATGTAGCTGTGTCACTCTGTAAATCATTAGCTCACATACAAGCCAGATGGTGAGCTGGAAACTATTGAAAACATTCAGTTTTTCCTTTATAAATATGTTCCTGCTAGCTGCCACAGCCCCCAGCAACTTCACCCAAGGCGTGTATGCAACAATATTTCTTTCCTCCAAATGTGACCATTCCCTGGGCTCTTGAGAAGACAAAAAGGTGAATTGTACCTGGTTTCACTTATAATTTATATTTTGTTATCATTTACATCATTACATCATCAGTTTTGTATTTTTTTTTTCATGACTGTGCCACTGTAGCTTATGTGATCCCAGTTCCTCGACTAGGGATCGAACCTGTGCCCTTGGCAGTGAAAGCTCAGAGTCCTAACCACTGGACCTCCAGGGAATTCCCACATCATTAGTTTTAAAACCTTTTACTATTGATAGAATGAATTAAGGAGCTGAGCACATGTGATTCTTTTTTAATTGACATATAGTTGCTATACAATATTATTAAGTTAAGGTGTACAGTATAGTGATTCACAGTTTTAAAGGTTATACTTTCATTTATAGTTGATATAAAATCTGTATTTATTCTCCATATTGTACCAATGCAATATATCCTTGCAGCCGATTTTATATATAATAGTTTGTACCTCTTAATCCCCTACCTGTCTATTGCCTCTACTTCCTTCCCTCTCCTCACTGGTAACCACTGGTTTGTTCTCTATATTTGTGAGTCTGCTTCTTTTTTTTTGTTGTATTTACTAGTTTGTTCTATTTTTTAGATAGCATGGGTAAATGATATCATATAGTTTGTCTTTCTCTGTCTGACTTATTTCACTATAATGCCCTCCAAATAGGTCCATATTGCTGCAAATGGCAAAATTTTCACTCTTTTTAATGGCAGAGCAGTGTTCCACTGTGTGTATATGTGTATATATGTATATGCCATGTATCTATATGCCACATCTTTATCCATTCAACTGTGGATGGGCACTTAGGTTTGTGCAAATGTGATTTTGAGGCTTTTATATACCTGTTGTCAGTTGGGTGTGATTTGGGTGGAAAGATTGAGAAAACTATATATAATCAGCTCTCTAGAAGCACCAGGTAGTCAAATTCACAGCAGTTATCTCTGATCGATTTAATTGCTTTTTCTTAGGTCATTGCTCTTGCTATCTGATAGGCGATTTCCCCCATCAGTATGGTTCTGAGGTGCTCGGTTTGCCCTGACACTTGCACTTTAGCGTGTGTTATTTCCCTTTGTGTCCTTTTGTGAACTGTTGGAAAATTTCCTGCTTTGCATGGTACTCAAATCTAACTTGCTTCTCTGCTTCCTCAGAATTCAATTCGGCACAATCTTTCTCTCAACAAGTGTTTCCGGAAGGTGCCCAGACCACGGGATGACCCTGGAAAGGTGAGATTCAGCTGTAATTGGAGAGGGGAGGACCAGGAAGGAAAGGAGAGTAGCTGACAGCTCAGAGTCCTGTGGCTGTTTTAATTACCCAGAAGAGGAAATTGTATTAATTAGAGAAGCAGCTTTATTTTTCTCTCAGAGGAAGAGCTTGGTTATCAAACTTATGGGTCCTCACAAGAATGAATGACTAAGGAAAGCTGTGAAATTTTTTCCTAATAGAAATATTTATGAAAAAAATGACTTCGATGCCCTCTTTTGGTGTATTGGGCTCTTTCTAGATGTAAAATAAGCTTTGGAGGCATTTTTCTATAGAAAAATCTCATGGTTTTTGTCTTCGAAGGGGAGAAGTGGTAGACCATCCTCTTTGTTGCACAGCCATGGGTGCTAAAGTCTCAGAGAGTTTTGCCTTAGATCACAGGGAAGGGGTAGGTTGGTTGGGGCATTTGCAGCTCTTTGAGGTGGATGCTGTATTCTGCATCTTCAGTATGATCGAGACCTCTGTTTGGACCATAGAGGGTACCTCTGACATACTCTGTGAGCTGTTAGGACGGATTTAGTACTCAAATATAGCTGTTACTCTCAGGATTCTATGTGAGTTGCCAGTCATTTTTCTTAATATAGCTCTTATTTTATATGAAGAAATGACAGTCCCTCAGTCGTGTCTGACTCTTTGTGACCCCGTGGACTCTGCAAGCCCACCAAGCTTCTCTGTCTATGGAGTTCTCCAGGCAAGAATACTGGAATGGGTAGCCATTCCCTTCTCCGGGGGATCTTGCCGACTTGGGGATCAAACCTATGCCTTCTGCATTGCAGGAGGATTCGTTACCATTTTATGGTAGTGCCTATTTTATATGAAGCCAGGGAAGCCCTATTTTATATGAAAATCCTTTCAAATGTCTACTTTTCCAGTGGGCGGTATTTCCATATTTAATGATTTTTCTCCTCTCTGGCGGTGGGCTCTTCTAGGGCTCTTATTGGACGATTGATACTTGTCCTGACATCTCCCGGAAGAGACGCCACCCTCCAGAGGATGATGTAAGTCTCTACCTCAATGAGATGCCATTTTTGAGCCTGCTGCTCCTCCCATGTCTCCCAGTCATTTCCTAAACGAGGGGCAAAGGTCAGATACCAGGGAGGATGGAACCATGGGTCACGTGGGGAGGTTTAGCATCTGCTTATAGACTGCTCTTTTTTCACAACCCTCAGCTATCTCAGGATTCACCAGAACAGGAGGCCAGCAAGAGTCCACGGGGAGGGGTTCCAGGGAGTGGAGAAGCCTCACTGCCTCCTGAGGGGAATCCTCAGATACCACTTCAGAGCCCCACATCGATTGCCAGCTATAGCCAGGTAGGAGGTGGAGGTGGCGGGAGGCATAAGGGATGGATGGATGGGTGGATGGGTGGGTGATTGAATAGATTGATATGTCTGTCAGTTGAAAATTATGTATTGAGTGTCTGTGCTGTAGCAGGCAGATAAATTGGGATAGATGGAGAAAGCAAAAGAAGGAAACAGGGAAGCAGAGAGAGGAAGAGAGCAAAAGGCAGAGAGAAACATTTTAAGAAAGATCAGAAAAATAAAAATGGTGAGAAGACAAGAAAGGGAGCCAAAAAAGGTTCTGAGAAAAGAAAGACGAGCATGGATGCAACACGGGGAAAGGGCAAGAGACTATATCAAGATAGGAATGAGAAAAGGAGAAAAATGATGCTCGTTCATTGAAAGGATGGGAGAGGATGAAAAGGATAGGCAGGAGAGCTTGGCATCCACTAAAGTGTTGTATGGGTCCCTCACATAGGACATGGACCAAGTCTTTCTTGCCTCTTCCCGCAGGGCACAGGGTCTGTGGACGGTGGAGCGGTGGCAGCGGCGGGTCCAGGTCGAGAGAGCACTGAGGGGCCCCCTCCCCTGTACAACACCAACCATGACTTCAAATTCTCCTACTCAGAGATCAATTTTCAGGATCTAAGCTGGTCCTTCCGCAACCTCTACAAGTCCATGCTGGAGAAGTCCTCCTCGTCCCAGCACGGTGAGTCTGGGCTGGGGAGGGGAGCTGGGATGTCCTTGTATTTTCCTTTTTTAAATATTTATTTGGCTATACCAGGTCCTAGCTGTGGCATGTGAGCTCTTGTTGTGGCATGTGGGGTCTAGTTCCCCGACCAGGCATTGAACCCAGGTCCCCTGCACTGGGAGCGGGGAGTCTTAGCCCATGGACCACCAGGGAAGTCCCTGTCCTTGTATTTTTGAACAGATGGTGACATTCTCTTCTCTCCCTCTTTCCTACGTGTAACACGAGGAGAGGGTGATCACTGGTCAGGGAAGAAAGTGTGTCATGAGCCAAAACTGTCTGGAGTCAGATCTCTTCTGACTTAGTGCTGAAGGACAGCTGTCTCAAGAGGCAGTGGGCTGGCTCCTTAGCTGCAGTAAGTGAGCTGGAGGAATCCCCCTTCTAGAACTAAGGGCTGTGATTTAATGGCTGCTCCAAGTCATTATGAGGATGGCCACTAGGGGACAGCAGTTTCTTTTTTCTAAGGATCTCTGCGTTTGATTGTGAGAACAACTTCATTTTTAAAAATTTTAATATATTTATGTTAATTTGGGGGCTTTCTAGATGTTTCAGTGGTAAAGAAACTGCCTGCTGAACAGGAGACTTGGGTTTGATTCCTGGGTTGGGAAGATCCCCTGGAAAAGGAAATGGCCACCCACTCCAGTATTCTTGCCTGGAGAATCCTCATGGACAGAGGAGCCTGGTGGGCTACAGTCCAGGGGGGTCGCAAAGTGTCAGACACCACCAACCGACTAAGCACAGCACATGTTTGGAACTCTATCTGATGTCTGAGGTCTTTGGAAACTATGATTCCTAAATCAGTATCCTTGAAAAATAGCATAAAAAGGTGCATGTTGACATTTGGCTAAAATTTCAGCAGTTGTCCTGCTGTCAAGACCCTCCCTCTGTCTGTGGGTTATACCTGCCCAGGGGCTGGAGGGGGCCAGGGCTGGAGGGGACCCTGCTGTCCAGACTGTCCTTACCCTTCATCGGCTGCCTTTTCTGGGTCTGAGGTCTCGGGTCTCAACCCCGTGGAAATCCTGACCCACTTTGCCTCCCCCACCCCCACCCCGCCGCAGGCTTCTCGTCTCTCCTGGGGGACCTGCCGCCCTCCAACAACTACTACGTGTATCAGCAGCAGCAGCAGCAACAGCAGCCGCAGCCGCCACCCCCGCAGTCACAGCCGCAGGCACCCGCCCAGGGCACCTCTGCTGTCGGGGGTGCGCCGCCACTGCACACCCCCAGCCCCGACGGCTGTACCCCACCTGGGGGGAAGCCAGCGGGGTCCGAGGGCTACGGGCCGCCCCAGGTGATGGCCATGCACCCGCCCCCGCTGCAGCACGGAGGCTACCACGCCCATCAGCACCACCCCCATTCCCACCCCGCCCAGCAGCCGCCGCCACAGCAACAGGCACAAGGCCAAGCACCCATCAACAGCACTGGCTTTGGTGAGTAAGCGAGGTGCGCGGACCCCCCCCCCCCCCCCCCCCCCCCGCGAAGGACTGCCAGTTCTGACCTTCCTGTTCTGACTCTGGAAGGAGATGGGAATTGGTTAGGAAATTAACAGCGGGTCTTTTATTTGTTTCCGCACCTACTGGTATTTGGGATCTTCCCTTCTCCCAGGAGGGATCGAACCTGCCCCGCCCTGCATTGGAAGGGCAGTCTTAACCACTGGACCACCAGGAAAGTCCCAATAGTGGCTCTTTTAGCCTTACTCTCCCACCAGAGCTCCTGTGGGCAACAGAAGTTGCAAATTGGAGCTCTATATTAAGAGAATTTTTAGACAAATTTGGATTGTTTTACTTATTCTCTTGTCTTTGAGCTGGGCTGTTTGTAATTAAAGCATCAATAGCTCGGTTTGTCCTAAATCTCCAGGGAGGGAGAGTCCAAAGTTATCTTGGTAATGTAACTTGCATCTTGTAGATGCAAGAATCTTGAATTCATAACTCAGTCTGCTGTCAGTTGGTGGCTGTCTCACCCCTCACTCTGTCTTATTTCCCCATCCCCTTCCTCTTCACAGCCTTTCCTCCAGACTGGTGCTCCAATATCGATTCCTTAAAGGAAAGCTTTAAGATGGTGAACCGGCTCAACTGGTCCAGCATTGAGCAGTCACAGTTCTCAGGTTGGTGACTGAGTGATGGTGCCTGAAATAAGAAAAAGCAAAACAAAACAGAAGAACCGGTGGTGCCTGGGCAGCGTAGGGGAGGGGAGGGGCGGGGGCGCGGAGAGGGGTTGAGGGATGCAGTGTAAGTGGAAAAACCCAATGGAAACTGGAACCAGAGGGGATGATTAAGTGAAGCTTGTGTGCTCGGTCATGTCCGACTCTTTGTGACCACTTGGACTATAGCCCGCCAGGCTCTTCTGTTCATGTAATTTTCCAGGCAAGAATACTAGAGTGGGTTGCCATTTCCTTCTCCAAGTAAAGCTTGAGGATGGAGGATTTCATGTTCCACAAGGTGGATAATATTGATACCTTCTTCAAGTTAATCTTTAGTTCAGTCACTCAGTTGTGTTCCACTCTTTGCAACCCCATGGACTGCAGCACGGCAGCTTCCATGTCTCAAACTTACGTCTGTCGAATCGGTGATGCCTCCAACCATCTCATCCTCCTGCCTTCAATCTTTCCCAGCATCAGGGTCTTTTCCAGTGAGTCAGCGCTTCGCATCAGGTGGCCGAAGTATTGGAGTTTCAACTTCAGCATCAGTCCTTCCAATGAATATTCAGGATTGATTTTCTTTAGGACTGACTGGTTTGATCTTGCAGTCCAAGGGACTCTCAAGAGTCTTCTCCAACACCACAGTTCAAAAGCATCAATTCTTCAGTACTCAGCTTTCTTTATGGACCAATTCTCACATCCATACATGACTACTGGAAAAACCATAGCTTTGACTAGACAGACCTTTGTCAGCAAAGTAATGTCTCAGCTTTTTAATATGCTGTCTAGGTTGGTCATAGCTTTTCTTCCAAGGACCAAGTGTCTTTTAATTTCATGGCTGCAGTCATCATCTGCAGTGATTTTAGAGCCCAAGAAAATAAAGTCTGTCACTGTTTCCATTGTTTCCCCATCTATTTGCCATGAAGTGATGGGACCAGATGCCGTGATCTTTGTTTTTTGAATGTTGAATTTTAAGCCAGATTTTTATCTTGATTAATTTTTGCCTTTATTCAAAATGACAGTGGTTTATTCTACTCAGTTTTATCTCTGGGAGAAGGAGGACTCTTTATTCAGAAGCCCTGGATCACCATTTTACAGTTTTGCCACCATTTATTGACGAGTATGGGGGCTTCCCAGGTGGCACCTGGTAAAGAATCCACCTGCTAATGCAGGAGACATGGGGTTTGGTCCCTGGGTCGTGAAGACCCCTGGAGGAGGAAATGGCAAACCACTCCAGTATTCTTCCCAGGAAAATTCATGACTGACAATATGACCACGGCTAATTCACTCAGTTACTTTGAAAGTTTTATTCACCAGTAATATGGAAATTGTATGAGTTTGATAAGGAAGAAATAGAATGAGAGTTTGAAAATGTAGATGTCAATTATTGGGGGTTGTTGTTTAGTTGCCAAGTCATGTCTGACTCTTTGCGACCACATGGACTGTAGATCTCACCATACTCCTCTATCCTTGGGGTTTTCCGGGTAAGAATACTAGAGTGGGTTGCCATTCCCTCAGTAGCGCATATAATCAGTGGTGTTGATTGACAGTGTGACTGGAGCAGTGACTTAGGTATAGAACCACTAGGGGTGTTGGGGCTCCTGCAAGGTTAGCATTTCTTTTTTTTTTAATGGACTAGACAGTTTATTTTCTATAATGCCTGTCAAGCAACAGATAAATTCAGAAAGCAAAAATTAAAATTTGAAATCTCACCATTCATTGCAAAAATAACAGGAGTTAGCATTTCTTGCTTCTTTACTGGCAGAGTTGATGGAGAGCCTGCGGCAGGCAGAGCAGAAGAACTGGAGCCTGGACCAGCATCACATCGCCAATCTGTGTGACTCCCTCAACCACTTCCTCACTCAGACTGGTCACGTGCCCCCCCAGGGGGGCTCCCACCGGCCACCCGCCCCCGCCCGCATCGCGGACTCCTGTGCCCTCACCAGTGGCAAGCAGGAGCCGGCCATGAACCAAGGTACCGCACGAAGCCAGTTGCCAAGGAGGTGGAGACTGGATGATACGAAGGAACGGGGATGAGAAGGGTGGAAGAGAACTGAGAAACATCAGCTTATGGGCACTGATCCAAATGCCAAAGAAATAGACTGTATTTCCTTTTAGGTTTTTTTTTTTCCCTTTTGGTTGCTCTGAGTCTTGGTTGCTGTGCACAGACTTTTCTCTAGTTGCAGTGAGTGGGCGCTGCTTTCAAGTCGAGGTGTGTGGGCTTCTCACTGTGGTGGCTTCTCCTGATGTGGAGTGCAGGCTCTAGGGCTCACGGGCTTCAGTAGCTGTGGCACATGGGCCTAGCTGCCCCATGGCTTGTGGGATCTTCCCAGAGCAGGGATCGAACCTGTGTCCCCTGCATTGACACGTGGATTCTTAGCCACTGGACTCCAAGGGAAGTCTTCCTATTAGATCTTGATCTGGGAGGTCAGGGTTACTTAAGAAAAGGGAAGAGAAAGTCCCTGTTCTAAATTGGTGTCTCAGGAAACCCCTCCCTGGATCATATCACATAGGGTCATGTTTGGCAAACCAGTGAAGGGAGGGAGAGTCAGTGATTAAGGTTCTGTGTTTATCACCCTGATGATAGCAGTGATATTGCAGGGGCTAGTATCGGGTGCCTTTGCCTTTGTACCCTAAGTGACTAGGACTGAGAGCTTCTGTAGAAAGCACTGATGCCCACAAGAGCTACAGAACAGAGCGGGGAAGGGAGAAAAGCTGAAGGTGATGGGGAGTATGTCACCCTCTCTATCAGACTCTGCTTCCTTGAGTACAGGGGTCCCACTCACTTAACTCTTGTCTTGCTTTCACAGCAGTGAACTCTTACGTGCACCCTCAAGCCCCCCATCTCTACCCTGGCCCATCACCAATGTACCCACTCCCCACCCAGGACTCAGCAGGATACAGTCGCCCAGGTAAGAGCCAGGAGGCTTGTTTTAAGCACCAACGAGTTTGTTTGGCTTTCCTGTGGCTCCGAGCCTGCGTTATCAGCCCTTTTGCCTGCGCCTGCCAGAGCCGGTGAGCCCTCCTGGTTCCTGAGACTGAGGGTGGGCTAGGGAGGTGTATATGTCATGGGAGACAAGAGAAGATCAACGTGCTTGAAAATTAGCCCATGCCTACTGTGATGACAAAAAGTAGAAGCATGATTATAAACAAAAGGTAGACAAGTAGAATATGTATGCCTCACTTCGGAATCTGGATGGAAGATGCACTCAGACAAATGAAATGAACATGTTATATACATGTACCTGCTTGGTGCCCATGTCACTGGACCTCTAGTATCAGGAGTCTGGGATTGAACTA
Source organism: Capra hircus (assembly GCF_001704415.2). Classification (NCBI taxonomy): domain Eukaryota; kingdom Metazoa; phylum Chordata; class Mammalia; order Artiodactyla; family Bovidae; genus Capra; species Capra hircus. The sequence continues at coordinate 99,732,315 of NC_030812.1, read as the reverse complement.
TCTCTGTTGGTGGGAGTAGGCGTGGATACCCTAAATTATCATGAATAGTGCAAAATGAACAGATCCTTCACCTTTAAATGCATTTTAGAAAAACCGCTGTTATCGTCCTGCCTAACCACAGTGTTTTCAATTTAGGGTGTCTTTGTCCATGTATTCCTTCTTATATACAAATCTCTGTATTGCTATTTCAAATAGTAGTATATTCTGTATGTTTTTTGATGTTATTATATAGTCTTCGAAAATATAATTTTTTTTTTGGCTACTCTACATGGCTTGTGGGATCTTAGTTCCCTGACCAGGGATCAAACCCCAGGCCCTAGGAAGTGAAAACAAGGAGTCCTAACCCCTGGACCACCAGGGCATTCCCCATAAGTATAATTTTTAATGGCTGTTACATTTTACTGCTGTTACATTGTCGCATGGCGTAGTTTACTCTAGTTTCTTTCCTGGGACCTCACTGAAGTGGTGGCTGGCAGCAAAAATAACTCTGGGCTGATAAGGACGGTAGTTTCCCCAGACCTTCCCCCTGGTGGTGCTTGGGGTTGACCACCATCCATCAAGATGGACAGATTGGCCTCCCATGCCCTCTCCTCTTAATCTCCTTTTCTCTTTCCACAGCACACCACATGGTCCCTCGGCCACCGGTCCCACCTCCTGGGGCCAGTGAGGAGATCCCAGATGACTTCGATTGGGACTTGATTACCTAGTGCATTTGAGAGCCCGGCCATCAGCCCAGGGCTGGGTGGTGACACAGGGCAGTGGGGGAAGTCCAGCCCCCGCCCACCCTTCTGCCCTTTCCTGTATGTAGATATATATCCTTCTTTTTTTTCTTTCTCTGCCAGAGAAGCCACCGCAAGATGCTGCCGAAGATAACCCCCTCTTTCCTGCCTCATTCTTCCTCTTCCTTCTTGTTTCTTTTCCTAATTCTTTTATTATTATTCTTATTATTTTATTATTATTATTATTGGTTATATGCTGTCTCCAGTCTCCTGTCACCACACCATGGTCCATGTCCACCTCTTGCTAATTTAAAGTCATCTGGCTGGAAGGTGAAGCCATGAGAGCCACAGCGAAAGGTCTCAAATTTTGATTTACCTTTCTATTTGGGCAGTTCAGTGCTAATCCCACCTTTCAGCCCTACGTTGTTTTCTGTGGGTATCAGTTCAATCCAGGGCTGAAGAGGCCACATTATCAAGTAGAAGGGATTTAAAATGCTGCTTGGCAGCCATGAATTTGCAGGTTTTACTCAATGGTGCTAATTTTGTCCTCTGAGCTCTTCCTTGTCCCTTTATATCTCCAATCCTACTTCTGCTGGTCCTCATTCCCCATCAAGGGTAAGAGTGATGGTGGTGGAGATAAAATCCTAGTGGAATAAGAGGTCTGGGTTGAGTAGAGTGGAATGCTGTTGAGGGGTGATGAAATACAAAACAGTCAGAAATTGGGCCTCTGCCATTCTTGTCAAATAAACTGCCATTGACTTATTCCTGGCCTGTTCTCTATAGGATATAGAGTCAGTCCTAGCCAGAACTCTGCTGCTCTTCAGGGCTTCCCAGGTGGCACAGGGTGGTAAAGAACCCGCCTGCCAAGGCAGGACATGTGAGTTCCATCTCTGGGCTGGGAAGATCCCCTGGAGGAGGGCACGGCAACCCACTCCAGTATTCTTGCCTGGAGAATCTCATGGACAGAAGAGCCTGGTGGGCTACAGTCCATAGAGTTGCAGAGTTGGACACGACTGAAGCAACTTAGCACAGATGTGCTGCTTCTCTGGTGGAAATGAGGACAACCCTTCAGCATAGGGTCAGCTTTTTGGAGAGGGTTTCTGTTGAACCATTCTGGCTTTTTAAACATCATGTTCTCTGGAAATTAACTGGCTTTTATTTGCATTTACTAGTTATCCTTTCATCCCCTTATCTCATTTGGCAAATATTATTTCATCCTCCTTCAGTTGTCTGCCTAACTCTTCCACCCATCAAATTTTCTTCTCCTGTTTTCTGGGATTCTCAAGAAAGAAGAGTAACCCATGATTCCTTTTAGTCTCACCATGTCCTCAGGCAAGACTGGAATCTGTTTCCCACGGATCAAAGTAGAACCAAACCTACAGTACGGGTGGCAGGAGGGTGAGAGAGGGAAGGGGAACTGGTGTAGACATGCATAGGGAATATTTCAGTTATTTAACTACGTAGGCAAATGCTTCTCTTGGAATCCAGATCACTGGGCTGAAGCTTCTGCAATCAGGTTTTTTGAGGGATGAAGGAACTTGGGAAAGGGTAATAAATAACCGCAAACAAAGAGCTCCATGAGGGCCAAGGAAGGACCCCCCCCCCCCACCCCCTCGCCCCCGAAAAAGGTACAGGGGAAACGTACCTCCTTTATCAAGGAGTGGCCATGGTTTATGGCTGCAAAGTACTTAGCGTATATTGGATATTAATTGTTGAATTCTAGTTCTGAGAAGGAAGAACAGTTTCATTTCCGTTTTTATTTTACTGAATGGTCACTTTCTCAAAGCTGTAGGACAAAATGTGCGAAATGGACAAGGCCACTGTCTCTGTGATTTCTGGTGTTTTCCCTGTCCTTTTATTTACCCATGCTTTCTGCTCTCCTGCTTTCCCTTTCATCCTCCCCTTCCTTTCTTCGTAAAGGGTTCTGTATTGAGAGTTTGTTGAAGAAGTCCAGTGAGGCTGAAGTCAGGGGGGCAAGAAAGGGCAGTTAACTAAACAGCACTTTATTTCTTTGAAGTTCTTAGTAAGACATGGGGGTGTGAGTGGCTTGAACCCCCTGTCGTGTTGGAGGGCAGTTTGTGGGGTTGAAGTATGGCGTAAGATTTCCCACTGGGGAAAGGAGAATTCCTCTTCCAGGGTGGTGACACGCCTTAGCCCAGTGTCCCCATCTGAGGCGTGTCTTCCTTATCCTTCCAGTCAGGCCTCCTACACACAACGTCCCATCTGTTCTTCCTAAGATCTCCTCTCTTACAAATCATCATGTTTCTCAACCCCTCTTCTACCTAGATCTGCACAAGATTTGCCAGGGTAGACTAAATCAGGCATGGAAATGTTTCCTGTGTATACTTCATCTGTGTCTTCTGAAAACGAGAACTCTGGCGGGCAGCCAGTCACTGAAGTTTGGGGCTTGGGCTGGAGATGGGCCGTCAGGCCTTCGGGGCCTTTAGTCCCCCTCTCCGCTAAAACCAGCCTCGCTAAATGGCACAGGACAGACCCAACTCTCTTTGGGCCTCAGTTTCCCCTCCCCTCCCTGTAAGGGAAAGGATGCTCCTTTTTCTTGTCGATCCAGCATTGCCAGCCTTGAAAGTTTAGTCATTGTTGTCGTCTTGGGTGACGTGTGCAAAACTGCAGGAGCTCACTGCCAAAAGAGGAAATAGAGGAGAGCGTGGGGGAAAGGGACGAAGGAGCAATTCTTTGGTATCCATCCACCCATCCCTGCCTTTCTCTCTTCAACCCCCATGTTTCTGGTTTGGTGAGTCCTTCATACCACCCATAATGCTTTGCATTGGCGCAGGCTGGGAAGGGGAGGTATATGGGCTCACAAGTTGTTGTTGTTTTTTGCATGCTTTCTTAATAAAAAAACAAAAAAACAGAAAGAATGTTTATGGTTTTATCTTCCTGGTGCTGGTCTCGAATTTCTTTTTTGCCAGAGTAGGGAAAAGGGAAATGTGAAATCATTTGTTTTCTACTGCCCCTCCCCCTCGTTCCCCCATGGGATCTGACCCTGATGTTTTTGGTAATATTGATAAGAAAGGAAGATTAAAAGCATGGCTCTAGCAATTTTTTTTAAAATGCTGTTAATTATTGCAAAATATTGTTGGGAGAGGCAGTCCGTCCCGCCTTGCAGCTTGATGTGTGAACTAAACTGTCTTGCTTGCATTCTGGGGTATTTTAAAGACTAAAAATAACTACAATTTGAGAAGGACTTGGCTCTCCTTCTGGGACTTTGGGCAAAGCTTACAGGTACTCACCAGAGTTTTACATCGAAAATGAGGGGATTCCAATTCTAGGGATTTCTTCAGAATACATTTCCAAGGGAAACAGAACTCTCAAAAGGAGTCCAGAAATGTCAACTATTGAATAGGTATGCCAACTTGGGATAATTATGCCAAGATCATTCAACCTGGTATCCTCTTCACTAGCCCTAAGAGTTTGAGACTTCTATCCAGGGTCCCATGAGAATGTTGGGGTTTCCAGGAAACTAGCTAATCGTCATTACAGCAAGCCTACAGCTACCCACTATGAGGTTTATTTGCTATATGTTTAGAGATTATGATACATCCTGAGTGTCAAACAATTAAAAGGATCCATGAATCTCTGAGCCTTGCAAGGAACCATGGAGAAAGAAAGCATTTATTCACATCAAATATATGAGCAGATTAAACTGGAAAGTAGCATGACAAATCACATCATCTTGGATATCATTATTGCACAAGTGAGAGCATTCCTAATGATTTGAAAATTTTCCACATAGCACTTTATAACTCATTTGTAGTCCAGACTGTCCCCTCCACCACTTAACAAAGAACAGTGCTTTGCAAGTCTAAAACATCTCATTTTCTATGTTTCAGGTTAAATCACTGGGCTCAGATGAGGCTAAGTTGTAGTACCAACAAGCGTAAAAATGTAGACTTAATATCCATACATAAAACTTCATATACAGAAAAAAATGAGAAGGTGATAGGGTTGGAGAATGCTTTTTTAAAAATGAAAGAAGGGTGGTTGGAATGGATCAACAAAGTAGGAGAAAATGTGTGCTTGTGAGCAAATTAAAGGATGATGGTTAATGGATATTGGGATGCTGCATAAACACAAAATATGAAGGTGTTTAGAAAAAATTCTTCCTCTTCTGAAACAAAAAGTCATTTATCATGTACAAAAACTACCATCATAAGGTCATGACTTAGAAACATGGCAAATTTCAGAAGGAAAATCTCAGATTGTGGTTTCAAGGGTTATCTCTGGGAAGTGGGAGTGGGAGGAAGGAGAAGCTGGCCAGAGTAGGGCAGGAAACCTCTTAGATTTCATTATGAGCATTGGTTTCTCTTTAAAAAACTGTGTGCATGTATTACATTGGTAAAGATTAATTTTAAAAAACCCCAGATACATCTGATAATTTTGGTGTGGAAAATACACACCAAACTACAGTCGTGTTTTTAGGAGTTGGATGGGTAACAAGCCCAGAGGGTACTCAGCTATTTTGCAGTGAATTCAAGAATAGTTGCCTCATCTTCTACTCATTCTCCTTTTGTTTGAAATAAGTTTCTTGGGAAGTAGTGAGAGCAAGCGAGTCATTTGTATGTTATGAAAGTATTGGTTATTAGAGGCAAAAGCCTGGAAGAAGATTTCGAGGCAGGAGAGAAGTAAGGGAATTAAGGAGCTTAAGAAAAAGAATGAAAGATAGATGCTTCTATTAATAAGCAGTTAGAGCAAACAAACAGAGGAGCCATCTGCCCAAACTGTGACTTATATACCATTTCATGAGAAAGTTCTTAGGTGCCCTAAGTAGTCTGTACGCAATAGATGCTTATGCAGCTGTAATGAAGGCAACTCAATTCCGTGTCCTGTATCCAGAAATATTCCAAGTAGCAGGCAACTGGCATTGTACTCTGCTCCCAACTCAGTCTCATAATGCCTTGTTTGTTTGTTTTTCACATGTTGCACCAGCTTTATTCATAAACAGTCCTTTTAGAGCTGTTCCTTGTTTTTATAGACTTTTTCTTTTTGCACTTTTATTTTTTTCATTTAAAACCATCACCACTGCCATCACCCCAGCAAAGCCATTGAATAAAAGATCATCTTTCACTCAGGGAGCACTAGAAAAAATGGTTTTAAATTGAATCTGGAAGGAAATTTAGAAAATATTTGACAATGGAAACATTTTTTTTTTAAACATCATTTTTAAGCAGACTGCGTTCTCATTTATCTCACAGGTGCTTTTGTTTGGGATCGAAATAGACTATCTTTACAGTGATTCCCAAGTTTAGCATTCATCAGAAACAAGAGAGCTTGTGCAAACACTCTTGGAACCCCACCCCCAGAGATTCGGATTCAGCCAGCCTGCAGGGGGTGGGGCTGGAGAGTTTGTACTTCTGACAACTTTCAAGGTGATACTCATGCCCCTAGTCTGGGACCACACTTTGAGAACCTCCAGATGGATTCTTTGACAGTCTCTGCAAGAACCCCCCTGCTCCCCATCTCTCCCGTCTTTTAAGAAACATGTTGCATTTGCCTAAGAACCTCTGCTTAGGTCAATGGCTCCATGTTTTCATACAACTGTACTGATACTGTTTCTTTCGAAAGAGGTTTTGTTTTGGGGGCAGCTGGTAGAGTGTGTCACGTCCTCACTGAAAGCTGCCTCCAGAATTCCCTGCATGGACTGTCTTGCTTTTTTCCTAAAGTCCTTTCCCAGGAGAGCATAGAGGAATGGATTGAAGCAACTATTGGCAGATGCTAGAGCAAGAGACACATGGTCCCAGGACAACAGAGATTCCCCAAAGGGAGTGTCTGGGTCAGTAAACAATAAGAGGACTCCAACAATGTGGTACGGAGCCCAGCAGACAAGGAAGACAACCACCACCACCATAGCCACTCTTAAGAGTTTGCTCCGAGACTTGGTGAAGCGGCTCCGACGCAATTTTAAGATAATGAGGCTGTAACAGGCCACCATGATGATAAAGGGCAACAGGAAACCCACCACTAGCCTACTGATGGTTATGGCTACCTGGGGTGTTGGCACTTGATGGTCATATGCAAATTGGCTAAAATAATCATCCTGGAAACCTTGTGATAGCTCAGATGCGTTAGAAAAAAACTCTAAATCAGCAGGGAAAAAAGAATATGAGTTCTCCAAGGGGTGAGTTTGGTGTTCAATGGGAAAGTCACTGGAGAGTGTAGCTGAGACTCCATCAGCAGACTGAAATAAATCATAATGTGGATGTTGAACAGATAATCTAGCTGAATCCGTAGGGAGTGAGTCTCTAGAAGTTCTTTGAAATTCTTTGGAATGGAGGCCAGTGGTGGCTGCCCAAGGCCGATCCTTGGTTTGCAAAGAGAAGAAATCTAACCTGTCATCCATTTCTCCAGGCGGATCAGCAATGGAGCTGTCAAAAGACCCATTTTCCAGTAGATCAAGGGTGAAGTCTGAATAATCTAATGAGCCATGGTGACCAAAATTGTAGCCACACATACTCTGGTTGTCTATAGTGAACGTTTCCCGATATACAAACGCAGGTATGCACATTACCAAAGCCACCACCCAGATACAACCACAGATAGTGCAGGCTGTTCCCACGTTGCGATGATTCTGGCACCAGATTGGCCTGAGTACCAACAGACAGCGGTCCAGGCTAATGGCGGTCAGCAAGAAGACACTGGCAAACATGTTGAGGACGATGATGGAGGGGATGAGCTTGCATAGGAACCAGCCATAGGGCCAGTGTCCTTGGAGAACCAAGTGGACCAGGGAGAAGGGCAGGGAGAGGCAGCAGATGAAGTCAGCCAGGGTGAGATGGAGAAACCAAACTGTGTTCACTGTCCGTTGCATCTTTAGGCCAGCCACCCACAGTACCAGCCCATTGCCTGGCAACCCCAGTAGGAAAGTGACGCTGAGGATGACCATGGAGAGAATTGCGTGGGGTTCATCCCAGGCCTGTGAGTGTAGGTCAGTTGAATTGGTCTCAGCAGAGAAAGACTCCATTGCTCAAACTTCTGTAAAAATATAAACAAAAATATTAAAACTAAAAAAAAAAGCATATTCGTAGAATTCTAACTTAAAGATGGAGAGCCACAAAGACCCTAACACTGGTTTATTTTATATTCCTTAACTTCACTTAACTTTTGAATTACTCAAAAACATACTCTGAAAGACAATGTAAAATCTACTGTACTGACATAGAGAACAGACTGTGGTTGCCAAGGGAAAGGGGAGTATTGGGAGTTTGGGATTAGCAGATGCAAACCAGTATATATAGGATAGTTAAATAACAAGGTCCTACTGAATAGCACATGGAACTGTATCTAATATCCTGTGATAAACCATAATGGAACAGAATATGAAAAAGAAAATGTAAGTGTATAACTGAGTCACTTTGCTTTACAGCAGAAATTAACACAACATGGTAAATCAACTATGTGCTCTGCTAAGTCGCTTCAGTTGTGCCTGACTCTTTGCGACCCTATGGACTGTTAGCCCTCCAGGCTTCATCTGTCCATGGGATTCTCCACTGAAGAATATTGGATTGGGTTGTCATGTCCTCCAGATTGTCATGCCCTCCTCCCGGGAATCTTCCCGACCCAAGAATCAAACCCTTGTCCTTAAGTCTCCTGCATAGGCAGGTGGGTTCTTTACCACTAGCACCACCTGGGAAGCCCTTGATTTCCTTACCACCTATCATTGCTTTCTTATTTGTTTTTTATGAATATACCTTGGGTAAAATAGCTTGATTATTACACAAACAGAAATCATTCATGAAGAAAATTAGAAAACATAAACAAGCAAAAATAAGAAAATAAAAATATTATATACCACTAGTCAGTGATTACTCTCAAATATCTTTTAAAAAACATTTTTATTTATTTGGCTATGTCAGGTCTTAGTTGCATGTGGGATCTTTAGTTGCAGCATGTGGGATCTAGTTCCCTGACCAGAAGTTGAACCCGGGCCCCCTGCATTGGGAGGGCAAAATCTTATCCACTGTACCACCAGGGAGTTCCCACACTTTTAGTATCTTAATTTACATTTTTCTGGATCTTTATTCACATTCATATATGTGTACTATATGTATATATATTTTTTATTAAGAAAAATTTAATGAAATTAGATTACACTGTGCATACTGGTATTTAAATTGTTTTAATTGTGTTAAAATACAATGGCTTAGTTGGTAAAGAATCAGTCTGCAATGCAGGGGATGTGAATTTGATCACTGGGTCAGGAAGGTTCCCCTGGAGAAGGGAATGGCAACCCACTCCAGTATTCTTGCCTGGAGAATCCCATGGACAGAGGAGCCTGGAGGGTTACAGTTGGCTTGCAGTGAGTCAGACATGACCGAGCCACTAAACCACCACCACCACATGTAACAAAATTTACCATCTTAACCATTTTTAAGGATACAACTCAGTAGTGTTTTTTTTTTTTTTTACATTATTGTACGGTCAATTTCTAGAAATTTCTCATCTTGTAAAGCTGAAATTCTCTATCTTTTAAAAAACAGCTCCTCACTTCCCTTTCCCCGAAGTCCATGGCAATCACCAGCCTCCTTTTGGTTTCTGTGCGTTTGACCACTCTTAGTTGTTCAGTCGCTCAGTCCTGTGCAGCTCTTTGCAACCCCATGGACTGCAGCACGCCAGGCCTCCCTGTCCATCACCATCTCCCGGAGCCTGCTCAAACTCATGTCCATTGAGTTGGTAATGCCATCCAACCTTCTAATCCCCTGTCGTCTCCTTCTCCTCCTGCCTTCATTTTTTCCCAGCATCAGGGTCTTTTCCAGTGAATCAGCTCTTTGCATCAGGTGGCCAAAGTATTGGAGCTTCAGCTTCAGCATCAGTCCTTCCAATGAATATTCAGGATTGATTTCATTTTGGATTGACTGGTTTGATCTCCTTGCAGTCCAAGGGATTCTCAAGAGTCTTCTCCAACACCACAGTTCAAAAGCATCAATTCTTTGGTGCTCAGTTTTCTTTATGGTCCAAAACTCTTACATCCATACAATGACTACTATAAAAACCATAGCTTTGACTAGATGGACCTTTGTCAGCAAAGTAATGTCTCTGCTTTTTAATATGCTGCCTAGGTTGGTCATAGCAAGCATCCTTTAATTTCATGGCTGCAGTCACTGTCCGAAGTGATTTTGAAACCCAAGAAAATAAAGTCTGTCACTGTTTCCATTATTTTCCCATCTATTTGCAAGATGTGATGGAATCGGATGCCATAATCTTCATTTTTTTGAAAGTTGAGTTTTAGGCCAGCTTTTTCACTTTCCTCTTTCACTTTCATTAAGAGGTGCTTTAGTTCCTCTTTGTTTTCTGCCATAAGGGTGATATCATCTTCATATCTGGGGTTATTGATATTTCTCCCAGCAATTCTGATTCCAGCTTGTGCTTCACCCAGCCCAGCATTTCTCATGATGTACTCTGCATATAAGTTAAATAAGCAGGGTGACAATACACAGCCTTGAGGTACTCCGTTGCCAATTTGGAACCAGTCTGTTGTTCCATGTCCAGTGCTAACTGCTGCTTCTTGACCTGCATACAGGAGGCAGGTAATGTGGTCTGGTAGTCCCATCTCTTGAAGAATTTTCCATAGTTTCTTGTGATCCATATTCAAAGGCTTTGGCATAGTCAATAAAGCAGAAGTAGATGTTTTTCTGGAATTCTCTTGCATTTTATATGATCTAACAGATGTTGGCAATTTGATCTCTGGTTCCTCTGCCTTTTCTAAATCCAGCTTGAACACCTGGAAGTTCTCGGTTCACATACTGTTGAAGCCTAGCTTGAAGGATTTTGAGCATTACTTTGCAAGCGTGTGGAACGAATGCAATTGAGCTGTAGCCTGAACATTCTTTGGCATTGCCCTTGTTTGAAATTGGAATGAAAACTGACCTGTTCCAGTCCTGTGGCCACTGCTGAGTTTTCCAAATTTACTGGCATATTGAGTGCAGCACTTTCACAGCATCATCTTTCAGGACTGATTACTCTAGATCCCCTGTATAGATGGAATCCTATAGCATTTGTCTGTGACTGGCTTATTTCACTTGGCAAAATGTCCTCAAGGTTCATACATGTTGTAGTGTGTGTCAGAATTCTCTTTTTTAAGACAATAATATTCCACTGTATGTGTGTACCACATTCTATTTATCCACTCATCTGTCAATAGACATTGGAGTTACTTCCACATTTTAGCTATTGTGGATGTTGTTGCTATGAACTTGGGTGTAAATGCATATTGTTTTATATAAACTGCTTTCTTTGATCACTTTTATCATTTAGCAGTCTCCATATTTACAGTAAGACTTACCTTGATGAATATTCAGACTTTATCCTCCCCCCTCATCCCCAAAATATCTCTTATAGCTGATTTGTCAACAGTTGTATCCAGTTAAGGATCCCACTTTGCATCAGGATATTTCTTAAGTCTTTTAAATTAGCAGCTTTTCTTTTTCAAGAATACTGGCTTGTTTGGGGGGTCTGTTGTTCTCACCAGCTACTTCTTAACCCTTTGTAATTAGTCTTCTATCCCATCACTCTGCTAAAACTGCCTCTAGAGAACAAATACAAGCATCTTTTCCTCTATCTTTATCCTCCACGATATCCCTATTATTTTACACTGGCTTCTTATCACTCTATTTCTCTTGGCCTCTATGACATAACACTTACCTAATTTTCTTTTCTTTCTTTTTTTTTTTTGGCTGTGCTGGGTCTTCGCTGAGTCATGTGGGCTCGCTGGTTGTGGCTCATGGGCTTAGCTGCCCTGTGGCACGTGGGATCTTAGTTTCGCGACCAGGGATTAAACCCACCTACCCTGCATTGGAAGGCAGGTTCTTAACCACTGGACTGCCAGGGAAATAACTGTAATTTTTAACATTCCCGTAAACATACCTTACTTTATAGCTTTCCTGAACAACTCACTATTCCAAGTCAATGCCATTTTCTACTCCTTGGCGACTGCTGTTTACTTTGGCCTGGAATGATGTTCTCTGCCTTAACCTCCTTTTTCCTCCATTCTTAATCACTGTCTGTTGAAATCCTAGTTATGCTGAAATCCTAGTCATTCTTCAAGATCAAGCTCAAATATATTTTCCTTGAAACCTCTCTTATAATCCCAATCATAATTTACTTCTTCAGCCTCCTAAATTTTGTGTGTGTATGGTGGGATTTGAACCATTTTTTGTATTCTCCGTGCAACCGTGCATTTTGTTCTGCATTACAATTATTTTCATGGCTGTCTTGTCTATTATTCTAGTCTTAAGTTTCATAATGGTAAAAAAAAAATATCTTATTTCTAAATGCTTGCTCCACAGAATTTAGCACAATGCTTTGTAAGACGTAAGGATTAAAGATTACTTGAATGGATGGATGCTCATACTTGGGGTTTCTTTTCTTTTTCTATTAAATTAAAACTTTAAATTCTTATTCAGTTAATTCAGTAAGGATGCTATCTCTTCTAACTTCCTTCTTTTGTTTTCTAGTTCCCAATTCTTATTGGCTATAACAGCATTTTATGTTTCCTTTGGTAGAAACCCAGAATACCATATGACTTGTTCTGCTGAGTTGACTAAATGCTAGCATCAGGATTAGCAGAAGTTAAAATAACAAGAAAACAAAATAACAAAAAAGAAGAAGTGCTTCTCATTGTCCATTCTGTAGCCTTGCTTATTCTAATACCCGAGTCCTGTCAGGCTCTCTTCCTTTGCTGTCGTGCACGGCAGCTACCTTGATCACCTGTCCTACACACATATTCACGCATCGATTCATAAAATACAGACAGATGGAGAGAGTCACAGAATTCAAGGGCTGAAAGAAAGTTAGCAATTATTTCTTCTTGTTTCTATTTTTATTTTGTAGTTTTGGACACTGAAACTCAACAAATAGGGGGCTTTTACATAGTCACAACTAAGAGTGATCTCAAATCCTAGGTCCAGTTATTATCAGGCCAAAACTCTTTTCACTACAAATAATCACATAACAGAAAAGCCTTTGGTATTGCTAACGGAGAAAGGCATCGAGAGCAGCACAGTAATAAAGAATAATAAGGAAATAATAAAGATTAAAAAGAGAAAAATTCCAATGCAAAGAAACTGAATCATCTGGCATGAGCTATACTTTAAATATCACATTTTGAAATGAAAGTGTATCTGAATCAGAATCTTAAAAATCTTTCAGTTCAAGGTAACTTTTTATATTTCTCCAAGTGTTTGGTTGAAAAGTACCTTTCTATCTATTTTTTTTAACTTTTCAATACTGAATTGGTTTTGGTTGAAAAGTAACTCTCTATATATATATTTTTAAATTTTCAATACTGAATTGACCAGTCAGAATTAAAAAGATAAGTAATATCCTGAAACTAAAATTTAGCTATAATAGGGAAAGAAAGGTAGATACCAGAATCAAATACTAATAACAGGATGACAGAATCAGTAGCAATAAAGAATGAGGAAAAAAATAAAAGAGAAAAAGAGCAAAATGAAATAGAAAAAATATATATATTAAGAAAAATAGATAATCACTGATTTGGAAAATGGAACTATTGGGAAAACCTGGAATCAAAGATCAGAAGGAGAAACAGCCAGTTTAAGAGAGGGGAAAATGATGTAAAAATTCAATATTAGTTTCAGAATGAAATGTAAACAGCGAAGATAAATAGAACATGGAATAGTTAGAAAATGAAAAAGGTGGACATGGGAATAAAGCAAAAGAAATAACAGTTGGGGAAAGAAGGGGAAAATAGAAAATAATGACCTTCAAACCATTACCAACAATGAAGAGAACAAGCTGGGCATAAGTCATCAGGTGCATCTAGGTTTCCTTACCAAAAACCCGAGACAATAGCTGAAGGCTTCTGCACAAGTCTGGAGGTCCCCACTTGTCCTGTCTGGTCCCCGCCCTTGACCACAGTCAGGTCCTGAAGTACAGTTAGGAACTTTGATGAGCGCCTCCTCTTTCCTCTCTCTCTTCGTTTCTGATGATAAACCAAACCCAACACTTTCCACTACTATCTGACTCCACAGGAAGAGTTTCAAAGTGAGTCACTTCTGAATGTCTCAGATAAGAAACGTTAAAAAATAGAAGCGGAAGAGCATGGTTCTCAGAAGTTTTCAGCAGTACAGAGTATGGTTGAAGAAAGCACTTTTGTACATGAACTTCCCACTTGATAGGGTTTTGCTTTTTTGTTTTGTTTTAGAAAATGGTCCAGTGGTATATGAATGTGGGTGAGGAGTAACTAGGGGGAATGACCCTCACAACCCCATGTAATAAATCTCAACCAACATCTCTTATATGCTTAGTATGTGTCAAGGAATGTATCATGCAGAAATCAGATGTATCTTTTTGCATGATACAAAAAACTATATTCTTATTTCTAGAGAGTCACAATCTGGTGTGAATATGCACCTATACAACAACAACAACAAATGCTGTAATAACAATCCAGACCATAATGATAGAAGTAGCAGCAGAAGTAAAATACTGAATAGTAGAAAATAACAGTGGTGTATTTAGCCTGGGGCAATCTAGGAAAGCAGAATTAAGATCTGGGAAGGTCCTTCGAGATTTATGGGACTTCTCTCAAAAGAGGTGACAAACTGTTTTCCTTATTTATTTGACTGCACTGTGGCATGTGAGCTCTTAGTACCCCAACCAGGAATTGAACCTGTGACCCCTGTAGTGGAAGCTCCAAGTCTTAACTACTGAGCCGCCAGGGAATTCCTAGTGACAAGCTGTTTGGAATGTTTAAATGGCACATAGTGGCATCTGGCCCCATCACTTCATGGCAAATAGATGGGGAAACAGTGGAAACAGTGGCCGACTTTATCTTTTTGGGCTCCAAAATCACTGCAGATGGTGACTACAGTCATGAAATTAAATGGTGCTTACTCCTTGGAAGAAAAGTTATGATCAACCTAGACGGCATATTAAAAAGCAGAGAGACATTACTTGGCCAACAAAGCTTCGTCTAGTCAAGGCTATGGTTTTTCCAGTGGTCATGTATGGATGTGCTGCTGCTGCTAAGTCACTTCAGTCATGTCCGACTCTGTGTGACCCCATAGACAGCAGCCCACCAGGCTCTCCCACCCCTGGAATTCTCCAGGCAAGAACACTGGAGTGGGTTGCCGTTTCCTTCTTCAATGCATGAAAGTGAAACGTGAAAGTGAAGTCATTCAGTTGTGCCTGACTCTTAATGACCCCATGGACTGCAGCCCACCATGCTTCTCTGTCCATAAAGAAAGCTGAGCACTGAAGAATTGATGCTTTTGAACTGTGGTGTTGGAGAAGACTCTTGAGAGTCCCTTGGACTGCAAGGAGATCCAACTAGTCCATCCTAAAGGAGATCAGTTCTGGGTGTTCATTGGAAGGACTGATGTTAAAGCTGAAACTCCAATATTTTGGCCACCTGATGTGAAGAGCTTATTCATTTGAAAAGACCCTGAAGCTGGGAAAGATAGAGGGCAGGAGAAGTGGATGACAGAGAATGAGATGGTTGGATGGCATCACCGACTCATTGGACGTGAGTTTGGGTAAACTCTGGGAGCTGGTGATGGACAGGGAGTCCTGGTATGCTGTGGTCCATGGGGTCGCAAAGAGTCAGACACGACTGAGCAACTGAACTGAACTGAACTGAGTCATCTTGCTTTGAAAATTTGAGGTAATTAGAATTACATTCTTCCTCCACATATCAACTTCAAATTTTTATGTGTATAAGCTATATTGTTGTGATTTATAAAATTGTCATTCTTGATTGTTGTTCAGTCGCTAAATTGTGTCTGATTCTGAGACGCCACAGACTGCAGCATGCCAGGCTTCCCTGTCCTCTGTCTCCCGGGGTTTGCTCAAATCAAGTCCATTGAGTCAGTGATGCCATCCAACCATCTCATCCTCTGTTGCCTCCTTCTCTTCCTGCCTTCCTGCCTTCAAACTTTCCCATCAGGGTCTTTTCCAATGAATCGGCTGTTTGCATCAGCTGGCCAAAGTATTGGAGCTTCAGCTTCAGCATCAGTCCTTCCAGTGAATATTCATGGTTGATTTCTTTTAGGATTGATTTGTTTGATCTCCTTGCATTCTCGATTGTTACTGTAAAAATATAGAAATAAATAAATGCAGCATAGTCAGAGTCTGGTGTGTGGGTGAGAGATTCAAACATTGGAAAACAGGCAGCAATCTAGTTAATTAAATTAAATTAGTTAATTAATTACTTGGATTAACTAATTCCCTGGATTAATTAGTTTCATCAGGAAGAAGTGCAGAAGAGGGACCTTGGTCAGTGATTTCTCCTTAAAGTAGACCTTGAATGCAATTCCCACTCACACTATCCTTTTACATATAAACATGTGAAATAAAGGTTTCAGTTTATATGAATCAACTTATTGTACAAACAGTAACATCTACATCCCCCCTTGTTTGCAGCCAAATCTCCATGGAATATTTTTGAGGCAGAAAGACCCAAGAAAAATGCCAAGAGTTGAGTTTTACTTATGTATTTATTTTTTTCTATTGTTATTATTTAATTAGAAGAGCAGTGTGTGAACGTGTTCAGGCGCTCCGTCATGTGTGTCTGATTCTTCTCGACTCCATAGACTGTAGCCCACCAGACTCCTGTGTCAATGGAATTCTCCAGGCAAGAATACTAGAGCGGGTTGCCATTTTCTCGTCCAGGGGATCTTCCTGACTCAGGGATCAAACCCACGTCTCTTGTGTCTCCTGCACTGGCAGGTGGGTTCTTTACCACTGAGTCACCTGGGAAGTCACGTATCTTTTAATATCAGGACCTATTAGTTCACATCATACTTTTAAAGTTATTTTGTATTATACCACTTAGTCAATTATTCCCCTTTGTGGATATTCTATTTTTATCCAATTTTAAGCAGTTATAAACAATGCCTCAATGAGTAGTCTTATATTTTGCATATCTTGGAATATTTCCATAGAATAGTTTCCTAGAATTGTATTTGCTAAATTTATGTATGTGCAGCATATTAAAAAACAGAGACATTACTTTGTCAACCAAGGTCAGTCTAGTCAAAGCTATGATTTTTCCAGTGGTCATGTATGGATGTGAGAGTTGGACTATAAAGAAAGCTGAGCGCCAAAGAATTGATGCTTTTGAACTGTGGTGTTGGAGAAGACTCTGGAGAGTCCCTTGAACTGCAAGGAGATCTAACCAGTCCATCCGAAGGGAAATCAGTCCTGGGTGTTCACTGGAAGGCCTGATGTTGAAGCTGAAACTCCAATACTTTGGCCACCTGATACGAAGAGCTGACTCATTTGAAAAGACCCTGATAATGGGAAAGATTGAGGACAAGAGGAGAAGGGGATGACAGAGGATAAGATGGTTGGATGGCATCACTGACTCAATGGACATGGGCTTGGGTGGACTCTGGGAGCTGGTGATGGACAGGGAGGCCTGGCATGCTGTGGTTCATGGGACTGCAAAGAGTCAGACACGACTGAGCGACTGAACTGAACTGAACTGATGCACAGTTTTGAAAGCTATGTCATTTCCCACTAAGGAGACTCTACCAGATTATATGTCCACCAACAGTGGAGGGGGTAACTATTCCCCTTGCAAAAGTAGGGCCTTTTCAATAAGTTCAGTACCATAACAAGTATTCTGCTCTTACTATAAAACATCCATGTAGTTTACACTGTGGGAGATTGAAAAAACAAACAGCTGTGTATAATAATACAGTAAGGGCTGTTAGCAGAGTAACCCTGGAAACAGGAAGAGGGAACAACTAATTCTCACTGAAGCAAACAGGAAGATAATGCACTGAAGAGCTGAGCTTTAACAACGGGTAGAAATTTGACAGATACTAATAGTGCTACATAATAATTTATCCCTGGGTTGGGAGTATCCCTTGGAGTAGAAAATGGCAACCCACTCCAGTATTCTTGCCTGGAAAATCCCCTGGAGTGTTACAGTACATGAGATTGCAAAGAGTTGGACTCAACTGAGTGACTGAGTACATGCATACATATGTACATAATAGTGCTGTAAAAGAATTTATTTCTGTACCCCGGTAGACCAAGAGTTTGCTCCTATCTCCAGTGCCTGCTGCCGTGCTTGGAAGAACCTGTGTCTGGAGAACCAATAAAGGAATAAATGAAAAATTAATGTTTAGTTGAAAAGGATGCTGGCTTTTGAATATATAATCCAAAAATTAATTCGGGTCTTTAAAGTTTGTTCTGGTGTGGATCCAGTTTTACTGATTCCTTTTTCTCAAAAGATTATACAGCAATTAAAACCAGTTGGAGGGACTTCCCTGGTGGTCCAGTGGCTAAGACTTCTCTTTCCCAATGCAGGGGACCTGGGTCAGGGAAGTAGATCCCATATGCCACAACTAAGAGTTTGCATATTGTAAGGAAGATTGATGGTACCACGTGTCACAACTAAGACTCAGAGCAGCCAAATAGATAAAAATTAAAAACAAAAGCCAGTTGGAGAACTTCCAGCTGTATTACTTAGATTGCAGATCAAGAAGGAAATTACTGAAAGCACCTTGTGAATAGGGCTTTTATTTCTGGAGTGTTTCTCTCCCTTCTTATAAAGTATTAGTTATTTTATGGTGTAATATGCGAAAGTGCTGCACTCGATATGCCAGCAAATTTGGAAAACTCAGCAGTGGCCACAGGACTGGAAAAGGTCAGTTTTCATTCCAATCCCAAAGAAAGACAATGCCAAAGAATGCTCAAATTACCACACAATTGCACTCATCTCACATGCTAGTAAAGTAAAGCTCAAAATTCTCCAAGCCAGGCTTCAGCAATATGTGAACCATGAACTTCTAGATGTTCAAGCTGGTTTTAGAAAAGGCAGAGGAACCAGAGATTGAATTGCCAACATCCGCTGGATTATTGAAAAAGCAAGAGAATTCCAGAAAAACATTTATTTCTGCTTTATTGACTATGCCAAAGCCTTTGACTGTGTGGATCACAAGAAACTGTGGAAAATTCTGAAAGAGATGGGAATACCAGACCACCTGACCTGCCTCAAAAGACTGGTTCCAAATAGGAAAAGGAGTACATCAAGGCTGTATATTGTCACCCTGCGTATTTAACTTCTATGCAGAGTACATCATGAGAAACACTGGGCTGGAAGAAGCACAAGTGGGAATCAAGATTGCCGGGAGAAATATCAATAACCTCAGATGACACCACCCTTATGGCAGAAAGTGAAGAGGAACTAAAAAGTCTCTTGATGAAAGTGAAAGAGGAGAGTGAAAAAGTTGGCTTAAAGCTCAACATTCAGAAAACGAAGATCATGGCATCTGGTCCCATCACTTCATGGGAAATAGATGGGGAAACAGTGGAAACAGTGTCAGACTTCATCTTTTTGGGCTCCAAAATTATTGCAGATGGTGACTGCAGCCATGCAATTAAAAGAAGAAGAAATTAAATTAAATTAAATTAGAAGAAAAGTTATGACCAACCTAGATAGCATATTCAAAAGCAGAGACATTACTTTGCCAACAAAGGTCCATCTAGTCAAGGCTATGGTTTTTCCTGTGGTCATGTATGGATGTGAGAGTTGGACTGTGAAGAAAGCTGAGCACCGAAGAACTGATGCTTTTGAACTGTGGTGTTGGAGAAGACTCTTGAGAGTCCCTTGGAGACTCAACCAGTCCATTCTCAAGGAGATCAGCCCTGGGATTTCTTTGGAAGTAATGATGCTAAAGCTGAAACCAGTACTTTGGCCACCTCATGCGAAGAGTTGACTCATTGGAAAAGACTCTGATGCTGGGAGGAA
The DNA here is from genome assembly GCF_001704415.2 of Capra hircus. Taxonomy (NCBI): domain Eukaryota; kingdom Metazoa; phylum Chordata; class Mammalia; order Artiodactyla; family Bovidae; genus Capra; species Capra hircus. The sequence continues at coordinate 99,712,857 of NC_030812.1, read as the reverse complement.
CTGGGGTTAGGAGGAAAAGGGGACAACAGAGGATGAAATGGCTGGATGGCATCTCCAACTCGATGGATGTGAGTTTGAGTGAACTCCAGGAGATGGTGATGGACAGGAGGGCCTGGGATGCCACAATTCATGGGGTTGCAAAGAGTCAGACATGACTGAGCGACTGAACTGAACTGAACTGAACTGAACTGGTGTAATATGGGCTTCCCTTATAGCCCAGTTGGTTAAGAGTCCATCTGTAATGCAGGAAACCTTGGTTTGACCTGGGGTGGGAAGATCCCCTGGAAAAGGGAAAGGCTACCCACTTCAGTATTCTGGCCTGGAGAATTACGTGGACTGGATAGTCCATGGGGTTGCAGAGAGTCAGACATGACTCATCAACTTTCACTTGCATGGTGTACTATGGAAAAACTGGGGACAATGTATGTGATTCTCCTCTGTTTTGTTCCTTTTTAGTATCTAATTATAAACTTGTAAGCAGAGATTGGATGTTTTGGAAAGACTGAAATTTTGAATATATGTTGCAACACATTCATATTAAAACCTTTTAAGAGTCACTGATTAATTCTACATTTTCAATAACAGAAATCTGTATTCACTTGGTCAAAATAAAAGTTTTAGAATTGTAGACTCTCTGTCTTGCTCTGTCTGAGAGAATTAAAAATAAATATATGACAAATTTTCTCTCTTTAATGAAAAATGATTAGATTCATTATTAGACCATATATGTGTAGGTGTGCATGCTAAGTCGATTCAGTCATGTCCGATTCTTTGCAACCCCATGGACTGTAGCCCATCAGGCTCTTCTGTCCATGGGATTCTCCAGGCAAGAATACTGAAGTGGGTTGCCTTGCCCTCCTCCAGGGGATCTTCCTGACCCAGATATTAAACCCAGGTCTCATATATCTCCTGCATTGGCAAGCAAGTTCTTTACCACTAAGGCCATGTGGGAAGCCCATTAGACCATATATAATTATACTCTAAATGAAAAATAACCAAATGCCAAATACTATGATAATGTAGACAAATGCTATGGCTAGTTAGCAAAGGATGAAACTGATGACGACTGGTTGAGTTTAGAATTAGCTGGAAATTTTTTCATGGAAGAAAACTCTTGAGGTGAAAAATGCTCTAGATTAGGAATCTGAATTCTACTTTAATTTATTTTTCATTTTTTGAAAAAAAAAAAAAAAAAGCAAGCTTTATTTAGAAGATAGGGGCTTCCCTCGTAGCTCAGTTGGTAAAGAATCTGTCTGCGACGCAGGATACTTGGGTTTGATTCCTGGCTTGGGAAATCATGATAGAGCTGGTGGTATCCATTTTGGTTAATAAAGTTCAGCTCAAGTGTTTTAACAGGTCTTTACTGCCATCACAGACTGAACTGCCAAGGGCATTCTGAATGCCAGTGACAGATTGAAGTTATTTCAAAATCCAAGATGGTATCAAAAACTGTTGGAGTTTGGATTTTTCTTAAAGTTAGACTAAAACAATTTTATGGTAAAGAATCTGCCTGCAATGTGGGGAGACTGGGTTTGATCCTAAATCAGGAAGATGCCCTGGAGAAGGGCATGGCAACCCACTCCAGTATTCTTGCCTGGAGAATCCCGTGGACAGAGGAGCCTGGCTGACTACTGTCCACGGTGTGGCAAAGAGTCAGACACAACTGAGCGACAAGCACACTTTTATATGAGTGACTAGATTACTTTGTTCTGAAAGTGAAAATGCTACACTGAACAATTCCCCTCCTCCACAGATCCCTGAGGCAATAGTGCAGTTGCCTCTGATAGCCAAAATCTCCACATTTCAACAGAGGGGAACTAAGAGGAACTGGGAAAATGAAAAGCAAAATTAATAACTATAATTGATATAGGCAGCTGCTACTTGTGGCAAACCAAAGCCTAGTCTGATGTGTATTCCTATTTCCTCACATTTAACTGACACCTTACCAAATGGTAACGACATTCTTGAAGTAATGTACCAAGACTAGAGTGGGAAGGCTCAGACTGTGAGTGGACAGAATGCATTTTTGCATCCAGTTGCCTTAGGTGGTACAGTTGACTAAGGACAAATACGCAGTGGGAAGACCCACTAGCCAAATGTAACTAGAAAAGAGGATAGTAAATGCATAATCAGCAGAGTGAGTTCTAGTTTTAGCCTTAACTACTTGACCTTGGGCTGGATGCTTGACCTAGAATTTTTTTCTTAGATATAAAATTAAAGGATTGGACTGAATGATCTCTAACATTTCTTTTACATCTAACAACCCATAATTCTGCCATTTCAAGCAGGGGCAAAACACACATTAAGGTGGAGGTAAGACCAACACGAGTGGTTGATACAAATCAAGCGGGTTGCCTTGAGTAAAAAGCGTATGTGGGAAGCTACGTACAGAGCCCGAGTTTGAATCCTAGTTCTGCCACCTATTAATTGTGTGATTATTCAGGAGTTATTCTGGCTTTCCAGGTGGCCCCAGTGATAAAGAACCCACCTGTCAATGCAGGAGACAAAAGGGACGTGGGTTCGATCCCTGGGTCAGGAAGATCCCCTGGAAGAGGGCATGGCAACCCACTCCAGTATTCTTGCCTGGGGAATTCCATGGACAGAGGAGCCTGGCAGGCTACAGTCCACGGGGTCGCACAGAGTCAGACACGACTGAAGCAACTTAGCATGAACACACAGGAGTTATTTAGTCTCTGTGTTTTCCCTTCCTTGCCTGCAAAACAGGGATTGTGTCAGATTTTTATTTGTTGATACTCAAGCCCATTTCCATCCTTTCTTGTTATTTCTCTATGAGAAGCTTGGGTATTGCATTTCCTAGACCTTCACTTTGGTAGGGTCTGAATAGGCTCTGCCAGAGGGGTATGTTCATATGCTCTTGGGAAGTGAAGACAAAAGGGAATGATTGCATTTTTTAAAAATTAATTTTTATTTTAGTGTAGTTGGTTTACAATGTCAAGTTAGTTTCTGCAGTACAGCAAAGAGAATCAGTTACACATATACATATATTCACTCTCTTTTAGATACTATTCCCATAAAGGTCATTACAGAGTATTTAGTAGAGTTCTCTGTGCTACACAGTAGCTTATTATTTATTTATTTATATATTTTTTAGTTATTTATTTTATCCAATCTTCCAATTTATCCCATGCCCCTTTCCCCCTTAGTACCCATAAGCTTGTTCTCTACCTCTGTGTCTCTTTCGGCTTTGCAAATAAGTTGTCTGTACCATTATTTTTAGATTCCATATATAAGCGATAGCATATTTATCTTTCTCTGTCTGACTTACTTTTCACTCAGCATGAAAATCTCTAGGTCCATCCATGTTGCTGCAAATGACTTTATCTTTTTTTATGGCTGACTAATATAGTGTGTTGTATATATGTACCACATTTTCTTTATCCATTCCTCCATCTATGGACATTTAATTTGTGCTCAAAGTGTGCAAATATGTTTTTAAAATAAAAGAACAAAACCAAGAAAAAAAGTAAAATAAAAGAACAAAACCTATAACATAGAATAAACATTAAAAATATTCAAATATAGAAGAGAGACTGAAAGAAGAATCATTTAGTTTCTGACTTCTGCAGCCACAGATAACTCTGGTAGGCTTCTGCAACAAAGATGGCAGGGGACCTTGGCAGCTGCTAGTGGCTGTGGACTCTGGCCATGATTGCTAGTTTTATTACTGAAAGGTGTGGGGTCCAGTTACTTGCTGCTCAAAAGCCAATAAGCAGATCAGGTAGGTGGAAATGAGAGTTTGCTTTGTTTTAGATGTTGGTAGCCACCCAAGGAAGAGAGATTGAAAGGGAAGTAAACTGAGTGCTTCTTGAACATCCTTTGTGACTTTAGTTCCATGAAACCCAAAATGGACAAGAAATAAGGCTTTAGTTCATGTTCATCTAGTCTAATGAGAGGCCGTAAGAAAATTGGTGGGGGTGGGACAGGCTTCAGGATTATTGAGGGGTAATGGCTCTCATAAGTGTTTGAAGTGTAGATAAATTTTTGAGTAAATTTTGATGGATGTTTTAGGTTATCTATCTTACTTGTGCACTATTTAGAAAATGTCCTCTGTTTCCTTTCTCCTTTTGCCTTTTCTTCCCCAGTTTATTTCCACTAGAATGTGGGCAAGGTGGTGATACAAAATGATACTGGTTTGAAAAACCACCCAGTTTTTCCCTCTGTGCAGGGAAAACACCAGGTCTCCAACTCCCATATGTCTCTTTTACTTTCACACAGGACATTTCACTTTTGACACTTCTGGTCACCAAAGGTGGTTTTTTTTTCCTTTTTTTGCTGCACTGTGCAAAACTTACCTGATGAGGGATCAAACCAGCTGTACCTCTGCAGTGGAAGCATGGAGTTTTAACCCCTGGACCACTAAGGAAGTCCCCAAATGTGTGTGTGTTCTTTCCCCACATCAAATAATTCTGCAATACCAGCTGGCTGTCCAATTTAACTCAATTCTGACCCTACCTACCTGGAGATAGCATCACATTCTACAGGTTAAGGGCTGAACTTCCCAGGTGGCATAGTGGTAAAGAATCCACCTGCCAATGCAGAAGACACAAGACACCTGGGGTCCATCGCTGAGTTGGGAAGATTCCCTTGGAGGAGGAAATGACAACCCACTCTGGTGTTCTTGCCTGGGAATCCCATGGACAGAAGAGCCTGGTGGGCTACAGTCCATGGGGTCACAAAGAGTCATACATGACTGAGCATGCATGTAATTCCATAAGACTGCTCCCAACTTCAGATGCCAATCACAAGTTGTAGGTTCCCCATGTTACCCACAGATTCTGGCTGTCTTGGCTACAAATAAGAGGTTCTCATGATTTTCTTCCCTTTGTGTTCGATTATCTGTTAGAGTGGCTGACAGACTCAAGGAAACAGTTATTTGGCAGTAATTTGTTTAATGGATGGACTGCAGCCCTCCAGGCTCCTCTGTCCATGGGACTCTCCAGGTAAGAATACTGCAGTGGGTTGCCATTTCCTTCTCCAGGGGATCTTCCTGACCCAGGGATTGAACCTGCATGTCTTACATCTCCTGAGTGGGCAGGCAGGTTCTTTACTACTAGTGCCATCTGGGAAGCCCCTGGGGAAAAATATTTATGTTTAGCAGTTTGTTGAAGGACATGATAAAGGACACAGATGAACAGCTAGATGAAGGGATCCATAAGGTGAGGTCTGGGAGGGTCCTGAGTGCAGGAGCTTCTGTCTCCAGTAGACTTGGGGTGTGTTACCCTTTCAGTACACGGATGTGTTCACTAACCTGAAAATCCTCTCAACCCCATGTTATTGCTATTTTTTGGAGGCCTCATCACACAGGCATGTTCAATTATCAACTATTTCTAGCCATTTTCTCTTTTCAAGAGTGTGCAGAGTGGGGCTGAAAATTCCAAGCTTCTCATCATGGTTTGGGCTTTCCTGGTGACTCAGCAGTAAAGAATCCACCTGTAATGCAGGAGGTACAGGAAACTTGGGTTTGATTCCTGGGTCGGGAAGATCCCCTGGAGGAGGACATGGCAACTCAGTCCAGTATTCTTGCCGGGAGAATTCCGTGGGTAGAGGAGCCTGGTGGGCTACAGTCCATGGGGTCACATACAGCTGGACATTATGGAAAGACTGAGCACTCGCGGAATCATGGTTTGGTCTTTCCAGAGCCCTGATCCAGGAGCTGTTCAAGAACCCACCTAATGTCACCACAAGAGTTTCCCTTGTGTCAGAAACTGGGATCAGTGACCAAGTGCTAGAACAAAAGATGCTGTCTTAGCACCTAGGATATTAAATGTGGGTTTTATATCCTTTTCAATATTATTCTATGTATGTGTAAGTGTATGTGTGTTTTTGAACATTGCACATGTATACACGTAATTCTGCAGCTCTTCATTATTTAATTTTTACCTTTTGGACTCTTCATTTTATTATAGTGAAATACTTAAAACAGACAAATGAGTATACAAAAAATATCATTAATATCAGCTTTATCAAGTTGCAACTAATAAGCTTTATTAAGATCTTAAATATTTTGATATATTTACTTGTTATTTTTAAAAGATGTATATACTCCTATCCCAAATCTTTTATCTTCCTTTTTCCCCAGATGTAATGATTTTTCTTTCTGTGTGTGCTTTTACTTTTTCTCTGTATGTATGATTCTGTAAGCAATATGTGGTTATACTTTTATGTTTTAAAATTTTGTGTGAACCGTTCTTGATTTACTTTGATAAGTTATTATAACCATTATAAGAAGGGTACAAAATGGGAAAGAATTTCCCTCTTCCCCCTTTTTTCATTTCCCACTTGTTAAGTGTCTCAGCTATCGTTCCATAATTATCTTATGCCTATCAAACCTAACTACTTTTAACACAGTTTTATACAAATGACTAATATTATACTTTTTCTTCTGTTTCTTGCAGTTTTCCCTTATCAGTTTACCTTTGCAGATAAGAACATACAAATTAATTGTAATTTTTGATGGACATAAATAGTGCTTCATTGATAGATGTACCATAATTTACTTACAGAATTGACCAACTCCAGACTGATGGACATTTACATTATTTCTATTTTGTAACTGCAAAAGTACTGTAATAAATATCTCATGTATTTTTGTATACTTGGGAAGCTATCTTTATGGCTTATAATAAAAAACAAATGTGTGCACGAAATTACACATGTACTATTTTTGAACCAGTATGTTGTGTGCTTCTTGTATAATGTGAGGTGGTAAAAAATAAGTTTCCAAATCATGAGACATGAGGTTCCAGTCCTCACTGCATCACCACCTCTGTCTTTAGACAAATCCTTTAATAAGTCTAGTATTCAAGTCTCTCATATGTAAAATGTGGGATTTCTCATTAAAAAGAATAAAATAATGTCACTTGCAGCAATATGGATGGACCTAGAGACTGTCATACTGAGAAGGAGACAGAGAAGGAGAAATAACCTACGACATCTTTTATACCTGAAATCTAAAAAGAAAGGAAACAAGTGAAGTAATTTACAAAATGATACAAATCAAGTAATTTACAAAGCAGAAAGGGACTCACAGACTTTGAGAAGGAACTTAATGGTTGCTGGGTGAGAAGGGAGGACGGATGGGGAGAAAGGATAGTCAGGGAATTTGGGATCGACATGTACACACTGCTATATTTAAAGTGGATAACTAACACCAACAAGGACCTACTTGATAGCACAGGTCTGCTCAGTGTTATGGAGTAGTTTTGATGGGAGGGGAGTTTGGGGGAGAATGGATACATGTATATGTTTGACTGAGCCTCTTCATTGTTCACCTGAAACTGTCACATTTTTAATCGGCTATATCCCAATACAAAAATAACAAAATTTTAAATGTCAGATTTCAACTATAAGGTCCCTGATGTTGCTGCTGCTAAGTCGCTTCAGTCGTGTCTGACTCTGTGCGACCCCATAGACGGCAGCCCACCAGGCTCTGCCGTCCCTGGGATTCTCCAGGCAAGAACACTGGAGTGGGGTGCCATTGCCTTCTCCACAAGGTCCCTAAGATCCCTTATAAGCAAGCAAGGTCCATAAACTATGATTCAAGTTTTATTACAATTTTATAACAGCATTTGTAGCAACTCCAGGATTTAGGAAAATTGTACTTTAACAAGTATGATTTCATGATAAATAATAGTGGACTGAGCAAAAGTGGACCAGAATTTAAAAGCCTATGATAAACGACTTTTTGTGTAAGGGCAAAGAAGAAAGAGCTGAGAAATATGTTACTGGTATAAGGCAAGAAAACCACGACCTCTATTTTCATGTTTAACACATCTAAAATGAATCAAGATTTGAGATGGATAAGCCCTCCATCATTTCCAACAAAAGTGCTTTTGTTGAGCTTGGTTAAATCACATATACTTAGAAAGTCACAAATAGTGAGAAAATTGGCTTGATTTCTAGGACAGTTACTATAGACAGTCTAGAATTTTTGAACTGTGTAGCTACTACCCTCTAGTGGTGGGCAGAGGTGAATTCCAGCCAAGCCATTTGAACTTTTCTTGATTGAGAAAGGACAAATCACTCCTGTAAAGATGGATAGAAATGATCATTCTTTTAACAAACAAAAAAATGAATGGAGCTTTTATTATATTCTGGAAACTATGACAGATTCTGGGGAAATACAAATATGCTTCTTTCTTTTGGAAAATAAACGTACTTATAAACAGTTGAATGCAATGGGCTAAGAACTAAAACCGAAGCCTTAAAAAAAGTTGTGAAAGCACAGAGGAGAGTGTTACTAGTTCTATTTAAGGAATTTGAAGAGAGCTTCCCAAATTGACATTTAATTTGAATCTGAAGCCATTTTACCAAAGAATGAATGGGAAAGGCATTTCAGTCTTTGCAAATATGTTCAGCACGAATAAAGGCAATGCATGTAGGAAACTATAGCACTGTGAGCAGGTAAGTTAAAGAGGACATTGGGGGTTCGAATGAGGAAGCAAGGGTGAGAAGAAGTGGCTCTACATGAGTCTGGAAGGAAAACCTGGGGCAAGATGGTGAAGAAGCATCTGACTAAGGACATTAGACTTTATTTTACAGCCAGTGGAGAGTTTATAAGATGTCTTTCATAAAGCAGAGTTCAATGCACATAAGGGTCTAAATAAATGATCCAATCATTAGATATACTCTTGGTCTTTCTTTAGTAGGTTTTTTTTCAACCTGTTGAATAGTGAGCAATGTTAGACCCCTTTTTACCTTTTCACTCTAAGTTCAAATGTAGTAATGGGTATTGAAATCAATTTTGTGGGTTGAGAACAACAGAAAATAGAATAAAATACAATAGAAACTATAAACTGCCATTAGGTTTAGTTCAGTTCCGTTCAGTCACTCAGTTGTGTCCGACTCTTTGCAACTCCATGGACTGTAGCACACCAGGCCTCCCTGTCCATCACCAACTCCCGGAGTTTACTCAAACTCATGTCCATCGAGTCGGTGATGCCATCCAATCATCTCAGCCTCTGTTGCCCCCTTTTCCTCTCAGTTTCAATCTCTGCCAGCATCAGGGTCTTTTCAAATGAGTCAGTTCTTTGCATCAGGTGGCCAAAGTATTGGAGTTTCAGCTTCAGCATCAGTCCTTCCAATGACTATTCAGGACTGATTTTCTTTAGGATGGATTGGTTGGATCTCCTTGCTGTCCAAGGGACTCTCAAGAGTCTTCTCCAACACTACAGTTCAAAAGCATCAGTTCTTTGGTGCTCAGTTTTCTTTATAGTCCAACTCTCACATCCATCATGACTACTAGAAAAACCATAGCTTTGACTAGACGGACCTTTGTTGGCAAAAGTTTAGTAAGAGTAGCATTTTGGGAAAACTTTGTTTCAGGCATATATATTTGAGTTTGTATGGGTGCATTGGGGTCTCATATTTTAAAAAAATGGTTTGGAAAAGACTACCAAATATGTCTAAAAGTGTTAGTCAGTTGTGTCTGACTCTTTGTGTCCCAATGGATTGTAACCTCTGTCCATGGAATTCTCCTGGCAAGAATACTGGAGTGGGTAGCCAGTCCCTCCTCTAGGGGATCTTCCCGACCGAGGGCAGTATGTCTAAAGGTCTCTCCTAATTTAAAGTTCCTGCACTTTTACTGGGGCTTCCCTGGTGGCTCAGAGAGTAAAGAATCACCTGCAATGTGGGAGACCTGGGTTCAATCACTGGGTTGGGAAGATCCCCTGGAGAAGGGAATGGCTACCCGCTCAAGTGTTCTTACCTGGAGAATTCCATGGTTAGAGGAGCCTAGCAGGCTACAGTCCCTGGGGTAGCAAAGAGTATTGGGCTTCCCAGGTGGCTCTAGTAGTAAAGAACCCGCCTACCAGTGCAGGAGACACAAGAGACTATGGTTCGACCCTTGTGTCGGGAAGTTCCCCTGGAGGAGGGCATGGTAACCCAGTTCAGTATTCTTGCCTGGAGAATCCCATAGACAGAGAAGCCTGGCAGGCTACAATCCATAGGGTTGCAAAGAGTCAGACATGACTGAAGTGACTTAGCATGCATGCAGACGTGTACTTCTACCTTCTAATAATAGGCTGATTCTTTGAAAGTAAATCTCATTAATCAAATTCACAGGTAGTTTGAAAAGACTCTATAGGTATTCTTTCAATGGAGTGTATGAAATGTTAAAAAGTTTGAGGTCTACCTATATGTACTGATATAAAACGGTATCAGATAAAAATCAAAATGTGGACAGCATGTATGATTCCATTTGTGAAAATTCATAGACTCACATACACTTATAGATGCATAATGCATAGAAAATACCAGAAAGAACATACAAAAAATTGTTTATAGTAGTCAGCTCAATGGAGAATGACAGAAGGATGGATCTTGAGAAGCACGGAGATGGACTTTAAAGTTTTAAAAATACATTTTAGTTATAATTTACATATAACATAATGCACACATTTTAAGTGCACATTTTCTTTAGTCTTGACTAACATATACATTTTGTGCAACTAACACCACAGTCAAGATACAGTGTATCTCCATCATTCCCTTCCCCCCAAAAGCCTCTTTCATAGTCTTTGAATTTTTTGCAAAGTATACATAGGACCCTGAAATTGAGGGATTTGGGAGAAATGGCCAAGTTAAATAAGCTAAATGACTGTACTTAAGTAGAAGTTCAGTTCAGTTCAGTCGCTCAGTCGTGTCCGACTCTGCGACCCCATGAATTGCAGCATGCCAGGCCTCCCTGTTCATTACCATCTCCCGGAGTTCACTCAGACTCATGTCCATTGAGTCCGTGATGCCATCCAGCTATCTCATCCTCGGTCGTCCCCTTCTCCTCCTGCCCCCAATCCCTCCCAGCATCAGTCTTTTCCAATGAGTCAACTCTTCGCATGAGGTGACCAAAGTACTGGAGTTTCAGCTTTAGCATCATTCCCTCCAAAGAAATCCCAGGGTTGATCTCCTTCAGAATGGACTGGTTGGATCTCCTTGCAGTCCAAGGGACTCTCAAGAGTCTTCTCCAACACCACAGTCCAAAAGCATCAATTCTCCAGCACTCAGCCTTCTTCACAGTCCAACTCTCACATCCATACATGACCACAGGAAAAACCATAGCCTTGACTAGACGGACCTTAGTCGGCAAAGTAAACCTTGTATTATTCAACTGTTATTACCTACTGTGTGAAGGGCATCATGCTAGGTGCTGAAAAGGCAAAGTTCTTGCCTTATGTAGCTGATAGTTTAGTGGGAGATATTTGAAGAATAATAACACCTTGCTGCTGCTGCTAAGTCGTGTCAGTCGTGTCCAACTCTGTGTGGCCCCATAGACGGCAGCCCACCAGGCTCCTCTGTCCCTGGGATTCTCCAGGCAAGAATACTGGAGTGGGTTGCCATTTCCTTTTCCAATGCATGAAAGTGAAAAGTGAAAGTGAAGTCGTTTAGTCGTGTCCGACTCCTCCCGACCACATGGACTGTAGCCTCCCAGGCTCCTCCAGCCATGGGATTTTCCAGGCAAGAGTACTGGAGTGGGTTGCCATTTCCTTCTCCAGGCGATCTTCCCAACCCAGGAATAGAACTGGGGCCTCCTGTATTGCAAGCAGATTCTTTACCAATCAAGCTATGAGGGAAGCCTGTATTATACACTCACAAGGACTTCCTTGGTGGCTTAGATGGTAAAGAATCTGCCTGTAATCCAGGAGACCTGAGTTTGATCCCTGAGTTGGGAAGATTCCCTGGAGTAGGAGGCACCCCACTCCAATTTCCCTGCCTGGAAAATCCATGGACCAATGAGGCTGACTGGCTACAGCTCATGGGGTAGCAAAGAGTCAGACATGACTGAGCACAGCATACACACACACACACACACACACACACACACACACACACACACACACACACAATCCCAAAGCATTCTATAGTAATAGATATGCCATTAACCATTTTCTGTTGATATTCATTTACCTAGTTTCCATTTTTCACTATTACAAACAATGCTGTAATAAACAATCATTGTATATATTATTTTGCACACATAAAATTATTGCCCTAAAATAGCTATTAGTGGATTTGCTACACTGAATGTTACATACAGGATATTAATTCAAAATTTACCTTCAGAAATGCTATACCACTACCTTTCAGCAAACACTGAGTAGTTGATTCCCCACATCCTTATAATGGCTAACTATTATGATTCATTTTTGAGTTTTAAGATATCACTTTGTTATGCAGAGCAGACAAATTAGACAGGTTTTCAACCAGTCAACATGATGAAGTGGTGACTAGACCACTGTTGTAGTCAGACAGACTTGAGTTGGTATATTGGTTTTCCACTTGCCCTCTGTGCTAATTAAATCAATTAGGTGACTGTTGCGGCAAGTTTAAATTTGGAGTGTACAAAGCAGGTGTTTATGGAGACACTACAGTAGAATTCACCATTATAATAAAACTGAGAGCAAACATTGGCTATTAAATAATTCATAATGCTTGTCCCAACTGGTCAGGAATTGAATTTATCCCATTTATAGCTTAGTGTGTTAGTCACTCGGTTGTGTCTGACTTTTGTGACCCCATGGACTGTATCCTGCCAGGCAACTCTGTTCATGGGATTTTCCAGGCAAGAATACAGAAATGGGTTGCCATTTCCTTCTCCAAGGGATCTTCCAGACCCAGGGATAGAGCTCAGGTCTTCTGCACTAAAGGCAGATTCTTTACCATCTGAGCCACCAAGGAAGCCCATTTACGGTTTAACATGGGCAAAATTTCCAAACAAGATAATCAAAAGTACACGCTGAAAGTGTAGCAGACTATTTCAACAGGCGCCATTCTCGAAACTCTGAGATAAAAAGGAGTTATTATAAGGGAATGGATCAGGCCTGGCATTTTTAAAGTTTGGACTCTGTAAGATTAAACTCCACCATGTCTAGGCCTGGATTATACACTGTCTTTAAGTTCAGTTCAGTTCAGTTCAGTCACTCAGTCGTGTCCGACTCTTTGTGACCCCATGAACTGCAGCACAGCAGGCATCCCTGTGCATCACTAACTCGCGGACTTCACTCAAACTCATGCCCATCGAGTGGGTGATGCCATCCAGCCATTTCATCCTCGGTCGTTCCCTTCTCCTCCTGCCTCAAATCCCTCCCAGCATCAGAGTCTTTTCCAGTGAGTCAACTCTTTGCATGAGGTACCCAAAGTATTGGAGTTTTAGCTGTAGCATCATTCCTTCCAAAGAACACCCAGGACTGATCTTTAGAATGGACTGGTTGGATCTCCTTGCAATCCAAGGGACTCTCAAGAGTCTTCTCCACCACCACAGTTCAAAAGCATCAGTTCTTTGGCGCTCAGCTTTCACAGTCCTCACATCCATACATGACTACTGGAAAAACCATAGCCTTGACTGCTGCTGCTGCTGCTAAGCTGCTTCAGTCGTGTCCGACTCTGTGCGACCCCATAGACGGCAGCCCACCAGGCTCCCCCGTCCCTGGGATTCTCCAGGCAAGAACACTGGAGTGGGTTGCCATTTCCTTCTCCAATGCACGAAAGTGCAGTCGCTCAGTCGTATCCGACTCTTCGTGATCCTACGGACTGCAGCCTACCAGGCTCCTCCGTCCATGGGATTTTCCAGGCAAGAGTACTGGAGTGGGGTGCCATTGCCTTCTCCGTAGCCTTGACTAGATGGACCTTTGTTGGCAAAGTAATGTCTCTATTTTTGAATATGCTATCTAGTTGGTCATAACTTTCCTTCCAAGGAGTAAGCGACTTTTAATTTCATGGCTGCAGTCATCATCTGCAGTGATTTTGGAGCCCCCCCAAAATGAAGTCTGACACTGTTTCCACTGTTTCCCCATCTATTTCCCATGAAGTGATGAGACCAGATGTCATGATATTAGTTTTCTGAATGTTGAGCTTTAAGCCAACTTTTTCACAGGTATCCAATTTGGGATTACGGACCCGCGGATACCTCTTTTCTCTTGGAAACTACGGTTAAGAAGTGACTCTTGGAAGAAAAAAAATTTGCCAGACTTCAAGATGGTCGTCGTTCTCCCAGAGCTCTCTGGCACCTGCCGAGAGCAAGATGGCGCTTTCCCTTCTCGCCTTTCGGGGATGGAGATATCCTTAACGTGAATCACGCACTTGGAGGGCATCCTTGCCATTACCCAAAATGGTGATTCCCGCAACCTCACCGTTTCCAGGTTTCAACATGGCTTCCGCAACCAGCTCCAACGGAGGTTAATCTCAGGACGCCTGCCGAACTCTCGAGGAAGTGGCGTCAGCGGAAGTGCGTAAGCGGAAGTTGTTTTAGAAGTCCAGTCCCCGGCTCTACGTCCCGCCCCCGCGCTGCCGCCCCGCCCCCCGCGGCCCTGCGAGCAGAGCCAAGATGGCGTCCGAGTTGGAGTACGAGTCTGTACTGTGTGTGAAGCCTGACGTCAGCGTCTACCGGATTCCTCCTCGGGCCTCCAACCGCGGTTACAGGTACTAACTTCGAGTCACTGCGGCACGCGCTCACCCGGTCGGGCTTGACACTTTGTTTCCCAGGTAGCAGGCCGCCCGTCCCTGCCATTGCCGCCTCTGGATTGTTACTTTGCTAGCCTGGCCACCTGGGTTTTTGTCACCTTTCCCCCTGCTGTTTCCCCACTCTGGACTGCCGACATCCTTGTTTCCGGCTCTTGAAAAAAAATTACCATCCTGTACCCTCGCACCGCTCTCCCCCCGGACCCCTCTGGGTTACCCATCTGCTCCCCATTATTCTCCTCCTGTTGTGTCTGCGGTTTGGCCAGTCACCTTTCCTTCGCTTATGCCTGCGTCCTTCAAGTTGTCACTCTTATCGTCCCATCCCTACCTCCCACCCCCCGCACCCCCTATTTCCAGTACCTGGTGCGCATTTGTTGGTGATTATTGTGTCTTAGGCCCCTCTCTGGATGAGATAATTTATCTTTTGTGCCGTTCAGTCTTGCCACCAAATACCACCATCCACCATATACTATAGTATAGGTGATATTATAGTATTTTCAAGCCTTCCTTCCCTCTTAACTTCTCATATAGTTTTTACTTTCAGAGTTAACACAGCGTTTTATCTGGAGGGCTAACTAACCATTTTGTAACCCAATGACTATGAGGGCTTGAGAATGCTGTCTAAAGTTATGGACATGGAGTCCAAAGAATTAACTTGCAACTCACTGGGTTACCTGTTAAAAAATATGAGTGTGAGCCCTGGCAATTTAACAGCTATGTGATTTGATACAAATTTTTTAGCCTCTCCAAGCCTAAGTTTTCTCATCTGTAAAATAGAAAAAAAAAAAAAGAGGATGGGGGAGGGGGTGATAATAAAACCTACTCTAGCTATGTACCTTTAGAAGTTTTTGGAGAGTTAAATGAAATCATAATAAATGTAAAAATAATTAAAAATGAGTTTCCTAAAAAGAATTCAGTAAACAATATTTTGATTTCTCTCTCTGACTCACATCACCAGCATGATTTTCCTCTTGTCATTTGTTACCTCGGCTTAAAAATTACCCTCTCCCTGTGTCTTATGTTGTACTTCCTTATCAGAGGTTTGTTCATCCTGAATCAGTATCTCTGTGCTTGCTGACCTGTGTACTAGATCCTGTGATTACCTAAAAGGTAATCCTAATTTCAGGCTTTCAGTCAGACCCCAGCTGACCGTGAATAAGACTCTACATGCTTTTTGATGATAGTCACAGGGACTAATACCTGTGAGTCAGCTGAGACCTCTTTTCCTTTGGCCAGCCTTCCTTGACCTTTCTGTTCTGGATTAGGTGTGCTCTGCGTCCCTCCATAGTGCTTGTTCTTGACTCTATCACTTGCCTGCCTTATACGTTCTAATTGGTTGGTTGTTCTCCCAGTTCACCAGACTAGACCATGAACAACTTGAGGTCTTCTTAAACTTAGATCTTTTAAACATTTTCTAGGATCTAGCACAGTTTCCTGCACATAGTGGAGACTCTCTAAATGTTGACTGAAAAGAATTAATAGGTTACACTTAAATTAGCATTGATTAATCTGTTAAATAAGGTAAAATAGCTGATGACCTCTAACTTTAGGTATTAAGACTTCCTAAAAGATATGATACACATTGAAGTGGGTTTCAGTTCTTTTTCAGTCCGACTTTGCGACTCTGTGAACCTGCCAGGCCCATGGAATTCTCTAGGCAAGAATACTGGAGTGGGTTGCAATTCCCTTCTTCAGTGGATCTTCCCTACCCCTGGATTGAACTCGGGTCTCCTGCATTGCAGGCAGATTCTTTACTAACTGAGCCACCAGGGAAGCCTTTTTCTTTTGCTTCACGCTTGTAAAAACACCTTTTACCCATCTGCATTTTCTGTCTTCACTTTTACTTTATCCTTATGTCAGTTAACTGCACTGACCCATCAAAGCGATTTCTTAATTTTCCTCTTTTACCCTTTTCCTTGTCATTCTATGTTTCCCATGCTTATTACTGACATTTTTATCCTACAAGAGGCTTTTTATATCAACCACTGTTAGTGAAGAGAGCAGAATTGAATTTGAATCATGAGTCTCATTTATTTGCTGGGTTATCTCTGGCAAGTCACTTAAATCTTTGAACTTTAGTTTTCTCATCTATAAAGATGGGTGTAATATTATTTACTTTGTGAGATTCTGTCAGTTGTCACAAGAATGGGCATAATAACTCCTGGAACAGGTGCTTGATAAATAGTGCTTTTCTGTCTTTGTGTAATCTTTTTTGTTTGCCAGAACTCATTTTATATTATGAGCATGATTTATTCTCTAGGCTGCTGTTAAGGGAAAAACTGGACTTTATAGGAGTCATGAGAAATGCTTTCTTTGAGATGAGAGGGAATAATTGACTTTGATTCACCTTTATAAACTGTTGATTCACCTGTAAAGCTGTCACTTCTTGGACTTTCACTGACCAGACTTATAGAAGGAGAATTTGGGTTGATGGGAAACTTACAAATGATTAGAAAATGGTTCTTAACCTATAAAACCTTTTTTTATTTATCATTACCTTTTTCCTCAACTAAATCAGTACTAACCCTACACTGTGTTTTAATGTAATGAAAACAATACTGGACTTTAAAGTTAAGGATTGTTACTGTGCTATTGTCCTTTTCTTCTTTAGAGAGAGAGAGTAGTTGTTTCAACCTCCAGCCATCTCAGTGAGCTTCCCTGGTGTCTCAGTGGTAAAGAATCCCCCTGCCAGTACAGGAGATGCACGTTCGATCCCTGGGTTGGAAAGATCCCCTGGAGAAGGAAATGGCAACCCACTCCAGTATTCTTGCTTGGAAAGTCCAATGGACAGAGAAGCCTGTTGGGCTACAGGCTATGGGGTCCCAAAAGAGTCAGACACGACTGAGTGAATGAACAGCAACAACACAGTAGGCTTTCTTGCTTATTCCATATAGCTGCTGTAAGATTTATTGCCAAGGTAGATGAAAATATGTGAAGTCGGTTTCGAAGACCAGGAAAAACCAAGAGTACCCCTGGCTAAGTCTGGGGAGTTGGAGAGGAGTTAAGGCTCAGGGCTGAGGGAAGCTGCTGCATGAATATCCATTCACTTACTGAGAATTTGTTAAGTATTGGCCACCAGACATATAAATAAACCAAGGAACCTGTCCGAAGAAGTGCATCTGGTAAACTTGTTCCTAGTATTTTCAGTAGCCCATTCACACTATGTCTACCTCATGACAGAAGAGTGGAGTAAGTAACGACTTACTAAAAAATTTTAATAGACAAGGACTTCTAGAACATGCTCTGAACTGGATCAGATTCAGGTACTTGGGGGTCTTTGAGACAGGACATCAAGAGAGAAGGGCATGACAAAGATGTATGTTGTAAAATCCTGTTCAGAATTTGTCCTAATTTAAATTTTCATGTCTTCCTGTCTACCGTTTGCTTCAGTTCAGTTCAGTTGAGTTGCTCAGTTGTGTCTGACTCTTTGTGACCCCATGAATCGCAGCACGCCAGGCCTCCCTGTCCATCACCATCTCCTGGAGTTCACTCAAACTCACGTCCATCGAGTCAGTGATGCCATCCAGCCATCTCATCCTCTGTCATCCCCTCTTCCTCCTGCCCCCAGTCCTTCCCAGCATCAGAGTCTTTTTCCAGTGAGTCAACTCTTCAGCATCATTCCTTCCAAAGACCACCCAGGGCTGATTTCCTTTAGAATGGACTGGTTGGATTTCCTTGCAGTCCAAGGGACTCTAAAGAGTCTTCTCCAACACCACAGTTCAAAAGCATCAATTCTTTGGTGCTCAGCTTTCTTCACAGTCCAACTCTCACATCCATATAGGACTACTGGAAAAACCATAGCCTTGACTAGACGGACCTTTGTTGGCAAAGTAATGTCTCTGCTTTTCAATATGCTATCTAGGTTGCTTACTATCTTGTTTAACATATGTTTACCCAGGTATACTTTATTGTTACCTTCTTAACTGCAGGTGTTAGTCTCTAGGTTCCCAAGGGATGAGTTATTAACTTTTACCTTGCCCTCCCTTTTCCACACTGCTTGCAAAACAGAATCACAAATGCAGTGTTTTGTAAAATTGGTTCATGTTTAAATGTCTTAGATTTCATTCACATTCATCTAGAACACAGATTATAAGTATTCAGTGTTTTGTAATGTTCCCATTTGTATCTCTAATCTTCGTGTCTTCCTGAAGTCCAGCTTCATATAGTCATGTGTATACTGTGTATCTCCTCTTGAAAATCTGTTAGACATCTCCGACTTAACAGAGCCAATGTTGAACTACTAATCTTTCTTTTCAGAGATGTTCTACCTGTAGTCTTTCTCATCTCAATTATTGGCAACTCCTCTGTTTAGGCTAAAAACCTTGGCGTCATCCTTGACTTCGTCTTTGTTGTCTCTCTTTCTCTTCTACCTTGCATCCATTCATTAGAAAATCCTGCTGCCTTTGCTTTAAATATATCCATCGTCTAGTCACTTCTGCTCCTTTCTCTTCCTAGTCACCATGGTGACTCCCCCAGATTACTACAGTAGTCTCTTAGCTAATCCCCAGCTTTAGCGTTCCTATTGCTGCATCTCTGCTCTGTGCAGCAAAGTAATCCTTTTGAAATAAAAGGGAGATCATGTCAGATCTCTGCTTTAATGGCTTCTTCACTCAGACTAAAAGCTTGAGTTCTTACAGTGGCCTGCGAGACCCTCCGTGATCTGTCCCTCAGTTAGTTCTCTCACCTCATCTCTTTCTGTATTCTGATTACAGCGACTTCCTTCCTTGAGGGCAGTATAGCAGGCCTGCTCCCATCTTAGCATCTTTGCCCCAGTTGTTTCCTATACCTGGAATGCTTTTCCTCCAGATAAAATCTGCATGGGTAACTCACTTCCTTCACATTTTGCTCACATTTCACCTTGTTAGTCAAGCTTGCCCTGACCACCCTTTTGGAAGCTGCAACCTATTCATTCTCCCACTATCTTCCTGAGCTCCTTTTTCTGCCCTAGCATTTTCTTTTTACCTTAGCATTTAGCACCTTCTGAGCTATTAATGATTTTACATATTTATTGTTTCTTTTTTATTATCTATCTCCTGTTAGACTGTAAGCTTCCTGACAGCTTTAAACTTTGTTCCCTCTTGTATCCCAAATACTTAGAATAGTGCCTGTGACTTAATACACACTCTGTAAATATTGATTGAATTCAGTAAAATATAATACATTTAGGGATTTGGGAGGCTTCGGTTACCCAGTATATTTCATTTAGTAGGTTTGTTGTTCCCTGATCAGCAAAATACTATTATATAAAGTACTATCCTCAGTATGAAAATAGTGTCATTGTGATAAATTTTTAAATTGCTTTTTTTGGTAATTTTACATATTTTTATTGATACTTATTGGACTTCAGTAGTAACATTTCTTCTATTTGCTTTGGACTGTGTGTAACCTGAGGCATCTTTGTAGAGAGAATCATGAATTAGTCTTTTGACTATTTAATAGGCAGAAACAGTAAGTAATTCAGAACAGGGAAATAGAAATATGGCAAATGATTGTGTGTAGGTTTTTGGTAAATTAAAGACATAGACCCAAGGCCTGAGACTTTCCATTTTTCTATCCTAGGGCATCTGACTGGAAATTAGATCAACCCGATTGGACTGGTCGCCTCCGAATCACTTCCAAAGGGAAGGTTGCTTATATCAAACTTGAGGATAAAGTTTCAGGTGATCTACTGGTGACCCTCTACCATATTAAGGATATTGGTTTGGTGTTCTTTTATAAATATCTTCAGATTGGAGTGGAAATGCTTGCTAATTGAATTTTAGACTTTTTGCTTCCTTTGCTTAAAGAAGTCTTTTTCTTACGTGTCAGGGGAACTCTTTGCTCAGGCACCAGTAGAACAATATCCTGGTATTGCCGTGGAGACAGTGACCGATTCCAGCCGCTACTTTGTAATCCGGATCCAGGATGGAACTGGTAAGGGGTTGGGGATTTTGAATGAATCGAGATTCGGAAAATAGTTAATGCACATCAACGGAAGTCTGTCCCAGTGCATTTATCTTCAGTTTACTAAAATTTTTCTTCTCTTTGTCCAAAGTTTCCAGTTGCTAGAGGAAAAGGATTAACATGTTATTTGTAATAGTTATAAACACAGGTTCAAGAGGTGATTAAAAGTAAACGTAAATAAATCAGAATATATGTCTAATCAAAGAACTGGCAAATACTGCCTGTTCATTGTTGCAGGGTTTTTTGTGGGACTACTTTACATCATCTGTGTTTATGGCAGGCATCTTTTCTCCAGTCAGAGGCTGGCAGACTTTCTTTTAAAGACACAAGATAATAAACATCTCTGGGCCACATGGTCCCTTGTAGCTACTCAGTTCTATCACCATGGTGTGAAAGCTGCTGTGGATAATATGTAGACAAACTGGCATGGCTTTGTTCTAGTGAAATTTTATTTAAAAAAACAAGCTCTGGCAGTATTTGGCCCGTGGGCTGCATGCAGTTTGCCAATCCTGAGAGAATCTTTCACATTCACACAGGTTGTCTAGTTATGGTAACTGTTATATTTTCATTGGGTAGCATTTGCCCCAGGCATGCTTCCTGTTGGGAGGATTCTTATCCTTTTCACAGGGCGAAGCGCTTTCATTGGCATTGGCTTCTCAGATCGGGGTGATGCCTTTGACTTCAATGTCTCTCTGCAAGATCACTTCAAGTGAGTGAAGCGTGTCCTGAGTTACCAGGTTGAGTGTGTGGGGAATGCTGCCCCTCCATTGAGTGGGCACGGTCTCTTACCTCCTGCTTTCTTTACTTGGTTGACTAGGTCTTGTGACTATGATCGTCCCGTTTGCTGTTTTCTCCCATTATCTTTGTATCTGTTCTATCCTTAGAGCTGGAATATGTTTTTAATCCACTTTACACTGGTTTGGGAAGATGCTGCTGTTTATGCCTCTGGGGAAGTTGCCCGTAGCTCTTAGGGGGCCGAGGAGGGGCATAACAGAAACAGCAGGGCTTTCTGTGAGGGAGTGGGGAGTTACGTGCCAGATTTGTCATTTCATGTAACTGACAGGTTTTGTGCCTTTTGCCGTATTTCTTCAGCCCATTTGCTTTTGGCTTAGCTGTGGTGAATAGCACCATGTACACAGGTAGAAAAGGGCAGGTTTTTCTGCCTCAGAACTTTCTGAAGTTGTGGAAAGCCACCCAGTCAGTGAGGGGGGCAACCCAGCCTGCCCCGTCAGAGGTGGCCCTCAATCACGGGGATGGGAATCGGTGGCCAGGTGCCCCCTTGTGGAGGGACATGTTTAATCTGCCATTGTGTATAGTTCCCCGGTGGTACTGAACTCCAGTTGCCCTCTTCTTTGGCTTTTCTTCCTTTCCGTTCTACGTCTGATGTTCCCTTACTCTGCTTTCTGGAATCCTGTTTCACATAAGTTAGCCACAGATTGGTGTGTCAGACTCTGCTCTCAGGGAATCCCAGTTAAAATAATGTGCCCTTTTATTGAAGGTGGGTGAAACAGGAATCTGAGATTTCCAAAGAATCTCAGGAAATGGATAGTCGTCCCAAGTTGGATCTGGGCTTCAAGGAAGGGCAGACCATCAAGTTGAGTATTGGGGTGAGTATGGTTCCCCTCACCTCTCCTTGTATTTCCATAAGCCTATGACTTCTCTTTTTCTCACCCTCCTTTTTTTCTTTTGTAGAACATTACAACCAAGAAAGGAGGTGCTTCTAAGCCCAAGACTGCAGGGACTGGGGGCCTCAGCTTACTCCCACCCCCACCTGGAGGCAAAGTCACAATTCCCCCTCCATCCTCCTCAGTTGCCATCAGCAATCATGTCACTCCACCACCCATACCAAAATCCAGTCATGGAGGTAGTGATGCAGGTAAATCTCTCTAGTACTTTTAACTTGGAGAAATCATAGCTTGGAGTTTTATTGGTAATAACCTATTTGCCGAAGAGAGGGTCAGTGGTTTTGCTATTATAGGCACTTGGCACTGACAAGTTGACTCTGGCAGCCTCCAGCAAGGGATTAAAGCTTTTCCAGTGAGCTGAGAGTCATGGTATCTGGTTGATTTTTTGGCTAAAAATGGGTAGATATTAAAAAGACTGTTTCCTTCATTGGACCTTGGTGAAATGCTAGTAGGCCCAAGAGTCAGATGGACCAAGATTTTAGTCATAGCTGTGTTAGTTTTTATCTGGCTGTGTTTGGTAACATTTAGGTTCTGTGAGTCTCAGTATCTTTACCTGTAAGATGGCGATGTAGAACTTAGCCCAAGACTGAGAATAAAAGGATGTGATGGCACCTAGCTCAGTACTTGGCATGTAGTTATCATGTGAATGTTATTTCTCAGTCCTTTGCATTTCTTCACAGGACAGTTGAGAGGAAATTAGACAACATCTGGATTTATGAGTACATTTTTGTTCTTCCTTACTGTCTGGTGGGAAACAAAAAGAAATAAAGTCATTTCCGTTTAAAAGATGAGAAATTAGAATTTGAAAAGGAATTTTCCTGAGATTAGAGAACCTAGTGTTAGAATCTGAGAGTTATAACTTATATCATTAGTTATAGCTTAATATTATTTGTTTAAAATTATATCATTAATCAATTATAAGTGATTGCTTATAGGAACAGACTTTCTCTTTCTGAAATTTTTGAGGTAAAAGTGGTTCTAGGCTACTTCTTTTGCTAAGTGTTTTCAGAAGGCACTGAGGATAATATCTGAGATTTATTAATTTTTATTTTTTAAAACTAAACCTTTTGTTTTGAGATAATTCTAGTTTCACATGCAACTGTAAAAAACAAGAAATCCCATGTACTCTTTATCCAGTTAACCTCAGTGGTAACATTTTGCAGAATTGACAGTGAGACTGTCTACCGATCTTCGTTAGATTTCTTCTTGGTTAGGTATTCTCATTTGTGTGTGCAGTTGACCCTTGAACAATGCACAGCTTTTGTGCACTGACCTCTTGCCTATCCCTGTCCCGTGCAGTAGAAAATCTGTGTATAATTTCACAGTCAACTCTCCATATCTATGGTTCCACATCTGTAGATTAAATTAACTATGGATCATATAGTACTGTACTGAGTGTTTATTGAAAAAAGTCCATGCATAAGTGTACCCATGCGGTTCAAACCCACATTGTTCAAGGGTCAGCTCTAGTTCTGTGCCGTTTTATCAGCTGTAGGTTCCTGGATCCACCACCAGGCTCAGGACACCAAACAGTTCCACCAGGACAAGGATCCCTGTGTCCCTCATTTTTAAAACCACACCTTCCTCCCTCTTCACCCCCACCCCTGTTCCTAACGCTCGGCAATCAGTCACTAATCTGTTCTCCATCTCTTAATTTTGTCACTTCAGGAATGTTAATGGAATCATGCAGTATAGAACCTTTGGGATTGACTTTTGCCACTCAGCATGATTCCCTTGAGATTCATCAGATTGTTTTGATATATATCAATAGTCTGTTTATTGCTGAATAGTAGTCCATCATATGGATGTACCACAGTATGTTTCACCCACAGAAAAACATTTGGGTTGACTGCATTTTTGGCTATTACAGGTAAAGTTGCCATGAACTTTTGTGTAGGTTTTTGTGTGAATATAAGCTTATGTTTCGCTGTTTCTGTTTCTTCTCTTACTTGTACTCAGGTATCCTTCTAGATTTGGATTCTCCTGCTCCTATCACGACACCAGCACCAGCTCCAGTTTCTGCAAGCAATGACTTGTGGGGAGACTTTAGCACTGCATCCAGGTATTAGTGTAGGGAGACCACCATCCTCTCAACTGGGCCATCAGTGATGTGTGCCAGTCTAATGATACCTCTGATCTGGGAAAGCAGGGCATCTGTAGGTCATACCTGGTGTTTGGCAGGAATTCTAGGTAAGGAGTGCAGGAGTGCTGGGATGGTGGCATAAGATCACTATGGGATGGAGCTTGGGCTTCCCTGGTGGCTCAGTGGTAAAGAATTTGCTTGCAGTGCTGAAGACACAGAAGACGTGCGTTCGATCCCTGGGTTGGGAAGATCCTCTGGAGAAGGGAATGACAATCTACTCCAGTATTCTTGCCTGGCGAATCCCATGGACAGAGGAGCCTGGCGGGCTACAGTCCATGGGGTCACAAATGGTTGGAAACGACTGAAGCTACTTAGCATGCATGCACTCAGGCAGGATGGAGCTTGAGTAGCCTGGTGCAGGGCTTGGTGAGCAGAATTGCTCTGAAGTACAGTTTCAGGAATTCTGGGCAGAGATTTCTTGGAAACTGTTAAGAATGGAGTCCCTATACTAATATGCTTCTGGCTGTCTCTGTTCTCCTCTCTTGCAGCTCTGTTCCAAACCAGGCACCACAGCCATCCAATTGGGTCCAGTTCTGAAGAGCACTGGCAGGATGTTCAAGAGAGACGTGAAGAATAACAGTGACTTTGAGGGCACCAATCTGAGAGGGGGGTCTCGGAGCCGCTTCCCTCCCCAGAACCAAAATCCTGGACAGTCGTTCTCATAGCTTCTCCATTGCATTCAGGCTGGTGGTGTCACCCCCCGTGCTGTTCCTTGGAGTGCAGTCAAGAAAGTATTTCCCGGCTCCTGTTCCCTGTCAAGGCAGGGAAGTAGTGGGTCTTAGTGATGCTTGTGGCTGGCTCTACAGGGCTCAAAAGGCCAGGGTCTCAGATGGGGGAAATAGTCCCTACCATCTCTAAAATCTTTTCCCGTCTTTAAATTCGTATTTCAGAATCATCTCGACCCTGGCGTGCCTCTTTGTGAAGCCCTTTCTAGCAATTTCAGGGGAGACAAAAACCTTGGAACTTCTTTTCCATTATTCGAAGACTCTAAAATGGACAGACTGACCTCAGTGTTTACAGATTCAGAATTTTGATAGGGGGTAGGTGTGAAGAAAGACCTGCGTCCTGGGTCTCTGCTGTGTACCCTCCCCCAGGCTTGTCCTGTTGAGTGAACATCCAGTGTGGGTGCAGCCCCCTTACCCTCTAGAGCGTTTACACGTTCCTTCCTGTGATGAGAGGGTTGTGTTGGTGGCGCTTCCACTCTTGTGTCTCGAACAGTACAGCATCTTTGATCAGTGGTTGTCTTTTGGATGAAGGAGGCTCAAGGGGCTGTGTTTTCCTAGTTATATTCTAGAGAAGCAGTCACTTTCTTGCAGTTCCATGTTGCTGCTGCCTCTGAAGCCCGGCGTTACTTTGTAATGGCCCCATTATTTGACTGAAAGATTAAAGGGTTTGGGGTTTTTAGCCTCATTTGTAGAGTAGAGAGGTTGAATGCACTTAACAGTTGATCAGTACCCACATTGCCTTGCTGCCTGGGTATCTGGCCCCTTTTCATAAACACTTTACTTTGTGAATCCACCAGCTCTTCAGCAGAAAGCTGCTATATTACATGTATTGTCATTGATGAAGGAAGCTGGAGAGCCATGGCTTTAGCTGTGATAGATTTTGCCCAGATGAGGGCTGTGATTCTTGTCACCAGGGGTATGTCAGAAGCAAGTAGCTCCCCTGCCACTTTCCCTCTGTCCGCCCACCATTCCTTTTACAACGCTGTGAAGGGGTCCCGCTCTTCGGTGAACGGGCTCCAGCTATCTGATTTGTCAAGGGGCGATTTTGAGAGTGAATGTGAGGATCTCACCTCTTCCCTTAGTACCTGTTTGGATATTACTGGCTGAAGGGAGTCCTTACATTTAGTTTTTAAATAGATTCTCTCTCTCAGATTTCCTTCTTGACTCTTTTAACTTTGGGTCCATTTTGTTTTCATTGCTTCCCGTTCCAGGCAGCTCTCTTCTTACAGAGCCATGGCAGGACATTTAAAAATTCCAATAGAAAACACTAGAAGGAAAGTCTGTAGAATCACTAGTGACTAATAACTACTGGGAACCTATTTTCTCAATCTTCCTGTATGTTGTGTTCTTTGTATTCTCAAGATGATAATATATTATGTATTTGAATTGCTGAAAAATTGAAAATGATGTTTAAGATTTATGTATATAAAGCATATGTATGCTGTATTGGTGCAATAATGGTAATTAAAAGTATGGAAAAAGGTGGTGTCTCTTTTGTCTTTTCATCTGCTTGTTTTCTTTTTAATTTAATTGACCCAATATAGGTGGGCCAATAGGTAATAAAAGGATACTTTATTAACTTTTTCAAGAGATGGAGCCTTTAAGAGGTGAAGGCTCTGTCCTCATGGCTCTCAACCCACAGAGGCTCGTTGTAGAGACTGTTTTTATTATTTGCTGGTACAGTTAATTTCATTTGCTTCAAGTTATCTTCATGTTCTAGGCCACCTTTCATATTCCAGAACTATGATTGGCAAAAATAAAGGGAATCAATGCTTGAGATAGAACTAAAGTGAGAGTTACAGACTTTGGAAGCCAGGATTTTGGAGTTGTCATTTAGTGATTGTCACAGGAGATGAATCAGAATGATATCGGTGCTGCTTTTGTCTCTTTTTCAATTTAACTCATAATGGGACTTCCCTGGTGGTCCAGTGGTTTAAGATTCCATGATTTTAATGAAAGGAGTACAGGTTCTCCAGGGGATCTTCCCAACCCAGGGATGGAACCCAGGTCTCCCACGTTGCACGCCCATTCTTTATCAGCTGAGCCACAAGGGAAGCCCAAGAATACTGGAGTGGGTAGCGTATCCCTTCTCCAGTGGATCTTCCTGACCCAGAAATTGAACCGGGGTTCAGTTCTTTGCCTTCAATGCAGGAGACGTAGTTTCAATCCCTGGGTTGGGACGATCCTCTGGAGGAGGGCATGGCAACTGACTCCAGTATTCTTGCCTGGAGAATTCCTAAGGACAGAGGAGCCTGGTGGGCTATAGTCCATAAGGTCACAAAGAGTTGGACACGACTGAAGTGAGAGCAGGCACATCATGGATAGAAAAACATTTATCTTGAACTTCAAGGGGGTTATGGGGCAGAAAATGGACCATCCTTTTTCCAGCTCAACCCCCCTCAGACACACATCTGCCTTCAGGGCTGTCTGGTGACCTTTTCTTACCGCTCACTTCCTCCATTCTGATAACCTAGATTGTCTGCTTCTAGCTGCCTCAGCTCCGTTCAGCTTCCATGTTGCCACCAGAACACCAGGGCTGAAACCAAGCTCTGCTTGTGCCCCTTCCTTCCCTACTCATTGATTGCCTTTAACGATTTTCCTTCACTTCCAGATTAATGTCCAAAGTACCGCTTCATCCTCAGCTCTCAGGTTTCCCTTGCACTCAGTTGACTTCAGCACACTGATTCTTCATATGCTATCAGCACCATGGGCATTGCATGCTTACAGTTCCCTCTGCCCAGAATTACTTCCCATCTCCACCTGCTTGGTGAAACACCGTTCCTGTACTGGAAGGATGGCTCAAGTGCTGCTCATGGAATGTTACTTATCCTCTCAGTCAAAGATGATCTTCCTTATTTTGGGGAGTTGCTATTGAAATTCTCTAAACTAGTTTGTAAGCTCTTGGGTATAAGGATTATGTCTTCATTTTTATCTACTCAGTACTTTGCATATGCCTTTCAAGGTAGTAGATACTCATTAAATACTCAATGGTGATTTTAGAGAAGTGTGACTAGAAATCAGTAAGTTGGGCTTTTTTTATGATTCACTCTCACTTTGGCTGTTACTAGCTACATGCCCTTAAGTGTTCCTTGAATGCTTTGTCATAGTTGCAGAAAGTCTCATTTGTATGCTCCAGAGTCAATTAATGTTAGGGCCCAAGAAAGTAGTGTTGAAGATGAATTTTCCTTTAGTGCATAGACTCCATGGCCTGGGAAGAGGAAATCTGGATATCATGTAGCCCAGGGCTGTTGAATTTGGTGGCTTACTGTCTCAGTTATCACAGCTGGCTAAGATTACATTGCACTTCAGTTATGTTTGTATCAGTTATCACAACTGGCTAAGGTTACATTGTATTTCAGTTATGTTTAGCTTTTTCTCTAGCTTTTCAGAAAAATCATTTCTGTTACTGCTTTTTAACCATACATAAGGAAAATACATATGGCTTGTGACTAGAACTCATGAGCTCCCCATCAATTGCATATTCTCTTGAGAAAGAAAGGAAATAGAAAGGACTTCTCTGGTGATCCAGTGGTTAAGAGTCTGCCTGCCAATGCAGGGGACGTGGGTTAAATCCTTGGTCTGGGAAGACCTGCACATGTCACTGGGCCACTAAGTCCATGCACCACAGCTACTGAGCCCATGCTCTGCAACAAAGAAGCCACCACAATGAGAAGCCCGTTCACCCCAACTGGAGAGTATTCCCTACTCAGCTGCGACCAGAGAAAGCCTGTGTGCAGGAATGAAAACCCAGCATAGCCAAAAATAAGTAAATAACACACATATATAAAAGAAATAGGAAGAGAGTTACATTTACTTGCAAGTCCCTCAAGTCTGGTAGAGTTTTCATAGCAACCATGGTTGAAATCACATGGAGTGGCACTTATTCCAGAATGAGAATTGTTATTTTCAGTCCCTTTTTGAAAATTATCAAGATATGGGGGTGATACGTTCTTTTTTAAAAAGCCCTAGTATACTAAAGACTACATCTGAGTCAGGATTAGAATAATTGTCTCTTGAGACAATGGTCTTCCCTAGGATCAGTGTCACCCCCTCTGTTAAATACAATAGTGCATTAAGACCCATTGTGAATGCTTTTGTTTGCCCTTTACATTAAAATTTTAAAGTTTTTATTGAAATATAGTTGATTCACCATATTGTGTTAGTTTCAGGTGTACGACAAAGAGAATCAGTTATACATATTCATATATCTACTCTTTTAGATTCTTTCCCCATGTAGGTCATTACAGAGTATTGAGTCAAGTTCCTTGTGCTCTACGGTAGGTCCTTATTATCTATTTTATATTTAGTAGTGTGTATATGTTTATCCCTCCCTCCCTTCCCCCCCTTATCATAAGTTTTGTTTGCTTTTCAATTTTTTTTCTTACGTGTGTTCTTCCATGGCAACTCTTATGGGAAAAAAAGTCATTGAAGCGATTTCTGTAAATGCTTTATCTGGCTGCATAGCAGCATGGGACCACTAGAGGGCAGGGCTCTTCTAGGAACTGCTGCTCAGATTTCCCAGTAGCCAGCTGCTGCTACTGCTAAGTCGCTTCAGTCTTGTCCGACTCTGTGAGACCCCATGGACGGCAGCCCACCAGGCTCCCCCGTCCCTGGGATTCTCCAGGCAAGAATACTAGAGTGGGTTGCCATTGCCTTCTCCGCCTAGGAGCCAGAGAGGCACTTAAAAGACATAAATGAAGACAATCAAGGGACATTTTAGTTAAAGAGTCTAAACATATACCCAATACAAAGATTTTTGGGATTGTAGAAAAACAGCTGTTTGGGTAGGCAGAAAATGAAGAACAGAGTAATACTTTCTTCAAATTTTAATACTTAAATAAATCTTTTTTGTGTTTAGTTGCTCAGTTGTGTCCGACTCTTTGCGACCCCAGGAACTGTAGCCCACAAGGCTCCTCTGTCCGTGGGATTCTCCAGGCAAGAATGCTGGAATATTCCCAACCTAGGAATCAAACCCAGGTCTCCTGCATTGCAGATGGATTCTTTACCATTTGAGACACCAGGCAAGTCCAAATAAGTCTTTGACTGGGGGATATATGTATTACTTTGGATGACCCTGCCCCCACCTTCTGCAGATGGAGGAGCCTGGCGGGGGCTACAGTCCATGGGGTTGCCAAGAGTCAGACACGACTGAGCAGCTAACACGTTTCTTTTCCCCCTCCTCAATCCCACCAAAATAGGTGAATAATGGGTAGTAAACAGTACTGGTAACAAATATGAACTTGAGAGGAAACAGATTGCCTTGGCACAAAATTTTATCTGCCACTTACTGGCTTTTTGACCTTCGACAAGTTAACTCTTGTTTGCCGCAGTTTTCTCATATGCAAAATGAGGATAATAGTTCATACTTTATACAGTTGTCAGAATCTGTTCAGTTCAGTTCAGTTGCTCAGTTGTGTCCGACACTTTGTGACCCTATGGACTGCAGCACGCCAGGGTTCCCTGTCCATTACCAACTCACGGAGCTTGCTCAAACTCATGTCCATCAAGTCGGTGATGCCATCCAACCATCTCATCCTCTGTTGGCCCCTTCTTCTCCTGCCTTCGATCTTTCCCAGCATCGGCGTCTCTTCCAGTGAGTTGGCTCTTGGCATCAGGTGGCCAAAATATTGGAGAATCAGCTTCAGCATTAGTCCTTCCAATGTATATTCAGGACTGATTTCCTCTAGGACTGACTGGTTTGATCTCCTTGCAGACCAAGGGACTCTCAAGTGTCTTCTCCAACACCACAGTTCAAAAGAGTAAGTTAGAAACTTAAAGTACTTAGAACAAGGTCTGGTGTATGGTAAACTCTGTTACTGCTTCTGCTACTGCTACTTGGCTGGCTGCCGGGAGCCAGCACGGGAGATCCCACCCATGACAAGGTCATGCGGAGAGGCCTGATGAGCTAGGCGAGTTAGGCCTCAGGGGTTCCCCCTGAGTTTCCCTGAGCTTCTGCCCGCCCCCTCCCCCCCGCCCCCCCAGAAAAACACCAGAATCTGCCTGCCTTATTGTACTGTGCTTTTCCACTCTTCTGACACTCTCTGGAAAAAGTTAACACAGGGCTTCGGTCTTCTGCATTTGAAAAGAATGTTTCAGTTCAAACCCCCTCTGATAACTCTCTAACTTGCCTAACAGGTTCCTCTGGACTTTTACAGCTTCTGAATTGTTTACAGCCCCCCAACTGCGAGAGGCACAAAGCTTAAAACATCTTAAAGATACAGAGCCTTTTCTAAAGAGCTAAAAGTCATATTGGTGACGGATTTCACTGTTGACTCAGTGATTGCTGCCAGACCTCCATATTCGTTATCTTTTAGGCACCTGGGAGGATGTTAATCAATGTAATCGGGATATGGAAAAAGGTATATAGTAGTTTTTATGTTAGCAACACTAGACTTTTGAGTTAATTACTTTTCTTTTGTTATAAATCACTGTACTCCTTTTACTTGTTATAAATTGTTGTATCTTTGCTATGTAAGAATGTAACTTTATTTAGTGCTTTCTGAGAGTGGCACCAGAATTTGAGAAGAACAACACAAATAAGTCTTCTGGTTGACAAACCCTTATCAGAAAAGGGCCGTAAAATGTTAATTGGCCTTCTGGCCGGAAGAGGATGTAAATCACCTAAGACTTGTGTGTACAACTAGGTATGCAGAGAGAAAAGCCTGGTTTTGATAAGAGTCTGGGCTGCTAATGCTGCATAACTTTGTGTTACCCATTGATCTCCATGTACTATCAAAAGTATAAAAAGCCTTCTGAACAGTATAGGATGGACAAGTTTCTCGGACTAGTCTCTTAACCTAGTTTCTTGGAAATCTGGCTCCCCCCATGTCTCTTTCTCACTCTCCCTCCCT
This sequence comes from Capra hircus, assembly GCF_001704415.2. Lineage (NCBI taxonomy): Eukaryota > Metazoa > Chordata > Mammalia > Artiodactyla > Bovidae > Capra > Capra hircus. Next base: position 99,681,038 of record NC_030812.1, on the reverse strand, counting down.
CTCCTTTTCTGGCTGAATTCCCATCTGGAACGAGGAGGCTCGCCAAGTCTACTTGCTTGTCCCGGCTTTTAAGTTCTGTGAGAGAGAGTCCAAGCTGGGGCACTCTCCGATATTCAAATGGATGCCGGTGGCCCAATGTAGATGGTGCAAATCTCTTGTTCTGAGATTTTATTGGCTTTCCCCTTAAACCAAGTTATTCCACCTCTTTTCTCCACTAAATTTTCCTACTATACCATTTCTTCCTAATCTCTTTTTATATTTCTATATAAATAAGTTTTTCCTCGCCTATTTTCTATATAAATAAGTTTTCCTTCGAATCACCCTGGATCCACCAGGGCTGTGTCCTGGCAGCTGGTTCTTCTTTTAATTTATTTTTTATTGGAGTAGAGTGGCTTTATACTGTTGTGTCAGTTTCTGCTGCACAGCAAAGTGAATCAACCATGCTGCTGCTGCTGCTGCTAAGTCGCTTCACTCGTGTCCGACTCTGTGCGACCCCATAGACAGCAGCCCACCAGGCTCCCCCGTCCCTGGGGTTCTCCAGGCAAGAACACTGGAGTGGGTTGCCATTTCCTTCTCCAATGCATAAAAGTGAAAAGTGAAAGTGAAGTTGCTCAGTCGTGTCCGACTCCTATACATATACATATATTCCCTCTTTTCAGTTGGCTGGGTATTCTAATCCTGGCTATCAACATGTGCAATAAGATAGTAAGTATAAGGGCAAAATGATGAGAATTCCTTTCCTTTAAAAAAATTAATTAAAAATAGAACTGCCATACAACCTAGCAATCCCATTCCTGGGCATACACACCAAGGAAACCAGAATTGAAAGAGACACGTGTACCCCAGTGTTCATTGCAGCACTGTTTACAACAGCTAGGACATGGAAGCAACTTAGATGTCCATTGGCAGATGAATGGAAAAGAAAGTCATGGTACATATACACAATGGAATATTACTCAGCTATTAAAAAGAATGCATTTGAGTCAGTTCTAATGAGGTAGATGAAACTGGAGCCTATTATACAGGGTGAAATAAGCCAGAAAGAAAAACACCAATACAGTATATTAACATGTATATATGGAATTTAGAAAGATGGTAATGACAACCTTGTATGTGAGACAGCAAAAGAGACACAGATGTAAAGAACAGACTTTTGGACTCTGTGGGAGAAGGCAAGGGTGGGATGATTTGAAAGAATAGCAATGAAATATGTGTGTTACCATATGTGAAATAGATGACCAGTCCAAGTTCAATGCATGAATCAGGGCACTCAAAGCTGGTGCACTGGGACAAGCCAGAGGGATGGGATAGGGAGGGAGGTGGGAGGGGGGGGGGTTTGGGATAGGGGACACATGTACAACCATGCCTGAGTCATGTCAATGTATGGCAAAACCCACCACAATATTGTAAAATAATTAGCCACCAATTAAAATAAATAAATTAATAAAAATTAATTTTATTGGCATTTATTTGACAGTTAACTGTAAATGTTTAGATGTAAAAAATGTTGATTTGATACATTTTTTTACACTAGCTAGTGTTAGCTAATACTTCTATCATGTCATGTAGTTGTCATTTCTTTTTTTTTTTTTTTTTGTGGTGAGAACAATTAAGACCTAATCTGTTAGCAACTGTGAAGTTTATAATATTGTCTATACAGGCATACCTCCTTTTATCACACTTGGAGATACTTTGATTTTTATGAATTGAAGATTTATAGCATACATCTGGGAAGTCTATCAGTGCCATTTTTCAACAGCACTGTGATGATTTGCTCACTTGGTGTCTCTGTGTCATATTTTGGTAATATTCACAATATTTTAAACTTTTTTGTCATTGTTGTATTTGTTATAGCATCTGTGTGATATTACTGCTGTGACTCACTGTAGGCTCAGATGATAGTTAATATTTTTTTTAGCAATGAAGTATTCTAAAATTAAGGTGTGTATATTGTTTTTCAAGGTGTTTTTCACTAGAGTACAGTATAGTGTAGACATTGGGCTTCCCTGGTGGCTCAGTGGTAAAGAACCTTCCTACCAATGCAAGAAACATAAGAGACACAGTTTGATCCCTGGGTTGGGAAGATCCTTTGGAAGAGGGCATGGCAACCCACTCCAGTATTCTTGCCTGGAGAATCCCATGGATAGAGGAGCCTGGAGGGCTACAATCCATGGAGTTGCAAACCTCAGACATGACTGAAGTGACTTAGTACACATGTATAGTATACATATAACTTCTATATGTATTGGGAAACCAAAAATTCTTGTAACTTTGTTGCAATATTCATTTATTCTGGTTATCTGGAACTGAAACTGGTTTCTGAAACTGGAACTGATTTCTCCAAGATATGCCCTTAATGATTGTGCTGGACATTAGATTTCCAGAACTTAATTTATCTACTGATTGAAACTTTACACCTTTATTTATTTATTTTTTAATTTAATTTATTTTATTTTTTTGAATTTTAGTTTTACTTTATTTTAGTTTACAATACTGTATTGGTTTTGCCATACATTGACATGAATCCACCACGGGTGTACACGAGCTCCCAATCCTGAATTCCCCTCCCACCTCCCACCCCATATCATCTCTCTGGATCATCCCCATGCACCAGCCCCAAGCATCCTGTATCCTGTATCAAACATAGACTGGCACTTCATTTCTTACATGATAGCATACATGTTTCAATGCCATTCTCCCAAATCATCTCACCCTCTCCCTCTCCCTCAGAGTCCAAAAGTCCATTCTATACATTTGTGTCTCTTTTGCTGTCTCGCATACAGGGTCATCATTACCATCTTTCTAAATTCCGTATATATGTGTCAGTATACCGTATTGGTGTTTTTCTTTCTGGCTTACTTCACTCTGTATAATCGGCTCCAGTTTACACCTTTAAACTGCATCTCCCCAGTTCCTCCACCTGCTAGCTTCTGGGTAACCACCAGTCTATTCTCTGTTTCTACAAGTTTGGCTCTTTTAGATTACATGTATAAATGGTATCATGAAATACAGTATTACTCTTTCTCAAACTTTTCTCACCTAGCGTAACGATTTCAAGTTCTATCCATGTTGTTACAAATGGCAGAATTTCCTTCTTTCTCATGGCCAAATAATATTCTTCTGCATGTGTATACCACATCTTCTTTATCTGTTCACTGCAAATGGACTCTATGGTTGTTCCATATCTTGCTATTGTGAATAATGCTGCAATAAACAAGGGAGGGCAAATGTCTATTCAATATCCTGTTTTCATTTCCTTTGGGTATATACCCAGAAGTAGAATTCCTGACTCATATGGTAGTTCTATTCTTAATCTTTTAAGGAACTTCCATACTGTTTTCCATAGTGACTATACCAATTTGCATTTCCGCCAAGAGTGTGCAAGGAGTTCCCCTTAATCCACATCTCCCCAACATTTGTTATCTTTTATCTTTTGGATTTTGGCTATTCTAACAGATGTGCAGTGATATCTCCTTGTGGCTTTAATTTGCATTTCCCTGGTGATTAGTGATGTTGAACATCATTTCATGTATGTCTTAAGCATCACCCTTGCAGTCTGGGCCCCAACCCTAGGTATCAGAACAGCATGAAATGGAAGTGGTTTCTTTGTGGTCTTGAGTCATACTGAGTTAGTCAGTTGCTTGTGACTCTAAAAAAAAAAATCTGTTGGCCATCTGTATGTCTTTTTAGAAAACTGTCTATTTAGTGCTTCTATCCATTTTAACAAATCAAATTGTTTTTAGTGTTTTTGTGTGTTGTTTTTGCTATTGAGTTGTATGAATTCTTTAAATATTTTGGATATTAACTTCTTATCAGATATATGGTTTGCAAATATTTTCTCCTCATCTGTAGGTTGTCTTTTCTTTTGTAGATTGTGTCTTTTGCTGTGCAGAAGCTTTTTAATTTGATATAGTCCCAACTTATTGATCTTTACTTCTGTTTCTTGTGCTTTTGGTGTGATATCTGAAAAAGAGTGGTCAAAACCAATGTTCAGAAACTTCCTCCCTGTGGTTTCTTCAAGGAGTTCCGTGATATCACATCTTACGTTTAAGTCTTTAATCTATTTCAAGTTAATTTTAGGGAGTGGTGTCAGAGGTCCAGTTTCATTTTCTGCATGTGATTATCGGTTTTCCTACTAAAGAGTTTTGTTGAAAAGACTGTCCTTTCCCGTTTAGTGTTCTTGGCTCCCTTGTTAAATATAGGTTGACTGTAAATGCAGAAGTTTATTTCTGGAATCTCTACTTAGTTCCATTGTTCTATGTGTCTCTTTTTTTATGCCAGTACTATACTCTTTTAATTATGATAGCTTTGTAGTATAATTTGAAATTAGGAAATGTGATACCACTGGCTTTGTTTTTTTCCTCATGGTTGCTTTGGCTATTACTTTTTTGTGGTGTTTTGTGATTTTACACAAATCTTTAGTTCAGTTCAGTCGCTCAGTTGTGTCTGACTCTTTGCGACCCCATGAATTGCAGCACGCCAGGCCTCCCTGTCCATCACCAACTCCTGGAGTTCACTCAGACTCATGTCCATCGAGTCAGTGATGCCATCCAGCCATCTCATCCTCTGTTGTCCCCTTCTCCTCCTGCCCCCAATCCCTCCCAGCATCAGAGTCTTTTCCAATGAGTTAACTCTCTGCATGAGGTGGCCAAAGTACTGGAGTTTCAGCTTCAGCATCATTCCTTCCAAAGAAATCCCAGGGCTGATCTCCTTGAGAATGGACAGATTGGATCTCCTTGCAGTCCAAGGGACTCTCAAGAGTCTTCTCCAACACCACAGCTCAAAAGCATCAATTCTTTGGTGCTCAGCTTTCTTCATAGTCCAACTCTCACATCCATACATGACCACTGGAAAAACCATAGCCTTGACTAGACGGACCTTAGTTGGCAAAGTAATGTCTCTGCTTTTAAATATGCTATCTCGGTTGGTCATAACTTTCCTTCCAAGGGGTGAGCGTCTTTTAATTTCATGGCTGCAGTCACCATCTGCAGGGATTTTGGAGCCCCCAAAAATAAAGTCTGACACTGTTTCTACTGTTTCCCCATCTACTTCCCATGAAGTGATGGGACCAGATGCCATGATCTTCATTTTCTGAATGTTGAGCTTAAAGCCAACTTTTTCACTCTCCTCTTTCACTTTCATCAAGAGGCTTTTTAGTTCCTCTTCACTTTCTGCCATAAGGGTGGTGTCATCTGCATATCTGAGGTGATTGATATTTCTCCCGGCAATCTTGATTCCAGCTTGTACTTCTTCCAGCCTAGTGTTTCTCATGATGTACTCTGCATATAAGTTTTTCTATTTCTGTGAAGAATGCCATTGGGATTTTGACAGAGGTTGTGTTGAATCTATAATTGGCTTGGGTAGTATGGATGTCTTAACGATATTAATTCTTCCAATCCATGAACACAAGACAGCTTTCAATTTTTGTGTGTGTCTTCAGTTTCTTTAATCAAAGTTGTAGTTTTTGGTATGTAGAAATTTCACCCCCTTAGTTGAATTTATTCCTAAATATTTTATTGTTTTGGAGTTATTGTGAATGGGATTTTTAATTTCTTTTTTGGTTGTTTTTATTGTTGTATGGAAAGGAAACTGATTTTTATATGTTTATTTTATATCTTGCAACTTTATTGAAATAATTTATTAGTTCTAACAGTTTTTTGGGTGGAGTTCTTAGGATTTTCTATATATAAGATCATATCATCGGCAGAGAAAATTTTGCTTCTTCTTTTCTGATTTGAATGACTTTTCTTTTCTTTTCTTGCCCAATTGCTCTGTCTAGGACTTCTAGTACTCTGTTGAGTAGAAATGGTGAGAGTGGGCCCCCTTGTCTTGTTCCTGATCTTAGAGGAAAAGCTTTCAACCTTTAATCATTGAGTAAGATGTTAGCTGTGGTCCTGTCATACATGACCTTTATCATGTTTAGGTATGTTCCTTCATACCCAATTTGTTGAGAGTTTTTATCCTGAAAGGATGTTGTAATTAGTCAAATGCTTTTCCTGTATCCATTGAGATAATCCTGGATTTTCACCTTTTATTTGATTAATGCAGTTTGTCACAGATAATAATTTGTATATGTTGAAGCATCTTTTACCCTAGGGATGGATCACACTTGATCATGGTGTTCAGACCTTTGACTGTGTTATTGAATTTGGCTTGCTAGTATTTAGTTGAGAATTTTGTATCCACATATGTCAGTGACACTGGCATTTTCTTGTAGCATCCTCATCTTTGGTATCAAAGTAATGCTGGCCTTATAAAATGGGTTCTAGAGTGTTGCCTCCTCTTGAATTTTTGGGGAGAGTTTGAGAAGGATTGCTGCTAATTAAAAAAAAATGTTGGGTGGATATTTGGGAAACTATCTGGTTCGAGCCTTTTCTTTTTGGTAAGTTTATGATTACTGATTCAGTCTACTTATTTGTTATTGGTCTCTTCAGATTTTCTGTTACTTCCTGTTGCAGTCATGGTAGGCTACGTGTTTCTAGGAATTTTTCTATTTTTCCAGGTTATTCAGTTTGTTGGTGTGCAGTTGTTTATAGTAGTCTCTCATGGTCCTTTGCGTTTCTGTATGATCAGTTGTAATGTCCCAAATTTCATTACTGATTTTATTTATTTGAGTCTTCCCTCTTCTTTTCTTAGTCAATTTTGTTTATGTTTTTGAAATACCACCTCTTAGTTTTGTTGATCTTTCCTATGGTTTCTTTTTTTCACTCTGACTTTAGATATTTCATTCGTTCTACTAACTTTGGGCTTAATTTGTTTTTCTTTTTCCAGTTCCTTGAGGTATAAAGTGAGGTTGTTTATTTGAGATATTTCTTTTTACTTAATGTAGGCTTTTATCTATCACTATAAGCTTCCATTTTAGAACTGCTTTAGCAGCCTTGCATAGGTTTTGGTATGTTGTATTCCATTTTTTGTTTGTTTGTTTGTTTCAAGATATTTTAAAAATTTCCTCTTAATTTCCTTGAGCTATTGGCTGTTCAGGATTGTGTTGTTTAATTTCCATATATTTGTAAACTTTCTAGCTTTCCTTCTGGTCTTAATTTCTAGTTTCACTCTACTGTGGTTGGAGAAGATACTTGGCACAAGTTTAGTGTTCTTAAGTTTACTAAGATTGTGTTTTGATCTAACATTTGGCCTATTCTGAAGAATATTCTGTGCTTAAGAAGAACATGTATTCTGCTTTTTGGAAGACTGTTCTGTAGATGTCTGTTTTAGGTCCATTTGGTCTATAGTATGGTTGAAGTCCAACATATCCTTGTTGATTTTCATCTGGATAATCGATCCATTGTTGAAAATAAAGTATTGAAGTATCCTGCTGTTATTTATTGTCTATTTCTCCCTTCCGATCTGTCAGTATTTGCTTAATATATTTAGGTGCTTTGATGTTGAATTGCATATATATTTATGATTGTTATCTTTCTGATCATTATATAATGACCTTCTTTGCTTTTCGCTACCATATTTGTCTCAACATCTTATTTTGCTGACATATGTATAGTTATCCCTACTATCTTTTGGTTTCCACTTGTATGGAGTCTCTTTTTCTATCCCTTCACTTTTAACCTATGTGTGTTCTTGAAGCTGAGCTGAGTTTCTTGTAGAATATATATAGTTGAGTCTTGCTTTTTTCCAGCCACTCTGTCTTTTCACTGGATAATTCAATCCATTTACATTTAAGGTAATTATTGACAGATAAGGATTTACTGTGTCATCTTTCTAATTGTTTTTTGTGTTTTGTTGTTCCGTTGTTCCTTTCTTGCTGTCTTCCTTTGTGAATTGATGATTTTATGTAGTGGTATATTTTGATTCCCTTCTCTTAATCTTTTGCAATTCTACCATAGGTTTATGCTTCAGGATTTTTACCCTGAAGCTTCTATAAAACATCATATCTTTCTTTTTCCTTCCTTCCTTCCTTCCTTCTATCATGGTACTGTGGGCTGATAACAATTTAACTTTGATTGGAAGCAAAAATTTCACCCTTTTATTCCCCCTTGTGTGTTCTTTCATGTCACTATTTACCTCTTTTTTGTGTGTACTGAGCTGCAGGTACCTGTGAAGTGGCTGGGGTCAGTTGCAGACACACATGTAGTGATGAGGACAGTGAACCTTGTGGTCTGAGGCCACAAGGGCAGCTGGTGAACTGTGCCTGAATCCAGAAACCAGCTTAGATGGTTAAGGTCCAGAGTGCTTATTAGGTCTGGAAGTTATTTGCTGGAGAAATTTATGAAAATTAGCTCTTTTTCTTCCTTTACTGTCTTTTGTACCCCCTTTCCTGTCTTTACTAAATGATTCAGTCTTAAATGAAGCATTAGGTGGGTAGAGCAGGGAGGGTGTTTGTTGAATGGTGGGATGGGGGAGGAGCAAGTGGTCTGGTGCAGGCAGTCAGAGCTCACACAGGGTGAGCAGGGTGGCTGTGCAGGGGGCTGGCTTGGCAGTGGTGTTGGAGCCCAAGATGAGTGAAGAGACCATCTCTGTAGGGGTGGGGAAACCGTTCTGACATCATAGCCTGTGCAGGCTGAGGAGCATGTCCACACGTGTCTGTGGCCTGGTATGGGGTGTCATAAGCAGCCTGGTCTGGATACTAATGCCTGAGAGGTGAACAGGGCATCTGTGTGGCAGAGTGGGGGTTGGTGCAGGGGGCTCACGCAGTGACCAGGGCATCCTTGCGGGGAGGTGTCTGAGCCCAAGCAGAGGGAGGAAGGTGTCCATGCAGGTGTGAGTTTCAGAGGCTGTCCACATGATGGGAGCACAGCGTGGAGACTCAGAGCCCAGGCAGGGTGAGGAGAGCTTTCACACAGGAGGGTGACCCTGGACAGGGTGTCAGAGCCTGAGTGGGGTGAGAATGGATTCCACGTTAGGGTCAGGGCACTGGTTTCAGGAATCAGAGTCCAGGCAGAGTAAGGAGGGCTGTGCTGTGGAAGGCGGCAGACCTGGGCAGGGTGAGGAGAAACGGCTGTGGGGATTGGCTGCCTCAGTGCAGGACTCCCATGCAGAACGGAGGTGGTGTCAACAGCAATAGGGCCTGGATGGAGAAAGGAGCCCAGTGGAGGAGAGAAGGGCATCTTAGTTAAGGAAGGAGGGGCAGCCAAGGTAGAAAATGGGTTAAATCTAGGAAATTAATGCCTTTGAACTGTGGTGTTGGAGAAAACTCTTGAGACTCCCTTGGATGGCAAGGAGATCAAACCAGTCAATCGTAATAGAAATCAACCCTGAATATTCATTGGAAGGACTGATGCTGAAGCTGAAGCTCCAATACTTTGGCCACCTTATACATAGAGCCGACTCATTGGAGAAGACCCCGATGCTGGGAAAAGATTGAAGGCAGGAGGAGAAGGAGGTGACAGAAAATGAAATGGTTGGATGGCATCACTGAATTAATGGACATGAATTTGAGCACACTCCAGGTGATGGTGAAGGATGGGGAAGCCTGGCATGTTGCAGTCTATGGGGTCGCAAAGAGTTGGACAAGACTTAGTGACTGAACAACAACATTGATCAAATTAGTAAGTAAGGAGAATGGAAGCAGTTTTCTTACTGTCACAGACGGAGTTAGAGATGCAGAAAGAGGAAAAGATAGAATGAACTCTGTGTAAGATTGGGATTAGAGACGTTAGTGTGAACTCATGGTTTTGAATGTATTTAGACATAAAATAAATACAGAGGTAAATGCCTGTGGTGTGTGTGTGTAGGTGTGTGTGTATTATGCAGGGGAGAGAGGAATTAGGTGGGGAGACTAAAAGAAGGTGAATCAGTGGAATTCCCTGGCAGTCCAGTGGTTAAGAGTCTGTACTTCACTGCTGGGCCCTTGTGGGGGAACTAAAATCCTGTAAGCTGGGTGGGTCACCAAAAACTGGAAAAAGGAAAAAAAAAAAATGGAGACTCATTTAGGGAGAGCTGAATCTTGGGTGTGAGCTGGGAGCATGTCTGCAAAAAGATTCTGCATGAAGGATTTAATTTTTGGGGTGCTTTCCTCTTGGCTTATAGGTAGTGCTTAGTTCCTCCTCTAAACTGTGAATCCATTAAACTATCCTAATTTGTTAAAGGCTCGTGTATGCCCATAAGCCTTTTGTTGTGGTGTCCTGGGGATGAAAGAGAGAAGGACATCCTTCTCTAGCATCCAGTAGAGAGCTGCTCTCAGGAGCTGCTGGGGGCAGTTGAGCAGAATGCTTGCGGAGGCATGATGGACTTAATCGAGAACAGGACGAGCAGAGAACACAGGAGAGCAACTTCTGAAGGCACATAATCTACACTTTGACTTCCCACTGCATTAGAGGACTCTGACTTTTGGAAGTGGGCAGTCTGGCAAGAAAGTTGTTCTGTCAGTTGGAATGTAGTCCCCAGAGTTGCCTGATCAACCCCAGAAGATGAGGAGAATGCAAACATGAATGAGTATATACTCAGGTTGGTGGGTCTATAAATGATTTTGTTTGCAGGTAGATGCTCACAAATGCTTTAATTTCATCCTTTCTGGTAAGTTCACTGTTCTCAGGGAGAATGTCTCTGCTTTGTTCCCCTTTTCCTTTTCTTCCTGTTTCTCTCCCCTACCCTTTGACTTCCTACTTCTATCGCTATTTGCTGGCGTGATGTTTGAAGGTATGATTAACATTGCGCCTGTTTTGGGGTTTGGGCCCCTGAGGTTTTTAATTTTCATGAAATTCCTCTCAAGGTTTTTGTTTGTTTGTTTGTCTAGAGTCTCTGTTCTCAGCTAGTTGTGTGACAGGATGTATGAGAAATTACCACCGTGCTTGAGTTTCATTTTAAGTGGTTTTAAGGAAGAGACGGACAGGATTCTTTGACAAGAACGGAAGATCTCAGCATGACTTCAGAGGTCACTTATGCTGAAGTGAAGTTTAATAAACCCAAGTCCTCAGGCACCAAATCAGAGCCTCCTGCAGGTAAGACTCGCTTTCCAGTGGTCAGAGTGAATGATGGGATGAAGGGTGAAGAGAAAATACTATAAATAAAGCCTAGGGAATGTTGGTTGCTGGTACTCTGGCCATGGTTGGGAAACACAGGATTCTCAGATCAAGTTGCCTGAAAAGCATTAAGGGATGGTACAGGCATGCCATGATAAAACTGAGTTGTGAGAAATCCACTATGGACCTGAGTTAAGGAGAATGGTAATGAAGCTGAGAAGTTCTTGTGTGCTTTCTGAGGTGAACTAAGACTGCAGTGTAGACAGTGGGTTCAGGTCTTGAAGTCATCAGTCCAGATGCAGGGGCTAATGATGAATTGGTGGGTTTTGTTTCTCGATTAGTCACAGGAGAAGAGTTTGAGTGCAGAGTGTTGGAGTGTATTGATTTGTCCCAGACTAACATGGAACAAACCGTTGCAGACGAAAGCCTAGAAAATCTTATACAGAAAGTCTCATGTTTTGAGGGCGGTTGCTCTACGATCAGAAAATCCATTGCACACTGTATCTGAGATGGATTCAGTGAGGTTTGGAAGTAAATAAAAGGTAATTTCAGTAGCATGTATGATATCTCAGATACAGAAGAAAAGAGGAAAAAAACCGTGGAGACTATGAGAAGCTGTAAGAGGGAAGTTATGATTGCTTATGTTTTCCAAAATTCTGTGGAAACATGGAAATGCTCAGGAAACTGTTTTTCTCCCCTTAGAAAATTTATAGAGACTTCCCTGGTGGTCCAGGAGTTAAGTCTCTGTACTCCCAATGCACAAGTTCAATCCCTGGTCAGGGAACTAAGATTCCTCATGCTGCCAGGCACAGCCAAAATAAATAAATACTTGATAACCTTTAAAAAATAAATACAAATTAAAAAATTTATATAACTTTGTTATTATATGCTACAATGTTTATTATAGAAAAAATTAAAAACCAGAGATACACACAAATTTATTTATTTTTAAAATTTTTATTAGTTTAGTTGTTTTACAGTGTTCTGTTTCTGCTGTACAGCAAAGTGAATCAGTTACACATGTACATATATCCATTCTTTTAGATTCTTTTCCCATATAGATCATTACAGAGTACTGAGTAGAGTTCCCTGTGCTGCGCAATGTGTTCTCATTAGTTATCTATTTTATACCTAGTAGAGTGTATATGTCAATCCCAATCTCTGAATTCATTCCACCTCCCTTTTCCCCTGCCTTAGTGTCTGTACATTTGTTCTCTTCAGTGTCTCTATTTCTGCTTTGCAAATAGATTCATCTGTACCATTCTTCTAGATTTCACATATATGCATTAATATATGATACTCGTTTTTCTCTTTCTGACTTATTTCACTCTGTTTGACAGTCTCTAGGTCCACACACAAATTTAAATAGCTGTATTTATTCTTACTATCTAGAGATAACTATAATTTACATTTTGTGTACACCCTTCCAAATATAAATATGCATCTATGTGCATATGTGTTTTTCCAAAATCACTGCAGATGGTGACTGCAGCCATGAAATTAAAAGACGCTTACTCCTTGGAAGAAAAGTTATGATCAACCTAGATAGCATACTCAAAAGCAGAGATATTACTTAGCCGACTAAGGTCCGTCTAGTCAAGGCTATGGTTTTTCCAGTGGTCATGTATGGATGTGAGAGCTGGACTGTGAAGAAGGCTGAGTGCCAAAGAATTGATGCTTTTGAGCTGTGGTGTTGGAGAAGACTCTTGAGAGTTGCTTGGACTGCAAGGAGATCCAACCAGTCCATTCTGAAAGAGATCAGCCCTGCGTATTCTTTGGAAGGAATGATGCTAAAGCTGAAACTCCAGTACTTTGGCCACCTCATGCGAAGAGCTGACTCATTGGAAAAGACTCTGATGCTGGGAGGGATTGGAGGCGGGAGGAGAAGGGGACGACCGAGGATGAGATGGCTGGATGGCATCACTGACTCTATGGATGTGAATCTGAGTGAACTCTGGGAGTTGGTGATCGACAGGGAGGCCTGGCGTGCTGTGATTCATGGGGTTGCAAAGAGTCGGACATGACTGAGCAACTGAACTGAACTGAACTGCTACATTATTGCAGGTTTTACCCCCACTTAGCAATATATTATAACTTTGAGAAAATAATTCTTTTTTTCAATTGAGAGATGACTGACAAAATTATATTAGTTTCAGATGTATAAGCACAATGGTTTGATTTTTATGTATATTGCAAAATGATCACCACAATGTTTAATTAACATCTGTCACCATACATAGTTTCACAGTTTTTTTTGTGTGTGATGAAAGCTTTTTAAGATGTACTCTTCAGTTCAGTTCAGTTCAGTCGCTCAGTCGTGTCTGACTCTTTGTGACCCCATGAATCACAGAACACCAGGCCTCCCTGTCCATCACCAACTCCCAGAGTTCACTCAGACTCATGTCCATCGAGTTGGTGGTGCCATCCAGCCATCTCATCCTCTGTCGTCCCCTTCTCCTCCCGCCTCCAATCCCTCCCAGCACCACAGTCTTTTCCAATGAGTCAGCTCTTCGCATGAGGTGGCCAAAGTATTGGAGTTTCAGCTTTAGCATCAGTCCTTCCAATGAACACCCAGGACTGATCTCCTTTAGGATGGACTGGTTGGATCTCCTTGCAGTCCAAGGGACTCTGAAGAGCCTTCTCCAACACCACAGCTCAAAAGCATCAATTCTTCGCCACTCAGCTTTCTTCACAGTCCAACTTTCACATCCATACATGACCACTGGAAAAACCATAGCCTTGACTAGACAGACCTATGTTGGCAAAGTAATGTCTCTGCTTTTGCTTATGCTGTCTAGGTTGGTCATAACTTTCCTTCCAAGGAGTAAGCATCTTTTAATTTCACAGCTGCAATCACCATCTGCAGTGATTTTGGAGCCCCCCAAAATAAAGTCTGACACTGTTTCCACTGTTTCCCCATCTATTTGCCATGAAGTGATGGGACCAGATGCCATGATCTTCGTTTTCTGAATGTTGAGCTTTAAGCCAACTTTTTCACTTAGCAACCTTCAAATATGCAGTATTTTATATATGTGTATTATAACCTATAGTATTATTAAGTATAGTCATTATACTGTACTTATGACCCAGGACTTATTTATTTTGTAACTGAAAGTTTGTACCTCTTGACCCCCTTTACCCATTTTGCTGACCTCATCATCCCTCACCTCTGGCAACCACCATTCTGTTCTCTGTATCTATGAGTTATTATTATCTTTTAAAGATTATACACATAAGTGAGATCATATGGTATTTGTCTTTCTCTTTCTTACTTATTTCACTTAGCATAATGCCCTCAAGGTCCATCCTGAAGACAAGAGTTCCTGATTTTTTATAGGTGAATACCCATTCCATACAGTTGTCACATTTTCTTTATCCGTTCACCCATCAATGGACACTTGATAAAATAATTCTCAACTATGAAATGATGACTAAAAATGTCTCATTTTTTAACACAACATTGTAACTCAACTATACCTCCATAAAAAATAGAGTTAAAAAGCAGTCTGGCTGAGTAATATTCCACGTGTATATGTACCACAACTTCTTCATCCCTTCATGGACATCTGGATTGCTTCCATGTCCTAGCTATTGTAAATAGTGCCGTGATGAACAATGTGGTGTTTATATGGCAGAAGCCAACACAGTATTGTAAAGCAATCATTCTACAATTAAAAATAAATTAATAAATTTAATAAAACAGTGTGATTTTATTTTAAGGATGTGACGAGGGACAGTGATAAAGAGTTATCTGCTATGGCATTATGTAAAGTAGTTAAAGTTAGAAATAATCTGGAAGATTATTTAAATATATAATGAAATACTATGCAACCACAATACGGTGGGTAAAAGAAGAAAATATGGTGATATAGTGTACAAGAACATAGTAGGTCAGAACCCAATATATATGGTATGTCAGTCATGTGGCGAAATGTGCATGCATGTATATACACTTAAAAAATTGCCGGAAGAATGTATACCAAAACATTAACAGTTATCCCCAATGGGTTTCCCTGGTGGCTCAGACAGTAAAGAATCTGCCTTCAGTGCAGGAGACCCAGGTTTTATCCTGGGTCAGGAAGATCTCTTGGAGAAGGGAATGGCTACCCACTCCAGTATTTTCGCCTGGAGAATTCTATGGACAGAGAAGCCTGGCAGGATACAGCCCGTGGGGTTGCAAAGAGTTGGATACGATTGAGCAACTAACACTTTTACTCTCATACTCAATGGTAGGAATTCGTGCTTTTATGTATTTTCTAGCGTTTCTACAATTAACATTACTATTTCCTTTGTAGCTTCATATTTGAAATAATGTCATGTAATAGTAATAGTGTATTATACAAGAAAAGGGAGAGGAGGAAGAGAAGGGGCAAGAGGAAGTCAAGGTCAGAATTTATTATTCATGATAATAATAATTTGATTAATTTGATTCCTTCTTCAGCTCCCAAAGAGACCAACCTTCACCAAAGTGGCCATAGTTTTTCCAAGCTACTTCTTACATCATTGCTGATACTTCTGCTACTTTTGGCAATCTCATTTTTGATCGCTTTTCTCTGTAAGTATCCAGATGGATCTATAAGAAATGTCTGCCTGACATGAAGAGATGGCATCAAATAAACAGATAAACTATGAGTTTATTCAGAAATCTGGGAAAGAAGTCTTCTCTGGGGGAAGACATATATAGTGGGAATTCATTGCGAGCTTGGTTCTTTATTTGCATTTAGTCACTCTTTTATAGAAATAATGGCATTCCCTCTCTTTAGAGAAATTTAAAGAAGAGTATATGTGTGTACACATTTCTGTTTTGCAGAATGAAATCTATAGGGCACCATTTCTACACTAGACAGTTGTTTACACGAGACCAAATCTATATTTTCTTAATAGTGTTTATAAGGCTATGCCTGTTGAGGATATAGACACATATTTTGGGATGAGCAGATGGACAAGAAGGAAATGGGAAGAAATCTCCCAGGAAAATATTCTACTGAATTTTCATCTTAATTATTTTTGTCTTTCTCAAGACTGTATGAGCTCTTAAAATCCAGTTGACAAATAGGTAGATATCTGCCTATCAAGAATTCATCAAGTTTTTTAAAATCATAAAACTAGTATAAGCTTGGGTAGATACTTTGTTCATTCATTTGGTCATTCAGTAAGCCACAGTGGCCATCTAGTCTATGTCAGGCACTGTGTCAGATAGAGACAGCAGAGTTGTAGCCCTTGGTTTTGAGAAGTTCGGAGGATGATGACAACTGGTTGAATGAACCAGTGTTTGTAACAACATCTGGTAAATGTTCTGTGAGTAAGAAGCACAGGAAGCTGAGATAGGCTTCCTGGAGAAGATGACATCTATACCTGTGTGGACCAAGCATGACAGATGTGGGAGAGCTTGAAAAAATTTGGAAAAATGTGTTAAATGACTGTGACATATGGTGCTAAGTGAACTGTGAGGTTGCAGATGGGAGAAACAAGCAGGGTTCAGATCATGAAAAGTGTCCTGTATAATTCTAAACAGCGGATTTCCTCCTGCCCCCCTGCAGATTATTTTATCAATTATCTTCTGTTATTTAATAAACCAGTCTAAAACTTGGTGGATTAAAACAGTTTTTAGCTCATGATTCTGTGGTTTGTCAATTTGAACTGGGCTCAGCTAAGCCGTTTCATTGGTCCTGGCTAAAGTCATTCATGCATACATAGTCAAGTACGAGCTGCAGGCAACTCAGTTTCTGAGGAAGAGGATGTAAACTGGAATGATGTGGACAAATTGGTTCCACTTCTTTATAATTCATCAGGCGAGCTTGAGCTTGTTGATATGGCAACATGTAGGCTGGCAGAGTGAGAGCAGCTGTGACCAAAGCCTCTTGAAGCCTTAGCTTGAAACAATCCTAAAGGAAATCAACCCTGAATATTCACTGGAAGGACTCATGCTGAAGCTGAAGCTCCAATACTTTGGCCATGATGCTAAGAACCGACTCATTGGAAAAGGCTCTGATGCTGGGAAAGACTGAAGGCAAAAGGAGAAGATGGCAGAGGATGATATGGTTAGATAGCATCACTGACTCAATGGACATAAATTTGAGCAAACTCCAGGAGATAGTGAAGGACAGGGGAGCCTGGTGTGCTGCAGTCCATGGGGTCATAAAGGGTCAGACATGACTTAGCAACTAAACAACAACGACAGACAGCGTTGCTTTTGTACATTTTGTTGGCTGAAGGAAGTCTTAGAGTCAGTCCAGTTTCAAGTGGTGGATAGACTCCACTTGTTATCTGGAAAAACTAAGAAGTTATATTGCAAAGGGTTGTGGGTACAGGGAGAGTTGAAAACTGTGGGCCATTTTTGCAATGTGTCACAGTCATGGAGAACCATTACGGAATTTTAAGCAAGGAAGTGATATAACTAAATTTGATTTATAGGAATACGCTTTTGGTGGAGATGTGTAAAATGGATATATGAGGAGAGAATAGAAAGCAAAGAGAATAATCAGAAAGACAGGTCATTGTCCAATTGAGAAATAGTGAGAATCTGATTCAAGGTAGTGAAGAAGGAGAAGGGGAATACCTTTGAATGATAATGAAGAGATAGAGTCAAGGAGGTGGGGGCTTGATGAATATTTAGATCTGTGTGTTGGCCTGCTGAGGAATAAGGACCAATTGGGAAGTTACTCTACTTAACATGGATAACCAACAGGGACAGTACTGTAGAGGACAGGGAACTCTGCTTAATATTCTGTAATAAACTAAATGAGAAAAGAATTCGAAAAAGAATAGATACGTGTCTGTATAACTGAGTCACTGTATCTCTGAAAGTAGCATAACATTGTTAATCAACTCTACACCAATATAAAATAAAAATCTTAAAAAAATTGCATTTTATCTAGACATCTGTTTTATCTGACAGTATAGCCACTCTAGCCTCCTTTACTTTCATTTGGTGTTTAAGTTTGAAGTTAATTTCTTATAAACATAGAATTGAGCACATATTTGAGTCTTGTTTCTCTATTTAGACAACTTCTTTCCTTTAATTAAAATGTTTATACTATTAGAAAAAAGAATGAAGCTATAATGCTACCAGGAAAACAAATGATTTTATTCTCTTTTTCAGTTTATTTTCAAAAATGTTCTTATGTTCATAAAGAAGAAAAGGCTACACGAGAACTCACTCACACAGAATTGGAATGTGTGAAAGAAAATTCGACCCCAGAAGGTAAAAATTAATGTGCCTATGATTCAGTTATTGACAGTATTGTGTTCTAGGTCAATATTTCCAATAAGTGAATTATACTGAGAAGTTGAGTCTTATGAACATTGTAAGTTTTGAGTATACAAATATTTAGGGCCTAAAATTTTTATAATATGCACATCTTTAATTCATTTGTGCAAGGAAATAGTTTTAATTATGAAAAAGATTACATTGCTTTTCGGTTTCTTGTCTTTGCTTCTTTCTGAACTTTCTGTGCATACTTGTTCTTTTACTCACATACCAGTTAAAAACTTATTTGGTCAAGAGAGATTTGATTCATATATGCTTTAAGAAATCATATTGTATGTACATAAAACATTTTTGGGAGAATACATAAAATATTCTGCTTAAAAAATTTCCTTTTTTTAAAATCCCAAATCTAAACTCTGTTAGCAGTTCTATGGTTTTGCTTCACTTTTTAATGGCCTGTTGTTAGATACATACAGTTTAAGGATTGTTATGGTTTCTTGGGGGGTTTCCCTGCTAGTTCAGGGGTACAGAGTATGCCTGCCAATACAAGAGATTTGGGCTTGATCCCTGGTTCAGGAAGATCCCCTGAAGAGGGAAATGGCAAACCCATGCCAGTATTCTTGCCTGGAGAACCCCATGGATGGAGGAGCCTGGTGTGCTACAGTCCACGCTGCTGCAAAGAGCCACGACTTCGTGACTGAACAACAACAACAGCAATAACATGGCTTCTTGGAGAACTGAACAAGAAAAAATTCCCTTTCTCCTAATTCTATTTCCATCTTAACTATGAAATCTTTCCTTGCTCTGAAGTATATATACTGATACATACTATATTTATCTGCTGATATATATATATAGCTACTTCCTGCTTTGTGTGGTCTAGTGTTAGTATGGTACACTTTTATCCATTTTTTTAAAGATGAAATATTAGTATGTTTCATGGTCTTTTTTTTTTTCATTTGAGATATCTTTCCACTTATCAAATTATTTCTAATTGAAAAACTGATTCTGCCTGGTAATGGGGAGGGGATGGATCTGGCTGCTCTCCTGATACAATCCGAGATACAGCCCATCTCAAGTTTGTGTTCATAACAAGCTCCTGGTAGATGGCACTGCTCTCTGGAAATTATGAATGGAAGCAACAAATCATGATAGCATGTGTTTCACCAACAGAAATCACAGTCATTTACAGATTACATTGCAGTTGCAGGCATCTTGTAATTTTTTTGTTTGTTTGTTTTAAAACTAATTTTTATTGCATTATAGTTGCTTTAAAATGTTAGTTAGCTTCTACTGCTTAGCAAAATGAATCAGCCGTACATACATAAATACTCCACCTTCTTGGGTTTCTCTCTCATTTATAACACCAGAGTACATTAAGTAGAGCTTTCTGTGCTGTGCAGTAGGTTCTTATTAGGTATCTATTTTATACATAGTGTCAATAGTGTCGGGGCTTCCCTGGTGGCTCAGTGGTAAAGCGTCCGCCTGCCACTGCAGGAGCCTGTAGAACAGCAGTTCAATCAATGACAACAACAACCTTGTGGAACTCCAGGATGTGAAACTCAAGGAAGTGCTGGCGCCTCTGCATTGCCTGGGTTACCCTGGACTTTTGATCTCTTAGAGTTGTCCATACTGTGCCTCCAGCAATTGCACAATTACAGTTCTGGTTTCTCTACCCCGGGATTGGCTCCCAAAGAGGTTTCTGCTCCAATATGCTGCGATTTTACATATTGCCTTTGTGTCTCTCCAGATCTGGGAGTGATGGTTTGCTCTGTGTATGAAAAGTTGCTGGTTTCCAGTTTGTTCAGTTTTTCACTTGTTAGAATAACTTGCTCAGTTGAGTAATTCCCATTATTCTATCTTTTAATTCATTGATTTCTCTGTCTTCTTTATTCTGCTGTTGAGCCCATCTACTGTGCTTTTAATTTGATTATTATGCTTTCCAACTGTTGCGCTTGATTCTCTTTTATATCTTTAATTTGTTTGCTGAATTATCTATTTCTTTGCTGAGGCCTCCTATTTTTTCGTATGGTTCAAACATTTGTACTTACTTGTTGAAGCATCTTTCCATGGCTTTTAAAAAATCTTTGCTGGATAACTTCAGTATTTCTTTTATCTTGGTATTGGCATATATATATATATATATATATATATATATGTATTTTTAAAGCTAATTTTTGAGAACTTTGTGGTTCTTGGTATGATAAGTAATTTTCCATTGAAACCTGGGTATTTCTGTGTTATGTTCTGAGGATCTTCTTTAAACTTCTGTTTTAGCTGATTTTTCCGGATACCACGCAGGCAAAAGAAAGGGGGTCCTACCTTTTTACTGTCTGATGTAGGTAGACTTGATCTCCTTGACACTTGACAAGAGTCCTGTTTTCCATGTAGTCTCCTCTGGTCCTTAATTTTTTATAATTTATACACTTTAAAAATTACTTTTATTATATTGCACTAATATAGCCTTCTTCTCAATACAGGGAAAGACTGGAGCTGCTGCCCAAAGAGTTGGGGGCCATTTAGTTCTAACTGCTATTTTATTTCTAATGGAGCTAATTTTTGGAATGATAGTGAGAAGGAATGCTTAAGAATGAACGCTCACCTGCTGGTGATCAACACCAAAGCTGAGCAGGTATTACTAGTTTCTAATTGATAATAGAGTCAAGAGTGTTGCCTGGTTTTTTAACATCTCTCTTAGTTCAGAAGGAGATTTTTATTGTCTTAGAATATTGATGCTGTGTCTAAAGGCTTAAGAAAATAAATAGAAAAGGCTAAGATTTTACATTCCATGCCTTTTTCCTTCTTCTATAAAACTAACCTCTGCCCCAAATAAATTGTGGCATTGAAAATATACTACATAAGGGTTAAGTGGAAGGCTGAAAATATTTTAGCTTGAAATATGATTTCTTTTATTTCAAATAATAAATATTATTACTTATCATTGTTGAAATATAAAACACATAAATGTTTTATAAATTATTAACTATATAACAGGGAAGGGGAATTAAGTCCAACTGGGAAATGAAGTTCAATCATGAAGATTCACAATCAATGATCAGAAATGACTGCTAACCATCTGACGTTGTTAAAAGGAAAATTGTTTAATTTGCAAAATTTTTCTCAGTACAACTTTGAAGAATACCCTCTCTTAGAGAAGAAATGAAGGGAAGTGAGTCTGAGATGAGAATTCATTATGATTCTGAATAGAAATTGCCTCCATATGTATCAAACATGGCTATGTTCTGAATGTTTGTGTCCTGTTGCCCCAATCCGTATATTGAAATTCTAACCTCCAGAGATGATCGTATTAGGAAGTATGGATTTGGGGAGCTGCATAGGTCATGAGAGTGAAGCCTCTGTGGATGGGATTAATGTTTTTAAAAAAGAGATCCTACAGAGCAACTTCTCCTACATGCGTGAATGCACACAGTGAGAAAACAGGAATCATTATCTTACCATGTGGTACGCTGACCTGGGATTTCTAGCCTTCAGAACTGTGAGAAACAAATTTCTGTCACTTATAAGCAATTCAGCCTGAACAGACTAAGACCAGCCTCAGGCTTACAAGTGATATCTTTGATTCTATTCTGCTCTGCCAGAAAAAACCCAAGGCTCCTCTGCAGGGTCCCCATGTGCTTCATTATGAATTTACTTTTTCTTTTCTCTGTAAAGCCTATGGAACTCAATTCAATCTGACTGTTCTAAAAGCTATAACTCCTTTCTTTTATTCCTTTAGGATTTCATCACCCAGAAACTGGAAACTCGCTATGCTTATTATATGGGCCTGTCAGACAAGACATTGCCAATGGGAGAAAGACACTGGCAATGGGTTGATCAGACACCATACAACGAAAGTGCCACGTGAGTACAGAATTCAATAAAGAAACCCAGGTTCTCCATTCTACAGGAATTTTAGGGTGTTCCATTGATCAGCTATTAAAATATAAAATAGGTCATGCTATAAACTTGAAACTTACACAACATTGTAAATCAACTATACTTTGAAAAAAGAAAATACTCACATTCTTTTAATTCTTAGGCACTAGGTTAAATAATGTTCCTTATTACCTCACTCATCAAATAATGCTATGAGGTACACATTATTATTATTCTCACTATAGAGATGAAGAAACTGAGTTTAAAGAGATTAGATAACTCAGTGGTTATCTAGCAGTGGTTACAATGGTCCTCAAGCCCAGGTCTGTTTGACATCAAAACTTGTGCTTTCAACCGCTACTATTTTTACCTCTAAATATAACAGAAATGTATGTCAATTAAGATCGTGACCAATTATCAAGAATTTAATCTCTCATACAGAAAATAAGTTAAATTCTGATAGTCTTATATCTATGCAGTTCTTTTGAAACTCTTAAGTATTTTAGTACATTTTAGTACCTTACCACTTTTGATCCTCATATCACTGTGTGAAACAAACAGAGATACTAATCTAGTCCCTATGAATCTGAAATTAAATTCCTTGTCCAAGGTAACAGGGATAGTAGCAGATTCAGAGATTTTAGCTAGCTCATCAGACTCCAAAAGCAGTGCATAAAAAAGTGAAGCATACTACATTGACACCTGAGACCAGTATGAAGTCTTTTGCATCTTTTAAGACAGTCTGTGGATTAACAATTTCCTGGTAACAGGACATAAGATAGACAAACAGAAGATAGCCTCTGGAATGTCTGCTGGGAGGGTGCTTAATGCAATAAGATGACACAGTGCTGGGTGATGTAAGAACAATTTTCAAGGGAAATATCAGAGATACAGAGGAAGAAAAACTCCATGAGAAGTGGGAAAGAATGATTTGGGCATATTTGACTTTGATTTTCATGCCTAGCCATCTCCCTTACTGTCTCTTTTCAAAGCACTGCTTAAAGAAACGTTCTCATCCTTTTTCCCCCCCTTTCTGGTGCTCAGATTCTGGCATGGAGGTGAACCCAACAATCCTAATGAGCATTGTGTTATGCTAAATGCTGTTTCAAAAAAATGGGGCTGGAATGATAGTCCTTGTAATGAGCGTCACAAGTTTATTTGCAAGATGATGAAGATCTACTTGTAAAATGGAACACTCTCCATGACCATGGGGTTGAATCGGTATCCTATATCATAGAGATAGCTAATATATTCTTGTTATTCATATGTCTTGTTTAAGGATCTTAATAGAATTTTCCAGAAGGTTGTGCACACATTCATTCATTTATTCATTCATGAAATTTAAAGGGAGCAAAATTTGCCACTCCCAAATGTCTTTTTGGCATGTGTATTATTTCGAGCTGAAAATATTAGTCAGTGCTAGAACTTTACTTTCCATCTTTTTATAAATGTCATTCATAGCCTATTTTCTTTCATCTTTCCTTTGAGTACCAGCAATTATTTGTGTATTATGATTTTATGTAAGATTTGTATCTAAAGAGTGAGATTAAAATGAAGAAGTATCCAGGTGTGTACCAATTAACAGAATTGTGAAAATAATAAACAGCTGTTTTAAACCACTAAGTTTTGGGGTGGCTTATTCTTCAGCAATATGCAACTTAAACACTTTCAAAACAGTTTTGAGCTAAGATTTGCAAAATAATGTAACATATCATAGCACACTGTTTTCTCTAAAAATAATAGTAGTAATTGAAAAGTGAGAGTAAATTAATTTTACTATTAGTGAATAAAATGCAAAATTAAAATGTTTATTTTTTATATCATTTTAAACCCTTATTCTTATATAGTAGGCATATTGTATGATATCATAGGTATGTAATTCTTATATAAATAAATGTTCAATATGAAGTGTTTATATACTAAATTTTGTGAAGAATGTGTAATAAAAATTGCTCTGAGATCACTATTCTAGAAAATCAATCTAAAAATTCTTTTTTAAAAAAGTTATTTATGTATCTTTGGCTGCACCGAGTCTTTGTTGCAGTGCGTGGGCATTCTCTCGCTGAGACCAGCAGAGGCTACTCTGTGTTGTTGCGCACAGGCTTCTCATTGTGGTGCTTTCTCTTGTTGCAAAGCCTGAGTTCTAGGGTGCTCGGGCTTCAGTAGTTGCAGCATGTGGGCTCAGAAGTTGTGGTGCATGGGATTATTTTCCCTGTGGCATGTGGGATCTTCCCAGACCAGGGATCAAACCCGTGTTCCCTGCATTGGCAGAAGGATTCTTATCCACTGCACCACCAGGGAAGTCCTTAAAATTCTTGATTGAAATTTAGGTAAATATTTTCTGAGGTTAAAAAAAGATAGGTTACAAATGAACTTGTTTATGAAAGAAATACAGTCACAGATGTAGAAAACAAAAGTATAGACATTTAGAGGGAAAATGAGGGTGGGATGAATTGGGAGATTGGGATTGACATATGCATACTACTAAATATAAAATAGATAATAAGGACCTAGCATATAATACAAGGAACTCTACTCAATACCCTGTAATGATCTATATGGGAAAATAATCCAAAAAAGAGTGGATATGTGTATATATATAACTGATTCACTTTGCTGTGTACCAGAAATTAACACAATGTTCTAAATCAGCTACTCCAATAAACACTAATTTAAAAAAGAGATAGACTACATCCAGAACTATTTGAACACTGTGTTTATGTGTTGGTTTATCTGGTAGATATATTTAAGTCTGTAAGTGAAATATGTCTTAGAATTTTAGCCTCTATATTCATCTTTCTAGTTGCTTTAAAAACAACATATAAACAAAAAAAAGTCTAGTAACACTTTAAGCTTTTTTGTCACTTATAAATGGAAGAGGATGCAGAAACTTTGAAATGTCCAGTACTGGGAAAAATACTTTTGTCCTTTGGAATTAAAATTATCAACCTGGATATCTTCTCTGAAGGTGGAAATCTGCTGATACTTGATGACCCTTTATGGTCTGTTAAGTGTTAATTTTGCTTAGGTAATCTTAAGACTGCAACATCAATTAATCAATCTGTCTTTACCAATATAGAAATCATCAATGTTTAATTTATATATAGTAAAAAGCTAACATTTTCAGAGTACAGTAGAATAATTTTGACAAAGGTGTGCAAACCTGTAGCCACCATGTCAATTAATATAAAGAACCTTTCCATCATTGTGGAATATTTCCTGGCATATTTCTATGCCAGAAAAACAGTGATCTGATTTCTATCAACGGTGGATCATTTGGTAAAGAATTTGCGATGAGAGAGATCCAGGCTCCTCTGTCCATGAAATTCTCCAGGCAAGAATACTGGAGTGGGTAGTCATTCCCTTCTCCAGGGGATCTTCCTGACTCAAGGATCGAACCTGGGTCTCTGACATTGCAGACATGGGTTGACAAAGAGTCAGACACAACTGAGTGACTACCACTTTCATTTTCACACATATTTGTTTTGCCAGCTCTAAAATTTCATAAAGGAGCAATAATAAAGTATGCTGTTTTGTTTCTACCTCCCTTTGCTCAGTGTTCGTGATATTCATCCATGTTTTGTATTTTTTCAGTTCTACATTCAATTTTACTGTTGAGTCATATTCCATTGTATATAATATATCATGATGTTATCCTTTCTTCTTTTAAAGATAATTGATCCTTTCTAGGTTTTAGATATTATGAATAAAGCTGCTATAAACATTCATTTATATGACTTTTGTGGTCATGTGTTTTTGTCTTCCATATGTAGCTGGGAATGTATTGTATTAACCATTCAGTTCAGTTCAGTTCAGTTGCTCAGTCGTGTCCGACTCTTTGCCACCACATGAATCACAGCACGCCAGGCCTCCCTGTCGATCACCAACTCCCGAGTTCACTCAGATTCACGTCCATCGAGTCAGTGATGACATCCAGCCATCTCATCCTCTGTCGTTACCTTCTCCTCCTGCCCCCAATCCCTCCCAGCATCAGAGTCTTTTCCAAAGAGTCAACTCTTCGCATGAGGTGGCCAAAGTATTGGAGTTTCAGCTTTAACATCAGTCCTTCCAAAGAACACCCAGACTGATGTCCTTCAGAATGGACTGGTTGGTTCACCTTGCAGTCCAAGGGACTCTCAAGAGCCTTCTCCAACACCACAGCTCAAAAACGTCAATTCTTCGGCGCTCAGCTTTCTTCACAGTCCAACTCTCACATCCATACACGACCACAGGAAAAACCATAGCCTTGACTAGATGGAACTTTGTTGGCAAAGTAATGTCTCTGCTTTTGAATATGCTATCTAGGTTGGTCATAACTTTCCTTCCAAGGAGTAAACGTCTTTTAATTTCATGGCTGCAGTCACCATCTGCAGGGATTTTGGAGCCCCCCAAAATAAAGTCTGACACTGTTTCCATTGTTTCCCCATCTATTTCCCATGAAGTGATGGGACCAGATGCCATGATCTTAGTTTTCTGAGTGTTGAGCTTTAAGCCAAATTTTTCACTCTCTACTTCCACTTTCATCAAGAGGCTGTTTAGTTCCTCTTCACTTTCTGCCATAAGGGTGGTGTCATGTGCATATCTGAGGTGATTGATATTTCTCCTGGCAATCTTGATTCCAGCTTGTGCTTCTTTCAGCCCAGCGTTTCTCATGATGTACTCTGCATATAAGTTAAATAGGCAGTAAAATCCCCTGTGCCCCACCTATTCTTTCCTTTTCCACTTTTGCATGACCCTTGGCCACCACTGACCTTTTTATGTTTCTGCAGTTTTGCCTTATTTAGATTGTCATATAGTTGGAATCATGCATTATGTGGCATTTTAGACAGGCTTATTTCACTTAACAATATGTATTTAAGATTCTTCCACATCTTTTTGTGGCTTGATAGCTCCTTTCGTTTTATCATGGAAAATTTTCATCATGTGGCTGTACCACAGTTTATCTCAGTTCAGTTCAGTCACTCAGTTGTGTCCAACTCTTTGCGAACCCATGGACTGCAGCACCCCAGGCTTCTCTGTCCATCACCAACTCCTGGAGTTTACTCAAACTTATGTCTATTGAGTTGGTGATGCCATCTAACCAGCTCATCCTCTGTCATCCCCTTCTCCTTCCACCGTCAATCTTTCCCAGCATCAGGGTCTTTTCCAGTGAGTCAGTTCTTTGAATCAGGTGGCCAAAGTATTGGAACTTCAGCTTTAGCATCAGTCCTTCCAGTGAATATTCAGGACTGATTTCCTTTAGGATGGACTGGTTGGATCTCCTTGCAGTCCAGGGGACTTTCGAGGGTCTTCTCCAACGCCACAGTTCAAGACCATAAATTCTTCAGTGCTCAGTTTTCTTTATAGTCCATCTCTCACATCCATGCATGACTACTGAAAGAATCATAGCTTTGACTAGATGAACCTTTGTTGGCAAAGTAACATCTCTGCTTTTGAATATGCTATCTAGGTTGGTCATAACTTTTCTTCCAAGGAGCAGGCATCTTTTAATTTCATGGCTGCAGTCACCATCTGCAGTAATTTTGAAGCCCCTCCAAAATAAAGTCTGTGACTGTTTCCATTGTTTCCCCATCTATTTGCCATGAAGTGATGGAACCAGATGCCGTGATCTTAGTTTTATGAATGTTGAGCTCTAAGCCAACTTGTTCACTCTCCTCTTACACTTTCATCAAGAGGATCTTTAGTTTCTTTTTGCTTTCTGCCATAGGGGTGGGGTGTCATCTGCTTATCTGAGGTTATTGATATTTCTCCTGGCGATATTCATTCCAGCTTGTCCTTCAACCAGCCTGGCATTTCACATGATGTACTCTGCATGTAAGTTAAATAAGCAGGTTAACAATATATAGACTTGATGTATTCCTTTCCCAATTTGGAACCAGTCTGTTCCATGTCCACTTCTAACCGTTGCTTCTTGACCTGCATACATATTTCTCAGGTGCAGATCAGGTGATCTGGCATTCCCATCTCTTGAAGAATTTTCCACTGTTTGTTGTGATCCATACAGTCAAAGGCTTTGGCATAGTCAATAAAGCAGAAGTAGATATTTTTCTGGAACTCTCTTACTTTTTCAATGATCCAACAGATGTTAGCTCCAACAGTTTATTTACCTACCTATCAAAGGGCATCATGGTTGTTTCCAGTTTTTGACAACTGTGAATAAAGCTGCTGTAAACATTCACACAGACTTGGATTGATCCCTGGGTTGGGAAGATCCTCTGAGAAGGAAATGGCAGCCCACTCCAGTATTCTTGCCTGGGAAATTTCATGGATAGAGGAACCTGGCGGGCTATAGTCCATGGGATCCCAAAAGAGTTGAGTATGGCTCAGGGACTAAACAACAATAACAAAGCATTCATGTGCAGATTTTTGTGTGAACATGCTTTCAGCTCATTTAGGTAAATATCTGAGAGCACAGCTGCTGGATTTTATGTTAAGATTACGCATGGCTTTGTAAGAAACTGCCAGACTGTCTTCCAAAGAGACTACCTCATTTTGCAGACAGTAAAGAATCTGCCTGCATTACAGGCAGATTGACCTGGGTTCGAGCCCTGGGTCAGGAAGATCCCCTGTAGAAGGGAATGGCAATCTGCTCCAATATTCTTGCCCAGAGAATTTCATGGACAGAGGAGCCTGGTGGGCTACAGTCCATGGGATCTCAAAAGAGTCAGACGTGACTTAGTGACTAAACAACAACCACCAAAATGCAATTTGCAAGTTGAGTTCAGACCACTGTTATGTCAGTGAATAGACATGATCACTATCCCGAAATGCGTGCAGGGGAGTGTTAAAGTGCACGTCTAACAAAGATGTTTATAAGAATGCTAATTGTAAGCTGCTTTGAGAAGTGTTATAGCAACGAATAGAAGTGACCCACGTTCTATAATGCATGTAGTTATGTGGGCTTTTCCCATAACATTCCTTAGTTATTCTTTTAACGTCTGTGTGGGTCATTCATGATAACTCCTTTCATAACTTCTTTTTCACTTCTAATTTTGGTAATTTATGCCTTCTCTCATTCTTTTCTTCATTAACTGGCTAGGAGATTATCAATTTTGTTGATTTTAAAAATAATTTTGTTGATATTTTTAAAGAAAAAACTTTTGGTTTCCTTGTCTTTATTGTTTTGCTGTTTTCAATTTCATTAATTTCTACTCTCACTTTTATTATTTATTTTTCTTCTACTTACTTTGGATTTAATTTTCTGTTTTTATAGTTGTCTAAGGTGGAAGCTTAAGTTACTGATTTTAGGTCTTTCGTCTTTTCTGATATAGGGCTTCAGTGGTATAAAATTTTCCTCTAAGCATTTCCTTTGCTGTAGCCCATAAATTTTGATACATTTCATTTCATGTAATTAAAATTTAAAAAACTGGGGGGAATTCCCTGGTGATTCAGTGGTTAGGATTCGGCTCTTCCACTGCTGTAGGCCCAGTTTGATCCCTGGTGCGGGAATTAAAACCCTGAAAGCCCTGTAGCATGGCTAAAAAAAAAAATTATTCTCTGACTCTTGTGTCTTTTAGAGGTGTGTTGTTTAATCTCCAAGTATTTTGGGATTTTCCATTTGTTCTTTTATTACTGACTTTTAGTTTAATACCATTGTGGGCTGAGAGCAGACACTGTATAATTCCTATTATTTTAAATTTGTTAAAGTGTATTTTATGCACCAGAATGTGACATATCTTGGTAGTATTCTATGTGAGTTGGGGACAAATGTATATTTTGTCATTTTGGATAAAATATTCTATGAATGTCAATCAGATCCAATGCTGATTGACAGTGCATCTTTTAAAATGAGAGTTTTTATTTTTGCTGGATATATACCCAGGAGTGGAATTACTGGATCATATGGTTCTACTCTTAGTTTTTTAGAGAAGTCCATACTGTTTTTCATAGTGGCTGTACCAATTTACATTTCACCAACCATGTATGGAGTTCCCTTTTCTCCACATTTGAGGAGAATATTCTTTTTCTGGATGATGAAATGATTTCATCCTTGGGTTTATGTTTCTTCATCGCTGAGGGGAACTGAAAACAGATGGTGACATTTTATAATCACTTCTCCCATTATGACTTGTTGCATCCCAAACTAATTGGGTGGGGGGAGAATTTTGTGGGTTTTTAATCTTAGTCTCAATGTCTATTTTCATTATTATTGATAACTATCCTGTTACTTAAAAAGTCCTGCTGAGTTGGGACTTCCCTGGTGGTCCAGTGGTTAAGACTCTGAGCTCCCAGTGAGGAGGTATGGCTTTAATTCTTGGTCTGGGAGTAAAGATCCCACATGCTGCGTGGCACAGTCAGAAAAACAAACAAACAAATTCTGCTGAGTTCAAAAGTCATACATCCATGGTAGTTTTGATTTTTGTTTCTTGTATTTGTGGTTGCTCAATTGAGACTGTGGAGATATATGTAATGTTAACAGAAAACTCTACATTCTGGAAAGAGTATGTGAGGAAGGATCCCTAAGCCCTTGAGTAATAACAAGATATTAATAAAGCTCACCCTTGATGTTATACCACTTCAAGCTCCTCCTTACTTAATCAAGGAGATTGTAATATATTAATAAATGTTCTTCAGTCTTGGTCTTGATGTAATAAGAATGTTTTATCACATTTACAGATACATTCCAGTCTCTTCCACTTTGCATTATATTCCTAAACAATGTCCATGGTTCTTTATGTAATTTATTATATTAACCCTTATTATCTAAGTCATATCTATTCAATCAGACTTTTGCTCACTTCCTAGGATACTATTAAACACATGGGTTAAGTCTTACATAAAACTCAGTGTAAAAATTGGCTTGTTGTTTAGTTGCTAAATGATGTCTGACTCTTTTGCAACCCCATGAACTGTAGCCTACCAGGCTCCTCTGCCCATGGGATTTCCCAGGCTAGAATACTGGAGTGGGTTGCCATTTCCTTTTCAAGGGATCTGCCTTACCCAGGATTATACCCAAGTCTTCTGCATTGGCAGGCAGATTCTTTACCACTCGGCCACAAGGAAAGCCCCCCTAAATTGGCTAAGGACTACTGAATTAATTATCTCTTACAAATAATTTTTTTAAAGATTCCTACTCTGTTCTGAGTAGGAATCAGAGAGAAACTTTCTGTCAGAAAGTGAACAATTGATGTGAGTATTCTTGTTGAAGTTCTCATGAAGAGTTTAGGCTAGGTTTCTCAGTTTCTCTTTCATTTTACCCACTATTTAAAAATCACTGGAATCTATAGTCCAAACCGCGACTTCTTCTTTCAAGGTGCCCTTTATATTGGATGTCTCTTAGTCACATCAGAGTGTTCAGCAGTTCATCTCTGAGCTCTGACTTCTTTGAATGAAGCCAGAGCTCTGGGTAACATCTTCAGAGAGAGAGAGAAAGAGGCTCTTGGACCTCCTGAGCACAGGGAGCTCACAGAATGGTGCGGGAAGGTAAGTATTCCTTTCCTCCATTCAAGAAAGGAAGGTATAAGCGTGTGATGAAATGATGAGTCATCTGGAAAGAAGAGGTAGACAACAGACAAATGGATGGGAAAGCCATTGGACCACATTGTGGAGTCATGGGAGACTCAAAGAATGATTCCTCAGAGGCCAGACTCACTTGAAAGTGTAACAAACCACATGACACAGAGGTTTATGAGAAGTAAGAGACAGAGAAGATATTTTGAGAAAGATGGGGAAATCAACAGATGATTATAGTATTAAGAAGAAAGAAGAAGGAAACGGAAATTACCTTTGGCTGAGAATGAGTTTTGCCTGGATTGTTTAAGACCTGAGAGCTGCTGCTAAGTTGCTTTAGTCACGTCCGACTCTTTGTGACCCCATGGACGGTAGCCCACCAGACTCCTCTGTCCATGGAGTTTCCCAGGCAAGAATACTCAAGTGGGCTGCCATTTTTTCTCCAGGGGATCTTCGTGACCCAAGGATTGGACCCGTGTCTCATATCTCCTGCATTGGCAGGCGGGTTCTTCACCACTAGCTCCACCTTTGAGAGCCACTACCTGGTTATTTAATCTTGAGGGTGTTTCTAAGCTCTCTCTATTTTAAAAAAGATACTTATTTACTTACTTGGCTGTGTTAGGTCTTAGTTGAGGCATGTGGGTTCAGTTGCCCCACAGCATGTGGGATCTTATCTCTGTGACCAGAGGTGGAACCTGTGTCTCCTGCATTGCAAGGCGGATCCTTAGCCACTGGATCGCCAGGGGAGTTCCCTAAGTTCTCTTCTTATTTAAGTCTTTTAATTACTCTGAGATTCTTCATCTGATGTCTTCATTGCTCTAAGCTTCTTTAGGGTCTCTTGCTTCCTGGAACTCCTGGTAACTACATCTGTCTTGCTGACTTGACAGGGAATGCAGAATCCTGCTTCCGGGTGAGGCTCTGGTGTATTGCGGTACTTGGCTTAGCCCTCCTCAGTGCATGCTTCATTGTGAGCTGTGTGGGTAAGTTGATCATTGAGGGGCTATGTCCCTTGATCCCTTCCCCATCAAGTTCAGTGTAGACCCTCTAGGCAGTGATCCTCAACCTTTTTGGCACCAGGTGCCCACTTTGTGGAAGACAATTTTCCCACAAACTAGGGGTTAGGATGGGGAATGGTTTCAGGATGATTCAAACACATTACACTTATTGTGAGCTTTATTTCTGTTATTATTATTATATCAGCTCCACCTCAGATCATCAGGCATTAGATCCCAGAGGTTGGGGACCCCTTCCCTAGAATATGTTCTCCTTCATGCATTAATATGTTAGCTCTTACTTGGAATGCCATGCTTTTTCTTCATTTTCCTCTCCCCTCCTCCTCCCTTTTCTCTGCTTCCTCCTTGTTTTGATAACTGGTTCTTCTTCCAGGCTTATTTTGCCTGGTTTTACTAGCATTTACCCAATCACGACTTCACCTAGATTGTATGTTGCTTGTCGCCATCCTCGAGGACTCCATCTTCACTCCTGGGTTCACTGTGATCACCTGTCATAAAGCCCTCTAGTGAGAGGACAGCCATAACTGCCTTTATGATCATAATACTTTAGATTAGGGTCTTTGGTTTTCATGTGGGAGTCTTTCCCACTAGGAAAGGAAAAAGTTTTCAAGTGGAATATTGGAACTAGAAGAGAATAAAGTATTTCTTTCCTGTTCCCTTTGCTTCCAGTTAAATAGTTCAAGTTCATTTTGTGAGAAGTCTTAAAGGCCTTTTTGCTCTTTAACCCACAGTTTAGTTCTCTATTCACTGACAAGGTGGTTAAAAATAGTTATTGAATAATCCAAGGGAGTGAAACTGACTTCCTATGTCAAATGGGCCATATTTGAAGCTCCTTCTGACATGGAAATCAATCTTATAGTCTTCATTAAAGCACAAAGAATTATCACCAGGATTAGAATTTGCTTTACTTTACAGGGTCAAGTGCAAGAGAGAAAGGGGTTTAAGGGTAGTTATGTCAGTAATCAAGAGGAAGCAGGTATTCAGAACTCCGAGACATAGGCTAAGAGAGACGTAGTAACGTTCGACAGAACAGGGTTTCAGTAACAGAAGGACGAGAAGGATATGAGTGAAGAATCAAATCAGGACCTGAAAGAGAACAGGTCTTACTCAATGTGCACACCCTGAACATAAAAGTTTCTATTCATTTGAGACTTAAAATGACTCTAAAAGTTTAAAGCCTCCCCTTGGTTGTTATTTATCCTCTATGTTTAAGTGTAGCTACCAGCAGTCAGTATTTTAAAAAAATACTGGAATAAACTGCAAACTCACTTCAGGATTATTAACATGAAGGAGAGCTACCATAAGACCCTGCAACCCCACTCCTGGGTATATATCTGGAGCAAAACATGATCCAAAGGATTCATGTACCCCAATGTTCATCGCAGCATTGTTTACAATAGCTAAGACATGGAACAACCTAGATGTCCATCAACAGGTGAATGAATAAAAAAGATGTGGTACATGTATACAATGGAATATTACTCAGCCATTAAAAAATGAAATAATGCCACTTGCAGGAAGATGGATAGACCGAGATATTGTCATAGGAGTGAAGTAAATCAGACAGAAAAGGAGAAGTATCATATGACATCTCTTATATATGGAATCTAAAAAAAAAAAAAAGATACAAATGAACTTACTTGCAAAACAGAAAAGACTCACAGACTTAGAGAATGAACTTATAGTTGCTGGGTCAGGGGGTGGGGAAAGTATGGAGGAAAGAGATAGTTAGGGGGTTATGGATGGACATGTACATACTGCTATATTTAAAATGGATAACCAGCAAGGAACCTACTGTATAGAACATGGAACTCTGCTCAATGTTATGTGGCAACCTCGATGGGAGGGCAGTCTGGGGGAGAATGGATACATGTATATGTACGGCTGAGTCCCTTTACTGTCCACATGAAACTATCACAACATTGTCAATTGGCTATACACCAATATAAAATAAAGAGTTAAAAAAATTTGAAGAGAAGCAGATAGCCAGTGAATGAACAGTGTCTATTGATTATTGTGATCATCACAGCTCTAGGTGATTAACTGGTATAGAAAACAGAATCTCAGCTACTGAGAACATACTGTATAATAGCACAAGGAACGCTATTTAATGCTCAGGGCTGACTTGAATGGGAAGAAAGGCCAAAAGGGAGAGGATATATGTAGATGTATGGCTCATTCACTTTGCTGGACAGTAGACTAATACAATATTGTAAAGCAAACATACTTTTATAAAAGTTAATGAAAAAAAAAAAAAAAGAGAACAGAATTTCTGCCCTAGAACATAAGTAAAAGTAAGTAAAGTCACTCAGTTGTGTCCGACTCTGTGTGACCCCGTGGACTGCAGCCCACCAGGCTCCTCCGTCCATGGGATTCTCTGGTCAAGAATACTGGAGTGGGTTGCCATTTCCTTCTCCAGGGGATCTTCCCAACCCAGGGATCGAACCCGGGTCTCCCACTTTGGAGGCAGACGCTTTAACCTCTGAGCCACCAGGGAAGCCCTAGAACATAAAGCTTAAATTTTAATGGGGGAAAGAGTGAAAAATAAGTGTGTAGGCATAAAAACAAACATGATAATGCATATAAGCAAACATTAAACAATTTTTTTTCAGTTGGAGTATAAATGGCAACCTACTCCAGTATTCTTGCCTGGAGAATTCCATGGACAGAGGAGCCTGGTGGGCTATAGTCCAGGGGGTCTCAAAGAGTCAGACATGACTGAGTGACTAACACACAACACATAATTGCGTTAGTTTCTGCTGTGCAACAGTGTGAATCAGCCATATGGATACATATATCCTCTCACTCTTATGCCTCTCTTCCACGCCCCCATCCCACCCCTCCAGGTCATCACAGAGCACCCAGCTGAGCTCCCCGTGCTATATGGCAGCTTCTCACTAGCTATTCATTTTACACGTGGTAGTGTGGTAAGTCAATGCTACTCTCTCAACTCGTCCTACCCTCCCCTTCTCACCCTGTGTGCACAAGTCATTCTCTACGTCCAGGTCTCTGTTCCTGCCCTGCAAATATGTTCCTCAGTACATTTTCCCTAGATTCCATATACAATCAGTATGGTCTTTATTGAGCTGGCTTAGAAAGAAGAGAGTGGCGACAGTTGCAGGTAAGCCAGCGTGGCACAGATTTAGAGCATAAGGCTCAATAGTGAAAGAATGGAAGGATACTAATCCTTCTTCTCCTTTTACAGTGACTTATTATTTTACATATGGCAACACTGGCAAAAGGCTGTCTGAACTTCACACACATCATTCAAATCTAACCTGCTTCAGTGAAGGGACAAGGGTGACAGGTAAGGTGTTGCAATGTTTAAC
Organism: Capra hircus; assembly: GCF_001704415.2. NCBI lineage: Eukaryota > Metazoa > Chordata > Mammalia > Artiodactyla > Bovidae > Capra > Capra hircus. Next base: position 99,645,244 of record NC_030812.1, on the reverse strand, counting down.
TAGACTACCCCTTTTCTCAGAGAGAGGTCAGGGTTGAGCTCAAGATTGGTTTATTCTATTAAAAAAAAAAAATAAATTTGCCGCAGGCTTCCCTGGTTGCTCAGATGGTAAAGAATCTGGTGAAATGTGGGAGACCTGGGTTCGATCCCTGGGTTGGGAAAGATCCCCTGGAAGAGAGCATGGCAACCCATTCCAGTATTCTTGCCTGGAGAATCCCCATGGACAGAGGCTTCTGGTGGGCTATAGTCCATGGGGTTGCAAGGAGTCGGCCATGACTGAGCGATTAAGCACAGCACAGCATGCAAATTTGCTGCCTGGATATAATTAATGTATATCTAAACTTCATTCTTCATATCAGGTTCTAGACTTGCCTTCAAAAAATGCCTCCTCCAGCCTTGTTGACCTCAATATGTGCTACCAACATACCCTCGTAATTTGCTGAAGCCCACCCTGGAAATTATTCCTAACGGTTCTTATTTCACATTACCCTCACCCTCTACCAAATGGATAAAATCTTTTTGATATCTAAAATGCCCAATTAATAATGCCCATATCGAGGCTCGGGAGTTCAGTGGTTAAAAAGTCCACCCGCCAAGCAGTAGATGTGGGTTTGATCCGTGATCTGGGAAGATCTCACATGCTGTGAAGCAACTAAGCTCCTGCACTACAACTATTGAGCCTGTGCTCTAGAGCTCAGGAGTGGCAACTGCTGAGCCCACATGCCACAACTACTGAAGCCTGTGTGCCCTGGAGCCTGCGCTTGGCAACAGGAGAAGCCACTGCAATGAGAGGCATATGCACTGCAGATAGAGAGTAGCCTCCGCTCGTCACAACTAGAGAAAAGCCCACACACAGCGAGAAAAGACCCAGCACAGCCAAAGATAAATGAATAAAAATAATGCCCATATCCATTCCAAGAATCAGCTTTATTACGGTTAACTTGGAGCTCAGAACATGGCTCAGGATAGCGTTACCACGTCCTTTCCAGATCCCTGGACAGTGATACCGTAGAAATGAATATTGATTCCACAAGAGTCTTAGGCAGGCAAAGCTTTTTTTAAAGTAGACAGCTTGTACACAAGAGGGAAGGCAGGGAGAAAAATGCCAGCTCCCCAAGTAATAGGGGGTGAGTTGCTTTTATAACAATAAGGAGAGTTTGTCCCATGATCACTGATAATTTCCAACAATTGTCAAACATTAAAAAAAAAATTTTAGCATTTTGGCTGTGCTGATTATTCATTGAGGCACATAGGCTCTAAACAGCACAGGCTCTGTGGTTTCAGCAGCACATAGTTACCAAGAATCTGCCTGTAATGCAGGAGACACTGGAGACACGGTTCGATCCCTGGGGCGGGGGGCGGGGATGGTGGTGGTGGTGGGGGGAAGATCCCCTGGAGGAGGAAATGGCAACCCACTCGAATATTCTTGCCTGAAAATCCCAAGGACAGAGGAATGTGGGGTCATCAGTCCATGGGGTCGCAGGAGTTAGGCACAAATGAGCGGCTAAGCACAGCACATGTGGGATCTTAGTTTCCTAATGAGGGGTTAAACCCAAATCCCCTGCATTGTAAGGAGAATTCTTAACCACTGGCCCACCAGGAAAGTCCATCAAACTTTTAAAATCAGTGGCAGATGGGTCCATGATGGCTGTCGGGAACAGAAAGAGCTTGTGTGAAGGAAAAGGAATGCATGACGATTTTCTGCAAGAAAGGACAGAAACAGATAAGGTTAAAATATTTAGTTGAGCTTCTTGTGGCAACTAGGTATACTCGTTAGCACAGCAGAGATAACGTCAATCTTTTATTCCTGCAAGTGTGTTTTTGTTTTGCTGCTTTTTTTCAACCCTGTCTCTGGGACTCAAGCTCCTATTTAGCTTCCAAGGGCTGTTTTGTGCAAGGCTGTTCCCTGGTCCTTTCAAAATGGCTATATTGCTGTCTTCCTGTCTCAGTGAGACTGCCCCTACTCTAAACAACAACCCTGGTAACTTAGCGTATGGAGAATTGAAAGTAAGTGAAAGTGTTAGTTGCTCAGTCGTGTACTGTAGCCCACCAGGCTTCTCTGTCCATGGGATTCTCCAGGCAAGAATACTGGAGTGGGTAGCCATTCCTTTCTCCAGGGGATCTTCCTGACCCAGGGGTCAAACAAACCCAGGTCTCCCAATCACATTGCAGGTGGATTCTTTACCAGCTGAAAATCTTTACCATCTGAGCCACAGAGAGAATTGGTTGAGTTCAATTCAGAATCAACACTGGTCTGACTCACAAAAGCCCAAGAAAGGCAAAGTGCATGTTTGCAGTGGTCATTATGACTTGACTCCTTCCAAGTAATGAGACCCAAATAGACATTAGACTCCTGCTATTTCAGGAACTAAATATTTCCTCCTCTGCTTTTATGCAGAAACTTATGAAAGGTAACAAGAAGGCAGAGGTTTCTTTGTATTTCTGTGAGATGTTGAGAATTCCCCCATTTTTTGGGTATTTGGCAAGAATGTAGTGCATGGGGGTGTTGAGGAGTAATTTTCCTCACTCTCCCTGACCTATGGTATTGTTGTCACACTGAGTTTTATTTTTTGTCAAACAGCTGTAGAGCTGGCCCTTCTGGGGTGGAAAACATAAGTCTATCAGGATTGTCTTCCTCCTGACTTCTGGAGACACTCCAACAATAACTACTGAAGTTTTAAAGACTACTTTTCTGGAAGCCTTTGTCTTCAGAATACTCTGAATTGAACAAAACAGATGGATATTAATTAAATTAACTCCACATTCATCTGACATAAGAGACTTCAAATTCACTCTCTAAATCTATCCAACTTAATGTTATGGCCACTCAGGATGATCAACACAACCAATTTAAGTTACAGATAAGCTTATGGGATGAAATTATGTTGTGTAATACCATATCATCAAATAAAAATGCCCAATTTTTAAACAATAACTTTTCAAATTATTACAACAGTGAAAAGGAAAAATGAAAGTTCAAACACAAGATTACCATTTGATTGAAGTTAAAACCTAATTGAAATCCATATTGTATCTTTCCCATTTTTTCCCCCACCCAGTCCTGGTGTTGAAATGTTCAGAGGCATGGGTAAAGTCAGAGTTTTTTCAGTGGACCTGTGTTCTGCCTAGGCCTGTCCTCTTTTTTCTTTTCTTTTTTTAAAAAGACTTATTTATTTTATTTTTCGACGGTGGTGGGTCTTCGTTGCTGCATGTGGGCTTTCTCTAGTTGCATTGCGTGGTCTCCTCACTGCAGTGGCTTCTTTTGCTGTGCAGCGCAGTCTCTTGGCGTGCAGGCTTCAGTATTAATAGTTGCAGCACACAGGCTCAGTAGTTGCGGCACATAAACTTAGCGGTTCCACAGCACGTGCAGTCTTCCTGGACCAGGGATCAGACTGGTGTCCTTTCCATTGCAAGGCAGTCCTAACGACTGGACCACCAGGGAAGCCCGACCTGTCACATTTAAACTGTTCTGCTTGCCAAGCCCCTAAAAGTATTTTGAAAAGCAGTTATTATATCTAGAGGGGTAATAGATTCATATTCTGTGGAACACTGGGCTTTAAGTGTAATGAATTTCTTGCGTTCAAAACATCACAAATGTATTTTAAATATTGATGTTACTACTAATAAAACAAAATCCTATTGGAAGTTAGATGAATGGGACTTGAAAAATGCAATCAGACAGTATCTACTTGGTTAACATTATCACTAGAATGGGAGAGAATTCAACATCAATTCTACTCCTGTTTTTCACTTTAGCAACACAAACTTTAGATAAGCCTTACTTAACCTAAATAAGTAGATAGGCATAGAATGTGCTTTGTTAGGATGTCAGTCAATTTTTTGCAAATTTTCAGAGTTATTTGCCAGAAATCATACAGTGTTCTAGTACCAAAAATTATTTGTGGTGGTCTGCTGAGAATTTGATTAGGTTATTTTTCAATGCTGTTGGGTGTTAAGAATAATAAATGGAATAATTTGCAAAGTCTTGCTATTTTTCAGTCAGTAGTCATTTGCTTTCTCAATTTCTGGAGTACACCAAAAATGTTTAAGAAGTCTTATCAAATGACTATTAATTACATGGCAACCCACTCCAGTACTCTTGCCTGGAAAATCCCATGGATGGAGCAGCCTGGTGGGCTGCAGTCCATGGGGTCGCGAAGAGTCGGACACGACTGAGCGACTTCACTATCACTTTTCACTTTTATGCATTGGAGAAGGAAATGGCAACCCACTCCAGCATTCTTGCCTGGAGAATCCCAGGGAGGGCGGAGCCTGGTGGGCTGCCATCTATGGGGTTGCACAGAGTCAGACACGACTGAAGTGACCTAGCAGCAGCAGTTCAATACTTACAAAGCATTTTGATCAATCCATTATTCTCAGAACAGTTAGGGAACTGAAGTATATTAAAATCAACATGCCGTTTTGACAAATTCTTCTACTCATCACATTTTTCAGTATTTTTGTCAACCTTGGAACTGGAGATTTGTATTTAACATGTGAAAAATGTTTGCAATGTATAATTAATTGGCAAAACCAATCCCTACTATCAAAACAGTCAGTCAAATTAGACTTAAAATTAAAATAATCTGTTAAGGCACATTTTGAGAAGTCTTATGAAAAGGCAATTTTTAATAATGATCAGAATATATAATTAAGATAGATTTCTAAAGGGGGCCAATATTAAAATGATATTCATGTAGTCTATTTTATTCACTTTATAATATTATAAAATGAATTGTAAGCCTTTAAATGTTTCCTCATTACTTAATATGTAATAATTTGGCCATAATTAAAAAAACACAAATAGAATAGAGCTACATATAACACCATGGATGAATTTTAGCATTGTGGAATGAGGAATTAAGCCCAAGAAGACTACATATAATACCTTTAAGAAAGTTCAAAACCCAACAAAGTTATATTATTTAGATATACATATACATGGGCTCAAATTTTATATATATATATATATATACATATAAAAGACATCAGTGGATAGTTTTACAGTTAGTTGCAGATATTTTAATCTAAGGAGAGTGACAAACTGGTGCTTTGAAGGAGAAAGGGGAGAACTATTTGTTTATAGTCTTAAGTGCTTGATACTGTGTAAAAGTTAGTACTAGGTAATATTTATGAGCAATTATTACCTCTTAAGAATTCTTTAAAGTGCTTTGTATATATTATGTGATTAACTCTCACCTTGAGTTTGGTATTGTTATTTCCATTTTAAGGATTAAAAAAATGAGGTGCAAGGAGGTTATGGAATTTGCTCAAGGACATATATAATAAATGGTAGAGACAGAATTCTAATGATAAATAATTATAATTCCCACAATCATCCTGAGAATAATTACCATTATTAAAATGTTAAAAATTTGAGGCTCTGTGGCTTGCCCAAGATTATTAAGCAGAACTAGAATTCCAGACTCACTTATGTTGATCATTAGAAACTCTGAAAGAATTTGGTGCTTCTAATGTATAAAGAATATGAACAATAGGAAAAAAAATATTGATAGTGACTTTTTTTGGCAAAAAAAAAAATCCAGACAAATTTTGCGGGCAAACCTTAGTAAATATTGAGGGCTTACCTTAGTAAATATTGAGGGCTTAATGTTAAATAATGTTTATTTACAAGCAATTCTATGGCATCAAATTATATAATTAAGGGAACTGAAAGAAAATACATGAATTAAGAAACCTATCTTTGAAAAAGGACTACAGATCATCAGAATTTTATATGTATAGAACATGCCCCTTTAAGCTTATTAGTCTCATCTTAGACTTACCCTTTCCTTTCATGCAACGCAGAAAAGATTTGGGGGTGTTGCCCAGGTACCTGGAAGCCGTTCGGTTCCAGCTGCTACTTTATTTCTTCTGAAGAGAATTTCTGGGCTAAGAGTGAGCAGAACTGCATTGGGATGGGAGCTCACTTGGTGGTGATCAACACAGAAACAGAGCAGGTACTTTGGTTTTCTTTATTTTTCATTAAAATTTTTAAAAAACTGAGGAAAGAGAATAACAAAACGTACCACCTTAACTCTTTTTAAGTGTACAGTTTAGTAGTGCTAATTATATTCACATTATTGTATTTGTAATGTCTTATCGTTGTTCAGTCGCTCAGTCATGTCTCACTTTTTGCGACCCCATGGACTGCAGCACGCCAGGCTTCCCTGTCTTTCACCATCTCCTGGAGCTTGCTCAAACTCATGTCCATTGAGTCAGTGATGCCATCCAACCATCTCATCCTCTGTCATCCCCTTCTCCTCCAGCCTTCGATCTTTCCCAGCACCAGAGTCCTTTCTTAGAAGAGTCAGCTCTTCGCATCAGGTGGCCAAAGTATCAGAGCTAATGTCTTATGGAAAAACCCAAATGAACTTTTTGACTAACTCAATAACAAGATTTAACAACTTTTTCATCTTGCCAAACTGAACTCTATCCCCAGTGGACAGTGACAACCCATTTCCCCCTCCCTCCAGTCCCTGGAAACCACCCTTTTAATTTCTGTATTTATGAGTTTGACAATTAATACTTATAGATACCTCATCATATAGTATTTTGTATTTTTGTGACTGCCTTATTTCACTTAGTATAATATCTTCAAAATTTATCCATTTTGTAGCATGTGACAGGATTTTCCTCCTTTGTAAGTCTGAATATATTCCACTCTATGTATAAAACATGTATCACTTATCCATTCACATGTTTATGGACGTTTGGGATGCTCCATCACCTGGCTCTCCTGAACAATGCTGCAATAAACACAGATGATCTTTGAAATTTTGCTTTCAATTATCTGCATATATATTTGGGAGTGGGATTGCTGGGTCATATAGTAATCTTAATTTGAATTTTCGAGGAACCACTCTTCTGTTTTATATAGTGGCTACACTATTTATAGTCCCACAAAGAGTACACAAAGGTTCCAATTTCTCCATTTTATTGACAACACATTATTTTCTTTGTCTTTATTCCAGTAGCGGCCATCCTAATGGGAGTGAAATTATATTTTATCGTGACTTGATTTCCTTTTCTTTAATGATTAGCAGTATCAAGCGTCTTTTCATATATTTGTTGATCATTGCATGCCTTCTTTGGAGAAATGTGTATTCAAGTACTCTCCCTATTGTAAAAATTGAGATGTCTGTGAGGTTTTTTGTTGAGCTATAGGAGTTTTATATATTCTAGATATCAATTCCTTATCAGATATATGGTTTTTGAATATTTTCCCCCATTTCACAGGTTGCCTTTACACTCTGTTGATTATCTCCTTTGAGGCTTATAAGTTTTAGAGTTTGATGTAGTTGTTAGTTTATTTTTTCTTTGTTGCCTGTGATTTTGGTGTCATAGCTAAAAAATTGCCAAATCCTGTGTCATAGAACATTTCTGTTGTGTTTTCTTTCACAATTTTTATAGTTATGGGTCTTATATTTAGGTCTTCCATTTTGAATTCTTTTTTTTAATGCAGTATAAGGTAATGGTCCAAATTCATTTTTTGCTACCCCTGCTCCGTTTTAGCTTCATTTGTGTGGAATATCTTTTTCCATTTGCTCACTTTCAGTCTGTGTGTGTCCTTAAGACTGAAGTGAGTCTCACTGGAGTTTCTTTTTTAATCCAGTTAACTACTCTATGGTCTATTGCTTCTTGTAGATAATCTCTGTAATTTTAATTATCATCTCATCTGTGGGTTACCAATCCGGGTGTATGGATCTTGACTCCTCTGTGTCTCTGACCCATCTACCAGTCACTTTGTTGTTAAGTTGTAGACGATCTTTCAACTAGCCTGCAGGTCATTCTCATTGCCAGTTGCTTTATAAATAGTTGTAATCCTGGTGTGCTGTGAAAGGAGGGAACTCGGGATCTTTCTACTCTCCATCTTGGCTCCTCTTGGTCAAAACTAATAATAATTTCAGAAATTAATCACACACTGGAGTTAAAATTTAGTTAGAACCTCTTTATGTTTAACTTTTGCAAGTACTGAAATCTATTTCCTAGAGAAGTACTGCTTAGGAAAGTAGACAAACAAATTTGAATTTTGATGACCCAAATGTAATTTTACTGATAAACAATGATAAATAAGATGACACACACATTTGTAAAATTTATTAAACATTTAAAGCACAGAAACTGATCTGTACATTGAAAAAGAATTGTCTCTTGGTGAAGAGACAATAAGAATTGTCTCTTGGTGACGAATAAATCGTCTGAGATGGGAACTCACAGAACAGAGCTTTCTTCCTCTGGGATAGTGCTGGTGTTTTTAGCCGTCACTCTTGTTCAGTGTGCTGTCGTGACACTGTTCCTCACACCTGCATTTTCTTTTCTCCAGAGCTAGAGATAACCCTTACTTGATCCAACCTGGAAATTTCAGCCTGTGACTCTTTTTCTTCACATAGGATTTCATTATCCAGCAGCTGAATAAAACATTTTCGTATTTTCTGGGACTCTCAGACCCACAAGGGAATGGCAACTGGCAATGGATTGATCAGACTCCTTACAAGGAAAATGTCAGGTGAGTGCAGACTCAGATGAATGAATCCTAGTGTCTTGTTTACACAAAGAAAATTAGAGAAATTTTGTTAGCAGCAACTATTAATGCTAATACTAATGGCTATAACTTTGAAAACAAGAGTCTAGCAATCATTAAGTTCTTACTAAGTGCGTGCATTATCTTACCTAAATTTCATAAAAACTTCTTTTTCAGAGCTCATTTTACTGATAAGAGATAGAATAAATTGCCCAAGTTCAATAAATTAGTAAGATGAGAAAGTAGTCTCAACTCTATTTAAGTCCAAAGATGGTGCTCTTAACTGTTACTTTTGCTGCTCCCAAACAATTCAGTTAAGTATTTCTCCAATTAATAAGACTTAAATGTCTGAAGCAGTATTATGTTCAAATTCTAATAGGAAAACTATATAATAATACTATTTGTTTGTGGCTTTAAAAAACCCTGAATTTAATTATACATTATTATACAACCTTGTGAGCTATTTGGGGGACTTGTGGTGATTCCTATCTTTGTAGATGAAGAATTTAATTACTTCCTTAAAGTCAAATGAGTCAGCAGCAGTACCAGGTCTTTTAATTTAAAAAATAATGTCCTGTCCCTTCTGTCTCACCCTACCACAGATTGCATCCCAGATTTAAGCATTCTGATACTCACTTTGTGTAGCTCCATGAGAACAGAGAGATTTAGGAATATGATAAGAGTGCATAAACGAGAGAGGTCAGGATAAGTGCTCTGTATAGGAGAGGAAGTGAAGATCAGATTTTAAAACACTAAATCTTGCCTTGTTTCATAAAAACTTATTTTCCAGGAGAATTTTAGATTAGCAAGAGCGAAAGTATGTGTCTGCACATGTGGTTTTATTTTTAAGACTTTTTTTTTGATGTGGACCATTTTTAAAGTCTTTATTGAATTTGTTACAATACTGCTTATGTTTTGGTCTTTTGGTCTCAAGGCATGTGGGATCTTAGCTTCTTGACCAGGGATCGAACCTGTGCCCTCTACACTGGGAGGCAAAGTATTAACCACTGAACCATTAGGGAAGCCACCTGCATGTGAGGTTTTTAAGGATGGCTATATGAAGAAAAGGAGTCATCACTAAGATGTTTCTTCATCCTGAACCCCAATTTTTTCAACCCTAACCCTAAGTACTTTCTAATCAATCACTCAGCATTCACTGAAGTGTTTTTACCCTTTGTTTCTCCTTAGATTTTGGCACCAAAATGAACCCAACTTTTCTGCAGAGGAATGTGCCTCAGTTGTTTTCTGGGATGGGAGAGGATGGGGCTGGAATGATGTTTTCTGTGATTCTAAAAGGAAATCAATATGTGAGATGAAGAAGATTTACCTATGAGTGGAACTTTGTTCACTAACATCTTTAAAATTTAGACCCATTGTAAAATTATAATTTCCTTTTGTAACTTATGATAATTCTCATCATATCAGGTCACGGGGATATTCCAATGCCTTTCTCTCTTCAGTTCGTCCTCTTCTATTGACCTCTTTTCCACTAATCTTAGGATGAACTTTCCTTAATTTTCTTTTTTGTTTAGTTTGTTATTCATTCTTTTCTTCTCTTTTTTCATACTTCTTTTCAACATTTGTTGTTCCAGATATTGTACTATTTTGTCTATTAAAAGGCTTTGTTGTTGTTTAGTTGCTAAATTGTGTCTGGCTCTTTTGTGACCCCATTGACTGTAGGCTGCCAGGCTCCTTTATCCATGGGATTTCCCAGGCAAGGATACAGAGTGGGTTGCCATTTCCTTCTCCAGGGGATCTTCCAGATCTAGGATTGAACCCATATCTTTTGCACTGGCAGGCAGATTCTTTATGAACTTGTGTTTATCAAAACCCTTTATAGTGTTTTTAAATTAAAAATTTTTGAAAACTGAGCTGGGAGAAGATATTTCAATTACTTTTAAGGAGCACAGTATTAATACCAAGAACCTTAAACAACTGTCATGAAATAATTAGAAAGGCAAAAATTGGGAAAAATAAGTGAAAAGCACTTCATGGAAGAGGAAGTACATAACCTAATAAGCTGTATGTTTAGAGATGCTCAGCTTTACTCATAACTTGAGAACAGCAAGTCAAGATCATAGTAATATAATATTTCATACCCATTTTAATGGCAAAAATGAATAAATAGGTAATACCACGTGTTGGAGATCTAGATAAATGAGATCTCTTACACTTTACTGATTTGAATTTATATTGGTAAAACCACATTGGGAAGTACATATATCTACATTTTTCATTTATAAACATCATCCAACAAATGCTGTATTAAGAGAAATCTAGGGTCTATGAAATGTGGTTATTAAAATGAAGAGTTGTTCATGGGGATAACTTTAATCAATGTGTGCCTGCTTAGTCACAAAATCATGTCTGACGTGTGACTCCATGGACTGTAGCCCACCAGGTTCCACTGTCCAGGGGATTTTCCAGGCAAGAATACTGGATGAGTTGCCATTGCCTTCTCTAGGGGGTCTTCTGACCCAGGGATCAAACCCACGTCTCTTACATTGGCAGACAAGTTCGTTACCTCTGAGCCACCAACTTTAATCAGTATGCTTGCATTGTTTAGGCACATATATGGTAAAAGTGAAAACAAATCAAGGGTTTGATAATCAAAGCTCAATATAATGGTGACATTTGCATGGTAGGCAGGAGGCAGGATTGGCAGGAGCACATAGACATGTTATAAAGTTCTAGCTTTTATATTGGCTAATGATATTCATATAATAAACATCAAACACAACAAAAGAAAACAAGAATGTCAAGAGGCTAGTATACTAGAAATCTCAAATTATAATTAAAATTTTTTGTGTACCCAAAGTTTAAATATGAAAAATGATTGGAGACTAAATTAATGAGGATTGGGGATTCTTTGTTTCTTTTCTTTTCTTTTTTTTTTTTTTTAGTAAATACAGTGTGATATATTTATAAATGAGAATAACAACAATAAAAACCATGAACAGTATTTCAGAAGTTGAAAACAGTGACACTAGCAGCACTCAATACACAGCATTTTACTTTTCTTCACATTTGGAACTTTTTTTTTTTTAAATTATATAAAGATGAGAATATAGTATACTGCTAAGTCACTTCAGTCGTGTCTGACTCTGTGTAACCCCATAGACGGCAGCCCACCAAGCTCCCCTGTCCCCAGGATTCTCCAGGCAAGAACACTGGAGTGGGTTGCCATTTCCTTCTCCAATGCATGAAAGTGAAAAGTGAAAGTGAAGTTGCTCAGTTGTGTCTGACTCTTAGCAACCCCATGGACTGCAGTCCACCAGACTCCATCCATGGGATTTTCCAGGCAAGAGTACTGGAGTAGGGTGCCATTGCCTTTTCTGGAATATAGTATATAGTATGTTAATACTAGTATATAGTATATTAATTAATGTATAGTATATTGTTATTTTAATTAATAGTGTATCAATTAGTATTTTATTAATAACATGCCAATTAATTAGTATTTTAATTAATATAAAGTGTGTTAATACTTTAATAAATGACAAAAAGATGAGACAAACATGTGCATTTAGAGAACTGCATGTCAGTCCTGCCAGATCCCTGTGGAGGGAATTCCCAGCACGACATCATTCGAATGCGAGGACACAGAGCAGTCCTTGTTTAGATGCACACGTTCATCCAGCTTGTCCAGCACGGTCAGCATTCCGTTTCTTGCTGGTTTCTTTCTACCATGAAAGTTCATGTCCAGTTGTCTGCTTCTTAATGCAGACACGCACCTTCCTCATCCACTGGCCATTGAAGGAGGATTAAGGCCAAGCAGGTGGCTGTGATAAATTCAACCCATTCTTCTGGGGACAGGGGGTAGTTTCCTGGTGGCCCTCTTCCTTCATCATATCTGGAATTGGATGAGCTTCCATAACCTCATCTCTTTTTCACATCTTGCTGAAGTAGAGTTCTGAAAAACAAACCCACAAACTCAGCTATTCTGCAGAAGAAACCTGTGATAAAAGATAATGTTCATTGGGATTGACTCTTGCTGTCCAACACTTGCCCATTTGAGATGTCCATTGCCTATTCAAAGCAGTGGTGGGGCCTGGCCCCTTTCAGCTTCTATATCTCTCTGAGTTGGCGATTCTTGAATGATGTCCTTGAGGTCAAGGTCATACTGCAGTAACGGTGATCCCAGGGTCTGCAGCATCCAGAGAGTTTTGCCTCCATGCCAACCTCATCACGATTTTCTCTTCTTTTTGAAGTCTTTATTGAATTTTTAATGATATTGTTTGTTTTATGTTTTGACTTTTTGACTATGGGAACTTTGCATCCTGAACAGGGATCAAACCTGCACTTCCTGCATTGGAAGGGACCACCAAGGAAGTCCCATCACAATTTTCTTTTCACCCTTAAAGGTCTGGTGGCTGGACACAGGAATACTCAGTCTAGCCGCAACTGCATCTGGAAATTCACAACTTATGACCTTTATTATCAATAGAAATTGATTCTATTGATAGAATATCCTTTGTAATAAACTAGGAATCTAGAAAGTAAGAGGCTTCCCGGGTGGCTCAGCGGTAAAGGATCTGCCTACCAATCCAGGAGACGCAGGAGACTTGAGTTGGATTCCAGGAAGGCCCTCTGGAGGAAGAAATGGCAACCCACTCCAGTATTTTCCATTCTCCGAAGCAATGGTAGCTATGATGAACGAGGTGGGAGTGGATACTGAGGGCTGAGGGACTGGATCTAACATAGTTGGAATACAGCATTCTTTAAATACGTTGTAAGGTTTGCTGTAAGCATTTCTATCTGTAAGTGGGAAGACCCATAGTTTTTACGTGTGTGTGTGTGCTCTGTGAGTTTGAAATCAGTTTATGTCTACTTTGTAGAATGAGTCAGAATGCTCTTCTTCCTTTTCGATTTTCTGAACCATTTGATTAAATTTACCTGTATTATAGTGTCTTTGCATGTTTGGAATGTTGTAACAAAACATTGAACACTGGGTAGCTTATAAACGACAGAAAATGTATTTCTTAAAGTTCTGAAGCTGGGAAGCCTAAGTCAAGGCATCAGCATTATCATGTGTTGGTGACATCCCTCATCCTGTCTCTTCCCAGGATGGAAGGGAAAGTCTAGGGGTTTCCTGGAACTTCTTTTATAAGGCACGAGTCCCATTCTTTTTTTTTTTAATGAGTCCCATTCTCGATGGCCCCATCCTCATGACCTAAGCACCCCCCAAAGGCCCCACCACCTAATACCACCATCTTTGGACATTAGGATTTCAACACGTAAATTTTTGAGGGACACAAACATTCAGACCATAGCATATAGGCGTATATATACTTCTTAGAAATTTGGTTAAATTTGCCCATGAAGTTCTCAGAACTCTTGTCTATTTAAGAGGATTTCTTTGACCATGTTTTCCCTTTCCTCTATGATTCTGAGGCTCAGGATTTCTAATTCTTCTTAGTCATTTCCAATAATTTTTGTCTTTTAGAAAACCATCCATTTTGTATTTTTAATTTGTCATTTTGTTTAATTTGCTAGCACAGCTCACAGAACTCAGGGAAGCAGTTTACTCACTAGTGTGTGCATGCGTGCTTAGCCACTTAGTTGTATCCGACTCTGCGACCCCATGGACTGTAGCCCACCAGACTTCTCTGCCCATGACGTTCTCCAGACAAAAATACTGGAGTGGGCTGCCATTTCTTCCTCCAGAGGGCCTTCCTGGAATCCAACTCAAGTCTCCTGCGTCTCCTGGATGGGTAGGCAGATTCTTTACCACTGAGCCACCTGGGAAGCCTCTTACTTTCTAGATTCCTAGTTTATTATAAAGGATATTAAAAGAGAAGAGTTAGCAGCCAGATGAAGACTTACATAGAATGAGGTCTGGAAGTTTCCTGAGCGCAGGAACTTCTGTCGCCATGAAGTTTGGGAGGATGCCTTACTGTCCTGGCACATGGAAGTATTCTTCTTCACTGACCTGGAAGCTCTCTGAACCCTGTCCTTTTGGGGTTTTCTGGGGCTTCATGTATCAATAGAATGACTGATTATCAGTCATTGGTGATTAATTCGACCTCCAATCCTTTTCCCTTCCCTGGGGGATGGGAAGTAGGGCTGTAAGTTTCAGCACTCTAATTATATGGTTGGTCCCCTTGCTAATCAGCCGCTATCCATAGGTTATATAGGGACATTCCAAAAGTCATTTCATTAGCATAAACTCCTTGGAAAGATTTTAAAATTTTCTTTTGTAAGCTTTTTATTTTGTATTGGAGTATGGCTGATCAACAATGATGTAATAATTTCAGGTGAATTGTTAAGGGACTCGACGACACATATACATTAAAAAAATAATAAAAGACATCCATTTTACCTTTATTGCTCTGAGCTACATTAGAAACCAAGGACAAAAAACAAGTGTAACAAAGGATGTTTCTATTGCTCTAATCACTCAGGAAATTATAAGCACTTTGGTTGTGTGAGTCACGAATGAAGGTTGAGGACCAAGTATATCAATATATCTTATTATGTACATCTTGTTATAAATTATTGTATTGTATCTCACAAAAAAGTTTTCATGTATATAAGGTTCTCTAAAAAATTATCTAATATTCAATACTGTATTAAACTTTTTAATGGGTATGTTCATACACAAATGTTGCAGAATAGGAATTATGTTATTTTTCTTCATTGTGATGAAAATGCTGTAATGTGAGAAAAAGCAGCCTCTGTAAATTGAGCCTGGATTGACTTTGACTCAAGGTCTCTGGCAAAAAGAGGCAAGAGCCTACAGAGGGCTGAACAACCAGGGAAAGGACTGTGAAGTTAGAGCATGCATTTCATCTGGATTTTAAAGAAATTTGAATAATTAAACAATATTTATTTATTTGGCTGTGCTGAGTCTTAGTTGTGGCATGCGGGATCTTAGATCTTTGTTGCATCATGTGGTTCTTTAGTTGCAGCATGCAGAGTCAAATTCTCTGACCAGGGAACAAATCTAGGCCCTCTACACTGGGAGCTCAGAGTCTGAGCCAATGGACCACAAAGGAAGTCCCAAATTTGAGTAATTTTTGTTATAGCACGTGCAGATTCTAGAATTTTTTTCTCCCTTTAATAAAAATTAGCCTTTAACAATACTACTTCTTTTAAGATTAATTTCACATCTAAAGTTTCCTAGTCTTTCAGAGTAAAATGACTAAGGTCTAGCTTCTCTGAATAGATCCAGATTTCCTGGGTAAATCTTCATGGAAACAGACCTAAGAGATTCCACATGCCTCACTACAAGGGTACATACTAGTGTTTCTAGAAGAATAACTTCAAAGTGAAAGTGAGGTTGTATTTTCTTTTTATAATAGTTCCAGATAGGAGAGTTGAAGCAAAAAAACCAAGAATGGGAATTTAGCAATTGATGTTGATTTCAAGAGTGATGTTCTATAAAGTAAGTGCCCAAGAACGTGAAAGAATTGTGAAGCTAGATGATTTTAGGACTAAAATAGAAGTCATATACAATAATAGGCTAAGGAAGCATGAAATTAGAAAGATAACTCAGATTTATGAGCAACTGGGAAGATAAGAGAAACAGGCAGCATGATTCAAAATGGTATCTAAGATTTTCTATTTTGGGAGACATCAAAGATTTCTCATCACTTTGCTTTGTTATTTCTCAGATGATTTAAAATACCTGTTTTCTGATGTGATGATAAAAAATCAGATAAGAGTGAGAGAGAGCAACCCAACCTGCCTCCTTATGTGAATTTGGAACATGTTGGTTTAGATAACCTGAAATTTTCTGGAATGTTAAAAAAAAAAAACAACCTCAGATGTTAGTGTAATCCAAAAAAAAACCAAAACCGCCCCCCCCCCAAAAAAACCAAACAAACAGCATCATCACAAAAGTTAGCTCCATTTTAGTTTTTCAAGGTCAAGTGATAGAGAAGGAAGGGTTTAAGAATATGTATTTCATTGATTAAGGGGAAGTGGATTAGAAAATCCATATTTGACTAAGAAATACAGAAAAATCAGACTGAGTTGAGTATCCACACATTAAAAAAAAAAAAAAGAATGAAAAGAGGGATGAAATGAAGTGAGGAATTGAAAGATCTGTGCCTGTGTTTTCCAAAAAACAAAGAGATAGTTTTTATTGTAAGAAATTTAGGATATCTCAAAGCATTAAAAATTTCCCTTGTCGGTTATATTATCTCTTATGATTCTTTGTAGTTAGTAGTAGTCAGGAAACTTCAGAAACTCTCAAAAGGAGGAAGTTAGTATTAAATGGCTGGAATCATGATGGCAGATTGTATTCTTAAGGCACGTGAATGAGAGGGCATGTGGGAGAACAGGGGTGAAATGATCTGTGAGGGGGTGGTTGTGTTCTGGTGGTTTGTAGGAACATGACTGTAGTCTAACAAAGACATAATGTACTATAAAGGAACAAACCCCCTTCCTCTTTCCCAGTGACTCTTCAAAAGTCTGCCTAATGGAAAAATTGTATGTGCCTTGCTTGTGAAATATAATCCTACTGAAATACATACTTTTGCTAGGACTAATCAAACTTTCTGTTCTAATGTTTAAATTTCTGCCAACTGAATCTTCCTGATTTCCAAGTTAGTAGGTCTTGCTGTCTCATTTGGAGATCTTTTTTCAAAAATTTATTTTAAATTTAATTTTTATTTATATTGTGGCAGCTTCCCTGATAGCTCAGTTGGTAAAGAATCCACCTGTGATGAAGGAGACCCCGGTTTGATTCCTGGGTCAGGAAGATCCACTGGAGAAGGGATAGGCTATCCACTCCAGTATTGTAGTATAGTTGACTTACCCAGGGATTGAACTTGTGTCTTCTACAGGTCTCCTGCATTGCAGGCTGATTCTTTACCACTGAGCCACTGGGGAATGGCTGGAGATACCCTGGAGTAGGAAATGGAAACCCACTCCAGTATGCTTGCCTGGAAATCCCATGGGCAGAGGAGACTGGCAGGCTACAGTCCATGAAGATCACAAGAATCAGATACTATAAGAGTCAGTGACTAAACCACATAGTTGGTGTATAATATTTTGTTATAACGTTTTAAGTGTGCTACAAAGAAATTTAGTTATACATATACCTATAGTCACTATTTTTAGATTCTGTTCCCATGTAGATTATTACAGAATATTGAGTAAAGTTCCCTTATTTGAAGATCTTAAAGAAGCATTTCAAGCTTAACATGTTGAATGCCCTGGATTTTACTAAAAACTGCTTTTTCTAGTGCTTCCATTTCAGTAAATGGCTTCAATCAGCATGCAAACAGGTGCTCAAATCATAAATCAAAGAATTATTCTCAACAGCTTTCCTTGCTTTAACTTCCTGTTTTCTGCTGGTCTTTGCCTATTGATAGCAATGTTATTGGCTAGAAATGCTTAGGGACATTCACCTGGGGCCGTGGCAAGTCCGTATAGACTTCTCCCCTTTCAGAAGTAGTGCTGTGGCTGGACTGACCCTTGGGATTTTTATAATTGTAAGATACCCTTCCCTGGCGGCTCAGATGGTAAAGAATCTGCCTGCAATGCAGGAGATCTGAGTTTGATCCCTTGGTTGATCCCTGGGTTGGGAAGATTCCCTGAAAAAGGGAATGGCTACCCACTCCAGTATTCTTGCCTAGAGAATTCCATGAACAGGCAGGCTACAGTCCACAGGAATAAATCTAACCAAGGAGGTAAAAGACCTGTACTCAGAAAACTGTAAGATAACTGTACTCAGAAAACTGATGAAAAAAATTGAAGGTGACACAAGCAGATGGAAAGATATGCTGTGATCATGAATTGGAAGAATAGCCATTGTTAAAATGACCATTATACCCAGGGCAACCTACAGATTGAATACAATCCCTATCGAAATGCCAATGATATTTTTCATAAAACTAGAACAAATAGTTCAAAAATTGGTATGGAAGCACAAAAGACTCTGAATAGCCAAAACAATCTTGAGAAAGAAGGGTGGTATAAATCTCCCTGATTTCAAACTATGTTAAAAAAACTGTAGTAATCAAAACAGTAGATATTGGCATAAAAACAGACACAGAAATCAATGGAAAAGAACAGAAAGCCCAGAAATGAACCCATGCTTACAAGGTCAGTTAATCTAAACAAAAGAGGCAACAGCATATAATGGGAAAAGACAGTCTCTTTAGTAAATGTTGGGAAAACTGGATCGCTATATGCAAAATAATCAAACTGAACTACTTTCTCACACCATGTTCAGTTCAGTTCAGTCACTCAGTCATGTCTGACTCTTTGTGACCCCATGGACTGCAGCATGTCAGGCCTCCCTGTTCATCACCAACTCCCGGAGTTTACTCAAACTCACATCCACTGAGTCCATGATGCCATCCAACCATCTCACCCTCTGTCGTTCCCTTCTCCTCCCACCTTCAATCTTTCCCAACATCAGGGTCTTTCCAAATGAGTCAGTTCTTCGAATCAGGTGGCCAAAGTATTGGAGTTTCAGTTTCAGCATCAGTCCTTCCAATGAACACCCAGGACTGAATTCCTTTAGGATGGACAGATTGGATCTCCTTGCTGTCCAAGGGACTCTCAAGAGTCTTCTCCAACACCACAGTTCAAAAGCATCAATTCGTCGGCACTCAGCTTTCCTTATAGTCCAACTCTCACATCCATACATGACCATTGGAAAAACCATAGCCTTGACTAGATGGCCCTTTGTTGGCAAAGTAATGTCTCTGCTTTATAATAAGCTGTCTATGTTGGTCATAACTTTTCTTCCAAGGAGCAAGCATCTTTTAATTTCATGACTGCAGTCACC
Source organism: Capra hircus (assembly GCF_001704415.2). Lineage (NCBI taxonomy): Eukaryota > Metazoa > Chordata > Mammalia > Artiodactyla > Bovidae > Capra > Capra hircus. The sequence continues at coordinate 99,625,974 of NC_030812.1, read as the reverse complement.
ATCTGAAGTGATTTTGGAGCCCTCCGAAATAAAGTCTGTCACTGTTTCCATTGTTTCCCCATCTATTTGCAATGAAGTGATGGGACTAGATGCCATGATCTTAGTTTTCTGAATGTTGAGTTTTAAGCCAACTTTTTCACTCTCCTCTTTCACTTTCATCAAGAGTTATTGGTTATTCTTGTAGTTATATATTATACAATATATATATAATATTCTTTTTTTTTCTTTTTAAAATTTTAAAATCTTTAGTTCTTACATGCATTCCCAAACATGAACCCCCCTCCCACCTCCCTCCCCACAACATCTCTCTGGGTCATTCTTATATTTTATATATATAGAATTATATTCTTATATGTATTCTTATATTCTTTAGTTATTCTTCACTTTCTACCATAAGGGTGGTGTCATCTGCATATCTGAGGTTACTGATATTTTTCCTGGCGATCTTGATTCCAGCTTGTGCTTCCTCCAGCCCAGCATTTCTCATGATGTACTCTGCATATAAGTTAAATAAACAGGGTGACAATATACAGCCTTGACGTATTCCTTTCCCTGTTTGGAACCAGTCTGTTGTTCCATGTCTAGTTCTAACTGTATCCTGACCTGCATACAGATTTCTCAATAGGCAGGCAGGTGGTCTGGTATTCCCAGCTCTTGAAGAATTTTCCACAGTTTGCTGTGATCCACATAGTCAAAGGCTTTGGCATAATCAATAAAGCAGAATTAGACGTTTTTCTGGAACTCTTTTGCTTTTTTGATGATCCAACAGATGTTGGAAGTTTGATCTCTGGTTCTTCTGCCTTTCCTAGATCTAGTTTGAACATCTGGAAGTTCATGGTTCATGTACTGTTGAACCCTGGCTTGGGGAATTTTGAGCATTGCTTTGCTAGCATGTGAGATGATTGTAATTGTGTGCTAGTTGGAGCATTTTTATGGCAGAAAGCAAAGAAGAACTAGAGAGCCTCTTGATATTACTTTGCCAACAAAGGTCCATCTAGTCAAGGCTATGGTTTTTCCAGTAGTCATGTATGGATATGAGAGTTGGACTATAAAGAAAGCTGAGCATTGAAGAATTTATGGTTTTGAACTGAGGTATTGGAGAAGACTCTTGAAAGTCCTTTGGACTGCAACGAGATCCAACCAGTCCATCCTAAAGGAAATCAGTCCTGGGTGTTCCTTGGAAGGACTGAGGCTGAAGCTGAAACGCCAATATTTTGGCCACCTGATGTGAAGAGCTGACTCATTTGAAAAGACCCCGATGTTGGGAAAGATTGAAGGTGGGAGGAGAAGGGAATGACAGAGGATGAGATGGTTAGATAGCATCACAGACTCAGTGGACATGACTTTGAGTAGACTCCATGAGTTGATGATGAACAGGGAGGCCTGGTGTGCTGCAGTCCATGGGGTCACAGAGTCAGACACGACTGAGTGATTGAACTGAACTTGAGCATCCTTAGGCATTGCCTTTCTTTGAGATTGGAATGAAAACTGACCTTTTCCAGCCCTGTGGCCACTGCTGAGTTTTCCAAATTTGCTGGCATATTGAGTGCAGCAATATGTACAAAACACCATGTACAAAAAATAAACTCATAATGTGGACCAAAGGCTTGAATGTAAGATCTGACACCATAAAACTCCTCGACGAAAACATAGGCAATATGCTCTTTGATATTGGTTGACACTATATTTTTGATATGTCTTTTTAGGCAAGGAAAACAAAAATGGGCAATGAGAATATATCAAACAAAAAAGCTTTTGTACGGTGAAGGAAACTATCAACAAGACAAAAAGGCAGAAATCTGGAAAATTTTTATCTGATAAAGGATTAAAATGCAAAATATACACATAAGTCATGAAACTCAACATTGAAGAAACCAACTCGACAAATAAGCAGAGGACCTAAATAGATATTTTTTAAAGAAGATACACAGATGGCTAATAGACACATGAAAAGATACTCAACATCACTAATCAACATGGAAATGTAAACAACCTGGAAGGGTGGGATGGGGAAGGAGGGTGGGAGGGAGGTTCAAGTGGGAGGGGACATAGGTAAACCTATGGCTGATTCATGCTGATGTTTAGTAGAAACAAACACAATACTGTAAAGCAATTATCCTTTAATTAGAAAGATGCAATTACCAAAAAACCCCACAAGATATTGCCTCTAGTTTACTCTGGACCGTCCGACTCTGAGAAACCTATTGCCATAGATCAGTGTGTTCTTTACTTGCTCCATCAAAAGCGGAAGCTGTAGGTCCCCACTGAATCACTGGATTGCTGCTGTGGTTTTCATTCTGTTTGCCCATGCTGGTTTCATCACCACTGTAGTGGGCATGCATAGTTTCTTTTCCTTCCTCTTGCAGACTCTTTTTTGAGTGTGGTCCAGTCATGATTTCCATGCTAGATACAGTCTTACTTCCTGTGAGGCTATGTTTTTAATTTTTCTGTCAGTTGCTGTTAACCAGTGGCTTTTTACATGATGAAATGTCCTTCTTTTCTCAGGGGGCTATAATTCAGTAGTTAGCAGTATGGGCTTCGTGCTGTATCACCTAGATCTGAATGCTAGCATACTCTCTGTGGGAGCTCTGGCAAGTTTCCAACTTTTCAAAGACATGGGTATGTTATTTGTAATGGTGGGAATAAATAGCACATACTTTGTTTTGTGAAGATCATGGAAGTTAATTTCTGTTCAGTACTTAGGAAAATCCCTGGTCTAATCAATTGATGTGAACTATCACTGCTTTCAGTTCAGTTCAGTTCAGTGGCTCAGTCGTGTCTGACTCTTTGTGATCCCATAGAGGCATTTAAAAATAATGTTCCAAGGTTGTTACAGCTGGCATGAGCTGGTACTCATATTCTCCTAGGTGCCTTGCTTGGGTTACTTATATCAACTTTTTTTTTTTTGGCCAAAAGACTTAAAAAAACTTTTTCCACAAACTCTCTGTAGCAGTCTAAATCTTTGTGTGTGTGTTTTTAAATAAAGCATTTTGCTGTTTGATGAATCCCTGAAGTATTTTCAACTTTAGAAACTGTTGATATAGTCTAGCTTCTTCATTAATGTGGAGGGCACATTTTTAAAATTTATTTTTTAATTGAAAGATAATTGCTTTACAGAATTTTGTTGTTTTCTGTCAAATCTCAGCATGAATCAGCCATAGGTATACATATATCCCCTCCCTTTTGAACCTCCCTCCCATCTCCCTCCCTAGCTCATGCCTCTAGGTTGATATGGAACCCCTGTTTGACTTTCTGAGCCATACAGGAAATTCCCATTGGCTATCTATTTCACATATGGTAATGTAAGCTTCCATGTTACTCTCTCCATACATCTCACCCTCTCCTCCCCTCTCCCCATGTCTATAAGTCTGTTCTCTATGTCTGTTTCTCCACTGCTGCCCTGCAAATAAATTCTTCTGAAACATTTTCCTAGATTCTGTATATATGTGTTAGTATACAATATTTATCTTTCTCTTTCTGACTTACTTCACTCTGTATATTAGGCTCTAGGTTCATCCACTTCATTAGAATTGACTCAAATGCATTCCCTTTTATGGCTGAGTAACATTCCCTTGCGTATATGCACCTCTACTTTATCCATTCATCTGTTGATGGACGTCTAGGTTACTTCCATGTTCTAGCTATTGTAGATAGTACTGCAATGAACAATGGGATACATGTGCCTTTTTCAATTTTGTTTTCCTCAGGGTATATGCCTAGGATTGGGATTGCTGGGTCATATGGTGGTGTTATTCCCAGTTTTTTAAGGAATCTCCATACTGTCTTCCAGAGTGGCTGTATCAATTCATATTCCCACCAACAGGGACATATGGTTTTGAGCTGCTATAACTAGTCTGTAAGACAAGCCAAATTTGCTTCATTCCCTTGTTTATAATGGCTATCTTCTTCAAAACAGAGTCTTGAGTAAGATGCTTTTGTTTAAATTTTCCAAACCAATACGAATCCTTCTTGGAAGCTAATTTTAAAATACCTTATACTTTCTTTGCTTAATTGACCACCATTGAAATGGAGTTTGTTAGTCTGTAATGAATACCTGTTGTCCTCCTTTAAATGATATACATTTATACCACTTTTTCAATCTGTGAGAAGTCTAATTCTTCTTTCCTGAAGATGTGCAGAGTGCCCAGTGACTTGAGCATGCCATCAACCTGCTACTTTGAAATTTTATAGCATTGATTCAATTCATGAATTTTAAACATTAGTCTTGGTTGGCTTTTTACTTCCAAATTGCTTGAGTGATCCTGCATTTTGGTCTCGTTTGCATGATTTCAGTTTAAGAACATTTGTGCAAAAGAAACTGTTTTCCTGCACAGTAATAACATCAAAGATGGTGACCCCTTATACAACACAACTTACACTGGCATGGCCCATGATAGTTTTCAAAGTTCCTTGAAATAACTTGCTTAATTTTATTTTCATGGTCCTTCATTGAGAAAGGGGAAAAGAAAGACCAGAACTGTCCTTAGGGATAAAGTCCAAGTTTTGACATACACTGTCAGGACTGTTGGTGTGTCAGACACACTAAACAAAAGATTTGGATAATTAATCAGAGAAAACCTTTAAGACTGTCTTAGGAATCAGTCTACAGAGCACCCATACTTGTCAGCCACTCCTCTCTTCAGCCTTTTCCAGTTTTTATTTGCCAGAGTCAACACCCTACAGACTCAGTATTTCTCAGCTTCTGAGATGACTTGAGAAATCATAACGGACACCAGCTTCTCTGATTTGTAGGGTTGAAATCAATTTTGCTGCAAAAAAGCCTGATATCTACAGTATAAGTCACTTGCAATGTCTATGACTTTTAAAAAATCTTTATCTTATGATCATAATACCCTTTCCAATATACCTATTTTTCATCCATTTAATGATTAGGTTTCTGACTCGGGCTTTGTGCCCATGATTCTGGCTCTGGTTTCTTGCTGAATTTTGGACCCTGTGCTGAAAACTATTCAACTGACCCACAGTCCTATCCTTTCTAGGGCTTCCCAGGTAGTGCTAATGGTAAAGAACCCATCTGTCAGTGCAGGAGATGCAGGAGACATGAGTTTGATCTCTGGGTCAGGAAGATCCCTTGGAGGAGTGCATGGCAACCCACTCCAGTATTCATGCCTGGAGAATCTCATGAACAGAGGAGTGGCAGGCTACGGTCCATAGTGTTGCAGAGTCAGACGTGACTGAAGTGATCTGTACTTGTACCTAGCCTTTTTTCAAGCCATTCTTTTCGCAGTTCTCTGTACCTACACACATGTGTTATCAAGGCCTTCAGTGCTATTGTCTGATTTCAAGTCTGACCAAGGTGTGAACATTCTCCTGCTGAATCATGATTCCAGATTTTGTTTTCCTTCGAGATTAACAATATATCAACCATGGTCCTACCCATTTTGATATTTTTTTTTCATGTTTGCTTGATATGCAGGAGTCACTCAGCTTGTTTCTAGATTTCTTTCCGAAGGAGTTATTGCATGTGTAGCTGCAGATTTGGTGTGTCCATGGAAGTGTGTTCAGGAGTCTCTTATAACACTGTTTTGAACCAGAATCTGATAGCTGTTTTATTCTTTAATTTCACTCATGACAGCAGTCTATTTTGATCTTGTACTTTTCACATCTTTTTCTTTTTTTGCAACCAGACATTTCTTCCAGAAATATCATACGTATACTACTATCTTACTGGCTAAATGCTACGTAACTCACTGACTTCATCTGTCAGCATTATTCCAAAGCCATGTATTTCTTATATTTTCAAAGTCTGTCATTTGATGTTAGGGTCTTATCTTCTAGAGTATAAAGGAGTCTTTCTTGTTAGCTCTTTTGCTTAGCATGTTTGACTAATTTGTAACTTTGTAGCACATTAGGAGTTCTCTTTCTATTTTTTAATTTTTAGACCTATCCCACGGGTATGTGGGATATTAGTTCTCATACCAAGGATCCAGCTTGTGCCCCCTGCAATGGAAGCCTGGAGTCCTAACCAGGCTTACTTACTGCCATGGAAATCCCCTATTCAGTTACTTTGTATGAACTCCTGGCTTCTTTTCCTGCTTGGTTTTTCAGATGTAGCAACTACTGCACATTGGTTGTTCCTGTTTTTGCTCCAGAAATTTTCCTCCAGAATTACTTGTCTTACCATTTCTGTATCTTTTAGTTCTACAAAACAGAACAAGGAAATACCTATGCTTGGAAATGCATATACTCTTACTGAAAGAAGAAAATACAGATATTAATGTACATATCATAATAATACATTTGTTTTCCAAAGTCAGTTAAAAATAAACAAGGCTTGAGGGGAAGGATAGTTAGGGAGTTTGGGATAGACATGTATACATTGCTATATTTGAAGTGGACAACCACCAAGGATCTACTGTACAGTACAGGAAACTCTGCTCAATGTTGTATGGCAGCCTGGTTGGGAGGGGAGTTTGGGGGAGAGTGGATACATGTATATGTGTGGCTGAGTCCCTTCATTGTTCATTTGAAACTATTAGAAGATGTTTGTTAACTGGCTATAACCCAATACAAAGTAAAAAGTTTTTTTAAAAATAAGCAAGTCTTATAATATATATTCACATTTTATATTGGAAATATAAATTGCTTCCTTTTGTATAATTATAAATTCATAACTTTTTATACATTCAAATATTTCTAATTTCTCATCATAATATAAATTATATATATAAAACTATTTTAATATCTATTTATCTATCCTTGTTATTTATTAACTTAAGGATAATAAATCCTTATTACCAAATTCAGAATTAAATGAAGAAAGTAGGGAAAACCACTAGGCCATTCAGGTATGACCTAAATCAAATCCCTTATGATTATACAGTTAAAGTGAGAAATAGATTCAAAGGATTAGATATGATAGAGTGCCTGAAGAACTATGGACAGAGGTTCAAAACATTGTACAGGAGGCAGTGATCAAGACCATCCCCCAGGAAAAAAAAAATGCAAAAAGGCAAATCATTGTTTGAGGACACCTTACAAGTAGCTGAGAAAAGAAGAGAGGCAAAAGGCAAAGGAGAAAAGGAAAGGTATAACCATCTGAATGCAGAGTTCCAAAGAATAGCAAGGAGAGATAAGAAAGCCTTCCTAAATGAACAATACAGAGAAACAGGAAAACAACAGAAGGGGAAAGCCTAGAGATCTCTTCAACAATGTTAGAGACACCAAGGGACAATTCATGAAGAGATGGGCACAATAAAGGACAGAAGTGGACCTAACAGAAGCAGAAGATATTAAGAAGAGGCGGCAGGAATACACAGAAGAAATATACAAAAATATCTTCTTGACCCAGATAACCACGATGTTGTGGTCACTCACCTAGAATCAGACGTCTTGGAGTGCGAAGTCAAGTGGGCTTTAGTAAGCGTCACTATGAAAAAGCTAGTGGCAGTGATAGAATTCCAGCTGAGCTATTTCAAATTCTAAAAGATGATGCTGTTAAACTGTTGCACTCAATATGCCAACAAATTTGGAAAACTTAGCAGTGGCCAGAAGACTGGAAAAGGTCAATTTTCTTTCCAATAGCAAAGAATGTTCAAATTACTGTGCAATTGCACTCATCTTACACGCTAGCAAAATAATGCTCAAAATTCTCCAAGTGAGGCTTCAACAGCACGTGAACGAAGAGCTTCCAAACGTTCAAGTTGGATTTAGAAAAGGCAGAGGAATCAGAGATCAAATTGCCAACCTTCAATGGATCATAGAAAAAGCAAGAGAATTCCAGAAAAACATCTACTTCTGCTTCTTGACTATGCTAAAGATTTTGATTGTGTGTATCACAACACACTGTGGAAAATTCTTCAAGAGATGGGAATATCAGACCACCTTACCTGCCTCCTGAGAAACCTGTATGCAGGTCAAGAAGCAATAGTTAGAACTGGATGTGAAAGAACAGACTGGTTCCAAATAGGGAAAGGAGTATGTCAAGGCTGTATATTGTCACCCTGCTTATTTAACTTATATGCAGAGGACATCATGTGAAATGCCATGTTGGATGAAGCACAAGCTGGAATCAAGATTGCCAGGAGAAATATAGATAACCTTGGATATGCAGGTGACACCACTCTTATGGCAGAAAGCAAAGACGAACTAAAGAGCTCCTTGATGAAATTGAAAGAAGAGAGTGAAAAAGTTGGCTTAAAACTCAACATTCAGAAAACTAAGATCATGGCATCTGGTCCAATCACTTCATGGGAAATAGACAGGGAATCAATGGAAACAGTAAGAGACTTTATTTTACTGGTCTCCAAAATCACTGTAGATGGTGACTGCAGCCATGAAATTAAAAGATTATTGCTCCTTGAAAGAAAAGCTGTGACCGACCTATTTCAGTTCAGTTGCTCAGTCATGTCTGACTCTTTGCGACCCTATGAACTGCAGCACACCAGGCCTCCCTGTCCATCACCAACTCCCGGAGTTTACCCAAACTCATGTCCATTGAGTCGGTGATGCCATTTAACCATCTCATCCTCTGACGTCCCCTTCTCCTCCTGCCTTCAATCTTTCCCAACACCAGAGTCTTTTCAAATGAGTCAGCTCTTTGCATCATGTGGCCAAAATAATGGAGTTTCAGCTTCAACATCAGTCTTTCCAATGAACACCTAGGACTGATCTCGTGTAGGATGAACTGGGTGGATCTCCTTGCAGTCCAAGGGACTCTCAAGAGTCTTCTCCAACACCACAGTTCAAAGCATCAGTTCTTCTGCATTCAGCTTTCTTTCACAACCATACATGACTACTGGAAAAACCATAGCCTTGACTAGACGGATGTTTGTTGACAAAGTAATGTCTCTGCTTTTTAATATGCTGTCTAGGTTGGTCATAACTTTCCTTCAAAGCAGTAAGCGTCTTTTAATTTCATGGCTGCAATCCCCATCTGCAGTGATTTTGAAGTCAGTCACTGTTTCCACTGTTTCCCCTTCTATTTGCCAAGAAGCGATTCCCTTGATCGGCAAGGAGATCCAACGAGTCCATCCTAAGGGAAATTGGTCCTGGGTGTTCATTGGAAGGACTAATGTTAAAGCTGAAACTCTAGTATTTTGGCCACATGGTGCGAAGACCTTACTCATTGGAAAAGACCCTGATGTTGGGAAAGATTGAAGGCAGGAGGAGAAGGGGACAACAGAGGATGAAATGGTTAGATGGCATCACCGACTCAAATGACATGAGTTTGGGTAAACTCCAGGAGTTGGTGATGGACAGGGAGGCCTGGTGTGCTGCAGTTCATAGGGTCGCAAAGAGTCAGACATGACTGAGAGACTGAACTGAACTGAACTGAACTGATGAGACCAGATACCATGACCTTCGTTTTCTGAATGTTGAGCTTTAAGCCAACTTTTTCACTCTCCTCTTTCACTTTCATCAAGAGGCTCTTTAGTTCCTCTTCACTTTCTGGCATAAGGGTAGTGTCACCTGCATATCTGAGGTTATTGATGTTTCTCCTGGCAATCTTGACTCCAGCTTGCACTTCATCCAGCCCAGCATTTCTCATGATGTACTCTGTGTATAAGTTAAATAAGCAGGGTGACAATGTGCAGCCTTGATGTATTCCTTTCCGTATTTGGAACCAGTCTGTTGTTCCATGTCCAGTTCTAACTGTTGTCCTGACCTGCATACAGGTTTCTCAAGAGGCAGGTTAGGTGGTCTGGTATTCCCATCTCTTTCAGAATTTTCCACAGTTTGTTGTGATCAACACAGTCAAAGGCTTTAAAAGCAGAAATAGATGTTTTTCTGGAACTCTCTTGCTTTTTCAATGATCCAGTGGATGTTGGCAATTTGATCTCTGGTTCCTCTGACTTTTCTAAAACCAGCTTGAACATCTGGAAGTTCACAGTTCATGTATTGCTGAAGCCTGCCTTGGAGAATTTTGAGCATTACTTTGCTAGCTTATGAGATGAGTGCAATTGCATGGTAGTTTGAGCATTCTTTGGCATTGCCTTTCTTTGGGATTGGAATGAAAACTGACCTTTTCCAGTCCTGTGGCCACTGCTGAGTTTTCCAAATTTGCTGACATATTAAGTCCAGCATTTTCCAAATTTGCTGACATATTGAGTGCAGCACTTTCACAGCATCATCTTTCAGGATTTGAAATAGCTCAACTGGAATTCCATCACCTCCACTAGCTTTGTTCGTAGTGATGCTTCCTAAGGCCCACTTGACTTCACATTCCAGGATGTCTGGCTCTAGGTGAGTGATCACAGCATCGTGATTATCTGGGTCATGAAGATCCTTTTTGTACAGTTCTTCTGTGTATTCTTGCCACCTCTTCTTAATATCTTCTTCTTCTGTTAGGTCCCTACCATTTCTATCCTTTATCGAGCCCATCTTTGCATGAAATGTTCCCTTGATATCTCTAATTTTCTTGAAGAGATCTCTAGTCTTTCCCATTCTATTGTTTCCCTCTATTTCTTTGCACTGATCTCTGAGGAAGGCTTTCTTATCTTTCCTTGCTATTCTTTGGAACTCTGCATTCAAATGGGTATATCTTTCCTTTTCTCCTTTGCTTTTCGCTTCTCTTCTTTTCACAGCTATTTGTAAGGTCTCCTCAAACAGCCATTTCACTTTTTTTCATTTCTTTTTCTTGGGCATGGTCTTGATCCCTGTCTCCTGTACAATGTCATGAACCTCCATCCATAGTTCATCAGGCACTCTATCAGATCTAGGCCCTTAAATCTATTTCTCACTTTCACTGTATAGTCACAAGGGATTTGATTTAGGTCATACCTGAGTGGTCTAGTGGTTTTCCCCACTTTTTTCAGTTCAAGTCTGAATTTGGCAATAAGGAGTTCATGATCTGAGCCACAGTCAGCTCCTGGTCTTGTTTTTGCTGATTGTATAGAGTGTCTCCATCTTTAGCTGCAAAGAATATAATCAATGTGATTTTGGTGTTGACCATCTGGTGATGTCTATGTGTAGGGTCTTCTCTTGTGTTGTTGGAAGAGGGTGTTTGCTATGACCAGTATGTTCTTTTGGCAAAACTCTGTTAGCCTTTGCCCTGCTTCATTCTGTCCTCCAAGGCCAAATTTACCTGTTACTCCAATTATTTCTTGACTTCTGACTTTTGCATTCCAGTACCCTATAATCACTGCAGATGGTGATTGCAGCCATGAAGTTAAAAGATGCTTACTCCTTGGAAGGAAAGTTATGAGCAACCTAGATAGCATGTCTCTTCAAAAGCAGAGACATTACTTTGCCAACAAATGTCGTCTAGTCAAGGCTATGGTTTTTCCTGTGGTCATGTATGGATGTGAGAGTTGGACTGTGAAGAAAGCTGAGCGCCGAAGAATTGATGCTTTTGAACTGTGGTGTTGGAGAAGACTCCTGAGAGTCCCTTGGACTGCAAGGAGATTCAACCAGTCCATTCTAAAGGAGATCAGCCCTGGGTGTTCTTTGGAATGAATGATGCTAAAATTGAAACTCTAGTACTTTGGCCACCTCATGCGAAGAGTTGACTCATTGGAAAAGACTGATGCTGGGAGGGATTGAGTGCAGGAAGAGAAGGGGATGATAGAGGATGAGATGGCTGGATGGTATCACCGACTCGATAGACATGAGTTTGAGTGAACTCCAGGAGTTGGTGATGGACAGGGAGGCCTGGTGTGCTGCGATGTATGGGGTCACAGAGAGTCAGACAAGACTGAACAACTGAACTGAACTGAACCCTATAATGAAAAGAATATCTTTTTTGGGTGTTAGTTCTAAAAAGGTCTTGTAGGTCTTCATAGAACCATTCAACTTCAGCTTCTTCAGCATTACTGGTCAGGGCATAGACTTGGATTACTGTGATATTGAATGGTTTGCCTTAGAAAGGAACAGAGATCATTCTGTCATTTTTGAGATTACATCCAAGTACTGCATTTCAGACTCTTTTGTTGACTATGATGGCTACTCCATTTCTTCTAAGGGATTCTTGCCCACAGTAGTAGATATAATGGTCATCTGAGTTAAATTCACCCATTCCAGTCCACCTTAGTTTGCTGATTCTTAGAATATCCACGTTCACTCTTGCCATCTCCTGTTTGACCACCTCCAATTTATGTTGATTCATGGACCTAACATTCCAGGTTCCTTTGCAATATTGCTCTTTACAGTATTGGACCTTGCTTCTATCACCAGTCACTTCCACAACTGGGTGTTGTTGGTTCAGTCCATTTATTCTTTCTGCAGTTATTTCTCCACTGATCTCCAGTAGCATACTGAGCACTTACCAACCAGTGGAGTTCATCTTTCAGTGTCCTATCTTTTTGCCTTTTCATACTGTTCATGGGGTTCTCAATGTAAGAATACTGAAGTGGTTTGCCATTCCCTTCTCTGGTGGGCCACATTCTGTCAGACCTCTCCACCATTACCCGGCCATTTTGGGTGGTCCGACATGGCATGGCTTAGTTTCATTGAGTTAGACGAGCTGTGGTCCATGTGATCAGATCGGCCAGTTGTCTGTGACTGTGGTTTCAGTCTGTCTGCCCTCTGATACCCTCTCTCAGTGCCTACCATCTTACTTGGGTTTCTCTTACCTTGGACGTGGGATATCTCTTCATGGCTGCTCCAGCAAAGCACAGCCGCTGCTCCTTACCTTGAACATGGGGTAGCTCCTCTTGGCTACTCCTATGCTGTGCAGCCACCAAAGCAGAGACATTACTTTGCCAACAAAGGTCCATATAGTCAAAGCCATCGTTTTTCCAGTAGTCAAGTGTGGATGTGAAAGTTGTACCATAAAGAAGGCTGAGTGCTGAAGAATTGATGCTTTTGAACCGTGGTGTTGGAGAAGATTGAAAAAAAAATTTATTTTAATTGGGGGCTAATTACTTTACAATATTGTAGTGGTTTTTGCCATACATTGACATGAATCAGCCATGGGTGTACATATGTTCCCCATCCTGAAGCCCCCTTCCACCTCCCTCCCCATCCCATCCTCAGGGTCATCCCCATGCAACGGCCCTGAGCACCCTGTCTCATGTATCGAACCTGGGCTGGTGATCTGTTTCACATATAATATTGTTTCAATGCTATTCTCTCAAATCATCTCACCCTCGCCTTCTCCCACAGGGTCCAAAAGACTGTTCTTTACTGTCTCTGTGAGACTGTCTCTGTGTCTCTTTTGCTGTCTCGCATATAGGGTCATTGTTACCATCTTCCTAAATTCCATATATATGCATTAGTATACTGTATTGGTGGAGAAGGCAATGGCAACCCACTCCAGTACTCTTGCCTGGAAAATCCCATGGATGAAGGAACCTGGTAGGCTACAGTCCATGGGGTTGCACAGAGTCAGACACGACTGAAGCCACTTAACATGGATGCATGCATGCATTGGAGAAGGAAATGGCAACCCACTCAAGTATTCTCACCTGGAGAATCCCAGGGACAGAGGAGCCTGGTGGGCTACTGTCTATGGGGTCCTCACAGAGTCGGACATGACTAAAGTAGCTTAGCAGCAGCATACTGTATTGGTGTTTTTCTTTCTGACTTCACTCTGTTTAATAGGCTCCAGTTTCATCCACCTCATTAGAACTGATTCAAATGTATTCTTTTTAATGGCTGAGTAATATTCCATTGAGTATATGTACTACAGCTTTCTTATCTGTTCATCTGCTGATGGACATCTAGGTTGCTTCCATGTCCTGGCTGTTATAAACAGTGCTGCGATGAACACTGGGGTACATGTGTCTCTTTTAGTTCTGGTTTCCTCAGTGTGTATGCCCAGCAGTAGGATTGTTGGGTCATAAGGCAGTTCTATTTCCAGTTTTTTAAGGAATCTCCACACTGTCCTCCATAGTGGCTGTACTAGTTTGCATTCCCACCAACAGGATAGGAGGGTTCCCTTTTCTCCACACCCTCTCCAGCATTTATTGTTTGTGGACTTTTGGATAGCAGCCATTCTGACTGGCGTGAAATGGTACCTCATTGTGGTTTTGATTTGCATTTCTCTGATAATGAGCGACGTTGAGCATCTTTTCATGTGTTCCTTAGCCATCTGTATGTCTTTGGAGAAATGTCTGTTTAGTTCTTCAGCCCATTTTTTGATTGGGTCATTTATTTTTCTTGAATTGAGCTGCAGAAGCTGCTTGTATATTTTAGAGATTAATTGTCAGTTGCTTCATTTGCTATTATTTTCTCCCATTCCGAAGGCTGTCTTTTCACCTTGCTTATAGTTTCCTTCGTTGTGCAAAAGGCTTTAAGTTTAATTCGGTCCCATTTGTTTATTTTTGCTTTTATTTCCATTACTCTGGGAGGTAGATCATAGAGGATCCTGCTGTGATTTATGTCAGAGGGTGTTTTGCCTATGTTTTCCTCTAGGAGTTTTATAGTTTCTGGTCTTGTGTTTAGATCTTTAATCCATTTTGATTTTTTTTTTTTTTGTATGGTGTTAGAAAGTGTTCTAGTTTCATTCTTTTACTAGTGGTTGACCAGCTTTCCCAGCACCGCTTGTTAAAGAGATTGTCTTTTTGGAGAAGACTCTTGAGAGTCCCTTGGACTGCAAGGAGATAAAACAGTCAATCCTAAAGGAAATCAATCCTGAATATTCATTGGAAAGACTGATGCTGAAGCTGAAGCTCCAGTACTTTGACCACTTGATGCAAAGAGCTGATTTAATTTCTCTCATTGGAATACCTGGGAATTTAATCAACAGCTCCACCACCTTTTTCTCAACTCTACAACAAAAATGTTTTGTCTTTACATATATACACTGTGCAGATTAAAAACTTTTGCTCATTGTTCACATTACTTTTTACCATCTTGCATGCAACTTAGTTCAGAGAAATTTCCATGGCAGAGTTTAGCTCACGCACAAAATTACCTTTGAAAATATAATATCCAGGAAAAGAAACTTGAGGAAATGTTTATTCTTCTTTTGATTAGGTGAAGTTGTGATTCTTTTAGGACATGGCTACGGTTTTTGCTTGAACAAGTAAAATAAATTAAGAAATTCTACATGACACACTGGAGTAGTGACCTTACGAAAATTTCTACTGTTTCTGAGTGTGGCTTTCTCAATTTCCTTTTTCTTTGCTCCATCCTAGAGTGAATCAAAGGAAACCCCTGTGTTTGGAAAGACTTCTTCTTTTGAGCTGTCTTTAATATCGAGAGCTTTCTAATCTTAGCAGAATAGGCAAGATTAATGTTCAGTCTCAAGAATTTCTGAATGTATTTCTTTATCCACAGAATAAATTGTGGGGAAAAAATTTAAGACATTGCTGAGGCTGCTGGTTCTCTCCACTGCTGAACCACAAGAGATTTAACACACAATGGGACAAGAAGAACCGCAAAATAAATGTGAGTATTTGTCTCATTTCAGTTTTAAAGAAGCATATTTAATTATGACTAAGATTTTAAAATATGAATTGATGATAGTTGCAGTTATGAAGATTGAAGATGGTGATGGGGAGGAAGTTGAAGAAAGTGAAAATTATTTTGGTGAAGAAGGGGGACATAGATTCAAACATTTGGGGTATTAGAAACTCCTTTATAAAATGTATACTGGGACAAGAGAGAGCACCAAGTATATAAAAAAATTAGATGAAAGAGAGTAATTTGGGAAAATTGTTTAAAGGAAAAGAAGAGAAGAGAGATACAGAAAACACCCTGACTGGGACAGCAGTGAACCTGAGGTTCTGACTTTATTTCTTTTTATACTCAAGTTCTACTCAAGTGACACATAAATGGGTTTGTACTGTAAGAACATTAAAAAACACTTTTGAGAAATATATAGAATGAATGCAGAAATATATAATTTTGAAATTAATGTTTCATTTCATCTCATCACATGGGGTCATGACGTACAATGGTACTGAAAATCACATTTTTATGTACCAATATGTTTTGAAAACTTCTTTCTGTTAATACATACATGTATACATGATTATTTTAATTGCTCTGTAGAATTTCATCATAGGAATTCACCATAATTTAGTGTTTGTGCTTTTGATGATATGCATACAAGTATTAGGTTTCAAGGTTTCTTTTTTTCTATTTCCAAACTTATTGCAGTGAATATCATTTTATAGAAATAAGTTTAATTGCTTCTATAGGCTTGAGCTCTAGAATTTAAATTGCGGCAAATGTAATGCATTTAAAAATTGATAAGTGTTCCTAACTTTATCTGTCTAAGAGGCTTTCCAGTTTATAGTTCAGTAGTGGCATTTATTTCCTCACTGAGTGTTTATTTCCTGTAGGCCTTGCCACACTACGTATTCTCAATTTAGTTTTAAAAATTTGATATATGACAAAACATGCCATAATATTTTGGTTTACATGTCTCTGACTGAGCATGCTGTTTGTTAGTTTGTTTAATGGATTTTTGAAATAATTTCAGCAAATTAAATTTTCAGCAAATTTTCTGCTCAAATTTTTGCTCAGTTTTCAAATTGGTTTTAGAAATTCTTTATACAGCCTGGATATTAGCATTGTGACAAGATTTTTCTTCCATGTATTCTTTGTGTTTTAACATTTGTTTATAAAGGAGCTTTGGTTTTTATGTACTACAATTATCAATTTTTAAAGATCTTGGGGTTTTTAGTCTGCTTAATAAAAAGCATGTTCCTAATTCCCCCAAAGAACCCTGAAGAAATACATTTTATTTGCAAATAAATATATTTAATTAATTAATTTATTTATCAATGAACTTTAAAGTTGATTTATTCAGGGGAAATCTTTAAGCTCTCTTCCAGGTCTAAAATATTTTGGATGATCTCATTCTAAGCTTTCTCTTTGGTGGCATTAGCTCTCTTAGTTTTCCTGGCTGAGAAGATAACCTATTCATCTTTCTTTTGGTTTTAGTAGAAAGAGGCCAGCATTCCCAGCTGATCCCTTGGACCATTGCTATTTTTTTCATGTCACTTCTAAGTGCCTGTTTTATTGCAAATTGTGTGGGTAAGTTATTAGCAAAGTGGAATGCTCCTTGAATCATTCACTCGAAAAACTTTCAGAAAGTTGCCCTACACCTTTTGTTAGCATGACCTTCTCCAACATACCAATCCAGAAAGGCCTCAGGGCTTGGATTTAATATTCAGAGCTACATACTTGACCTTCTGTTTTTTGATGATGCAGCCTTGAGCCAGGAAATGAACGATGGAACTTAGACCCGTTCCTATACATGGGAAGGTTGGAGACTGCAGTAAATCATTCTTCACTTTGGACCAGGATAACAAGGACCGCATCTTTCTAGAAAAGAATAACCAGAAAAAACCCCTCAAATTTCAGATGGACTGTAGTCTGGCTGTGAAAAGAAGAACAGCTGGAAGACTTCTTTCTGACATCAAGGCATTGTATAAAGTTATTATAAATAAAGTAATATAGTATAGGTGCAAGAATAAACAAATAGAGAAAGAATGTTGAGAGCTTTGTTACAGATCTGTATTTATGAACTCTATATAAAACAGGCTACCCACTCCAGTATTCTTGCCTGGAGAATCCCATGGACAGAGCAGCCTGGCTGGCTACATACAGTCCATCAGGTCATAAAGAGTTGGACAGGACTGAGCGACTAAAGAACAACAAACAAAATAAAACTGAAGGGAATTAAAAAAAAAAAAAACTGAAGGGAATAAGTCAACTATCCTCCAATGAAAATTAATTAAAAAGTGAACAGAGGGGATATTGCAGGGTTATAGGGAGAGGACAGTTTTGTTCAATTACTGTAGTAGAGAGGATTGATTATCCATATTCAAAAATGAAATTGTTCTCCTGCCTCATATCATGTTCAAAAACCAACCTAAAGTGGAGAATTGATTAAAATATGAAAGCAAATTAATGTTTTAGAAGAAAATATGGAGAATATATTCGTGACCTTGAGACAGAGAATGATTTCTTAAACATGTCACAAAATGTGCTAGCCATTAAAGAGACTATCACCAAAGTATACTACATTAAAGTAAGAATTACTGTCCAACAAAAATAACAGAAAACATAGGAAAATATGTTTTAATGCATATAATTAATAAAGGATTAGATAGAGAATATTTAAACCATTGTTCCAAATCAATAGGAAAAATACTGACAACAGAAAAATGGGCTAAGTCCTGAACAGGCACAATAGAAAAGAAAAAAATGAAATGTCTGATAAACATATGAAATATTTCTAACTTCATTAATTTTCAGAGAAATGCAAATTCAACTCACAATGAGATACCACTAAAAACCTTGTGGATGGTAATAATTAAAGTCTGGCAGTAGCAAGTATTGATGATACTGCAGAGCAACTAGACCTTCAGTGAATTTCTGCTGGTGAGAGTGTACAGTAGTACTCAGTTCTGTGGCTCAGTTGTGTCCAGCTCTTTGTGACCCCATGGCCTGCAGCACACCAGGCTTCCTTGTCCATCACCAACTTCCAGAGCTTGTTCAAACTCATGTGCATCGAGTTGGTGATGCCATCCAACCATCTCATCCTCTGTCGTCCCCTTCTCCTCCTGCCTTCAATCTTTGCCAGCATCAGGGTCTTTTCCAAGGAGTCAGTTCTTCCCATCAGGTGGCCAAAGTATTGGTGCTTCAGTTTCAGCATCAGTCTTTCCAATGAATATTCAGGACTGATTCCCTTTAGGATTGACTCTTTGATCTCCTTGCAGTCCAGGGGACTCTCGAGAGTTTTCTCCAACACCACAGTTCAAAAGCATCAATTCTTCAGTGCTCAGCTTTCTTTATAGTTCAACTCTCACATCCATGCATGAGTACTGGGAAAATCATAACTTTGATTAGACAAACCTTTGTTGGCAAAGTAATGTCTCTGCTTTTTAATATGCTGTCTAAGTTGGTCATAGCTTTTCTTCCAAGGAGCAAGTGTCTTTTAATTTCAGGGCTGCAGTCACCATCTGCAGTGATATGGGAGCCCCCCAAAATAAAGTCTCTCATTGTTTCCATTGTTTCCCTATCTATTTGCCATGAAGTGATGGGACCAGATGCCATGATCTTTGCTTTTTGAATGTTAAGTTTTAAGCCAGCTTTTTCATGCTCCTCTTTCACTTTCATCATGAGATTCTTTAGTTCCTTTCACTTTCTACCATAAGGGTCATATCTTCTACGTATCTGAGGCTATTGATATTTCTCCTGGCCATCTTGATTCCAGCTTGTGCTTCATCCAGCCTGGCATTTCTCGTGATGTACTCTGCATATAAGTTAAGTAAGCAGGGTGACAGTATACAGCCTTGAGGTACTCCTTTCCCTATTTGAACCAGCCTGTTGTTCCATGTCCGATTCTAACTGTTGCTTATTTACCTGCATACAGATTATACTGCATACAGCAGTATAATCGTTTTGAAAAAGGTTGCCCCAACCATAGTTGGCTATAGGTATAACCTATTACCAGCAGTTGCACACATGTGCATGGGCCTTACAGAAACGCATGCTTGCGTGCTCTAAGGGTACATGGTCAAAAATGCTCAGAGGTGCAGAGCTCGTACTAGCCAAACACTGGAAACAAGGCAATTATCTACCAGAAGAAGAAAAGATAAATACATTTTAGTTCATTAAGATAATGGATCACTCTTCAGTAATGAGAACTGATGAGTTATGTTTGCACGAAACAACATAGATAAATTTCAGAAAACCCTGAGCCGAAGACAGAACCCAAAGTATGATTTCACTTATATAAAGTTCAGAAGCAGGCAAACCTGATCTATATGGTTTTGTGATAGATTATGAAGTGGTAGAATTATGAAGCAAAGCACAAAGTGATTGCTTTAAAAGCCATGGCATGATTACCTTTAAGAGAAAGTGAGGGATTCGTGTTTGGGCTGTGAAGGTCACCTGAGGCTTTGGTAATGTTGCGTTTTTGAGCTGGGTTGTTGGAATGTTCACTTTATAATAATTTGATAAACTGTACATTTATGTTTTTCACTTTGTTAGACTTGGTTATATTTCAAAGTGAAAATACAGAAAAGATAAGTGTGTAAGACTTGTAGGACTTTGCAGAAGAATACCAGTGGTCACCAAAATCTCTACTCTAAGCACAAATATTGATAGAAAAACATGTTTAAAAGCACATGGACATTAAGGTTTGCAAAACTACACCCATAAAGCATAAAATGGACACTAAGGGCTTCCCAGGTGACCCTAGTGGTAAAGAACACACCTGCCAATGCAGGAGACATAAGAAATGCGGGTTCAGGAAGATCCTGGGTCAGGAAGATCCCCTGGAGGAGGGCATGGCAATCCACTCCAGTATTCTTGCCTGGAGAATACCATAGACAGAGGAGCCTGGTGGGCTTCAGTCCACAGGGTCCCAAAGAGTCAGACAACTGAAATGTCTTAACACACATGCATAATAATGCAAATATTGATTTTCAACAATTCTTTTCAACCAATTCACCTGAGCTGAAACAAAGGAACTGCATAGGAAGAACAGAGAAGGTGGGGACCTTAACTATTATGGTAAAAGAAAATTTACTTAGTGCAGTATGCCCCCAAAGTAAGTGGTTATATAGGAAAAGGAAACTAAGATTTTTTTTCCCTCCTTCACAGTGACTCACCACAACTTTCTATCCTGTAAGAAAGGAACGGGGTTCTTCAGGCTCCCAAAGCAGCACCCAAAGGTGACATGCGTCAGAGAGAAACCGGAACTGAAAGGTACAGAGAGTAGAAGAAATTCCTTCCTTATTTCCATTCAAATTCATAGCCTGATTTAAAGCATATCATTTCTACATTATTATATAAAGAGAGAGATGAAAAGAACACAATATGAGAATCTGGCACAAGAGCAGACATCAGTAAATTGAGATAGAATTATTTTCATGATTGTGAGCAGTTGAATAACTAATCAGAGAATACGAACAAAACATTTATGAGCCATTTTTGGCATCCAAAGCATAACATTTTCTTTTAATTCAGATATATAAGGACTGCTCCCTCCTAGAATATGTAAACTTTGCCAAAGTGTCTTTATCTCTTTTATTCTGTGAAGGCTCATTACATGAGCATCTTAGCAGGTTCATTACTTCCTTCAGGTAAAACGTCCTGCCAAAAGCTTTGTTATAGGAACTCTTTCAACACGGTTGTAAATAACTGCAGGGATGTTGAAAAGTGATCATGTCTTCTAAGAGAAAACCTGGTAATTTTCTCATGGTCATTATGTGATTCAGATACTTTTGTTTAGGAGCTATTTAAAAATGTAATTTTCAGGATCTTTTTTTTAATAGGGGGAACAGAATGACTGTGGTAATCTTGGTATTATTCTCTTAAATGTTAATTGGATATTAGGTAGTAAAATAACTGTATGATTTGTTATGTATGGCATGCTCCCTTGGACCTAATTTTCCTTTCGATTTTCACATGAGGGGGCACCTGGAATTGCTGTCCTGTGGGCTGGAGAGCCTTCCGGTCCAACTGCTATTTTCCTTTTAATGACAACAAGACGTGGGCTCAGAGTGAAAGCCACTGCTCTGGGATGGGAGGTCACCTGGCCACCATCAGCACAGGGGCTGAGCAGGTATGCTGAGAGGCTCATGTCAGTTTCTCTGCTGGTTTGAATCTCTTCGCAGAGAGAGGAATTTCTCAGCTCTGCTCTACCTCTGTGCCTTTGCTTCCTCTCCCCCATCCGCCTGGAAAGACTTTCTTCCTCTTGCATTTTTCTTCACATGGCCAACATCTTCTGGTCTTCCCAGATCTGACTCATGTGATATTTTCTCAAGAAAACTACCCTGACCACCTTCCCCACTCCATCCTTTTTGTTCTAACCTGGAGATGCTTTCATGGAATTTTGTGCATTTTATGACCAGGGCACTTAGTTCAGTGTTCACTACTCCAGCTTTTCCAATGACTCCTCCTTTCCAGAGGGCTACAGCCACGCTTTATCCATGTTTGTATCTCCAATGTCTGTGCAGTGTTAGGCCCACTTAAGTGATGATTAAGTTAATCAATGAATGGTTAATTAGGACTGAAATATCTTTTCAGGATAAAGAATAGGACGGATAATTCAGATGTATGTTTGTTATTCTAAAAAAAGAAATCTCAAGGTAAAGTCATTTCTGAGCTGAAATTTATTTCCTCATGCAATATATTTCCATATATTATATACCCAGACTCAGATTCTACTCCATTCTTGGTTAACATGGTTTCCTGGAGGACTTTGTTTCCATGGCTTTGCAGCTATAGGTTCAGGATCTCTTTGAAATAAGTGTAATTTAATGAAATATGCAATCAATTAATGAAGGTAATTTAAAAAATAAAATTTCCTAAAAATCCAATCCCATTAAGAAATATGCTAAGTAATTTGCAAGCTGATCTCATTTAATCTTCACAGTGACCCTCTGAAGTAGTGGAGTTGTCCCTTTTGGAGTTGAGAAAACTGGGGTTTGGTGACATTAAAGCACTTATTAACATCACACCATAAATGTCAGAGGCA
Source organism: Capra hircus (assembly GCF_001704415.2). Classification (NCBI taxonomy): domain Eukaryota; kingdom Metazoa; phylum Chordata; class Mammalia; order Artiodactyla; family Bovidae; genus Capra; species Capra hircus. Next base: position 99,603,623 of record NC_030812.1, on the reverse strand, counting down.
GGATCTGAACACATATAACCAATGCTTTTGTGTTTAACTAGTAGTTTATTTGACCTCTTTCCTCTTTTCCTAAAATAACAGTTATCAACTGATAAATGCAAATATACTTATAGAAATTCACATTTTTACGCAGAACTTTATCACTCAATTTTTGGATAGACGATTTTCATATTTCCTGGGACTTAGGAATGAGAACCTTGACGGCCAGTGGCATTGGGTGGACAAGAAACCATTTAACCCACAGATGGTGTGAGTATACCAACTAGGGTAAAATAGCTTTATAGGCAAAGGTAGGAAGAAGACAGCAAGCCAAATTCATTTTGGGGTGGGTTATATCACTGTAAGGCTTCCCTGGTTACCCAGTGGTAAAGAATCCACCTATCAATTCAGGAGATGCAGGTTCAATCCCTAGGTTGTGAAGATCCCCTGGAAAAGGAAACGGCAACCCACTCCAGTATTCCTGCCTGGGAAGTCCCATGGACAGAGAAGATGCGGGCTACAGTCCATTGGGTAGCAAAAGAGTCAGACATGACTTAGCAACTAAACAGCAACAATACCAGAATAAGAATGCCTGCTCAGAACAGAGCACGGTCTGTTCAGGAACCTCTATGCTAGTCGATTGCTCTGATTTTGTTGGACAGTGCAACTGTAAATGTTTCACTAAGGGCATTTTCTCTGCCTTGTCCTCTGACCTCTACTATACACACACAACATGTACACACATGTGTATATATATTTTTTCATTTCAGATTCTGGCACAAGCGTGAATCCAACAATGATCAGAAAGAAAAATGTGTTGTTCTTGTTAACGACAAAGACAAATGGGCCTGGAGTGATTTTCCTTGTGACTATAAGACAAGTTGGATTTGCAAGATAACTGGAACTGCATTCAACTAAAAACCTACGAAGGGGGCCCTGTGATGAGGACAGAAAATAAGAAACAATGCGACTAAACAGAACATACATGTATTGTGGGAACAGAGAAAACGTTTTCCGTCATAGAACATTTTCAGTCATGATGGCCTTATTTATTTATTTTTTCGTTTCATTCATTCAAGATAATGTATTTTTTGTGTTGTGTTTTGGTGGAAAGAATCATATTTTTCTGTGAGAATCAATTTCATTAACTTTGTTTTCTTGATAGTATTTCAGGCAGGGCAGTTACTTTTCAACTGGTGTGTATTGATTACATATTTAATAGCTTGAATGGTGAAATCTTTTAAGTCACCATTTCATCTGCTCTGATGATTCTTAGCACTTAAAGTTCAAAGGTGGGATATTTCAATTGGTAGTGGTGCATCTTTTTTTAACCCAAATATCGCAAACTCTAAAGGTTTTAAGCAGCATTTTTATTGTCTGGTGCTTTGTTTTCAGGTTTTTTAATAGTATCAGTCATTATATTGAAATTCCATGAGCAAAATATTTTCTGAAGAACAGTATAGAATAGTTAGAATTATGGTATTGCCCAGGAAGAAAGAGATTCCCTGGTAGCTCAGGTGGTAAAGAATCTGCTTGCAGTGCAGGAGACCCTGGTTGGATTGCTGGGTTCGGAAGATCTGCTGGAGAAGGGATAGGGTACCTACTCCTGTATTCTTGGGCTTCCCTGGTGGCTCAGATGGTAAAGAATCTGCCTGCAATGCAGTAGACCTGGGTTCTATCCCTGGGTTGGGAAGATCTCCTGGAGAAGGGAATGGCTACCCACTCTTGCCTGGATTCTTGCCTGGAGAATCCTAAGGACAGAGGAGCCTGGGGTTATAAAGAGTCACACATGACTGAGTGAATTTCACTTTCCAGCAAGAAAAAAAATATCCATTTACCTTTTAAAAAATTTACTCCACTTTAAAAATCTCACCACAGTGAGGAGTCTCAAGCTGACAATTTCTTTTTGAGTGGAAAAGTCCCTTACAGGCCATCTTAAGCACACTCTTTTAATTCTATAACTAAGGAAACAAAAGTTTTGGGAAACCAAAGAGCTCACCTTCACAGGGTTAGTTTTTGATGTAAACAAGACTGTGGCCCAGAACTAGCTTTCATAGTAGGTGGAATGTATTCCCTTTGGTATTACAGAAAAGTTACTGGTGGTGCTGTGGCCTCTTGGCTAACAGACAGATAATAGTTCTTAATTATTGATGTAACACTGTATTAGTGTTTCTGCATTTTTAATTAGAATCAGAAGAAAATCGTATTTTTAATCCATTTATGTAAATTGTTGCTGCTGCTGCTGCTGCTGCTGCTAAGTCGCTTCAGTCGTGTCCGACTCTGTGCGACCCCATAGACGGCAGCCCACCAGGCTCCCCCGTCCCTGGGATTCTCCAGGCAAGAACACTGGAGTGGGTTGCCATTTCCTTCTCCAATGCATGAAAGTGAAAAGTGAAAGTGAAGTCACTCAGTCGTGTCTGACTCTTTGTGACCCCATGGACTGCAGCCTACCAGGCTCTTCTGTCCATGGGATTTTCCAGGTAAGAGTGCTGGAGTGGGCTGCCATTGTTAGCATGTTTATTTAGAGCTATAAAGCTACAGTTCGAACTAGCAAGAAAAGTCACGACTTTAACAACATAAAGTTGTGCTTTTGTGATGTATGTAGCTTTAATTGTGAAGCAGTCATGTCCAACATCAACAAAATATGGAGGTGTTTCTAAAACATTTTATTTTGCTGATGTTTCCTGGATCCAAGCTAAAAAATTTCAAGCGACATCTTTTTAGCTACATTCCTTGGTGGCTCAGATGGTAAAGAATCTGCCTGCAATGCAGAGGACCTGTATTCGATCCCTGGGTCAGGAAGATTCCCTGGAGAAGGGAATGGCTACCCACTCCAGTATTCTTGCCTGGAAAATTTCATGGACAGAGGAGTCTGGTGGGCTTCAGTCCATGGGGCCACGAAGAGTCGGACATGACTGAGCAACTAACATTTTCATCTTCCTTACTACTATAGTAAAAAAACAGTATTTATTCTTAAATTAGTGGTTTTCTAAGTTCAGAATATTAGTGTATGATTGACTGTATGTGTTTATGTGTCTGTGTTTAAAGCTGATGCTTTTAACTGAAATAGCATCAAGGGACTTTGTGTTTGCCATAAATTACATAGCATTAATCTATAAAACTTGTTGAAATAGACTTTATATAGTTAATATTATCCATTCTCCATTTGTATAAAACTGTATTTAAATATTCAGTAGTCAATAAAATGTGACCTCTCTGTGATTTTATACATCTATGTCTACATCGATACCTTAATCTTTTTCTCCCAATTCAGATCAATTTTCATTCTCTCCATGGCTTCCACCAGACCAAGTAAACATCGGTTTACCTGGATTATTACAATGGCCTTCTGGTGATCTCCCTGTTTCCACCCCTGGTCCCTTTCAGCCAATTCTCAACTCTCATGGCACCTTTTATACATAGTCTTCACAATTTCTTTAAAACAGGTAATAGTAATTTCATAAAAATAAATGCTAATTTCTTAAGAACATTGTAATAGAATGTCCTAGAAGTCTGAAACGTTAAAAAAACCTAAGCACTTTTTGGAGACTTCCCTGGCAATCCATCGGTTAAGACTTCACCTTCCAATGCAGGAGGTGCCAGTTTGATCCCTGCTTGGGGAGATAAGGTCTCCCATGACTCATGGCCAAAAAACCAAACCGTGAAACAGAAGCAATGTGTAACAAATTCAATAAGACTTAAAAAAAAGGTCCACATCAACAAAGTCTTAAAAAATAACAAACATTTTTTATCTTTGAAAAAGTAATTATATGTGTTAATAAGGCAAACAGTAAAAAACATTAAAATATAAGGTGACGCTCTCTTCCACTCTGAACCTCTAAATACCCCTTCAGCGTAAATATGATTACTGATTTCTTATGCGTATATCCATATATGGTTATGTCTCCCTGCATGCATCCACATGCGCACATGTAAAAATCTCCCTAAGTATGTCCCACCCAACAAATGATTTAGGGGCTATATTGTTGAGAAAGGTAAAGGACAGCAGGTTGGGAAGAGGAAGAAACAAAAGAGCAAGAGGAGAGAAGTAAGTCAGAAAGAAAAACACAAATATTGTACCTTAATGCATATATATGGAATCTAGAAGGATGGTACTGATGAAGCTATTTGCAGGGCAGGAATAGAGATGCAGACATAGAGAAGGAACTTGTAGACACAGCAGGGGGAAGGAGAAGGTGGGATGAATTGTGAGATTTGCATTGACATATCTATACTACCATGTGTAAAGTGGATATCTAGTAGGAAGCTGCTGGGTAGCACAGGGAGCTCAGCTGGATACTCTTTTTTTAAAAAATATAAATTTATTTATTTTAATTGGAGGTTAATTACTTTACAATATTGTATTGGTTTTGCCATACATCAACATGAATCCGCCACAAGTATACACGTGTTCCCCATCCTGAACCCCCCCTCCCTCCTCCCTCCCCGTAACACATATATATGGAATTTAGAAAGATGGTAACAATAACCCTGTATGCGAGACAGCAAGAGACACTGATGTATAAAACAGTCTTTCAGCTGGGTACTCTTGTGACAACCTAGAGGAGTGGGATGGCTGTGGGAGTGGGAGGGAGGCTCAAGAGGGAAGATATACATATAACTGATTCAGGTTATTGTATAGCAGAAACTAACACAACATCGTAAAGCAATTATCCTCTAGTTTAAAAAACAAAGAGCAAGAAGAACATTTTGCATGATTCCTTATTATTTTTCTGTTTAGGGACCCTTTAGGAAAAAATTTTTTGTGGTTATCTATAAGGCCTCTAACCTGGAGGAGGGCATGGCAATCCACTCCAGTACTCTTGCCTAGAGAATCCCATGCACAGAGGAGCCTGGCAGGCTTCAGTCCAGGGTTGCATGGAGTCAGACAAAACTGAAGCAACTAAGCAGGGGCAGCATAAGGCCTATAAAATTATTGAATTTCAAGAATTCTTTAATTTCACTTCAATTTTTTTATTTGGTAAATTTAAGTAAAATTAAATTTCATACTTTAAAAGAATACATTGTCTGCTGTATGATTCCTATTGATCTTAACCTATACCAACTTGGAATTCAATTCTTTTTATAGCTTTCATCTCTATACAATTGTTGCTCTGAAAAAATTTTAATAATAAATAACATTTTAAAAAGATGTAGTAAAGTGATTTTTATTTTTTTAAAAATTAGAAGCCCAAGTGGTAATAGTATTCAAATTATAACAGTGGTTTAATTGGAGAACATGGTCTTGGGAATATGAATGGCTGATTATTCTTTATTTTTTGCTACTTTTTGGGTTTTCTGGTGCCTAAGTATTTATATAACCCCATTTATAAAATATTATATTTAAAACAGTTTCAATTGGATGATCTGCTTCTCAAAGAAGGATTTTTCTGATAAACAATTTAGGTTCTAATGAGCTTTACTCTAATAAAATCTAAACAATTCTTTTTTTGCCAAACTTTGAAGGCAGAGTTAGTTGCATAACTTAAATTGTAAATAGTGAAATATATGCATTAATATTTTTATGTGTCTTTCAATATAAAAATAAAATTTAAGATAATTATAGCCATCTAAAGTATAAAAGCAATGAACAAAAACATTTCCACATATTTTAAAATGTTTCCTCATTTGATGTTTGTGATATGAAAAAAGAAATTAGAAAGTTGAGATATATTTACTGAATTACTTTCAGGTTGAATGACTTTTGTTTTAAAGGCATATTGATTTCAAAAACACAGATTGTCACGCCTATGAGAAATCAACATTTGTAAAGAAAGCTAATATATTATATTCATTTATTCAGTTGAATTTTCCCATTCAATGATTATACACTAATTCCAATGTATGATTTTGAGGGTCTATTTATGGTGCTGTGTGCAAGAAACATGCTTATAAAAGCTGCTGTGTTATTTACATATTCTTAAATAACCGAATCAGTATTGATAGACTGTGCTGTGCTTAGTTGTTCAGTCGTGTATGACTCTTTATGACCCCATGGACTGTGGTCCACCAGGCCCCTCTGTCCATGGGGATTCTTCAGGCAAGAATATTGGAGTGGGTTGCCATGCCCTTCTCCAGGGGATCTTCCCAACCCAGGGATCAAACCCAGATCTCCTGCATTTGCAGGTGGATTTTTTACCATCTGAGCTACCAGGGAAGCCCAAGAATACTGGAGTGGGTAGCCTATCCCTTCTCCAGGGAACTTCCCAACCCAGGAATGGAACTGGGGTCTCTTGCTGGATTCTTTATCAGCTGAGCTACCAGGGAAGACCACTGATAGATTATTATGCAATAAATGAACAGGCTTGAGACAGGAAAGTGTGAAATTGATTGTTCTCTTAGAATAATTTAGATTGCTCCTGCTTTTTATGTCTTGGTTGGTTGGCCATGAGGCATATGGGATTCCGGCTCCCTGACCAGGGGTTGAACATGCATCCTCTGCATTGGAAGGTGACGTCCCGGCCACTGGACCAGCAAGGAAGTCCTTGGATGACAGTCTCTTTGGAGCTGAAGGTTAGCATGGCCTTTCTATTAATAAGTAGGCGAAGTAAATGCCTTTGACTGGAAAGTCCAAACCAGTCTTTTAATCAGGAATAAGTTTGTGACTTGAAAAGTTTGCTGCTCATTATAGAGGAGAACACAGTGAAGCGATATGCTTGGGTAAGGGGTAAAAAACAGAATGAAATCGAGAAGACAGATTTTTCAGGAACTAGAAAGGAGACATGACACAGAGCCTGAATTTAAACTGTTTAAGACACTTTCCAAAATTCTCTTCTTTGCTGGATTTGGTGCTTGTTTGTGTCCCTGTATTTTCACATAAATACTCATAAATGAAGCATTGTACCAAAAAGAGAAAGGAATAGCCCTTCTCGCAGCATTGCTAGAGAAGGTTGGTAAATTCTGAGAAATCCCAAGACTGATGTAGACAAAAATGCACTTCAGTCGATAACCATGAATTATAACCTTCAAAATGACTTATTTTTTATTTATATCAAAGCAACAAACATTTATGAAGTCCTAAAGAAGTGCAATGCATGCTTTTCTCATGTTGGAGTTGTGTGGTTATGATTATCACTTGTTCTTTCTCATTTATGCATTTTAGGGTTGTGCCTCGTGTCTTGAAGATTTTTCTTTTCTCAAATCTTTCTCTCTGGCATTTCGCAAACCCGAAACATACTGAAGAAACAGGTCATATCGTTCCAGTTTTGCCTTGGATTTGAGGAGTCCCTTATGGTGGCGCAGTCCTCCACAGCAGCCAGGTTGTTGGGCTCCCCTGCATCCCAGAAGCTGAAAGAGAGCAACAGGGGAGAGTTACATGAGGCAAGGTGACGTATGCGTGCATGCTAAGTCACTTTATTCATGTCTGACTCTTTATGACCTTATGGACTGTATGTAGCCCACCAGGCTTCTCTGTCCATGGGATTCTCCAGGCAAGAATACTGGAGTGGGTTGCCATTTCCTGCTGCAGGGTATCTTCCCAACCCAGGGACTGAAGCTACGTCTCTTACCTCTCCTGCATTGGGCAAGTTGGTTCTTTATCATTAGTGCCACCTGGGAAGCCCTATAAATTAGGCAAAACACATTCGTGTTTGACTTTCCAACAATTTTACGAGACAGGTATTATAATCCCCACTTTGCTGACGAAGCGAAAGAATCTCAGAAGAGCTAAATCATTTCTCTAAGTCATAGAGTTTGTGAATAGTGAAGTTAAACTCGACCTTTCTGACTTTCTATTTTGCTGTGGTCGCTCATGGCTTTAGACTTAAAATGGAGATGTTAGGGGAAAGAGGGATATCCTGATGGATTTGTTTCCTTCACAAACATGGCTCACATCATGTTTAGCGCCACTTATCCTATAGAGTTTGTATTCACTGAGGTGCATACTTCACTGGGGCCACAGAACAATGTTTTCAAGGGTCAGAACATCCTACTTTTAGTCTATAGGAATCTGTTGTCTCAGACTTCCCTTGTGGCATGGTGGATAAGAATTCACTTACCAATGCAGGGGACGCAGGTTCAGCCCATGATCTGGGAAGATCCTGCATGCCACGGAGCAGCTAAGCCTGTGCACCACAACTACTGAGCCCAAGCCCTCTAGAGCTCAAGAGCCACAACTTCTCAGCCTGTGGGCTGCAGCTACCCAAGTCCACGCAGTCTGGAGCCTGTGCTCCTTAACAAGAGAAGCCACCGCAATGAGAATTCCATGCACTGAAATGAAGAGTAGCCCCCGCAACTAGAGAAAGCCCTCACAAAGCAATGAAGACCCAGTGTAACCAAAAATAATTAATTTTTTAAAATTCAAAGCTCTAAGAAAAGAATCTGTTGTCTTTCCCAAATCATTGTTTTTGTCTCATTGACTACAGTTTGGGGGCATAAGACTCCAAATTCCACTCTTTGTCTCCCTTGCATTTCCCTTGAATTAGTGTTCAGTTTTAAGCCTTTTCTCATTTCATTTATTATTTCCTCTTTATTCCTGAGGTAATTCTAGTAGGTGGAGGCAGCAGATCCTTATGCTTCTCTTTTCTGTCTTATATATCAGCTCTTTTTATTTTTGCATGTAATATCACCAAGAATGGACATGAATATATCTCTTGGACCAGAAGGAGGTTCTGAGGACTCTCCTCAACAGTGGTCTAACTTTACAATTTGGGCTAGTGTTATAATTCTACTGGGCTTCCCAGGTGGCTCCACCTGCCAATGAAGGAGACACAAGTTCGATCCCCCAGGTCAGGAAGATCTCCTGAAGAAGGAAATGGAAACTTGCTCCAGTATTCTTGCTTGGAAAATCCCATGAAAAGAGGAGCCTGGCAGGCTACAGCCCATGGGGTCTCAAAAGAGTTGGACACAACTGAGTAACTAAACAACAACAAATAGTTCTACTACAAGAAGGAAATTACCTCAGAGACTTTGTGAGAGGTGTACCATCTACCCATTGCCAGTGACCCTCAACCACCTGGTCCGTCAGTCCAATATAAAACTCTTTCTTTCTAGGTTTTGCATGGTAAAGGAATTCCTATGGAAGATACACACACAGCAAATGAGATCAGTTATTCCAATTCCAAACAAACGTTGAAGGTAATTGTTATTAAGAAAGAAGTAGGATTTGGACTGGAGATGATAGAAGAATGGGCCTGAAATGATAAGATTATAGAGGATTTATTTTGGCAAAGCACAGATAACATAAAATTACACCAGTGAAAAGGAACTTTTGACAGAGAAGGAGGTTCACAATAACTCATGCAAAGTTTACCTACAGTTATGGGTAGCACAAAACAAAATAAATTATAGCTTAAATATAATGGACAATTTCTGCTTACCCTCTTTCGCATGTTTCTAAAAACACTGGTCATTCTAAAATGAGGTCCCCATATGTACCCTTCAGTTCAGTTCAGTTCAGTCATTCAATCGTGTCCGACTCTTTGCGACCCCATGAATTGCAGCACGCCAGGCCTCCCTGTCCATCACCAACTCCCGGAGTTCACTCAGACTCATGTCCATAGAGTCGGTGATGCCATCCAGCCATCTCATCCTTGGTCACCCCCTTCTCCTCCTGCCCCCAATCCCAAGCATCAGAGTCTTTTCCAATGAGTCAACTCTTCGCATGAGGTGGCCAAAGTACTGGAGCTTCAGCTTTAGCATCATTCCTTCCAAAGAAATCCCAGGGTTGTTCTCCTTCAGAATGGACAGATTGGATCTCCTTGCAGTCCAAGGGACTCTCAAGAGTCTTCTCCAACACCACAGTTCAAAAGCATCAATTCTTCGATGCTCAGCCTTCTTCACAGTCCAACTCTCACATCCATACATGACCACAGGAAAAACCATAGCCTTGACTAGATGGAACTTTGTTGGCAAAGTAATGTCTCTGCTTTTGAATATACTATCTAGGTTGGTCATAACTTTTCTTGTAAGGAGTAAGCGTCTTTTAATTTCATGGCTGCAATCACCATCTGCAGTGATTTTGGAGCCCCCCAAAATAAGGTCTGATACTGTTTCCACTGTTTCCCCATCTATTTCCCATGAAGTGATGGGACCAGATGCCATGATCTTCGTTTTCTGAATGTTGAGCTTTAAGCCAACTTTTTCACTCTCCTCTTTCACTTTCATCAAGAGGCTTTTTAGTTCCTCTTCACTTTCTTCCATAAGGGTGGTGTCATCTGCATATCTGAGGTTATTGATATTTCTCCCAGCAATCTTGATTCCAGCTTGTGTTTCTTCCAGCCCAGCGTTTCTCATGATGTTCTCTGCATAGAAGTTAAATAAGCAGGGTGACAGTATACAGCCTTGATGTACTCCTTTCCCTATTTGGAATCAGGCTATTTTCCCATGTCCAGTTCTAACTGTTGTTTCCTGACTTGCATACAGGTTTCTCAAGAGGCAAGTCAGGTGTTCTGGTATTCCCATCTCTTTCAGAATTTTCCACAGTTTATTGTAATCCACACAGTCAAAGGCTTTGGCATAGTCAATAAAGCAGAAATAGATGTTTTTTCTGGAACTCTCTTGCTTTTTCCATGATCCAGTGGATGTTGGCAATTTGATCTCTGGTTCCTCTGCCTTTTCTAAATCCAGCTTGAACATCTGGAAGTTCATGGTTCATGTATTGTTGAAGCCTGCCTTGGAGAATTTTGAGCATTACTTTACTAGAGTGTGAGATGAGTGCAATTGTGCAATAGTTTGAGCATTCTTTGGCATTGCCTTTCTTTGGGACTGGAATGAAAACTGACCTTTTCCAGTCCTGTGGCCACTGCTGAGTTTTCCAAATTTGCTGGCATATTGAATGCAGCACTTTCATAGCATCATCCTTTAAGTAATAATAATTACAAGTTACTAAATTATAAATAACATGAAGTCCCAACCCTCTTTTTTTCCTGCCTTACTAATAAAGGAATTAAACATGAAAATTTCTTTTTATCCTAATTTCTTCTAGTAAAGAAAATAAAGTTGGTAATGATTTACAGAAAAGGTAAGAACAGCATGTATTTCAGTAAATTCATGTGACACATGGAAATTGTAGGTCAAATACTATACACAAGCATGTATGGGCTAAAGGGAGATGGGTCCTATGAAGGGTGTTTCACTACACTGGAAAATGCTGTCCTCAACTACCTGCTCCTCCTGCGTGTTGATAATCACCAGGTGAGCACCCATGCTCGAGCAGTTTTTTAGACTTGCTGCCCAGGACATGGTGTCAGCAGAAAAGAAGTAGCAGCTGGATTGAAAATGGACCCAGTTCAGTGGACAGCAATTCTTGACTGAACCTGAAAGGAGAGAAGTTTCTGTGAGAGTCCCACATGAACCAAGTAAGATAATAGAAACCTTCCTCTGAGCCGATAAGTTCTTCACTTTGAGTCAGAAGCCTTGGAACCCCTTGTTCATGCTCCACATCTTACCATCCAAGACTTTAGGTAATTTCTCAGTAAACAAACACAAACAGCAATGTTCTTGTCTTTAAAGATATAATCCTTACTTTCTAGATGTCAGTGCCAATAAATAATAACACAACCATATAAAAGCAGTCTCCAACCTTTTGGCACCAGGGACAGGTTTTGCGGAAGACAATTTTTTCGCGGACTAAGTGGGGGAGCTGGTTTCAGGATGATTCAAGTGCATTACATTTATATTGTACACTTTATTTCTAATCTAATGCCACTGTTGATCTGACAGGAGGCATCGGTCTTTGGACTGGTACATATTTATTCTAAAGGTTTGCTGTAATTTCCCCAAGGTTTCCTGTTTGAATGCTGATTGCACTTCTAAAGTTTTATTATTGTCCTCTTATCAAATTCTCATCATTCTCTGACAGGCAAGATTTTGCATTTTACTTTTGAAAAACAGGACTCAACTCAATTACTTTACTTATCCCCAAAGAGATTGGGAACCCCTGATATATACAATCTTCCTTAGTTATGCTATTGACATTGGACCCTATTATCTGTTCATAGACTTCCAAGTTCAGAGAAAAATTATGTATTTTATCTGAGTGACCACTAAGCAACTGTCTCATGTTTTCCAAACAATGTACCCTCAACAGAATCTCCAAACTAGTTGTCCTACAGTTCTTAGAATTATAGAATTTCAGACTATGAAGTTTATTAAAAATAAATAGTCCAATCCCTCTTGATTTAATGGTGAGGAAATTATGTCTCAGAGAAGGAAGTCACTTTCTATCGTCGAGTAGCATTTTGCTAAGACTTGGACCAGGACAATGGAAGAGTATAGGGAGCATATTTCTGAGATATTTTCAAATTTCCTTCCGACATTTTTGCCAGAGTCCAGCTCCAGCAGCCAGGGAATCAGCCTGAAGGGATGGGTGGTGTCGGTGAGAAACGATGCAGCCTCTCAGTTTTCTTGGACTGCATATTTATTTCAAGCTTAAGATTCTCTTTTATATTTTTACAAAAGCATTAGGTCAGAGGTTTGACATTTTCAGTTCCCCTTAACCCAGATTTGTTGTCTCCATAAATCATTGTTGCCCCTCAAAAGGAGTTCCTGCCTCAACGATTCTCTTATCTACTTCTTCTCATGTGTCCTTGTGAATACATTGTAACTCATGGTAATGTCTGGGCTGCATACCACATTCCTCAGTTTATTTCTTATCTTTTTAAATCCTGTTTGCCCCTAGTATTTGGAGCTCACTTTCTCTAAAAAGGCTTCTAACCACTAATATCTCCAAAATTCCTAATCTCTATAAGCTATAGTAAAATATGCTAACATTACAACATTCCTTAAATCTTTAGCTTCTAACTATTTTAATTATTCCAAAGCCCTCCTTTGCCATAAACATTTCCCTCACAAATAGATTTCAGATAGCAATCCCTCCCATGGCCTCAAGCTGTGGCCTATGTGCTCATTCTGGAACACTCTTTTGTAAAGGTCCTTGAATGAATGTCAATGATTAACTTTATGAATTATTCTCTGAGCACAGCTACAGAAGGCTTTGTGCCTTCTCATGCTCCTCTCAAGAACAATAAGCACCATAATATTCTTTTCAGTCAACTCAGCCAAGGAGAGGAAAAAACAAGTCAGAATCACAAGGCCTAGCTCCTTCATCCTGGGTCCGTGCCTGTGGGACAAGGAGAGGGGATTGGAGCCACGCCTCTATTTTGTCAATAACGCCTAACGCGGCTCCCGACAATTTTTTTCCTCCTTCACCTCAGTTTGGAAGCAGGTGATGGATGAAAATAAAAAGTACACTTCTGGGAATAACACCTTCAACTTCTAGATTGACTCTTCAGCCACATTCCTCACATTTATTCTAAAGATTTGCTATAATGTTCCCAAAGTTTCCTGCTTGAACACGAATTGTACTTCCAAAGTTTTATTCTTGTCTTCTTACCAACTTCTCATTATTCTCTGACATTACAGGAAAGATTTTGCATTTTGCTTTGGAAAACAGGACCCAACTTGATTATTTTACTTATCCCCAAATCAGTCTAAAGCCAGAAAATGTTGCCAAGTAAATTTAGATGTTCAAGTTTGAGGTCTGTTATACCTGACCCATCAGGCTTCCCTGGTGGCTCAGATGGTAAATAATCTACCTGCAATGTGGGAGGTCAGGGTTTGATCTCTGGGTTGGGAAGATCCCCTGGAGGAGGGCATGGAAACTCTGACCAGTATTCTGGAGAATCCCCATGGACAGAAGAGCCTGGTGGACTACATAGGGTCGCAAAGAGTCAAATAAGACTGAGTGACTAAGCACAGCACACATACCTGATCCATCATTATAGCAGGAGAGTTCCATGGAATCCCCAGGTGGCTGGAACTTTTTCTCATCACATAGTTGAAAGATGCCATATGTCACTGTAAGGGAAAGGGGCACAGCTAATATTCATTAACCTTAATACAAGTGCATTTTATCTGACACTGATGAACCTATTTGCACGGCAGGAATAGAGATGCAGACATAGAGAACAGGCTTGAGGGCGCAGTCCAAGAGAGAGAGGGTGGGACGAATCGAGAAAAGATACATTACCATATATAAAATAGGTTGCTAGTGGGAATTTGTTGTATGATGCAGGGAGTTCAACTCAGTGCTCTGTGATAATCTAGAGGGGTGAGATGGGGTGGGAGGGAGGCTCCAGAGGGAGGGGACATATATATATTTATGGCTGATTCATATTATCATATGGCAGAAACCAATATAACATTGTAAAGCAATCATCCTCCAATTAAAATTTTTTACAAATACATTAAAATTTTTTCATAGTTATAAAAATACCAGTAGTTATGATATTTCTTTACTATCTACTTTTACTTCAGCATGGATAGGAACTGAAGTTTGCTTAGTCAAGGAAGACAGAATTCACATTTCATGCTTTTCCTGATTTAAGAAAATAAATATACTTTATTTCAGGTTCAAAGACCACCCCCCCCCAAAAAAATAGATGTGATGTCATGTAAAACTCACATTAAATACATTTGTATGTTTTTTTTTTCTTGTAACAAAGCCCTAGCTGAGACAGTAGAGTAGAAGAAAACTTTTTTCCTCACCTACACAGTAGAATGCATTTAAAAAGACACTAATAGATGGAGAAATATACCATGTTCATGGATCGGAAGAATCAATATAGTGAAAATGAGTATACTACCCAAAGCAATTTACAAATTCAATGCAATCCCTATCAAGCTACCAGCAACATTTTTCACAGAACTAGAACAAATAATTCCAAGATTTGTATGGAAATACAAAAAACCTCGAATAGCCAAAGCAATCTTGAGAAAGAAGAATGGAACTGGAGGAATCAACTTGCCTGACTTCAGGCTCTACTACAAAGCCACAGTCATCAAGACAGTATGGTACTGGCACAAAGACAGACATATAGATCAATGGAACAAAATAGAAAGCCCAGAGATAAATCCACACACATATGGACACCTTATCTTTGACAAAGGAGGCAAGAATATACAATGGAGTAAAGACAATCTCTTTAACAAGTGGTGCTGGGAAAACTGGTCAACCACTTGTAAAAGGATGAAACTAGATCACTTTCTAACACCGCACACAAAAATAAACTCAAAATGGATTAAAGATCTAAATGTAAGACCAGAAACAATAAAACTCCTAGAGGAGAACATAGGCAAAACACTCTCAGACATAAATCACAGCAGGATCCTCTATGATCCACCTCCCAGAATTCTGGAAATAAAAGCAAAAATAAACAAATGGGACCTAATTAAAATTAAAAGCTTCTGCACAACAAAGGAAAATATAAGCAAGGTGAAAAGACAGCCTTCTGAATGGGAGAAAATAATAGCAAATGAAGCAACTGACAAACAACTAATCTCAAAAATATACAAACAACTTCTGCAGCTCAATTCCAGAAAAATAAATGACCCAATCAAAAAATGGGCCAAAGAACTAAATAGACATTTCTCCAAAGAAGACATACGGATGGCTAACAAACACATGAAAAGATGCTCAACATCACTCATTATTAGAGAAATGCAAATCAAAACCACAATGAGGTACCACTTCACACCAGTCAGAATGGCTGCGATCCAAAAATCTGCAAGCAATAAATGCTGGAGAGGGTGTGGAGGAAAGGGAACCCTCCTACACTGTTTGTGGGAATGCAAACTAGTACAGCCACTATGGAGAACAGTGTGGAGATTCCTTAAAAAATTGCAAATAGAACTACCTTATGACCCAGCAATCCCACTGCTGGGCATACACACCGAGGAAACCAGAATTGAAAGAGACACATGTACCCCAATGTTCATCGCAGCACTGTTTATAATAGCTAGGACATGGAAACAACCTAGATGTCCATCAGCAGATGAATGGATAAGAAAGCTGTGGTACATATACACAATGGAGTATTACTCAGCCGTAAAAAAGAATTCATTTGAATCAGTTCTGATGAGATGGATGAAACTGGAGCCGATTATACAGAGTGAAGTAAGCCAGAAAGAAAAACACCAATACAGTATACTAACACATATATATGGAATTTAGGAAGATGGCAATGACGACCCTGTATGCAAGACAGGGAAAGAGACACAGATGTGTATAATGGACTTTTGGACTCAGAGGGAGGGAGAGGGTGGGATGATTTGGGAGAATGACATTCTAACATGTATGCTATCATGTAAGAATTGAATCGCCAGTCTATGTCTGATGCAGGATACAGCATGCTTGGAGCTGGTGCATGGGGATGACCCAGAGAGATGTTATGGGGAGGGAGGTGGGAGGGGGGTTCATGTTTGGGAACGCATGTAAGAATTAAAGATTTTAAAATTAAAAAAAAATAAATTAATAAATTAAAAAAAAGAAAATAAATATACTTTATTTCAGGTTCAAAGACCCCCCCCCCCAAAAAAAATAGATGTGATGTCATGTAAAACTCGCATTAAATACATTTGTATGTTTTTTTTTCTTGTAACAAAGCCCTAGCTGAGACAGTAGAGTAGAAGAAAACTTTTTTCCTCACCTACACAGTAGAATGCATTTAAAAAGACAAATATTTTTGAAATGCTAATGTTTTCCTTGATTCCACAAACAAAATATTCTTCTCAGCCAGTTTCTTGCTAAAGAAAGACATCCATATGAATTTACTTGTAGGAATTATGTATCTCAATATAGCTGTCTTACTAATGGTGCAAAATGCTTGGTAAGTCCTAAGCAATAAGTCCTAGCCTAAGATGAAAATGAATTACCTATTTATTGAATGAACTTTGTTAATAACATGATGATAATGTAGAAGACTGGTTTCAGTAATGTTAAATGAATGAATTATTGGAATGACCACTGATCATATAAATTGCCAAATTCAATTTACCAGCTTGGATATTTTACCTGGATGTATTCCTAGTAGTGTGTGCATAATCTGGAAAAATAAACTCAACAGTGAGTTAAATATGTATATAATAAATGTGTTTGGACTCTCTCTTGTTGCTGTTGTTTAGTTGCTAAGTCATGTCCAGCTTTTTGCAACCCCATGGACTGCGGCCTGCCAGGCTCCTCTGTCCATGGGAGTCTTCAGGCAAGAATACTGAGATGGATAGCCATTCCCTCTCCAGAGGATCTTCCTGATGCAGGGATCCAACCCATGTCTTCTGCATTGCCAGCAGATTCTTTACCACTGAGCCATCAGGGAAGGCTCCACAAAAACAATACAAAATGCCTAAGACTCTCTCTTTTGCCAAGTCTAACCTCCCAGCCCTTCTTTCCAAGAAGTGACTTCCTGTTCCTCTGGCTAGGATCTCAGAGAGGTTTACACTAATGACAAGATTACAGAGAGGGTGGACTCAGGGCCACTAAGGAAATAAAAAGTGTGTACCATGAAGAATGTTTCACAGGTCACTGAAACTTAGTACCAGTTTTATGCTGGTTGGGGTTTCTGGCTTGAGGAGTAACCTGGAGATAAATATGGGGGAAAGCATAGTCACTCAATCATGTCTGACTCTTTGCAACCCCGTGGTCTATAACCTGCCAGGCTCCTCTGTCCATGGGATTTCCCAGGCAAGAATACTGAAGTGGGTTGCCAGTTCCCTCTCCAGAGGATCTTCCTCACTCAGGGATAGTACCCACATCTGCATCACAGGCAGATTCTTTACCATCTGAGTCACCAGGGAAATGGAAATACCCTTTGTGGGAGAAGAGAACCCACAGTCAACAAGGAAGAATTCACTCCTAATGTTCACCATGCAGCTTGAATGTGAACTTCAGAACTCACCAACACATCTGGTGATAAAACAGGCACTCAGGAGCAGGATGGAGGTGCCAGCAATGGCCCATGAGAATAGCTGGGAAGAAAAGCATCTTCTCTCTGTAGAAAGAAAGACATACATGGGATCAATCTTCCCTAAAAAGCTACGAAAGAGATAGAAGAAATTCATATTTGACCCTGTTTACTTCCTTCCACTTGTATTACCTATACTGACTAATTCTTACACTTCAGAAAGCATCAGGATCATTGGAAGGGTTGGCTAAAACACAGATCATGGGCTCTCACCTACAGAATTAAAAATTCAGTAGAGCTGGTATGGAATCCACAAGTTTCCAGGAGCTGAGAATGCTGTTGGCCTGGGGACCACACTTAAAGAAGCACTGAAGGAGCTCATGGGCATTTTTAAGAGTCGGAATCAAGGACTCAGACAGATGTGCAATTTTTTCCCTTCGACCTCTCCCAGATTTTCCCTCCTTCCCTCTCCCTTTCTCCTCCTTACTCTTTCCAGTTTTTCTTGTCTCTCTACTGCTCTCCTCCTTTCAGGGTCTCCTTTTCCAGGTGCTTTGTAACTCAATCTGATAAAACTTTGATGACCTAGCAATTCCCCTCCTCTTCCCTCCAGGCACACATATTTACACACAAAGAGAGTGAATTCCGACTTGCAGAGACTTGCCCAATGGGACACAATGAACTATGGAAAAGGTAGTAGTCTGGTAGCTCTCCCTGAACTCAATCTCCTGCAGTCTTTCCAGAAGAACATCTAGCCTTCTAACCATGCCTTCTTTCACTCTCTGTCTCTGTCTCTCCTCTCTTACTCTACTGGCATTTACTGGACAACAAGCCAGTCTCCTCACTCCAGGAGACAACAAAATGGAGAAATGATGACATTTTAAGTATCAACAAAACAAACTGACCTTGGAGAGATATGAAGGGCTTTAAAAATATTGTTTTATTCTGATGGACAAAATTTCTCCACTTTTTTCCAGACCTCACTCATCCCTAAATTTATTGTCCTGTCCCCAGAATGTTATCACCTCTGCCATGAAAAATCTATGAGAGAAAAGTGCATGCATGCTCAGTCGTCTCCTACTCTTTGTGACCCCATGGACCATAGCCCACCAGGCTCCTCTCTCCATGGGATTTTCCAGGCAAGAATACTGGAGTGGGTTGCCATTCCTCCTCCAGTCTTCCCAACCCTGAGATCGAACCCACGTCTCCTGTGACTCCTGCATTGGCAGGCAGATTCTTTACCACTGAGCCACCAGGGAAGATTGAAGGAAAAGGAATAGTTGCAAATCTTACCTGTGCTTTGTGATGCTGGTGATGTGGATGAATTCATTCTTCCTCCTTTTCTCTTTCTTCCTTTCCTCTCCTCCTCACTGTCTCTTTCTTCTTCCTCCTCTCCTCCTCCCTGTCTCTGTCCTTAGTGAGTCTCCTTTCTGAGTCCAAGGGTGTTTTGTTGATAAGAGCCAAAAGAAAATGAAGGAGGAATACTTGATCTGTGTTTTTGGAAGCTCAACCCTAAGACATAAGAAAATTAACTTGTTCTGTGGCTGTGTGTTTATGTCAAGATTTCCTTTGTTGCATAAGGAGGACAAGGGATTTTACTGGGTAACAGTCAGTCTCCTCACTCCAGGAAACAACGAAATGGGGAAATGAAGACATTTTAAACATCAACAAAACAGACAGAACTTGTGGAGATATGATGGGCTTAAAAATTATTGTTTTATTAATATTTTGGTGGATAAATTGCTGTACTTTCTTCCAGACCTCACTTATCCTTAAATTTTTCCTTGACATCTGTGGGGCTAACCTGTGCATTTCCAAACCACTTTGGTCTTTCAGTTCAGTTCGGTTCAGTTGCTCAGTCGTGTCCGACTCTTTGCCACCCCATGAATCGCAGCACGCCAGGCCTCCCTGTCCACCACCAACTCCTGGAGTTCTCTCAAACTCACGTCCATCGAGTCGGTGATGCCATCCAGCCATCTCATCCTCTGTCGTCCCCTTCTCCTTCTGCCCCCAATCCCTCCCAGCATCAGAGTCTTTTCCAAAGAGTCAACTCTTCTCATGAGGTGGCCAAAGTATTGGAGTTTCAGCTTTAGCATCATTCCTTCCAAAGAACACCCAGGGCTGATCTCCTTTAGAATGGACTGGCTGGATCTCCTTGCAGTCCAAGGGACTCTCAGGAGTCTTCTCCAACACCACAGTTCAAAAGCATCAATTCTTCGATGCTCAGCTTTCTTCACAGTCCAACTCTCACATCCATACATGACCACTGGAAAAACCATAGCCTTGACTAGATGGACCTTTGTTGGCAAAGTAATGTCTCTGCTTATTTACTATTACACATTTGTTAACTGAAAAGAGGGCTTCCCTGCTGGCTCACCTGGTAAAGAGTCTGCCTTTAGTGAGGGAGACCTGGGTTCGATTCCTGGTTCGGGAAGATTCCCTGGAGAAGGAAACGGCAACCCACTCCAGTATTCTAGCTTGGAAAATTCCGTGGATGGAGGAGCCTGGCAGGCTACATTCTATGGGTTGCAAAGAGTCGGACAGGACTGAACTGAAAAGGAGACACATTTGACACAGAGCTGGGCATGTAGTATATGTATTTATACCTTAGCCATGTGAATTTTTTCACCTTTTATGTGTTTTCTTCTTCCTCTTTCATTTGAAGCTCTTAAACAGTCTATTAACTTTGGATTATATATGCCTTTTATCAAGTGATGACCACTAGGCTATTTTACAGGTTCAACTCAGATGAACAGCCTCGTGTAGTATGACTATGCACTTTGAAACTCATCTCAGTTTCTTACATCATAACATAGCTTCTGAGGTTCTGGAGGAGCCTCAGTAGGAAGTTTAATTCTACTGTTCTAAATTATTTGTGAGTTTTGTTTTATATTAATATTATAGCCTATTTCTCTCAATGGGAAAAATGACTTTGAATGTTGGAAGAAATAATTTCAATTAAATGTTGGAATACAGTGTGTTTCTGGAAGATTAGTTGGATATAGTCATATTCTGTTACTTAAGGATAAGATTAACTGGTCTCAGTTGATTTAAATTCACATTTGTTATACAAATATATATGTACAAAACCTGGTAATCCCCACACCCGATGACTCACAGACTTCCCATGTGTTAGAAAATATCCCTGTTCTCAAAGGGACTTTTTATTGTTTGAATGTATTGGTCAATTCCCTCCACATTTTCCATTTAACAGTTATATAGATTACAGAATGCTTACAACTTTTACACATTTATTTTATAAACATACACATTTTTAATGTATACTATCAGCAAATGGCTTTGAACCACTAGACAGAGACTGTCTAGTGGATGAGATATGTGAATTATTATATAGTGAATCACACTAACTACAGCCCATTATTTATTATTATTAATCAGTAGGAATCAATATGAATGAACAGTTATGTTAATAATTTAATGAATATACAATTAGCTGTATATTAATGATTAATAGTCCTGTTTTCATCAACTAAAATATGAATATGATTTTATCCCTTTTGTTTTACCACTTTTCTCTAAGTTATAAAAATAGTATTTTTATGTTCAATAATATGAGAAAAATGTGACAAGTGAAAGACTTCTATCTATCCTTAGTCCATACTTTTAAAGCCAATCACTGTTGATGATTTTTTTTACATACTTTGAGAGAATAAAAAAAGATATTTATTTATTTTTGGCTGCACTGGGTCTTTGTGGCTGAGGATGGTCTTTCTCTAGTTGTGATGAGCAGGGGCTAGATTTTGGAAATCTACCACATTTTCCTGAAGCTGACATAAGCAGTATGACATAAGCTCTCTTAGCCTGCAACCCAAATTTGATGTTTATTTGGAGTACCATCTCATCTTCTGTCATCCCCTTCTCCTCCTGCCTTCAATCCTTCCCAGCATCAGGGTCTTTTCCAGTGAATCAGTTCTTCACATCAGGTATCAGTCGTTCCAGTGAATATTCAGGACTGATTATGAAGATGAGGTGGTTGGATGGCGTCACCAACTTGATGGACATGAATTTGAGTAAGCTCCAGGAGTTGGTGCTGGACAGGGAAACCTGGCATGCTGCAGTCCATGGGCTTGCAAAGAGTCAGACACGACTGAGTGACTGAACTGAACTGAAATGGAGTACCATAAATCTATATCAATGCAATTCTTGTAAATATTTAAATCTTGACTATCTACTATGAAAATTAGGGATTACAATGCATAGTTTAATGCTGATTTTAATATTGTAACGTGTCAATATAAAGTGATTTTCCTATACACATATAAGAAAGTAAAAGATGAATCAGTTACATTCCTTCTCTCTGCCTATTGAGAAAGCTCATCCCAATTATAAAACCTGGTGCTGGGAACTTCCCTGATGGTCCAGTGGTTGAGAATCTGCTTTCCAGTTCAGGAGACACAGGTTTGATCCCTGGCAGTGGAAGTAAGATTCCATATGCTGTGGGGCGACTAAGCCCATGGGCTGCAGCTAAGACCTCACACAGTCAAATAAATAAATAAATATTTTAAAACACCAAACATAGTGCTTTTTATTATAGCTTTGCTTTTAACTGTGAAAAGTGTAAGGGAAAGTCACTCAGTTGTGTCTGATTCTTTGTGACCCCAGGGACTATACAATCTGTGGAATTCTCCAGGCCACAATACTGGAGTGGGCAGCCATTCCCTTCTCCAGGGGATCTTCCCAACCCAGGGATTGAACCCAGGTCTCCGGCATTGTAGATTCTTTACCAGCTGAACCATCAGGGAAGCCTGTTTTAAACTGTATTCAAATAGAAAACCTGTAAGATATAAATCGATAAACATATATGAATTCTGAAGATCAGAAGAATCTTTGATCAGAAGATCAAAGAATAAGTTATATGGTGCATGTGGCAAATCAGTCTTGAATATTCATTGGAAGGACTGATGTTGAAGCTGAAACACCAATACTCTGTCCACCTGATGTGAAGAACTGACTCATTTGAAAAGACCCTGATGCTGGGAAAGATTGAGGGCAGGAGGAGAAGGGGATGACAGAGGATGAGATGGTTGGATGGCATCACCGACTCAATGGACATGAGTTTGAATAAACTCTGGGAGTTTGTGATGCACAGGGAAGTCTGGTGTACTGCAGTCCATGGGGTCACAAAGAGTTGGACACGACTGAGCAATTGAACTGAACTGAACTGTGCATATTGCTAATTCATGTAGTTCATTTCATTATAGTGTATACTTGGCTTTATAATGTTGAACTTACAACCCTTTATCATTAACATTTAAAAAATAAAATCCAAATATCTGCAGCAATAAATAAATCAACAAACCTGAAATTTTGTCTCAAGTCAATTATTTTTACTGTAATTTAATATCAAAGCCTTATTGTTAAAACGTAACACAGGGCACGACAATATAGGAACATTAATTACTCAATAGAGCAGGTGAAACATGACTCTTGTGACAGTCATATTGCAATTTTTTCTTCTGAGACAAACACTTCCTCTTCCTTATGGGAGAGTAGAGAATAAGATATTTTCGGCTACTTCACTTTTCTTTAATCCTTTTTAATTCACATTCTTGAATAACCGTGAAACCGTCTTCCTATATCAAATATCATTTTTCATGAATTTTGTTGAATGAGATTTTGGAACTTTTCTCCCTTATGAAATTTTGAGGTGAAAAAATTGATATTCTGCTGTTAATTTATCTTTGTAAGATGTGAATAATTCCTAAATAGAATTCATCTTAAAAGATCTAAATGGAAATTAAGTGTCAAAATATTTTATTTTTAAAGAACATTTTGTCTAACAAAGGTATACTACAAAGATTAGAATTATGATATAATTAATTTCTATTGCATTTTTATTTTTCAAATTTTATGAATGTGTATAAGCATGTTATTTAAATTTTTATGAATGATTGTATTAATGTTATTTATAGATATTTCACTTTTAGTGTACCTACTATCAACTTCCTTGTTAATTTTATCATTTTAAAATAAAGAACTTTTATAATAACTGCTGTTTAACATTAATAGTTCAGAGTTTTTAAGGAGAGTGGAAATGACCATCATAAGTTAGCGCAGATATAAGGAGTTACCCATTTATAACTGTTCATGCCTCCAAAACATTAGCTTTAAAAAAAAAAGTAATCTTTAAGTTATTTAGAATATATATTTTCTCATAGAAATAAATAGGCCCTCAAATCAATACCTGGAAAATCCCATGGACAGAGGAGCCTGGCAGGCAACAGCCCACAGAGTCACACAGAGTTGGACAGGACTGAAGCGACTTAGCACACACGCTCTCACCAATCAACACAAAAGCTTGTTTAACCCATCGGAATTTTGAGGTGTTTGCTAGTAGCTTGTTCAGACTATCTTTTTGTAAATGGAGAGAGGTATTGTGCATTTACATAGAATAACTTGAATCACTATTAACTTGCCAACTGGGTGACAGAACAGTCAACTCAGAGCGTGTGTGTATTAAGATATGACTTCATTATTTCCAAACAATGTCCTCTACCATGCTGTGTTAAAATTCTCTTTTCTGCTGAGTAGCAGATATTTTAATATCTTGGCAGATCCTTTGGTTTTCAGGTCACTTTCACTAGGCAAGTTGTGAAACTTGTCTAACCCATCTTAAAGCTGATTTTATATATCTTACATTTATTTTCCTCTTTCTCCAATGGATCTTCTAACCTGCTGAGCCACAGGCATGGGCCATGGCCTGAGGAGTCTGCAGCCAAGAAAGGAGAATGTATTCTGCCCTTTCTTTTTAAAATATATATATTTATATACATATAGCTTCCCTGGTGGCTCAGATGGCAAGGAATCTGCCCACAAGGTGGGAGATCCAGGTTTGCTCCCTGGATTGAGAAGATCCCCTGGAGAAGGAAATAGCAACGCATTCAGTTTTCTTGCCCAAAGAATTCCATGGACAGAGGAGCCTGGTGGGTTAAATTCCATGGGATCACAAAGAATCAGACATGAATGAGCAACTAACACACACACACACACACACACACACACACACACACATTTGGTTGTAACAGGTCTTAGTTGTGGCCCTCGAGAACTCTGATTTTCATAGCATTCAGGATCTTTAGTTGCAGCATGTGAGATCTAGTTCCCTGCACAGGGATCCAACGTGGGCCACCTGCATTGGGAGGGCAGAACCTTAGCCACTGGATCACCAAGGAAATCTCTGTTCTGCTCTTTGAATAACTTCCCTCTTCGAAATATCCCCCTCCTTTCAGCTTCTGCATTTGGTCTCTCTGTTTCAGGGCACAGAGAGGAGAGAAGTCATGGTATGCTTTTGGCCCATGATTCCTGGTGAGGGAGCATTGGCTGAGGCTTATTGATTCCTCTGCCTGCTAGTGGTGAAATGTGCAGTTTGGGCACATTTTCTTGGAGGCATGTTTCAGTTTTTGTCTCTACCACCTGGTACTGCCTCAAAGAAATAAATCCCCCATTTGTAATTTTACACCCACAGTTCAGGGTAAGAAATTCCCTCCCTTGAAGCTGTCTGAGCAGCCAGGTAGCTCCTTTGTTCTTGTTTACACTCTTGAGTTCCTTCATGTGAAGTCAAGGAAAGCAGGGGTCGTCTCACTCTTTTTCTTTCAAGGCACACTACGTCATGCAGCACTTTCTCTGGCTGGTATATACAGCTCCATCAGCCTCTTGCTTTCAGAAGGTACAAATTGTCTGTATAAGTTATCACCACATTGTAGGGAATGTGTCAAGCTTTTCCAGAACAACTTGGCAAGCTTTCCCACCAACTTCAGGTGGTGAAGAGCAACTTCACCGTCTCCATTAGACTATAAGATCTATGAGGACAAAGAATTAAGTGGTTTGTTCATCACTGTATTCCACGGGCAGGGAACACTTAAGACATCATAGGTGTTCATCATAGGTAATTTTTTTAAGCTTTGACATTTGTTTATTTTTGGCTGTGCTGGGTCTTCGCTGCAACTTCTATCTAGTTGCAGTGAGCAGGGTATTCTCTAGTTGTTAGTGCACCGGCTTCTCATGTGGTGGCTTCTCTTGTGGAGCATTTTCCAGGGTGATTGGGCTTCAGTAGTTGCAGCTCCCGGGTTCTAGAGCACAGGCTCAGTAGTTGTGGCACATGGGCTTAGTTGCTATTAAGTATGTGGGATCTTCCCGGATCAGGGGTCGAACCCATGTCTCCTGCATTGACAAGCGGATTCTTTACCACTGAGCTACCGGAGAAACCCCAGCATTCTTTTTATTGAAAGAATAAACAAAATAATATCAAGAATTTGGCTTTTTAAAAATCTTTAATACAGGTTGGATAACTTCAGGTTTCAATTAATCAAATAACTGATAGCCTAGTGGCTATAAACTGGTGGTAATTTGGCTTGCTTCCCATTGAGGATATGCAGTAATGTCCAGACATTTTTGGTTTCCCTGGTGGCTCAGTGGTAAAGAATCTACCCAAAATGCAGGAGATGTAGTTTTTCAGTTTTTTATTTATTTTTCTGGCCAAGAAATTCCTTTGTACAGTTCATTTCTTCTTCTTCTTCTTCTTTTTTTCATTTAAAAATGTTTATTTATTTGACTGCACCAGGTCTTAGTTGCAGCATGTAGGTTCTTCGATCTTCATTGCAGTGTGTGGGGTCTCGTTTCCTGACCAGGGATCCAGGCCCACTGCACTGGGGGCTTGGCGTTTTAGCTGCTGGATCCTCAGGTCATTTCTTATTTTTCAGTAATAAACCAATCCTTCACATAAATCTTTAAAGGGAGAAGGCAGGTGGACTGGGAAGGGACTGGGCTTCCCCCTCTGTTGGGTCTTCTCAATTGAAAGTGCACAAGGGCAAGTGCCTCCAACTTCTTGATTGCTGGAGCTTTACTTGGAGTTGGCCATGGTGGCAACTGTGGCTGCAGTGGTATGGTGAAAAAAGAAAGCGAAAGTGAAGTCGCTCAGTCGTGTCTGACTCTTTGTGACCCCATGAACTGTAGCCTACTAGGCTTCTCCCTCCAGAGGATTCTCCAGGCAAGAGTACTGGAGTGGGTTGCCATTTTCCTTCTCCAGGGGATCTTCCCTACCCAGGGATCAAACTCCGGTCTCCCACATTTCAGGCAGATGCTTTAACCTTTGAGCCACCAGGAAGTGGTATGGTAGCCTACTCCAAATAATAGTCATCGGAAATAACTGATACTCAGAAATTGCTGCACCAGTAAATATTTTCTTTTTCTCAATTGAAGAAAAAGTGGTGGCTTTGAGGTAAAGAATCTGTCTGCCGACACGGGAGATGCAGGAGACGTGAGTTCCATCTCTGGGTTGAGAAGATCCGCTGGAGGAGGAAATGGCAACCCGCTTCAATATTCTTGCCTAGAGAATCCCATTGGAAACGGCAATGGCACCCCACTCCAGTACTCTCGCCTGGCCAATCCCATGGATGGAGGAGCCTGGTAGGCTGCAGTCCATGGCGTCGCTGAGGGTCGGACACGACTGAGCGACTTCACTTTCATACATTGGAGAAGGAAATGGCAACCCACTCCAGTGTTCTTGCCTGGAGAATCCCCGGGACGGGGGAGCCTGGTGGGCTGCCGTCTATGGGGTCGCACAGAGTTGGACAAGACTGGAGCGATGCAGCAGCAGCAGAGAATCCCATGGACAGAGAAGCCTTGCGGGCTACAGTCCATGGGGTCACAAAGAGTTGGACACAACTGAGTGAATAACACTTTCACTTAAAAGCAGAATGTGGATGATAACCAAAGAAGGTCACAGAAGAGGAGTATAGTGGGGGAAGGGAAGAAGGGAAGAGGGAGAAATAAGGTGTTTGGAATAGGTGGAGACTGAAGGTCATTGTAAAGACTTTTTTTTTTTTTTTTTGGTCAGACTGAAATGGAGAATGATTATAGAGTTTTGAGCAAAAGACTGACACAATCTGACTCAAGTTTCAAAAAAATTCACTCAGAATAACCTGAAGGGAGACAAAGAGAAGCAGAGAGACTTGCTAGGATGTTATTACTGTCGTAAGCAAGGGGAATCTAAATACTAGTATTGTTTCAATCTGAGGATAGACAGAATGTGATGGTTAATTTGATGTGTCAATTTGACTGCATCTTGGGATACCCAGACATTTAACTAAACAGCATTTCTGGGTGTGTCTGTGTCATTATCATCATATCACTGATTGTCATCTGATCCCCTGGAGAAGGGAATGGCTACCCACTCTTGTATTCTGGCCAGGAGAATTCAGTGGACAGAGGACCCTGGCAGGCTACAGTCCATGGGGTCGCAAAGAGTCGGACAAGACTGAGAGACTTTCACTCACTCATTTATCTGTGAGTATACTGAATCCACACTTTTACCTAAATTTCTTCCTCTTTTTTTTTTGACCATGTCACACAGCTTGTGAAACCTTAGTTTCCACACCAGGGATCAAACTCTGACCCTCAACAGTGGAAGTGCAGAGTCCTAACCACTGGACCACCAGGAATGTGTTCAGTTGCTTCAGTTGTGCCCGACTTGTTGCAAACGCATGGACAGAGGAGCCTGTTCATGGGATATTCCCAGAAAGAATACTAGAGTAGGTTGACATTTCCTCCTCCAGGGGGGACTGCCAGAAAGTTCCCTAGCTAAATTTCATATAATTTTGAGTCCAATGAAATTACTGAATGACTGCCTTGTACCAACTGATGTGTTAAGAACTATGAATGCTGTGTAATTGAACAAAATAAAGTAAATGACGAGGAGAGAATAAACAGCAAATAAGGTAAATAAATTTCATGTCTGTATAATTTCTTTCCTGGAGTAATGGTGCCCTCTTGTGGCTCTAGCTGGCTGTCAAATCATTTCTCAATTACTTTAGGAGTTCCGGGTACTTACTATGAAATGCTGTGATGTATTTGTCTGCATGCGTGCTAAGTTGCTTCAGTCATGTCCAACTCTGTGTGACTCTATGGAGTGACCCGTAACCTGCTAGGTTCCTCTGTCCCTGGGATTCTCCAGACAAGAATACTGGAGTGGTTACCATATCCTCCTCTAAGGGATCTTGCTGACCCAGGGATTGAACCCTTGTCTCTTATGTCTCCAGCATTGAGTGCCACCTGGATAACTCGACGTATTTGTTCAGTAATGTTAAATTATAATGCAGAAATTCACATTAAACTTTCGTCTCACTCTATATTTGGTGATAGAACATCTGTACATGTGTACACAGGTCATTCTCACTATTCAGGGTCCTTATATCATATGATATCACTGGGAACATGGAACTGGAGACCACTGAACTGCTCTCCTAGTGATAACACACAGGGTTAGGTTGCTGTGAGGCTCTGGTCACATTTTTGTCAACAGATTGATATAAAAATCTGGCTTATGTGTTTTCTATTAAAAACATCTTATTTAATATATTTTGTTATAAATTAGATAACAAGTAAAGACCCACTGTTTAGCACAGGGATCTCTATACAATACTCTGTAATGGGCTATATGGGAAAAGAAGCCAAAAAAGAGTGGATATATGTACATGCATGACAGATTCACTTTAATGGATATCTGAAACTAACAGAGCATTGTAAATTACACCCCAACAAAAATTAAATATATATATATGTTAATTATATATATACATAGTTAATATATATTTTAATTTTTATGAGAGGCCTGGCGTGCTGTAGTGCATGGAGTCTCAGAGTCAGACACGACTGGGTGACTGAACAACAATAAGGATGCTTGACTGGATCACACGACAGAGTTTTACCAAGAAGCTAAGGGTGTGAATTCCTTGGTAATTCCATTACTTAACTTGACATACTTAGAAGTCAAGTTTGAACCTGAAGAACTGGCTTCACAACAATTCTCTGTTTTTCTATTTTTCTTTCATTGAAATAATGAAGGCCACTACCTTCCGAAGCAAAATTCCCTTCATAGAAGAATTGTTTTTTTTTCAGAATTTTTTTCACATCCTAAAATATAAGAGTGGTTTAATGTCACTGGACGTGGGAGTGATGTTCTGAAATCCCCACAATGGAATGATCTGTTGTTCCTTTTTACACAAGCTGTTTCATAGACTCAGGGCAAGTTGTGAAGCGGGTGAGCTTTTTCTCTCTCCTTTCAGTTTTCCTCATTCATTTTTCAAGATGCCAGTTATTTTGCTGTGTCCTAACAGCTCTCTCATAACGGAAATGGATATTTTTCCAAAGATACTTCTTTCATAAAAGTTAGCTTTTTCAAAGGTTATATTTTAGCCATTTGGCCTTTGAGCATGTATAATATCAACCAGGAGTTCCTGTTTCATCACTGAGATAAACATCTATATGACAACAATAACAATAAATAACAATTGTATATTGTTATGCTGTGAAATTTATTTCATGCCCAGTAACAATGCCTAGAAGGTTTCCCTTGGGCCTGCTTTTGTCTACAGAGTTTTTACTAGTTTTGGGCTTAACAGATTAACAATCTCAACCAATAGGGTTTCCCTCAATTTTATATTTTGAGGGGTTGGGAGAAAGTGGGTTATCTCAAGTAATAGTTTTTGTTCTTATTCAAAGAGAAAGAAAATTATTTTATAATCATTTCTGCTTTCAGAATGGTTCAGCAGAAATAGTACCTGGAATATTCTTTTTCATTGAAGTTAATTTGTCAATCAGTAAAGCTGAACCATTTAGTCTAAAAAATGCTTGCTTGCTTTTTTTTATCTTTATTGAATTGACCATTGTTTGACTGGATTTATTGTATGAGTTCATGGCTTTCGCTTGGTGTTTCAAAGTTTTTAGCCTTGAACTTGTATTCTCTGAAATTCTGACTTCATTCAGCATCCACCTCGAGGCAGCAATGTGAAACTTCAGGCATGTTGAAACTTGAAGGAACAGTGGGAATTCCCACTCACATCCCTCCCCAGGCCTCTCAGTTGCCTCCCTCTAGAGGTAAGGAATCTTCCAGACAGGTGCACACTCACAGGACAGAAACTTCTTAATGACTGTAAGTTTTGTCAGAAAGTAAAGGAAAAAAAAATGAGTAAAAAAATTGAAACAATGGAAGTCACAGGCCCTGTGGGAAGGACCAACTCTTTTGCATCTGTTTTCAGCTCAAGTATATTTTCAGAGGAGGCCTCTCTTGAGGCGTAATTATGAAGCTGCTAAAGTTTGTTTTAGTAGTTATCAGCACAGTTCCCTTTCTGATTGTTGGCATGTGTTTTCCTAGCCCGCTCAGAGCCTTTATTTCTGTCCTATGCCTTCCTAATGCCTCAATGTGCAGGCCCTGCCCTTTGGAGGAACACTTCATGGCCGAGTCCTGAACATCACTTTAAACCATCACCAGTTAATCAAGACTTTCAATTAAATGAAATTAAATTAAACCTTTAAATTGGAACAATTGAATCTCTCTTCCTGTTCCTTCCAGGTTTGCGTCCACTGACTAAGCTGAGATGTTCTTCACTGTTAGAGACGAAGAGTTATGGGTCCAATTTAGTGTAGTATCTCAAATGGTTAATGCAAGAAACTGTAGGAATGTCAATCACACTGAGGGGTTGGTAGGAAATTAAAGTTTCTCTACTAAAACTTCCTTTGGCACATATTAACTCATATTCTTTCTGATAACTCTGTTCCTGTTGCATGTGGTGTTTTCTCTCTACCCCAGTGCTCTGCACTGGGTCTGATCTGATATTTAGTAACTGTCTGAAAACCAAGTATTCTTGCCTTGAGAACTCCATGAACAGTCAGTCAGTCAGTCACTTCAGTCACTCAGTCGTGTCTGACCCTTTGCAACCCCCTGAATCGCAGCACACCAGGCCTCCCTTTCCATCACCAACTCCCTGAGTTCACTCAGACTCACGTCCATTGAGTCAGTGATGCCATCCAGCCATCTCATCCTCTGTCGTACCTTTCTCCTCCTGCCCCCAATCCCTACGAGCATCAGAGTCTTTTCCAATGAGTCAAATTTTTGCATGAGGTGGCCAAAGTACTGGAGTTTCAGCTTTAGAATCATTCCCTCCAAAGAAATCCTAGGGCTGATCTCCTTCAGAATGGATTGGTTGGATCTCCTTGCAGTCCAAGGGACTCTCAAGAGTCTTCTCCAACATCACAGTTCAAAAGCATCAGTTCTTCGGCACTCAGCCCTCTTCATAGTCCAACTCTCACATCCATACATGACCACAGGAAAAACCATAGCCTTGACTAGATGGACCTTTGTTGGCAAAGTAATGTCTCTGCTTTCGAATATGCTACCTAGGTTGGTCATAACTTTTCTTCTAAGGAGTAAGTGTCTCTTAATTTCATGGCTGGAGTTAACATCGGTAGTGATTTTGGAGCACTCCAAAATAAAGTCTGGCGCTGTTTCCACTGTTTCCCCATTTATTTGCCATGAAGTGATGGGACCAGATGCCATGATCTTCGTTTTCTGAATGTTGAGCTTTAAGCCAAATTTTTCACTCTCCACTTCCACTTTCATCAAGAGGCTTTTTAGTTCCTCTTCACTTTCTGCCATAAGGGTGGTGTCATCTGCATATCTGAGGTTACTGATATTTCTCCTGGCAATCTTGATTCCAGCTTGTGCTTCTTCCAGCCCAGCGATTCTCATGATGTACTCTGCATAGAAGTTAAAGAAGCAGGGGGAGAATATACAGCCTTGATGTACTCCTTTTCCTATTTGGAACCAGTCTGTTGTTCCATGTCCAGTTCTAACTGTTGCTTCCTGACCTGCATATAGGTTTCTCAAGAGGCAGGTTAGGTGGTCTAGTATTCCCATCTCTTTCAGAATTTTCCACAGTTTATTGTAATCCACACAGTCAAAGGCTTTGGCATAGTCAATAATGCAGAAATAGATGTTAGCAAAAACAAGACCAGGAATGGACTATGGCTCAGATCATGAACTCCTTATTCCCAAATTCAGACTTAAATTGAAGAAAGTAGGAAAACCACTAGACCATTCAGGTATGATCTAAATCAAATCCCTTACCATTATACACTGAAAGTGAGAAATAGATTTAAGGGACTAGATGTGGTAGACAAAGTCCCTGATGAACTATGGATGGAGGTTTGTGACATTGTACAGGAGATAGGCATCAAGACCATCCCCAAGAAAAAGAAATGAAAAAAAGTGAAATGGCTGTCTGAGGAGGCCTTACAAATAGCTGTGAAAAGAAGAGAAGTGAAAAGCAAAGGAGAAAAGGAAAGATATACCCATTTGAATGCAGAGTTCCAAAGAATAGCAAAGAGAGATAAGAAAGCCTTCCTCAGTGATCAGTGCAAAGAGATAGAGGAAAGCAATAGAATGGGAAAGACTAGAGATCTCTTCAAGAAAATTAGAGATACCAAGGGAACATTTCATGCTAAGATGGGCTTGATAAAGGACAGAAATGGTCTGGACCTAACAGAAGAAGAAGATATTAAGAAGAGGCGGCAAGAATACACAGAAGAATTGTACGAAAAGATCTTCACAACCCAGATAATCACAATGGTGTGATCACTCACCTAGAGCCAGACATCCTGGAATGTGAAGTCAAGTGGGCCTTAGGAAGCATCACTATGAACAAAGATAGTGGAGGTGATGAAATTCCAGTTGCGCTATTTCAAGTCCTGGAAGATGATGCTGTGAAAGTGCTGCACTCAATATGCCAGCAAATTTGGAAAACTCAGCAGTGGCCACAGGACTGGAAAGAGTCAGTTTTCATTCCAATCCCAAAGAAAAGCAATGGCCAATGAATGTCCAAACTACTGTACAATTGCACTCATTTCACAGGCTGGCAAAGTAATGTTCAAAATTCTCCAAGCCAGGCTTCAACAGTATGTGAACCATGAACTTCCAGATGTTCAAGCTGGTTTTAGAAAAATCGGAGGAACCAGAAATCAAATTTCCAACATCTGTTGGATCACGGAAAAAGCAAGAGAGTTCCAGAAAAACATCTATTTCTGCTTTATTGACTATGCCAAAGCCTTTGACTGTGTGGATTACAATAACTGTGGAAAATTCTGAAAGAGATGGGAATACCAGACCATCTGACCTGCCTCTTGAGAAACCTATATGCAGGTCAGGAGGCAACAGTTAGAACTGGACATGGAACAACAGACTGGTTCCAAATAGGAAAAGGAGTACATCAAGGCTGTATATTGTCACCCTGCTTATTTAACTTCTATGCGGAGCACATCATGAGAAACGCTGGGCTGGAAGAAGCACAATTGGAATCAAGATTGCCAGGAGAAATATCAGTAACCTCAGATATGCAGATGACACCACCCTTATGGCAGAAAGTGAGGAAGAACTAAAGATCCTCTTGATGAAAGTGAGAGGAGAGCGGAAAAACTTGACTTAAAGCTCAACATTGAGAAAACTAAAATCATGGCATCTGGTCTCATTACTTCATGGCAAATAGATGGGGAAACAGTGGAAACAGTGCCAGACTTTATTTTGGGGGGCTCCAAAATCACTGCAGATGGTGACTGCAGCCATGAAATTAAAAGATACTTATTCCATGGAAAGAAAGCTGTTACCAACCTAGAAAGCATATTAAAAAGCAGAGATATTACTTTGCCAACAAAGGTCCGTCTAGTAAAGGCTATGGTTTTTCCAGTAGTCGTGTATGGATGAGAGAGTTGAACTATAAAGAAAGCTAGCGCTGAAGAATTGATGCTTTTGCACTGTGATGTTGGAGAAGACTCTTGAGAGTCCCTTGGACTGCAAGGAGATCCAACCAATTCATCCTTAAGCCAATCAGTCCTGAATATTCATTGGAAGGACTGATGTTAAAGCTGAAAGTCCAATACTTTGGCCAGCTAATGTAAAGAACTGACTCACTGGAAAAGACCCTGATGCTGGGAAAGATTGAAGGCGGGAGGAGAAGGGGATGACAGAGAATGAGATGATTGGATGGCATCACTGACTCAATGGACATAGGTTTGAATAAACTCTGGGAGTGGTGATGGACAGGGAGGACTGGAATACTGCAGTCTATGGGGTCGCAAAAGAATCGGACATGACTGAGGGACTGAACTGAACTGAAATGATTAACCTGTGGGCTTCTGCTTCTAAAGAGATTATCCTGTGAATAAAGGACATAAACTTGCATAAATATGAATCCTGTATAATGCATATCAGTGTTCATTTTATTTAAAAAATTTAAATTTCTATGCAATTTTAAAAGTTCCTTTCCATTTTTAGTTACTACAAAATATTGGCATTATCATTTACTGTCTCTTTTCTGTGAAACCCCATTGTTACTGAGATTTCTGATTATATTTCCTTCCACAAAAAAATAAGTGTATTTGTTTGTTTTTTTTTTTTTGGCTGTGCTGTGTCTTTGTTGCTGCATGGGTTTTTCTCTATTTTCAGAGAGTGGGGGCTACTCTCCGGTTGTGGTGTGCAGATTTCTCATTGCAGAGGCTTCTCTCGCTGCAGAACACAAAGAAGCTCAATAGTTGTGGCTCCTGGGTTCTAGAGCCCAGGCGTAATAGTTGTGATGCACAGGTTTAGTTACTCTGTGACATGTGGGATCTTCCCAGACCCGGGACTGAGCTCATGTCTCCTTCACTGGAAGGCAGATTCTTTACCACTGAGTCAGCAGGGAAGCCCCCACCACTTTTTTAGTGTAATTTTTATTGAGATGTAAATAGCATAATACATTGTGTAAATTTAAGGTGTACGACATGTTGACCTGGCACATTTACATATTGCAACATGATTATCACCAAACATTAGCTAATACTTCTGTGAATGTGAAAGCGCTAGTCGCTCAGTCATGTCTGACTCTTTGTGATCCCATAGACTGTAGCCTGCCAGTTTCCTCTGTCCATGGAATTCTCCAGGCCAGAAAACTGGAGTGGGTAGCTGATCCCTTGTCCAGCCGCTATTATTCAGCCAAACAGTTATGGCTGGATAATATTTAATTTGGTGGCTCAGCAGTAAAGAATTTGCCTGCCAGGGCAGGCAGGAGCAGCAGGAGACACAGGTTGGATCATTTAGTTGGGAAGTCCCACTGAGAAGGGACTGGCAGCCCACTCCAGTAGTCTTGCCTGGAGAATTCCATGGACAGAGGAGCCTAGAGGCTTCAGTCCATGGGGTTGCAGAAGAGTTGGACATGACTTAGCAACTAAATGACAACATTTGCTAATCACATATCGGGTGAAAGACATATTTATATATGCAAAGAACTCAAAATTCAATAGTAAGAAAATAAATAGTACAATTCTAAAAATGGGCAAACTTGAATTAGACTTGAACCAGACGTTTCACCAAAGAAGACTGACCAATAGCAGTTAAACAGAAGAAAAGAAGCTGTGTACCATTAGTTGTTAGAGAAATGCAAATCTAAATCTTAATGAGAGATCACTCTTTACCTATTAGAATGTGTAATTTAAAGTTTGACTATTCCAAATATTAGCAAGGATGTGGAATGACTGGAATGCTCATACACTGTTGCTGAGAATGTACAATAATACAACCACTTTGCAAAACCATTTGATAGTTTCTTAAAAATGTAAACAAACCCTTGAAATTTACATATATGATTCAGCCATCCCACATCTAGTTTTTTTTGTTTTTGTTTTTTAAAAATGTTTCTTTGGCTGCACTGATTCTTAGTTGTGGCATGCAGATCTAGTTCCCTGACTGGGGTCAAACCTGGGCCGCTTGCATTGGGAGTGTGGAGTCTTAGCTACTGGACCACCAGGGAAGTCCTGCCCACTCCTAGGTTTTAACCCAAGAAAAGATAAGTGCACTGCTGGTGAGACCCTTTGGTACTTATTTACCTGACTGCAGCAAAATCTGAGGCCTGCTCTTGATCTGTCAATATCAACTGATTATAGAACATCTGTCAGCCCAGGCGCTTGAATGACTATTCAGGGTAAAGCTTCATACTCTTCTCACCCTGATGGTTGTCAAAATGTTGTGGAATCCAGAGTTGCAAAACACACCCCGGAGGACACTCAAGACAGTGGTGTACAGTTTATTATGCCAGCGGGTCCAAGGGGAATCAGTTCCCAACAAGGACCCTAATGTTTCTGAGAGGCCCAGTTTTATACCCCCCAGCTATGTGACTGGTTACATGTTAGCAAACTTTTTGTTGTATATGACTAAGTTTCACAAAAAGTAGGTGCTAGGAGAACAAACAATTAATGTTAAGGGGGGGAACAATAATTACACATCAAGGGGGATGGCTCCATGGTTAATCTCACAGGGGCAGCCTGACCTCAACTACAATATCTGTTTGCGATCTCTAGGGAAGGGAGTCTCCAGGAGACCTGGTTTTCATTAGCAACGGTTTCCTCATTCATGGGCAGGGTTCAGGCCCAGTTTGCATTCTGTTTTTAAGATGGATGATCAGCTTCAAGATGGAGTCTCTCCTGCTTTTCTCACACTGGCCCCAACAGGATATGTAGTGTGAGTGAGAAATCCTTTTTTTTATGGTTTTAAGTCACTAAGCCTGAGGCTATTTGCTGCCATAGCATAGATCTGCCTGTTGAATAGTTACCAAGCTTTAAGTTTTTCTAGCTTCTCACAGTTTTTTGCTGTTTTCTGAGCTTTATTAGGGCTTCCCAGATGGCACTAGCAGTAAAGAACCCATCTGCCAATGCAGGAGACACAAGAGACTTGGGTTTGATCAGGAAGATCTGGAGGAGGAAATGGCAACCCACTTTAGTATTCTTGCCTGGGAAATCTCATGGACAGAGGAGTCTGTCGGGCTATGGTCCATGGGGCTGCAAAGAGTCTATGACCTAGCGACTGAGCACAAGAGAAATAATTTACTCTCTTGAGTTTGCTGTGACATTCAGTACAGTTCAGTTGCTCAGTAGTGTCAGACTCTTTGCGACCCCATTACTCTGCATTCAAATGGGTATATCTTTCCTTTCCTCCTTTGCTTTTTGCTTCTCTTCTTTTCACAGCTATTTGTAAGGCCTCCTCAGACAACTATTTTGCCTTTTTGCATTTCTTTTTCTTGGGGATAGTCTTGATCCCTGTCTCCTGTACAATGTCACAAACCTCCACCCATAGTTCATCAGGCAGTCTGTCTATCAGATCTAGTCCCTTAAATCTATTTCTCACTTTCACTGTCTAGTGGTTTTCCCTACTTTCTTCAATTTAAGTCTGAATTTGGCAATAAGGAGCTCATGATCTGAGCCATAGTCAGCTCCTGGTCTTGTTTTTGCTGACTATATAGAGCTTCTCCATCTTTGGCTGCAAAGAATATAATCAATCTGATTTTGCTATTGACCATCTGGTGATGTCCATGTGTAGGGTCTTCTTTTGTGTTGTTGGAAGAGGGTGTTTGCTATGACCAGTGAGTTCTCTTGGTAAAACTCTATTAGCCTTTGCCCTGTTTCATTCCTTACTCCAAGGCCAAATTTGCCTGTTACTCCAGGTGTTTCTTGACTTCCTACTTTTGCATTCCAGTCCCCTATAATGAAAAGGACATCTTTTTTGGGTGTTAGTTCTAGAATGTCTTATAGGTCTTCATAGAACCGTTCAACTTCAGCTTCTTCAGCATTATTGGTTGGGGCATAGACTTGGATTACTGTGATATTGAATGGTTTGCTCTGGAAATGAACAGAGATCATTCTGTCGTTTTTGAGATTGCATCCAAGTACTGCATTTCGGACTCTTTTGTTGACCATGATGGCTACTCCATTTCTTCTAAGGGATTCTTGCCCACAGTAGTAGATACAATGGTCATCTGAGTTAAATTCACCCATTCCAGTCCATTTTAGTTCGCTGATTCCTAAAATGTCGATGTTCAGTCTTGCCATCTCCTGTGTGACCCACTCCCAATTTGCATTGATTCATGGACCTATATTCCAGGTTCCTGTGTAGTATTGCTCTTTACAGCATGGGACCTTGCTTCCATCACCAGTCACATCCACAACTGGGTGTTGTTTTTGCTTTGGCTCTGTCACTTCATACTTCTGGAGTTATTACTCCACTGATCTCCAGTAGCATATTGGGCACCTACCGACCTAGAGAGTTCATCTTTCAGTGTCCTATCTTTTTGCTTTTTCATATTGTTCATGAGGTTCTCAAGGCAAGAATACTGAAGTGGATTGCCATTCCCTTCTCCAGTGGACTGCATTCTGTCAGAACTCTCCACCATGACCCATCTGTCTTGGGTGGCCCCACAGGGCATGGCTCATAGTTTCATTGAGTTAGACAAGGCTGTGGTCCATGTGATTAGATTGGTTAGTTTTCTGTAATTGTGGTTTT
Organism: Capra hircus; assembly: GCF_001704415.2. NCBI lineage: Eukaryota > Metazoa > Chordata > Mammalia > Artiodactyla > Bovidae > Capra > Capra hircus. The sequence goes on along the minus strand of NC_030812.1, from coordinate 99,564,815 downwards.
CAGTCTGTCTGCCCTCTGTTTTCAGTCTGCCTGCTGTGACATTAGGGGACAGGTTAGATTCAGAGTCAATACCCATTTTACTTAAAATGTATCAGATTTTGAGCAAAGACTGCCACTATGTCCTGCCTGCCATGTCTGCCACTCGCCATAGGGTGTCGCTCCAGGACCTTGCTTCAGACACATAAGCTCCACTCCCGTCCACTAAACCGCTAATGTCTCCGCTGTTGACTCTGGGCTCTTTCATTGGTCTTAATGCTGGGAAAGTGTAGGCCTTGTAGCCTCTGGGGTGCAGGCCAACAACTGGCAGGGCAGCTAGGAGACCCAGAAAACTCTGTGAGCACAGAGATGTAGGGAAATATAGGACAGGGATGGAATGTTGTGGGAGCCGTCCTCTAGTATGTGGTGCCCCAAAGTTTTGAATGTAATTGTCTTCCCAGGACAGGCCTTCCCCTGCATCCTCAGCTTTCACTCCTCTCTGAAGTATCTGGATTATAGTATTTGATGCAAATTTCCTGAGTTGCATTCTCAGTGTGGAATCACCACACCACCTCATCCGCCAAACAGAAGATGTTAATGACCTGATGGTCATAAGCACAGAGCCCCAGGCTGCCTGGAGCCTATGGACTGGTCAAGTTCACCCCTGTGACACCACCTGCTGTCTCACCAACAGCCCATCAGAGAACTGTGTACAAGCTCATCACAGACCCTGCAACCCCACTCCCTCACCTGCCCTTTTAAAAATTCTCTGCCAAAAGTCATTGAGAAGCTTGAGACCTTTTAGGGCATGAGGCCACCTGGGTTTCCTTGCACAGCCCTGCAATAAACCTATCTCTGCTCCAAACTCCCACGTTTCAGCTTATCTGGCCTCACTGTGTGTTGGGCACATGAACTTGTGTTAACATAATCCCAGGGTGACTGTCCATTAACATGTGGGGCCCAAATGTTCCAGGAGTGATCCTAAAAGTTATGGGGAAATCCCGGGGTGGAGGTTGCTGGTGGGGGGTGGGGCATGAATCCACAATTGTGTGTGTTGTGTGGCCATCCTTGATTAATGGGAGTTGCCCAGAGATCTGGAGAACAATGGCTTTTAATGGCTCTGCTGTTGTATCTCAGTGAGACTTTTGTCATTAGTTAAGCTAAATTTGGCTCAGAGGTTAAAGCATCTGCCTGCAATGCGGAGACCCAGGTTTGATCCCTTGGTCAGGAAGATTCCCTGGAGAAGGAAATGGCAACCCACTTCAGTATTCTTGCCTGGGAAATCCCATGGACGGAGGAGTCTGGTGGCCTAAAGTCCCCGAGGTCGCAGAGTCGGACATGACTGAGCGACTTCACTATCTAAGCTAAATTCCTAGAAGGAATCGGTGTTTCTCTTGTGCCTTTGAGATGTAAATGAGCTGGAACGCACATGATCTCTAAGAGTCAAGGAGAGGAAAAAGAACTCTGAGGCAAATCCTACAGAAATAACTGTTTTGGGAATGTCTCAAAAATCGTCTCCAGATTTTGGTAACTTGAAAGTAAACTAAGTTAAACAGGGAGAATTCACTATCTGTGCCATTTCAAATAGGATAAAATATTGGAGCATTAATTGCTGGGTGGGTCTAAGTTTACCTACCCTAGCCTTCTTAGAAGAGGAAGACTAAGACATAAATTGTCATATCAGGAAATGTCTGTTTTGTGGTTTTCCAGACCTGCACTGTACATCTGTATTGTCCACTGAGGAAGTGAATGGATTTGAAAGTGAAAATAGAGTAGTTGTGTCTCAGACATCCAAGGTAAAATTAGGTGGCTGTTGCATATGTGATTAAAAATTTTTTTTTTTTGTCCCATGGGATCTTAGTTCCCACACCAAGGATTGAAGTCACACTCTAGGCAGTGAAAGAGTGCAGTCTTAGCCACTGGACCACCAGGAAATTTCCTATCTATATGATTTTAGACATGTTTCTTGTATTTTTGAGAAGTTGAGTTTTCTGAACTGTATTGCAGGCTAGGACGAAAACCACAGGCAAGTATGGTGTTTTCTCAGATGTGGTTACTGCTTGTATTTTGCTCAGTTGTTTCTGACTCTTGTGTTGTGCTTGTTAGATGTCTTACATTCCAGGACCTTGCCTCAGACGTGTAGGATTCCTCTCCCTATTAGAGCACTGACGTCTCAAAAACTAAATAAGTAAAATTTATCAGTTTTTGATTAAGGGTAAAAATATCTAAATATCCAAAATGTCCATTTATGAGCTAATATTGGGTCAGTCTGCCCTAACCCAATATACTACAATGCAATGAAATATGTTCTCCCTGAAAGAACTAAGAAGGGATGTTTATTAGTGAGAATAAATGCTACAAAGATAAACATAGATACAGGAATTAATTAAGATAGAAGTCTTATTTCTCTTTTTTTTCCAATTGATTTTTTTTGAGGTATAGTTGCTAAACTAACAATATTTTGTTCGTTTCTACTGTACAGCAAAGTGAGTTAACTATCCTGGACTCCTCCCTGTTAGACTTCCTTTCCATTCAAGTCACCACAGAGCATTAGGTAGAGTACCCTGTGCTACACAGTAAGTTCTCATTAGTTATCTATTTTATATTATTTCTCTTTATGATATTAATCTGGCATGTCTGGACTCTCTAGGTAATTTGAAGACTTAGGTTCCCTCCACCTTAGAATTCCACCATCTCCTCTCAATTTGTTCTGGGAGAGAATTAATGCTCATTGCATTCACTTTGGGTGATTAATTATTTCCTTTGCAGCTAAAGTTGTCCTATCTATGTCCTATCTCCTTGGGAGAACTGAGAAAATGGTCATTCAAATAATTTTCTGGAGGAAATTCTCTGGGAACCATGTTGAGAAAAGGTGCCCTAGTTCATTTCTGTTCATCAAAGCTGGCTCAAAGTGCAAAGGTAGGTCATTGCTGTGTTCATGGTCCAATGTATAGGAAGGGAAAATAACGAAGTACAGGGCACGTAATTTCTGATTAAGAAAACAAGGTCAAAATTGTATTTGCATTTTCACTCAGGCTTCCCTGGTGGCTCAGATGGTAAAGAAACTGCCTGCAATGCAGAAGATCTGGGTTTGATCCCTGAAGATCCCCAGAGGAGGAAATGGCAACCCACTCCAGTATTCTTGCCTGGAGAATTCCATGCAAGGGCCATGGGCTATAGTCCATGGGGTTGCAGAGTCTGACATGACTGAGTGACTAACAAACGCATTGTCAAGTACTCAGTCTTCTGGCTGTACTTAAGCATTCCCCAGGTGGTGCTGGTGGTAAAGAATCTCCCTGCCAGTGCAGGAGATGTGAGAGTCATGGGTTTGATCCCTGGGTCAGGAAGATCCCTTGGAGTAGAAAATGGCAATCTGCTCCAGTATTAATATTTTTGCCTGGGAAATTTCATGAACAGAGGAGCCTGGAGGGCTACAATCCATGGGGTCGCAAAAGAGTCAGACATGACTGAGCACAAGCATTAAGGGAATCAGGAAATGAGGCCTCTGCTTAGGTGGCTGAGTGTCAAGAAGGAAAGGAGAACGTATCTGAGGATGCAACCAGCAGGCGCATTGGCTTTGACTCCTTCCCAGTGGAGTATCATCCCTTCTTAGTGAGAAATCATCAGAGAAGCCCACACTGAGGCACAAGCTACAAATTAATTAACAAGCACCCTTCAAAAGTGTGAAGTCATAAAGACAAGGAAGAACAGGGGAACCATTACAAATTGGAAGAAACTAATAGCAGCAAAGAGATAGGCCAAAACTACATATAATATGCTGTCTCGCATTGGATCCTGAAGTAGAGAGACGATGGATAATCTGGTGAAATTTGAATGAGTTCTGCATTCAGTAAATAGTATTGTACTAACACTATTAAGTACCATGTTATGTACCATAATTTCTTCCTTTTGATGAATATTTTGTGATTATAAAAGATGTTAACACTAGGAGAAGCTGGGTAAAGGGCATATGAGAACTCTATTATTTTCACAGTTTTTTATAAGTCTAAAGTTATCTTTTTAAAAGCCCATTAAAACACACATGCAGATATATATATATCTGAATCATATATATATATATGTCTGAATATTTATATATATATCTGAATCACTCTGCTATATAGCAGAAATTAACACAACATTGTATTACACTTCAATAAAGTTTTTTTAAAAAAAATTAAGAAAAAGCCTATTATGAAGGCTTTTAAGAATAAAACATTCTGGTAAGTCTGTAGTTTGAATTTTATTTTTACTGCTCTTAACTGAGCTCAGTTTCTTACATCAGTGAGCCTGCAAGGCTACTTGTTTGCCTTAACTTGCCTGAGTAATTTTTGAAAAACTTTCCTAACTTATTCAGCCTCTTGGGCCAGGCAATGATCTTAACTTCCAGGAGACTTGGTTTTGTTGACAGTCCAAGGGAGACAGTCCAGTTTCACAGTTCAGAACTTTCCGGAAGTCTTAGGCTTAATGAGTACATCAACCAGCCTCTGGAGGTTTGCAAGATTCCAGACATAATTTCACCTGTTGCTCCTGGAAGCAGGAGCTGAACCAGAAGCTATTAACTTCTCAAGGACTATAATTTCAGGCTGAGAGTGAAAGAGGGGAGAGGTGACAGCAATGTTAATGAATGGACTCAAAGTTTTCATCCTAACAAAACCCCCTTTAGGAGGTACACCTTTGACATCTGGGCTCAGTTTGGCCTCAGGAGACTTGTTGCTCAGCACAATCACAAACTCGCTAAAGTTTGTTACAGCGATACTTGCTCCCGGTTATTGTTCTATTTCTCCATATCATATGCTTCACCCAATGCCCTCAACCTCACCGATACTTGGCCAGCTCACCCTCTAGCTCCTCTATTGATTACCACAATGAAATGTCAGAGAAAGAAAAAGTAAGTACACTTCACATATATGTGGAATCTAAAATATAAAAATGGATAAATAAAACAGAAACAGATGCACAAATACAGAGAACAAATAGTAGCTATGAATGTGGATAGGGAGGGATTAAGAGGTACAAACTACTATGGGTAAAATAAATACGATACATTGCGGGCCTGTGTGCTAAGTTCCTTCAGCCATGTCTGACTGTTTGTAACCCTATGGACTGTAGCCCACCAGGCTCCTCTGTCCATAGAATTCTCCAGGCAAGAATACTGGAGTGAGATGCCATGCCCTCCTCCAGGGGATCTTCCCAACCCAGGGATCAAACCCACATCTCCTTTGTCTCTTACATTGCAGGTGAATTCTTTACCCACTGAGCCACCAAGAAAGCCTTGTACATACAGCATAAGGGCATAGCAAATTTTTACAATAACTTTAAATGGACTAAAATCTGTAGTTTATAAAAATATTCAATCTCCATGTTGTACACCTGAAGCATATAGTATTGTAAATCAACTATCAATCTGACAGTTGGGTTCAGTGGAGCATGAAGTGTGGATGAATTGAGAGATCATGGTAAAAAATGAGACTGGATTGCTAAACAGGCACTTAGGAAAATAGGGCTTTATAAATAGTATTAAAAGAGTTTAATGTTTTTAAAAAATATTTATTTGGCTGTACAGGAATGTCGTTGTGGCATGAAGGGATCTTTAGTTGAGGCATGTGGGATCCAGTTCCTTCACTGGGGATCAGACCCAGGCCCCCTTCACAGGGTGTGCAGTGGAGTCTTAGCCACCGGACTACCAGGCAAGTCCCAAAAGTGAAAAAAAATTTTTTTTCAAAGGAGGAACCAGAGCATGGAAGTTGGAAAACAAGGTTTGCCACAGGAAACCTGTGGCCACAGTGTAAAGAATTAGAGGAGATCAATATAAAGTCATTATTATTGACACCTAATTAGATATAATCTTGTCATGGTGAAATGGAGCAGGACAGTATGGTCCTTGTTCCCCCCCCAACCAAGGACCTTTAGTTCTTTCTCAAGGGCTGTACATAATATTCTGAGCCATATCCTGTGAGCTGTCTTAGAGATACTAAAACACCAGGTGAAGTTAACTATATGATGACCCGACTGTACCCAGGACATGAGCTGCCATAGTTCTGAGAATTGGCTGCAAAGAAATGGGAACAAATGACCCTGGAACTTGGAAGATGACTGTCAGAACTGATTGTGCTATTTCTGCATGTAGCCCCCCTCCTTCTGTCTATAAAAGCTCTTGCCCCACTGGTTGCCAGTGGTCAAGTGGGGGAGTAATCCCATGGATGGAGGAGCCTGGTAGGCTGCAGTCCATGGGGGTGGCGAAGAGTCAGACATGACTGAGCGACTTCCCTTTCACTTTTCACTTTCATGCATTGGAGAAGGAAATGGCAACCCAATCCAGTGTTCTTGCCTGAAGAATTGCAGGGACGGGGGAGCCTGGAGGGCTGCCATCTATGGGGTCACACAGAGTCGGACACAACTGAAGTGACTTAGCAGCTGCAGCAGGCCTTTGGACAGATGTCCACCACCCTTCCCCACCCTAGTTGCTGGCATCTGAAATAAAGCAAACTTTCCTTCTACTAACCTGGCGTGTTTATTGACTCTTGAGCAGCGAGCAGCCGGACCGCACCCACTCTTTTGGTACCAATAGGAGTGGGAGGGACGATGGAGAGAACTAGACAGATATTAGACCTGAGCAGAATTTATGTACACACAGCAATTCATAACATGACAGGTATTTAATTTCTACAGAGAAGATATGATTTAGATATTTCTGAAACAGGCCATGAAGGTAATTTCATTTGTGTCTTGTATTGCTGTCACAAATTATAGATGTTGATGCTGAAATTGAGCCTCTGTGCAATGACATTGAATCTCAGAGACAGGGTTTTGGGTGAAGTAGAAATAGGTTTATTGCCAAGTCAAAGGGGGCCACTGTGGACTAATGCCCTTAAAACTGTGTGCCCCACTAGGGGTTTTATAGTATTGGTTCAAGCAGCAGGTCGTGATCAGTTTGGACATTCTTCTGATCGGTTGGTAGTGAGATCACTGGAAATCAGCATCATCAGGCTTCTGATTCCAACCAATCTGGGGTGGTGTGGTGGTGCTCAGTCATGTCAGACTTTTTGGGACCGTATGGACTATATCTTACCAGGTTCCTCTGTCTGTGAAATTTTCCAGGCCAGAATACTGGAGCGGGTTGCTATTTCATACTCCAGGGGATCTTCTCAACACAGGGATTGAACCCAAGTGTCTTGCATTTCCTGCACTGACAGGCAGATTCTTTTACCACTGGGCCACCTGGGAAGCATGTGATTATGGGCAGCATACATTTTTCTCCCTCCTGGAGGGAGTTTCAGCATCTGCACAACAGCTCAAAAGACATGGCTCAGAAAGCTGTCTATAATTCTTGAGGAAGAACTAAAGATCTTTGACTTCATTGAATGGCTAAAGTATTATTTTTGTCTTGCTTGACTGATTTCCTTTCTGCATTTCCTCACCTCTCTGCTTAAATTTATTCTTTGATTAAAGTTTGGTAGCTCAGCTTGTAAAGAATCTGCCTGCAATGCAGGTTCACTTCAGTATTAAGGAAACTTTAGAAGATCTTATTTTAAGAATGCAGTGAAGAAACCCCCGTTTGATTCCTGGCTCAGGAAGATCCCTTGGGGAGGGAATAGGCTACCCACTCCAGTATTCTTGGGCTTCTCTGGTGGCTCAGATGGTAAAGAACCCACCTGTAATGCGGGGGATCTGGGTTCGATTCCTGGGCTGGGAAGATCCCCTGGAGAAGGGCATGGCAACCCATTCCAGTATTCTTGCCTGGAGAATCCCCTGGACAGAGGATTCTGACATGCTGTGATCCGTTGGGTCACAAAGAATTGGACACGACTGAGTGACTAAGCACAGCAAAGCTTTTCTCCAGACAGAAGGCAGGTAGAGGACATGGGTGGGGGTCTATTTTGGGAAGGCCTCAGGGGCCTTCTGAGCGACTTTCACTTTCATAATCTATATGCCAAACTGTATCAGTCATCCTACTCCAGCCATCAGGATGGTTCCAGCGGCCATAGAACTCTCACGGGAATCTGGATATACGTGCTTCAGGTTCAGTCTTCATCACTTCTCTGTGAGATGAGTTAGTTAACTGAACTGACGAGTGTCGTTTTAGGCCCTTCCTGAAGCCCACTTTCCCAAAGCCCATCACCCATTTCAAAATCCATTTCTGGGAGACGTCAGGCTTCGCGGCAGGAGCGGTGGCCCGGCGCGGCGCAGTGGGTTTCCGCGCTCACCGCGGGGAGGACGTTTCCTGGCCGCCGCGCCTTCTGCCGCCGTCGCCGGGCTGCGTCGCTCGAGCCGGGATGCGCCTGCGCGTTCCTCGCCGCTTCCACCGCGGCGGCCGCCGCTCTCCTCGCGGTCGGCCAGCCACACCATGACGAAGAAAGACAAGACGTCCTTCAACCAGAGCCTGGCCGAGTGGAAGCTCTTTATCTACAACCGGACCACCAGAGAGTTCCTGGGGCGCAGCGCCAAGAATTGGGGTTTGATCTTGCTCTTCTACCTTGTCTTTATGGGTTCCTGGCTTCAGTCTTTTCATTCACAGTGTGGGCCATGCTTCAGACTCTGAACGATGAGGTTCCAAAATATCGTCACCGGATTCGTAGTCCAGGATTTAGGGTTTTTCCAAAACCAGTGTCAGGGCTGGATTTTTCATTCAACCTGTCTGATTCAGAATCCTATCAAGGGTACTTTGATGACCTTAAGAAATTTCTGAAGTCATATGGCTTAGAAAAACAGAAGAATTTCACAGATTGTACCAATGGAAACTTTTTCTGAGCAGAAGGGTCCAGAATACACAGCATGCCAGTTTCCTCTTGCCTTACTTGAAGCCTGCAGTGGTGTGGATTATCCCACGTTCGGCTGCCAAGCAGGAAACCCTTGTATTCTTGTGAAAATGAGCAGAATAATTGGATTAAAGCGTCACGGAGAACCAAGGATAGACTGTATTGCAAAGAGTGAAAGCACAGCAGTTCTATCAACTTATCCTCCCAATGAAAAGATAGATTTAAAATATTTTCCATAGTGTGGAAAAAACTGCATGGGATCAACCTGCAGCCACTAGTTGCGTCCAGCTCAGCTTTGGTAGTGATGGTGATGTAAAAGAAGTAATGACTGAGTGTAAGGTTGATGGATCACCCAAACTAAAAACCCAGAATGACTATGACAAGTTTTCAGGACGAGTTACATTCAAGATCACAATGCATGCATAGTAGGAGTTAGGATGTCTCCATGGAGTAAATGTTGTGTTGTCTGTCTTCATTTTGTATCAACCGCACCTGCCATTCCAGAATTATGAGACCGCCTTGGAGAAGGGTGGAGTGGTACATGACTGGGATAACATAGTGTGCTTCCAGATAATAGTGGTCCATGTCCTTCAAAGTAACTAACTACCTGTTGCCTCTGCTGCCTTTTGAACCATGTACAGTCACCAGATAGGGACTGTGAACACCTGATTATGAACATGTAGGTTGGGGGTCTTGTCCAGTTTTTATGTGGCTTAATTGCCAAGTGTCTAAAGCTTATTGTGCTGCGCTATGTAAATATTTTATAGATTTAACACTGGTTAACTGTCATATTTTGATGCCAAAAAAGTTTTAAGGGATAAAATGGTACTGACCAACATCAAATGACTTTATAGCTGCAAGAAATTCAGTGTGTGGAAAAATTCTGTATGTGAGGAGAAAAAAGGAAATAAAAGTGGGTTTGAAAGGTTGAAAAAATCCATTTCTGATTAATCAGTCAAGATGGGTGGATCAATATATAATTCTCTCCTCCTGGGAGACCAGCTGACGTTTCTTACTTGCATCACATTCAAATTTGAAGTATTCATTGATTCACAGATATTTTCAGCGTCGACACGGTTTTGGGTGTAGAGAAATGAATGAGGCAGCTCTTGTCTTTAATTACAAATCTGATGGGGTGAAGAGTACTTTTCTCCTACCAGTAAATGTATTGTGATCTTGTGGTTTCTCTAATTCACTTTCCTTCCTATGAATTACAAAGCCTTTGTTAGAACAATTCATTATTATGATACTCTGATGGTCAACATTTCCTCTAGCCTTAATTACCCAGATGGCTGAGACTTTGGGGGAGGGGCTGCATCACAGTTCAGTTTCTTCCTTTATTCCGTCCTGTTCTTCCACACCCTTGCCCCTCTGTTTCCTTTCAGAGGTATCACATGCATGTATGCTCGGCCGCTTCAGTCATGTCTGATTCTGTGTGACACTATGGACTGTAGCCCACCAGGCCCTTCTGTCCACGGGATTCTCTAGACAAGAATACTGGAGTGGGTTGTCATGCCGTCCTCCAGGGATCTTCCTGACCCAGGGACTGAACCTGTGTCTCCTGCATTGCAGGCAGATTCTTTACTTCTGAACCACCAGGTATTAATCCCTAATAAATCTTTTACACCTTCAACTTTGTCTCCATATCTGCTTCTGGAAAAGCCTACCAGCAACACTCCTCTTCAGATCTTTGGAAGCCTGAGAGACAAGCCATACAGAAAGAAGCGTTCTCTCTTCACCCCTGTTGTCACAGTTAACAGAAAGCCAAGCCTCTAGAATACTGTTGCTGCTGCTGCTAAGTTGCTTCAGTTGTGTCCAACTCTGTGTGACCCCATAGACGGCAGCCTACCAGGCTCCCCTGTCCCTGGGATTCTCCAGGCAAGAACATTGGAGTGGGTTGCCATTTCCTTCTCCAATGCATGAAAGTGAAAAGTGAAAGTGAAGTCACTCAGTCGTGTTGACTCTTAGCAACCCCATGGACTGCAGCCCACCAGGCTCCTCCATCGATGGGATTTTTCCAGGCAAAAATAGATTACATTATTCTAGAATACATTAATAATTACAATACATTGTAGTAAATGTAATATTGTAATAATACATTACAATATTCTAGAATACATTAATACTTAATCTTTACTTTGGAGTTCTCTGGGAAAAACAAAAACCAGAACTCTCCTTTGACACAGAGACATGACAGACTTGCATGAATTTTCCTTATGAGGATTCCTACACAGCTTGAAGCCTTACTTGTGAATCACTTAGTGGTGATTCTAGCTGCTGCTTAACTTAAGAGAGGAGAATGCAGTGAAATTAAAATTGTAGAGGAGAAAAGATGCTTTTAGACTGAAATAGTCCCAGCCTCCCCTCCTAAATTTTTAGGTCACTTAAAATTATTTCTCTAGTTTCATTAGTAGATTTCCTTAAGGCACTTGGTTTTTTTTTTTTAATGTTCAATTCAGTTCAGTTGCTCAGTCATGTCTGACTCTGCTACCCCATGGACTGCAGCACATCAGGCTTCTCTGTCCATCGCCAACTCCCAGAGCTTGCTCAAACTCATGTCCATTGAGTTGGTGATGCCATCCAACCATCTCATCCTCTGTCATTTCCTTCTCCTCCTGCCTTTGATCTTTCCCAGCATCAGGGTCTTTTCAAATGAGTCGGCTCTTTGCATCAGGTGGCCAAAGTATTGGAGTTTCAGCTTCAGCATCAGTCCTTCCAAAGAATATTCAGGACTGATTTCCTTTAGGACGGACTGGTTAGATCTCCTTGCAGTCCAAGGGACTCTCAAGAGTTTTTTCCAACACCGCAATTCAAAAGCATCAATTCTTCAGTTCTCAGCTTTCTTATAGTCCAACTCTCACATCTATCATGACTACTGGAAAAACCATAGCTTTGACTAGATAGACCTTTGCTGGAAAAGTAATGTCTCTGCTTTTATATATGCTGTCTAGGTTGGTCATAGCATTTCTTCCAAGGAGCAAACATCTTTTAATTTCATGGCTGCAGTCACCAACTGCAGTGATTTTGGAGCTCAAAAAAAAAAAAAAAAATCGGCCACTGTTTCCATAGTTTCCCCATCTATTTGCCATGAAGGGATGGGACTGGATGCCATGATCTTAGTTTTCTGAATGTTAAGTTTTAAGCCAACTTCTGAAGTGTAAATGCTTACAAAAAAGTACACACAGTACCCAAGTGTTATCGTTCAGTGCCATACATTTCATAGCATGACCACGTTCAAATAATTGTCTTTCAGATCCAGAAAAGAATATTGCCATCATCCCCAAATTCACATGTGTACATTTATGCATTCACATTCTTTTTTTAATCTTTAAAATTTTTTAAAAAAATGTTTAATTGGAAGATAATTACATTACAATGTTGTGTTGGTTTCTGCCGTATGACAATGTGAATCAGCCAGAAGTATACATATATCCCCTCCCTCTTGAACCTCCTTTCCACTGCCCCATCCCATCCCATCCCTCTAGGTTGTTACAGAGCACTAGCTTGAGCTTCCTGTGTTATACAGCAAATTCCAGCTAGCTATGTATTTTACATATGGTAATGTGTATGTCTGAATACTACTCTTTCAATTCATTCCACCCTTTCCTTCCCTTGCTATATCTCCAAGTTTGTTCTCTATGTCTGTGTCTCTGTTCCTACCCTGCAAATGGGTTCATCAGCATCATCTTTCTAGATTCCATAATTATGCATTAATATGCAATATTTGTTCTGACTTTCTTCACTCTGTATAACAGGCTCTAGGTGCATCCACCTCACTAGAACGGACTCAAATTTGTCCCTTTTTATGGTTGAGTAATATTCCATTGCATGTACCATAACTTCTTTATCCATTCATCTGTTGATGGACATCTAGGTTGCTTCCATGTCCTACCTATTGTAAATAGTGCCACAATGAACATTGGGGTACACAGTTATATTCTTTATCACATAACCAATATCTGGACATCTAATAATACAACTTTCTTGCTTTGGTAATGTATATAAGGCATAATGTATATGAAGTATCATCTCATACCAGTCAGAATGGCCTTCATAAAAAAATCTCAAACAATAAATGTTGGAAAAGGTGTGGAGAAAATGGAACCTTCTTACATGATTGGTGGGAATGTAAATTGGTATATCTACTGTGAAGAACGGTATGGAGGTTCCTTAAAAAACTGAAAATAGAACTACCATATGACCCCAAAGTTCCACTCCTGGGCATATACCCAGAGAAAACCACAATTCAAAAGAACACATGCATCTGATTGTTCATTGCAGCACTATTTACAATAACCAGGACATGGAAACAACTTAAATGTCCAAAGACAAATGAATGGATAAAGATGTGGTTCCATACACAAAAATAAACTCAAAATGGATTAAAGATCTAAATGTAAGACTAGAAACTATAAAATTCCTAGAGGAAAACATAGGCAAAACACTGGCATAAATCACAGCAGGATCCTCTATGATCCACCTCCCAGGGTAATGGAAATAAAAGCAAAAATAAATGAGACCTAATTAAACTTAAAACATTTTGCACAACAAAAGAAACTATAAGCAAGGTGAAAAGTCAGCCTTCAGAATGGGAGAAAATAATAGCAAATGAAGCAACTGACAAAAAAATCTCAAAAATATACAAGCAGCTCATGCAACTCAATACCAGAAAAATAAACGACCCAATCAAAAAATGGGCCAAAGAACTAAATAGACATTTCTCCAAAGAACACATACAGATGGCTAACAAACACATGAAAAGATGCTCAACATCACTCATTATCAGAGAAATGCAAATCAAAACCACAGTGAGGTACCATCTCACACCAGTCAGAATGGCTGCTATCCAAAAGTCTACAAACAATAAATGCTGGAGAGAATGTGGAGAAAAGGGAACCCTCCTACCCTGTTTGTGGGAATGCAAACTAGTACAGCCACTATGGAGAACAGTGTGGAGATTCCTTAAAAAACTGGAAATAGAACTGCCATATGACCCAGCAATCCTACTGCTGGACATACACACTGAGGAAACCAGAATTGAAAGAGACACATGTACTCCAATGTTCATCGCAGCACTGTTTATGATAGCCAGGATATGGAAGCAACCCAGATGTCCATTGGCAGACGAATGGATAAGAAACCTGTGGCACATATACACAATGGAATATTACTCAGCTATTAAAAAGACTGCATTTGAATCATTTCTAATGAGGTGGATGAAACTGGAGCCTATTATGCAGAGTGAGGTAAGTCAGAAAGAAAAACACCAATACAGTATATTATTGCATATATATGGAATTTAGAAAGATGTTAATGATGACCTTATATACAAGACAGCAAAAGAGACACTGATATAAAGAACAGACTTTTGGACTCTGTGGGAGAGGGTGAGGGTGGGATGATTTGAGAGATTAGCATTGAAACATGTATATTACCATATGTGAAATAGATCACCAGTCCAAGTTCGATGCATGAAACAGGGAATTCAAAGCCAGTGCACTGGGACAACCCTGAGGGATGGAATGGGGAGGGCGATGGGAGGGGGGTCAGGATGGGGGACACATGTACAGTTCAGTTCAGTTCATTTCAGTCGCTCAGTCATGTCCGACTCTTTGCAACCCCATGAATCACAGCACACCAGGCCTCCCTGTCCATCACCAACTCCCAGAGTTAACCCAAACTCATGTCCATCGAGTCAGTGATGCCATCCAGCCATCTCATCCTCTGTCGTCCCCTTCTCCTCCAGCACCCAATCCCTCCCAGCATCAGAGTCTTTTCCAATGAGTCAACTCTTTGCATGAGGTGGCCAAAGTACTGCAGCTTCAGCTTTAGCATCGTTCCTTCCAAAGAAATCCCAGGGTTGATCTCCTTCAGAATGGACTGGTTGGATCTCCTTGCAGTCCAAGGGACTCTCAAGAGTCTTCTCCAACACCACAGTTCAAAAGCATCAATTCCTCGGCGCTCAGCCTTCTTCACAGTCCAACTCTCACATCCATACATGACCACAGGAAAAACCATAGCCTTGACTAGGTGGACCTTAGTCAGCGAAGTAATGTCTCTGCTTTTGAATATACTATCTGGATTGGTCATAACTTTTCTTCCAAGGAGTAAGCGTCTTTTAATTTCATGGCTGCAGTCACCATCTGCAGTGATTTTGGAGTCCAAAAAAATAAAGTCTGACACTGTTTCTACTGTTTCCCCATCTATTTCCCATGAAGTGATGGGACCAGATGCCATGATCTTCATTTTCTGAATGTTGAGCTTTAAGCCAACTTTTTCACTCTCCTCTTTCACTTTCATCAGGACGCTTTTTAGCTCCTCTTCACTTTCTGCCATAAGGATGGTGTCATCTACATATCTGAGGTTATTGATATTTCTCTCGGCAATCTTGATTCCAGCTTATGTTTCTTCCAGTCCAGTGTTTTCTCATGATGTACTCTGCATAGAAGTTAAATAAGCAGGGTGACAATAAACAGCCTTGACGTACTCCTTTTCCTATTTGGAACCAATCTGTTGTTCTATGTCCAGTTCTAACTGTTGCTTCCTGACCTGCATACAGATTTCTCAAGAGGCAGGTTAGGTGGTCTAGTGTAAATGTCCCACCTGTCAATTCAGGAGACCCAAGAGACACGGATTTGATGCCCAAGTCAGGAAGATGCCCTGGAGGAGGGCATGACCACCCACTGCAGTATTCTTGCCTGGAGAATTCCATAGATGAAGGAGCCTAGTGGGCTATAGTCCATGTGGTCGTAAAGAGTTGGACATGACTGAAGTGACAGCACACACACGTTAATATAAAACCGGGGAAAAAACAAAATGGTCATCAGAAGCTTTGATTGGCAGTCTCAATTCTTTGAACAGTTTCTAGATGTAAATCAGTCAACAGAAGTAGAGCCAATTTATTAAAGAGAGGCTAGGTACCTTGATGAAGGACCATGAGTGTGACCACACATATTTATGGCGTACACTTTCAATTATTTTTCAAATGAACTATACTTAGCTGCTTGTACTTTGGCCACCAGATGCAAAGAGCTAACTCATTGGAAAAGACCCGGATGCTGGGAAAGGTTGAAGGCAAAAGGAGAAGGGGGTGACAGAGGATGGGACAGTGAGAAAGCATCATTGACTCAATGGACATGAATTTGAGCAAACTCTGGGAGATGATGACGGACAGGGAAGCCTGGCATGCTGCAGTCAGTGGGGTCTCTAAGAGTCGGACACCAATTAGTGACTGAACAACAACAACAACAACAACAAAAACTTAGCTGCAGGCAGAACTGTTACACTAATTGACTGACCTGTGGAATCAGAGTAATTATGGAAGAAAAAGGCAAGTGAAAATCAATAAATCTGCATCTGAATTTCTATGTCCATCATTAAGCAATTGTTAATCAGAAGTAATCCCTTTGGAGGAAAAAAATTGCAGATAATAATAGAACCACTGAAGTCTTAATACAGGATACAGGATGCTTGGGGCTGGTGCACTGGGATGACCCAGAGAGATGATATGGGGAGAGTGGTGGGAGGGGGGTTCAGTATTGGGAACTCATGTACACCCATGGTGGATTCATGTCAGTGTATGGCAAAACCAATACAGTATTGTAAAGTAAAAATAAATAAATAAATAAATAAATAAAGAGCAAAAAAATTAATTAAAAAAATATGATGGTACTTTCTGTAATCCCATCTTCCCTTATTTTTTTTTTAAGTCTTATTGAGATGTAATTTATATAACTTAAAATTCACCCACTTAAAGTATACAATTCAGTGGTTTTTAGTATATTCATAGAGTTGACCAAGCATATCACACCTTATCTTAGAACATTTTGATTGCTCACCAAAGAAACTCCGTATCCGTTAGCTGTCCTTCTGTCTTCCCTCTTCATACATACCTCACCTTCAGTCCTACAAAACCAATAATCTATTTACTGTATCTGTGGGTGTGCTGATTTTGGACATTTTATATAAATGTAATCACACTCTGCAGCATCTTTCATGACTGGCTTTTTTCATTTGAATAAAACTTTCAAGTTTTATCAGTGTTGTACTTCATTCAGTACTTCATCTATTATCATTATTGCCAAATAGTATTCTATTGTATGTATATGCTACATTTTGTGTACCCAATTGGTAGACATTTGGGTTATCCACTTTTGGACTATTATTAACAAAAATCATGTTCCCTAGTAGCTCAGACTGTGAAACATCTGACTGCAATGTAGGAGACCAGAGTTCAATCCTTGGGTTGGGAAGATCCCCTGGAGAAGGAAATGGCAACCTACCCCAGTATTCTTGCCTGGGAAATCCCATGGACAGAGGAGCCTGTCGGGCTACAGTCCATGGGGTTGCAAAGAGTCCGACATGACTGCATAACTAACACACACCCATGAAGGTTTGTGTACAAGATTTTGTGTGGACATATGTTTCCACATCTCAGGTAAAAAGTTAGGAGTTAGAATTGCTAGATCACATGTGCTAGGTCACATGAAAAGATAAAAGGTAAAAGATAATAAAACATTAAAAATAAATATAGCTACTTCAATTTAGTGACGATTTGACAACAAAAAAAAGGATAATTTGTGATAACAAAAACCTTAAAGGGGAAGAATAAAATGATGGGACCTGTATAGAAAAATGAAGATAAGATGCTTTAAGATGCTAGCAGCAGAAAAAAAGGACTATTTTATCTATGAGACATTTAAACAAACCACAATGATAACCACATGCACACACAAAAGAAACCAAGAGCAGAAACACAAAACATAAAAAAGCAGGAAGTGAAGAGATACATCACAGAAAACCACCAGGCTAAAATGGCAAATGGAAACAAGCACAAGGAAAAAGAAACAATGGAGATACAGAGCAACTAGAAAACAAAAGATAAATGGCAGCACTAAATCTTCATTTATCAACAATCAGTCTAAATGTAAATGGATGGAGCTCACCAATGAAAAGACAGACAGTGGTGAAGTAGATTAAAAAACAAGATACAGGTCTATGCTGCCCCTAGGAGACTCATCTCTGCTCTAAAGATGGACACAGGCTCAAAGTGAAGGAATGGAAGATAATACTCCAAATGACGGCCAAAAGAGGGTGGGTGTAACCATACTTTGTCAGACATGATAGTCTTCAAGCCAAAAAGACTGCCACTGCACAGTGATGGAGGGAAACTAGGCTTCTGGTGGTGAGCATGCAATTGTGTATGTAGAATTCAAACGATAATGTTGTGCACATGCAACTTACACACTGTTATAAAACAACGTTACCTCAATAAAAATAGAAATCAAGTAAATTTAAAACTTAATAAAGTCGAATACAGATTTTGTTTGACCAAATACTAAAGTAAAACAATGGAATATGATTTACAATGGAATATGATTTAGCCTTAAAAATGAATAAAGTTGTGACACATTCTGTAACATGGATGAACCTTGAAAGTATCAAGCTAAGTGGTATAAGCTAAACATGGTGTTGTTTAGTTGCTAAGTCAGATCTGACTCTTTGGGACCCCCTGCACCGTGGCATGCCAGGCCCCTCTGTTCTCCACTATCTCCCACAGTTTGCTCAAACTCAGACATAAATGGACAATGTAGTGTGACTCCACATCATATGAAGTACTTGTGTGTGCTTAGTTGTGTCCAACTTTTTGTGACCCCAAGGACTGTAGCCCATCAGATTCTTCTCCATGGGAATTTCCAGACAAGAATACTAGAGTGGGTTGCCATTTCCTCCTCCAGGGGATCTTATGGACCCAGGAATGGAACCCACATCTCCTTGGTCTCTCGCATTGCAGACAAGATTCTTTACTGCTAAGACACTGGGGAAGCTCCTGTAAAGTATTGCAGTTGCTCAGTAGCATCTGACTCTTTGTGACCCCATGAACCACAGAACGTTAGGCCTCCCTGTCCATTACCAACTCCCGGAGTTCACCCAAACCCAAGTCCATTGAGTTGGTGATGCCACCCAACCATCTCACCACTGTCGTCCCCTTCTCCTTCCACCCTCAATTTTTCCCAGCATCAGGGTCTTTTCAAATGAGTCAGTTCTTCGCATCAGATGGTCAAAGTATTGGAGTTTCAGCTTCAACATCTGTCCTTCTGATGAACACCCGGGACTGATCTCCTTTAGGATGGACTGGTTGGATCTCCTTTCAGTCCAAGGGTCTCTCAAGAGTCTTCTTCAACACCACAGTTCAAAAGCATCAATTATTCGGCACTTAGCTTTCTTCACAGTCCAACTCTCACATCCATACATGACCACTGGAAAAACCATAGCCTGGACTAGACGGACCTTTGTTGGCAAAGTAATGTCTCTGCTTTTTAATATGCTTTCTAGGTTGGTCAGAACTTTCCTTCCAAGGAGTAAGCGTCTTTTAATTTCATGGCTGCAGACACCATCTGCAGTGATTTTGGAGCCCCCATAAATAAAGTCAGCCACTGTTTCCACTGTTTCCCCATCATTTTGCCATGAAGTGATGGGACCGGATGCCATGATCTTCATTTTCTGAATGCTGAGCTTTAAGCCAACCTTTTCGCTCTCCTCTTTCACTTTCATCAAGAGGCTCTTTAGTTCTTCCTCACTTTCTGCCATAAGGGTGGTGTCATCTGCATATCTGAGGTTATTGATATTTCTCCTGGCAATCTTGATTCCAAATGTGTTTCCTCCAGCCCAGCATTTCTCATGATGTACTCTGCATAGAAGTTAAATAAGTAGGGTGATGATACACAGCCTTGACATACTCCTTTTCCTATTTGGAACCAGTCTGTTGTTTCATGTCCAGTTCTAACTGTTGCCTCCTGACCTGCATATAGGTTTCTCAAGAGGCAGGTCAGGTGGTCTGGTATTCCCATCTCTTTCAGAATTTTCCAGTTTATTGTAATCCACACAATCAAAGGCTTTGGCATAGTCAATAAAGCAGAAATAGGTGTTTTACTGGAACACTCTTGCTTTTTCCATGATCCAGCGGATGTTGGCAATTTGATCTCTGGTTCCTCTGCCTTTTCTAAAACCAGCTTGAACATCAGGAAGTTCACGGTTCACATATTGTTGAAGCCTAGCTTGGAGAATTTTAAGCAATCCTTTACTAGTGTGTGAGATAAGTGCAATGGTGAGGTAGTTTGAGCATTCTTTGGCGTTGCCTTTCTTTGGGATTGGAATGAAAACTGACCTTTTCCAGTCCTGTGGCCACAGCTGAGTTTTCCAAATTTGCTGGCATATTGAGTGCAGCACTTTCACAGCATCATCTTTCAGAATTTGAAACAGCTCAACTGGAATTCCATCACCTCCACTAGTTTTGTTTGTAGTGATGCTTCCTAAGGCCCACTTGACTTCACATTCCAGGATGTCTGGCTCTAGGTGAGTGATCACACCATTGTGATTATCTGGGTTGTGAAGATCTTTTTGTACAATTCTTCTGTGTATTCTTGCCACATCTTCTTAATATCTTCTGCTTCTGTTAGGTCCAGACCATTTCCGTCCTTTATCAAGCCCATCTTTGCATGAAATATTCCCTTGATAGCTCTAATTTTCTTGAAGAGATCTCTAGTCTTTCCCATTCTATTGCTTTCCTCTATTTCTTTGCACTGATCATTGAGGAAGGCTTTCTTATCTCTCTTTGCTATTCTTTGGCACTCTGCATTCAATTAGGTATATCTTTTCTTTTCTCCTTTGCTTTAAACTTCCCTTCTTTTCACAGCTATTTGTAAGGCCTCCTCAGACAGCCATTTCACTTTTTTTCATTTCTTTTTCTTGGGGATGGTCTTGATTCTTGTCTCTTGTACAATGTCACGAACCTACATCCATAATTTATCAGGCACTCTGTCTATGAGATCTAGTCCATTAAATCTATTTCTCACTTCCACTGTATAGTATAAGGGATTTGATTTAGGTCATACCTAAATGATCTAGTAGTTTTCTCCACTTTCTTCAATTTCAGTCTGAGTTTGGCAATAAGGAATTCATGATCTGAGCCACAGTGAGCTCTCAGTCTTGTTTTTACTGACTCTATAGAGCTTCTCCATCTTTGGTTGCAAAGAATATAATCAGTTATTTTGGTGTCGACCATCTGGCGCTGTCCATGTGTAGAGTCTTCTCTTGTGTTGGAAGAGGGTGTTTACTATGATCAGTGAGTTCTCTTGGCAGAACTCTATTAGCCTTTGCCCTGTTTCATTCTGTACTCCAAGGCCAAATTTGCCTGTTACTTCAGGTGTTTCTTGACATCCTACTTTTGCATTCCAGTCCCCTATGATGAAAAGAACATCTTTTTTGGGTGTTACTGCTAGAAGGTCTTGTAGGTTTTCATAGAACTGTTCGACTTCAGCTTCTTCAGGATTACTGGTCTGGCATAGACTTGGATTACCATGATATTGAATGGTTTGCCTTGGAAATGAATGAAGATCCTTCTGTAGTTTTTGAGATTGCATCCAAGTACTGCATTTTGGACTCTTTTGTTGACTATGATGGCTACTCCATTTCTTCTAAGGGATTCCTGCCCACAGTAGTAGATATAATGGTCATCTCAGTTAAATTCATCCATTTAGACTAGGCAAATTGACACAGAAAGTAGAACAGAAATTACAAGGAACTGAGACAGGGGGCGCTGGTGAGTCATTCCTTAAGGAGTAGACTTTATTGTTTGCAATGATTTAAAAAAATTTCTTGAAACAGATAGTGGTGATGGTTAAACTAACACTACAAATATTCTTAATGCCACCGAGTTGCACACTTAAAAGTCATTAAAATGGCAAACTTTGTATTATGCATATCCTACTGCCTTAAAATGAAGGAAAAAATTGTAAGAATCTAAAAGAAATATTAAAGGGATGGTGAGCAATAAAACCAGTTAAACATGAGAATTAGATCATAAGCATCTGAATGCAGAGTTCCAAAGAATAACAAGGAGAGATAAGAAAGCCTTCTTCAGCGATCAATGCAAAGATAAAGAGGAAAATAACAGAATGGGAAAGACTAGAGATCTCTTCAAGAAAATTAGAGATACCAAGGGAACATTTCATGCAAAGATGGGCTCAATAAAGGACAGAAATAGCATGGACCTAACAGAAGCAGAAGATATTAAGAAGAGATGGCAAGAATACACAGAAGAACCATACAGAATATCCTTGAAGACGACCCGGATAATCACGATGGTGTGATCACTCACCTAGAGCCAGACATCTTGGAATGTGAAGTCAAGTGGGCCTTAGAAAGCATCACTACGAACAAAGCTAGTGGAGGTGATGGAATTCCAGTTGAGCTGTTTCAAATCCTGGAATATGATGCTGTGAAAGTGCTGCACTCAATATGCCAGCAAATTTGGAAAACTCAGCTGTGGCCACAGGACTGGAAAAGGTCAGTTTTCATTCCAATCCCAAAGAAAGGCAGTGCTAAAGAATGCTCAAACTACAGCACAATTGCACTCATCTCAAATGCTAGTAAAGGATTGCTTAAAATTCTCCAAGCTAGGCTTCAGCAATACGTGAACCGTGAACTTCCTGATGTTCAAGCTGGTTTTAGAAAAGGCAGAGGAACCAGAGATCAAATTGCCAACATTCGCTGGTTCATCGAAAAAGCAAGAGAGTTCCAGAAAAACATCTATTTCTGCTTTATTGACTATGCCAAAGCCTTTGATTGTGTGGATCACAATAAACTGGAAAATTATGAAAGAGATGGGAATACCAGACCACCTGACCTGCCTCTTGAGAAATCTGTATGCAGGTCAGGAAGCAACAGCTAGAACTGGACATGAAACAACAGACTGGTTCCAAATAGGAAAAAGAGTACGTCAAGGCTGTATATTGTCACCCTGCTTATTTAACTTCTATGCAGAGTACATCATGAGAAACGCTGGACTGAAAGAAACACAAGCTGGAATCAAGATTGCTGGGAGAAATATCAGTAACCTCAGATATGTAGATGACACCACTCTTATGGCAGAAAGTGAAGAGGAACTAAAAAGCCTCTTGATGAAAATGAAAGTGGAGAGTGAAAAAGTTGGCTCCCAGGCTCCTCTGCCCATGGGATTTTCCAGGCAAGAGTACTGGAGTGGGGTGCCATTGCCTTTGCTAAAGCTGAAGCTCCAGTACTTTGGCCACCTCATGCAAAGAGTTGACTCATTGGAAAAGACTGATCCTGGGAGGGATTGGGGGCAGGAGGAGAAGGGGATGACAGAGGATGAGATGGCTGGGTGGCATGACTGACTTGATGGACATGAATCTGAGTGAACTCCTGGAGTTGGTGATGGACAGGGAGGCCTGGTGTGCTGCGATTCATGGGGTCGCAAAGAGTCGGACATGACTGAGCGACTGCACTTAGAGCTTAGAACTTATAGGGACTTCCCTGGAAGTCCAGTAGTTGAGCTCTGTGCTCCTAATACAGGAGACACAGGTTCAATCTTTTATCTGGAAAGCAATAGTTTACAATGCTGCAGGGCACTGCCAAAAAAAAAAATTATGTGAGTATGAAAAACAGTTCTTTAAAGAGAAATGGAAAATCCTAAGAAAGATTAGTGATTATAATAACAATAATAATAATTCCATGATTCTAAAATATTTATTTAGAAACTATGTAACAAGGTGAGAGGAAAAGGGAAAGGAGAAGAAACAAATATTCAAATTGCTTAAATTTTCAGAGTGCTTTTTTTCATTTTTGATGTTGCAAAAGTTATATCTGAACACTTCCCTTAGGGAGTGAACATTATTTTTTTAACTTGACTGTTGTCATTCAGTTGCCCAGTCATGTCCAACTCTTTGTGACCCCATGGACTGCAGCACACCAGGCCTCTCTGTCCCTCATCGTCTTCTGAAGTTTGCCCAAGTTCATGACCATTGCATCAGTGATGCCATCCAACCATCTCATCCTCTACCCTCCATCTTTCCCAGCAGCAGGGACATTTCCAATGAGTTGGCTCTTTGCGTTATGTGACCAAAATACTGGTCGGCTCTTTGCGTTATGTGACCAAAATACTGGAGCTTCAGCATCAGTCCTTCTAATGAGTATTCAGGGTTGATTTCCTCTAAGATTGAGTAGTTTGATCTCCTTGCAGTCCAAAGGACTTTCAGGAGTCTTCTCGAGCACTGCAGTTTGATGGCATCAATTCTTTGGTGTTTGGCCTTCTTTATGGTTCAAGTCTCACAGTCATTCTGGAGGAGGGAATGGCAAACCACCCCAGTATACTTGCCATGAGAACCTCATGCACTATATAGCTTGACTATAGGTGCTTAAACCCAATGCAAAAAAAAAAAAAATTAGGGTGAGTATTAATAGCATAAAACTCATGTGCAGCTTTGTCTCTGCCTGCTAGCTCCATGTCAAACAACCAGAAGCACATTTTAATGCTTGTCTAATCTTTCTCACCAGTATAGCAAACACTTTATAATCGTTGCCTCCTTTAATATTAACAGTATTTGTAGACGCCAGGGATAATTTGAAGGAGCACAAAGGTAGGACAAGGCATATTCATTGTCACCTGTCTGAGACACAGACATGGAACAGTCTAAGGCTAGAGCAAAAGGAGTCAGGAGAGGAGCTACCTTCGTTGCTAAGTCAAGGCTTTGTAAGTCCAGGAGACTGAAGAAAGAGGTAAACAAGCTGTAAAGAATACATTCAAGATGAGTTATTAACTGACAGGAGTATGACATTTTAGAGAGAACAGATAGAGATGGCTCAGATGGTAAAGAATCCACCTGCAATGCTGGAGATCTGGGTTTGATCCCTGGGTTGGGAAGATCCCATGGAGAAGGGAATGACAACCCACTTCAGTATTCTTGCCTGGAGAATCCCGTGGACAGAGGAGCCTGGTGGATTAGAGTTCATAGTTTCCTAAAGAGTTTGAAGTGACTGAGCAATTAACACTTTCACTTTCTAAGAGGAGAGGGTGAATCAAATAAGAATATAAAGGTATAACCTAAGAGAAAGGATGAGGAAATCCTGGAGCAAGGCAAGTTATGAAGCAGCTGAGGCTGTGTGAATTTCACCGATGGGAATCAAAAAGAAATATACAGATTAGCACACGACACAACACACATACAAATTTTTCCATACAATTCTAATTGAAGAAAACTTTTTCATGTTTTAAATGAAACGAACTTTTGAAGGAGTAATTGTTAGGCAATAATCCAGAATTCTTTTTTGCAATTTCTTATTCATGTTGGAATGTTCAGTATATTTTTTGCTTTGAATTATGTGCCAACAAAGGTCTGTCTAGTCAAGGCTATGGTTTTTCCAGTGGTCATGTATGGATGTGAGAGTTGGACTGTGAAGAAATTGAGTGCAGAAGAATTGATGCTTTTGAACTGTGGTGTTGGAGAAGACTCTTGAGAGTCCCTTGGACTGCAAGGAGATCCAACCAGTCCATTCTGAAGGAGATCAGCCCTGGGTGTTCTTTGGAAGGAATGATGCTAAAGCTGAAACTCCAGTACTTTGGCCACCTCATGCGAAGAGTTGACTCTTTGGAAAAGACTCTGATACTGGGAGGGATTGGGGGCAGGAGGAGAAGGGGACGACAGAGGATGAGATGGCTGGATGGCATCATGGACTCGATGGACGTGAGTCTGAGTGAATTCCGGGAGTTGGTGATGGACAGGGAGGCCTGGCGTGCTGTGATTCATGAGGTCCCAAACAGTTGGACGTGACTGAGCGACTGAACTGAATTGAACTGAACTGAGGTGTATGAAAGAGCACCATAGTGTCTTCAGATCTTGGAACAATCTGAAAGTCTTAATTTGGTCCTGTGTTCACCTCTTGCTGCCGTTCCTTTTCTGTCTCCCAAGTTGGGTAAGAACCAGTAATTTTTCAAAAATATTTACTTATTTGGCTGTGCCAGGTCCTATTTATGGCATGAGAACTCTTGGTTGCAGCATGCAAACCCTTGGTTTTGGCATACAAACTCTTGGTTGTAGCAGGTGGGATCTAGTTCCCTGACCAGGGATTGAACTCAGACCCCCTGCACTGGGAGCTCAGAATCTTAACCAATGGGCCACCAGGGAAGTCCCAAGAACCAGTCATTTTTAACTCAAGTTAACTAAATAGGCTTGGGGCTTCCCTGGTGGCTCATTGGTAAAGAATCCACCCACAATGCAGGAAACACAGGTTCGATCCCTGGGTGGGGAAGGAAATGTCAACCCACTGCAGTATTCTTGCCTGGGAAATCCCATGGACAGAGGAGACTGGCGGGCTACAGTCTATGGGGTCACAAAAGAGTCAGACACGACTTAGCAACTAAACAACAACAACTTGTGCTTAAAAGCAAAAACTGGCATGGAAGATTAATTGTCCATACACCCCAAATCACAGCCCTCTTTTTAATTGTTATAACTCAGAATTGCACGTTTTTACTTCCTTTCTCTGTTTAGGAAGAGGTCATAGCCTTCGTATTGACTCCATTTCCTCATTGCTTTCATACTGACTTCCTCTTCATGCCAACTTTCTCCTTCCTGGCTTACCCTAGAGACAGTAGCCAGGGAAGGAGGGCTGGGGAAGGAAGAAAAGCATGGCAAGAGGTGAAAAATTCAACCACAAATTCTCCTGAATAATAAACTCAGCACTTCCTCCCAAGCTGTTTTGCTGATTCCAGAAGGGCTTAGCCACTGGTCCTGCTGACATACATTTTCTTCTGTCCCCTTATGCTTTCCCCTGTTCTGCTTCCCATATCTTTCTTAATCAGTCACGTTTCTTCTTTATAAAATAATCTTGAGCATTGTAAGTAGATATACATATTCTAAAATGTTATATAACTAAAACATTCTGCTGTCTTCACATGTGATGAATGGCTTGCTTGAGTAGAATTAATGGGATATAAACATTTTCTTTCAACAAGTCCTTATTCTGTAGGTATTGTCATCTGTTGCAGAAGGTAAACACTGAGTCCAGTGTTGCACTGAGTCCAGTGTTGCTTTACTCCTTCAGATGATAGGTTAGCTATTTTTCTCCTCAGAATTTACATAGAATGCCATCCTATGCATCTGTCAGATTTTTGGCGTATTCTACTTCTAGGATACTTAGAAAATTACAATACACTCCCATCATTCACAGGGATGTGGCCATACCCCAGTTAATTTCCTACTCCTGATTAGTAATTAGAAGCATCATGATGGCAACTAATCTTATTTCAGCTGAAATTCATATCTGAACAGTGGATCTTGACAAATACTCATGTGAGTAAGTTTCTTTGACCATTAGTCACATGTTATTAAATCCTTCCCTTATTCCTAGTTCATTTCACTGGCTGTCACCAGCCAAATAGCAGAAATGTTATTAGGAGAAAAGGGAGGAGGCTGACTATGTCACTCTTACATGGATTAGGATGTTTGATCTTAGACATATTGTTCATGACTGTTTTTTTATTCTTATGGGCTCTTGATGGCTTATAGGACTGGAAATATATTTATTGGTTCTGGATAGATCTGGGCAGTCCTAACATTATGAGATCATAAATGTATGGATGGTGCTTATGCATTTTTTTTCTAGTTCTTTCAGACACCATCAAAAGTAAGTCATTGTTAATTAAATACAAAAACATAAAATATGGAGTCAAAACTATGCTGTATTGAGTTTGGTTGGATGAAAGGAAAAGCAAATTGTGAACATAAACTACTTTCTCACAAAGAACTCCTAACAGGGAAAAGCTGGAATTGCAAGTCTTTGCTGAGGAATATTGGAAAACAAATATCAATGCAATAGATATCAAGTGCTAAAGTGAAATCTTAACTACCAGGGATAAAACTGGAGTCCAGATTTAGAGCAAAGAGTTTATATTACAGGAAATGTGGAGAATGAGCAACAAAAGATTGAGAATAAGAATAACGCTTAGTGTTGGATTATCCATAAAGTATTCAATAGTTGTTGTGTACATAGAGTGCAGTTGTGTTTGACTAGCTTAAAGAGTGAATGAAAGGCTAATCAAATGATATTATAATTTTCAGGGGGACCATATACATGTAGGGGCATCCATGTGTACCGTGCTTAGTCTCTCAGTCATATCCAACTCTGACACTATTGACTGTAGCCCACCAGGCTCCTCTGTTCATGGGATTCTCCAGGCAAGAATACTGGAATGGGTTTCTATGCCCTCCTTCAGGGGATTTTCCCAACTCAGGGATCAAGCCCAGGTCTCCCACATTGCAGGTGGATTCTTTACCATCTGAGCTACCAGGGAAGTTTAGGGGCATCCATAGAGTTACCATAAAGAAGGTTGAGCAATGAAAAATTGATCTTTCTAACTGTGGAGCTGGAGAAGACTCTTGAGAGTCCTTTTGGCCTCAAGGAGATCAAACCAGTCAATCCTAAAGGAAATCAATCCTGAATTTTCATTGGAAGAACGGATGCTGAAGCTCCAATATTTTGGCCACCTGATGAAAAGAGCTGACTCCTTGGAAAAGACACTAATGCTGGGAAAGATCAAAGGTAGAAGGAGAAGGGGGTGGAGGAGGATGATATGGTTGGATGGCATCACCGAATCAATGGACATGAGTTTGAGTGAACTCTGGGAGACAATGAAGGACAAGAGAGACTGGTGTGCTGCAGTCTCTGGGGTCACAAAGAGTTGGACACAACTTATCAACTGAACAGCAATAACAAAACAATTTATACTGAACATGGCAGTAATCTAGGCCAGTTGTAAAGTATGAAATTGTGATATTATGTAGGTTGCTCATGTGTGTGTTCTTTGTGACACTATCAACTGTATCCCACCGGGCTCCTCTGTCCATGGAATTTTCCAAGCCAGAATACTGGAGCGAGTTGCTATTTCCTACTCCAGGGGATGTTTCTGACCCACGAATAGAACTTGTCTCTCCTACATTGGCAGATGGATTCTTTACCAGCGTGTCACCAGGGATTTTGTAAAGTAACCATAACAATTGTTGGAGACAGTAGAGAGAAATATACCCAGTCTCTGGCTGGTAATAAAATGGTACAAAGACATCTTGCTTCTGTCTAAGAAATATCTGTTGGAAGGCAAGACCCCCAGTCCTGAAGCACTTGGTGATTTGAAGAAGTCAAGATAGTAAATGAAGCATAAGTGGGTCATCTGGAACAAATTACTGGAATTGGTACATGACAAAAACTTTCACAAGACACGAACAAAAGCAGAAGTCCAATTACTAAAATTGGGGAAATAATATCAGAGTATGATGAAATAAAAGCTGACTGTTGATCAATAAGCAGTCTGCAATGAACTACTTTTGTACACAACAGGCATCACATTATGCCAAGATCCACACTTTGTATGTCCAATTTAAATGATAAATTTGCTAGTGTGAAGCTTAAAATTTGTACTCAATATGCTAGAACATTCAGTTCTATGCCGAGTCATCTGATGCGAAACGTCGACTCATTGAAAAAGTCCCTGATGCCGGGAAAGATTGAAGGCAGGAAGAGGAGGGGACAACAGAGGTTGGATGGCATCACCGATGCAATGGACATGAACTTGGGCCAACTTTGGGAGGTGGTGAGGGACAGGGAGGCCTGGCGTGCTGCTGTCCATGGGGTCACAAAGAGTTGAACATGACTGGGCGACTGAAAAGCAACAATGCTAAAACACTAGGCAAGATAATCTGAGAAAAAGGACAATATTGAGTTAATTAAGATGTAGAGAACAAAGAAACAGAAGACACTGCACTCTGGGGTTTGGAGGAAAAAAAATCAGATTTTAGGAACAAAGAGCTTCACAGAAAAGCTTAAAAGTAATAGTTGAAGAATATGAATCCAAGGGAGTCCTGGCAGTCTTTCACAAATGATAGTTAGGTCTCCATGAACTGCAGCAGAAGATGAGACAATTGATGTGAGCTCAGGCTAATTCACTACTAATAAAAGCTTACATAGCTAGCCCTCTTTAAGTAAGTTCTGACAAAAATTATGTTTTCTCAGTAAAGTTGCTTCAGTCATGTCTGACTCTTTGCAACCCCATGGACTGTAGCCCACCAGGCTCCTGTCCATGGGATTTTCCAAGCAAGAATACTGGAGAGGATTGCCATTTCCTTTTCCAGGGGATGTTCCTGATCCAGAGATTGCACTCTCATCTTTTGCATTCCCTGTATTAGAGGCGAATTCTTTACCACTGGGCCACCTGGGAAGCCTAACATACACACACTACTATATATAAAATATATGATCAGCAAGGACCTGCTATGTAGCACAGGGAACTCTATTCAATACCTTGTAATAACCTAAATATTGAAAGAATCTGAAAAAGAATAGGTACATATATATGTATAACCGAATCACTTTGCTGTACATGTGAAACTGATACAACATTGTAAATCAGCTATATTCCAATAAAATAAAAAAATTAAATTATTATTACTAATTGGATTATAGTGATATTATCTATATCTTTTAATTTATCTAATATTAACAGATAACTATTATCTATTAATGTTTTACAGTATTTTACAAAATGATTGCAAATAACTGTTTTACAAAGTAACTTCAAAAATAGAATACTCAAATAAAAATAAAGATTGCAGAACTACTTCAGATTGAAGGAAACATTTGCAACTAGATAAAATGACACTGCGTAATAGGCTCAGTGGTAGCTGGGTTGGGAGAAGAGGATATCTACATATTCTCAAAGCATCTTTTCACAAATTACTGAAGTTCCCTCATAGCTCAGTTGGTAAAGAATTTGCCTGCAATGCAGGAGATCCCAGTTCAGTTCCTGGATCAGGAAGATCCCCTGGAGAAGGGAAAGGTTACCCACTCCAGTACTCTGGCCTGGAGAACTCCAAGGACTGTATAGTCCATGAGATCATAAGAGTCGGACACGACTGAGAAACTTTCACTTTCAAAGTATCTTTTCACAAGTTACTAAAGTATATAATGGAGAAAGGTGGTAGACATCACTTAACCAAGTAATCAAAGCGGCACATGATCCGGGATTTTCTTTGTCTATAGAAGATATTGTAGAGGAAATTAGCAAAATGTGATTAAGATCTGTACATCAAATAAGAGACTTGTTATTTGTACCCATGTTAATCTCCTGATTTTGTAAATTTCTCCTGATTTTCATAAATACAGTGTGGTTGTGAAAGAGAATGTCATTATTTTTAGAAAACACCAACAATCAAAAATGGGAAATAATTTTGTTTTATGTAGATATTTAAGAAAAAATGGACAGCATGTTCCCAACTAAACATTCAGATGACTGAGAAATTAAATACGTGAGAACTTATATAACCAACTGAAACATGTACATTCATTCTTCATGTTTTTTTTTTTTTAATATATATATACAAGGGCAAGGCTCTTCCTTTTTGATTGGTTTCACTGGCTATAGTTCTGCCAGTGATTCAGTTATAGAACTCAAGAATAAGGTTCTTAAGTAATCTTACATCTATAGAGCATTATCTAAGGTAACCAATTTTAGATTGCTTCAAATAGAGTCAGAACTTAAAAACAGTTTTTCGAGCAATCTTTATGTAGGGTCTGTGTAAATTTTTAGCTGTTTGGCTAATCTTTTCAATTCCTATTCACATTAAATCCAATAACATCTTTTTTACCCCTCACTTTTCTTGGATGCTTCATTCTCACAGAAATAATTTTTGTATTTACTTTATACTTTATCCATCCGTGAAATGTTTATTAACTATGTAGAGTACAATTCCTACAAAGGCACAGGATCTAAATGTCTCAATTAGTGATGACATCTCTAGATAAATACTTCTGAATGTCCAAAGAATATTACTAATAATTAAATTTAATAATGTTCCAAAAGTGGAGTACAGTGTTACATGGATCTCCCCAGCATTCCTAACCGAGTGTTAATACCAAGTAATCAAAGCAACACAGAAATATTGAGAAAATTAGCAAAATATAGTTAAAGTTTGTAGATTAAATGAGACAGTTGTTCTGTATAATGGGCATTGGATGTTCTGTATAATGAGCAGACTATTATGAATGATACTAATTAGAATATTTATCACTAACCTATCAAGAAAAAAGTTATAATTGAATGTCAGCTATGCTCCATTATAAGATTAAAAGTTTAAATAGAGAAAAAGCTGCAGTTGAATCTCGTAGTTTTCTTGTTTCTTTGTTGAAGTCTGGTTGATTTACAATTTTGTGTTAGATTAAGGTATATAGCATAGTTATTAAGTTATACATATTCTTTTTCAGATTCTTTTTCATTTTAGGTTATTACAAGATATTGAATAGTTTCCTGTGCCATGCAGTGGGTCCTTGTTTATCTATTTATTACATAGTAGTAGTTCAGTTCAGTTCAGTTCAGATGCTCAGTCGTGTCTGACTCTTTACAACCCCATGGACCACAGCACACCAGGCCTTCCTGTCCATCACCAACTCCCGGAGTTCACTCAGACTCATGTCCATTGAGTCATTAATGCCATCCAACCATCTCATCCTCTGTCGTCCCCTTCTCCTCCTGCCTTCAGTCTTTCCCAGCATCAGGGTCTTTTCAAATGAGTCAGCTTTTCGCATCAGGTGGACAAAATATTGGAGTTTCAGCTTCAACACCAGTCCCTCCAATGAACACTCAGGACTGATCTCCTTTGGGATGGACTGGTTGGATCTCCTTGCAGTAAGGGACTCTCAAGAGTCTTCTCCAACACCACCGTTCAAAAGCACCAATTCTTTGGCGCTCAGCTTTCTTTATAGTCCAACTCTCATATTCATACATGACTACTGGAAAAACCACAGCTTTGACTAGATGGACCTTTGTTGGCAAAGTACTGTCTCTGCTTTTTAATATGTTATCTAGGTTGGTCATAGCTTTTCTTCCAAGGAGCAAGTTTTAATTTCATGGCTGCTGTCACCATCTGCAGTGATCTTGGAGCCCCTCCAAAACAAAGTCTGACACTATTTCATTGTTTCCCCATCTATTTGCCAAGAAGTGATGGGACCAGATGCCATGATCTTAGTTTTTTGAATGTTGAGCTTTAAACCTACTTTTTCACTCTCCTCTTCACTTTCATCAAGAGGTTCTTTAGTTCTTCTTCATTTTCTGCCACAAAGGTGGTGTCATCTGCATATCTGAGGTTACTGATATTTCTCCTGGCAATCTTATACCTGTTAACCCCAAACTCCTAATTTATCTCTCCTTCCTCTTAAGTAGTCTTCTAACTGCTTAGAACATATCAGAGAACAAATTCCCTCCTCATTGTGGAGCATATATTTGGATGCAGCAAGAGGGGAAAGGGAAATACTGACACCCAGTAAAAAATGTCAAATAATTAAATAAGTAAATTATAGTGTATATCAGAAAGTGAAAATTATATAGACTAAAAGAAAAGTGAATCCAGCAATGGAAATATAAGTATGGGAAATATTTTTTTGGTAATAATTATGGGAAAGACTCACTGAGAAGCTGAGTTGAGATTGAAAAGGGTGAGGGAATTAATGTTCAAGATAAAGGAAACAGTAAAATGGTCCCAAGGCAGCAATATGCTTGGGGTGCTTGATGAATAGCAAGATAGCTGGTACAGGTGAAGATTAATGAGTAGGAAAAGATTAGAAGTAGATTCAGAGAAGTAAGAAAGGGGTGATGGAGGTGATGGTGGGAGCTGGTTAGTCCCCTTAGATCCTTTTAAGTAGTTCAACTTTTACTCTGAGTGAGTTAGAGGGCCTTTGGAGAGTTTTGAATAGATGAAGGGACACGAACTGGTTTGGAATTTAAAAGATTTTTTTAATGATTATCTTGTTGAGAATAGATACTAGGGAGGAATAGAGAGAGTCAGGAGGCTGAGGCAGGATTCTATGGATCAGATGCAATGCCAGGGTCATTGTAATAGATGGAGACATATTTTTAAAGTAATGCAAATAGGAGTTCTGAAAGAATTGGATATAAGATATGGGAGAAAGGAATCAATGATGACTCCAGAAATTTTGGTCAGAAGACTGAAAGTAGGTGAATGAAAGTGAAAGGAAGTCGCTCAGTTGTGTCTGACTCTTTGTGACTCCCTGGACTGTAGCCTGCCAGGCTCCTCTGTCTATGGAATTTTCCAGGCAAGAATATTGAGTGGGTAGCCATTCCCTTTTCAGGATATCTTCCCGATCTTCAGGAGCTGAACCAGGGTCTCCTGCATTGCAGGCAGTTTCCTTCCAAGAAGAAACCCCGAAAGTAGGGGATACTGCTATCAAATACCTTTAATGTGATAGTGAAAGTGTATGAGCCATATGGGTAACCCATGGAATCCCCCTGCTTACCTCCTGTAATGCCTAGTAACACTTTTCGTAGAGAATTTCACTGAAAATTTTAATTTTCCAGATCACCTTCTTTATCTTCTTTATGGAGTTGACTGTGCCCTAAGAATCAGAGCTGAGTTTGAATCTGAATTAGAATCAGTTCCCAGAAAAACCCCATTCAGACTTACAGAGCAGCCCTTGTTGGCTCATTTCTTAGTGGCTGTTGCTACTGGTTCTCTAACAAATTTTTCCTAGAAGTTAAATTCTTAATTAACATAACAGATGTCATTTATCTTGATCATAAAAGCAGTCACAGAATAATTACAGTAAATCATTTTTTGTTTGTTCTTAAGGTCTCTTTGAACTCACCCACCACATTTTAACTTTTTATCAATTGACTTTGGTGGTTAGTATTTAGGCACTCATTTCTCTGTGTATTAATAAATTTATTTGATTGATAAATTATGATCTATATGAATGACTCCTCTTTTTTTTTTATCCATTTGTTGTTGTTGTTCAGTCGCTCAGTTGTATCAGACTCTTTGCAACTCCATGGGTTGCAGAACACCAGGCTTCCCTGTCCCTCACCATCTCCTGGAGCTTGCTCAAACACATATCCATTGAGTTGGTGATGCCATCCAACCATCTCATCCTCTGTTGTCCCCTTCTCCTCCTGCCTCCAATCTTTCCCAGAAAGAGGGTCTTTTCTAATGAGTGGACTCTTCTCATCAGGTGGCCAAAGTATTGGAGCTTCAGCTTCAGCATCAGCATCAGTCCTTCCAATGAATATTCAGTGTTGATTTCCTGTAGGACTGACTGGCTTAATCTCCCTTCAGTTCAAGGGACTGTTAAGAGTCTTCACCAACACCATAGTTTGAAAGCATCAGTTCTTCAGTGCTCAGCCTTGTTTATGGTCCAACTTACATTCATGCTTTTTACCCATACTCTGAAGATTTTCAAGTACCAATAACTGTAGTTAGGTCTAATATCTCAAACTTTCTTCTCCTTTGATCTAGCTGGTTGGCAGAAAACCTAGAAGTCACCTCAGTTCAGTTCAGTCCCTTAGTAGTGTCCGACTCTTTGTGACACCACGGACTGCAGCACACCAGGCCTCCCTGTCCATCACTAACTCCCAGAGCTTGCTCAAACTCATGTCCATCGAGTCGGTGATGCCATCCAACCATCCCATCCTCTGTCATCCCCTTCTTCTCCTGCCTTCAATCTTTCCCAGCATTAGGGTCTTTTCAAATGAATCAGTTTTTCACATCAGGTGGCCAAAGTATTGGAGTTTCAGTTTCAGTATCAGTCCTTGCAAAGAAAATTCAGGGTTGATTTCCCCTAGGATTCACTGGTCGGATCTCCTTGCAGTCCAAAGGATTCTCAAGAGTCCTCTCCAACACCACAGCTCAAAAGCATCAATTCTTCGGTGCTCAGATTTCCTTATAGTCCAACTCTCACATCCATACATGACTACTGGAAAAACCATAGCTTTGACTAGACAGACCTTTGATGGAAAAGTAATGTCTCTGCTTTTTAATATGCTGTTTAGGTTGGTCATAGCTTTTCTTCCAAGGAGCAAGTGTCTTTTAATTTCATGGCTGCAGTCACCATCTGCAGTGATCTTGGAACTCAAGAAAAGAAAGTTTCTCACTGTTTCCATTGTTTCCCCATCTATTTGCCATGAAGTGATGGGACCAGATGCCATGATCTTAGTTTTCTGAATGTTGAGCTTTAAGCCAACTTTTTCACTCTTCGCTTTCACTTTCATCAAGAGGCTCTTTAGTTCTTATTCACTTTCTGCCATAAGGGTGGTGTCATCTGCATATCTGAGGTTATTGATATTTCTCCTGGCAATCTTGATTCCAGCTTGTGCTTCATCCAGCCTGGCATTTCACACGATGTACTCTGCATATAAGTTAAATAAGCAGGGTGACAATATACAGCCTTGAAGTACTCCTTTCCCTATTTGGAACCAGTCTGTTGTTCCATGTTTAGTTCTAACTATTGCTCCTTGACCTGCATACAGATTTCTCAGGAGGCAAGTCAGGTAGTCTGGTATTCCCATTTCTTGAAGAAATCTCCACAACTTTGTGATCCACCCAGTCAAAGGCTTTGGCATAATCAATAAAGCAGAAGTAGATGTTTTTCTGGAACTCCCTTGCTTTTTTGATGATCCAACGGATGTTGGCAACTTGATCACTGGTTCCTTTGCCTTTTCTAAATCCAGCTTGGACATATGGAAGTTCATGGTGTAGAAGTCATTTACACCACTCCATTAGCACCCTAGTGTGTGATGCATGGGTGCTAAATGACTTCAGTTGGATTCAACTCTTTGAGACACTATGGACTCTAGCCCTCCAAGCTCCTCTGCCCATGGGATTCTCCAGGCAAGAATACTGGAATGGGTTGCCACACTCTCTTCCAAGGGCTCTTCCTTACCCAGGGATCAAACCTTATGTCTCCTGCATTGGCAGATGCGTTCTTTAACACTAGTTCCACCTGGGAAGTCTGTTAGCACCCTCATCCATCACCAAATCTATTTTCTTCTTTGTTTTAATATATGTTAGCTACAGTGTCCTCTCATTGTGCACCACTTCTGCTTTAACTCTCTCTTAGCATTTCTTTCTCAAATTACATGTGCAGCAAATACAGCAAAATTTACTGATTGCAAAGATGTCTATAGTTTCTTCAGCATTCTAGGAATTGCAGAAGTCATCTGTAGGGGCTCATATTTTTGACAAAACCTATCAACAAACCTCTGATTTTAAAAACTAAAGACATAGCTGAAACTAGTAGGAAAAGCTCTACAAATAAAGCAAAATAATTATCCTCAATGTGTGTCAAGGTTATTTTGGTTAAATAAAGATGGATTATCACTATTTTTATTTTTCTTACTCTTAGACGCCCTGGGACCTGGTAAAGAAGTGGTATTAGATACACATCTCTGATTTGAGTAGAAACAAGTTGCAGAAACATGACAGGATGTTAGGACTCCCATGTAGCTCAAATGGTAAAGAATCTGCCTACAATGCAGGAGACCAGGGTTTGATCCCTGGGTCGGGAAGATCCTTTAGAGAGGGGCATGAAAACCCACTCCAGTATTCTTTCCTGAAGAATCCCATAGACAGAGAACCTTGGCAGGATGTTAGGAGACGCCCTGGTACAGGACAAGCTTAATAAACGCAAAGGAAAGCATCTGATACTCAATTTTAAGTTTTCAGTTTCATTTTCCTAATGATTTCTTGAAATCTTTGTTAAGAACAATTAACAGTAATATTAGGAAGAAATATGCACAAGAGAACAGAGGTATAGAAGAAGGAGAGGTAGATTGAGAAGTAATCAAAACATGTAAACATCCATCGAAGAGTTTGAGAAATTCCTAGACTGAATTCCTAGATGGATCACAGGGTAGAGGCTCAAATTATAGATGTTTGAGTATAGTGAGTATGAAAGGGTGCTTCCCGGGTGGTGCTGATGGTAAAGACGCCTGGAAAATCCTATGGACAGAGGAGTTTTCGGGCTACAGTCCATGGGGTCACAAAGAGTCAGACGTGACTGAAGCAACTTAGTACATTGAGTATGGAAAGGAAAGTTGACTTTAGATGTGTATTTTGTGCTCACTTGGAATACACAGCCTGCTTTCAATATTGTTCTTCATTCTCTTTCTGTGTGATCATTCTGTCGTTCATATAAAGACATATTTCCCTGACTAAACTCTTTCCTTAAATCCCCACTTTCTTCCATGCAAAGTCAAAACTGCTTGCTTGTCCTTTTCTCCTTAGCTTCCAGATGTAACTCCTTCCGCACCTTTAGATAACTTGCATTTTATTGATCCAACTTCCAGGTTCCTTAGTGTCATTTTGCACATGACTCAAAGCCTTTGCACTAATTATATCTATTATGCAAGTATTTCCTCCCTTTTCTAAATGATTATTGATGCGGTTTCAGATTTAGCCTAATAAAGAGCTTTTTTGACCCACTTTATGTCGTTAGGGCATACTTATCCATGAGAGTTGGACCATAAAGAAGGCTGAGTGCCAAAGGATTGATGCTTTTGAACTTGGTGTTGATGAAGACTCTTAAGAGTCCCTTTAACAGCAAGGAGATCAAAACCAGTCATTTCTAAAGGAAATCAATTCTGAATATTCATTAGAAGGACTGATGCTAAAGCTGAAGCTCCAATACTTTGGCCACCTGACACAAAAAGCTGACTCACTGGAAAAGACCCCGATACTGGGAAAGATAAAAGGCAGGAGGATAAGAGGATGACAGAGGATGAACTGGTTAGATTGCATCCCCAACTCAAAGGACATGAGTTAGAGCAGGTGCTGGGAGATGGTGAAGGACAGGGAAGCCTGGCGTGCTGCAGTTCATGGGGTCATAAAAAGTCAGACATGATTGAGTGACTGAACAACACCTATCCATGGTCTCAAAGTGCTCACGTACACTGCCATAAAATCCATGCCACATTGTTTTAGCTGTTGATCTTCTTATTTATGGTGTTCATCTATGAATGCTTCTACTGTGTGTTCAGTAAATATTTCCTAAGTAATCAAAAAAAAAAAAAAACTGTAATGGTTGGGATTCACATAACATTATAAGAATACTCCTTTACTTAAAGAATTTAAACTTATTTGGCTGTGCCAGGTCTTAGTTGCAGCTTGTGTCTTGTAGCTGCAGCATGTAGGATCTAGTTTCCTGACCAGGGATCGAACCTGGGTCCCTTGTGTTGGGACCACTGAGTTTCAGCCACTGGACCACCACGGAAGTCCCTACTCCTTTTCTTTTAATATAAAAAGAAAACATTTTGTGTCAATCAGTCATAAGTTAAAGACAATTCAATTTTATTGATTCAGAATTTTAAGTATATACATAGATATACATAGACAAACACACATATTTGCAGATATTTATAAAATGGTATCATATTGTATGCAATATTCCTGCTTCTCACTTATAGCTTGGATGTTTCCAGTCAGTACACAGAAAGTGACATTATTATTTTGAGCAGTTAAATACTATTCTGTTGAATGCATGTTCTAAATTTTATTGATGTTTGTCTCTTATTAGACATACATTTATTTAAAAACTTTCACTATTCTAAATAACTGTGCATATTTGCCTACTTGTCCATTTGTTTCTTCTGGTTCTATGCCTATGAATCAATTCTCAAATATCATGGACTTAGGGGTTCAATACTAAACAAAAGAGGAAAGACTGTACTGTGTACATTTTGTACCCTTCTTACGAATATAAAAGACTGAGGTTTTCCGCAAGTAACTGGGTGTGATGTTCCTGGTTTTCACAAACAGCTGCGATCAAAAAGGGAAGAACATAGCATTTTTCTGAGAAGAATCCTTTTATGAAAGCATTCATCTCTCTGCTGACAGTATATAAAGTAATTTCACAAGAATGAACAAATAGTTCACACACCACTTTTGGAAGCCAATGGGAAGAATCTGTTTGGTAGTCACCTAATTCTTACTACTTTTCTTTTTTCTAGAAAGAATAAGATAAATGATTCTTTTTTTACTGTAAATGACAAAATCCTTACACAGGGAGCATTAACAACATGAAAATATACAAATATCTGAGAAGTTCACCAAATTGGATTTGCCCATTTGTATCAGCACTTTTCTCAGGATTTAAGCTTTTCCTGAAGTTCGAATGTTCCTTTCTTTCCAATTTCTTCATCTGGAATGCATGTTTCTGGTGCCTGGGATTATGTTCTTCATGATAGAAAGGCATTGTGTAATTTGCTTTCCCTTTAACTTCTGTAATCTCTTTCTAACTCTAGATATACTTAAATGGAAAGGAAAATGGGCATGCATCCAGAACATCACAGTGTTGATCTTTGCTCTTCTTCATAATAAACCATGTTGGGTAAACCATTTAACTTATTTAAGCCTTGGCATTCTCATCTGCAAAATAAAAAATTATTCATTATTTCACAAGGTAGCAGGCAAGAGAAAATGAAAAATGCAGCACATTACCTGAGTAAAGAATGAATTTTTGACTGTGGCTTTATTGACTACACCAAAGCCTTTGACTGTGTGGATCACAACAAGCTGTGTAAAAGTCTTAAAGAGATGGGAATACCAGCCTCTTTACCTGCCTCCTGAGAAATCTGTATGCAAGTCAAGAAGCAACAGTTAGAACTGACATGGAACAACAGACTGGTTCTGAATAGGGAAAGGAGTACGTCAGGGCTGTATATTGTCACCCTGCTTATTTAACTTACATGCAGAGTACATCATGCGAAATGAAGGGCTGGATGAAGCACAAGCTGGAATCAAGATTTCCAGGAGAAATATCAATAACCTCAGATATGCAGGTGACACCATCCTTATGGCAGAAAGAGAAAAGGAACTAAAGAGCCTCTTGATGAAAGTGAAAGAGGAGAGTGAAAAAGTTGGCTTAAAGCTCAACATTCAGGAAACGAAGATCATGGCATCTGGTCCTATCACTTCATGGTAAATAGATGGGGAAACAATGGAAACAGTAAGAGACTTTATTTTCTTGAGTTCCAAGATCACTGCAGATGGTGACTGCGGCCATGATATTAAAAGACACTTGCTCCTTGGAAGAAAAGCTATGACCAACCTAAACAGCATATTAAGAAGCAGAGACATTACTTTGCCATCAAAGCTCTGTCTAGTCAAAGCTATGGTATTTCCGGTAGTCATGTATGGATGTGAGAGTTGGACTATAAAGAAAGCTGAGCACCAAAGAATTGATGCTTTTGAACTGTGGTGTTGGAGAAGACTCTTGAGAGTCCCTTGGACTGCAAGGAGATCAAACCAGTCAATTCTAAAGGAAACCTGAATATTCATTGGAAGGACTGATGCTGAAGCTGAAGCTCCAATACTTTGGCCACCTAATGTGAAAAACTGATTCATTTGAAAAGACCCTGATGGTGGGAAAGATTGAAGGCAGGAGAAGGGGATGACAGAGGATAAGTTGGTTGAATGGTGTCACTGATTCAACAAACATGAGTTTGAGTGAACTCTGGGAGTTGGTGAAGGACAGGGAAGCTTGGCGTGTTGCAGTCCATGGGGTCGCAGAGTTGGCTACGACTGAGTGACTGAAATGAACTGAACTGAAGGAACGAGTCATCCGCAGTTGTTAGGAGATGAGATTGGCTTGCCTTTCTCAGAAGTCTTGGTTTCCTTCTCTTTGTTCTTTCCATGTCAGAATTCTGTATTTACTATTCCACTTTGTCCCTGGGATCACGTTTTCCTTCCTCATGTTCAATATCTGATGTTTAGAGTAACTTTTCCTTAATTTTGTTAATTTTTATTGGAGTATAATTGCTTTACAACCTTGTGTTGGTCTCTGCTGTACAATGAAGTGAATCAACCATATGCATTACATATATCCTCTCCCTCTTGAGCCTCCCCCCCACCCCCACCCCCACCTCCAATCCCACCCTCTAGGTCATCACAGAGCACCCAGTTGAGCTCCCTGGGCTTTATAGCAGATTCCAATTAGCTATCTATGTTACACATATTAGTGTATATATGTCAGTCCTAATCTCCCAGTTCATCTCACCAAAAAAATGTTTAATTCTTTCCAATGTTAATACCCATTTCCCAGACCGTATGATTCTGTGGAAAGGAAATATGTTTTCTCTTCTGGATGTCTTAGCCTGGAAACTTCTCACACTGGCAGTCCTGCTATCTTGTGTACCAGCAATTCTTGATAAACCAAAGTAAGTACCCTCCCTCCTGCATTCTTGCCTAATGGCTACAACGGGCTCTACTTCAGCCCCATAGCCTATGTTTCTGTTTTTACTACTCAAGGATCGCTTGCTAGGTCATATGTCTGAATCCTCTCTTGTTTGGTCAGTCATTAGACAATGCTATTTTGGGGGCTTAATTTTAAGATGATCTTCTTTTATATCCTGCTTTTAAATTCTTTTAATTATAAATCATATAAAATGGATTGAAAAGTGAATTTATTATCATGAACAACTTGGCCATGAAATAATCCAGGTGTGAAAGCCAAGGTATTTAGCTCAAAAGACACCTTTAGAAATGCAGTGAAATTCTACCCTCTGGTAGGGTCTCTGGGAACAACTTCTAACATAATAATGTGTGTGTGCGTGCGTGCTAAGTCCCTTTGGTCATGTCTACACTTTTTGTGACTCTATGGACCATAGCCCACCAGGCTCCTCTGTCCATGGGATTTTCCAGGCAAGAATACTGGAGTGGGTTGTCATACACCCCTCCAGGGGATCTTCCCGACCCAGGAAGTGAGCCCGCGTCTCTTACAGTCTCCTGCAGTGGCAGGCAGGTTCTTTAATTCAGATATATTAATAATTTTTCCCTAGGTTAAGTTGCTTTCTCTGCATGTATATTTTACTCTTATGTATGAAGAAGTAAAGTTTGACACGAATTTCAATAATCATTTGATACAGATGGTTAAATTTCATAAATGTCTTCTCACCCAAAGGTGAAATTTTCAATGCCTGAAACTAATTCTAGGAAAATAGGTGAAATTTATTTTTACATAGTCATAATTTGCAGGAAATGCTTTGGCAAAAGTGATTAGAAGGTAAAAGTTCATGTTTGATTTGAGCACTTGTGAAAGGGGCTGAAATAAAAGAAAAAGCAAATAAAAATCTGTGGAACCATTTCCTAAATAAATGGTTTAAAAAATAAAAGTAAATAGTCAAAACTTTCTAAACTGTATTTCTCACATACTGAGAACTAAGATTTAGAGTGTTGCGGTGCCACGTATAAGCCTCAAATATGCATAAAGATTTTAAAAGGTGTTTTTTTAGGATGCAGAAAACTTGAATGAGCTTTCAAGTACTGTAGCAGAATAGCAAGGCTCACATTTCTCTTCCCTTCTTTTAGCAGTTTAACCAAGAAGGTCCAAAATTCAAAGTCATGTTCATGGTGATTCCATTTACTTCTTAGAAAAGGACATTGGTTAAATCCGTACATCCTTTCCTGTTTCTTGGAGATACATACATATACATATAATAATTATATTAGTTATATATAATATATACATTATGTCAATAGAGTACTGACATTAACGCTATCATGTAGGAGCTTCCATCTGTTCTATGTTGCTATTTTTCTCTTCACTTGTATGGTGTCAAGTTAAGTAAAAAATTGTCTTCCTTGTTTAATTTCTAAGGCAACACAAGTTGAACTTTTTGATGTTCCTTTAAGATACATATTATACCTCTTTCTGAAACCACTCACCCTTAACTTACTTTTCAGTCAAATTTTTACTGTATCTGTTCCCATGAAGTGCAGTGGCTGGTTGAAGATTAAGTGAATTATCATGTATCATGTTTGTTTAGAATATTTTCAAGGGTATAGAAGAAATAATTTACACAATAATCTAGTTAAAAAAAAAGTAGGATGAAAATAATGAGAAGTGGCCCCTTTCATGGTAGGATTGCAGTGTAGTTGCTTCAGTCTATAAAGGACTATAAAGAAGGCTGAGAGGTGAGGAACTGACGCTTTTGAATTGTGGCACTGGTGATGATTCTTGAGAGTCCCTTGGACTGCAAAGAGATCAAGCCAGTCAATCCTAAAGGAAGTCAACCCTAAATACTCATTAGAAGGAGTGATACCGAAGTTGAAGCTCCAATACTTTGACCACCTGATGCAAAGAGCTGCTCATTGGAAAAGACCCTGATGCTGGAAAAGCTTTTGTAGGCGAAAGAAAAGCCGGTGGCAGAGGATGAGATGGTTAGACTCAATGGACATGAGTTTGAGCAAACTCTAGGAGATAGTGAAGGGGCTTCCCAGGTGGTGCTAGTGGTAAACAACCTGCTTGCCAATGCAGGAGACATAAGAGACACAGGTTTGATCCCTGGGTCAGGAAGATTCCCTGAAAGAGGACATGGCAACCCACTCCAGTATTCTTGTCTGGAGAATCCCTTGGACAGAGGAGCCTGTCGGGCTACAGTCCATGAGGTTGAAAAGAGTCAGACACAACTGAAGTGATTTAACACACATCCACTGGGAGAAAGTGAAGAACAGAGGAGGCTGGCGTGCTGCAGTCCAATGGGTGGCAAAGATTTGGAGATGGCTTAGCAAATGAATAACAATAGAGTAACTGTTGGAAAGAGAAATTTTACCATTTTACTGTCTTGTTGGCTACCCCTCAGGATCTTCTACACGCCCTTAAGAAAAAATTTTTATCATGGCTTTGAGTGTTCTGTGAGATCTCTTCCTGCCCTGCCTCTAAGCTCATCAAATGCCAATTTCATCCTCAGTTTCTGTGTTGTAATGATACTGGATTTGTGACTCTTTCAGGGTCACACTCTATTTCTTACCTGATGAACTAGAAACACACTTTCCCTTCTGCCTGGGGAATCTTTGACTCTCTTACCATAGCTAGCTAACTTATCCTTCAGAGCTCAGTTCATAGGACGCTTTTGCCTGGATGTAATACAAACCCTCTAGACTTGGTTGTAAGAGATTAAGTTTACTTG
The DNA here is from genome assembly GCF_001704415.2 of Capra hircus. NCBI lineage: Eukaryota > Metazoa > Chordata > Mammalia > Artiodactyla > Bovidae > Capra > Capra hircus. The sequence continues at coordinate 99,520,484 of NC_030812.1, read as the reverse complement.
CTCTGTTCTTGCACTCTATATCATATAGAACACTTAATTTGCTTATGTTTATGTCTATTATTCCTACTGGAATATATGCTCAATGAAATTAGATGCCTGGAATGAATTAACTCCTAATGTATCCTAAGAAACTAACAGAATATTTAATACAAGTAGACATTTAAATATACTTACTTAGTAAGTGCAAAAATATAAAATATGGAGTGGAAACCATATTGTATTGAGTTTAGTTGAGTGAAAGGAAAAGCAAATTGTGAACAAAAATTTCATTCTCACAAAAAACTCTCAACAGGAAAAAGTTGGAATTACAAGTCTTTGCTGAGGATGTCAAGCACTGACATGAAATCTCAGCTACCAGGAATAGATTAGAGTCTAGAGTTAAAGCAAAGAGCTTAAATTACAGGAAATTTGGAGAAAGAGCAAGAAATTATTGAGAACAAGAAGAAAGATTAGTGTTGAATTATCCATATTGTATTCAATATCTGTGTACAAAGAGTGTAGCTGTGTTGACTAGCTTAAAAAGAGCAAACGAAACTGCCTTATGACCCAGCAATCCCACTGCTGGGCATACACACCAAGGAAACCAGAATTGAAAGAGACACGTGTATCCCAATGTTCATCACAGCACTATTTATAATAGTCAGGACATGGAAGCAACCTAGATGTCCATCAGCAGATGAATGGATAAGAAAGCTGTGGTACATATACACAATGGAGTATTACTTAGCCATTAAAAAGAATACAGTTGAATCAGTTCTAATGAGGTGGATGAAATTGGAGCCTATTACACAGATTGAAGTAAGCCAGAAAGAAAAACACCAATACAGTATACTAACATATATATATGGAATTTAGAAAGATAGGAACAATAACCCTGTATGCGAGATAGCCAAAGAGACACAGATGTATAGAACAGTCTTTTGGACTCTGTGGGAGAGGATGAGGGTGGGATGATTTTGGAGAATGGCATTGAAACACGTGTAATATCATATAAGAAACGAATCGCCAGTCTAGGTTTGATGCAGGATACAGGATGCTTGGGGCTGGTGCACTGGGATGACCCAGAGGGATGATATGGGGAGGGAGGTGGGAGGGGGGTTCAGGATGGGGAACACCTGTACACCTGTGGAGGATTCATGTTGATGTATGGCAAAACCAATACAATGTTGTAAAGTAATTAGCCTCCAATTAAAATAAATAAATTTAAATTTAAAAAGAGCAAATGAAAGGCTAAACAAATGGTAATTTTCAGGGGGACCATAAAATGTACAGGCACCCATAATGTTACTCAGTAGAGGAAAACAATTTATATTCAACACAGGGGTAATCTAGGCTAATTGTAAACCATAAAATTGTAATTTTTATGTAGGTTGTGGTGGTGCTTTAATCACTAAGTTGTGTCCGACTCTTGCGGCCCCATGGACTGTAGCCTGCTAGGCTCCTCCGTCCATGGGATTCTCCAGGCAAGAATACTGGAGTGGGTAGCCATTTCCTTCTCCACTTATGTAGGTTAGCAATAGCAATTGTTGGATGGAATAAAGAGAAAGATATCCAGTCTCTGGCTGGTAATCAAATGGTACAAAAACAACATCTTGCTTCAGTCTCAGAAATATGTTGAAGGACAGGACCCCCAGTTCTGAAGCACTTGGTGATTTGGAGAAGAAGCTAAGATAGAAAGTGAAGTATAAGTGGATCATCCGGTACAAATTACTGGAATTGGTGCAAGACAAAATCTTTCACAAGGCATGAACAAAAGCAGAAGTCCAACTACTAGAGTTAAGAAAAAAATATCAGAGTATGATGGAATCAAAGCTGACTGTTGGTCAATATGCAGCCTGCAATGAACTATTAATATTTTTACACAGCAAGCATCACACTATACCAACAGCCACATTTTATATGTTTAATGTAAATGATGAGTTTGCTAGCATAAAGCTTAAATTTGTGCTCAACATGTCAGAATATTAGGAAAAGCAATCTTTTGGACAATAAAGGACAGTATTGAGTTAATTAAGGTACAGAGCACAATGAAGTCAGAAGACATTACAGTCTGGGGTTTTGAGGGAAAAATCAGATATGTGGGACAAAGAACTTTTCAGAAAAACTGAAAAATAGCAGTTGAAGAGAGTCCTGGCACTCTATCACAAAGGATAATAAGGTCTGGATAATCATTCACCATGAACTGCAAACAAAGACTAGATAATCAATGGACTGTTTACTCAGTGATTGATAGAACATAAAAAAAGAAAAATTTGACCTTGCTCAGCATTGCAAAGAAACTGTAACTTAGGCAAATTAGGAAGAGAACACAGATATTCTCAGCTGGGTAGTAAAGGCTGAGTAAAGCATGGGTTTGTTCCATGACTTATATAATAATACTATCTGCCATTTATATGTAGAGATTTTTTAAAAGAACAATACAGAAGTTTATTTAGTTATAGAAACACTAAGTGGTTGTAACAAAGCTAATGACTCCATTTAGAGAAGGAATACAATGAGAATATGTATTTCTCAAATACACAAGAACTTTGCTAACAAGCCCCAAATCTTTTCCAAAATCCAAAATGAGTTCCAAAATCTGGTACTACTTCTGTCTCTATTCCTCTCTCTTCTTCTGTTTGCCATGCAGAAGCTCATATAAAATATCAAAGTTCTCCTATGACATTATTTTCTAACTTTCAGGTCCATTCAAAGTTTTTCAAATCTTCAGTTTTCCTCAAACCTGGTTCCTATCAAGGATTTGCCTTGCACCATGTATTGTTGTAAACCTGAAAGATGGGCTAATGTCAGAATTTTTCCTTTTCTTTATCTTACAGCAAAAAGTGTTCATCGAGATTTTCTAAATAGCTTTATTGAGTTATAATTGATAGATACTAAGCTCACATACTTAGAGTGATCAGTTTTTCAGTTTTGATGAACAGGTGTGTACCCGTGAAACCATCAAAGCAATCAAGACAATGAACATATCAATTATCCTTCGAGAGTTTCATCATTTTTACCCCCAGTATAAAAATGACTTAAGCAACCACTCCTTCCAGTCACAAAAGATCAGTTTGCATTTCCCAGAATTCTAAATGAGTTCACAAAGTAGAAGACTGATTCCTGGTGTCCCACGTGTCAGCAGTCCCTTCCTTTGTGATGCTGAGTATTAATTCCACTGCTCGCTTTCCCATTCACCAGTTGAAGGACATTTGTTTGTTTGTTTGTTTCTAGTTTTTGTCCATTACAAGTAAAACTCATGTAAACATTCATGTACAAGTCACTAAATGAACATGTGTTACCAGTTCTCTTAACTAAAACCTTTGAGATGTTTAATATTAAAAAAATTTTAGGTTTTATATTTATGTCTATGATCCCTTTTTGTATATGATGTAAGGATTGAAATTCATCTTGCTGCAATATGAATAACCAACTGTTCAGCACCATTTGTTGAAAATATTATACTTTGTCAAAAATCAATAATTCATATATGTGTTGATTATGTTAATACAACACTGTCTTCATTATGGCAGTTTTATAAAAAAAAAAATCTCAAAATAGGCTAGTGTTAATCTTCCAACATGTTCATCACTTCCAAATTTGTTATGTCTGTTTTAGACCTCTTGCATTTCTAAATAAAATTTAAAATCAATTTGTCAGTTTTTATGAAAAAATGCCCACTAGGATATTGATTTTGGTTATGCTGAATTTAGAATTCAAATTGTGAAGCACTGAAATCTTAACAATAAAGTCTTCTAACCCAAGAATTATTTAAATTAATCCAATTATTTAAATCTTCTTTAATTTCTTTCAAGAATGTTGTGTGGTTTGGAGTATATAGGACTTTCATATTTTTGGTCAAGTTTACTCAATAATTTGTATAATTTTGCTATTACTACAAATGGAATTTACTTTTAAATTTTAACTTCTGATTTTTTATGTGATTTTTGTATATTGATCATGTGTCCTGCAACCGTGCTTAATCAATTATTAATTATAGTAGTTTTTTGTAGATTTTATTATATGTCCTACACAGATGATCATGTCATCTGCCAAGAAAAAGACTGTTTTACTTCCTTTTCAACATGAATGTTTTTTATTTCTCTATCTTGCCTGATTGTCCTGATAGTGTCTTCAGTACCATGTCAAATAGAAATGATTAAAATTAACATTTTGGTCTTTTGATCTTAAGGAGAAAGCATTCAGTCTTTGAGCATTAAATATGATTTTAGCTGTAGGCTTTTCATGGATGCCTTTTACACACCTAGTTCACTAAGTTTTTATTGGAAACTGATGTTATATTTTGTGAAGGGCAAGTTGATTGAGTGATTTTTCCGTTAAGAATCTTATATAATGAGTTATATACAATTTTAATTTTTGAATGTTAAACTAATGTTATATTTTTGGGATGAATCCTGCTTGGTCATGATATATTATTATTTTATATATTTCTAGATATTACTTGCTAATATTTCGTCCAGAGTTTTGCATATATGTCTGTGAGAGATATTCCTATGTAATTTTCCTTGCTATAATGTCTTTTTCTGGTTTTGATATGAAGTTATATTGGCCTCATAGAACATGTTGGAAAGTAGTCACTACTCTTTGTTTTCTGGAAGTGTTTGTTTAGAATTGGTATTATTTTTTTCCCTTAAATACTTGTTAGAATTTCCCAGTGAAGCCAAAGGGGCTTAGAATATTCATTGTGTGGAGTATTAGCCATTAAAAAGAATACATTTGAATCAGTTCTAATGAGATGGATGAAACTGGAGCCGATTATACAGAGTGAAGTAAGCCAGAAAGAAAAACACCAATACAGTATACTAACACATATATATGGTATTTAGAAAGATGGTAATGATGACCCTGTATGCGAGACAGCAAAAGAGACACAGATGAGTAGAGTGGACTTTTGGACTCTGAGGGAGAGGGAGAGGATGGGATGATTTGGGAGAATGACATTGAAACATGTATACTACCATGTAAGAAATGAATCGCCAGTCTATGTTCAATGCAGGATACAGCATGCTGGGGGCTGGTGCATGGGGATGATCCAGAGAGATGATATGGGGTGGGAGGTGGGAGGGGGGTTCATGTTTGGGAACTCGTGTACACCCGTGGCTGATTCCTGTCAATGTATGGCAAAACCAATACAGTATTGTAAAGTAAAATAAAGTAAAAATAAAAATTTATTAAAAAAAGAATATTCATTGTGGAAAGATTTTTAGGAAGTTTAATGCATATATATATATATAGCCATATTGAGTGAAGTTAAGTCAGACACAAAAAGACAAATACATGAAAACACTTATATGTGAACTCTATAAAAAATGGTACAAATGAACTTCTTTACAAAACAGAAGTCGTCCCAGATGTAGAAAACTAACTTATGGTTAGCAGGGTAGAAAAAGGAGGTGTGGGGTGAGATAAATTGGTAAATTTGTGTTGACATATACACATTACTATATATAGAACAGATAATAATTAGGACATGCTGTATAGCACAGGGAACTTTTCTCAATACTCTCCAATGACTTATATGAGAAAAGAAGCTAAAAAAGAGTGGGCATATATATATGTGTTTGTGTACAACTGATTCACTTTGCTGTACAGAAGAACTTAACATTATAAATCTGTACTTCAATAAAATTTTTTAAACAAGAAAACAAATTCAAGTACACTATGCTCCAAAAATTTTTTTTAAAAAAGAAAAGAAATTCAAGTGCTGTCTATGGATAATCTGCACAAAATTATTCATGAGACACTTTTAATTATAGAAATAATAATAAAAATGGCTATACAATCCAGCTTTAGTGATTTAATTATGTTTTGCCCGTTTTACTTTGGTTTTTTAAAAGAATTCATTTCTAAGTGTTTTATTCTTATTTATTTATTTTTGGCTTTGCTGAGTCTTCATTGCTCCATGCAGGCTTTCTCTGGTTGCAGCAAGAGGAGGCTACTCTGTTGTGATGCACTGGTTTCTCATTATGGTGGCTTCTCTTGTTGTGGAGCACAGGCTTCAGGAGGTATGGCTCGTGGGCTCTAGAGCTCTGGCTCAGTAGTTGGGGTACACGGGCTTCATTGCTCCGAGGCATGTGGTATCTTCCCTGACCAGGGATTGAACCTATGACGCCTGCATTGACAAGCAGACTCTTAACCACTGGACCACCACGGAAGTCCCTTACCTTAGTTTTTCTGACATAATTTCATCTCAAAACAATTATTACTTTTGTTTCAAATATATTCATCCAAAACAGAGTGCAAAAATTTTATGTTCAATGACAACCATATTTGAGCTAGTATTTCCCCTTTAATTTTTGTAAATCTGTAGTGAATGTTTCTGTTTTCTTTGTTTCATGTCCCAAATGGAAGAAAACATGAGGATAAAAAGGAACCTGTCTCTTTTAATTACTTCCCTTTTCTGGTTGACTCCACCTCCATTATGAAAGCCTTCTTTTTGTGTGTGTGTGTGTGGAAGTGAAATGATTTTTAGAATTCCTAGTGGTCCTCTTCTTCAAGGGACCATTCCAAGGGAATAATACAAGAAGATTGAAGCATCATAAAACTTTGGAATGGACAGACTCAGAATGGTGCTACATGACAGCTCTGGATCTGCTGGTAAAGCTTATCATTTGTTCTGTCTACTCTTTAATGGAGTATAGTAATATTCTGACAGTCAGTGGATCTGATTTAATAATGATGGGCATCAGGAGGGTAAGTTATTGGAAAGAGCGAGAGGCCTATTAAGAAGTACCTGTTATCTTCCATAGGTTTGAAATTGAAGGTATGAAATAAGGATTAGATTTGGCATCAACTCTGTAAAACCACTGAGGAACAACTACATAAGGAACCAAAATTAACTGAATTGTGTTGAGTATAAAACGAATAGTTGTTAGAAAGGATAGGACAAGTAGGAATGCATATTGATGAAAAGTTGATTCCCTAGAGGGCATTTAGAATGACACCTCTGAATGTTAAAATCTACTTCATGATTTATGTGGATGCATTAAATTTCTTTAGCATTCTTACTTTTTTTCCAAACTTTTAAACTTGAAACCTTACCACACGAAAGCATAGGTTATAAACTCACAGTTCTGTGTCATAGCATTTTTACTTTAAAATTACTGTAGGATGAGAGTAAGAAGGAGAAGTGAGAGTGATAGAGGATTTTAGGCTATTTTTGGAGATAAGATCCAGTGGCGTGTGTGTGTGCATGCTTGGTCGTTTAGTGGTGTCCGACTTTTTGCAACCGCATGAACTGTAGCCCTCCAGGCTTCTCTGCCCGTGGGATTTTCCAGGCAGGAATACTGGAGTGGGCTGCCATTTCCTCCTCCAGGGGATCTTCCCGACCCAGGGATCAAACCTGTGTCTTCTGCACTGGCAGGCGGATCCTTTATAACTGCGTCACCTGGAAAGCCCACAAGGTCCAATAATGGGGACTTTCAAATATAATCTTTGTCACTGTTTCCTCCAGTTGTAGTGTTCAATCAGAATTTAGCAGGCACTGTGCCAGGTACTGGTGAAGCTGGTGAACATTATAGGTATAATTTATTTCCTCATGGAACTTTCCATTGAATAATGTGGATCGGGTAGGCTTGGAGATGAGAATACCAGAGGTTGAATGTTGTTCTGTGCCCGATGGGAGAAGTGCCCACTTCTAAGTTTCATCAGCGTCTTTTCAGTCTTCCAGGGGCTTAGACTCACTCTTGCAATTCTTTTTGCATCCCCAACTCTCTTCTAATCCCTCACTTCTAGGTTGCCTGTAACCATGGACAGTTTCAAAGCTACTTCACTGCTGCTGTATGATCCTGGATATAAAATTTTCCTGCCTGCCTGCCTTGCCTTTTAGGAGGAGGGTTTTCTGCCTTGGTTTGACTTTCTTTGTTAATTTTAAACCTCTGGAACCACCTACCTGCTCTAAATCCTCTTTGGTTGGAAAGACTATACTTTTACCTTCTTTTATTTCTTTCCACAGGCTTTAAAAGGTGTTCTGTCCACTTCGGTCCCTTCACTCTTGCTGTGGTCTCAGTTCTCTGTGCCTGTTTGGTCACCAGTGCTCTTGGTGAGTACTTTGTCAAATTTACTCATAATCTTTGCCCACTGTGATGAGAATCACTGACAAGCAAGTCATTCTCCTGAAGGCTAAATAGCATCTAGAGCAAGCTTCATGGTGTTTTGAAGGATCAGGATATTAAAAGCACAAAATGAGTACTTAATGATGTGACCCTGCTTGCCCAAAATGTTAGTACAGCTTTTTTTTTTTTTAAATAAATGCTTACTGGAAAAATGCATATTCCTTGAAGATCTGAAGTAATGTCTAACTAAAAAAAAAGGAACAATGCAGAGGAGGAGAAATGTCAGAACTGTTGGGATGAGAGAATTTTAGGAACACTTTGAAAATTCAAATGCCAAAATTTATCTTAAAATGTGTTCAGGGAAACCAGATATATATCAAGAACCACAGTTTCCTATGTTAGCTAAAATAATCACGAGGCAGTAGCTAAGACCCTTGGAAGGAGTAGGGGAGAGGGGATTTTTTATGGTAGACGATGATAGGAAAATATCTCCATTTCAGTTTCCATTTGGGTAGCTAAGTTCAGTAGATGTCAACCAGCATTTTAAAAATTTATGATATTTCCACATGTAAAATAGATGACCAGAGCAAGTTAGATGTGTGAAGCAGGGCACTCAAAACCAGTGCTCAGGGACAACCCAGAGGGATGGGGTGGGGAGGGAGGTGGGAAGGAGTTTCAGGATGGGGGGACACAGGTACACCCATGGCTGATTCATATCGATGTATGGCAAAAACGACCACAATAGTGTAAAGCAATTAGCCTCCAATTATTATTATTATTATTTTTTTTTATTTTTATTTATTTTTTATTTATTTTTTTTTTTAAATTTTAAAATCTTAAATTCTTACATGCGTTCCCAAACATGAACCCCCCTCCCACCTCCCTCCCCACAACATCTCTCTGGGTCATCCCCATGCACCTGCCCCAAGCAAGCTGCACCCTACATCAGACATGGACTGGCGATTCAATTCTTACATGACAGTATACATGTTAGAATTCCCATTAAAATTTAAAGATTAATTAAAAAAATTCACGGTATTTTGCATACATGTGTGAAATAGTTACTGAATTCCCAATAATCAGTCTTTCATTTTCACTATTAGCCTTCTTTCCACTGATCTTAGGATTTTGGAGAAACTTACATAGCTTATCTCTATAAAATTTGTAATATCTTATTTTTATAGTAAACTATCCATAGGATTATATACATTGATGTTATAAAGAATCTCAGCCATAAAATAAAGACATCATATGGTATTGAATTACTTTACTGCTTCTGTGTCATTGCTTCATTTGAAGCCTGTGACACTGCTGTTTGGTTTTAAATTCCTATGAAATGATAGTCTCCGACTGTACCATAGATAGGTTCAGAAATGTTTCTCAAAACTGGCTTTGAAAAATAAATAAGTAATCTAAGGAATAATTGTTTTACTTGCTTTTGGATCTTGACCAACTGCTACCTTTACCTGTTCCAGGGGGAACAAACAAGGAGCTGAGGCTGGCGGCTGGTAAAAAGTGTTCTGGGAGAGTGGAGGTGAAAGTCCAGGAAGAGTGGGGAACTGTGTGCAACAACGGCTGGGACTTGGCGGCCGTCTCTGTCGTTTGTAAGCAGCTGGGGTGTCCGACTGTCATCACAGCCAAAGGATGGACCAATTCCAGTGCAGGCACTGGGCGCATTTGGATGGATCATGTTTCTTGTCGAGGCAATGAATCAGCTCTCTGGGACTGCAAACATGAAGGGTGGGGAAAGCATAACTGTACTCACCAACAAGATGTAGGAGTCACCTGCTCAGGTAAGACTTGTGTAAGTCAAACCTTGACATGAAATGCTCGGTGGGAAAAAATCTCACGGATGGGTTAAAAATGAAAAGGGCAGTTTTCTGTAAGTAATCTAGGTATAGAATGATCCAGGTATGAAAAGGACCCAATTCATTGTTAAAGACCAGAAAATGTATGACAAGACCTATATTTAAAAAAAAAGATCAAAAGAGATTCTGAATACTACAGTCAATGAGGAAGTGATTAGCTTCAATTTTATATTAAGTAATCCTACTGTAACATTCTGTGCTCAGTTGCTTAATCATGTCTGACTCTTTGTGACCCCATGGACTGCAGCCTGCCAGGCTCCTCTGCCCATGGAATTTTCTAGGAAAGAATACTGGAGTGGGTTGTCATTTCCTAAATCATATCTAACTTGATTCCTTGTCCCCTTTCCCCATAAAATGCTGCTTTTGTGTACTGGCTCATAAATCATGACCCTTTTGCTCATTGCTGCTAAGCTAAGTCACTTCAGTCGTGTCCGACTCTGTGTGATCCCATTGATGGCAGCCCATCAGGCTCTCCCGTCCCTGGGATTCTCCAGGCAAGAACTGATAATTAATTTACCTAGTCAAGAAGTAAATACTCCTAGCACTGATCTGTTTTGTTGGAGGAAGGATATTTTGCAAAGTAGAATTGCTTTCTCCACTGTGCAATGCTATTCATTTCATTTACATGGCAATTTTAATTTATAAAATATTTCATAAGTTTCATCTCACTTGCTGTTATGATAACCCAGACCTTTCTGCAGACAAAATCCAAGGTCATGTTCCTGATCCAGTTCAGATTCCTGGGCTTCCAATTTCTCTTTGCTCATGTCATTGAACTTTAGACAACCCTCTCACTGCCCAGCTGTTCTGTTAGAGACCGTCTCCTCCACAGGACTGATTTCAGAAATGATTAATCTCTATCCAGGCTTCCCTGGTGGCTTAGTGGTAAAGAAGCTGCCTCCTAATGCAAGAGACATGGATTTGATCCCTTGGGAAGTTCCCCTGGAGAAGGAAATAGCAACCCACTACAGTATTCTTGCCTGGGAAATCCCAGGGACAGAGAAATCTAGCGGGCTACAGTCCATGGGGTCACAAAGAGTCGGACACAACCTAGTGGCTAAACAACAACCACAATTTTTACCCAGGCACTGTGGTGTCATGGGAGTAACTAGTATCTAGAAAACTCCAACTACTCCTTCATGCTATTATTTTGAGTAAGCTGTAAATCTTTCTAAACTTCAGCTTCTGAATAGTCAATAATATAACACATGTAAAGCTACCGGTACACTGACAGGTAGGTCATAGGTGCTAAAAATTAGCATTAGTTTCCTCATGGCTCACTGCTTCTCATTACCTAGACAACTCATTTCTCTTTCTTCTTCCTTCTCTTTCTCTGTTCTCCTCCTCTTCCTTTCTGTTCTTGTTGTCTTTCATTGTTATCATTTTGCAGGGAAAGATAAAAATAATAATTGTAAGAGCGACATCAAGCATCTACAGTGAAGTTAAAAATCATAATGAATCTTGCCAGGCTCTTACTATAATTATTGCTGTTGATGGTGTTGACTATTTAAGCTAAGACCCCAGTGTAGCTTTTACCTCCTGTCTTCTGTTTTTCATACCTTTGCATAAGGATCCTTTGTATAAGGATGATGTCAATCAAATTTAGTTTTTGAACTTTATACACCTAAAGCTTCAACTGGTGCATAATAATAGAAAGGGATGACTAGTCAGGGACTCATGAGTTTCATGAGATTTCCAAGTTCATATTTCTAAGGTTTCAGAGTCCATATTTCTGAGATTCTCCACCCTGATCAATGCTCAATTCTCAGAGCATCTACTTTTTGGAAATTCTATTATGATCACATGCATAATAGTAAAGAGGGTAGACTTTGATACTAGACTTTTTTCTTTACATTCTCCTTCTACTATTTCCTTTATTTCTACATAGAACTATGTCTCAGTAATAGAGGGAAACAAAACAAAAAGTAAATTTTAATCCATAAAAGATTTTTTTTTTCGGTCAGTTGATACAGATGAAAGTCCTAATTGTTAATTAGTTTTCAAAGATCAAAATCCTTCAATATGTGAACTGGAGCAGCATCCACAATGAGACGTCGTTTTAATGACAGCAGCAAGTCTCAAGAGACCAGAGGAATACTATTCTCTAAGATCGCTTCAGAATAAATATCACTTCTGAATTCTGGCCTTTTCTCTGCTCTAGATGGATCTGATTTGGAGATGAGGCTGATGAATGGAGGAAACCGGTGCTCAGGAAGAATCGAGATCAAATTCCAGGGCCAGTGGGGAACAGTGTGTGATGATAACTTCAACTTGAATCATGCTTCTGTGGTTTGTAAACAGCTTGGATGTGGAAGTGCCATCAGTTTCTCCGGCTCAGCTAATTTTGGAGAAGGGTCTGGGCCAATCTGGTTTGATGATCTGGTTTGCCATGGAAATGAGTCAGCTCTCTGGAACTGCAGACACGAAGGATGGGGAAAGCACAACTGTGATCACGCTGAAGATGTTGGAGTGATTTGCTTAGGTAAGGACTGCTCTGGGTTTGTTCCGTTCTCTCTGAGAGGACAAAAATGGGGGTAAAAGTCTCAAAGGCTTGAACTCTTAAAAACATAATGAAATGTGCTTCTTTTTTCTCTATTAAAAAATTTTTTTTTATTAGAGTATAGTTGCTTTACAATGTTGTTATTTTCCCCTGAACAACATGCAGATGATCAAGAAGTACATGAAAAGATGCTCAATATCACTATTTATTAGAGAAATGCAAATGAAAACTGCAATGAGGAAAGTCTGCTTATTTTATTGCCTCATTATTACCAATTTCAGGATGCAGTTCTGATACTTGTGGGGTTTTTTGTATTGTTGCTGTTATTGTTCAGTCACTTAACTGTGTCTGACTCTTTTGTACCTCCATGGACTGTAGCCCACCAGGCTCCTCTGTCTATGGAATTCTTCAGGCAAGAATACTGGAGTGGGTTGCTATTTCCATCTCCAGGGGATCTTCAAACCCAGAGATGGAACCTAAGTCTCCTGCAAATTCTTTACCGCTGAGCCATGGGGAAGCCTGTGAGAATTTTTTTTTTTTTAACCATTCACTGAAATTAGTATAAATAGTTTAGGGAGGGAGGATGAGCCATGAAATTGAGATCCAAGTTATGAGGATAGAAGGAAGTATTCAGAGAATAGTCTATTCTCTCACTCCTCCAAAAAAAGACAGGAAAAGAAACCAGGTTAGCTAGAAAATGTTACTTTCTGGAGGTTTTAGAAGAAAATCACCCCTATTATTATCCTCTACATATAAAAGCCTCCTCTTTAGCCACATTGACCCACTCTTCGCCAAACTATTAGTTCAAATTCACAGAATCAAATGATTTAAAAAACTGGTTGTCTATTAAAACCTCATTTACGCTAATACGACACTGTGAGCAGGCATTGTGTCTGTTTAGGGACTTTCATGTTCCATCCTTAATTAAGGTCTGGGACATGGTTTTGTGTGTACAAAAATGTCACTCTCCTTTCTTCAATTGAATGCGTCATTTGAAGACCTAGTAAGTCTTGAACCCCAGGGGATATTTAGGAAATTATAACCAGGGTAAAAATGTTCTTGTATTCACCAGGTTTTGTTTTTCTTTTCAAATGAAGGAAATTCAATTCAAACTAGCTTTAAAATAAGAGAATACTGACTCAGAAAACTGGGAAATCCAGGAGTTGGCTCCATCCATGACTGGATTCAGCACTTAAACAATATCATCAAGGTTCTGGCTCTTCTTTTATTTCTTGAATTGTTTTTTTTTTTTTTTAAACCATGCTGTATGTCTTGTGGGGATCTTAGTTCTCTGACCAAGGATAAAACCTAGGCCTGGTGCAGTGGAAGCTCACAGTCCTAACCACTGGACTACCAGGGAATTCCCAAGTTGGCTTTTTTCTTGTTGAACAATGTGATCATGTACAGTCTGAACCACAAAGAATGGGCTTCCTACAGAAAAGATTTTTTTTTTTTTTTTAGCTGAAGAAAGTGAAAGGGATTTGGGGTAGAAAAAATACGGTATGTATCTTCTGGTTTCCCTTACTCAGGTCTCTAATCAGCACATTTCTTCTCAGTGTGTCGGATACATGCTGAGGAATCACAATAAATAGCACTGTGACAAAAAACAAAGCAAAACAAAACAACAAACTAAATGTGCCAGAGGAAAAACCCAATTTATTTATTGTAGGATATTACTCAGAATCAAGTGCCAGTCTTTGAGGAGTGTTGATTGGGGGAAAGTGAAAGGAGTGATGATGAAGTCCCTTCTCTCTTTGCATTGCTTTCAAACCATGGACATGGTCAGAAAGGGGTCGGGCATGGTAATACAAGCCAAATAGTCCGGTTAGGTAATGCAGTCAGAGCCAAAAGTGAGTGTTGAATATTGCAGCAAATATATATATATGTATATGTATATATATATATATATATATATATATATATATAAGCACCTAGGCATCTGTAAGTACATATTTAACAGAAGAAAAAAAAAAAACAATTCCAACAAAACATCTGTGGTGTTTAAACAAGCAGATCTCTAGATAAATTTCAGTTCCTTGGCCTCCTGTTAGAAACTCTTCCATCAGCAGATGAATGGATAAGAAAGCTGTGGTACATATACACAATGGAGTATTACTCAGCCGTTAAAAAGAATTCATTTGAATCAGTTCTGATGAGATGGATGAAACTGGAGCCAATTATACAGAGTGAAGTAAGCCAGAAAGAAAAACACCAATACAGTATACTAACACATATATATGGAATTTAGGAAGATGGCAATGACGACCCTGTATGCAAGACAGGAAAAAAGACACAGATGTGTATAACGGACTTTTGGACTCAGAGGGAGAGGGAGAGGGTGGGATGATTTGGGAGAATGGGAATTCTAACTTGTATACTGTCATGTAAGAATTGAATCGCCAGTCCATGTCTGACGTAGGGTGCAGCTTGCTTGGGGCAGGTGCATAGGGATGACCCAGAGAGATGTTGTGGGGAGGGAGGTGGGAGGGGGGTTCATGTTTGGGAATGCATGTAAGAATTAAAGATTTTAAAATTTAAAAAAAAAATAAAAAAATTAAAAAAGAAAAAAAAATTAAAAAAGAAAAAAAAAAAAAAAGAAACTCTTCCTGTAATGCATGCTCTCCACAGTGAAAAGTCCTGTCTTCTTTTTTCTTAATTGATTGATCTTTTCCATTATGATTTATTATAGGATACTGAATATAGTCCTCTGTGCTATACAATAAGACCTTGCTATTTATCCATTTGATATAAAATGGTTTGCATCTGTTAGTCCCAAACTCCTAATTCATAAAAAATCCTGTCTTCTTATTTTCAAATTGGAGTATGATTGTTTTACAATCTTGTGCTGGTTTCTGCTGCACAGCAAAGTGAGTCAGCTGTATGTTTACATATATCCCCTCCCTCTTGAGCCTCTCCCCCACTCTCATCTTCATCCTAGCCCTCCAGGTCATCGCAGAGCACCGACTGGAGTTCCTGTGCTGTACCCCAGGTTCCCACTAACACTGTCTTCTTGTCTGATCTGCTCCTACTTCCATCTTTAATGATTTTCAGTGGGAATATATCATTATTTTCTCTGTCTCTGCTTATGTTCCCCCGCTCCCCCACCTTTTTCTTATCTCATCTCAGATAGAGCTGTTTAGAGCATCCTCATGCTTGTTTCTTTATCACTGACTGGCTTTGTTTCCCTCTTACAGAGGGAGCTGACCTGAGCCTGAGAGTGGTAGATGGAGTCACCAAGTGTTCAGGAAGATTAGAAGTGAGATTCCAAGGAGAATGGGGGACAGTGTGTGATGATGGCTGGGACAGTGACGATGCTGCTGTAGCATGTCAGCAATTGGGATGTCCGACTGCCATCACTGCCATCGGTAGAGTCAATGCCAGTGAGGGAACTGGACACATTTGGCTTGACAGTGTTTCCTGCCAAGGACATGAATCTGCTATCTGGCAGTGCAGACATCACGAATGGGGAAAGCATTACTGCAATCATAACGAAGACGCTGGTGTGACCTGTTCTGGTAAGTTAAAACAAGAAAAAGAGAAGGAAGGGTCTGTGTTCTTTAGGAGTAGAAATAGGTGTAAGAGGTGAGAGAGAGAGAGAACTAGCTAATGATTTCCTCGTTAGGAATTCTTTTCAGGTATGAGGAATCTTTAACACATTCTTTATTTGACTAGTTTGGAGGGTTGTCTGTCTCTATTTTCTATAAAAATTGTTTCAACTGCTATTAGAGACCACACTTCAAATTCTAAATCTACAAGTTTTGAAACTATAGCCCCATTTCTAAGCAAATTCATGGTTTATGCTGCTCTTTTAAAAGCCAGGAAGTAGGTAAGCCAGAATTTCCAGTGTCTCAGTATCTGAGAAGGAATAAGATTGAAAAAAGCACCCTATGGTAGTTAACCACCATATGTATCTATGGCCTAAGTTTATGTTTCTATTGCAGATGGATCAGATCTCGAACTGAGACTCAAAGGTGGAGGTAGCCGCTGTGCTGGGACAGTGGAGGTGGAAATTCAGAAATTGACAGGGAAAGTGTGTGACAGAGGCTGGGGACTGAAAGAAGCTGATGTGGTTTGCAAGCAACTGGGATGTGGATCTGCACTCAAAACATCATATCAAGTTTATTCCAAAGTTCCGGCAACAAACACATGGCTGTTTTTAAGCAACTGCAAAGGAAATGAAACTTCTATCTGGGACTGCAAGAACTGGCAATGGGGTGGGCTTAGTTGTGAACACTATGATGAAGCCAAAGTTACTTGCTCAGGTAAGACTTTCAATCAACTTGTAAAGAAGTTGCATTCCAATTTCATTCTTCTACATGGAGCTGTCTAGTTTTCCCAGCACTACTTATTTAAGAGACTGTCTTTTCTCCATTGTGTATTGTTGTCTCCTTTGTGATAGATTAATTGGCAATAAATGTGTGGGTTTATTTCTGGGCTTTCTATCTTGTTCCATTAATCTCTGTCTGCTTTTGTCTCAGTACCATGCTGTTTTGATGACTGTAACTTTGTAGTATAGTCTGAAGTTAGACAGCCTTGATTCTTCCAGTTCTATTCTTCTTTCTCAAGATTGTTTTGGCTATTCGGGATCTGTTGTGCTTCCATACAAATTTAAAATTTATTGCTTAATTCTGTAAAATATGCCATCAGTAATTTGATAGGGATTGCATTGAATCTGTAGATTGCCTTGGGAGTATGGTCATTTTAACCATATTTAACCAAATTGATTCTTCCAGTCTAAGAACAAAGTATATCTTTCCATTTGTTTGAGTCATCTTCAATTTCTTTCATCAGTGTCTTGTAGTTTTCAGAGTACAGGACTCTTGCCTCCTTAGGTAGGTTTATTCCTAGGTATGCTATTCTTTTTGTATGTATGCATGTATGTATGTATGTATGTATATGCTCAGTTGTTCAGTCATGTCTGATTCTTTGCAGGCCCATGGACTGTACCCTGCCATGCTCCTATGTCCATGCAATTTTCCAGGCAAGAATACTGGAGTGGGTTGTCATTCCCTACTCCAGGGGATCTTCCTGATCCAAGATCAAAACTGTGCCTCTTGTGTCTCCTGCATTGGCAGGTTGATTCTTTTCGACTAACGCCACCTGGGAAGCCCTTTTGATGTGATGGTAAATGGAACTGTTTCCTTAATTTCTCTTTCTGATAGCTCATTGTTAGTGTATAGAAAGGCAACAGATTTCTGTATATTCATTCTGTATCCTGCAACTTCACTGAATTCACTGATGAACTCTAGTAATTTTTTGGTAGTGACTTTAGGATTTTCTATGCAGTGTCATCTTGTCTGCAAACAGTGACAGCATTACTTCTTCCTTTCTAGTTTGGATTCCTTCTATTCCCCTTGTCTAAATTGCTGTGGATAGAACTTTAGATATTATGTCAAATAAAAATGGCAAGAGTGGGCATCCTTGCCTTGTTCCTGATCTTAGAGAAAATGCATTGAGCTTTTTCAACATTGCATATGATATTAGGTAAATTGCCTATATACAATCTATCTATCTATCTATCTGTCTATATAAAGATATTACAAAATCTATATAAACAATAGAATGGGAAGGACTAGAGATCTCTTCAAGAAAACTAGAGATACCAATGGAACATTTCATGAAAAGATGGGCTCAATAAAGACAGAAATGGTATGGACCTAACAGAAGCAGAAGATATTAAGTAGAGGTGGCAAGAATACACAGAAAAAATATACAAAAAAGATGTTCATGGTCCAGTTAACCATGATGGTGTGATCGTTCACCTAGAGCCAGACATCCTGGAATGTGAAGTCAAGCAGGCCTTAGGAAGCATCACTATGAACAAAGCTAGTGGAGGTGATGGAATTCCAGTGAAGCTATTTCAAATCCTAAAAGATGATGTGGTGAAAGTGCTGCACTCAGTATGCCAGCAAACTTGGAAAACTCAGCAGTGGCCACAGGACTGGAAAAGGTCAGTTTTCATTCTGATTGCACAGAAGGGCAATGCCCAAGAATGTTCAAACTACCACACAGTTCCACTCCTCCCACACACTAGCAAAGCAATGCTCAAATTTTCCAAGCCAGGCTTCAACAGTACGTGAACCACGAACTTGCAGATGTTCAAGCTGGCTTTAGAAAAGGTAGTCAGAGATCAAATTGCCAACATCTGCTGGATCATAGAAAAAGCAAGAGAATTCCAGAAAAGTATCTACACCTGGTTTGTTGATTATGCCAAAGCCTTTGACTGTGTGGATCACAACAAACAGTAGAAAATTCTTCAAGAGATGGGAATACCAGAGCACCTTATCTGACTCCTGAGAAATCTGTATGCAGGTCAAGAAGCAACAGTTAGAGCTGGACATGGAGCAACAGACTGGTTCCAAATTGGGAAAGGAGTACATCAAGGTTGTATATTGTCACCTGCTTATTTAACTTGTATGCAGAGTACATCATGCAAAATGCTGGGCTGGATGAAGCACAAGCTGGAACCAAGATTGCTGGGAGAAATATCAATAACCTCAGATACACAGATGACACCACCCTTATGGCAGAAAGTGAAGAGGAACTAAAGAGCCTTTTGAAGAAAGAGGAGAGTGAAAAGCCTGGCTTAAAACTCAACATTCAAAAAACTAATACCATGGCATCCAGTCCCACCACTTCATGGCAAATAGATGGGGAAACAATGGAAACAGTGAGAAACTTTCTTTTCTTGGGCTCCAAAATCATTGCAGATGGTGACTGCAGCCATGAAATTAAAAGATGCTTGCTCCTTGGAAGAAAAGTTATGACCAACTTAGACAGCATATTCAAAAGCAGAGACATTACTTTGTCAACAAAGGTCCGTCTGGTCAAGGCTATGGTTTTTCCAGTAGTCATGTGTGGATGTGAGAGTTGGACTATAAAGAAAGCTGAGCGCCAAAGAATTGATGCTTTTCAACTGTGATGTTGGGAGAAGACTCTTGAGAATCCCTTGGACTGCAAGGAGATCCAACCAGTTCATCCTAAAACAAATCAGTCCTGAATATTCATTGGAAAGACTGATGCTGAAGCTGAAACTCCAATATCTTGGCCACCTGATGCAAAGAGCTGACTCATTTGAAAGACCCTGATGCTGGGAAAGATTGAAGGCAGGAGGAGAAGAGGATGACAGAGGTTGAGCTGGTTGGATGGCATCACCGACTGAATGCACATGAGTTTGAGCAAGCTCCAGGAGTTGGTGATTGTCAAGGAAGCTTGATGTGCTGTAGTCCATGGGTTTGCAGATTCAGACATGACCAAGTGGCTGAACTGAACTGAACTGAGATTGCCTATCTGCACTTCACTGTTCTTATTCTGGGGTTTTGTCTTGTTCCTTGTTTGGAACATGTTCCTCTGTTGTCTCATTTTGCCTAATTTGCTGTTTTCAGTTCTATGTAGGTGGTAGGTTGGTGACATTTCCCAACTTTGGAGAAATTACCTTCTATGGGAAATGTTCTATGCTCTCAGCAGCATACTCCCCTCTGGTTACCAGAGCTATGTGCTCTAGTTTGCCCCATATGTTGACAGCACAAGCCCTTCTATTGTAGTTGGCTGACTACTGTCAGTGGTCTGGTAGGCATGGCTGGCCCCTAGTCTGGTTGTTTGCTAGACTCGGCCTTGTGCAAAAGCTGCAAGTCACTGCTTGGTGGGACTGGGTCATGGGGTAGCTGATTTCAGAGACCAGGGGTGTTTCAGAGCTAGTGCTGTTCTACTTGTGGTTTGAACCAGGTTTTACAGTAAGTGTGGGAGAGCCAGTGTTCCCAGATCTAGTGAAAGCCTGCTGGTGAGCAGAGCTGGTTCCTGGGGCAGCTGGCTGAGAGGTCCAACATGTCTCGGAGTTGGTGTCCACCTGCTTGTTGGTAAGGCCAATGCCCAAGGGATCTTAGGGTTGGTGTTCACCTACTGGTGCATGAAGTCAAGTCCTGGGGCAGCAGACAGAGTCAGCTCCTGGGGTCCCCTGCTGCAAGGCCCAGGAACCCCCGAGCTGGTGTTGGTCTGCTGATGGACAGGGCCAGGGCCCAGGGAATGCTGGTTGTAGGGTTGCATTTGTCCTGGGGCTGGGATCTCTGGGGGATAAGACTTGTCCCAGGGCTAGCACTAGCCCTCTGTTGGGTAGAGCTGGGTCCTGTGATCTCTGGCTGAAGAGCCCAGGGTCCTGGAGCTTAAAATGGTTAGCTGGTGGGCAGAGCCAATGCCCAAGGTGTCCCTAGTCTAGTGTCAGCTCACTGGGGTGTGTGGGTGGTGAAACTGGGGCTCTGGCTGCAGGTCCCGGGGCAGGGGGCGGTCCGTGTGCTCGTGCCGGTTTCCTGGTATGTGGGGCTGAGTCCTGGCCCTCTAGTGGGCAGGGCCATGTCCCAGGGTGTCTGTGGGCTCGGGGAGTCTCAAGGCAGCTAATAGGGGACAGCGGTAGGGGTGTACATCCCTGCCTGTTTAGTTTCTTGGCCTCAGGTGTCCCACTTCTGTACTGACAGGCTAGTGACTGGGTCTGGGTCTTGGTGTTAATAAGCTAAAGGGAGGATTCCAAAATGACTTTTTCTAATACCAGTGTCCTTGTGGTAGAAGGAGCTCCCTAAAATGGCTGCTGTCAGTATCTGGGTCCCCAGGGTGAGTTCCATCACATCCTGCCTCTCCATAAGGCTTTCCAAGATTAGCAGGTGGGTCTCGCCCAGGCTTCTTTCAAATTGACTGCTTCTGCCCTGGGTCCCAGAGTGGGTGGGATTTTGTGTGTGTCCTTTAAGAGTGGAGTCTCTATTTCCCACAGCCCTCTGGCTCTCCCAAAAGTAAGCCCTGCTGGCTTTCAAAGTCAAATGTCCTGGGAGCTTATCTTCCTGGTGCAGGACCACTGGTTGGGGAATTCCTTGATCCTTGGGGAAAACCTCTGCAACTGCAATTATCTTCTTATTTGGTGGTCGCATACCTGGGTCTATGGGTCTTGACTATACTGTGCCCTGCCCCTCCTGCTTGTCATGTGATTCTTTCTTTATACCTTTAGTTGTAGAAGATCTTCTCTGCTAGACTTTGGTCTTTCTCATAAGCAGTTTTTACTTTTGTAGACTTACTTGAAGAGATGACTCAGGATCTTCCTCCTCTGTTATCTTGGCTATGCCCTCTGAACATTGTTATGTATTTCATGCAACTTCTTTAAAAAACTCAAAAGTGGTCTGTGATTGGCTAGTCTTGTGGACAATCCCTAGCATTTTATATTAATCACTTGTTGATGAGTGATGCCTTTTTAACAACAATGTGTTCACCAAGACACACTTAGAGCTGTTCTTCCAAAGTAATTATCATATTCTGCTGGACAAGAGGGCTTTCCTGGTGGCTCAGTGGTAGGTAAAGAATCTGCCTACCAATGCAGGACATAGAGGTTCAATCCCTGGGTTGGGACGATCCCCCAGAGAAGGAAATCGCAACCCGCTCTACTATTCTTGCCAGGGAAATCTCATGGACAGAGGAGTCTGGTGGCTACTGTCCATGGGGTTGCAAAGAATCGGACATGTCTTAAGTAAACAACAACTGGACAAGAACAATGAGTTGCCCTGCAGGTGAGGGAGTGTGGTGAGCAATCTGATGGACCAGGTTCTGCCCTCTGAGAAGCTGCTCTCTGCGCTCTGTCCTTCATGTGCCCAGGTGTTCTTCTCAGAGCAGTACTTCCTAGTGCGTTGTTATCATCAGTTCTGTGTTCAGTTTCGAGAGTATAATCCATCCAGAGGCTGCACACCTTTCACAACCCACGTCATGCTGATGCTGATTTAGGGACCCTTGGGTTGCTTTAGGGTTGAGTATTCATTAACTGATATCTGCTGCTGCTAAGTCACTTCAGTCGTGTCCAACTCTGTGTGACCCATAGACGGCAGCCCACCAGACTCCCCCATCCCTGGGATTCTCCAGGCAAGAACACTGGAGTGGGTTGCCATTTCCTTCTCCAATGCAGGAAAGTGAAAAGTGAAAGGGAAGTCACTCAGTCGTGTCCGACTCTTAGTGACCCCATGGACTGCAGCCTACCAGGCTCCTCCATCCATGGGATTTTCCAGGCAAGAGTACTGGAGTAGGGTGCCATTGCCTTCTCCTAACTGATATTAGTCACCCTCAAATTCAGCAAAATATTCTCTTCAAACTTAGTAGATTTCTAGCCTATTTGCTTTAACCCAATGTCATGTGAAAATAACCACCATCAAAGAATAAATTACATATTTTGATCTATCCTGTGATCAGACCCTTCCTCCCAATTTATTAGCCACTGCCCTAAAGTCTTTGAAACCACGGGTTTGAGAGGGAAGGCAAGACGTAAATCTTCTCTTAGCTGGTAGGCTCATTGTCTTTATATGCAGAGCATCAGTTTTATTTTCTGCTAAATCTGAAGTTTTATCATCACCTTAATTTAGGGGACAGGATACTTAAGGTGGTTTTTTTTTTTTTTCCAATTCTGTAAGTTTCAAATTAAAGGACTCTCAATTAACTATATCTAATAGCTGCAGGCAGCTTTCCTGGTGGCTCAGTAGTGAATAATCAGCTTGCAATGCAGGAGATACAAGAAACTCAGGTTCTATCCCTGGATCCAGAAGAGCCCCTGGAGGAGGGCACGGCAACCGTCTCCAGTATTCTTGCCTGGAGAATCCCATGGACAGAGGAGCTTGGGGTGGGGGCGGCTATGTCCAAGGGGTCATGGAGTCAGACACAACTGATGTGACTTACCACGCACGCAGTAGCTGCAGGCAGAGGATGTCTCCCTCACAAAATTAGTATTTTTCCTTCCATTTCTTCTTGTAGTCTACTGGCTTCTAGTCTAAGCCCATCTCTCTCTTAAATGTTAAAAGTGGCAAGGAGGATTCATGCCATGTCAACCCTCTGATTTTTCTTTCTTTTTTAATGTACTTTCCCTTTTTTACACTTTTCCCAATATGTTATTCATTTTTCATCTTTAGTGAGCATATAATTTTCTTTTTTTTTTCCATTTTACTTCTATATATTTAAATATACGTATTTAATACATAGACATCATCATATTGAATATAAACTTTTTTGTTAATATATTCAGACAGCCTATTTTAATACATATATACATGCACATAATTCTTTTTTTTTTAACAGTGAAAGTACATTTATTCCTCTTGCATCCGAACATAACTGACTTTTTTCTTTTTAATTTTAAAATCTTTAATTCTTACATGCGTTCCCAAACATGAACCCCCCTCCCACCTCCCTCCCCACAACATCTCTCTGGGTCATCCCCATGCACCAGCCCCAAGCAAGCTGCACCCTACGTCAGACATGGACTGGCGATTCAATTCTTACATGACAGTATACATGTTAGAATTCCCATTCTCCCAAACCATCCCACCCTCTCCCTCTCCCTCTGAGTCCAAAAGTCTGGTATACACATCTGTGTCTTTTTTCCTGTCTTGCATACAGGGTCGTCATTGCCATCTTCCTAAATTCCATATATATGTGTTAGTATACTGTATTGGTGTTTTTCTTTCTGGCTTACTTCACTCTGTATAATTGGCTCCAGTTTCACCCATCTCATCAGAACTAATTTTCTTTTCAGTGTGACATCTGTCCAGATATTTTACCATGGATAACAATACTTATTAGCTTTCCACCCTACAATATCTATGTCATTAGTATATTATAGCCATGAATTCCGTTCAACCACATCCAAAATTTAGGTTTTTTTTACTAGAGTACCTTATTTGTGATAACCCATTCTGAATTATACAGGATTCTATTGGTGGTTTAGTTGCTAGGTCGTGTCTGACTCTTGTGACTCAATGGACTGTAGCTTGTCAGGCTTCTCTGTCCATGAGCTTTCCTGGGCAAGAATACTGCAGTGGGTTGCCATTTCCTTCTCCGGCAGATCTTCTTGATCCAGAGATCAAACCTAGGTCTCCTGCATTACAGGTAGATTCTTTACTGTCTGAGCCACCAGGGAAGCCCAGGATTCCATTTAGCCGCATATAATAAAAATCCCAAATAGCATAAATTTGCAACTTAACATGGGTTCCCTCCCTTTACAAAATCATATTTTTGTTTGCTATCTGCCATATGTGCACTTTGCTTTCTTTTGTAAACTCTCTTGTTATATTTCTGTAGCATTTGGAAACCCTTCTACTAATTTTTGGGCTAAGACTTTAGCTCTGTCCTTGTTTGTCTAGAAATAAAGTTTGTAATTTTTTTTCTTGATTTACTTGATTCTTTCAGAAGATTTTCAGGAAAAAAAATTATGGAAATACCATCTCTGTGTCTGTCAAGTTCAAACTATGAATTCCATAGTCTGTTTAAATTCTTGGACTTTTAGAAAGCGTAAGGCATCATGGTTGATAGGGCCAGCAAAATTCAGCAAAGCAGGAAGACTACAAAGACAAAGCAACCGTTTACCCCGACTTGTAGTTTAGACAAGCTAGCTACAAAGATGTCTGAGAGTTTTGGGCACAAAATTGGTTTGAATCCCAGACATTTTGTTTGTGATGACTGTATAGGTGCTGCAGAGGACTTTTGAATGTAATAACTTGTTCATTTGAATTTTGTTTCATTTTACTAAAATCTGAAAGGTAATTTTGAGATTAGAGTGAGCTATACTTTTTCGGAGTCTGGAAAGGAATAAATGATGAAAACGCATTAGTGCTTCTTTAAACTGTATTGTATCTATTACCAAACAAAAGGAAATAACTCTAATTATTTCTTATATTTGTCCTTCATTTCTTCAGAAAGAAATAAATATAGATTTAGTCACTGATGTCAGGGAAAGTTTAATTTATTGATTAAAAGGGCTAAATCCAGGCACAGAATTTCAGTTAATGGCTTTTATGTTAAAATGCAGTCATAGCACAGATGTGGAGACTGGACTTGTGGACACAGGGTGTGAAGGAGAGGGTGGGATAAATTGAGAGAGTAGCATTAACATGTATACACTGCTGCTGCTGCCAAGTTGCTTCAGTCGTGTCCGACTCTGTGCACCCCCATAGACGGCAGCCCATCAGGCTCCCACGTCCCTGGGATTCTCCAGGCAAGAGTACTGGAGTGGGGTGCCATTGCACACTACCATGTATGAAATAGATAGCTAGTGGGAAGCTGCTATATAGTGCAGGGAGCTCAGCCCAGTGCTCTGTGTTGACCTGGAGGGGTGGGATGGGGGTTGGGGTGGGAGGAAAGTTCAAGAGGGAGGGGACATATATATATATATATATATATAGCTGATTCATGTTGTATACAGCAGAAACTAACACAGCATTGTAAAGCAATTATACTCCAATTAAAAAATACATTAAAAAATGCAGTCATAGGCTTAACAGGTGGAGAAGGCAATGGAACCCCACTCCAGTACTCTGGCCTGGAAAATCCCATGGACGGAGAAGCCTGGTAGGCTGCAGTTCATGGGGTCACTGAGTCAGACATGACTGAGCGACTTCCCTTTCACTGTTCACTTTCATGCATTGGAGAAGGAAATGGAAACCCACTCCAGTGTTCTTGCCTGGAGAATCCCAGGGACGGGGGAGCCTGGTGGGCTGCCGTCTATGGGGCCGCACAGAGTTGGACACGACTGAAATGACTTAGCAGCAGCAGCAGGCTTAACAGGAAAAAAAAATCCCTTAAAGGAGTAAATTATCAATATTCTAATCATGTACTCAGAGTAAATGGTATAAGGAAGCCATTCTGTGGTATAGACTAATGTGTTACTAGCAGACTTATGAAATAAAGCTGAGAATGGAGTCTCCAAGTCATTTCTGGAAGAAGGATTTCTCTTTTGCCTTGGTCTCAACTATTTTAGGACTAAGGAAATAGGAGGATATCTATTTGTTTTGCTTTTTTGTGGGGGAAGTTGTTTTTCACTGGTTGTGTTTTATTTGCTTGAGATCAGTCTGGAGAGAGCAAGAGGTTAAAAGAAAAAATCTAAGAAACTGTTTTTATCCAAAGTCTTAGGTCTGTCGAAAAGTGGAATAGGATCATATGAATAAGAGTTAATGATATCTTAGAGTAATTTCATTCTCAAATAATGATTCAACAAGATCAAACTCAACTCCAGTCACTGTGTTGTAGAGGCATTATTTGCTGTAAAGTCTTAGCTCTGTTTAAAAAGCAACATGTTTGTTATTCAACTCAAATTTGGATGGAACTTGCTTCAGACATATTGAATGGATAAGTGGTGAAATTTTTGCATGGCTGAGTTATTCTATACTGCTATGATAGAGAATATCATCAGATCTAGAACATTTTAGGAAATTGGCAAGGGCTGATGGTATATCTGTGTCATGCTGATAGTAATGTCAAGGGATCTTAAGAATTAGTGATATTTAAAAACAGGATTAGTCATATTTGACAGCTGCTGCTGCTGCTGCTACATCGCTTCAGTCATGTCCGACTCTGTGCGACCCCATAGATGGCAGCCCACCAGGCTCTCCCGTCCCTGGGATTCTCCAGGCAAGAATACTGGAGTGGGTTGCCATTTCCTTCTCCAATGCAGGAAACTGAAAAGTGAAAGTGAGCTTGCTGTCGTGTCCGACTCTTAGTGACCCCATGGACTGCAGCCCACCAGGCTCTTCAGTCCATGGGATTTTCCAGGCAAGAGTACTGGAGTGGGGTGCCATTGCCTTCTCCAGGCATCTCTAAAAGACTTAAGCCTTTTAGAAAGCCCAATTCCATATGCCTCTTCTTTCTTTCCTCTCTTTTAAGATGAATTAAAGGAAATACTTTGTATCTTCTGCATAACTTGAATTACCTCCGAGTTGCTGAGAATTGGACACAACTTAGAGACTGAACAACAAATGTTAAAAGAAGCTCTTACTTACCTTGATGAGTGGCTCTCAACCTAGTGAAGCATGCCCTTAAAGCCTGTGCTCCATTTCTTCAGCTATATAGCTGGTGTGTCTTTTCTTTATCTTTTAAAATCCAGCCATACTAAATTATTCATAATCCCTCAATTAGATCATCCTGTCTCATGATTGTATTCTTTAAATGCCATATCACATATCATTTACTTGGCAAACTTCTCATCTTTTTTTCAAAGCTCAGTTCAGATTTATAGTACTCTTTATAGTTTTCTTACAAAGGCCCAAATAGAACTGATAACTCTTTCCTTAGTTTTGTATCTAAAACATGTATCTAGTTTTGGACTCACTATATGAACATGTATATCTTCTACCAAATTATGTGTTCTTGAAGGAGAGAGAAATCAGTGAAAAATTGAGCATCCTTGAAAAGAAGTAACTTTGTCCCCCAGACATAAGTTTGGGAAATATAAGTCGAGCAAAAAGTGTCTGCAGAGACACAGAAGCTTGAAAAACATCTTTAGGCTGGGGTAACAGGTATGATTGTCAGAGTAATAGATGTTAAGTCTTTTAAAGTGACATCATAGAGTTTTATCGAGTATGCTAAAATAATGCTTATTATGTCTCCTTAATTTGGATAGATGAGTGCTATTGGGGAAGCTGCCAAAGTTTTCTGCTACAATTTCCTCAAAAAGAAAAAAAAAAACCGGTGGTAGTAATATCTACTCCTTCATGGGAATTGCACAGCAAGTGATCAATGTATGTTAGCTACTGTGGTTATGATTATTATTAGTAGTATTAGAATTATCTATCCTTGCTGATAGACTGAACTCTGTGATAGATTTTTTAGCCCATCCAAATGCCTAAAACATTGTAAGTGCTTAATAACATTTGTTGAAAAGATGAATTATTGTATACACAGTAAAGAAACATTGACTTCTCTTGAAGACAGAAATTAGGTGAAAATATTTGAAATTTAATATTTGTGGTTGTGACATAAATTTATTGGAAAGAGGACTTAAGAGCAAGGAGACCACTTTGGAAGTTATTGCAGAAGTCTACATGGTGTATGGTGACAAATTACATCAAAGTAGTGGCAGTAAGTATGGAGAAAAAATATGCTGGAGAGTCAGTCAACTGGTACAGGTGGCTTTCACATGTGCAGTGTGTTGTGAGGGTCAAGAGTCTAGGCTCTATAGTATACTGCCTGGCTCCAAACCCTGTCCCTTCATTAACCTGCTGTGTGACCTTAGCAAATTGCTTCACTTCTGTGCATTTTAGTTTCCTTGTCTGTAATAATTATACCCTAAGGCAATAATAAGGATGAAATAATGATTGCTAAGTCAATACTAAGATGCCGTATTGTTGTTGTTGTTTAGTTGCTAGGTTGTGTCTAACTCTTTATGACCCTAGGGACTGTAGCCTGCTAGACTCCTCTGTCCATGGGATTTCTCAGGCAGAATACTGGAGTGGCTTGCCATTTCCTTGTGCAGGAAATCTTCCCAACCCAGGGATTGAACCTGGGTCTGCTGCTGAGTCTCCAGGCAGATTCTTTACCACTGAGCTTCCAGGGAAGCCCAAAATGCCACATACAAATATACATATATAGTAGGTGTTCACTTAATCTTCATTGCTATCATTATTATCATTATTTCTGAGGAGATAAACACAGGGGTTCAATTTCAGGTGGTTCTAATTTGGTCCTGGATACCATTAATTGAATAAAGACTACGGTGGCCTAATCAGTGCGTAATTCATTCAATTTGGAACACCTTAAATTCCAGATGTTCAAATAGATCTGCTTATGAGTATAAATTTAAAGAGAAATGTATAGATGAAAACATATTTACTGGCAGCTGAGAGAAAATGTCCACTGAGGAGATGAGAAAGCTGAGGACAGAACTTTGATTGGGGAACATGTGACAGGTTCTGATAAAGCACTGTCCGGCAGGAAGGAGGAGAAAACAGGGGGAAAATAGTATCTCATGTATCAAGTGTGACAGATATCAAAGAATAGGTCTGTTTTTCATTTTGGAAATAGGAAGTAGATATATTAAAAGTCTTTACCTAGAACCACTTGAAACGGTTGGGGCAGACTCCAGATTGCAGTGGGTGCATATAGAGATAAAATGTAGAGAGAATGAACACACGTTATCTGTGGGCTCCAAAGTGATGGATAGTACAGGCAAAATACTGAATGGATAGGGTAATCATGCTCCAGAAATTATGGGTTCTATGAAGCAAATTTCCATAATTATCTGATAGGGTAGTCCAGTGAAGGATGGGGAGGTCTGGAAATTGTTAAGCCCAACTCTAAGCAGAAAATCCAAGAGGAATGAATGGCTTCCCTTTCTCACTTTTGACTCCCTGCCTCACTCCCATCAGGAGAGAAGATCTTGGAATCGTGTTCTCTCTCACCAAAATATTATTTTTCAGCCCACAGGGAACCCAGACTAGTTGGAGGGGACATTCCCTGCTCCGGCCGTGTTGAAGTGAAGCATGGCGACACTTGGGGCACCATCTGTGATTCTGACTTCTCTCTGGAATCGGCCAACGTGCTGTGCAGGGAATTAGAGTGTGGCAGTGTTGTTTCCATCCTGGGGGGAGCTCACTTTGGAGAAGGAAATGGACAGATCTGGGCTGAAGAATTCCAGTGTGAGGGCAATGAGTCCCATCTTTCACTCTGCCCTGTTGCACCCCGCCCGGATGGGACGTGTAGCCACAGCAAGGACGTTGGAGTAGTCTGCTCAAGTGAGATCCAGACAACATGTTCGTTTTGTCCCCATATTGTGAAGAGGGGAGGGTTAGGTAGTCACAGACATCTTGTTAAAGCCCTGTCTCCTTCCAGGATACACAGAAGTTCGCTTGGTGGGTGGAAATACCCCGTGTGAAGGAAGAGTGGAGGTCAAGATTCTTGGGACCTGGGGACGTCTTTGCAACTCTCACTGGGACATGGAAGATGCTCACGTTTTGTGCCAGCAGCTTAAATGTGGAGTTGCTGCTTCTATCCCAGGAAGAGCACCTTTTGGGAAAGGCAGTGGACAGCTCTGGAGACACATGTTCCACTGCACTGGGACAGAACAGCACATGGGTGATTGTCCTGTAACTGCTCTGGGTGCATCGCTGTGTTCTGAAGGGCAAGTGGCCTCTGTAATCTGCTCAGGTAAGAGAATAAAGGGCAGCCAGTGAGGAGCCTCTCCCATGGTGGTGTGCCTTAAGAGTGGGTATAAGCGGGGAAAGAGAGAGTGGGACGAACTGAGAGAGCAGCATTGATGTATATACACTTCCACGTGTGAAAGAGATAGCTAGTGGGAAGATACTATTTAACACAGAGAGCTCAGTTAATTGCTCTGTGGTGACCTAGAGGGGTGGGATGGGGGTTGTGGGAAGGAGACTCAAGAGAGAAGGCATATATGTATACTTGCAGCTGATTCATGTTATTGTACAGCAGAAACTAACACAACATTAAAAAAAAACAATTATAATCCAGTAAAAAATATTCTATGATAAACCAAAGAGTATTAAAAAATATATGTATATATGTATGTATGTATGTATATATGTATGTATGTATGTATATATGTATAACCAAATCACTGCTGAATTAACAGGAATTAACAACATTATTAATCAACTATACTTCCAAAAAGGAGCGGGTATACCTATGGCAAAGAATGGGAATAAAAGGAAATGATCTACTTTGAGAGATAATGAGAAGTGTACCAGAATATTAACTTCATTTGTCTTTTTAGTGGAAAGTAAACTTGATTTTCATGGACCTCATAGTTACATAGAGCTTATGGGTGTGGGTCAGTCGCTCAGTCGTGTCTGACTCTTTGCAACTCCATTGACTGTGCCCACCAGGCTCCTTTGTCCGTGAGAATCTCCAGACAAGAATACTGGAGTGGGTAGCCATTCCCTTCCCCAGAGGATATTCCTGACCCAGGGATTGAACCCAGGTCTCCTCCCTTGCAGACAGGTTCATTACCATTTGAGCCATCAGAGAATCCCATTTAGGACTTACCATGTAACTTCTCAGGCTTCCCAGGTGGTGCCAGAGGTGAAGAACCCAGCTGCAGGAGACATAAGAGACACAGGTTTTCCCTGGGTCAGGGAGATCCCCTGGAGGAAGGCATGGCAATCCACTCCACTATTCTTGCCTAGAGAATCCCACGGATGAGGAGCCTAGTGGGCACAGCCCATGGGGTCGCAAAGAGTCAGTCACGACTGGAGTAACTTAGCACAGGCACGCATGTGCCTTCTCAGAGGATCTGATTCATTCTTAGCCTGGTTGACCCAGACACCTTTCTCTAAAGCTATGTTTGTCCTGAGTTCATACATCTAGCATACCAATTGACCTCCTCTCTTCATTCCATGCTTCCCTGGTGGCTCAGACGGTAAAGTGTCTTTATACAATGCAGGAGACCTGGGTTCGATCCCTGGGTCAGGAAGTTCCCTGGAGAAGGAAAAGGCAACCCACTCCAGTATTCTTGCCTAGAAAATCCCATGGACGGAGGAGCCTGGTGTCCATGGGGTCGCAAAGAGTCGGACATGACTGAGTGACTTCACTTTCACTTCATTCCATCCTTTTGCATCTCTTGTGATGGATAACGTTTGGTGCTTGCAGGAAATCGGAGTCAGACACTATATCCATGCAATTCATCTTCTTCAGATCCGAAAAGCTCCGTTGTTTTGGAAGAAAATGGTGTTCCTTGCATAGGTGAGAATCGGTGACCGATCTATGAGAATAATTTCCAAATCCTCGGAAACGCATTTATCACTGTTTCATTTGCTCTTTCAGGGAGTGGACAGCTCCGCCTGGTAAATGGAGGTGGGCGTTGTGCCGGGAGAATAGAGGTCTATCATGAGGGCTCCTGGGGCACCATCTGTGATGACAGCTGGGACCTGGATGATGCCCACGTGGTGTGCAGGCAGCTGGGCTGCGGTGTGGCCATTAATGCCACGGGTTCTGCTCATTTTGGGGAAGGATCAGGGCCCATCTGGCTGGATGAGGTGAACTGTAATGGAAAAGAATCTCGCATTTCTCAGTGCCATTCCCATGGCTGGGGGCGGCAGAACTGCAGGCATAAGGAGGATGCAGGAGTTATCTGCTCAGGTGAGTTCTGCAAAATGACAACTGGTTACAGTTTTGGAAGAAATGGCTGAGGTGGGCTGGTGGTAGGGAGGGTATTGACCTGAGCAAACTCCTTGAACTACAGGTTCAGAGGGAAGAGCTGCGGCACTCAGGCTGCCGGAAGTGTGGATCTGATGCGTTCGTGCTGCCTCATGTGCGACGTGGGCTTCTCAGGCGGCCCAGACAGTAAAGATGCTGGAGACCTGGGTTTGATCCCTGGGTGGGAAGTTTCCCTGGAGAAGGGAATGTCTACCCATTCCAATATTCTTGCCTGAAGAGTCTCATGGACAGAGGTGCAGAGTTGCATGAGTTGCAGTCCATGAGTTGCAGAGTCAGATATGACCAAGCAACTAAGCACACAGACACACACGTGCAAGGTAGTATGTAGTATGATACCAGAAAGAGGAAAATTCAGAAGTGAGTCTGCATGTCATGAAAATGACAGTAAAACGAACAATGAGAAATTCTTTTATAAACATATAGGGTGCTGGATGTTGGTTAAGGATTCAGTGTACCACACGATGATTCAGTTCAGTGCAGTTCAGTTGCTCAGTCATGTCCGACTCTTTGCGACCCCATGAATCGCAGCACGCCAGGCCTCCCTGTCCATCACCATCTCCCAGAGTTCACTCAGACTCA
Source organism: Capra hircus (assembly GCF_001704415.2). Taxonomy (NCBI): domain Eukaryota; kingdom Metazoa; phylum Chordata; class Mammalia; order Artiodactyla; family Bovidae; genus Capra; species Capra hircus. The sequence continues at coordinate 99,487,527 of NC_030812.1, read as the reverse complement.
CGTCCATCGAGTCCGTGATGCCATCCAGCCATCTCATCCTGGGTCGTCCCTTTCTCCTCCTGCCCCCAATCTCTCCCAGCATCAGAGTCTTTTCCAATGAGTCAACTCTTCACATGAAGTGGCCAAAGTACTGGAGCTTCAGCTTTAGCATTATTCCTTCCAAAGAAATCCCAGGGTTGATCTCCTTCAGAATGGACTGGTTGGATCTACTTGCAGTCCAAGAGACTCTCAGGAGTCTTCTCCAATACCACAGTTCAAAAGCATCAATTTTTCGGCGCTCAACCTTCTTCACAGTCCAACTCTCACATCCATATACGACCACAGGAAAAACCATAGCCTTGACTAGACAGACCTTAGTCGGCAAAGTAATGTCTCTGCTTTTGAATATACTATCTAGGTCGGTCATAACTTTTCTTCCAAGGAGTAACCATCTTTTAATTTCAAGGCTGCAGTCACCATCTGCAGTGATTTTGGAGCCCCCCCAAAATAAAGTCTGACACTGTTTCCACTGTTTCCCCAACTATTTCCCATGAAGTGATGGGACCAGATGCCATGATCTTCATTTTCTGAATGTTGAGCTTTAAGACAACTTTTTCACTCTCCTCTTTCACTTTCATTAAGAGGCTTTTTAGCTCCTCTTCACTTTCTGCCATAAGGGTGGTGGCATCTGCATATCTGAGGTTATTGATATTTCTCCTGGCAATCTTGATTCCAGCTTGTATTTCTTCCAGTCCAGCGTTTCTCATGATGTACACTGCATAGAAGTTATATAAGCAGGGTGACAATATACAGCCTTGATGTACTCCTTTTCGTATTCGGAACCAATCTGTTGTTCCATGTCCAGTTCTAACTGTTGCTTCCTGACCAGTTTCTCAAGAGGCAGGTTAGGTGGTCTGGTATTCCCATCTCTTTCAGAATTTTCCACAGTTTCTTGTGATCCACACAGTCAAAGGCTTTGGCATAGTCAATAAAGCAGAAATAGATGTTTTTCTGGAACTCTCTTGGTTTTTCCATGATCCAGCGGATGTTGGCAATTTGATCTCTGGTTCCTCTGCCTTTTCTAAAACCAACTTGAACATCAGGGAGTTCACGGTTCACATATTGCTGAAGTCTGGCTTGGAGAATTTTGAACATTACTTTACTAGCATGTGAGATGAGTGCAATTGTGCGGTAGTATGAGCATTCTTTTGCATTGCCTTTCTTTGGGATTGGAATGAAAATTGACCTTTTTCAGTCCTGTGGCCACAGCTGAGTTTTCCAAAGTTGCTGGCATATTGAGTGCAGCACTTTCACAGCATCATCTTCCAGAATTTGAAAGAGCTCAACTGGAATTCCATCACCTCCACTAGCTTTGTTCGTAGTGATGCTTTCTAAGTCCCGCTTGACTTCACATTCCGAGATGTCTGGCTCTAGATTAGTGATCACATCATCATGATTATCTGGGTCGTGAAGATCTTTTTTGTATAGTTCTTCCATGTATTCTTGCCACCTCTTCTTAATATCTTCTGCTTCTCTTAGGTCCCTACCATTTCTGTCCTTTATTGAGCCCATCTTTGCATGAAATGTTCCCTTGGTAGCTCTAATTTTCTTGAAGAGATCTCTAGTCTTTCCCAGTCGGTTGCTTTCCTCTATTTCTTTGCATTGATAGCTGAAGAAGGCTTTCTTGTCTCTTCTTGCTATTCTTTGGAACTCTGCATTCAGATGCCTATATCTTTCCTTTTCTCCTTTGCTTTTTGTTTCTCTTCTTTTCACAGCTATTTGTAGGGCCTCCCCAGACAGCCATTTTGCTTTTTTGCATTTCTCTTCCATGGGGATGGTCTTGATCCTTGCCTCCTGTACAATGTCACGAACCTCATTCCATAGTTCATCATGCACTCCATCTATCAGATCTAGACCCTTAAATCTATTTTTCACTTCCACTGTATAATCATAAGGGATTTGATTTAGGTCATACCTGAATGGTCTAGCGGTTTTCCCTACTTTCTTCAATTTAAGTCTGAATTTGGCAATAAGGAATTCATGATCTGAGCCACAATCAGCTCCGGCGGCTGCGAGCTAGCTCAGTAAGTGCAGATGGCTGCAAGCCGGCTCACGCGAGCCGGCTCACTAAGCGTGGCCGAGAGGAGCTACCCCACGTCTGAGGTCAGGGGTAGTGGCCTAGAGTGCCAGGCTGCAACATGATGATTACTGTATTAATAAAGTAGATTAAAAAGGATGAGAAGAGGACTTCCCTGGTGGTCCAGTGGTTGAAAATATGCCTGCTAGTGCAGGAGACACGGGTTTAATCTCTGGTCTGAGAAGATTCCACATCCACAGGGCAACTAAACCCATGCACCACAACTACTGAGCCCACCCTCTGGAGCCCATACCCCTCAACAAGAGAAGCCACCAAAATTAGAAGCCCACACACTGCAACTAGAGAGTAGCCCCAGCTCATTGCAACCACATGAAGCCCATGTACAGCAATAAAGACTCAGGATAGCCAAAAATAAATAAAACTTTTCTTTTTTTTAAAGGAGAAAAAGAAATACATTTGGTACCACATTCTACTGTTAAAAAGACCACCACACCCAAGTAATTTTTTATGAGAAAGAATCACAATGAGATACTGCTCTTATTTTGTATACACGATAAGATATTGGAAAGCATTGTGAACTAGAAAAATGTACTCAATTGTAAGGTATTGGGGAAAAAAATGGTGCTATGACTTAGCAAAGTGAAAAATTCTATTTGCCAGATGTGATTTTGCTCTCACATCTAATGACATAAATATGGTAGAGGACATACAAAACAAAACTAGCTCAGCTGGTAAAGAATCCATTTGCAGTGCAGGAGGCCCCGGTTTGATTCTCAGGGTCAGGAAGATTCCCTGGAGAAGGGATAGGCTACCCACCTCGGTATTCTGGGCTGTATAGTCTCTAAGGTCACACAGAGTTGGACACAACTGAGCAACTTTCACTTTCACTTTTCAAAGTGTCAGAAAGGGAACTATTGTATTTTAAGGTAATGTATACAAAACATTGGTTTTAGTGTCTGAGTATCTCACTAAATTTTAACAGTCAAGGACAATTGTCCAAAAATGAACAGATCAGGGATACAAAGTCAAAATTATGGTAATTTAGAGAGAAAACCCCCAAACTGTGTAATTCATAAAAGGCTCTGAGTAAGCTTTTGATGGAGGTTTAGATGTCAACTTAGAGTCACTGTTGGCATTTTAGAGGTCCCTAATTACAAAATCCAAGATTAGAAAATCTGAAAATATTTATAGAACAAATATTTTAAGAAAATCTACCAAATCATCAGTTCAGTCCAGTTAAGTTGCTCAGTCGTGTCTGACTCTTTGCAACCCAATGAATCACAGCATGCCAGGCCTCCCTGTCCATCACCAACCGCAGAGTTCACCCAAACTCATGTCCATCGAGTCAGGACGCCATCCAGCCATCTCATCCTCTGTCGTCCCCTTCTCCCAGCATCAAAGTCTTTTCCAATGAGTCAACTCTTCACATGAGGTGGCCAAACTACTGGAGTTTCAGCTTTAGCATCAGTCCTTCCAATGAACACCCAGGGGTGATCTCCTTTAGAATGGACTGGTTGGATCTCCTTGCAGTCCAAGGGACTCTCGAGAGTCTTCTCCAACACCACAGTTCAAAAGCCTCAATTCTTCGGCGCTCAGCCTTCTTCACAGTCCAACTCTCACATCCACACATGACCACAGGAAAAACCATAGCATTGACTAGACGGACCTTTGTTGACAAAGTAATGTCTCTGCTTTTTAATATGCTATCTAGGTTGGTCATAACTTTACTTCCAAGTAGTAAGTGCCTTTTAATTTCATGGCTGCAAGCACCATCTGCAGTGATTTTGGAGCCCCCAAAAATTAAGTCTGACACAGTTTCCACTGTTTTCCCATCTATTTCCCATGAAGTGATGGGACCAGATGCCATGATCTTCATTTTCTGAATGTTGAGCTTTAAGCCAACTTTTTCACTCTCCTCTTTCACTTTCATCAAGAGGCTTTTTAGTTCTTCTTCACTTTCTGCCATAAGGGTGGTGGCATCTGCATATCTGAGGTTATTGATATTTCTCCCGACAATCTTGATTCCAACTTGTGCTTCTTCCAGCCCAACGTTTCTCATGATGTACTCTGCATAGAAGTTAAGTAAGCATGGTGGCAATATATAGCCTTGACATACTCCTTTTCCTATTTGGAACCAGTCTGTTGTTCCATGTTCCGTTCTAAACTGTTGCTTTCTGACCTGCGTATAGGTTTCTCAAAAGGTAGGTCAGGCGGTCTGGTATTCTCATCTTTTTAAGAATTTTTCACAGTTTATTGTGACCCACACAATCAAAGGCTTTGGCGTAGTCAATAAAGCAGAAATAGATGTTTTTCTGGAACTCTCTTGCTTTTTTGATGATCCAGTGGGCATTGGCAATTTGATCTCTGGTTCCTCTGCCTTTTCTAAATCCAGCTTGAACATCTGGAAGTTAATGGTTCACGTATTGTTGAAGCCTGGCTTGGACAATTTTGAGCATTACTTTACTAGCATGTGAGATGAGTGCAATTGTGCGGTAGTTTGAGCATTCTTTTGCATTGCCTTTCTTTGGGATTGGAATGAAAATTGACCTTTTCTAGTCCTGTGGCCACTGCTGAGTTTCCAAGTTTGCTGGCATGTTGAGTGCAGCACTTTCACAGCATCATCTTCCAGAATTTGAAAGAGCTCAACTGGAATTCCATCACCTTCACTATTTTTGTTCATAGTGATGCTTCCTAAGTCCCACTTGACTTCACATTCCAGGATGTCTGGCTCTAGGTGAGTGATCATACCATCGTGATTATCTGGGTCGTGAAGATCTTTTTTGTATAGTTCTTCCATGTATTCTTGCCACCTCTTCTTAATATCTTCTGCTTCTCTTAGGTCCCTACCATTTCTGTCCTTTATTGAGCCCATCTTTGCATGAAATGTTCCCTTGGTATCTCTAATTTTCTTGAAGAGATCTCTAGTCTTTCCCAGTCGGTTGTTTTCCTCTATTTCTTTGCATTGATAGCTGAAGAAGGCTTTCTTGTCTCTTCTTGCTATTCTTTGGAACTCTGCATTCAGATGCTTATATCTTTCCTTTTCTCCTTTGCTTTTCACTTCTCTTCTTTTCACAGCTATTTGTAAGGCCTCCTCAGACAGCCATTTTACCTTTTCACGTTTCTTTTCCATGGGGATGATCTTGATCCCTGTCTCCAGTACAATGTCACGAACTTCTATCCATAGTTCATCAGCCACTGTATCAGATCTAGTCCCTTAAATCTATTTCTTACTTCCACTGTATAATCATAAAGGATTTGATTTAGGTCATACCCGAATGGTCTAGCGGTTTTCCCCACTTTCTTCAATTTCAGTCTGAATTTGGCAATCAGTAGTTCATGATCTGAGCCACAGTCAGTTCCTGGTCTTGTTTTTGCTGACTGTGCCAAATCATCAAGAAGTTACCAAAGAATTTCTAATAATGGCATATCCTGTTAGATCATGTTAGTGTTACTTGCTCAGTCATGCCCACCTCTTTGCAACCCCATGGACTGTACCCAGCCAGGCTCCTCTGTCCATAAAATTCTCAGGCAAGAATATTAGAGTAGGTAGCCATTGCCTTCTCCAGGGGGTCTTCCCAACCCAGGGATTGAACCCCAGTCTCCTGCACTACAGGCAGATTCTTTACCATCTGAGCCACCAGGGAAGCATACTGACCTATTTTTAAAAACGTGCACATATCAGAGTAAATGAAGAGAGTCCTCTGGATGTTCAGGAAAGAGGCAAAACTACTAACTATTTATTTCACCCCAGAGTTCATGTCTCTCAGACTCATCAGTGACACCAGCAGCGAGACCTGTGCAGGGCGCCTGGAAGTTTTTTACAGTGGAGCTTGGGGCAGCGTGGGCAAGAGTGACATGTCTGCAACCACAGTGGGGGTGGTATGCAGGCAGCTTGGCTGTGCGGACAAAGGGAGTATCAGACCAGCACCTTCAGACAAGGTGGAGCACAGGTACATATGGGTGGACAATGTCCAGTGTCCTAAGGGACCTGAAACCTTATGGCAGTGCCCATCATCTCCGTGGAAGAGGAGACTGGCCAGCCCCTCAGAGGAGACCTGGATCACATGTGCTGGTGAGTATCTGTGGGCCTGTATGACAATCTCATTCTGTTGCCCCACTCTCATCTCCTGATCTAACTCAGTGAGAATGAGTAAGGTTTGGTTAACCCTTATTCTACCTGGATGATGTAACTGATTTTATTTAATTTGTCCTTTGGATACTCAGGATCAGTGACCGTTTTCTCAAAGATGATCATACTCTGATGGCCTTCTCAAAAGTTTTACTCAGTTGTGCTTTCTCTGTGAACAAATTAGGATCAGAGAATATATAATTAAGTATTTGACTATTGAGTTGCTCCATTTTTCTTTCAAATAATATCTTGTTACACTCAATACAAGGAGAGAAGCAGTCAGAAAGATCAATCCTGAATTATTTCCCTATTCTACACCTTCTTAAGCTGAAAGATTTCTATTTATCTGGTTGGTTGAGAGGATTTATACTGAGTTGGCCAAAAAGTTCATTTGTCTATAACTATGGAACAAAAATTTTGACCAACCTAATACATTTACAATGCTAACTTTATCTCATTGACATTTACTAAGTCACACTAACGTTCTAATGTCCAGGATGAAATATTTAATACACCCAGTTTGTTGGAAGGACATGCACTTCCATGAGATAAATGTTGTAAAATTCCAAATGCACATTCAATAAGCAAGCAGAATTTTTTTCTCTCTTTACTTATTTTTTTATATAAATTTATTTATTTTAATTGGAGGTTAATTACTTTACAATATTGTATTGGTTTTGCCATACATCAACATGAATCCACCACTGGTATACACTTGTTCCCCAAACAGATTTTTTAAAAATCTTTTAAAACAGATTTTTAAAAAAGAATTTCAAAATTTTCTTTTCTCTTGTGACCTCCTGGGAGCTTTTATTGTCTCAGAAATGATCAAGATGTCTCTGATTTTTCAGATAAAATAAGGCTTCAGGAAGGAACCACTAATTGTTCTGGACGCGTGGAGGTCTGGCACGGAGGTTCCTGGGGCACAGTGTGTGACGACTCCTGGGACCTTAACGATGCCCAGGTGGTGTGTCGCCAGCTGGGCTGTGGCTTAGCTCTGGAGGCAGGAAAAGAGGCAGCGTTCGGCCAGGGAACTGGGCCCATATGGCTCAATGAAGTGAAGTGCAAGGGCAATGAGTCTTCCCTGTGGGATTGTCCTGCCAGATACTGGGGACACAGTGACTGCGGGCACAAGGAGGATGCCTCTGTGAAGTGCTCAGGTGAGCTCAAGGGGTCTGGAATCTCCAGCGGAGGCAGCGAGGAGAGGGTGGGCGGGGAAGTGCAGTGTGTAAGGACCGGAAGTACCAACTCAGCGACCTGGTGGGGAGAGAATCCTGCGTGTTGTTATACATTGGTCTTCAGATGGTAAAGAATCCGCCTGCAATGTAGGACACCTGGATTTGAACCCCGGGTTGGGAAGAGCAACCCACTCCAGTATTCTTGCCTGGAGAATTCCTTGGACAGAGGAGCCTGGCGATCTACAGTCCTTGGGGTGGCAAAGAGTCAGACACGCCTGAGTGACTTTCACTGAGGAAAAGCATTTAGCTTGCATGTGTCCCTGTGCAGAGGGAGGAAAAAGTAGGGGTCTCTAGTTTTGGGTGGGAAGAAGTAGTTTACTTGATTGAGAGGCTAAATCCCCAGACAGGAAACAGACATAACTGTTGTGTATGTAACTCCCAGAATTGAGTCTCTCCTCTTTCCTCCTACAGAAATTGCAGAAAGCAAAGGATCACTAAAGGCCGCAGGTATATCAAGGGGTTTCTGAGCATGGGACTGATTGTCTGCATTATTTAGAATCCCTCTTATTAAGATGTTCTGGGTCAGAAGCTCTAAGAAGCTGAAATTCACTTCAGCAATCCTGTAGTTGACCTAGAAAAGGATAGTAACTGGGGACCTAGGTCTTGTAACTAAGGTGTTATTACCTCTTGTGTTTCCCTGTGCTCAGGTCACTCATCCACTGTTGTACTCGGAGTCCTTGGGGTCATTCTGTTGGCCTTTCTCATCGCAGCCCTCTTGTGGATTCAGAAGCGAAGACAGAGACAGCGACTTGCAGGTCTGAGCCAAATTATCGTGTCTCTAACATTTCTATGGCATAAGAAATTTCTTGGAATAATACAACAGCAACAACAAAATTAGATTCAAGTATCAAATGGCCACAAAGAGGAAACCTAGAAGAGATTTAAACAGTTTCCCCAAAAGAAGAAACAAAAATTTAGAGAAAAGGGATACTGCTTGTATTGATGATTATTATAATGTAGCTATGGGCTTCCCTGGTGGCTCAGTGGTAAAGAATCTGCCTGCCAATGCAGGAGACTAGGGTTCAGTCCCCGGGTCAGGAAGATCCCCTGGAGAGGGAAACGCAATCCACTCCAATATTCTTGCCTGGAAAATTCAATGGACAGAGGAGCCTAGCAAGCTATAGTCCATGGAGTTGCAAGAGTCAGGTATGACTTAGCAACTAAAAACAACAGCAAATAGTCTATCTACATCTTTAATTGGATGTTACAGAATCGGTCGTTTAGAATGAGTATGCTTGTGTGATACATGAATCCTTTATTGCCCAAACATTATTTGCTCTTACTCTATACTTATTACTAAATTTACTGTTCTGTTAAGCAACATGCTAGGTTCTGAAGATGACTCAGACATGGATAATCCAATGTTCTGTCTTTATGTAATTTCCAGTCTAGCGAAAGAGAGATATATGTAAACAAATATGTTGCAATGTATTATTATATAGTAACATGAATAAAGAACAAAGGGGGCCCAGAAAATACATTAATTAACTGAAAAGGGAGTATCGGAGGCTTCTAGGAGATTTTGAGACAAATTTTGAAGATATAGAGCAAAGAACTTAGGAGTGCATTTCAGGGAGAGAAAAAAAATATTTACAACTGTAGAGAAGCTTAAAAGATGGCACATTTGGTGTTTTGGTGGGGGTAAGTAAAACGTGAGTTCAAGGACAGAAGTTCCTGATGAGGCTGAAGAAAGGGGAAGAAACAAGTAGCGAAGTTCTGTATTTCCCAGTAAGAAGATTAACAGTCATTTAAAAGTATGGTATAGTGGACAGAGTATTCAGGCAGGCTCTTAGAAAGTTCTGTTTGGACATTTGAGGGGCTGAAAGAGAACCACGTTATTGACTAAGATAGGATTTTGAAATAGTTGAGATGAAAGATGAAAAAAACTTTATAGTGAGAATGAACAGGAAAGGATACATTTTATAAAGATTTTAGACAAATCTCCAGTGAATTATGGAAGAATGCTGGCTGCCTTGGGAGAAGAAACTGGGTAGTAATAAGATGGCAGTTGGACACCTGGGTTAGTTTCATGAAGCTTGGTAGTAGAACAGAATGAAAACAAGACAAGGGCTTAGGTGATGATTGGGTGTGTTTACACTGCTGAGAAAAAAGCACACATAGGGAGGGAAAGTTTTATTATGCCCCCTGACTCCTAACCTACGACCTCTTTTGTCAGTTTCCTCAAGAGGAGAGAACTCTGTCCACGAAATTCAATACCGGGAGATGAATTCTTGCCTGAAAGCAGATGATCTGGACCTACATAATTCCTCAGGTCTGTGGGTTCTTAGAGGGTCCATAGCTCTGGGGTTCAGACCGGTAGCTGCAGCTGAGGCTGAGAGGCATTCTACTTCACACAGTAGTGGCAAGAAATCTCAAACAAAATAAGAAGCCTGTGATGCACAAAAGGAAGAAAAGCGGGAATGAACTAAGCATTTTTCTTAGAAATTTTCATTATTGAATATTTAATAATGAATAAGCATTCATTATTCATAGAAATTACAATCATGAAGATTGCAATGAAGAGGTCCATGATAATTTCTGACAGAGGAACTGCATTGTAGGATATTATGACTTGCACATCTTTATATTAAAATAGAAACTAACCTTCGAAAGATTAAACATTTCATACCTCCCCATAATTTCTTCCATTTCCACTTTCTGCTATGTTCCTTTCTCTAACTTACATTTTTCTGAAAGTTTAAGCTTTCTGTGTCTTTATCCCATCAGAAGCCATTCCTATTCATGGGACTAGCCTTATTTCCCATTACATTAAGCTTCTTTCCTTATTCTCTGACTTCTGTTTAGCACCAGAGCACCAATTCTGCCTCTAGGAGGCATAACTCTGCTGGGTTGCAAAAAATATCCCAAGGACTTCCCTGGTTGTCCAGTGGTTAAGACTCTGTGCTTCCACAGCAGGGGGCATATATTTGATCCCAGAACTAATATCCCGCATGCCCTGTGGTTTAAAAATACAATGCAATACAATACAATACAATAATAATAAACATCTTTAAAAACCCCAATATCCACTTTATGAAGACTCAATGCCTTCTCAGTATTCCTTACCATCTGAGAGGGATCTGCCTCACTTCTTTAGTGAAAAGGAATTGGTATTTTCCAAAACTAACTCAAAGGAATATATATAAGACAGAGGAAAGACTTTCCGTGCCTCTTAATTGACATTGTTTGCCTTCTTAATTGTGAACAGTGTTTTTAAATGTTCAAAGAGCTTCTGAGGCACATGAGGGGAGGTCTGATTTATTTCCCAGTAATTATTTTCTTCCCTTCAGAAAATTCCAATGGGTAAGATGGTTTTAATGATGCTGGACTAATTTCTGTGTCTAAATCTCTTTCTATTTTTGGATGAAAAAGAAGATCACTTTGACGTACAATGAACAAGAGAAAGGGAATTGTAACCTGGTGAGGTAAGAAGAATTTATTCATCGTTGTTCAAAGCAGTTGTGTTCCTTTTGAGAATGCCTCTGGTATTAAGAAGAAAGAATGTATATACATATGTATGTCTGTGTATGTTTATGTTTGTATGTATATCCATATTCAGAATATGCAACAGTTTTTTAAGAAATTAATTTTATTTATTGATGTATTTTTGGCTGTGTCGAGTCTTTGTTGCTTTGCGCAGGCTTTCTCTAGTTGCCGGAAGTGGGGCTACTCTTCATTGCAGTACACAGCTTCTCACTGTGGGGGCTTCTCTTGTTGCAGAGCTCAGGCTCTAGGAAGCGCAGGCTTCAGTAGTTGCAGCATGTGGGCTCAGTGGTTGTGGCAAGTGGGCTTAGCTGCTCCATAGGATGTAGGATCTTCCCAGATCAGGGATGGAACCCATGTCCCCTGCATGGACAGGCGGATTCTTATCTATGATGCCACCATGGAAGTCCCTGCAACAAATTTTTATAAATGACTCTTGTCCGTCCCTTAGTTACAGATATCTTAAGCAATAACAGTGGTTTATTACATTGCTAAGGAGAAGCTGGGGAAGTAAATAAGAATAACTCTTCTAAAGATATTGTAGGAGTCATTTCAGAAAAGAGACAAGACATGTCTACAGGTGTATAATGCATGCTAGGATAAAGATAGTAAAAGATACTATCAGTTCAGTTCAGTCACTCAGTGGTGTCGGACTCTTTGCGACCCCATGAATCGCAGCATGCCACGCCTCCCTGTCCATCACCATCTCCTGGAGTTTACTCAGACTCACGTCCATCAAGTCAGCGATGCTATCCAGCCATCTCATCCTCGGTCGTCCCCTTCTCCTCCTGCCCCCAATCCCTTCCAGCATCAGAGTCTTTTCCAATGAGTCAACTCTTCGCATGAGGTGGCCAAAGTACTGGAGTTTCAGCTTTAGCATCATTCCTTCCAAAGAAATCCCAGGGCTGATCTCCTTCAGAATGGACTGGTTGGATCTCCTTGCAGTCCAAGGGACTCTCAGGAGTCTTCTCCAACACCACAGTTCAGAAGCATCAATTCTTCGGTGCTCAGCCTTCTTCACAGTCCAACTCTCACAACCATACATGACTACTGGAAAAACCATAGCATTGACTAGATGGACCTTAGTCGGCAAAGTAATATCTTTGCTTTTGAATATACTATCTAGGTTGGTCATAACTTTTCTTCCAAGGAGTAAGCATCTTTTAATTTCATGGCTGCAGTCACCATCTGCAGTGATTTTGGAGCCCGCCATAATAAAGTCTGACACTGTTTCCACTGTTTTCCCATCTATTTCCCATGAAGTGATGGGACTGGATGCCATGATCTTTGTTTTCTGAATGTTGAGCTTTAAGCCAACTTTTTCACTCTCCTCTTTCACTTTCATTAAGAGGCTTTTTAGTTCTTCTTCACTTTCTGCCATAAGGGTGGTGTCATTTGCATATCTGAGGTTATTGATATTTTTCCCCCAAAGATACTACAGGCATATGGAAAGCTTGCCTAAGAGTTTGGAGAGATTGTGAAGATGTGATGATCAAGTTTAACATCTGGTGACTGAAAGATGGGCCATTCTAGGGAAAGGATATGGCATGTACAAAGTGTGGCATGTCGGCGGGAGCAAGGAAAGGAGGGTGGGATGAATTGGGAAATTGGGATTGACCTATATACACTATTGATGCCATGTATAAAGTGAATAATGAGAACTGACTGTATAGCCCAGGGAACTCTGCTCAGCGCTCTGTGGTGACCTAAATGGGAAGGAAATAAAAAAAAAAGGGGGGGGGATATGTGTCTACATAAAGCTGATTCACTGTATGATAGAAACAATCACAACATTGTAAAACAACTATACTCCAATAAAAATAAATTTTAAAACGTGGCATAAAAGAGAATCACACATTTGGGGAGTGGTAAGCTTTTCATTCAAAAACATATTGAAAGTTTGTTTGGTGACAAGTGGTGTCCTGAGCACTGAAGATGCAGAGATAAAATATACTATTGACAAAGACATGGCTATTTGATGAAAGATCTCACAGTTTCTGTGTGGGTGTATGGAGAGGCCGTGTCAGGGGAGGGATGTGATGAGTGTCTAGACAGGAAAGGCTGCATAGAGCCCAGTAACAAATGGTCTTATCTGTTGTGTTTCCTGTTCATATTTTATTTCAGTGACTGTTGGGGAGATGGTGGGCTTTGAAAGATTAAGTTCAGGCAAGATATAATCAGATTTGCTTTTATAATTTGTTTTCATAAGAAAAATGGAACCAAAGAAAAGAGTGAATAAGGCAAGAAATTTGTTGTTATACATAAAAAAGAAAAGATGGTGAAATGAATTAGTGGGTACATTTTCTATTTTATTAAACAATTTTGGGAGGACTATTCCTCTGGAATGATATATAGCAGAAGTATGGGTTTTTGTAGAGATATTTTATATGGTGTATGAGAAATACAGAGTGAGACAAAGAATAAAAGTTAGACTTCTTAAAAGTATGTAAATGTAAAATGTTAATATCATGCTTATAGACACATAAACATAGAGTTGTCATAAACTGTATACAAGAAAAAGTGTTAATATATGTATACTATATATATATATATGTATATAGTATCATACTATATATATAAAAGGCTTCTCAGGTGGCTCAGTAGTAGAGAATCCACCGGCTAAGCAGGAGACTCGAGTTAATCTCTGGGTCGGGAAGATCCCCTGGAGAAGGAAATGGCAACCCACTCCAGTATTCTTGCCTGGGAAATCCCATGGACAGAGGAGCCTGGCGGGCTACAGTCCATGTGGTTGTGAAGAGTCGGACACAACTTAGCAACTAAGCAGCAGCATATATAAAAAGCAATTGTTAAGACAAAGCATGTAATAAATCATTGGGCAAAGATTTGAAAAAAGCAATTCCCACAAAGTGAATTATAAATCACTATTAAATAATTTTAAAATGCTCACAGTATGTCTTGGCAATTCAAAGTATGATTAACAATGAGCTGTTCTTTATATAAATCAGACCAACAAATACTTAAAGCAGCACCAACGTTTCTTGTTGGTGGGACTACAGAGAAAAATGTAATGTCAAATGTTGCTGTTGGAAACAAGAGGTGTAGTAGCCTTATGAGAGAGAAACTTAGAAACTTTTATTAATTTGAAAAAAAAAAATGCTTCCCAGATTTTTTGACCCAACAATCTACCCCTAAAAATTTCTTTCGTACAGATAAAGCTATTAATATATAAGAACAAATATACAATAATTCCTTTTAACAGCCTTTTTAGTACTGCCCCAAAGCTATAAACAAAATGAATGCCAATCAGTGGGGTACCAGTGGCTGGAAAAATTATGGTGCAGCCAGCTAAAAAAGAAAAAATCGTGCTCAAAATTTAATAACATCATTCCACTTTTGTGTTCACATTACTGAATACAACTAAACATAATCTTTGCATTTATAAAACTGTCATGTGTGTACAAGTAAAGAAACAATTAAAAATTCTAACAGATTGTAAACTGAGGACTATGAATGACTTTTGGTTAGTAGCGTCAAACCTAGGAGTATTATTCTGATAAATGATATTTATCTCATAAATAAATAATAACAAATAATAAATAAATAACAAACTACTTTTTCCTTAAAGAGTAATCACTACTAAGTCGCTGCTTCAGAATCACACTAGGGTGCATTTCAAAATGGCCTTTCTGTACTGTAATTCTCTGGAGTAGAAATAATTCTTAAGCACACTGAAGTTTGAAGATCATTGCATTTAAGTTTTCTGTTTAGGAAGGTAGTATGGCTTTTAATATATGTGAGTAAGTGAGCAAATGAGTGTGCGTATGTGAGAGACAGAGGTAATAGAATACATTATATTAAATTATAATGTAAGTCCTCTACATGTGTGCACGTGCATATGAAGAGAAAAGTAACATTATTTTATTTGTGTCTTTAGTTCAGCCAGCTTGAGAAGACCTGGACTATTGAGTGAGCAAGGATCAACACTGAAGATCACAATACAGTCCTTTGTCTCCTGGTATTCAAAAGACTGCTGCTGAATTTTAAAAAATTAATTTGGTGTATGTGATGCCTAAAAAGTAGTAGATAAGATTTTCAAGGGTATTAAGTGAAAGAGAATATTGCCGATTTGAATTTGTCTTAACTCCTTATTTTTGATTCTAAGAATTTCTGAATGAGCTTTCTGACTTTTAGAGTTTCATAAATACAGTATGATGTTTTTTTCATCTGACAGTGTTCTATTTTACATATATCTTTTTCTAGTTTGGTTTAAAAAGTAATTTTATTCTTACTGTGCTGTGTGCTAAATTGTTTCAGTTGTGTTCGACTCTGTGACCCTATGACTGTAAGCCCACCAGGCTCTCTGTCTCTGGGATTCTCCAGGCAAGAATACTGGAGTGGGTTGCCATTTCCTTCCCCAGGGGATCTTCCTGGCCCAGGGATTGAACCCGTCTCCTGTGTCTCCTGCACTGCAGGCAGATTCTTTACTACTGAGCCACCTGGGAAACTTTTCAGGGAAAGGAAAGAGAATGATTATTGAAGGGTTTGTAATAACATATGGTTCTGTTTACAACACATGACTCTCCTGAGTTCTTTCATTGCTTTCTATCACTGTAATTCCGGTCACAAAAATTGCACAGGAAATCCTGGTAGGGGTACAAAAATCTCATGTTTTAGGGCAGCATAACTAAGCTGAAATGAATGCATCAATTATGTCATATATATATATATATATGTATGTATATATATATACACACACCTTATAATGAAAGTTTATATTTTACTAAAAATCACTTACTGATGTAACATGTTAACATAAGGAAAGGATAACATGTAAAGAAAGACTGAGAGTGAATTGATGCTTTTGAACTGTGGTGTTGGAGAAGACTCTTGAGAGTCCCTTGGACTGCAAGGAGATCCAACCAGTCAATCCTAAAGGAAATCAGTCCTGAATATTCACCGGAAGGACTGATGCTGAAACTGAAACTCCAATACTTTGGTCACCTGATGTGAAGAACTGACTTATTGGAAAAGACCCTGATGCTGGGAAAGATTGAAGGCAGGAAGAGAAGGGGATGACAGAGGATAAGATGGTTGGATGGCATCACTGACTCGATGGACATGAGTTTGAGCAAGCTCCAGAAGTTGGTGATGGACAGGGAAGCCTGGCATGCTGCAGTCTATGGGGTCACAAAGAGTTGGACATGACTGAGTGAACTGAACTGAACTGTTAGTGATTGAAGGCTGTTTAGAGTCTATTAGCTTGTTGAATATCCAAGCGTTAGATCCAATTTGATTTCATTTGAGTACTGCATGCACCCTTTTCTAGCGCTTAGGGCTTCAAAGCAACTATCTTGTAGAATCATGACATTTGGCTCATTTTCAATTTCTTTTGTATCTCTTGTCAATTTCAATGGCAGATCTTCCTCAGCTTTCAATGGCCTTGAGAGTGTGTGTGTGTTTGTGCACGTGTGCTTAGTTGATCAGTAGTGTCTGATTCTGTGAACCCATGGACTGCAGCTCACCAGGCTCCCCTGTACATGGGATTTTCCAGGCAAGAATACTGGAGTGGGTTGCCATTTCCTTATCCAGGGGATCTTCCAAACTGAGGGATCGAGCCCTTGTCTCCTGTATCTCCTGCACTGGCAGGTGGATTCTGTACCGCTGAGCCACCTGGGAAGCCCTTCAATGTCTTAACCTCCTGATAAACCTATCAGTAAATTAAAATTGTCCTGAATAGAAATGTATTTAATACTCCTGACCTCTGAACATGGTGGTTTAGCCTAGCTTTCTTTAAATGTTCTCAGAACACTTACATTAGCCTACAGTTAGGTCAAATCATCTAACACAAAGTCTGTTTAATAGTGTTGAATATCTCATATAATTCATTGAATGCTGCACTTGAGAACAAAAAATTGGAGTGGTTGGCTGGGTGCAGAATGGTTGTCCACCTTTGTGGTGGTATGACTGACTGGAGGATGTGTCTCATTCTTGCCACTGCCCAGCACAATAAGAGTAACTGACAGCATATCACCAGCCCAGGAAAAAATCAAAACCCCAAATTGGAAGTAGTTTCTACTAAACGTGTATTACTTATCTCATCTCTACAAATGCTTGGGCCCTTTCATCCATATTCCTATTTCAAAATCAAATTCACAACCACTGACCGGAAAAGATTCATGGTCCCTTTCCTTTTACTGTTTAGCATGTAATATGAAGATTTTTATAAGAGTCAGTTGAAAGGCACTTTTAATAGAAAGAGGAACATCACAGAAACAGCAAAAAGGAGAAACATTTCCACTTACAGGAACTCATGAGAGCTCAGAATGAACCATAAACTTGATAAATGTTCTTCCCAAAGAGAAGGCTCAGGCTTAGCTGAGAAGTACAGAAAGTCCCATGCATAACATGAGACAGTCGTCCCGCTGGGGTTACCTTTGTTCATGATGTTTGATGTTTTTAACTATCTAAGGCAGGGATTGTGGACCCAAAATTTAGGTCCCAGAGACTGGGTAAAAATGTGTATTTTTAAATAAATATATCAGGCATATTCCTTGCTAGGGAGCATCTTTGAAAAGTAATAACTTCCTGGGAATAAAATTAAGTCGAGAATGCTGGTGCCCCACACATGAAGATATGGAATTTTAAGTAACCAAAATTTGGAGAAAACAAATGGAAAACTATTGCAATTGTAGTATGTTTTAGAAAGATAAGAGGCTGGTTTCCATTGGAATTATCTTCTAAAAGAATGAACTCTCAGCATAGTATGTGATGTGCTTAGCCCTCTTGCCCCAGCACTCTGAAGAATCCCTGTGAAGAAAAGAAATAGAAGTAGCTAGAGGCATCCTGTGCTGTGATGACTAGATTTTCTGCTGAAGGTAAGCAGAGAGCTCCCCTTTGCACTATATAGGCATCAGAGCTGCATTTCCTCTTATCAATTGCTTACTGTTTTTGGCTCTTTAGATGCTCTAAATGGCCGGGGCTGGAAGACTGAGAACTACATTTCCCATAAACCCTTGCAGGAGGAAGCTGCGCTAAATTCCACCGTGATAGATTCTCCCATTTAGGAGAGATTTAGTTTTGCAGGAGTGTTTGCATTTGCCTGAAAATTGCTAGCCTTGGTGTTGCAACATCCTTTAGAAGTGGTTTCCTGTGGATTTTTGAAGCTTCTTGATGAGGATTTTGTAAGCACATGATTTCCTGTAGTAAGCCACTTCCTGCACTAAATACTTACAGGGCTATCTGATTTTAGAACCCTAGGTCTCCTTGAATTCACTTAACTCTTAGAAGAATTACATTTCAGGAGCAGGCAACCAGGTTTTAGAGTTGTATCCTCTCATTCCAAAATATTGAAACATGAATAATAAAACAAGGAATAAAATAAAACATTTGGAAGGAATTTGTTGGGCATATAGTTCAATGAGAAAGAGAGAGAGAACGAAATTAACCTACTGTTTAGTTGATGAGTCATGTATGACTCTCTTGTGACTGCATGAACTGTAGCCCACCAGGCTCTTCTGTCTACAGGATTTCCCAGGCAAGAATGCTAGAGTGGGTTGCCACTCTCCTGAATTGGCAGATGGGTTCTTTACCACTGACCCACGAGGAAAGCCCAAAAGAAATTATTCTAAGAAATTATCAGGCTTCCCTGGTGGCTCAGACAGTAAAGCGTCTGCTTGCAATGAGGGAGACCTGGGTTCGATTCCTGGGTTGGGAAGATCCCCTGGAGAAGGAAATGGCAATCCACTCCAGCACTCTTGCCTGGAAAATCCCATGGATGGAGGAGCCTGATAGGCTACAGTCCATGGGACCCGCAAAGAATCTTTGTCTCCTAAATTGGCAGATGGGTTCTTTACCACTGACTCATGAGGAAAGCCCAAAAGAAATTATTCTAAGAAATTATCAGAAACTTTGGAAACAGAACTAGAAAAGACATGCACAGGCCTAGAGATAAAGAAAACAAAAATGATTTAAAACTTTAGAAAACAAGCTATTAAGAAAAATAAATCAAATCTAATAAATAACTTATTAAAAGAAAACAATAAAAATACAATGGAAAATAAAAAAGAAGAAATGTGTTCCCAGAAACTGCAGAAGCACCTATGAAGAGAAAGAATATTCAGACATAGGAAGTGACACACACCCCCCAAAATACAGATGCAGACAGAAAAGACCGACATCCCACAGACATTTTGAATGTCATCTTAATAGACATCCATACAGTTCTACAAACACCAAAGTGAAGTGATTTCAGCAACCCCTTATCACAAATTATTGTAATTATTAGACAATGAAGGTACTTTTCCAGACTATTTTAGCTTTCCATTCAATGTAGAAATTTCTCACCTCACTGTTCTGAAAGGCAGCACCAGATTTTTCTTTAACACTTCTACTTATTTCATCTCATGAACAACATCTCTTGTTTCTTTCATCTCAGAACAACCTTTTCCATGTCTTCAGTTCAGATATCTCTCTCCTCTTCTCCCTTCAACTCCTCCCTCTTTCTGTCTCCTTCCTCCATCTCTTCCTCCTCCTCCTCTTCCTTTAGTCCCCCTCTCCCTCATCCTTTCCCTCCTTCCATGTCTCTCTGTCTCTGTCTCTCTCCACCCCTCTTGTCCCCACCCTCTTTCAGTTCCTTATATGGTTTTCCAACTAGAGATTCCTAGTGGATGCCTTAATGACTCATTAGAGCAAACATATTGCATTTGGTTAAGAACAGAGAGGTAAACATGATATGTAAAGATGAGGAAAATTATGTGTAGGAACTTACATGAAAAGAAAACCTGATGTGGGAGAGGAGAGAAAAAAATTAGTTTCACTTGATAATAATGAAAAAATGTCTGGGGGTCATAAAGCTTCCGGTAGAAAAAGAAAATCTATAGAAATTCCTTCTCTGCATCTCAGTGAAACTGTGTTCCATGCTCAGATGGGTGAGGAGCATATCAGTCATACAAGAAAAAAATGCAACATGGACAGAACATTTCAGAAAGTTCACATAAGTTTGCAGTGTGATCATCTTAGATGGAGTGAGAAAAGTCTCAGCTGTGCTCTGGATGAAGTGACTGCTGAGTCTCACAGGGACTGCGAGCTTTTCTGCCCCTGTAAGAACTACTGTATATGTTGCTTTAGGAGAATAAGATAGCGTAAGTAATCCACCTAGGATTTTTACCTGGAAACAAGAAATTTGCTTGAGATTTAAGTTGAATAAAAGTGGTTGAGTACAAGAAGGGATAAGTTCAACAAGAAATTCCTGGTAGCACAGAACTTTTCTGAGAGTCTCATAATATTTATTATCTTTTTTCCCCAGTATAAACACAGGCAATGAGGGTCTCTGAAGATCTCTCCCATCTGATATGATGTCACAGGACTCCTTACAGCCTTAGCCACTCTCATCAAACGGATGGTCCAGGGGAACAGATCTCGGTCTCGGAATCCCTGGGCTCTTTTGCTATCCTCACAAACAGTGGGGGATCTCCTCTCATCTCATCTTCCTTCCCTCCAAGAACTTCTGTCCTTGGTGATTCCAGGGGACAGCCTGAAACAAGAAGAAAATTGCTTGATGATGCCTGTGACCCAGAATAATGATAACATCCATTTCAGAGAGCAGGAATGATGGGAGAGATGCAGACTGTAAAAATTTCTGTACATCATCAAACACTCAGAACCATTCTGTCAGGACATAACTTTAAGTAGATAAATTAAGATTTTTTAGTTGGAGTTTCAATATCAAACTCTCAAAAGCTAATAGAATGAATATACAGAGAAATAGAAAGATATAGTAGACCTGAAAAGCACTATGAACAATTCAACATAGTTAAGATTTATACAATTTTCACACAACAGAAGGATATAAATTCTATCCAAGTTCCCATAGATTATAAACTAAGAGATACTGGAAACACATCCAGGGACAGAAAACAAGATGTAAAAATTTTATGATCTAAAGGTATTGAAATCATACAGAACCTGTTCTCTTATCACTGTGGAATTATGTTAGAAATCAGTTATCAAAAGATATTTGAAAGTAGCCCACATATTTTTAAGCGCAATGTGGTATTTACCAAGAGAAATCTTTGATTTAGCCACTGAAACCCTCACTAAAGTTAAAAGACTGAAAAAACACAGAGGGTGACTGCAGAGAAGAAAGCATTCAACTGAGAAAGTAATATCAGGACAGGACTTTATGACTCTTGGCCCAGAGTCTGAGGAAAAGTTGTCACAAGAAAGGACTATTTCCCAAGGTGAATATACCAGAAATGGGAGAGAGGAAAGCATAGCTCTAAAACTGTCATTGTCATTCCAAAGTGACAGACTGACCATTTCCTTGTGACTTGTCCCGATTCCTAAAATATCTGTGCACATAATCCCAAACTTTTTAATAATAGGAGTTGCCATGTGAGCTATAGGAAAGTCACTCTTCACCAGAAGGCTCACAACTTTTTACCTTATACAGCAAAAGCAACAACTTTTTAATCTGTTAATTAAAGACATTATAGGTTCAACTGCTGACCTTGAACAGCTGGCGTCTGCAGTGTGCATGCTCAGTTGCTAAGTCGTGTCTGACTCTCTGCGACCCTATGGACTGTAGCCCGCCAGGCTCCTCGGTCCATGGGATTCTCCAGGCAAGCATACTGGAGTGAGTCGCCATTTCCTCCTCCAGGGGATGCAGGTCCTGACCCAGGAATCAAACCTGTGTCTCTTGCATCTCCTGTGTTGGCTGATGGATTCTTTACCACTTGCACCACCTTGGAAGCCCCTGAGAAGCTGGAGACCCAGCAAAAGGGAGAGTAACCCCTCCTGACCAGAAACACTAGCCTTCAGTCTCAAGCTCAGCAGCCCTGTGACCTTGAGCAAGGCACTTCACCTCTCCAAGGTGTCTTCTTGGAGTTTCTGTCAGCATCTCTCACAGTCTGCTCCTCAGAGCATGATTGCCTCCAAACATTAATAAGCACCGAAGGGGAAAAGGGGCCTGTTGCCAAACTTGTTCAGCCATTGCTGACTTCGGCTCAGACAAGCGTGACCTTCCTCACAGGACCCAACAGAGCCTGTAAAAGGCCTAAACGGCAGCGGCAGAACAACTTTCCCATGTTTCCATCTCCTAAAGCCTGGAATCTCAGAGGGAGTCACATCCCTCGCCAACCTCATCCCACCTGTGAAGGCCACGCTGTTAAAGCGCTTCAGCCAAACCCTGCAGCGGTCCATCAGCTTCCGCAGTGAGAGCCGTCCCGACCTCCTGGGCCCCCGACCCTGGTCCAGGAATGCTGCCCCCTCGAGCACAAAGCGAAGAGACAGCAAGCTGTGGAGTGAGACCTTTGATGTGTGCGTCAATCAGATGCTCATGTCCAAGGAAATAAAAGGGCAGGAGGCGATCTTTGAGCTTTCTCAAGGAGAAGATTTAACAGAGGACTTGAAATTGGCAAAAAAGGCCCATCAAGACCCTATGCTGAAACTCTCCATAATGACAGAACAGGAGTTGAATCAAATTTTTGGAACACTGGACTCCTTAATTCCTCTCCATGAAGACCTCCTTAGTCAGCTTCGAAATGTCCGCAAGCCTGATGGCTCGACTGAGCACGTCGGTCCCATCCTCGTGGGCTGGCTGCCTTGTCTGAGCTCCTACGACAGCTACAGCAGCAATCAAGTAGCTGCCAAAGCTCTGCTGGACCACAAAAAACAAGATCACCGAGTCCAAGATTTCCTGCAGCAATGTTTAGAATCCCTCTTTAGCCGAAAACTAGATCTCTGGAATTTCCTGGATATTCCAAGAAGCCATCTGGTGAAATACCCTCTGCTTCTTTGAGAAATCTTGAGACACACACCAAATGATAATCCAGATCAGCAGCACCTGGAAGAAGCTATAAACATCACTCAGGGAACTGTGGCAGAAATCAACACCAAGAGTGGAGAATCTGAATGCCGCTATTATAAAGAGCGACTTCTTTACTTGGAGGAAGGCCAGAAAGACTCCCTAATTGACAACTCAAAGGTGCTGTGTTGTCATGGTGAACTGAAGAACAACTGGGGTGTGAAACTACATGTCTTCCTCTTCCAAGAAGTGCTTGTTATCACCTGCGCCGTTACCCACAATGAGTAGCTCTGCTACCAGCTGTACCAGCAGCCTATCCCCATGAACGACCTCCTGCTGGAAGACTTGCAGGATGGGGAAGTGAGGCTGGGCGGCTCCCTCCGTGGGGCATTCAGCAACAATGAGAGAATTAAAAACTTCTTCAGAGTGAGTTTCAAAAATGGATCCCAAAGTCAGACCCACTCATTACAAGCCAATGACACATTTAACAAGCAGCAGTGGCTCAACTGTATTCGCCAAGCCAAACAAACAGTTCTGTGTGCCACGGGGCCGGCTGCGGTCCTTGATTCTGAGGGACCATTCCTAGATCCTGCCACCGGCAGCAGGGAGCCACGGGGAGAAACAAAACTTGAGCAGATGGACCAATCAGACAGTGAATCGGATTGTAGCATGGACATGAGTGAGGTCAGCCTCGACTGTGAGCACATGGAACAGACAGAGTCTTCCTGTGGGAACAGCAGGCATGTTGAAAGCAACGTCTGACAGAAGCGTGTGCTTCCTGGAAGTCGCCCTGTGTCTTACCTGTACAGTGTTTGCATTCCACATGCGGAACGGTTTGGAGAAGCACTTTTTCACGCTTTTGTGACCGTGTTGACCGAGTCTCTTCTGTCTGTACTCTTTTGTCTCTAGTACTCTAACTGCCAACTTGTGTCAGCTGGAATCTGTGGCAACTGTTACCCTGTATTGTTTTTCCCAAGTGTCTGGATGGGTGGATATGTACTTGAACAAGTTATCAATATTTTCACTGGTCCTGCTGGATTTAAAAAAATAGAAAATAACCTCTAATCTGCTCTTTCATATAGATTCCTTTTCAAGGGCCTTGCAAATAGGGCATGAGGAAGTTACCTGTGTAATGGTTATGGTATTTGAAGGAAACCGGGAAAGATAATCGTTTCAAGTTAAACTGGTCCGATATCATCCAACCAAAAAGCAGGAAAACATCCCTGGGGATTCTGAAGGTTTAATTTCACAAAGGAAGAAGCACTCTCTTAACCTTACAATTTCATCCAGTACAAATCTAATGCAATAATTTGCTAGGACATGAAATAGAGTCTGACCTTAAAAGGATCAGCACAAAAGTGGCTGTCAGCTCTGAATCTTGAACTAAAGTGTATATTGTTTCAGGAGGTCTCTGCCATAGATGCTGGCTGGCCTTAGATAGTTATTTCTAGCCTAAAACATCAGAACAGAACTCACTGGGCCTGGGAAAACCTGGCAGGAATAGCAGAAAGGCCCTCTTCACTTTGTTTCACCTGCCTCAGCCCACTCATATTTTAGAGCATCGAATGAACAGATGACGCAGTGGCTGTGGCTGCGTCAGTGACTCTGTTTACAGAAACATGTGAGAAGAAGAATTTGGAAGAAGTCCTCCATCATGACCTTGTGTCGGAAGCATTAAAAAAGAAAAGCAAAGTCCAGTGTCCTTCTGGGAAAGATCAGAGCCTGGGGTTTTCCTGCTCCATTTTTGAGTCATCATTTGCCATCACTGGCTTTGTGCTGGGATCAGAATCATAATTACATTCTCCAGAGGCTGACTTAATTAACTCCGTCATCAATCAGCATCAGTTGGCCAAACGAGTAACTTTTTATCCAGCCTTGATTTACAAGGTAGGGTGAGCCCCAGACCTTTGAAAAAAAGTTAACTGAATACACAGAAAAGCTCTGTGTGAGTGTAAATGTTAAAGATGACTTGTGCAAAATTGTACCCACACCAGCACTAGTAGTAATGATTCTAAATTATTGCCAAAAAGTTTTTTTTTTTAATCTGTGTCTTTCAAGTTTACACAAAGGAGAGCAGTAAATACTATGTTGTCATTTTAGTATGTACATCTATCATGTGCATTCAGAAAGCTGTGTAATGAGATTTATCAATGTAAAAACAAGGTATAGTACTTATTTTTCAAAAATTAAAGAAGCCATCAGTTTTACCTTGTAAAACATATTTCTGTATTTATAGATTTCAAACTTAGTGAATTTTTATTTCTATTACAAGTTTATTTAAAGCTACTTTTTTCTTAAGTTGATATTGATATACCAACTGACTGACTGAATCTGCTGCAGACAGAAGCAGAGAAAAGCCAAGAATAGTTGTTTGATGGTAAAGAAAAGAATGAATCATTCTTTGAAGGAGCCATCGGCCACTTTGGGCAGCATGTTGAGAAAGAGATCTGTCAAGGACTGGCCTATGAGAAGAAAGTCAATGAATGTTTTCATGAAATGAATAATTTGTATAATGGCCTTAAACTTTTCTGGAAGCGTTTCAAATAAATTACATTAAAAATGTCAAAAAAAAAAAAAAAGACATTATAGCTGATATAGGAACCTGGAATGTCAGGTCCATTAATCAAGACAAATTGGAAGTGGTCAAACAAGAGATGGCAAGGGTGAACGTCGACATTCTAGGAATCAGCGAACTAAAATGGACTGGAATGGGTGAATTTAACTCAGATGACCATTACATCTACTACTTTGGGCAGGAATCCCTTAGAAGAAATGGAGTAGCCATCATGGTCAACAAAAGAGTCCAAAATGGCAGTACTTGGATGCAATCTCAAAAACAACAGAATGATCTCTGTTCTTCTCCAAGGCAAACCATTCAATATCACAGTTATCCAAGTCTATGCCCCAACCAGTAATGCTGAAGAAACTGAAGTTGAACAGTTTTATGAGGTCCTACAAGATCTTTTAGAGGGGAGGGAGGTGGGAGGGGGGTTCATGTTTGGGAATGCATGTAAGAATTAAAGATTTTAAAAATTAAAAAAAAAAAAAAAGAACTAACACCCAAAAAAGATGTCCTTTTCATTATAGGGGACTGGAATGCAAAAGTAGGAAGTCAAGAAACACCTGGAGTAACAGTCAAATTTGGCCTTGGAGTGCGGAATGAAGCAGGGCAAAGATTAATAGAGTTTTGCCAAGAAAATGCACTGGTCATAGCAAACACCCTCTTCCAACAACACAAGAGAAGACTCTACACATGGACTTCACCAGATGGTCAATAGCAAAATCAGATTGATTATATTCTTTGCAGCCAAAGATGGAGAAGCTCTATATAGTCAACAAAAACAAGACCAGGAGCTGACTGTGGCTCAGATCATGAGCTCCTTATTGCCAAATTCAGACTTAAATTGAAGAAAGTAGGGAAAACTGCTAGACCACTCAGGTATGACCTAAATCAAATTCCTTATGATTATACAGTGGAAGTGAGAAATAGATTTAAGGGGCTAGATCTGATAGATAGAGTGCCTGATGAACTATGGAATGAGGTTCGTGACATTGTACAGGAGACAGGGATCAAGACCATCCCCATGGAAAAGAAATGCAAAAAAGCAAAATGGCTGTCTGGGGAAGCCTTACAAATAGCTGTGAAAAGAAGAGAGGCAAAAAGCAAAGGAGAAAAGGAAAGATATAAGCATCTGAATGCAGAGTTCCAAAGAATAGCAAGAAGAGATAAGAAAGCCTTCTTCAGCGATCAGTGCAAAGAAATAGAGGAAAACAACAGACTGGGAAAGACTAGAGATCTCTTCAAGAAAATTAGAGATACCAAGGGAACATTTCATGCAAAGATGGGCTCAATAAAGGACAGAAATGGTAGGGACCTAAGAGAAGCAGAAGATATTAAGAAGAGGTGGCAAGAATACACGGAAGAACTATACAAAAAAGATCTTCACAACCCAGATAATCATGATGATGTGATCACTAATCTAGAGCCAGACATCTTGGAAAGTGAAGTCAGTGGGCCTTAGAAAGCATCACTGTGAACAAAGCTAGTGGAGGTGATGGAATTCCAGTTGAGCTGTTTCAAATCCTGAAAGATGATGCTGTGAAAGTGCTGCATTCAATATGCCAGCAAATTTTGAAAGCTCAGCAGTGGCCACAGGACTGGAAAATGTCAGTTTTCATTCCAATCCCAAAGAAAGGCAATGCAAAATAATGCTCATACTACCGCACAATTGCACTCATCTCACATGCTAGTAAAGTAATGCTCAAAATTCTCCAAGCCAGGCTTCAGCAATACATGAACCGTGAACTCCCTGATGTTCAAGCTGGTTTTAGAAAAGGCAGAGGAACCAGAGATCAAATTGCCAACATCTGCTGGATCATGGAAAAAGCAAGAGAGTTCCAGAAAAACATCTATTTCTGCTTTATTGACTATGCCAAAGCCTTTGACTGTGTGGATCACAAGAAACTGTGGAAAATTCTGAAAGAGATGGGAATACCAGACCACCTAACCTGCCTCTTGAGAAACCTATATGCAGGTCAGGAAGCAACAGTTAGAACTGGAC
Organism: Capra hircus; assembly: GCF_001704415.2. Lineage (NCBI taxonomy): Eukaryota > Metazoa > Chordata > Mammalia > Artiodactyla > Bovidae > Capra > Capra hircus. The sequence goes on along the minus strand of NC_030812.1, from coordinate 99,460,274 downwards.
ATGGAACAACAGACTGGTTCCAAATAGGAAAAGGAGTGCTTCAAGGCTGTATATTGTCACCCTGCTTATTTAACTTCTATGCAGAGTACATCATGAGAAATGCTGGGCTGGAAGAAATACAAGCTGGAATCAAGATTGCCGGGAGAAATATCAATAACCTCAGATATGCAGATGACACCACCCTTATGGCAGAAAGTGAAGAGGAACTAAAAAGCCTCTTGATGAAAGTGAAAGAGGAGAGTGAAAAAGTTGGCTTAAAGCTCAACATTCAGAAAACGAAGATCATGGCATCTGGTCCCATCACTTTATGGGAAATAGATGGGGAAACAGTAGAAACAGTGTCAGACTTAATTTTTTTGGGCTCCAAAATCACTGCAGATGGTGACTGCAGCCATGAAATTAAAAGATGGTTACTCCTTGGAAGAAAAGTTATGACCAACCTAGATAGCATATTCAAAAGCAGAGACATTTCTTTGCCAACAAAGGTCCATCTAGTCAAGGCTATGGTTTTTCCTGTGGTTGTGTATGGATGTGAGAGTTGGACTGTGAAGAAGGCTGAGCGCCGAAGAATTGAAGCTTTTGAACTGTGGTGTTGGAGAAGACTCCTGAGAGTCCCTTGGACTGCAAGGAGATCCAACCAGTCCATTCTGAAGGAGATCAACCCTGGGATTTCTTTGGAAGGAATGATGCTAAAGCTGAAGCTCCAGTACTTTGGACACCTCATGTGAAGAGTTGACTCATTGGAAAAGAATCTGATGCTGGGAGAGATTCCGGGCAGGAGGAGAAGGGGACGACCGAGGATGAGATGGCTGGATGGCATCACGGACTCGATGGACGTGAGTCTGAGTGAACTCTGGGGTTGGTGATGGACAGGGAGGCCTGGCGTGCTGCGATTCATGGGGTCGCAAAGAGTCAGACACGACTGAGCGACTGAACTAACTATAGGTGATATTTGCTACCTCAGTTCTCATAAGGTTCTATGAGCATCTAAAGAAATCTTCTGGAGAAGGCAATGGCAACCCACTCCAGCACTCTTGCCTGGAAAATCCCATGGACGGAGGAGCCTGGTAGGCTGCAGTCCATAAGGTCGCGAAGAGTGGGACATGAATGAGCGACTTCCCTTTCACTTTTCACTTTCATGCATTGGAGAAGGCAATGGCAACCCACTCCAGTGTTCTTGCCCAGAGAATCCCAGGGACGGGGGAGCCTGATGGGCTACTGTCTATGGGGTCGCACAGAGTCGGACGCGACTGAAGTGACTTAGTAGCAGCAGCAGCAGCAAAGAAAGCTGCATTAATTTCTGCCCCATCTAATCCAAGAAACTATATATTCGTAAGGGAGGTCAACCTAGTATATTAGAGGCAATGGTTATCATAAGGTAAGAAATGTCACAAAAATGTTCATATTGTGGCATCTCACCGATTTTCCATGCAGATTTGATGCAAAAATCAATGGATAGTCCATGAAACAAATATTCAAGTCTGAGAAATATGGTCATAAAAGCACAGCATCAGTTACTGAGAATGGAGGCGGAAGCAGGGTGTAACCACAGAACACAAGATCTACCCAGCCTCTATGAGGACACAGAAATGACAGAAATGTCTTGAAAAGGGCAGGCTTGATGTATGAGAGAGATAGGAGCCCACTCAGATTTTCTAACATCAGAAAAGATAGCTGTACTTTCCTCAGTCCCTTAGAGAGCCTTAGCTGACAAACCTGTACCCCTCCATGAGAGAGACATTTCTTCACTCAGCAAAGGAAAAGGAACCCTGACAGAAAAAGCTGCTCATTCGACATCACTTAGGGAATTTTGTGTGCTGACTTTGGACTCTAAGGGCAGACAGAGGTCTCAAGGACAGTGGCAGTAGTGGGGAAGTGGAGACATTTGTACAGATGACTGTTATAGTGACTTCATGTGAAGTTTGGGGCAATTCACTTTAATTTTTTCCAACTGTGTGTGTGCTCAGTATGGCTCATTCATGTCTAACTCTTTGGGACCTCATGGACTGTAGCCTGCCAGGCTCATCTGTCTATGGAATTTTCCAGGCAAGAGTACTGGAGTGAGTTGCCATTTCCTTCTTCAGGGGAGCTTCCCAACCCAAGGATCAAACCCACCTCTCCTGTGTCTCCTGCGTTGGCAGGTGGATTCTTTACCCTGCACCACCTGGGAAGCCCAAACATGTCCAACTACAAAAACTAATTATATATTCTCAAGTTATGTAATGGCAGTGTTGGGCTAGACATTTTGGTTGTTGATAATTAAAAACAGTGACCTACTTTATGTTACCTCAAAGCAACTAAATAGCCTTTTACAGACTAGGCATTTAAATATTGTGTGAGGGAAACCTGGTCAGAGTATTTGTAGGACATGTGACATTAATATTGAGGGAGTGACATAATGGATTCAGGGAACCCAAGAATCCTGGATGTCATCTTTCAATGATGTCACAAGGGAGCCATTAAACAGAAACCACCCTTTTCTGGAGAGGCAGGTCATTTGACATTCACAGGCTGCAGGATTTATGGTCAACAGGTGGTCAGAATGTCTCCTAGAAAAATGGACTTTCAGTCTTCCAGGTGTGTTCGTATTATGATCTATCTTATCCCTTATTATTACCACAAAGACAACTTTATAGGAAGTGCCTGGAGATGAGGCACTTTGTTTTTCATTGTCTAGCATAAAAAACAAACAAACAAACAAAGGTAGCTTAGTCACTGAGTCACTTGAGAGGGAACCTTGATAAGATGAGGAACATCCCAAATGTAGATGAGAAAAGAGAAATCTTTTCACCTACAGGAGCTCCTAAATAACAAGCTTATTTTGAACTTGAGGCAGCTGTCTCACTGAGGCCAGAGTTTGGTGTTCTCAGCTGTCTAGCACATGGACCATGGGAGTAACTAGACTGCCAGCCTATGGCCATATGAACCCAAAGGTGAAGGGCAAAGGATTCTCACCTGGTCTTCCTAGATCGTCTATCTTCATGTCATCATTTTCTTTATCCTTATGGACAATATTGTGCAGAGTAAACCTGCATTTGAGCAAGACTAAGACAAAGCATGCTGGGTCAGACAACATCATCTGGAAATTCCATCATATATTCCCAGTTCCACAGGGTTCCTTGTATCCTTAAACCTGGGCATTATATAAGCTCAGGCACGGCCCCAGATACTTCCTCATCTTTCACAGGTACATCAGGAATGGACTGCTTAGCCCGATCCTGACCCAAGTTCTGCAAGTACTTCTATCACATAGAAGATTGTAATTCTAAGATCTTTAGCTCAGGGTCATTGAGGCCTTGGAGATTAGAGAAGAGTAGATATTTCCCCTCATGTTCCCCACATTATAATATATAACTTCTCCTCTCTCCATACACACATTCTCTCACTATAATTTTCCTGTGCCCTAAAGCCCACTGTGGCACTTACATTTCTTTACATGTTGGTCTATCTCAAGTAAAAAGGGAGAAAACATGACAAAGAGAAAAAAGATAAAGAGCATAGAAAACAGGGCATAGAGCCAAGGAACACCATTTGGGGATAAACTGGCCTCTGGTACAACTTCCTCCATCGAGGTCTGAGGACACGGAATCCTGTGCCTCAGCTCTCTCGCCTCCTAGGTGATGAAGGTGATGATGTCACAGCTTCAGGCACAATGGGAGATGGAGACATAGATGGGGATTGGCCAAGCCTCATCCCATAGCTGCTAGAAAGAAGCAGGCAACCTTAGGGAGCTTTACTTCCATCACTTCCAGTGAATCAAAAATACTAGATGATCAGGTTAGACCAGTGAGAAGGTAGATTTTCATCACTCATATTCAGAATGTGCCTCTCACAGCGTTGGAGACATATCCAATCACAAAATGAAGAAACTAATTTCTTTAGACTTTGCAGCCCTAGAGCCAGTCTTGTTCAGCAGAATAATGTCTAACTTAAAAGACCAAATAAAAGACAGGTTTTCCCTGCCACAGGGAACATTGTCCCACCACTGCTCCCTCCCCCTACTCCCCCATACACACAATGATCTCAATTCCTGGTCTGAACTCTGACTTCTCTAGGGTGACCAACCAGTGCAGATCCACTGGCAAGATGTTAATGTGGTTCAGTCTTTGCCAGCTCCCAAGACTGTAACATACCACCTCCAGGAGTCTTCACGCCTCACCTCCATCTGCCATGAATGTATGTTTTCTCTCAAGGTCCACAAATCCTCATTTCTCAACCAGAACAGAAAAGACATCAACCACCTAAGAACACAAAAACAAAATATGTGGCCAGTGTTGGATTGGACAAGAAAAATGAGTTCTAAAATCAAAACCAATGCAATATTGTAAAGTAATTAGCCTCCAATTAAAATAAATTTAAATTAAAAAAAAAAATCTGCTTCTCATCCAACTGAGGAAATGAAACCCAGACAGAAAAGGCAAGGGTCATTATGGACTATGATAGTCAGGGAGTACTTTATGAAACATTAGAGAGAAAAAAATGACAAGCAAATGCAGTTGAAAGGAAATTAGCTATTGAAAGTCATATCGACTTCCTGATTCTGAGGCATGTAAACAGGAAACCAAAATACCTTTGTGCCTTTATTGGCTTAATTTTTGGCTGAGTATCAGATATTAAAATTCTCCAAGCTAAGTTTTTAAAAAAATCCTATCAAGATAATTTGTTTAAAATCTGGAACAATATTTGTTCATGTTTTTTCACTCTCATAATTCCTAAGAACCGCACTAGGATAAAGTCTACATGGTTGTGTTGTGTTGTGTTGACATCTTCACACAGAAAGATTTAACAATTTAGGCTAAAATAACACGTATTGACTCAAGCACAGCTTTCTCCTCCCAATAAAGCTCTTTCCTCCTTATGCACAACTCTGCAGTTTTTCATCATTTTTCATATAAAGTCTGTTTACAGCCCCTTGTGTAGGAAAAAAATCAGGAAGAAGACAATTTAAATTGTCATAGATGAGGAGGCTTTTTAAAAAACAATATAGCATTTGCCTTATCCTTTTTACAAAGAGAGGTTTGTAAATCTGATGTTTTATTTAATGATTCAAAATATAAATATAAGTAATTAAAGGAGAACAATATAGGAACAAAGATGTTGAAATTGTATAGGAAAATGGAATAGAACCAAAAATTGGCTCACTAAAATATCTTCATGTTTTATTTTCTTCAGAAATTTCCCCCCAACATTTGTTGAGACATAATTAGCATATGGCATTGTGTAAGTTTAAGATATACAACATGATGCTTTGGTACATATATATATAGTTTAAAAAAATACATTTATTTATTGTATAAGGTCAAGGCCAAAGTCTATGATCATTATATATATATACATGTTCTCCTCAAGGATTTTTAGTCAAAAGTCTAAAAAAAAGTTTATGATTTTTAGTCATAAAAGTCATCAAGTTTCAGGTCATACATTTGAGCTTTTAATCTATTTTTAGTTAATTTATAGATGTATAGTAAAGGGATCTTGTTCTGTTCATTTGCTTGTGAATATCATTTTACCACCACCATTTTTTAAAAGATTTTTTTGATGTGGACCATTTAAAAAATATTTATTGAATTTATTGCAATGCTGCTTCTGTTTTTTTGTTTTCTTTTTTTTTTTTTTTTTGGCCTAGAGGCATGTGAGATCTTAGCTCCATGACCAGGGATTGAACCTGTACCCCTGCATTAACCACTGGACCACCGGAGAAGTCCCACCAACACCATTTATTGAATAGACAATTGCTTCCTAATTGTGTGTTCATAGTACCCTTGTTGAAGATTAGCTGAACACTTATAAGAAAACATATTTCTAATAGAATGAACATAAATGGCCCAACAATAGCTTGCCAGTAGGTGTAGAAATTTGTAAGCCACTTTAAAAAATCACTTGCTGAGATTTGCAAACTATACACCTACTGTACCCTATAACCCTGCTGTTTCTTTTCTGAGTATATTCCTAAACAAAGCTTTCATCAATTTTGAGTAATAGTGGCTGACATGAATATACTTATATATGTGTTTTGGTAGAGAGATTAACTCATTTTTTGCTTCCGTATTATACAACTCTCATATCAGATTTATTTATAATAGCCAAAAACTAGAATAATTCAGTATTGAAAACACTAATAAATTCTGATAGAGACTTGCATTATAATAATAGCAATTAAAAATACTGCTAAATGTAGTAACGTATTTGAATTTCACAGACATACTATCTTGCAGGAGAAGGCAGGCCAAAAGAAATTTTCACTGTTCAAATGGCTCAACTGCAGAAAAAACAAATTAGTGGTAAGAGGTCAGTATAGTGGTGGGCAGGGAAAGTAGACAAGAGAGTGTCTTCCCTGCTATAGAAAATATTCTTTACTAAATAAATGTACAGGTATAGTTATGTATCAGTTCTTTAGTTATATACTTATTATTTGTGAAATTTGCTTTACATAAGTTAACTCCATAAAAAAGAGAATTAATATTGTTCAAGGCTTTTTAAAGGAGCTGGGTTTTCCCCTCTATTTTCTGGTACTTCTGTTTTTAAAATTTAAATAATAATTATTGTTTGAGAGTTTGATGAAATGTACTAGTAAAACCATCTAATCCTGTAAGTTTTGTTGAGAAAACTGATCTTTGAAAAGCATTTCAGTTCTATTATATTTATTATTGAATTCAGTTTCACTGTTTCTTCTTGTGTTAATGGCAGAATTATATACATGTATGTATTTGATACGATTGTGGACTTACATATTTCTCTCTCACTTAGGACTGATACTTTTAGCTGTACATACAATTTCAGATTCAATGTTTTTATCCTTTTAAAGATATTGCTTTATTGCCTTGTACGTGATGTTGCTACCGATAACTTTAGAGTCAATCTGATTCTCACTTCTGGGCAGATGATGTACCGTTTTTTTCTGGAAATTTTACTTTGCCACTTAAAAAAGTTTCTATGTAGTGTGGGTGTGAATATTTTCCTTATTTCACTGGTAATCTACAAATCCTTTCAAAATGAGACTGTACTTATTTTTCAAAATTCTGTACAATCTATATCTATTAGTCTTTCAAATTCCTTTCTCTCTAGTTTTATGTTTTTTAAGTTTTTTATTTTTTCTGGAATCCTCTTAAGTATGTATACTGTCTCTTCAGTCACATCTGACTCTTTGTAGCCCCATGGACTGTAGCCTGCCAGGCCCCTCTGTCCACGGGATTCTCCAGGAAAGAATACTGGAGTAGGCTGCCATGCCCTCCTCCAGGGGACCTTCCCCACTCAGGGACTGAACCTGCATCTCTTTGTCTCCTGCATTGGCAGGCAGTTTCTTTACCACTGGTGCCTGCTGTGAAGCCCCCTTAACTATATGGTGACGCTTTTCTCCTGTCCTCTGGATCACTTACAATTTTTGTTTTATTTTCTACCTCTTTATTTTTTTCTCTTGTCTTCTTGGAAGATCACTCAAATTGATATTCCAACTTACACACTTGTTCTTCATCCAGGTTCATCCTACTTATTTCCTAATTGTATATTTTAACTTTCCAGCTGAGTAGCACGTATGTGCTTGCCCGATATTCATCATGGACACAGTGAGTAGCTTCAGTTGCTACTACAGATTTCTGTGGCTATAAAACAAGTGATAAAATGAACTGGGGGAAATGCAAGATCAGAGCTTTCCTCTGGTCTCCACATACAGCTTTCTTTCCATGCTGCAGCCACCCACCAGCCTTTGCCTGGTCCACCTCTCTCCACTCACCAGTTCAGTCTGAGTTCGGTGTACACAGGGGATGTTTCTTTTTCTTTTTTTTTTTCTTTTTTGGCTGACTGAGTCTTTGTTGAAGCGTGGGTGTGTGGGCTCAGTAGTTGCAGCCACCAGGCTTAATTACCTCCACAGCTTATGGGATCTTAGTTCCCTGACAGGTGATTGCACCTCTGTCCCCTGATTGGAAGGCAGATTCTCAACCACTGGACCCCCAGGGAAGTCCCTGATGTGGTCATTTCTTTGGATACTTATTTCTTGTTTGTCTCTGTCATTTCTCCAGAATTGATTTTGGAAATCAGAGTTGATTTGGGAAGTTAGCAGCCTCTGTTAGTTGAACATTTTGGCAGGAATAGGGCACTGTGGCCTGTAAAAGAAATGATGCCATTGAAGAAGAAATATTTGAGAACACAATGCACATGTGTCTTTTTTTTGAGCCAAACTAAATGGAATATGATCAGTAAGGTGTAGAGTTCAAATTTATAAAATCATAATTACCTGTTTATCTCTATGAATGATCCATGGTAAGGCTGCCAGTTTAGGAGATTCTGTAGATACCGTAGCTCTTTCAGAGCAATGGTAGACATACAGAGAGTGCACCTCACATGTCTGCCAAGTAGAGACCAGCAGGGCCTCTCACACTGCCGTTAATCAGATATTACTAAAGGTGCAGGATGTTTTTCTGTTCATCATTAGGCCAATTTGTGATTGTAACCACAGTGGTATTTAACAGGAAGGAAAGTTTGCTGTATCAAAAGAAAGAACAGCTGTTGCTTTTGCATTCAGGAGTAGGAGGTGGATTGTGGGTAACAGTATGTGTGTGAACTCAGTAGCATACGACTCTGTAACCCCAGGGACTGTAGCCTGCCAGGCTCTTCTGTTCATGAGATTTCCCCGGCAAGGATACTGGAGTGGGTAGCCATTTCCTTGTGCAGGAGATCTTTCCAACTCAGGGATCGAATGTGTGTCTCTTGCACCTCTTGCATTGGCAGGTGGATTTTTTACCAGTATGCAACCTGGTAATAGTAAACGCTAACACTCTATGTGCGTATTTTATTATCCATTTATTTGTACATTGGTGTCAATATCCAAATACTATAATTGAAAGTACATTCCTTATAGCAAGTCTGCTCCATGGACAAGGTTCCTGGGTGTACCTCCTAACTAATATGTTTCTATGCTATCAATTAAATGCTGCCACCTTCCTTTACAGAAAGGCAGACAGTCCTGCCAGACTGAAGCACAGAGCTGGCCTAACCTCCAGATAAGCAGAATGTGCAAATGCTATTTAGTGGAATGAAACTGTGCTCAAAGATACCTTAAATATGAGAATCAGGGAACCAAAAGCTGGCCAGACAGTGACAGCTGAAAGGATAAACCGATTCTCTGATCTCCTGTCCAGGAAGCAAGTATATAGTCTGAAGTGGACATAATTCTTCTTCTTTGTCTTTGTTGGAAGGAGGACTTTTGGGGTCAAATTTCCTAGTACCTCTGTTTACCTGAGGCAGGAGGTCAATTTTCAAAACACTTCTGGGAAGCATTTCAAAACATGAAAGAAAAAGAAATTAGGAAAAGTCAATAAAAGAGAGAGCGTGTACTAAGTAAGGGTGCTAAGTTGCTTCAGTAGTGTCTGGCTCTTTGCCACCCATTGGACTGCAGTCTCCCAGGCTCCTTTGTCCATGGGATTCTCCAGGCAAGAATACTGGAGTGGGTTGCCATGCCCTCTTCCAGGGGATCTTCCCAACTCAGGGATCGAACCCATGTCTTTTATGTCTCATGCACTGGCAGGCAGGCAGGTTTTTTTACCACTAGTGCCAAAAAAAAAAAAAAAAAAAGGAAACAAAAATCAAGAGAAATCCCCGAGCAGAGAGAACGGGGGAGAACAATGTTGGGATGTTAAGATTAGGTCAAATTTGTTACTTATTTACATTTTGCCCCAGGCTATGTCCCCTACTCTCCCTCCTTTAACATTAAACTTTAGTAGATGTTGACCACATTAAGTAAGCTTCTTTTTTTTATTCTTTTTTGGCCACACCTTACGACTTGCAGGATCTCAGTTTTCCACCAGAGATAGAACCCGGGCCACAGTGGTGAAAGTCCAGAATCCTAACCACTAGGCAACCAGGAAACTCTAAAATAAGCTTTTCATACCAATGTTTTGGATGAGAAAGAAGAAGCAAAATGTCTACACATTATGTGAAGTGGGGAAGAGAGAAGATTGGAGGCATAGAAGGAAAAAAAAGAAGAAGAAAAAAAAGATTTATATTTTAACAGAAACACTTTCAGGAAGTCATGGTTAGAAGTATGATAGCCCAAAGACACTCAAGTGCTATTGAAAATACTAGTACAACACTGCTTTTAAAAAAATGGATAATCAACAAAGATCTGCTTGCTGTACAGTATGGGGAATTCTGCTCAATGTTATGCGGCAGCCTGAGTGGGAGGAAAGTTTTGGGGAGAATGGATACACATATATGTATGGCTGTGTCCCTTCACTGTTCACTTGAAACTATCACAGCATTATTTATTAATTGGCTATATCCCAGTACAAAAAGGTTTTCTTTCTTTTTTTTAAGAAGTATTATGTATGGTATACAAAGTTAATGATTCAAACCACTTTATTTCTTATTAGTCAAAGGACTTGAGAACTTGAACGCGTTTTATGTAGATGGTATATTTGTCCTCAGTAGATGTGTGAACTCTAATGATTTTTCCAGGAAACTCAGAAGATGAGCAAGTCTGACCCTATTCTGTATAGGATTACATATTCTACAGCAAGTGAGAAATTAAGGACCTTATTCTCTCCACTTTCCACTGATAAGTACACATTAGAATGGAATTTGGGGATGAAAGCAGGTACTTTTTTTCTTGTAAGAGTTTATCTTTTGACTTATCTGTACTCCTAGCTTGAGAGACTGATGCTAAGGCTGAAGATGCAATACTTAGGCCTCTTGATGAGAAGAGCCGACCCTGATGCTGGGAAAGATTGAAAGCAGGACGAGAAGGGGTGACAGAGGACGAGATGTTTGGATGGCATCACTGACTTGATGGACATGAGTTTGAGCAAGCTCTGGGAGTTAGTGAAGGAGAGGGAAGTCTGGCATGCTGTAGTCCATGGGGTAGCAAAGAGTCAGACATGACTGAGTGACTGAACAACAGCTTGAATCTAAAATATTAGTCACTCAGTTGTGTCCGACTCTTTGCGACCCCATGGGCTGTGTAGCCCACCAGTCTCCTCTGTCCTTGGGATTCCCCAGGCAAGAATACTGGAGTGGGTTGCCATGCCCTCCTCCAGGGAGTCTTCCTGACCCAGGGATTGAACCCGTATCTCATGTCTCCTGCACTGGCAGATGGGTTCTTTACCACTAGCGCCACCTGGGAAGCCCATAGAGAGAGTACAGCTGCTTATAACAAGACTATTTCCCAAAGTGTCATGTACCAGTATCTTCTAGGATATGAGCTGAGAGCTGAAAAGACTATCCACGTTCACTCTGACTATAACATGCTGAGGGAACAAGAATGGTCCCGTTCCTAATGAATCATCACTAAATCTGATGGCAATCCAGCTCCCAGCTCTTTTCTTATCCACCAAGAGACTTGTTATTTCTGATCTTTTTCTTTAGCTAGAGGAAGTGAGAACAAGGAACTGAAAGTTGTTTTCCCAACTAAAATCTAACCATACTCTGGGGTAACTTGAATTGATTTACATTGTAAAGGGTCACTATACTTGAGGACATGAGAAATAATCTTCATTTAAATCATTTATTAATACATACATGTGGAATCTAAAAAACATGGTACAGATGCATGTCTATTCAGGGCAGGAATAGAAGTGCAGCTGCACAGGACGGACTTGTGAACACAGCAGGGATGGGGAGGGTGGGACGAATTGAGAGTATAAGTGACATAAATATACTACCATGTGTAAAACAGATAGACAGTGGGAAGCTGCTGTATAGTTCAGGGAGCTCGGCTCTGTGATGACCTGGAGGGATGGGAGGAGGGGGTGGGAGGAAGGCTTGACCAGGAGGGGATATATGTATACCTATAGCTGATTCACGCTGTCGAACCACAGAAACCAGCACAACATTGTACAGTTCAGTTCAGTTCAGTTCAGTCTCTCAGTCATGTCCTACTCTTTGTGACCCCATGAACCACAGCACACCAGGCCTCCCTGTCCATCACCCAAACCCATGTCCATTGAGTCAGTGATGCCATCCAATCATGTCATCCTCTGTTGTCCCCCTCTCCTCCTGCCCTCAATCTTTCCCAGCATCAGGGTCTTTTCAAATGAGTCAGCTCTTCACATCAGTTGGCCGAAGTATTGGAGTTTCAGCTTCAACATTAGTCCTTCCAGTGAACACCCAGGACTGATCTCCTTTAGAATGGATCTCCTTACAGTCCAAGGGACTCTCTAGAGTCTTTTCTAACACCACAGTTCAAAAGCATCAATTCTTCTGAGCTCAGCTTTCTTTATAGTCCAACTCTTACATCCATACATGACCATTGGAAAAACCATAGCCTTGACTAGACGGACCTTTGTGGACAAAGTAATGTCTCTGGTTTTTAATATGCTGTCTTGTATAGCAATTAACCAACTAAAAATAAATTTTAAAAATGCCAAAAAAGAAATACTCTTCATTTAAATTAACCAGGTAGCACACATTATGTCCTATACCTAGTAACTCAATCATAAAAAGACAAAATTGTGTTTGAAAAATAAAGCTGAAGCCTAAGAATCTTCACAACCAAAATTATGAAGTTAACATAAGAACATTCTACTTCTAAATGACTTCTGTACTTTCCTATTTCAATTACGTTTCTGAGAAATTTTTAGATTTAGTTTTACTAAGAAGATTCTGCCAAACCTACATCTACCTCCATGAAATCAATTTTCCAGAGTCTATGTGGGGAGGGGACCCAACTTATGTAAGAAGAAATGATGTCATTAGGATAGAGCATTTCCGGAATATTCAAGTGCTGTTACTATGAGGTCATCTCAGGAGAAGAAGAACCCTGACTCTGGATCTGGATTCAGCATCTCTCTCAGTCTGACCATGGATCACTCACCTAGGGCTTAACTCTAGAAAAGAAAATATATATTTGGATGAAAATGGCCAGGGGGTGAATATTGTAAAAGCTGTTTGTGTTAAAGTCTCTAGATGTTCACAAAAATTTCTCAATAATGGAACTGATATGAAAGGACCAAAGTATTTATTATTGGAGAATGTATGTAAAAATGGGACACAAGTCAGTGCTACCCTTTTTTTGACATATGAAGTGATATTTTCTGTACCTCTAGTTTGGACCAAAACGTAAGAGGACTTTCAATAGACACATATCTGTTCTTCAAATGGAATTCCACTGCTTCCAAGTGCAGCATCCTCATTTCCAAACTCACACTCTTCGGTCAGGAGTTTCTCCTCTCCCAGATCTTCTTTCTTTGAGGAACGTGAAAACCAGCCTGCAATAGCAAATTTAGGGCCTGGTTATGTTTATGTAACCAGATGAAACAGAGCCCTCTAGAGGGATCAGAATGGAGGACAAAGTGAACACACAGCATTCCTGGTGACTCAGACTGAGATCATTTCCGCATGATATAAAACACATCAGGAAAAGCGTTTTCGATACAGACTGTTGATCTCAGACCATGTCCAAGAAGTATCTGTAACAGAGACTTAAAAACTTCTCTGAACTCTAATTTTCAGTCTATACAGATAGTAGGGACCTGAAAGGAATTTTGAGCATTCGACTTTTCTCAGAACTAAATCTGAGAAACTGGTAAGAAGAAGGTATAACTCCATTATTATCTATCCCATGAGGACACTTAGGGACCGGATCCCAACTTCCCAATGGTCTACAAGGATAACCCCAGCCTTTTCTGAAAGTCTTTAGTGGCTAAAGCTGCTTCAGCTTCCACAGTTTTTCTTCTCCCAAGGAACCCCACCGCCCTCACACTGCTATGGTAAAGATGGTTTATTGGTCCTTTCAGCTCTGAAATTCTGTGAATCTGGGCAAACTCACGATCTTGCAACCTATGCTCAGAAGGGCCCTGGGCTTGGTTTAAAGCTCTACTGTCACCAGCTTCAATGTCTTAATAATTTTTGAACATGGACATCCACACTTTCATTTTGCATTGGAATCTGAAAATTGTGAAATTAATCCTACCATGAGTCTTAAAGAAAGATGAAGGGATTCTCACCTTTCATCCAAAACTGCCCCCATGAAACATAGTTATCAGAGTAATCTTGACATTTTAGCAGCTATAGAGTATCAAAATATATCTTAACATCAACGTTTTGCCATTTTAACTGTATTTCTCACCTTGTCACATCTTGGATTAACCACCTAAATCTTCTGATAATTCATGAGATTGCTGTGATTAAGAAAATAAGGTCATAGCATCAAAAAATACATGCCTAGTTGTAACTGCAGGAAGGTACCCACTGTGAAATCTGAGTTAATTCTATCCTTCCTAGCAATACACAGAAATAACTGAATATGGGCTCACTCAAATTTTGTCTTTCCAGGAATGATTGGCTTTTAAGGATTCAAGCGCACCTTCCCAGGAAATAAGACTATAACTATAAGAGATCAGACTTCTCTTTTACTTGTTTCTCAGGGAATATTTTCTGGGAAATAGAATTTTGGGGACATTATTATCCAAAATGCAGACCTCCTTATACAAAAGCTATTAAACATTTCAAGATGGCCGCAGGAAAGTGATAAACCAAGTGCAAGGTCATTCCTAATGTGGCAGCCTGTGCCATTGCAGAGATCACATGAAGGTGGACACTGGGATGGTCATCTCATTCATTTCACATAAATAGATCTCAGGAAGAATTTCAGGCATAGAAGCCCTTTACTTTTGTCATTGAATTTTAGACCACTTCTCTCTGTCCTTGAATAGCAGTCAAGAATCTTTGGTGGAAAGCATGCAAATGGAGTCTTGAGAGTCCCTGGGACTGCCAGGAGGTCAAACTGGTTAATTCTAAAGGAAATCAACCCTGAATATTCATTGGAAGGAATGATGCTGAAACTGAAGCCCCACTTTTGCCACCTGATGTGTAGAGCTGACTCATTGGAAAAGACTCTGATGCTGGGAAATACTGAAGGCAAAGGAGAAGGGTGGAGCAGATGACAGGGCTTCCCTGGTGACTCAGATGGTAAAGAATCTGCCTGCAATGCGGGAGACCTGGGTTCGATCCCTGGGTTGGGAAGATCCCCTGGAGCAGGGCATGGCAACCCATTCCAGTATTCTTGCCTGGGATAATCCTCATGGACAGAGAAGCCTTGGTGGGTTACAGTCTATGGGATTCAAAGAGTCAGACACGACTGAAGCAACTAAGCACTCACACATGCAGCAGAAGATGTGATGGTTAGATAGTATCACCAACTTGATGGAGATGAGTTTGAGAGAACTCCAGGAGACACTGGAGGACAGAGGAGCCTGGAGGGCTATAGTCCATGGGGTCACAAGGAGTCAGACAATACTTAGTGACTGAACAACAAATGTAGGTGGAGTGAACCCATCCCTAGGAATCAGGATAGTGTCATCCTGGATCTGACTCCTTATGTAACCTTGAGAAGTCACACATTATCTACTTTGTTAGTTTATTTGTGGAGTAGTGTTTGACTATACAATCCTTATGATCTCTTCAAGAATTGATAATCCCAGAATCTACAATTAAAAGCATTCTGGATAACTGGTGGATATATCAGCTTCAAAACCCTGTTAGCATTTTCCCCATAAAACATCAAAATGTTCACCAAATGCAATATCTTTCAATAATGTTTTTCAATTCTCTCTTGCTCTGAACTTTTATGATGTTTTATCAAACCAGACATCTTGGTTTGGGAAATGCATTCACATTATCCATACATGTCCACACATCAGAAATTATTTTTTTAAAGATTTGTTTTATGTGGATGATTTTTATTTTTTTTTTGATTTATTACACAGTGGATAGCTTTATTTGCATTTGTACAATGCACCAACTATGAAATATAATTATTTGAATGATTAGAATTTGTGTAAGTTTCCTTACAAATAACCTTAAAAGTAGAAGTAGAAGTTTGACTCCAAAATTAGTCTTCCTAATATGTCTCTGGACCATTTTTAAAATCTTTAATGAATTTGTTACAATATGGCTTCCGTTTCACGGTTTGGCTTTTTGGCTGCAAGGCACGTGGGATCTTAGCTACCCAATCAGGAATCAAAACCACACTCCCTGCATTGAAAAGCGAAATCTTAAGCACTGGATCTCCAGGGAAGTCCCAACATATTGGAAACTCTTAAAGCAGCTATACAGACAGAGGACTCAGTCTATTTCTTCCTCTCTGAGGTCATGAAACAGTAACTGAGGTGTCAAAAAAAAAAAAAAAAAAAAAAAGAGAAGAGTTTAAACCTGCTGGAGAAACAGTCATTCCTTTCCTCAGAGCGTGGTCCAGGGAAGACAGACCCTCCCTCTAGAGGGCTGAGGTTGCCATCTCCCAAAACTCTTTTCAGCATCTCTTCCACACAAGACTTTCCTAACCTAATCCCCATTTTCAAGAGCAGAAAGCCCTGCCTTGTGTAGGACAAGTCCAGAATCAACTTTGCTTTCATTCCTCAGCAGCTCTGCCACAGAATCATCGAACAGGTAAGAAATAATCCAAGAATAGACATGAAAAGAA
This sequence comes from Capra hircus, assembly GCF_001704415.2. Lineage (NCBI taxonomy): Eukaryota > Metazoa > Chordata > Mammalia > Artiodactyla > Bovidae > Capra > Capra hircus. Next base: position 99,443,866 of record NC_030812.1, on the reverse strand, counting down.
AAATCCACGAGTGTAAAAACTAGATAAGGGGTCAGAATAGAACCCCAGGCTTGACTTATTTTCATCCCAGGGAGAAGACAGTATTCACTGGGGATGGGAGATAACTGGTGGTATCTTCAGAGCATGGAGAGAGCTGTAGGTCCAAACTGGGACACAGGAATCTTGTATGTGGATGCCGTGACCACAGGTGATGCTATGAATCACCTCAGATGATAGTTTATGCCTAGAAGAATACACGAGGGCCTTCTCTGCCTGACTCCATCTGTCTTTCCTCCCCAAGCTCAGCCTCACTGGTGTGCTCACAGGCAGCCTCCCATAGATAATATTTACATGAGGACAAGATTGACACAAAGATTCTGAGTCAGAAATTCACATCTTGAAACACCTACCTTTGACATCTCTGAGACTGCACTCAGCTCATCAGAACCATTAACCTCATGTCTTAAGGGCATACCCAGAATTCCTGGCCCAGTCCCAACCTCTGTCTCTGTACTTGATACTAAACTTACTGCTGTGATGTACAACATCATGCTTCCTTGGCATGCCTAGTTGAAGTTCACTGAGGCTGAGTCCAGAGAAACACAAATATCATTTCCAAGAAAACGTAATGAGAACAAGATGCAGATTCAGTGTCCCACATCACAGTGTTTCCCTTCTCACCCACCGCCCACAAGCTCTCCTCATCATCGTCTCCGTTTTAGAGCCTACCTTCGCACTTTACTTTCTGTATGCACTTTTGAACCACCAGGAAAACAATAAAAAGGAACATGCAGGGTCCCAAGACGCAACCAAGGATGCCTGTCACGAAGAAGATCCCAGGGCCAGGGTGGGAGCTTGAGTGGTTCCCTAAAAAAAACATGTTCTCAGGGTGGGAAGGGATATGGGAGAATCCTGCCCCTCACTGGTACCTGCTGAGTGCTCAGGGTGATGAAGTCACAGCTTCAGACACAATGGGAGATTGTGAGAGCCTGGTAGAGACTGACCCAGGCTCTGCCCTCTGGGGATCTCAGCCCCATCCTATACTATTCTGAGGAGTTACACAAGAGAATACTGAGGATGTCAGTTCCAACCCAGCCAATTCATCCCACCCCCTTTCACTCCTTGGTGTTCATATTTGTTCTCTATATCGGTCTCTATTTCTGCCTTGCAAATAGGTTTATCTGCACCATTTTTCTAGATTCAATGCATATGTATTAATATATGATATCCGTTTTTCTCTTTCCAATTTACTTCACTCTGTGTGACACTCTGTCCATCCGTGTCTCTGCAAATGGCACAGTTTCATCCCTTTTCATGGCCGAGTAATATTCCATCGTGTATATGCGCCACATCTTCTCTATCCGTTTCTCTGCTGATGAACATTTAGGTTTCTTCCATGTCATGGCTTTTGTAAACAGTGTGGCAAACAGATAACTAATGAGAACCTACTGGGTAGCACAGCAGATAGTATTCAGCTCTCTGTGGTGACCTAAATGGGAAGGAAATCCAAAATGGAGGGGATATATGTATATGCCAATGCTGGGCTGGAAGAAGCACAGCTGGAATCAAGATTGCTGGGAGAAATATCAATAACCTCAGATATGCAGATAACACCACCCTTATGGCAGAAAGTGAAGAGGAACTAAAAAGCCTCTTGATGAAAGTGAAAGAGGAGAGTGAAAAAATTGGCTTAAAGCTCAACATTCAGAAAACGAAGATCATGGCATCTGGGCCCATCACTTCATGGGAAATAGATGGGAAAACAGTGGAAACACTGTCAGACTTTATTCTTTTGGGCTCCAAGATCACTGTAGATGGTGATTGCAGCCATGAAATTAAAAGGCGCTTACTCCTTTGAAGGAGAGTTATGACCAACCTAGATAGCATATTAAAAAGCAGAGACATTACCTTGCCAACAAAGGTCCGTCTAGTCAAGGCTATGGTTTTTCCAGTAGTCATGTATGGATGTGAGAGTTGGACTGTGAAGAAAGCTGAGCACTGAAGAATTGATGTTTTTGAGCTGTGGTATTGGAGAAGACTCTTGAGGGTCCCTTGGACTGCAAGGAGATCCAACCAATTCACTCTAAAGAAGATCAGTCCTGGGTGTTCATTGGAAGGAATGATGCTAAAGCTGAAACTCCAATACTTCGGCCACCTCATGCGAAGAGTTGACTCATTGGAAAAGACTCTGATGCTGGAAGGGATTGGGGACAGGTGGAGAAGGGGACAACAGAGGATAAGATGGCTGGATGGCATCACCGACTCGATGGACATGAGTTTGGGTGAACTCCGGGAGTTGGTGATGGACAGGGAGGCCTGGTGTGCTGCAATTAATGGGGTCGCAAAGAGTCAGACACAACTGAGTGACTGAACTGAACTGATGGCTGGTTCACTTTGCTGTACAGCAGAGTAAAGCAACTATATCCAATAAAATATTTTTAAAATGAGAGAGTGCTAAGAAATATCAGGATGCTTTGTGACAGCCACAGACTCATAGTTCAGAAGCATCACATCCAGTCTCTTTCCAGGGAGACAGCTTGCCTATATTAGAGCAGAGAGAGAGAGAAAGGTCAGGGCACTCCTCTTCAGGATAAGGACATCCTCAAAGGGAGAGGCATCCATGTATCTGGCGAGGGATCTGTTTCCCCAACTTTTCTGCCCCAGGTGAAACCAAGGGAGGGAAAATTTCCCTAAGCAGAGACTCTTGATCCCTTTCTGAATGTCCCCTCAGGTTATATTCAGTCTCCTCTGAAATGTGTGCACCAGAAAAATCATAACTAACTCTCCTGTCACATAAGACAGAAGAAATGGAACACTGTATCTGTTAAAATACCACCAGGCAAATTTTTCCTATGGTCTGGACATCAAAGAACCTCAGAATGTCCAAACATCACCAGGATATGCACCCTGACTCCCTCAGTATTCCTTGGAGACTCTAGGTGCCCCTTCAAAAGTGGCTGGAGAATCCCAGCAGTTTTAGGCCATAGTCCCACCTAGTGTAAGAACATTTACAGTGCACAGAAATACTTCTTAGTTAAATTTTTTTTTTTTTTTAAATTTTGGCTATCCTGGGTCTACATTGCTGCTCGGACATTTATTTAGTTGTGGAATGTGGTGTCTATTCTTCTTTGCAGTGTGCGGGCTTCTCTTTGAGGTGGCTTCTCTTGTTGCCGAGCACAGGCTCTAGGGTGCTCAGGCTTCAGTAGTTTCAGCTCCCAGACTCTAGAGCGCAGGCTCAGCAGTCGTGGCACATGGGCTTAGTTGCTCCATTGCAGGTGGGATCTTCCCAGACCAGGGACTGAACCCATGTCTCCTGCATTGGAAGGTGAATTTTTTACCACTGAGACACCAGGGAAGCCCCTGAAACAGTTCTTGGAAAAAAAAATGAAACACTTCTTACATTGCTACCCTGTTTCCTAAAGCTACTATGAGAAATTAATCATTTTTAACAGAAATTTATTTTCTCACAGATATGGAGGCTAGAAAACCAAAGTCAGGATGTAAACAGGGTTGTGCTACTTCTGGAGCTTTTAGGGGAGGGTCCTTCCTTACCTCTTCCAGTCTTGGTCAACAATCCTTGACAACAATCCATTTATCAGCAATCCTTGACATTCCTTGGTTTACAGATGCTCCGCTTCAATCTCTGCCTCCGTCATCGCATGGAATGTTCTCCTGTGTCTCTTGTTTTCACATGGTGTCTTCTCTCTATGTCTGTGTCTAAATGTCCCTTTTATTGTAAGGACATTAGCCATTGGGTTAAGACCCACACTAATCCAGTAAAACCTCATCTTGATTTCATCTTGTTGTTCAGTCTCTAAGTTGTGTCCGACTCTTTGTGACCCCATGGGCTACAGCACACCAGGCTTCCCTGTCCTTCACCATCTCCTGGAGTTTGCTCAAATGCATGTCCATTGAGTCGATGATGCCATCCAACCATCTCATCCTCTGTCACCCCCTTCTCTTCCTACCCTCAATCTTTCCCAGCATCAGGGTCTTTTCCATTGAGTTGGCTCTTCAAATCAGGTGGTCAAAGTACTAGAGCTTCAGCATCAGACCTTCCAATGAATGTTCAGGGTTGATTTCCTTTAGGATTGACTGGCTTGATCTCCTTTGTGATTACATCTACAAAGACACTATTTCTAAATAAGGTCACATTCAAAAGTTCTGATTGGACATGAATGGGGATGGGGGAGCAGTATTCAACCCAGTACATACCTCATCCTCCAAGCTTTCAAAACGAGTTCTCCTGTGCAGAGCTTCAAGCCAGAGCTCAGGCCTCTCCACCCCACTTCACTTCAGCATCCTTTTCTCCTTTGTTGTATTCTTACAGTAACAAGTGCTGGCCTCTGGGGAGGATTCTCTGCCCTGGCACAGAAACCAAATGAGGCAGACTGAACAGAGGGAGAGGTTGAACTATTCTGCAGTCACACAAAGGCTCAGTTAACCCCATGGTGAGCTGGAGTGGTCCTTTATATTTGTCCTAAGTGGAGGGAAAGGGATTGAATTTATGTATTTGTGTACTAAAGAGTCACTGGATGAAGATGCTCTCCAAGAAAGGAAGAGCCATCATCACCCATAGCTCCTGGGAAGCAAACACTTCAGCCAGACAGAGGGTCATACCACGGCGTCCATCCTTTCCTATTGCTCACTCATTTTTGTACCTTTAATTCATTTACTTCATTGTTTAACTTAAGTACGTTGTGTGGGTGTACTCAGTAGTATCTGACTCTCTGCAACCCCCTGGGCTGTAGCCTTCCAGGTTCCTCTGTCCATGGAATTTCCCAAGCAAGAATACTGGAGTGGGTTGTCATTTCCTCCGGGGGATCTTCCCAACCCAGCGATCCAATCTGCATCTCCTGCATTGGCAGGTGGATTCTTTACCACTGCACTACCGGGGAAGCCCAAGTTAAGAATATATTTTACAGTAAATTTTGAGAGTTTATTCTTGTTGGAGTTTTATATGCTTCTTCTTTTTCCAGGGTAACTTGCAAGAGGAAATTTAGTTAAGACAAGCTACAGACCCCACCACTGCAGTTGGGTGTTGCGTCCACAGCTATAAGTCATCATTTCCCTCATTTACCACATTCTAGATTTCCTTCACTATCTATTAGCACCTCTGCTGGTCTAGGCAGCTTACTTGGTGGAGTGGTCTACACCCTCACCCTGGGAGATGTGAAACCCTGGCCACTATACACTTCTCAGGCTGTGGCTGGTGCACTTTTATATTTATTATCAAAATGCAGCAAGGGAGTGCCAAGAGATCCCACATAGATTGCCTGGGTTTTAGCTAGGTTTTTGCCTACACCTGTTATGCAGCAATTCTCTTTCTGATGCTTAGGGTATTCTAGTGTTGAAAAAAGCTTATTGTTTACTTGCTTGTTGATAATTTGCCATGAAGATCCTAGGATGACTGGGAAGCAGTCATGGCTTAAAGTTTAAGGTGACACTTACTGTGTGTGTCCCCTGGTGAAATAACTTTTCCTTCTGTGAACCAGAGCTAAATCCATAAAGCCTAGACTTGGAACATGGGAAGCCCAAATTCCTCAAGTGGACCTTGAGAATAAAAGCATAATCATTCCAATTTCCACTGATTCTTGGATCTGTGTATTCTTACTGTTGAGTATATCATGGTAACCATACAATGATAATTGATTTGTGTGATTGATTTAGGGTATATGTATTTTGCCATGGAAGGGAAGTCTCATCTTTGCAGAGTATCATGTCCAAGCTGGTTTCAGTTACCAGGTCAACAGGCATCTCCATCACTCTGACAGTATAGCAAATTCTGAAGAATCTTCATTCTGTTTTCCAAAGTGGCTGCACCAATTTACAATCCCTCCAACAATGTATGAGGATTGTCTTTTCTCCACATCCTCACCAATGCTTGCTACTTCTTGCATTTTTGATCAATAAAAAACAAGTTTATAAAATTATATACTTATAAATTCCATAAATAGTAGGAAATTTTAAAATACTTTAAAAAATTATCCTAAAGTAGAGAATATATCACAAGCATTTTTAGGAAATATCTTGAATTAAGTGATAGCGAAAAGAAAATATATTAAAAATTGTAATAGCCTGCTAAAGCTTTGCTTAGAGGAAATTGCCTAGTTTTAAATACCTATGTTGAAAATAAGAAAAGAATGACTTCCATGGCTGTCCAGTGGTTAAGACCCCATGCTTTCACTGCAGAGGACATGAATTTGAGCCCTGGTAGGGGAACAAAAACCCCGTATGCTGCATGGCACTGCCCAAAAAAAGAAATAAGAAAAGATTAAAATATTAATGGTTAACCTCAGGAAGCAGTTGTTCTTCAGTCACTCAGTCGTGTCCGACTCTTTACGACCCTGTGGACTGCAGCACACCAGGCTTCCCTGTCCATCACCATCTCCCGGAGCTTGCTCAAACTCATGTCCATCGAGTTGGCAATGCCATCCAACCATCTCACCCTCTGTCGCACCCTTCTCCTTCTGCCTTCGATCTTTCCCAGCATCAGGGTCTTTTCCAATGGTCACCTCTTTGCATCAGGTGGCCAAAGGACTGGAGCTTCAGCTTCAGCATCAGTCCTTCCAATGGATATTCAGGGTTGATTTCCTTTAGGATTGACTAGTTTGATCTTGCAGTCCAAGGAACTGTTAGGAGTCCTCTCCAGCACCATGGTTAAGCAAACTGAAACCAAAACAAGTAGAAAGAAATAAAAAATAAGGTAAATGTCTAGAAAAATAAAAGCAAACATTAGCAAAGTAAAAGTTGGGTTTTCAAAAATTAGTAAAATTGACCAAATCATAGGAAAAATAATTTTTAAAAAGGAAACAAAAGATCAATATCAAAAGTGAAAGTAATCATTCAGATACAACAGACCTTATAACGATAATGAAAATATACTATGAACAATTATATGCTAATAAACTTAACAGTTTAGATAAAGTGGATAAATTTCTTAAAAAACCCCACAATATCAAAACAAAATCAAGAAGAAAAACAGCCCTACATTTATTGAAGAAATTTTGTCTTAGGAGCAGGGCAAGCTTTGTCAGGCTCTAAGAAGATAGTTATAAGCAGGCCTTTTGGGGAAACTGGGGGCTGAAGTTGATTCTTTAGGATGAGATGAGGTCACAACTGATTCAATGCAGAGAAGAGAAGACTATCCTTTAGATGGAGAATAGGAAAGGCATACTGGTTTTCAGGAAAAGGGCAGGCCTGCTCAGGAGTCTCTGGAGCCCTGGATCTTTACAAGGCTTCCACTCATCAAGGAGAAATGGAAGCGGGGGAAGACTCACCCTATGAAGCCAGTAAGCTGGCCCCCTTGAGGTTCATCTCACCTTTTCTTTCCATTTACTTAAGAATTTTTCACCTTTCTTATCCCGATTTTGTGCTCACATGACCTTTTGTTCTCTCCATTAGTTACTTAGTTTCTTTGCAGCCACAATATGTCAGTCACTTGACACTGCAGCCCTCTGCCCAATGAAACAAAACTCATCGTTCCCAGGGTTGTGAGGAGGTAGAGGAGGTAGAACTGACCCAGAAAGTGTTTCTGGCTGATTCCACCAGCTGAGCTGAACCAGCCATTGAACCGGATGCCTGGCATGGAGAAAAAGAAAGCCACATGTGTATATATATATATATATATATATATATTCTTTAACATAGCTTTTCTGCATCAGCTTAACGGACAGAATGACACCTGACGTCAGATAACCTTGCATCTCATATAAGGAGATATTCAAGATTCAGCATCTAATTGGTGTTTGAACTTCAGAAAGTTTCCTTTTATATAGCGTCTGATGGCAGAGAAGATGTTAAAAAGCGTTTCTATTGGCTCGGAAGATGGCAGTGTCAGGGGATGGGATTATATGAACCCCTTCCTGCTGTAAGACCCTCCATTAAGGGCCTAGAGAACTCCTCATGTAGTTTGGGGAAACTGAAGCTGTTACCCAAAGACAAGAGGATCAGAGAACCATGAACGGACACTGCTTTCTGCAGGGACTTGTCTGTCTGCTCTTTAGCATCCTATCGCGTGCTCAAGGTAAGTGTTCTCAGATTCAGCAGACACACTGGATTAGCCATAAGATTCTAGGGGAATGATCTGTGGAACTGTAAGGATAATACCTTTCTATTTGTTGACCATTTGGTTTTGACCAACTGTGATTCTTAGTGACAGTGAGTGCTGATTTTTCTCCCTCGGGGCTCAGTTTTTCAAGTTAAGCAGTAATATGCTGCAGAGATATAAATTCTATTCACAGATCTAACTCTGTGTTTTTAGCTCTCCCCAAGTACACCTAATAGCTCAGAAAATGTCTGACCACTTCTCAGTTTTCCTCTAATGGATTATGGCTGAGGGACTGCCTCTGTCTGGGTCTCTGATCTGTCCTTCCCATACTTTGTATCGCATCTCTCCCCACCAGTTCAGTATTTCAGATCTTTTAGACTGTGGACATGTGTGTGTGTATGTGCACATGTGTGTTTATGTATATATGCTTGAAGTGTATGCATACGTGTGTGTGGACCTCCCGGTGGCTCAGTGATAAAGAATCTGCCTGCCAATGCAGGAGATGCAGGTTCGATCCCTGGGTCGGTAAGATCCTCTAATGAAGGGAACGGCTACTCACTCTAGTGTTCTTGCCTAGGAAATACCATGGATAGAGGAGCCTGGTGGGTGTTCATGGGGTCACAAAGATTCAGACATGACTTAATGACTAAACAACAACATACATGTGTGTGTGTGCATGTGTGTGTGTCTGTACATGTGAGATAAGGGAATGGGTAAAGGTGAATTGAAAGAGTATGTATAGGCTAAATGTGTGAACAGAAATAAATCTGCCCAGTGGAAGTTGATTTTTTAGATAGGAGTCCATAGAACTTCCCTGGTGGCACAGATGGTAAAGAGTCTGCCCGCTGTGCAGGAAACCTGGGTTTGATCCCTATGATGGGAAGATGCCCTGGAGTAGGAAATGGCAATTCACTCCACTATTCTTGCCTGGAGAATTCCATGGACAGAGGAACCTGGTGGGCTACAGTCCATGGGGTTGCAAAGAGTTGGACATGATTAAATGACTAACACTTTCACTTCACTTTCCATAGAACTCACACTCTCTAAGCCAGGCTGCTGGATTTGGTGGTAGCAATGGTAATGGTGGTGATGATATGTGTGTATGTATGTATGGTGAGGGCAAATATGGAAATCTTCCTTTCTATGAGGAAAGCCCTCTCAGTAGAAACTGTAATCACACCTTTGGATAACCCTGCATTTGCATTCGAACTCTGAGTTTCTTTTCCTTCCCCACAAACAACCCACAGCTCAGACGTTTTTCTGCTTTTCTGTAGTCTTTCCCTAGCATAGGATTTGGCAGGACTCTGTCTTCCTGCCTGTAATATTTTCCCTTCCTACCTCGTGGATCAGTGGTTCTCCAACCCCACTGTGCAAAGAAAAAACAAAACAAAACAAAAAACTAACACCAAATGCAGGTGCTATCAATGGCCTGATGCATTGAAGGCAGAAGAGGGATTTAGTCTTAGAGACTTGATGATGTTCCCCACTGAGGCAGGTCAGTTTTTCCCTGTCTCAGTGGAGAGCACAAGCTTTTTCTGTGACAGCTTAATGGGTCAGATATTTAGCAAGAACTCTGTGTTTGTGAATGTCCCTGTGGTGAATATTCTCACTTGTCATTCCCACAGATGCTGTATGAAAGTTGGTCTTCACTGTGCCATTAAATCAGGAGAGTCCAAGATACCTGCTTTGAATTCCTGAAATTAGAATGAGCTAGTCACATGCCTGGAAAGTCAGCTTTTCCAGGTTAGCGCTTGGTCCTGCCTGCTTTAGCAAAGCTCATCTCTCCATCCCTTCCTGATCCCATATTCCCTCCTTATTTCAAGCCCCTGCCCCCCACCCTGTCAGAAGTCTCTGTCTCTCTTCTTTGGGAAACTCCACTCCACCCCAAAGAAGCAAGAAGTTCTGCTCTTCACTCCCTTGTTATATTTCTTTCAACTTCTAGTTGGGGACTTCCCTGGCATTAATATTTCATCTTCCCAGGGGTTAAGATTTCATCTTCCAATGCAAGGGGTGCAGGTTCGATCCCCAGTTGGGGAGTTAAGATCTCACATACCTCACAGCCAAAAAAAACCAAAAAAAAAAACAAAAACAAAAAAACCCAGAACATAACAACAGGAATATTGTAATAGATCCACATCAAAAAAAAAAAAATCTTAAAAAACCCCACAAAATGAAACTTCCAGTTCCTTGGGTTTGGGACATATTATAATGGTGGTTGTCATTTTTTCAGGCTTTGCAGGCTGTTAAGAATAGAGGTAGACTCTCTGAATGAAAAACAAAATTGGCTCTCTGATTCCCCTTTGGCCTCTCCAGATACAAGAACAATGAAGGAGTTTCTCATTAGGCTAAGGAGAAATCACAGTTCACTCAAACAAGCATGTTTCCTCAGAGAAAGAATGCTCTGTAGCATCATATTATTAAGGCACATATTCACACACTAAGGAACTCAGTTCACGTGAGTTTTCCCCCATATACTTGTCAATTTCAACTTTGGTATGATTGTTCCAAAGAGCATTAAATATTTTCTGAGCTTGCACTTGTCTCTAAAGTACAAGGCAGGATATACCAGCTCCCTTTATATTCTTTCTGAACACAATCTCTGCATTAAATCTCAGTCCCTACACACACACACACACACACACACACACACACACACACACACACACACACTTGACTGGATCATCAGTTCAGTTCAGTCGCTCAGTCATGTCTGAATCTTTGTGACCCCATGGACTGCAGCACGCCAAACTTCCCTGTCCATCACCAGCTCCCGGAGCTTACTCAAACTCATGTCCATAGAGTCAGTGATGCTATCCTACCATCTCATCCTCTGTCATCTGCTTCTCCTCCCACCTTCAATCTTTCCCAGCATCAGGGTCTTTTCCAGTGAGTCAGATTTTCTTATCATGTGGCCAAAGTATTGGAGCTTCAGCTTCAGCATCAGCATCAGTCCTTCCAATGAATATTCAGGACTGATTTCCTTTAGGGTGGACTGGTTAGATCTCCTTGCAGTCCAAGGGACTCTCAAGAGTTTTCTCCAACACCACAGTTCAAAAGCATCAATTCTTCGGTGCTCAGCTTTCTTCACAGTCCAACTCTCACATCCATACATGACCACTGGAAAAACCATAGCCTTGACTAGATGGACCTTTGTCGGCAAAGTAACGCCTCTGCTTTTTAATATGCTCTCTAGGTTGGTCATAGCTTTTCTTCCAATATCATTTTATATCCACTTTCAAAATAATATATTTTAAATTTCTTTTTGTTCATTAAAATATCTTCTATGCCATTTATATGGTTGCCAGTATTTCAGTCATCCCATGAATCATAACTTATTCATCTAATCCTATTTATTGTACATTAATATTTTCAAATACAATGCTGTGATAAAGTTCTTATGAACATCTACATTGACTTAATAGAAAAGCCATTATTTTTTCCTCAAGATAGCCAATTTAAAGGCCTCCCTCTATATGTATTGCCTAATTGTCCAGCACAGTAGTTTTCAATATTCTCAGCAACATTAATGGAATTAAAAAAGTATTATTTTGGGGACTTCCTTTGTGGTCCAGTGGCTACGACTTTGTGCCTCCAATGCAGGGGACCTGGGTTCTAATCCTGGTCAGACAACTAGATCCCACAAGTAAGAATTTGCATGCTGCAAATGAGACCCAGCACAATCAAATAAATAATTAATTTTTTAAAAAAGTATTATTTTCTTCATAGTCTTGACATAAAATTATTGATCATTTTTTTTAATCCACATAAACACTATATACAAAAGTTATCTTCTTTCCTGTTACTGTTTTAAGATATCTTATGTATCAATATTTTTTCTCTAGAATGTTTTAAAACTTCTTATTTATTTATAGGAACTCTCTGTAAACAAACAACACTTCTTGTTTTTATTACTTATTTTTGTAAATATTTCCCCCAGTTTTTGCATATATTTTTAAGGTTGTATATGTGCATGGGGGGTTATGTGGTCAAATCTATAATGTTTTACTTTTTTCACTTCTGCCTTTAATGCAGTGTTTCAAGTGCCATTCTTCATCTCAAAGCAACATTGAATTAAGTTTTATTTCCTGCAAATAATTTTGCAGTTTCACTAAAGAATATTCAAAACCTTATTTTGAATTTATTTATTTATCTGAATTTATTTTACTATGTATGATGGTGTAACATCATCACCAGATAGGAATTAGATATATGCTATCTTAGCCCCATCACAAAATAAAAACACATTGTTTCATGATTTCATGGATATGACATCAAAAGTACAGGCAACAAAGCAAAAATAGACAAGTGAGGATATATCAAACTGAGAAGCTTCCGCAAACCAAAGGAAACATCAACAGAGTGAAAAAGCAAGCTAGCACAAATGATATAAGGTTTTAATTTCCAAAAAATGAAGGAACTCCTTCAACTCAAGGAAAAAAAACCCAAAACCTGATAACTCAATTAAAAAATTGACCAAGGGCTTGAATAGATATTTCTGTAAAGATATACAGATGGCCAATGGGTATATGAAAAAATGCTTGACATTGTCAATCATCAGAGAAATGTAAATCAAAACCACAAAGAGATATCGTCTCACACATGTCAGAATGTGGGGAAGAAAATGGCAACCCACTCCAGTACTCTTGCCTGGAGAATTCCAGGGACGGAGGAGCCTGGTGGGCTGCCGCCTATGGGGTTGCACAGAGTCGGACATGGCCGAAGCGACTTAGCAGCAGCAGCAGCATGTCAGAATGACTGTTTTTTTTTTTTTTTTTTAAGACATGTAAGTGTTGGCAAGATTGTGGAGAAATTGACACTTTCTATGTACTTATCCACGTTAAATGTATAAATTGTATTAATAAAACTATGCAATCCTGGGATTAAATCTCTGGGCTTTCACTGTCATGGGTCCAGATTCAACCCTGACCTGGGAACTACGAGCCACAGCACAGCCAAAAATCAAACAACCAACAGCACAAAAACTATGACCAAAAAATCTGTTTGATTCATAGTGATGTCCCTTTTCATTCTTGGAATTGTTAACTTTATTTTCTCTCTGCTTTTCTTAAGCATTGCTCAGTGTTCATCAATTTTCAATGAGCCATGTTTAAAGGGCTTTCTTCTATGTTTTCTATCTTATGCTTACTTTCTTTTCCATTAATTTTTATTCCTTTTTAAATTAACCCCAACATTCTAAATCCTTTAGACTTTCTCATCTCCTAGTTTTTTAATTGGGAGCTCACATTTTTTTCACTTTCAGTCTTTCCTCTTCTCTAAATCTGGTTATAAATTTCCCTTAGGCACTACTTGGATAAAAGAATTTATTATCATAATATTATTTTGTGTTTATTATCATTATTATCAATCTTTATTATCATTATTTCACAATATTTTGTAAGTTTTAAATTTATTCCCAGATTCAGGGGTTTTTTTTTGGAAGAGTGTTGCTGAATTTCCCCAAATAAGGGTGGCTAACAATATTTCCTTATTAATTCTTAATTCTATTCCACTGTGGTCAGAGTAAATACTCTATGAATTCAAAGAGTGAAAGATTTTGTCCTATTATGTGGTCATTTTGATAAAAGTTCCCAGTGCATTTACAGTAATGTGAACTCCTGCATTGTTGGGTACATTGCTCTATATGTTACTTAGTTAAATGTGCTGATTATGTTGTTGTACATCTACTGTATTCTTTGTTTTTTGTATGTTTGGTCTGTATGCTACTGAAAAGATACAGTAATAATCCCAAATTTTGATTGTGATTTTGTCTATTTCTTCTTTTCAATCTGTCAAGTATATTTCAAAGCTATGTTCTGTTACCTTTTTTGAATTTTTTGTCTATAACATCTTTTTTTCTATATTAATTTTTAATTTTTTTAATTTTAATTTTTACTATAATATCTTTTTTAAGGGTGCATCTCATTATAATCATGAAAATTCCCTCTTTAATTCAACTAGTGTATCTTGGCTTAAAGTCTACTTTCTGGGACATCGATATAGCTACCCCAGTTTTCTTACAGTTAGTACATTTTTCCCATCATTTTACTTTCAACCTTTCTTTGCTTTCATAATATAAGGTGAGCATTATGCAAGTAACATCTGTGTCAATTTTGTTTTATCTTAATCTATTTACTGTAAATGCAATTACTGATATTGATGTGTTGGTATCTACCATTTGCTTTTTGTAAAAAATTATTTATTTGTTTTAATTGGAGGCTAATTATTTTACAATATTGTAGTGGTTTTTGCCATACATTGCCATGAATCAGCCATGGGTGTACATGTGTCCCCATCCTGAACCCCCCTCCCACCTTCCTCCCCAACCCCTCCCTCAGGGTTGTCCCAGTGCACTAGCTTTGAGTGCCCTGTTTCATGCATCAAACTTGAACTGGTGATCTATTTCACAGACAGTAGTATACATGTTTCATTGTTATTCTTTTAAATCATCCGACCCTCACCTTCTCCCACAGGGTCCAAAAGTCTGTTATTTATATCTGTGTATCTTCTGCTGTCTTTCATATAGGGTCATCATTACCATCTTTCTGAGTTCCATATATATGCCTTTATATACTGTATTGGTGTTTTTCTGTCTGACTTACTTCACTCTGTATAATAGGCTCCAGTTTCATCCACCTCATTAGAACTGATTCAAATGCATTATTTTTAATGGCTGAGTAATACTCTATTGTGTATATGTACCACAACTTTCTTATCCATTCGTCTGCTGATGGACATCTAGGTTACTTCCGTGTCCTGGGTGTTGTAAACAGTGCTGTGATGAACATTTGGGTACATGTGTCTCTTTCAATTCTGGTTTCCTTGGTGTGTATGCCCAGCAGTGGGATTGCTGGGTCATAAGGCAGTTCTATTTCCAGTTTTTTAAGGAATCTCCACACTGTTCTCCATAGTGGCTGTACTAGTATGCATTCCCACCAACAGGGTTAGAAGTTTCCCTTTTCTCCACACCTTCTCCAGCATTTATTGTTTGTAGACTTTTGGACAGCAGTCATTCTGACTGATGTGAGATGGTACCTCATTGTGGTTTTGATTTGTATTTCTCTGATAATGAGTGATGTTGAGCATCTTTTTATGTGTTTGTTAGCCATCTGTATGTCTTCTTTGGAAAAATGTCTGTTTAGTTCTTTGGCCCGTATTTTGATTCGGTCATTTATTTTTCTGGTATTGAGCTGCATGAGCTGCTTGTATATTTTTGAGATTAATTCTTTGTCAGTTGCTTCATTTGTTATTATTTTCTCCCATTCTGAAGGCTGTCTTTTCAACTTGCTTATCATTTCCTTGTTGTGTAAAATCTTTTAAGTTTAATTAGGTCCCATTTGTTTACTTTTCCTTTTATTTCCATTACTCAGGGAGGTGGATCATAGAGGATCCTGTTGTGATTTGTGTAGGAGAGTGTTTTTCCTATGTTTTCCTCTAGGAGTTTCACAGTTTCTGGTCTTACATTTAGATATTTAATCCATCATGAGTTTATTTTTGTGCATGGTGTTAGAAAGTGTTCTAGTTTCATTCTTTTAGAGTTGGTTGACCAGTTTTCCCAGCACCACTTGTTAAAGAGATTGTCTTTTCTCTATCGTATATTCTTGCCTCCTTTGTCAAAGATAAGGTGTCCATAGGTGCATGAATTCATCTCTGGGCTATTTTGTTCCACTAATCTATATTTCTGTCTTTGTGCCAGTACTATACTGTCTTGATGACTGTACCTTTGTTCAGTTCAGTCTCTCAGTCGTGTCCGACACTTTGCGACCCCATGAACCACAGCATGCCAGGCCTCCCTATCCATCAACAACTCCCAGAATTTACTCAAACTCACGTCCATTGAGTCAGCAATACCATCCAACTGTCTCATCCTCTGTCGTCCCCTTCTCCTCTTGCCCTCAATCTTTCTCAGCCTCAGGATCTTTTCAAATGAGTCAGTTCTTCGAATCAGGTGGCCAAATATTGGAGTTTCAGCTTCAACATCAGTCCTTGCAATGAACAACTAGGACTGATCTCCTTTAGGATGGACTGGTTGGGTCTCCTTGCAGTCCAAGGGACTCTGAAGTGTCTTCTCCAACACCGCAGTCAGAAGCATCAATTCTTCTGTGCTCAGCTTTCTTTATAGTCCAACTCTCACATCCATACATGACTACTGGAAAAACCATAGCCTTGACTAGACAGACCTTTGTTGACAAAGTAATGTCTCTGCTTTTTAATATGCTGTCTAGGTTGGTCATAACTTTCCTTCGAAGGAGTAAGCATCTTTAATTTCATGGCTGCAATCATCATCCGCAGTGATTTTTGAGCACGCCCCCCCCCCCAAAATAAAGTCTGACATTGTTTCCACTGTTTCCCTATCTATTTGCCATGAAGTGATGGGACCAGATAGCATGATCTTAGTTTTCTGAATGTTGAATTTTAAGCCAACGTTTTCACTCTCCTCTTTCACTTTCATCAAGAGACTCTTTAGTTCTTCTTTACTTTCTGCCATAGGGTGGTGTCATCTGCATATCTGTATGTATGTTAGTCACTTAGTTGTGTCCGACTCTTTGCGACCCCATGGACTATAACCTACCAGGCTCTTTGGTCCTTGGGATTCTCCAGGCAAGAATACTGGAGTGGGTTGCCATTTCCTTCTCCAGGGGATCTTCCCAACCCAGGGACTGAACCCAGATCTCCTGCACTGCAGGCAGACACTTTACCATCTGAGCCACCTCCCATGAGGCCCTAGGAAGCCTTGAGTCCCCGTGGAGGAGAGAGCAGCCCCAGTGGATCAGTGGGGTTGTCGTCTCTTCAGTCCTCTGTTTTGGGAGTAGGGTTCCCCCTCTTTTGGCGCCCAGCACCTGCAGTCCTCAGGGAGGTGATGGAGGGGTTGGAAAAAGCCAAGGCAAGCTAGGGGTGAAGTATGCCTCCAGGGGTCCTACAGTCACAGCCTACTCCTCCCTCCCAGAACATGCATCCTTACTTAGCTGGAGACTGGCATATAAATCAATATAAAGACACCTTGTTTCCTCAATTCTCCAGGCGCCTTCCCATCTCCAGGCCTCTGCTCAGTGCATTGGAACACTCTGCTCACATTCTTCCTGGAGAAGAACTTAACCCTTGCAAGAGAGCTGCACCCAGGCACCTGCTTGAGGAAG
This sequence comes from Capra hircus, assembly GCF_001704415.2. Lineage (NCBI taxonomy): Eukaryota > Metazoa > Chordata > Mammalia > Artiodactyla > Bovidae > Capra > Capra hircus. The sequence continues at coordinate 99,426,703 of NC_030812.1, read as the reverse complement.
TTTTCCCTGACAGAGACCCCTCCCACCCATTCTGGGTGGGGTAGCCACTCTTTTTTTTTTTTTTTATTTTAGCATGCATTGGGTTGCTTTATGATCTTCAGCACGCTGGGAGTTCCTGAATGGGGTGGGGGTGGGGCATGGGGTCTGATTCCTTCGTGTGTCTCTAGCATTGCCTGGCACCAAAGGAGGCGTCAATAAATAAATGTTGAAAGAGTTAGATTATGAACCATAAGGATAGCAGAAGGGGAGATTCGAGGCAGAAGATGACAGAGAAAGAAATGCAAGTAAAAGAAAGGATTGGAAAGAAGGACTATAAGGCAGCAAATAATTCCACTAAGCGCTAACATTTGTTAAGTGCTTTTGAAGTAGATTAACTCATCCGGAGCTCCCAGGAGACCCATGAAATAGATAATGGTATTGGTGTTGTGCAGTGGCCGAACATTAAGAACTGGAGTCGTGCTGTTTGATAATGAAGCCTGAATTCATCATGTCCTTACACCACATTCTTGTTGGCCTTCTTTGGACTAGTTTGCTTCGGCCCCTTTTCCTATAACATGGGGGATACTAGGATGCACCTCCCCGGTTGTTACGAGGGTTGAATCCAGGTACAGAGATTTAGCACTTTGCTGGGAACACAATTGAGTGTTCCATTGATACCACGCCATACACCCATTGTCCAGATGAGGAAATAGAGGCATACAAAGGGTTCATTAATTCACAGCTGATGGGTGGTGGAAGCAGAATGCAAACACACAGCAGTTTGCTCCCACTGGAATCTAAGCCTGTAGGTGTCCCAACATCTAGAACAATGCCTAGAGCATTGGAAATGCTTGATATTTGTATATAAGAATGGTTGAATGGGCAAGAAGTGCATGAAAAGATGGTCCATATAAACTAATCATTAGGGAAATGCAAGTGAAAACAATGAAATACTATCTCATAGATATGAGATACCATCCCATTTAGATGGCTACTATAAACAAACAAAACAAAACAGAAAATAACCAGTGTTGGTGAGGATGTGGAGAAATTGGGACCTGTCTGCACTGTTGGTGGGAAAGTAAACTGGTTTGGTTTCTATGGACAATAGGATGGAGGGGCCTCAAAAAATTAAAAACAAAATTACTATGAAAGTGAAGTCACTCAGTCTTGCGACCCCATGGACTGTAGCCCTCCAGGCCCCTCCGTCCATGGGGTTTTCCAGGCAAGAATACTGGAGTGGGTTGCCATTTTCTTCTCCAGGGGATCTTCCCGACCCAGGGATTGAACTCAGGTCTCCCACATTGCGGGCAGACTCCTTACCCTCTGAGCCACCAGGGAATCCCATAATTCTTCAGTTTTAGGTTTTGGTTTATTTGGCCAGGAGGCATGTGGGGGATCTTAGCTGCAATTCCACCTTTGGGTATATACGAAAATGAATTGAGAGCAAGTCTCTAAGAAATATACAAATATATCCATTTTTGTAGCAGCATTATTCACAACAGCCAAAAGCAACCTAAGTGTCCATCAGTGCATGAACTGATAAACAAAGTGTGGCATATGGATAGAGGTTATTGATATTTCTCCAAGCAATCGATTTCAGCTTATGCTTCTTCCAGCTAAGTGTTCCTCATGATATACTCTGCATATAAGTTAAATAAGCAGGGGGAGAATATACAGCCTTGATGTACTCCTTTTCCTATTTGAAACCAGTCTGTTGTTCCATGTTCCAACTGTTGCTTCCTGACCTGCATACAGGTTTCTCCAGAGGCAGGTCAGGTGGTCTGGTATTCCCATCTCTTTCAGAATTTTCCACAGTTTATTGTGATCCACACAGTCAAAGTCTTTGGCATAGTCAATAAAGCAGAAATAGATGTTTTTCTGGAACTCTCTTGCTTTTTCCATGATTCAGTAGATGTTGGCAATTTGATCTCTAGTTCCTCTGCCTTTTCTAAATGCAGCTTGAACATTTGAAATTTCATAGTCCATGTACTGTTGAAGCCTGGGTTGGAGAATTTTGAACATTACTTTACTAGTGTGTGAGATAAGTCAATTGCGTGGTCGTTTGAGCATTCTTTGGCATTGACTTTCTTTGGGATTGAAATGAAAATTGACTCTTTCCAGTCCTGTGGCCACTGCTGAGTTTTCCAAATTTGTTGACATATTGAGTGCAGCACTTTCACGGCATCATCTTTCAGGATTTGAAATAGCTCAACTGCAATTCCATCACCTCCACTAGCTTTGTTTGTAGTGATGCTTCCTAAGGCCTACTTGACTTCACATTCCAGGATGTCTGGCTTTAGATGAGTGATCACACCATCTTGATTATCTGGGTTGTGAAGATCTTTTTTGTACAGCTCTTCTGAGTATTTTTGCCACCTCTTCTTAGTATCTTCTGTTTCTGTTAGGTTAAAGCACCATTTCTGTGCCTTATTGAGCCCATCTTTGCATGAAATGTTCCCTTGGTATCTCTGATTATCTTGAAGAGATTTCTAGTCTTTTCAGCTCTATTGTTTCCTCTATTTCTTTGCACTGATCACTGAGGAAGGCTTTCTTATCTCTCCTTGCTATTCTTTGGAACTCTGCATTCAAATGGGTATATCATCATTTTTCTTTTGCCTTTTGCTTCTCTTCTTTTCACAGCTATTTGTAAGGCCTTCTCAGACAGCCATTTTGGTTTTTTGCATTTCTTTTTCTTGTGGATGGTCTTGATCCCTGTCTCCTGTACTGTATCATGAATATCTGTCCATAGCTTTGTGGTATATTCTAAAGTCAGGCAGGTTGATTCCTCCAGTTCCATTCTTCTTTCTCAAGAATGCTTTGGCTATTCAAGGTTTTTTGTATTTCTATATAAATTGTGAAATTATTTGTTCTACCAGTACCATTGGTAGCTTGATAGGGATTGCATTGAATATATAGATTGCTTTGGGTAGTATACTCATTTTCACCATATTGATTCTTCCGATCTATGAACATGGCATATTTCTCCATCTATTTGTGTCATCTTTGATTTTTTTCATCAGTATTTTATAGTTTTCTATGTATAGTATTATAGTTTTCTTTAAGTAGATTTATTCCTAAGTATTTTATTATTTTCATTGCAATGGTGAATGGAATTTTTCCCTTAATTTCTCTTTCTGTTTTCTTAATTGATCCACATGCTTTATGTTCCCTTTTCTCGCCTTTTCTTTCTTCCTTTAGTATTAAATGTATCTGTTATTATTTCAGATTTTCCTTTTTCCTTTTGATTTTCAGCAGCTTTAGTAGGAGTGGATGTTTTCATACTCTTTCATTTATTTTTTTTTGAAAAATAATCTATCATTATGTCTTCAAATATGACTTCTGTAGTTCTGTCTCTCTGTCTCTAGATCTCTTCTCCCTCTCCTCCTCCTCTTTCTTCTGCTTCTCATCTCTCATCTTTAGGACTCCTCTGAAAGAGGTGAAAGTGAAGTCATTTAGTCGTCTCTGACTGTTTGCGACCCCATGGATTGTAGCCTACAGGCTTCTCCATCCATGGGGTTTTCTAGGCAAGAGTACTTGAGTGGGTTGCCATTGCCTTCTTCAGGGGATCTTCCTGACCCAAGGATCGAACCCGGGTCTCCTGAATTGCAGGCAGACACTTTTACCGTCTGAGCCACCAGGGAACACATTAGGACTCCTCTGGCAGAAAGTGAAGAGGAACTAAAAAGCCTCTTGATGAAAGTGAAAGAGGAGAGTGAAAAAGTTGGCTTAAAGCTCAACATTCAGAAAATGAAGATCATGCCATCTGGTCCCATCACTTCATGGGAAATAGATGGGGAAACAGTGGAAACAGTGTCAGACTTTATCTTTTTGGGCTCCAAAATCACTGCAGATGGTGACTGCAGCCATGAAATTAAAAGGCGCTTACTCCTTGGCAGAAAAGTTATGACTAACCTAGATAATATATTCAAAAGCAGAGACATTACTTTGCCAGCAAAGGTCCATTTAGTCAAGGCTATGGTTTTCCCAGTGGTCATGTATGGATGCGAGAGTTGGACTGTGAAGAAAGCTGAGTGGTGAAGAATTGATGCTTTTGAACTGTGGTTTTGGAGAAGACTCTTGAGAGTCCCTTGGACTGCAAGGAGATCCAACCAGTCCATTCTGAAGGAGATCAGCCCTGGGATTTCTTTGGAAGGAATGATGCTAAAGCTGAAACTCCAGTACTTTGGCCACCTCATGTGAAGTGTTGACTCATTGGAAAAGACTCTGATGCTGGGAGGAATTGGGGGCGGGAGGAATTGGGGACAGTAGGAGAAGGGGACGACAGAAGATGAGATGGCTGGATGGCATCACCGACTCGATGGATGTGAGTTTGAGTGAACTCCAGGAGTTGGTGATGGACAGAGAGGCCTGGCGTGCTGTCATTCATGGGATCACAAAGAGTCGGATACAACTGAGTGACTGAACTGAACTGAACTGAACTGAAGTCACTGTATTCTGGGTTCTATCTAAAATTCTTTTAACTTATTCATTCACTTTTTAACGTTGGCAATGATTCCTCTGATATTTTTATTTATTAATGATTATTCGGTATTTTTTCATCTTTTTATTCTGTCCTCTCTTTTCCCCTAAATACACCGATCATAGTTAAAATCCTTATCTGCCAAGTCCAACATTTTTATCATGTGTGTCTTTGCATTTTCTCATCTTCTTTTTTTTTCTACTTTGATCATTTGTCATGTTATCCTAGCTTGTCAAATGTCATGTTATTTTTTACTGAGTACTATAAATTATATATCAAAAACTAAGCTGTTCCTGATATGTTTTCTAACATCTGTAAAGATTTACCCTTTGTTTTGCTAGACAGGAAGGGAGAAGGGGTATATGTCACTCAAACATCTAAACCTAAAACTGAGCTGTAACAAGTGTGGGTTGCAGTTTTGGTAACACTCAGTCCACTTCTGATTTCTCTGTCCCTGTGACATGGACTTTCAGAGATTTCAGTTTAGAGCCTGGAATCTTTGGTAGCTCAGTACCCAACAGAATGAGAAAGACTCTGCTTTCCAAGTCTTTTTATGTAGTTCTTTAGCTTCCTGCCCTTCACAGTTTATATACTGGGAAGATATTTGAGGAGAAAATGTGCTGTGTGAGAGGCTCTCAAGACTCTAGTTTTGTTACTCCAGCACCAGGTAACTCCCAAATTATTCTGGCTTCCTGTCACAACAGTAGTCTTCTGCTTGCCCAAGCCCAGATTCTGAATCGTTAAATTATGCAATGAATCGACAAATTCCCACAGAGAAAAAGAAGCTATAGATCCTGGACTAACACTGAAATAATCTCCACTCTTTAGAATTTTAGCATATTTAGTCCATGTTGTGTTAACAAATGTCAAACACATTTCCTGTTTTGTAAAAAACATTTTCCAGCTTTTAAAGCTGTACCCAGAAAGACCCAGCAAGACACATTGGCCAGCTGTGAACTCCTCCATTCTCCCTGGCAGTGGAAAATTTTAGATTTAATTCTATACTTCATTTTTTACTTCAAGTGCAGCACTAATAGACATTCAGTTCAGTTCAGTTCAGTTGCTCAGTCGTGTCCGACTCTTTGCGACCCCATGAATCGCAGCACGCCAGGCCTCCCTGTCCATCACCAACTCCCGGAGTTCACTCAGACTCACATCCATCGAGTCAGTGATGCCATCCAGCCATCTCATCCTCTGTCGTCCGCTTCTCCTCCTGCCCCCAATCCCTCCCAGCATCAGAGTCTTTTCCAATGAATCAACTCTTAGCATGAGGTAGTCAAAGTACTGGAGCTTCAGCTTTAGCATCATTCCTTCCAAAGAAATCCCAGGGTTGATGTCCTTCAGAATGGACTGGTTGGATCTCCTTGAAGTCCAAGGGACTCTCAATCGTCTTCTCCAACACCACAGTTCAAAAGCATCAGTTCTTCAGTGCTCAGCCTTCTTCACAGTCCAACTCTCACATCCATGCATGATCACTGGGAAAACCATAGCCTTGACTAGACGGACCTTTGTTGGCAAAGTAATGTCTCTGCTTTTGAATATGCTATCTAGGTTAGTCATAACTTTTCTTCCAAGGAGTAGGCGTCTTTTAATTTCATGGCTTCAGTCACCATCTGCAGTGATTTTGGAGCCCCAAAAGATAAAGTCTGACACTGTTTCCACTGTTTCTCCATCTATTTCCCATGAAGTGATGGGACCAGATGCCATGATCTTCATTTTCTGAATGTTGAGCTTTAAGCCATCTTTTTCACTCTCCACTTTCACTTTCATCAAGAGGCTTTTTAGTTCTTCTTCACTTTCTGCCATAAGGGTGGTGTCATCTGCATATCGGAGGTTATCGATATTTCTCCCGGCAATCTTGATTCCAGCTTGTGTTTCTTCCAGTCCAGCGTTTCTCATGATGTAGTCTGCATATAAGTTAAATAAGCAAGGTAACAATATACAGCCTTGACATACTCCTTTTCCTATTTGGAACCAGTCTGTTGTTCCATGTCCAGTTCTAACTGTTGCTTCCTGACCTGCATACAGATTTCTCAAGAGGCAGGTCAGGTGGTCTGGTATTCCCATCTCTTTCAGAATTTTCCACAGTTTATTGTGATCCACATAATCAAAGTCTTTGGCATAGTCAATAAAGCAGAAATAGATGTTTTTCTGTTACATCACTTTTATGTATAAAAGGGGAGAAGAATACATTGAGCCTGTTAATGTTATTTGTTCAACGGCTTTCAGAGCAGTTATATAACTTATTTCTGTTCAGTGATAGAACTAGAAGGGTTCTCTGGTGGCTCAGTGGTAAAGAATCCACCTGCAATGCAGGAGACAGTGGTTAGGTCACTGGGTCAGGAAGATCCCCTGGAGGAGAGTGTGGCAACCCACCCCAGTATTCTTGCCTGGAGAATCCCATGGGCAGAGGAGCCTGGTGGGCTACAGTTGATAGGGTCTTAAAGAGTTGGACATGACTGAAGCGACTAAGCACACATACATACTATTTCCCCCTCAAGGTCATATTACTTCAAAATTTGAATAACAGAGATTCTTGACACAAAGTCCAAGGAAGTGTTGTATGTTTGGGGGAGCAGAGGAACATTTTTTAATTCCCAATGGAATCTGGCCAATGTCAATCAATGTTACCTGACATCATCTCTCATGCAAATTGTTCAATCCACTCAAAAAGATCACACTTTTTGAAGCTAAGTATCCAGATCTGAAGTCTGAAGCTTAGAACCAAAAGTGAAATATTCTGGGGGTAAACCAAGACATCTCAGAATCCATTTGTTTTTCAGTTCTGAATGACTTTACCAAGGAGAAGGATTCTAATGGTAGATGATTCATGACTGCTATCTAAGGCATCTGATGAGGCCAGTTCCTGACTCCACTCCCTTTAATCAACCCCTTTAACTCTTAGGTCAATGGCATCAAAGTGTGTGTGGTTTGTAAGGAATCCATCCAGCTGCCGACTCGTTCCTGTGACCCTGAACTCATTTAACTGCTCTTGGAAGAGAGACCAACATTTCCTGTAAATCTTTCTCAGATGCTGTGCAGAACTCTGCAATCAGAATGTTAACTCTGATATGACCTTGTACCACCTTCTGTCTCAGACTACTCTCTAGAGTGTTTTCAACTTATTATCTCCTGTTTTATTTTCCTCCTATTTTTCAACCTTATTAATTCGCTTGCTACTGCTATAAGAAACCAGACCCAGCTGCTGCCCCAGTGCAATGACTCCACTTCAGAATCAGCAGGGTCTGCAGCCTCAGAAGAGAGCGCCCCTTACTACTCAGGTGAGAGTTCCAAAGAACAGAAGACACTTCTCATTCTCCAGGTCAAGACCCTATTGTCTCATTTCTCTCTCCTCAGGCAGCAGACAGCTCCGCCTCGTGGACGGGGGCGGTCCCTGCGCCGGGAGAGTGGAGATCCGTGACCAGGGCTCCTGGGGCACCATCTGTGATTACAGGTGGGACCTGAAAGATGCCCGTGTGGTGTGCAGACAGCTGGGCTGTGGAAAAGCCCTCCAAGCCACTGTCTCTTCTTCCTTTGGGGCTGGATCAGGGCCCATTTGGCTGGACAACCTGTGGTGCACAGGAAAGGAGTCCCACGTGTGGAGGTGCTCTTCCCGGGGCTGGGGGAAGCACTACTGCGATCATAGCCAGGATGCAGGAGTCATCTGCTCAGGTATGGTCAGTTCATGTCCACCAGCTGGGAGAATGGAAAGTTCCAAGAAAGCTGGCGTCTGATCGGAGGGACTATAGGAGACAGGTGGTCTAGAGAGGACTGAGACAACTACCCATCCTCCCTGAGTGCCCTGTAGCTGTGAGTTATGAGCGTCATATACTTTCCTCTTACAAGTCTCTGCTATTCTTTTCTTCTCCAGTGCTCTTACCTGACACTAAAATAGCTTTATTTATTCTGCCAGTTAAAATAAATCCTCATAATTTTTTTTCATAATTCACTGTTTGTAAGAGTGAAACATTTGCTAACAGCCACATACACACTCCCTTTGCACAGGAAGGCTATGAGAGGAAGGGACAAAAAGGAGGATGTACTTTCCTGGGTGGAGTTGTTTCTATACAGACAGTGTGAGACATTATTTTGCACTAAGTTAGTATGAGTGGTGGCTACTTCTTCTATAGGAGGATATCATTTACATGTATAGAGGGTATCCCTACAGGGGTTATCATTTAACAGATCAGAGATTCTTATGGATTTGTGCCAGATTTCAAGTTTCCTTTGCAAATTTAGACATAAATGTTCATAGTTCTTTGATGGTAGAGAATTGCTGATGGAATGCTCTGAGTCATATATTCTTCCATTGTTACTAGAAAAGTCTCTGTCTCCATTTTTTCCTTTAAGATATCTGTATAAGTGAAACTTTGGAGGAACACTTAGCCATGCACTGACAAGTCAAAGGTGGAGGTAATAAAACTTGAATTTCTGTGTTTTATGATAAGAGATTATATAGTTTATACTTGATGGCTTCAATGATATAAGAGAATTGCATTTGGGGGCTTATTTGGAGTAAGTGGACAAATATAATTTTTGAAGAAGGTGGAAAAGGTTTTATAGTAGCTGGGAGGAAGGAGAATGGCAATGGGAGCTGATGAAGGTAACTGTGAGGTCCTTTGAGCAGCACTGAGGGGCCAGGTGTGGTGTGAAGGATGCTACGTGTGCCTAAGACACAGGATGTGTACACAGCAAGAGACCAGACAAGGATATGTCTTCATTATATTTGATATCTTTACTAACATGAGACTTCTATTTAACAGTTTTCTTGGCATCTTCCCACACTTATTCTTCCATGTAAATTTTAAAATCAAGTAGAAAATAAAAATGATGCACTATATCTCAGAAGTCTCTATCCTGATATGTATAAGACTTTATTGATTATTCAGCATATATTTGAATATTTCACATGTATCAGGGTATATAAAACAGAATATAAGAAATACCTCTTTCTTGTTCTTTGTAAATTTTTAATCTCATATGCAGATGACACCACCCTAATGGCAGAAAGTAAAGAGGAACAGAGGAGAGCCTCTTGATGAAAGTGAAAGAGAAGAGTGAAAAAGCTGGCTTGAAACTTCACATTCAAAAAACTAATATCATGGCATCTAGTTCCATCACTTCATGGCAAAGAGATGAGGAAAAAATGGAAACAGCAAGAGACTTTATTTTCTTGGGCTCCAAAATCACTGTGGATAGTGACTGCAGTCATGAAATCAAAAGATGCTTGCTCCTTGGAAGGAAAGTTATGACAAACCTAGATAGCATATTAAAAGCAGAGAAATTCAAAAAAATCGAAATCATTCCAAGCATCTTTTCTGACCATAATGCATTAATATTAGATCTCAATTACAGGAGAAAAACTATTAAAAATTCCAACATATGGAGGCTGAACAACACACTTCTGAATAACCAACAAATCACGGAAGAAATCCAAAAAGAAATCAAAATATGCATAGAAACTAATGAAAATGAAAACACAACAACCCAAAACCTGTGGGACACTATAAAAGCAGTGCTAAGAGGAAAGTTCATAGCAATATAGGCATACCTCAAGAAACAAGAAAAAAGTCAAATAAATAGCCTAACTCTACACCTAAAGCAACTAGAAAAGGAAGAATTGGAGAACCCCAGAGTTAGTAGAAGGAAAGAAATCTTAAAAATTAGGGCAGAAATAAATGCAAAAGAAACAAAAGAGACCATAGCAAAAATCAACAAAGCCAAAAGCTGGTTCTTTGAAAGGATAAATAAAACTGACAAACTATTAGCCAGACTCATCAAGAAGCAAAGAGAGAAAAATCAAATCAATAAAATTAGGAATGAAAATGGAGAGATCACAACAGACAACACAGAAATACAAAGGATCATAAGGGACTACTATCAGCAGTTATATGCTAATAAAATGGACAACGTGGAAGAAATGGACAAATTCTTAGAAAAGTACAATTTTCCAAATCTGAACCAGGAAGAAATAGAAAATCTTAACAGACCCATCACAAGCGCGGAAATTGAAACTGTAATCAGAAATCTTCCAGCAAACAAAAGCCCAGGTCCAGACAGATTCACAGCTGAATTCTACCAAAAATTTTGAGAAGAGCTAACACCTATCCTACTCAAACTCTTCCAGAAAATTGCAGAGGATGGTAAACTTCCAAACTCATTCTATGAGGCCACCATCACCCTAATACCAAAACCTGACAAAGATACTACAAAAAAAGAAAACTACAGGCCAATATCACTGATGACCATAGATGCAAAAATCCTCAATAAAATTCTAGCAATCAGAATCCAACAACACATTAAAAAGATCATACACCATGACCAAGTGGGCTTTATCCCAGGGATGCAAGGATTCTTCAATATCCGCAAATCAATCAATGGAATTCACCACATTAACAAATTGAAAAATAAAAACCATATGATTATCTCAATAGATGCAGAGAAGGCCTTTGACAAAATTCAACATCCATTTATGATAAAAACTCTCCAGAAAGCAGGAATAGAAGGAACATACCTCAACATAATAAAAGCTATATATGACAAACCCACAGCAAACATTATCCTCAATGGTGAAAAATTGAAAGCATTTCCCCTAAAGTCAGGAACAAGACAAGGGTGCCCACTTTCACCGCTACTATTCAACATAGTTCTGGAAGTTTTGGCCACAGCAATCAGAGCAGAAAAAGAAATAAAAGGAATCCAAATTGGAAAAGAAGTAAAACTTTCACTGTTTGCAGATGACATGATCCTCTACATAGAAAACCCTAAAGACTCCACCAGAAAATTACTAGAGCTAATCAATGAATATAGCAAAGTTGCAGGATATAAAATCAACACACAGAAATCCCTTGCATTCCTATACATGAATAATGAGAAAGTAGAAAAAGAAATTAAGGAAACAATCCCATTCACCATTGCAACGAAAAGAATAAAATACTTAGGAATATATCTACCCAAAGAAACTTAAGACCTATATATAGAAAACTATAAAACACTGATGAAAGAAATCAAAGAGGACACTAATAGATGGAGAAATATACCATGTTCGTGGATCGGAAGAATCAATATAGTGGAAATGAGTATACTACCCAAAGCAATTTACAAATTCAATGCAATCCCTATCAAGCTACCAGCCATATTTTTCACAGAACTAGAACAAAGAATTTCAAGATTTGTATGGAAATGCAAAAAACCTTGAATAGCCAAAGCAATCTTGAGAAAGAAGAATGGAACTGGAGGAATCAACTTGCCTGACTTCAGGCTCTACTACAAAGCCACAGTCATCAAGACAGTATGGTACTGGCACAAAGACAGAAATATAGATCAATGGAACAAAATAGAAAGCCCAGAGATAAATCCACACACATATGAATGCCTTATCTTTGACAAAGGAGGCAAGAATATACAATGGAGTAAAGACAATCTCTTTAACAAGTGGTGCTGGGAAAACTGGTCAACCACTTGTAAAAGAATGAAACTAGATCACTTTCTAACACCGCACACAAAAATAAACTCAAAACGGATTAAAGATCTAAATGTAAGACCAGAAACTATAAAACTCCTAGAGGAGAATATAGGCAAAGTGCTCTCCGACATAAATCACAGCAGGATCCTCTATGATCCACCTCCCAGAATTCTGGAAATAAAAGCAAAAATAAACAAATGGGATCTAATTAAAATTAAAAGCTTCTGCACAGCAAAGGAAAATATAAGCAAGGTGAAAAGACAGCCTTCTGAATCATAGCAAATGAAGCAACTGACAAACAACTAATCTCAAAAATATACAAGCAACTTATGCAGCTCAATTCCAGAAAAATAAACGACCCAATCAAAAAATGGGCCAAAGAACTAAATAGACATTTCTCCAAAGAAGACATACGGAAGGCTAATAAACACATGAAAATATGCTCAACATCACTCATTATTAGAGAAATGCAAATCAAAACCACAATGAGGTACCACTTCACACCAGTCAGAATGTCTGCGATCCAAAAATCTGCAAGCAGTAAATGCTGGAGAGGGTGTGGAGAAAAGGGAACCCTCCTACACTGTTGGTGGGAATGCAAACTAGTACAGCCACTTTGGAGAACAGTGTGGAGATTCCCTAAAAAATTGCAAATAGAACTACCTTATGACCCAGCAATCCCACTGTTGGGCATACACACTGAGGAAACCAGAATTGAAAGAGACACATGTTCATCGCAGCACTGTTTATAATATCCAGGACATGGAAACAACCTAGATATCCATCAGCAGACAAATGGATGAGAAAGCTGTGGTACATATACACAATGGAGTATTACTCAGCCGTTAAAAAGAATACATTCGAATCAGTTCTGATGAGATGGATGAAACTGGAGCCTATTATACAGAGTGAAGTAAGCCAGAAAGAAAAACACCAATACAGTACACTAACACATATATATGGTATTTAGAAAGATGGCAATGACGACCCTGTATGCAAGACAGGAAAAAAGACACAGATGTGTATAACGGACTTTTGGACTCAGAGGGAGAGGGAGAGGGTGGGATGATTTGGGAGAATGGCATTGTAACATGTATACTATCATGTAAGAATCGAATCGCCAGTCTATGTCTGACGCAGGATACAGCATGCTTGGGGCTGGCGCACGGTGATGACCCAGAGAGATTTTATGGGGAGGGAGGTGGGAGAGGGCTTCATGTTTGGGAGCGCATGTACACCCGTGGTGGATTCATGTCAATGTATGGCAAAACCAATACAGAATTGTAAAGTAAAATAAAGTAAAAATAAAAATTAAAAAAAACTAAAAGCAGAGAAATTAATTTGTGACAAAGGTCCATATAGTCAAAGCTATGTTTTTTTCCAGTAGTTATGTATGGACATGAGAGTTGGATCATAAAGAAGGCTGAGTGCTGAAGAATTGATGCTTTTGAATGGTGATGTTGGAGAAGACTCTTGAGAGTCCTTTGGACAGCAAGGAGATCAAATCAGTCAATCCTAAAGGAAATCAACCATGAATAATTTATTGGAAGGACGGACGCTAAAGCTGAAGCTCCAATACTTTGGCCACAAGAAGTTCCTCCACAAGAAGAACTGACTCATTGGAGAAGACCCTGAGGCAGGGAAAGGTTGAAGATGGGAGGAGAAGGGGACGACAGAGGATGAGATGGTTGGATGGCATCACTGACTCAATGTACATGAATTTGAGTAAACTCAGGGAGATAGTGAAGGACAGGGAAGCCTGGTGTGCTGCAGTCCATGACGTCACAAAGAGTCGGACACGACTGAGTGACTGAGCAACAAAAACAACCAGTTAAATAAAAATGCTTTAATTAGAATGTGTAGCCTGTGACCAAACTCCCAGCCAGAGGAGGCTAGGGGTCCTGACCTGGGCCTCTCTGTTCAGTTCAGTCACTTGGTTGTGTCCGACTCTTTGTGACCCCATGAATTGTAGCACGCCAGGCCTCCCTGTCCATCACCAACGTCCATACCCCACATCCAAGGTAAGAGAAACCCAAGTAAGATGGTAGGGGTTGCAAGAGGCATCAGAAGGCAGACACACAAACCAGAATCACAGAAAACTAGTCAATCTAATCACATGGACCACAGCCTTGTCTAACTCAGTGAAACTAAGCCATGCCCTGTGGGGCCACCCAAGATGGGCGGGTCATGCTGGAGAGGTCTGACAGAATGTGGTCCACTGGAGAAGGGAATGGCAAACCACTTCAGTATTCTTACCTTGAGAACCCCATGAACAGTATGAAAATGCAAAATGATAGGACACTGAAAGAGGAACTCCCCAGGTCAGTAGGTGCCCAATATGCTACTGGAGATCAGTGGAGAAATAACTCCAGAAACAATGAAGAGATGGAGCCAAAGCAAAAACAATACCCAGTTGTGGATGTGACTGGTGATAGAAGCAAGGTCTGATGCTGTAAAGAGCAATATTGTATAGGAACCTGGAATGTTAGGTCCATGAATCAAGGCAAATTGGAAGTAGTCAAACAGCAGATGGCAAGAGTGAACATCGATATTCTAGGAATCAGCAAACTAAAATGGACTGGAATGGGTGAATTTAACTCAGATGACCATTATATATACTACTGCGTGCAGGAATCCCTTAGAAGAAAAGGAGTAGCCATCATGATCAACAAAAGAGTCTGAAAAGCAGTACTTGGATGAAATCTCAAAAATGACAGAATGATCTCTGTTCATTTCCAAGGCAAACCATTCAATATCACGGTATTCCAAGTCTATGCCCCAACCAGTAATGCTGAAGAAGCTGAACGGTTCTATGAAGACCTCCAAGACCTTTTAGAACTAACACCCAAAAAAGATGTCCTTTTCACTATAGGGACTGGAATGCAAAAGTAGGAAGTCAAGAAACACCTGGGGTAACAGGCAAATTTGGCCTTGGAATACAGAATGAAGCAGGGCAAAGGCTAATAGAGTTTTGCCAAGAGAACGCACTGGTCATAGCAAACACCCTCTTCCAACAACACAAGAGAAGACTCTACACATGGACATCACCAGTGGTCAACACCGAAATCAGAATGATTATATTCTTTGCAGCCAAAGATGGAGAAGCTCTATATAGTCAGCAAAAACAAGACCAGGATCTGACTGTGGCTCAGATCATGAACTTCTTATTGGCAAATTCAGACTTAAATTGAAGAAAGTAGGGAAAACCACGAGACCATTCAGGTATGATCTAAATCAAATCCCTTATGATTATACAGTAGAAGTGAGAAATAGATTTAAGGGACTAGATCTGATAGAGTGCCTGATGAACTATGGACGGAGGTTCATGACATTGTACAAGAAACAGGGATCAAGACCATCCCCATGGAAAAGAAATACAAAAAAGCAAAACAAATGTCTGGGAAGGCCTTACAAATAGCTGTGAAAAGAAGAGAAGTGAAAAGCAAAGGAGAAAAGGAAAGAAATAAGCATCTGAATGCTGAGTTCCAAAGAATAAGAAGGAGAAATAAGAAAGCCTTCCTCTTTCTTATGCAAAGAAATAGAGGAAAACAACAGCCTGGGAAAGAAGAGATTTCTTCAAGAAAATTAGAGATACCAAGGGAACATTTCATGCAAAAATGGGCTTGATAAAGGACAGAAATGGTCTGGACCTAACAGAAGCAGAAGATATTTAGAAGAGATGGCAAGAATACACAGAAGAACTGTATAAAAAAGATCTTCATGACCAAGCTAATCACGATGCTGTCATCACTCACCTAGAGCCAGACATCCTGGAATGTGAAGTCAAGTGGGCCTTAGAAAGCATCTCTAAGAACAAAGCTAGTGGAGGTGATGTAATTCCAGTTGAGCTATTTCAAATCCTGAAAGATGATGCTGTGAAAGTGCTGCACTCAATATGCCAGCAAATTTGGAAACTAAGCAGTGGCCACAGGACTAGAAAGAGTCGGTTTTCATTCCAATCCCAAAGAAAGGCAATGCCAAATAATACTCAAACTACCACACAATTGCACTCATCTCACATGCTAGTAAAGTAATGCTCAAAATTCTCCAAGCCAGGCTTCAGCAATATGTGAGCTGTGAACTTCCAGATGTTCAAGCTGGTTTTAGAAAAGGCAGAGGAACCAGAGATCAAATTGCCAACATCCGCTGGATCATGGAAAAAGCAAGAGAGTTCCAGAAAAACATCTATTTCTGCTTTATTGACTATGCTAAAGCCTTTGACTGTGTGGATTACAATAATGTGGGCCTCTCTGGGGAGATGGAAATGCATAAATAATAAAAGGCAAGCAGATCATCCTCTCTCTCATCATTCATTCTTATATCAGTGGTCAAGCTAATCTTTCAATTCTTTAATTTCTGAGGTATCTTTTCTGTTCTCTCCTGATCTCTATAGTAGATTTTTATTCTGTTACATCATTCTTTTTGAGACTCCAAAGTTCACATACTTATGCAATCAGAGTCCTTGACCAGGATAAACTCCACCATGTACGTAAATAACCATGAGCACACTCAGAAACCATGCAACTTATTTAAAAAATTGTTCTTTATGATGTGCAGGGATTGTTTCCCATTGGATTACCATTTCTGTCTCCAAATAGGGTCCCTGAAGGATGAAATCATGATCACGAGTCTTTTCCTTGGTCTGTCTCTCATACTCCATTCACTCCCCGTTTAACTCACCCCACCTCACTCCCTACAGACGTTCTTCCCTTTTGGAGTCTCCTTTCCATCTATTTGTAGCTCTTAAGATTGTTTCTTCTTTTGTGCACTGGGGGAATTGGGAAAGGGTAGCACTGTTAGGTGGAAAATGGGAGGAGCACAGGGGATAAAAGGTGTTAAAATCTTGCTGAACGGGTATTTGGTTTCCAAATCTATGTTTCATCTCTACTGAGTCTTTTGCAATTTAGAAATCACTAAAATATATATGCATTTTTTGCTCTCTGTTCTCTTCCTCTCACTCTCCTTTTTTATAGCTTGCTGGCTTCTTATCTCAGAAATCCAAATAGGAAAGGCATGTGCAGTTGGCCTATAGTTAGGGTTAGAATACAATTATCATCACTCCTTCACATTTGCTAAGTATCTCATGTCTAGGATGAAGTAATCCACTAACTCAGTTGTCTTGCATAATCCCACTGAGACTTCACTTTCTCTCAGGTGTGTTCATAAATCCTAGGTTTTTAAGAAAGATGGCTAGGACCATTCCCTCCCTCTCTTATGACTCTCTGAGCTTTCATCATTTCCAAACTTTTCTGTGAACAACTTCTTTCACAATTAAATTACCTAATTGTGACCTAATGCCTGTGCTCAAATCCAGCCCGCATGATGTTCCTTGTCTTCAGTGACTTGAACATTGGCTCTGAGAGAAAACTGGCCAGAATTCTAGCCCCAGAAATCTCAGGATGACCTTCTAAACTTCTCTGGCTCTTAGGCCTCTCACCTCTTGAATCCCATGGTCTTTTTTCACTCTCAGTTAGTTCAGCTCTGCACCCGTTTGAACGTCTACCACTGTGCAGTTTCTTTGGGCACTATAGTTTCCAGGCCCCCAGATAGGAATTAACATTCCTAACTAATATATATTCTCGGGATTCAGCCATTCCAAATTGACCCTGCAATCCTTCTGGATATCTCTTCAGAAACTTGCCCATAAAAATGCATTTTGACAATGACAGTCAAATTCTCTCTTCTTATCCCCTCTTATTGCACTGCTGGAAAGAAAAGCTTTCCCACCTTTGCCTGTGAGGTGTTGTTTCCAATTGTCAAGCCAGTTTCATGAACACTCACTGGGTTTGTTCTTTGTTTCTCTTAGGATTTGTGCGTCTGGCTGGAGGGGATGGACCCTGCTCAGGGCGAGTAGAAGTGCATTCTGGAGAAGCCTGGACCCCAGTGTCTGATGGAAACTTCACACTCCCCACTGCCCAGGTCATCTGTGCAGAACTGGGGTGTGGCAAGGCTGTGTCTGTCCTGGGACAGGTGCCCTTCAGAGAGTCCGATGGCCAGGTCTGGGCTGAAGAGTTCAGATGTGAAGGGGAGGAGCCTAAGCTCTGGTGGTGCCCCAGAGTGCCCTGTCCAGGGGGCACTTGTCACCACAGTGGAGCTGTTCAGGTTGCCTGTTCAGGTGAGATGCATGGCAAGACTTAACATCCACGTACTTCGGTTCAGCTAAAAAAAAAAAAAAAAAAAAAGACTTTGCTGAAATCCTGTCTTTTTCTATTAGTGTACACAGACATCCGGCTTATGAAAAATGGCACCTCTAGTTGTGAGGGGCAGGTGGAGATGAACATTTCTGGACGATGGAGAGCATTCTGTGCCTCCCACTGGAGTCTGGCCAATGCCAATGTTGTCTGTCGTCAGCTCGGCTGTGGAGTTGCCATCTCCACCCCAAATGGGGCAGAAGGAAGTGATCAACTCTGGAAAGCCCGATTTCACTGCTCAGGGACTGAGTCCTTCCTGTGGAAATGCCCTGTGACTGCCCTGGGTGTTCCTGACTGTTCCCATGGCAATACGGCCTCTGTGATCTGCTCAGGTAAGAGAGGGAAGGGCTACTATACTTAGAATGCTCCTGCAGTGAAATGTCCCCAGCAGAGAGTACGGGAAACAGGCTTAAATAGAAAGATATTCTGTAGTGAAATGTTTATTCTTGTTACTGAACTCAGGTTTCAGCTGCTCATTACTCAAGAATCCAATACTGAAAGAAAAGTGTGGGGTAAAATTAAAGACAGCTTTATTGAGGAAACCAGCAGTTCTGGGGAGACAGAGGACTAATGTACCAAGAACCAGCTCTTACTTGCGGATCAGGGCCAGAAGTTTTTAAATGGGAATTTCAGAAGTGCACAGGTGGAGGTTTTGTCAGGTCTGACAAAATGTGGTCCACTAGAGAAGGGAATCACAAACCATTTCAGTATTCCTGCCTTGAAAGCCCCATGAACAGTATGAAAAGGCAAAAAGATAGAAGAGTGAAAGATGAACTCCCCAGGTCGGCAGGTGCCCAATATGCTACTGGAGATCAGTGGAGAAATAACTCCAGAAACAATGAAGAGATGGAGCCAAAGCAGAAACAATACACAGTAGTGGATGTGACTGGTGATGGAAGCAAGGTCCGATGCTGTAAAGAGCAATACTGCATAGGAACCTGGAATGTTAGGTCTATGAATCAAGGCAAATTGGAAGTAGTCAAACAGCAGATGGCAAGAGTGAACGTTGACATTTTAGGAATCAGTGAACTAAAATGGACTGGAATGGGTGAATTTAACTCAGATGACCATTATATATACTACTGCATGCAAGAATCCCTTAGAAGAAATGGAGTAGCCATCATAGTTAACAAAAGAGTCCTAAACACAGTACTTGGATGCAATCTCAAAAATGACAGAATGATCTCGGTTCATTTCCAAGGCAAACCATTTAATATCATGGTAATTCAAGTCCATGCCCCAATCAGTAACACTGAAGAATCTGAAGTTGAAAGGTTCTATGAAGCACCTATGAGACCCTCTATATCTAACAACAACAAAAAAGATGTCCTTTTCATTATAGGGGACTGGAATGCAAAAGTAGGAAGTCAAGAGACATGTGAATAGCAGGTAAATTTGGAGTGCAAAATGGAGTGCAAAATGAAGCAGGACAAAGGCTAACAGAGTTTTGCCAAGAGAACACACTGGTCATAGCAAACACCCTCTTCCAACAACACAGAAGACTCTACACATGGACATCACCAGATGGTCAACACCAAAATCATATTGATTATATTCTTTGCATCCAAAGATGGAGAAGCTCTATATAGTCAGCAAAAACAAGACCAGGATCTGACTGTGGCTCAGATCATGAACTCCTTATTGGCAAATTTAGACTTAAAGTGAAGAAAGTAGGCAAAACCACTAGACCATTCAGGTATGACCTAAATCAAATCCCTTATGATTATACAGCGGAAGTGAGAAATAGCTTTAAGGGACTAGATCTGATAGAGTACCTGATGAACTATGGATGGAGGTTCATGACATTGTACAGGAGGCAGTGAGAAAGACCATCCCCAAGGGGGAAAAAAAAATGCCAAAAAGCAAAATGGCTGTCTCAGGAGGCCTTGCAAATAGCTGAGAAAAGAAGAGAAGCAAAAAGCAAAGGAGGAAAGGAAAGATATAAGGATCTGAATGCAGAGTTCCAAAGAATAGCAAGGAGAGATAAGAAAGCCTTCCTCAGTGATCAGTGCAAAGAAACAGAGGAAAACAATAGAATGGGAAAGACTAGAGATCTCTTCAAGAAAATTAGAGATACCAAGGCAAAATTTTCAAAGATGGGCACGACAAATGACAGAAATGTTATGGGTCTACCAGAAGCAGAAGATATTAAGAAGAGGTGACAAGAATACACAGAAGAACTATGCAAAAAGATCTTCATGACCCAGATAACCAATATGGTGTGTTCACTCACCTAGAACCAGACATTCTGGAATGCGAAGTCAAATGGGCCTTAAGAAGCAGCACTATGACTAAAGCTAGTGGAAGTGATGGATTCCAGTTGAGCTCTTTCAAATCCTAAAAGGTGATGCTGTGAAAGTGCTACACTCAATATGCCAGAAAATTTGTAAAATTCAGCAGTGGCCACAGGACTGGAAAATGTCAGTTTTCATTCCAGTCCCAAAGAAAGGCAATGACAAAGAACACTCAAATTAAAGCACAGTTGTACTCATCTCACACACTAGTAAAGTAATGCTCAAAATTCTCCAAGTCAGGCTTCAACAGTACATGGACCATGAAATTTCAGATGTTCAAGCTGGATTTAGAAATGGCAGAGGAAACAGAGATCAAATTGCTACATTCACTGGATCATCAAGAAAGCAAGAGAGTTCCAGAAAAACATCTACTCCTGCTTTATTGAATATGCTAAAGCCTTTGACTGCATGGGTCACAACAAACTGTAGAAAATTCTTCAAGAGATAGGAATACCGGACCACCTTATCTGCCTCTTGAGAAATCTGTGTGCAGGTCAGGAAGCAACAGTTAGAGCTGGACATGGAACAACAGATGGATTCCAAATAGGGAAAGGAGTATGTCAAGGCTGTATATTGTCACCCTGCTTATTTAACTTATACACAGAGTACGTCAAGCTAAACGTAGGGTTGAATCAAGCACAAGCTGGAATTCTGGTGGCTGAGATGGTAAAGCATCTGTCTGCAATGCAGGAGACCTGGGTTCCATCCCTGAGTCAGGAAGATCCCCTGGAGAAGGAAATGACAGCCCACTCCAGTACTCTTGCCTGGAAAATCCCATGAACGGAGGAGCCTGATAGGCTACAGCCCATGGGGTTGCCAAGAGTCGGACATGACTGAGCGATGTCACTTTCACTTTCAAACTATTATTATTTTTTCCTATTTGACTGTTTTCCTTTGTTTCTGATTTTTATTCATTTCTGTGATTAAATTTATTCTTTAATTAGGTTTTTCTACAAATGGAGACAGGTGGAGGACATGAGAGTGGTCTGTCCTGAGAAGGCTCTGTAAGGTTCTGCTCCATAACATTCTCATTGTTCACTCATTTTTTCAGGGGAAAAAGGTGTTAAGAAATGCTAAGAAGTGCTATGTCAGGGAAAGAAATGCCTAGATGAATACTATTTTTTTTTATGAAACAGTATTATTTAAGGATAATAATAGAGAACAAAGTACAAACAATAAGTGTACCCCTAGGTCATGTTCCCCAGCCCAGATCTACACAGAGAACATTCCCAGCACCACAGAATCACTATTGCCTCCCAATAGCCGTGTCCTCCTCTCCAGGGAAGCCTGCTTACCTAAGACTTGTACTGCCAGAGAATATTTTCTCAGTGTGTGAACTTTATGTAAAACCATACAGTATGTTTTCTTTTGAGTCTAATTTCTTTGACTCCAAACTGTGTTTGAGATTCACTCATGATGTTGTTTATGGCAACATTTTTATTCACTTTTATTATTATATAGTATTCCTTTGAATGATCACACGATCCATTCAAGTAATGGCAGAGATTTGAATGTATTTCCAGTTCTTGACTATTACAAATGCAATGGTGCAAATTACCATGATGATGACTTTTGGCAAAAGTATTTATTATGATTTTTGTGTGTTTAATTCTTGGTCTTATATTTTTATTTTCTCAATGGTATGCTGTACTTCAATGAGCCAAGTTACTCATCTTAGGTTTGACTCATCAACTTTTTTTTCTGTCCATGTAGTGCTCCTCAGTCAGTCAGTTCAGTTCAATTGCTCAGTCATGTCTGACTCTTTGCAACCCCATGGACTGCAGCATGCCAAGCTTTCCTGTCCTTCACCATCTCCTGGAGCTTGCTCAATCTCATATCTATTGAGTCACTGATAACATCCAATCATCTCATCCTCTGTCATCCCCTTCTCCTCCTGCCTTCAACCTTTCTCAGCATCAGAGTCTTTACCAATGGGTCAGTTCTTCTTATCATGTTGCCAAAGAATTGGAGCTTCAGCTTCAGTATCAGTCTTTCCAATGAATATTCAGGATTGATTTCCTTTAGGATTGACTGATCTCCTTGCGGTCCAAGGGACTCTCAAGCATCTTCTCCAACACCACAGTTCAAAAGCATCAATTCTTTGGCGCTCAGCTTTCTTTATGGTTCAACTCTCACATCCATACATGACTACTGGAGAAACCAAAGCTTTGTTGGACCTTTGTTGGCAAAGTAATGTCTCTACTTTTTAATATGCTATGTAGGTTGGTCATAGCTTTTCTTACAAGGAGCAAGAGTCTTTTAATTTCATGGCTGCAGTCACCATCTGCAGTGATTTTGGAGCCCAAGAAAAGAACGCCTCTCACTGTTACCACTGTTTCCCCATATATTTGCATGAAGTGATGGGAACAAATGCCATGATCTTCGTTTTTTAAGCCAAGATTTTCAGTCACCTCTTTCACTTACATCAAGAAGTCCTTTAATTCCTCTTCAGTTTCTGCCATAAGGGTGGCGTCATCTGCATATCTGAGATTATTGATATTTCTGTCAGCAATCTTGATTCCAGGTTGTACTTCATCCAGCCTGGCATTTCGCATGATGTACTCTGCATATAAGTTAAATAAGTAGAGTAACAATATACAGCCTTGAAGTACTCCTTTCTCAGTTTTGAACCAGTCCGTTGTTCCAGTCCACAGAGCTCCTTATATTCTTCTGAAGAGAACTTTGTCTACTCCAAAATCACAAAAATGTTCTCTGAGAATTACTCACAGAAGTGTAATTATTTTTCCTTTGCATATAATTGTACATTGCTTCTAGGATTGATATCTCTGTAGGATAGGGTCAAGTGTCATGTTTTCATATGGGCATCCAGTTGACTCTGAATCTTTTTTCTGAAAAGACTATTCCCCACTGCAGTGTCAGCTTTGTGATAAGCGAAAGAGCACCTGTTCCCCACTGCAGTGTCAGCTTTGTGATAAGCGAAAGAGCACATATGTCTGAGTACTTCTTTTAGAGTCTGTTCTGTCCCACTGTATCATTTGTCTCTCCTTGCACCTGTTCTACACTTTCTCAATTATTGTAACTTCCATAAGTCTTGAACCTTCTCTGGTGACTCAGATGGTAAAGAATCTGCCTGCAATGTGGGAGACCTGGATTTGATCCCTAGGTTGGGAAGATCCCCTCGAGAAGACCATGACAACCCACTTCAGTATTCTTGCCTGGAGAACCGTCATGGACAAAGGAGCCTGGTGGGCTTCAATCTGTTTGGTCACAAAGAGTTTGACATGACTGAGTGACTAAGCACACATAGTAAGTCTGAGTTCAGTTCAGTCACTCAGTCATGTTTGACCTTTTGCGACCCCATGGACTGCAGCATACCAGGCCTCCCTGTCCATCACCAACTCCCGGTGTTTACTCAAACTCCTGTACATCGAGTTGATGATGGCATCCAACTACCTTATCCTCTGTCGTTCCCTTCTTCTCCTGCCTTCAATCTTTCCCAGTATCAGAGTCTTTCCCAATAAGTCAGTTCTTTGCATCAGGTGGCCAAAGTATGGAAGTTTCAGCTTCATTATCAGTCCTTCCAATGAATATTCAGGACTGATTTCATTTAGGATTGACTGGTTGGATCTCCTTGCAGTCCAAGGAACTCTCAAGAGTCTTCTCCAATATTACAGTTCAAAAGCATCAATTTTTCAGTGTTCAGCTTGGCCCAACTCTCACATCCACATAGGCTGGAAAAACCATAGCTTTGACCAGACAGACTTTTGTTGGCAAAGCAATGTCTCTGCTTTTTAATATGCTGTCTAAATTGGTCATAACTTTTCTTCCAAGGAGTAAGAATCTTTTAATTTCATGGCTGCAGTCACCATCTGCAATGATTTTGGAGCCCCCAAAAGTAAAGTCTCTTAGTGTTTCCATTGTTTCCCCATCTATTTGCCATGAACTGATGGGACTGGATGCCATGATCTTAGTTTTCTGAATGTTGAGTTTTAAGCCAACTTTTCCCACTCTCCTCTTTCACTTTCATCAAGAGTCTCTTTAGTTCTTCTTCACTTTCTGCCATAAGGGTGGTGTCATCTGCATTTCTGAGGTTACTGATATTTCTCCCAGCAATCTTGATTCCTGGGTAACTTTAATTTAAAGAAGTTATGTTGTTGTTTCTCTTGCCAGCTGTTTAGGTCATTCTTGGGTTATGTATTTTGCATACATTTTTGAGCTGAAGCTCCAGTACTTTGGCCACCTGGGGTGAAGAGCTGACTCATTTGAAAAGACCCTTAAGCTGGGAAAGATTGAAATTGGGAGGAGAAGATGACAGAGGATGAGATGGTTGGATTGCATCACTGACTCAATGGACGTGAGTTTGAGTGAACTCTGGGAGTCGGTGATGGACAGGGAGGCCTGATGTGTTGCAGTCCATGGGGCTGCAAAGAGTTGCACATGACTGAGTGACTGAACAATAACATAAATTTTGAATCAGCTTGTCATGTTTCAAACACACAAAAGCATAAGGGAATTTGATTGCAGTTAGATTTAATCTGTATATAAATTTGAGAATTATTGACTTTGACAGCACTGAGTTTCCAAATTCATTGGCAAAATATATTCCTTCATTCCGTTAGGTCTTGAATTTCTCTCAAATGTTTTGCACATCTTTAACTAGGTTTTCTCCTAGGCATTTTAGGGGTTTGATGTTATTCAGTCAGTCACTTCAGTCACTTCAGTCACTCAGTCGTGTCTGACTCTCTGCGACCCCGTGGACTGCAGCACACCAGGCCTCCTTGTCCATCACCAATTCCTGGATTCCTCTCAAACTCATGTCCATCGAGTCAGTGATGCAACACAACCATCCTATCCTATGTCATCTCCTTCTCCTCCTGCCTTCAATCTTTCCCAGCATCAAGGTCTTTTCAAATGAGTCAGCTCTTCACATCAGGGGGCCAAAGTATTGGAGTTTCAGCATCAACATCAGTCCTTCCAATGAACACCCAGGACTGATCTTCTCTAGGATGGACTGATTGGATCTCCTTGCAGTCCAAGGGACTTTCAAGAGTCTTCCCCAACACCACAGTTCAAAAACATCAATTCTTCGGTGCTCAGCTTTCTTTATAGTCCAACTCTTACATCCATACATGACCCCTGGAAAAACCATAGCCTTGACCAGATGGACTTTTGTTGGCAAAATAATGTCTCTGCTTTTTAATATGCTGTCTAGGTTGGTCATAACCTTCCATCCAAGGGATAACTGTCTTTTAATTTCATGGCTGCAGTCACCATCTAAGTGATTTTGGAGCCCCCAAAATAAAATCAGCCACTGTTTCTAGTGTTTTCCCGTCTATTTGCCATGAAGTGATGAGACCAGACTCCATGATCTTAGTTTTCTAGATGTTGAGCTTTAAGCCAACTTTTTCACTCTCCTTTTTCACTTTCATCAAGAGGCTGTTTAGTTCTTCTTCACTTTCTGCCATAAGGGTGGTGTCATCTGCATATCTGAGGTTATTAATATTTCTCATGGCAATCTTGATTCCAGCTTGTGCTTCACCCAACCGAGCATTTTGCATGATGTACTCTGCATATAAGTTAAATAAGCATGGTGTGACTATACAGCCTTGATGTACTCCTTTTCCTATTTGGAACCAGTCTGTTGTTTCACATCCAGTTCTAACTGTTGCTTCCTGACCTGCAGACAGATTTCTCAAGAGGCAGGTCAGGTGATCTGGCATTCCCATCTCTTAAAGAATTTTCTACAGTTTGTTGTGATCCACACAGTCAAAGGCTTTGGCATAGTCAATAAAGCAGAAATAAATGTGTTTCTGGAACTCTCTTGCTTTTTCGATGACCCAGTGGATGTTGGCAATTTGATCTCTGGTTCCTCTGCCTTTTCTAAATGCAGCTTGAACATCTGGAAGTTCATGGTTCATGTTTTGTTGAAGCCCAGTTTGGAGAATTTTGAGCATTACTTTACTAGCATTGAGATGAGTGCAATTGTGCAATAGTACGAGAATTCTTTGGCATTGCCTTTCTTTGGGATTGGAATGAAAACTGACCTTTTCCTGTCCTATGGGCACTGCTGAGTTTTCCAAATTTGCTGGCATATTGAGTGTAGCACTTTCACAGCATCATCTTTTAGGGTTTGAAAGAACTCAACTGGAATTCCATCACCTCCACTATCTTTGTTCATAGTGATGCTTCTTAGGTCCACTTGACTTCACATTCCAGGATGTCTGGCTCTAGGTGAGTGATCACACCATTGTGATTATCTTGGTCATGAAGATCTTTTTTTTTTACCATTCTTCTGTGTATTCGTGCCACCTCTTCTTAATGTTTTCTGCTTCTGTTAGGTCCCTACCATTTGTGTCCTTTATTGAGCCAATCATTGCATGAAATATTCCCTTGGGATCTCTCATTTTCTTGAAGAGATCTCTAGTCTTTCTCATTCTATTGTTTCCCTCTGTTTCTTTGCACTGATCCCTGAGGAAGGCTTTCTTATCTCTTCTTGCTATTCTTTGGAACTCTGCATTCAAACGGGTATATGTTTCCTTTTTCTTTTTCTTTTCTTCTTTTCACAGCTATTTGTAAGGCCTCCTGAGACAGCCATTTTGCTTTTTGGCATTTCTTTTTTTTTGGGAATCATCTTTCTCACTGCTTTCTGTACAATATCACGAACCTCCACCCATAGTTCATCAGGCACTCTGTCTATCAGATTTAGTCCCTTAAAGCCATTTCTCACTTCCACTGTGTAATCAAAAGGGATTTTATCTAGGTCATACTTGAATGGTCTAGTGCTTTTTCCTACTTTCTTCAATTTAAATCTGTGTCTGAATTGCCAATAAGGAGTTCATGATCTGAGCCACAGTCAGCTCCCAGTCTTTTATTTTTTTGCTGACTGTATAGAGCTTCTCCATCTTTGGCTGCAAAGAATGTAATAAATCTGATTTCAGTATTGACTATCTTGTGATGTCCCCTTGTATAGTTTTCTCTTGTGTTGTTGGAAGAGGGTGTTTGCTATGACCAGTGCATTCTCTTGGCAAAACTGTGTTCGCCTTTGTCCTGCTTCATTCTGTACTCCAAGGGCTAATTTGCCTGTTACTCCAGGTGCTTCTTGACTTCCTACTTTTGCATTCCAGTCTCCTATAATGAAAAGAATGTCATTTTTGGGTGTTGGTTCCAGAGGGTCTTGTAGAGAACCATTCAACTTCAGCTTCTTCAGCATTACTGGTTGGGGCATAGACTGGGATTACCATGATATTGAATGGTTAGCCTTGGCATGAACAGAGATCATTCTGTCGTTTTTGAGATTGCATCCAAGTAAGTACCACATTTCAGACTCTTTTTGTTGCCTATGGCGGCTCCTCCATTTCTTGTGAGGGATTCTTGCCCATAGTAGTAGACAATGATCATCAGAGTTATATTCACCCATTCCAGTCCATTTTAGTTCACTGATTCCTAAACTGTTGACGTTCACTCTTGCCATCTCCTGTTTGACCACTTCCAATTTGCCTGATTCATGGACCTAACATTCCAGGTTCCTATGCAATATTGTTATTTACAGCATCAGACCTTGCTTCCGTCACCAGTCACATCCACTACTGGGTATTGTTTTTACTTTGGCTTCGTCTCTTTATTCTTTCTGGAGTTATTTCTCCATTGATCTCTAGTAGCCTATTGGGCACCTACAGACCTGGGGAGTATGTTATTAGTGTTAGTATTAGTTTAGTTAGTATTAGTGTGTCATTGATGTTATTCGTGTTTCCTTTAGTGAAGGATTTCTAGGAATAAGTTCTCTATGAACTTTACCTGGATTACCCAAATGTTAGGTGAATATTTTCCTTTAATCCTTCTTTCTTACTTCCCTCTCTGTCTCTCACTGTAGTTTTCTCTCTCTTCCTCTCTTGCTCTAGCTTTCCCTCTCTCTCCTTCTTTGTCCCCCTCTTGCCCCATTTTCCCCTGAGTATGTAAAATCTGTTGGTATTAAGTTGCAGACATGATGTTCCTTTATCTCTCCCTCCCAACAACAAAAACAACAACAAAATACTTCCGGGAATTTCCTTACATAACCACAGTTCAGTCAAAGCTTTAGAGATGTCAGCTCCAGATGACATGTAAGTGTAACCACATAAGAAACCCCAAAGATAGAACTGCCAAGTTGAATCTTTCCCAAATTACTGACCCAGGAAATCGTGAGTAAAATGAAAAAAAAAATTTCTTCAACTGCTAAGTTTGGGGGAAATTTTGTTATACAGTATTATTAAACAGGCACTTACCATATGACCAGCATTTGTAAATAGAGGAATATTTATCTTCTGATCTTGCATTTTACTATTTCTACTTTATGTTGATCTAATGTGCTGATACACGAGTTCTTAATTCAGTTATTAACTTTTACAGCTGTAGAATTTTCATTTGTTTTTGTTGTCATTTCTCTGCCAAGATACACATTGTGTTAATTAATTCTTTGAGAACTTTAATCATGGCTATTTAAATTCTCTGTCAGACTATAAAACTCCTAGAGGGAAACATAGGTAGAACACTGTTTGACATTAATTGCAACAAGATCTTTTTTGATTAACATCTTAGAGTAAGGAAAATAAAAACAAAAATAAACAAGTAGGGGATAATTAAACTTAAAAGCTTTTGCATAGCAAAGGTAACCATAAGCAGAACAAAAAGACAACTCTCAGAATAGGAGAAAATATTTTCAAATGAAGCAACTGACAAGGGATTAATCTTCAAAATACACAAACAACTCAATATCAGAAACCAAACAACTCAATGAAAAAATGGGAAAAAGACCTAAATAGACATTTTTCCAGATATACAGATGGCTAAAAAATACATGAAAAGATGTTCAACATCACTAATTATTAGAGAAATGCAAATCAAAACTACAGTCAGGTATTACTTCACATCAGTTAGAATGTCTATCATTAAAAAAATCTACAAACAATAAATGCTGGAGAGAATGCACAGAAAAGGGAATCCTCCTACATAAGGGTATGTAAATTGGTACAATTACTATGGAGAGCAGTATGGAGGTTCCTCAAAAAACTAAAAATAGAACTATTGTAGGACTCAGCAATCCCACTCCTGGGCACATACCTGGAGAAAATCATCATTCAAATGGGACACAGATGTATAGAACAGTCTTGTGGACTCTGCGGGAGAGGGAGAGGGTGGGATGATTTGGGAGAATTGCATTGAAACATGTATAATATCATATATGAAATGAGTCGCCGGACCAGGTTCAATGCATGATACTGGATGCTTGGGGCTGGTGCACTGGGACGACCCAGAGGGATGGTACGGGGAGGGAGGAGAGAGGGGGGTTCAGGATGGGGAACACGTGTATACTTGTGGCGGATACATGGTGATGTACGAGAAAACCAATACAATATTATAAAGTAATTAACCTGCAATTAAAATAAATAAATTTATTTAAAAAAAGATGCATTCATCCTGATGTTCTCTGCAGCACTATTTGCAACAGTCAGGACACAGAAGCAACCTAAATGTCCCTCACAGGAGGAATGGGTAGAGAAGACGTGATACATATATAAAATGGAATATTACTCAGCCATAAAAAGGAAAAAAAGTTGTGTCATTTGCAGAGACATGGATAGACTTAGAGATTGTCATGTAAAGTAAATCAGAAAGAGAAAAACAAATATTGTATAACATCACTTACATGTGGAATCTAGAAAAATGGTAGAGATGAACTTACTGCAAAGCAGAAATAGAAACACCACATAGATAACAAATATATGGATACTAAGAGGGAAAATGAAGAGCGGGATGGATTGGAGATTGGCATTTACATACTGTTGATGTGCTGTGCTTTGTCCTTAGTCCCTCAGTCGTGTCCAACTCTTTGTGACCCCAAGGACTGTAGCCCACCAGGCTCCTCTGTCCATGGGGATTCTCCGGGATAGAATAGTGGAGTGGGCTGCCATGCCCTTCTCCAGGGGATCTTCCCAACCCGAGGATCAAACCCAGGTCTCCTGCGTTGCAGGCAGATTTTTTACCATATGAGCCACCAGACTCAAAAGCCCTACACTATTGATACTAAGTGTAAAATAGATATCACCTGGAGAATCTCATAGACATGGAGCCTGACAGGCTACAATCCATAGTGTCACAGAGTCAAACACAACTGAAGTGACTTAGCATGCACTCACACATAATAACCTATTGTATAGCACAGGGAACGCTACTCAGGGTTCTGTGGTGACCTAAATAGGAAGTAAATCCAAGAAAGAGGGGATATACATATACATATATATATATGTACGTATGTATATATGTGTGTGTGTATGTTGTTATTGTTTAGCTGCTGAGTTGTATCCAACTCTTTTGTGACCTCTTGGACTGCAGCCTGCCATGCTCCTTTGTCCATAGTATTTCCCAGGCAAGAATACTGGAGTGGCTTGCCATTTCTTTCTCCAGGGGATCTTCCCAACCCAGGGATGGAACTCCAGTCTCCTGTTTGGCAAGCAGATTCTTTACCATTGAGTCACCTAGGAAGCCCATATGTATAACTTACTAAATTTGCTGTACAGCAGAAGCTACCACAATATTGTAAGCAATTATACTCAAATAAAAATTAATAAAAATAAATAAAATACATTCTCTGTTAGGTAACTCTAAGAGTCAAATACCCTGGGAAATTTTTTAATGTTTCTTTTTCCTCTCGGTTTTCCATGAGATCTCTTTTATGTATGTATTTTTTAAAAAACTAACATTGTAGATAAAAAATTGTACAAATCCTTCAGAAAGGATCTTGTTTTGCTTCTTCTATTTAAGGGCTAGATTTAAGGACAGACCAACTTATTTAAACCTATTCTTAATGCAAAGCTTGGCTTAAAACAGGATTTGTGGCCTTGTCAGTACCAGGCCTGGAAAATCCCATGGACAGAGGAGCCTGGTAGGCTGCAGTCCATGGGGTCGCAGAGAGTCGGACACGACTGAGCAACTTCACTTTCACTTTTCCCTTTCATGCCTTGGAGAAGGAAATGGCAACCCACTCCAGTGTTCTTGCCTGGAGAATCCCAGGGATGGGGGAGCCTGGTGGGCTGCTGTCTATGGGGTCGCACAGAGTTGGACACGACTGAAGTGACTTAGCAGCAGCAGCAGCAGTACCAGGACTCTTCATAGAGAAAGGAAGCACTAAAATTATGATAACTTTACTGGTATGTTGCAGCTTTCATCTCAGCTCCATCACTGGGTCATTTTTTTTTTCTTTTGAAATTTTTACTTTATATTGGGGTATAGCCGATTAACAGTGTTACTATAGTTTCAGGTGAACAGCCAGGGACTCGGCCATATATATACATGTATCCGTTTTCCCCCAAATTCCCCTCGCCTCCTACAAATTATTTAGTTTAACTGAGTTTCCTGTTCAACCCTCCCAACCCTCTTATCATTGCTGTTTCTTCAGGAAATCAGACCCAGGTGCTGTCCCAGTGCAACGATTCCGTGTCTGAACCAGCAGGGTTTGCAACCTCAGAGGAGAGCGCCCCCTACTGCTCAGGTGAGGGTCCCACAGGACAGAAGACCCCTCTCATTCCCCAGGTCCACGCCCCATTGTCCCATTTCTCTCTCCTCAGACAGCAGACAGCTCCGCCTGGTGGACGGGGGCGGTCCCTGCGCCGGGAGAGTGGAGATCCTTGCCCAGGGCTCCTGGGGCACCATCTGTGATGACGGCTGGGACCTGGACGATGCCCGCGTGGTGTGCAGGCAGCTGGGCTGTGGAGAAGCCCTCAATGCCACGGGGTCTGCTCACTTCGGGGCGGGATCAGGGCCCATCTGGCTGGACGACCTGAACTGTGCTGGAAATGAGTCCCAGGTGTGGAGGTGCCCTTCCCGGGGCTGGGGGCAGCACGACTGCAGACACAAGGAGGACGCGGGGGTCATCTGCTCAGGTCAGCACTCCACACTGTCCACAGGCTGGGGAAGGGGTGGGGCCCTGGAGGACGGGGATCTGAGCCCTGAGGGAGAGATGCTGAAAGGACCAGAAAGGAGGCTTCCTCCCATGGAGCCTGTCTTTCCAGCAGACAAGATGAGGTGCTTTTACTTCCTCCTGCAGCAGCTGACAATCTGGTGCTTTCTTCTCAATAGTGTTCCCTGGCAGAGCCTTTTCTTACAGTTTTTCTTGAAATCAGGGCTCACCCTTCTGGTACATATGGTAGAGAAGTCTTAAAGCCATGGTGCTAGTTTTTGTTTGTTCTATAACAAATTGCCACATAGTTAACGGTTTAAAACAACATATTTATTTCCTTACACTTCTCTAGCTTAGATGTCCAGCAGGGATCTCACTGGACTGGGATCAAGGTATCAGCAGGGCCACAACACTTCTGAGCCTCTGGGAAAGAATCTGTTTCCTGTCTTTTCAAGCTTCTAGAAGCTGCCTGCCTTCCTTCACTCATAACCCCCTTCTGTTCATCATCAGACCAGCAACGCTCCACCTCTCTTACCGTTATACATATTCACATCTCCCTGTAGCCAGAATGAGGAAAAGGATCCCCCTTTAAAGGATAGTGAGTCTAAGAATGTGATTAGACTGTGCTAAGGTGGTTAATCCACCATATTTCAGGTTAATCTCACCTTCCCAAGGTCCTTACCTTAATCAAAAGTCCCTTTTGCCAGATAAGGAAACAGTCACAGGTCCATTATTCTATCTGCCTTTGCACTGTCCACATCACATCCCTTTCATACACTCTCTTAGATGTTTTGTCAGGAAGCAGGAGTCAGCTCCCTCTCCCTGCAGGTGTCCAGGTTGGTCTTCTGCTCACTTCATATCCACCACATCACGGTGGTAGAAATATTTAGAAAGACAGACACAAATGGACAAAGTCAGGTGAAAAGGAGACAGGTTTCACTCTGGTCATCTAATGGATTTGCTTCCTCAGCCAGGTCATAGATGAATGTTCACAATTTTGGGGAGAGAGGAAAACCCAGAGCACTGAGTGGGGTGCTCACTGTGTCCTGTCTCCTCCCTTTCAATCTTAGAGTTCCTGGCCCTCAGGATGGTGAGCGAGGACCAGCAGTGTGCTGGGTGGCTGGAAGTTTTTTACAACGGGACCTGGGGGAGTGTCTGCCGCAGCCCCATGGACGATGTCACCGTGTCCATCATCTGCAGTCAGCTTGGCTGTGGGGACAGTGGAACCCTCAGCTCTTCTGTTGCTCTTAGGGAAGGTTCTAGACCCCGGTGGGTAGATTTAATCCAATGTCGGAAAACAGATACCTCTCTCTGGCAGTGTCCTTCTGACCCTTGGAAATACAGTTCATGCTCTTCAAAGGAGGAAGCCTACATCTCATGTGCAGGTGACTTATGTCTGTTTCTGTGTCTGTCCCAACCCTGTAGGAAGTTATTAGTGAGATTTCATATTTTAAAATCTAAATGATGGGTTTAAGTTGAGTTTATAAAATGAATTTTGGATGGAGCTAATTTTATCCACTGTTTCAAACTTGTTTATTAAAATTTTTTTATATAATTGACATAACTCTATATTGTTTGCCATTGCAACATAATAGTTATGAATTTTTGTATATTGATAAATGATCACTACAATAAGTCTAGTTATACCCATCACCATATATGTAGCTAAATATTTTTCCTATATGATAAGAATGTTTAAGATGTATTTTCTCACCATCTTTCAAATAGACAATATGGTAGTCATTATGGTCACCATGCTCTCTTCACTTATTAATTTTATAACTTGCGGTTATACCTTTTGACTACCTTTGCCCACACCAAATCCACCACCTCTGGTAGCCACGAACTACTCAGAATCTCTGAACTTGCTTTTTGCTTTAAGATTACATATATAAATGAGATCATATGTTGTTTTCTTTCTCTGATTTGTTTCACTTAGCATAATGCCCTCAAGGTCCATCCATGTTGTTGAAACTGGCAAGATTTTCTTCTTTTTTATTGGTGGATATATATCTACATTACATTTTCTTTCTTCATTCATCCATCAGTGAAGACTTACATTGTTTGGCTCTTGTAAATATTGCTATAAAATACTAAAAGATGATGTTGTTCAAGTGCTGCGACCAATATGTCAGCAAATTTGGAAAATTCAGGCGTGGCCACAGGACGAGAGAAGGTCAGTTTTCATCCCAATCTCAAAGAAAGGCAATATCAAAGCATGTTCAGACTACCCCACAATTGTGCCCATTTCACATGCTAGCAAGGTTATGCTCAAAGTCTTTCAAGCCAGGCTTCAGCAGTAAGTGAACTGGGAACTTCCAAGATGTACAACTGGGTTTCAAACAGGCAGAGGAACCAGAGATCAAATTGCCAACATTTGCTGGATCATAGAGTAAGCCAGAGAATTCCAGAAAAACATCTGCTTCACTGACTGCACTAAAGTCTTTGACCATGTGGATCTCAACAAACTATGGAAAATTCTTAAAGAGATAAGAATACCAGAGCGCCTTACCTGCCTCCTGAGAAACCTGTATGCAGGTCAAAAAGCAGCAGTTAGAACTGGACATGAAACAACCGACTGGTTCTACATTGGGAAAACAGTTCGTCAAGGCTGTATATTGTCACTCTGTTTATTTAACTTATATGCAGTGTACATCATGGGAAATGCCTGGCTGGAAGAATCACAAGCTGAAATCAAGATTGCTGTGAGAAATATCAACAACCTCAGATAGGCAGATGATACCACTCTAATGGCAGAAAGTGAAGACGAATTGAAGAGCCTCTTGTTGAGGGTGAAAGAGGAGAGTGAAAAAGCTGGCTTAAAGCTCAACATTCTAAAAACTAAGATCATGGCATCTGGCCCCATCACTTCATGGCAAATAAAAGAGGGAAAAGTGGAAACAGTGACAGATTTTCTTTTCGTGGGCTCCAAAATCTCTGCCGATGCTGTTTTCAGCCATGAGATTAAAAGAGGCTTGCTCCTTGGAAGGAAAGCTATGACAAACCTAGACAGAGTATTAAAAAGCAGAGACATCAATCTGCTGACAAAGGTCCATATAGTCAAAGTTATGGTTTTTCCATTAGTCATGTATGGATGTGAGAGTTGGATTATAAAGAAGCTGAATGCTAAAGAGTTGATGATTTTGAATTGTGATGCTTGAACACCACAATTGAATTGAAAGTCCTTTGGGCAGAAAGGAGATCAAACCAACCAACCCTAAAGGAAATCAACCTTGAATATTCTTTGGAAGGACTGATGCTGAAGCTGAAGCTCCAGTACTTTCGCCACTTGGTGAGAAGAGCTGACTCATTGGAAAAGACCCTGATGCTGGAAAATATTGAAGGCAAAAGAAGAAGGGGGCCACAGCGGATGGGATAGTTAGATAGCATCACCAGTTCAGTGGACATGAATTTGAGCAAACTTTGGGAGTTAGTGAAGGACAGAGGAGCCTGGCGTGCTGCAGTCCATGGGGTTGCAAAGAGTCAGACACATTCTAGCAACTGAACACATGTTGCTGCAGTGAACACTGGGTTTTCAAGTTAGTGTTTTTGTTTCCTTCAGATAAATACTCCAAAGTGAAATTCCTAAATCATATGGCAGTTCTATTTTTAATTTTTGATGCACCTCAACTGTTTCCATAGGGGCTACATCAATTTACATTCCCTCTAACTGTGCAAAAGCTTTCCTGTCTCTTCACATTCTCCTCAACTCCTGTTATTTCTTCTTTTGGATAAAAGCCTTTCTAGAGGATATGAGGTAATATCTCATTGTGGTTTTGATTTGTATCTTCTGATGATTAGTAGTGTTAAGCACGCTTTCATGTACCTATTGGCAAGTTGTATGTATTCTTTAAAAAAATGTCTGTTCAGGTTCTCTGCCCATTTAAAAAAAATCAGATTTCTTTTTTGCTACTGAGTTGTTTGAGTTCCTTGTGTACTTTGCATAATAATCCTTACCAGAAATATAATATGCAAATATTTTCTCTAATTCCATAGGTTGCTTTTTCATTTTGTTGATGGTTCCCTTAATTGGGCAGAAGCTTTTTAGCCTTATGTCATCACAACCACTTGTTTTTACTCTTGTTCCCTTTGCTTTTGGTGTCAAATCCAAAAAAAATCATCACAAAGAATGACATCAAGGATTTTATTTTCTGTTTTTTCCTGTAGAAATTTTATGGCTTCAGGACTTGTGATCAAGTCTTTAATTTATTTTGAGTTAATTATTGTGAATGGTGTAAGATACTGGTCCAGTTTCATTTTTTGCATGCGACTGTCCAGTATTCCTAATGCCATTTACTGAAAACGCTGTCCTTTCCCCACTGTATATTCTTGGCTTCCTTGTCAAAAGTTAATTTACCATAGAAATGTGGGTTTACTTACGAGCTCTCTATTCTGTTCCATTGATCTCTGTGTTCATTTTCATACCAACAACATACTGCTTTGATTAGTATAGCTTTGTAATATAGTGTGAAATCAGGAAGCACAACACCTCTAGCTTTGTTATTCGCTCTCAAGATTGCTTTGATGTTCA
Source organism: Capra hircus (assembly GCF_001704415.2). Taxonomy (NCBI): domain Eukaryota; kingdom Metazoa; phylum Chordata; class Mammalia; order Artiodactyla; family Bovidae; genus Capra; species Capra hircus. The sequence continues at coordinate 99,389,867 of NC_030812.1, read as the reverse complement.
GCATATTTTGTGATTCCATGCAAATTTTAGGATTATTTCTTCTGTACCTGTGAAAATTTCTATTGGAATTTTGATATGGATTGCAGTGAATCTGTAGATTGCTTTGGGTAGTATGGGCATGTTAATAATATTAGATCTTCCAGTCCATGAGAAGAGAATATCTTTCCATTTATTTGAGTCATCTTCAGTATCTTTCATCAGTGTCTTATAGTTTTCAGTGTACAGGTCTTTCACCTCCTTGGTTAAATTTATTCCTAGGTTTTTAATCCATTTTCATGCAAATGTAAATAGAATTGTTTTCTCCTTATGGCAGTTTCTTGTTAGTGTATAGAAATGCAACTGATTTTTGTATATAGATTTTTCATTCTACAACTTTACTGATTGTATTAGTTCTCATATTTTTGGTGAAGTCTTTAGTGTTTTCTACATATAATATCAAGTAAGGGAGTTTCTTTCCTCATGATTTGGATGGTAAAGAATCTGTCTGCAATGCAAGAGACCTGGGTTCAATTCCTGGGTTGGGAAGATCCCCTGGAGGAGGAATGGCAACCCACTCCAGTATTCTTGTCTAGAGAAACCCATGGACAGAGGACCCTGGTGGGCTATATTCCTTGGGATCACAAAGAGACGAAACACGAGGGAGCGACTAACACTTTCATTTTCCAATCTGGAAAAGGTGCCAATTTGGATACCTTGATTTTCTTTTTATTGCCTGATGGACCTGGATAGGACTACCAAAGCTAAGTTGAATAAAAGTGGTGAGAGTAGACATTTTTGTCTTGTGTCTGATTTCAGAGGAAAAGCTTCTTTTTTAATAGTCAAGTATGATGTTAGCTGTGAATTTCTCACATGGCCTTAATTATGCTGAGATGCAATCCTTCAATACCTACTTTGTAAAAGAATTTTTACCATAAATGGATGTCGAATTTGTCACTTTTTCTGCATCCTTTGAGGATACGATTTTTATCTTTATTTTGTTTATTTGGTGTATCACATTGATTAATTGTGAATGTTGAACTATCCTTGCATCTGTAGAACAAATATCACTAGATCATGGTGTATGATTCTTTTAATGTTATTGTCAAGTTAATTCAGTTTTCTAATATTTTGTTGAGGATTTTTGCACTTATATTTATCAGAGTATTAGCCCATAATTTTCTTTTCTCATGGTGTCCTTATCTGGCTTTGGTATCAGAATAATGTTGGCCTCATAAAGTGAATTTGGAAGAATTCCTTTCTTCTGTTTTTGGAAGAGTTTGAGAAGGCTCTACCACTAAATACTGTTACATTGGGAATTGAGATTTTGACAGTAAATGTTGAATGAAATAAATAAATGTTGGGGAGGGTGACAAATAGTCAAACCATAGCACCTTATTCCTTCTACATTTCTCTCTCTGTTTCTCTCCTTCCCTCCCCGTCCACATGCACAAACCCACGGCTAAGAATGTGGCGAGAGATATTTCAAAAGCAGAGGCTCACTCTCTTCCTTGCCTCTCTTTTTTCATCTCTTTGTCTTTTCCATTTGAAGGCCAAAGAGGCGTTAAACTGTTAGACCTTTTATTGATGATGTTTTCCCTACAGTTAAACCCCGTGAACTGAGAGGCGGTAAAGTCTTGAAAATGAGCAACCCCTCACAGAGGTCCTGCCATCATTTTCTCAGACGTTCTCTACATAGAGTGGGTAGGAGGTTTGATAGGATGATCTGGAAAGAATATTCAAATTTTGATACTTTATGACAGGTACTATTTACCCTTATTTTGTGTGTGTGTGTGTTGTTTTGAATTTGTATTTATTTCTATCAGCTTCAATTCTTTTATATACATATTTTCAGTCTTTTGTTCATTGTTTGTAGGAAGAAGACCCAAGAGCTGTCCAACTGCTGCCCCCTGCACAGGTACATCAGCCCCGCCCCATCCCCTGTGGCTCCCAGGGTCTCCTTCCTCCCACCAGGGCAGTCACAGGAGGGGCTGCTGCCTTTTCAGACAGGGAGAAGCTCCGGCTCAGGGGAGGAGACAGCGAGTGCTCAGGGCGGGTGGAGGTCTGGCACAGCGGCTCCTGGGGCACCGTGTGCGATGACTCCTGGAGCCTGGCAGAGGCCGAGGTGGTGTGCCAGCAGCTGGGCTGTGGCCAGGCCCTGGAAGCTCTGCGAGCGGCAACATTCGGCCCTGGAAATGGGAGCATCTGGCTGGACGAGGTGCGGTGCGGGGGCCGGGAGTCCTCCCTGTGGGACTGTGCTGCGGAGCCCTGGGGGCAGAGCAACTGCAAGCACGAGGAGGATGCTGGTGTGAGGTGCTCTGGTGAGTGAGGGGCTCGGGGTTCGCCCTGGGTGAGCTGGGGCAGCACGGGGTAGCAGACTGAGCCGGGTATGGTTGGCAGTTTGTATCCTGACAGCATCTTGGTGCTGGGGCTCTGATCTAGGACGGGAGAGCTGGGAGGACTGGATACTGATGTTGTGGAGACTGAGGGGTGATTTCAGGCTCAGGAGGGAAAAATGAGCTGCCCTGTGTTCTGGCCAATCACCCTGCTCCAAACTGCCGTTTTTCTCTTTAGGTGTAAGGACATTGCCCACGACTACAGCAGGTACTGTGATCCATCCACGGGCAGGGGAAAATACTTAAATACTGGGGACCTGTTCTGCGGGCTCTCTGACAGCTCAGGAGAAGAAAGAGCCTGAGGAGTTTGTGGCTGTTGGGGAGGAGCCAAGGCATTACTTTGGGGAAATCCCCTGCCTTGGTTCCCAAGGTCAAATGTTCTCATGCCTAGGGGTCCAAGTGAGTCTGGTTCCCATGTTGTAGAATCTAAGTATATCCCACCTGCCCCTGTGTGTTGCTCATCATCAGTGAGGTGCGGGTCCCAGGACTGTTTGATGCTCTGTCTCCTGAAGCCCAAGGAGAAGGGATGAACTGGGTCCTCAGAGGCTGTCTCGGCAGGGCAGCTCCCTGGCAATCCCTGGCTCTGCCTCAGGGCCACATTGGCCAGAGTGGAGTTGACTTGTCTCAGGAGGAGACCCAGAGGAGGCTAGTCTGTTAGTGTACTTGTGTCTGAGGCTGGGATGCCATCATCTGGAGCTCCCTGGAAATGCTGGCAGGGGTTTCTCTGTGCCTCTGTGTGACCTTCTCCAACCTTCTTCCCTTGTTTTCCTTAGGGACAAGAACAACCTCAAATCCTCTCCCTGGTGTCTTCTCCCTGCCTGGGGTCCTCTGCCTCATCCTGGGGGCACTTCTCTTCCTGGTCCTTGTCATCCTGGTGACTCAGCTGCTCAGATGGAGAGCAGAGCGCAGAGGTGGGCTGCAGGGGGAACTGGGGACCAGGGAGAGTGTGTGCAGGCAGGAGATGGGACAGGTGTTAGGAGGGGAACCTGGGCCAGGTCTCTGTTCTTAGTCTGAAGACTCCATGTGCTCCATGCTGAGCTCTAAGGGCTGAGTAGACAGAAGTTCTTAGGACTAGGGCGTGAACTCTCATAAGTCATGTACTCTCCTTTGAGACCAGACAAGTTGGGGCTGAGCTGTGGATTCAGGTCAGATGAGGGGAGAAGGTGCCGACACGGTGCACAGGGTGGGAGGTTAAGCCGAGGCCTTGGCAGCCCCCGTGTGAGCACTGGGGAGATGAAGGTGGGCTGGCTGGATCGGGGTGTCTGGGGCTGCTTCTCTGACCTGCTGGGGGATCTCTCAGACTTATCTAGCCACGAAGATGCTCTTGCTGAAGCCGTGTATGAGGAGCTCGATGACTTTGTGACTCGGAAAGAGGGTCTTCTTGGTAGTCCAGGTAGCTGTCTCTCTCTGCCTTCCTGGGACCTCTGGTTGTCACCACTTACTGGGTGTGCGGGTCTTCTCAGCATCCACAGACCCTGCATGTGCCCCAGGCTCATAGAGGCGGCTCTCCAAAGTGGCAAGATGGCCTCTCGAGCCTTGTGAGCCCCCAGCCTCCATTTACATGGCAGGAGCCAGGCTTGTCCCTTCACAACCTTAACACAGGTCCCGTGGGTGTGGGGAGGGTCGTTCTGTGTGTTGTGTGATGTTTGTCTCCACATTAGGCTTCCTGTCAGATGACTCAGTGATTAAACTGCCGTATTACACCAGGGACGGTGAGGAGTACAGTGACTACAGATCTGCACCAGGTAAAGGAGGTGAACCCACCTCGGCTGGGCTTTGGGGAGGAGAGTTTCCCTCCTCATAGTGTCGAGATGCAAGGGAAACAGTCTTCCTTTGACGGACCAGAGGCATCCCTTGTGTCCAGATGGGATTCGTCCTTCTCCTTCTCTAGCTGTTCTGTGGTGTCTCACATTGGGGCTGGTCTCTCTTTGTCCAGAATCACAAGAGGCACACAATGTTTTAAAAAATAACATCTGTAAAGCACAATTTGTTGAAGTACTTTAGTAATGTTCAGTGGCATAAGAGTAGCTTTGTGATATGTAGTTTCCTTCAGGAAATCTTAAGAGATATAAAATCATGTTTTGGTTTATGGGTACATCAAAATGAAACATGGTCTTAGAGAAAAAGTCTTAAATCAAGAAGTGACTGGTGCCTCTATTTAGCAATTCAGAAACCCTTGATCATAAGGGATCTTAGATATTTCCCAGACCAACCCACTTACTGTGGTTTCATCAGATCCCCTTGTCTCTCTTGGAACCCCCAGATCAGAGGACTGATGTCCCTGCTGAAAATTACGATGATGCTGAAGAGGTATTAGTGCCTGGGGCTCCTCCTGCCTCTCAGAGGAGTGAGGAAAAAGTGTTCCCAGAGGAGAATGGGGCGAGATCCCCCCAGAAAGGTGAGTGGGGTCAGCTGATCTACTATTTTTCAATCTGGAAAGGGTGAATTTGTGCTCCTTAATGCCCAGCCTCCCTAGAGATTAAAAATATAGGTAATCTCATACATTTGATAGCATCATCTTGACCATATGCCATATTTAATGCCATTAGATTCCTTGTAAGGAGTGAGGAATCATGCTACTTTTGGCATTTATGTCTCCCTAATGTGACATAAACTTATCATTTTATATGTGATATACTTACATTAAGATTTATAGGTTATGGAATTTCCTTGTAGTCCAGTGGTTAGGACTCTGTGCTTTTACTGCTAGGGCTTATGTTCAACTCTGGTCAAGGAACTAAGATCGCACAAGCATTGTGTCATGGCCAAAAGAGAAATTTATTGATTAATTGAGCATATTTATAAAGAAAACTAAGTGCCAAATAATTGATGCTTTGGAACTGTGGTATGGACTGCAAGGATATCAAACCAGTCAATCCTAATGGAAATCAGTTCTGAATATTCATTGGAATGACTGATGTTGAAGCTGAAGCTTCAATACTTTGGCCATCTGATGTGAAGAACTGACTCATTGGAAAAGAACCTGATGCTGGAAAAGATTGAAGACAGGAAGAGAAGGGGATGACAGAGGACGAGATGGTTGGATAACATCACCAACTCGATGGAGCTGAGTTTGAGTAAGCTCCGGGAGTTGGTGATGGACAGGAAAGCCTGGAGTGCTGCAGTCCATTCAGTGGTAAAAAGTCAGCCACAAGTGAGTGGCTGAACTGAACTGATGCATGAAAGGTAGAGATTTAAAAATATATATTGCAGTATTGAATTGGGTGAAACATTTTTATAATCTAAGATGAGCTCTGTTCATATGTTAACATTAACAAGTACAAAGTCTATGATACATGGTGACCTTAACATTAAGCCATGGTGGTGGGTCATAGACTCCGCATTTGTGATCAGTTCACTGGGCTGGAAGAAGCACAAGCTGAAGTCAAGATTGCTGGGGGAAATATCAATAACCTCAGATATGCAGATGACATCACCCTTATGGTAGAAAGTGAAGAAGAACTAAAGAGCCTCTTGATGAAAGTGAAACAGGAGAGTGAAAAAGTTAGCTTAAAGCTTAACATTCAGAAAACTAAGATCATGGCATCCAGTCTCATCACTTCATGGGAAATAGATGGGGAAACAGTGGAAACAGTATCAGACTTTATTTTTTTGGGCTCCAAAAATCACCGCAGATGGTGATTGCAGCCATGAAATTAAAAGACCCTTACTCCTTTGGCTCAGACGGTAAAGCATCTGCCTGCAATGCGGGAGACCTGGGTTTGATTCCTGGGTCGGGAAGATCCCCTGGAGAAGGAAATGGCAATCCACTCCAGCTCTTGCCTGGAAAATCCCATGGACAGAGGAGCCTGATAGGCTACAGTCCATGGGGTCGCAAAGAGTCGGACACGACTGAGCAACTTCAGTTACTTTTCTTTCTTTCTTTACTCCTTGGAAGGAAACTTATGACCAACCTAGATAACACATTAAAAAGCAGAGACAGTACTTTGCCAACAAAGGTCCGTCTAGTCAAGGCTATGGTTTTTCCAGTGGTCATGTATGGATGTGAGGGTTGGACTGTGAAGAAAGCTGAGCGCCGAAGAATTGATGCTTTTGAACTATGGTGTTGGAGAAGACTCTTGAGAGTCCCTTGGACTTCAAGGAGATCCAGTCAGTCCATCCTAAAGGAGACCAGTCCTGGGTGTTCATTGGAAGGACTGATGCTGAGGCTGAAATTCCAATACTTTGGCCACCTCATGCGAAGAGTTGACTCATTGGAAAAGACCCTGATGCTGGGAGGGATTGAGGGCAGGAGGAGAAGGGGATGACAGAGGATGAGGTGGCTGGATGGCATCACCGACTCGATGCACATGAGTTTGAGTGAACTCCGGGAGTTGGTGATGGACAGGGAGGCCTGGCGTGCTGCTATTCATGGGGTCACAAAGAGTTGGACATGACTGAGTGACTGAACGGAACTGAACTGAAGGTCTAATTTGCTCCAGTTATTTCAGTAGCCAGGAGAAGACACTCATTCACTATAAAAGAATATTTCTCCATTTGAGGGCCTGTGCAGTTTCTGAGGAGGGGTCATCTGTGGCTGTACCTGTGATACTATTTGTGAACATTTGGGATCAGAGGTCAAGTCAACTAAGAGCAGACTTGGGTTGTGAGTGAGGAATTCAGATTTTTCCTGTCTCCAGTCTCCCTTTTATAGTGAATTTGCATCTATCACCTGTGAAAGGAGAACATTTAAATTCCTTTTTATGATTCTTACTGTTGTTGAGCATCTCCTTGGTATTGTGTAGCCTGGAAGCAGGTCTTCCCAGAGCTCCTGTGTGAGCACAGCCTCAGCTCCTGTGATGCAGGATTTCCAAAGGAGCTGAGGCCCCAGAAACCACATAAACTGGATCTGAGAGGAGAGATGGGATCTATCCTCACTGTAGCTGATGTGAAATAGCCTGAACCTCCTCCCCACTCCTGGGTCCCAGGGGTGCTTTGTCATCACCACTTGCTTGACTCCCTTCCACTGTAGGGCTCTGTCCTGTCCCCATGTCTCAGTTCTAATCAAACTTCTCTTTACTATTTCAGGCTCTTCTCTGAACTTCTCCAGAGAGGTGGCTGATCTTGGGGAAGGAGAAGAGAGCCCCTGGCTGCTCCAGGGGAAGAAAGGGGACCCTGGGTATGATGACGTTGAGCTAAGTGCCTTGGGAACACCTCTAGTAACTTTCCCATGATCTTGTATTAAATATGAGATGAAGACTCAGATATTCTAATTGCTTGTATTTCAGTAGAGTAGTGCTGACCTGTAACTGTTTTATATGGAAATTGCTCAAAATGAAATATTCTGAATAAAGTAACTTTTTGCTGTGTTGGTAATTTAGCAAGTTCCATGTCAAATGCTTTTAGAGGATTGGTCCTCAAACACCATTTTCCTTACAGAAAATGCAAGATGAGTGAGCTGACCTGCTCTCTCACCTGTCTTAGAGGCTAATGAGAGCATGATTTTACCCTGGATCACAAATGCTCCAGGTCACTCTTATTTAGAAAAGGATGTAAACTTGGTCCACAATTCACACACTCCTTCCTAACAAGATGAACTCATGGAAAAAAACCCAATCCTGAACTTTCCTGGATGCTCTCCCTGAGATGGCGCATCACCTGTTTGTAACCTGTTCTTGGGCACAAGACTGGGTGTGAGTTTCAAAGTGGAAGGTTGGCTGGTAGGAGAGAATGGATACAACTTTCCTTATCCTGCCTCAATGTTCACAGGCCAGTTCAAAATCTAACTGTACACAGCCACATCTTCCTTTTTCCTCTCTCATTTATCCCTTAAGTGGATACAGACACCTCTTTGCTCTTCTCCCTCATCTGATTATCCAGTCTTTACAAAATCCTTTCTTTCCTCTCCATCCCTTCCTACTATTTCTTCAGGATGCTGCTATTTCTTGTCTCTCCAAGGATCTCTCCTTCTAAGTGAATTATATCAGCTCATATATATCTTCAAGTTGATGGAGGGCAAATTGATGCTCACCCACACCCTGTATTCAGGTGGGGCAAGGGGGCAAAAGTGGAGACCTAGGCAGAGGGGATCCAGAAGAATGGATGTAGACAGAAAGATCAGGAACAGTTGGCTATTTATGTTTCAGAGATGTGGATATAACTGATCTCTTAGAGGAAGAATTTCAGACCAATGGGATTCTTTGAAAACATCTATTTTCAGATGTTTCAAGATTGTTTCAAGGTTGCTTTAATCTGGTTACTACTGAAAATGTAATTGTGATCCTGCCATGATTCCTCAGGGTAGAGAGAGCTGTCATGTAGGAGTGACCAAGTAAAGATTACATTTACACAACACCCCAACCCTCCCACCCCCACTCCTACCAACACCGATTCCATTGTGGACATCATGGAGAAGCTGCTGAACTAATATAAAACCTGAGAGTGCTGGGCGGTTTGTGAGCTGGACCCATTACTTGGTTGATGACTCTGGAACGTTTCCAGGGCTCCAAACTACACTCATGTTTGCAGGTTCATAGTTTTAGGCTGTGCTTGGGGATGGGAAGATACCCAGGGAGAACAGCTTACATGGCTATTCACCACTGGGAAGTAGCGAAATAAATGACTAATGATGAAATAAAGCATACACACCAAGAAACTCAGGGAACTCCAAGAAAACACAGATAAAGTATTAAACAAATTCAGGAAGAAAACATATGAACAAAATAAGATTGAAAAATATTTGTCATCATCATTATTATTGTTTTTAATTTTTGGTTGCCCTGGGTCTTTGTTGCTGCACATGGGCTTTCTCTAGTTTCAGCAGGCAGGCACTACTCTTCTTTGTGGACAGCAGGCTTCTCTATGCACGGGCTTCTCTTACTGTGGAGGACAGGCTCTAGGCACCCAGGCTTCAGGGCTTGCAGCAAGCCACCTCCTATTTGTGGTTTGTGGGTCCTAGAGCTCGGGCTCAGTAATTATTGAGCTAGGATGAGTTATTCTGCAGAATAAAGTCAGTTTTTTTTTTTTTTAAACAGAGAGAGAAATCCTAAAAAAAGGAAGTAAATAAGGAGTTTGCTGATGGTTTAGTGGTTAGGATTCGATACATTTACTGCTGTGGTCTGGATTCAGTCCTGGTAAGGAACTGAGATCCCTCAAGCTTTGCAGTGAGACAAACAGAATGACAGAAGGAATCAAACAGAAAAATGAACCAAACATAAATTCAGTTGCTTAAGGTTCAGTTCAGCTCAGTCCAGGGGCTCAGTCGTGTCCGACTCTTTGCAACCCCATGGACTGCAGCACACCAGGCTTCCCTGTCCTTCACCAACTCCCAGAGTTTACTCTAACTCATGTTCATCCAGTCGGTGATGCCATCCAACCATTTCATCTTCTGTCATCCCCTTCTCCGCCAGCCCTCAATGTTTCCCAGCATCAGGGTCTTTTCCAATGAGTCAGTTCTTTGCATTAGGTGGTTAAAGTATTGGAGTTTCAGCTTCAGCATCTGTCCTTCCAATGAATATTCAGGACTGATTTCCTTGAGGATTGACTGGTTGGATCAGTTGCTTAGGACTACAATGACTGAAATGCAGCAAAATGAAAAATGCTACCTAGAGCATCAACAACAGCAGAAGACTCTGTAACTTAAAAGGCAGGACTATCGAGGTTATCTAGCCAGGGGACAAAGAAGAAAATTATTGAACAGGTGTGAAAGAACCTGTGTGAACTACGGGGTAACATTCACAGAAACAACCCGCACATTATTGGAGTCTTGGAAGGAGAAAAGAAGGAGAAAAGGCCAGAGACTGTACTTAAAGAAACAATAACAGATAAGTCCCAAATCTGATGAGATTTAGACATCCAAGTTCATGTAGCTAGTAGGTCACTCAGAGTTCATTCAAAATGGTCATCCCCAAGACACATTGCTTGTAATCAAGAAAAAGACAGAATTTTATAAGCAGCAATAGAAAAGTAATGCTCACAAAAAATAAATTCCCATATCAGTGGACTTTTTAGAAGAAACCTGACAGGCCAAGAGAGAAAGGGATGATATATTCAAACTTCTGAAAAAAAAAAAAAAAGCCTACCAACCAAGAATACGTTTTCTCAGAAAGGTTGTTTTGCATAAATGAAGATGATATAAACACTTTTCCAATTGCAGGAATTCACCAACATTAGGCTTGGCTTACAAGATTGCTGAGGGGATTTCTTCAAATTAAATGAAGGATGCTAATTTTTATATGAAAGAAGTGAAAATATATAACAGGCTCGTAAATGTAAATATTGAATCAAATTCAGCACACTCTAACACTGTAGTATGGTAGTGTGCTAACCAGTTAGCTCTGGTCTAAAGGAAGTATTAAAACAACTATAGAGAAAAATATTTTGTTAGCGGATATACAATATAAAAAGAGGTAAATTCTGACATCAAAAACAAAAAGTGTAGAAGAGGATAAAAAGGTAGAGCTTTTGCATGTCATGGAAATTAATTTGTTATCAGTGTGGTATATATATACCGTTTTCTCTGTAAGATGTTTTATGTGAGCCATGCGGCAACAAAAATGTAAAAACCTACAGTAGATTCAGAAAAAGTAAAGAGAAGGGAATCAAAGAGCAACATTATCCAAAATTATCAGTTCACAATTCTAACGGTTGTGTAGAACAGTTGAGCTGTCCTGGTCTCCACATCATCTTTCAAGATTAGCCCCAGAGGACTCTCCTTTGCAAAGAGAAAGACTAATTAAGCTGTTTGTTATTTTAAGCCAAAGAACTCTTTCGACACCTCCTCTCCTTTCTTATATCATGTAGATGGTGTAACTGTACATTTTTAATCCCCAATTTTCTTTCTGTGATATTGCTGTGTGATTTTAATTTAAAAAATGATAAATCCTATGAATGAATATCCTGTTTCCTCAATTGCATTTGATTAAGACTTAGTAAGCATCCACATGTTAGTATGTTGTGGTTTATCTCATGTATCTTTAGAGATAGAGATTTGTGGTGTTAGTTGTGATGTATGTGTTGGTGATAAGCTGCTTACTTTTGAAAATCAAATTTTGCCTTGCTAATTGCTGAAAACATTTGCCTTTAAAACAAAAATATTAGTTAAATGATGTTTTCAGAAACATTTCTTTATATTTAAGACAATTTGTCTTCAACATTTAATACAATGCCACTCAGCCATTCAATAAATATTAGCTGAGCACCTGTTAAGTTATAGAGAGGGGAGATGCAGAGCTTATACACAGGCACAGGCCTCTCTCCAGTCCTGGGCCCTGGCAAGGCCTCAGACAATGCCTGCAGACTGCAGCACCTTGGTTAGCATGCCCAGATTGGGAAGCATTTGATGAAAAGGAAAAGAGATCTGTTCACAGAGTCTTTGATGTTAAAGGAGGAACACATTTTGCTGTATTTCCAGTGCTCTGAGGCTGGTCTGCGGGCAGGACTCAGCTGCACCAAAGCTCCACATGCGATAGCAATCACTCAGGCTTTGAACTCTGAGTGCCACCCCAGAGGCACTAACCTTAGGTCTCAGTGGTTTAAGAATCACCACCCACAAGAGCTCAATAGCTCTGCAGTTGGTAGTTACATCAGCTCTGAGCAGAGGTGGGTGAATCATGAAGTTAATGAAGCGTGTTCTTCAGAGCCTCTCCTTGCTCCAGCCCCTTCCAAGTCCCAAGGGGGGCCCTAGGGCTGTGTTTGAAACAGAGAGGACTCTATGATCCTTGCCCCTCACCGTGTCTTCTGCCTGCCTTTTGCCTGTGGAAAACTTCAGTCAAAGAATACGTTTAATTGGAGAAGCGAGAAACATGGAAACAAATGTAAACAGTCAGAGGAGACTAAATAATAATAATGTAGTCATTAAACACAGTAAGGACCTTTAGTTCTTTCTCAAGGGTTATGGATGATATTCTGAGCCATGTCCTGGGAGCTTCTTATAGATACAGAACACCAGGTGGAGCAGTGACTACGTGATGACCACACTGTACCCAGGACTTGAGCATCCACAGTTCTGAGAACTGACCGCAAAGACATGGGAACAAGTACACCAAACCACTAAAGATCAACTGTACCTAAAACAACCAGTGGATGTTTTGGATGGCATTACCAGCTTGATGGACATGAGTATGAGCAAACTCTGGGAGTTGGTGATGGACCGGGAAGCCTGGTGTGCTGCAGCCCATGGGGTCGCAAAGAGTCGGACTCGACTGAGCAACTGAACTGAACTGAAAACAACCGAGATGATGCCAATCAGACCACTGATGACCAATTAGAAGGTGCCTGTTAGAGATGACTGTGCTGTTTCTGCATATAACCTCCCCCACCCCAGCTCTGTGTATAGAAGCTCTCACCCTCTTCTTGTCATGGGGTGGGCGGAGTTGGCCCTTGTACAATGTCCACCACCCTCCCCACCAGTTGCTGGCATCTGAAATAAAACGAACTTTCCTTTCCACCAACCTGGCCTGTATACTGGCTTTTGAGCGGTTAGCCGCCAGACCCCTCACATATACCTTTCAGTTACATGGTCACAAGGAGATAGGTTTTGAATGTGCCATTTTCTTCAGTTGAGGAAAAAAAAAATTCGACAAAATTATTTCTTACCCAAAGGTGAAGAATTTAATTAACTACATGGAGAACTAAATCCAGGAATCACATTTGTTCCGGAAATCAAGAAGAAACAGAAGAGGTTTGCAAAGTACATGCTGCTTTTTCACTAGTACAGGATTGGTGGAATGTAAAAATAAGATCAAAGATGATGAACTGACTAACTCAGAGCAAAGGAGAGCTGTTTCAGGATGAAGGTCAAGATGCTCAGAGACCAAAATGGGGAAATGGAAGCACAACTGTCAGCACAGACTGATGTAAAGGGAAGAGGAGCTGCGCCAGCTGTGGATGCTGTTAAACAGAAGTTTAGATCTAGTTGTTGGTCAGTCAGTCATGGTGGCTAGGAATCAACCAAGCCCCCAAGAGGAATCAAGGTGAGACCTGAGGGAGCAGCTTGGGGTGAAGACACAGAAGGAAGAGGAGATCCAGGAAAGTGCCTGCTTCATGGGACAGATTGTGTCTTCCTTTCAAGTCTTCAGAATAGGCTCTGTTCTGATGCTGGAACAACGGACTCCCAAGTCTCAGAAGGAACACACACGTGCACACACACATTCATGACCAACCTGCAAACGTGCTGTGGGCAGTGAGGCTCCACAGGCTCACACGTGTACCACGTGGAACACGCAGCTTCTGGGGCAGGAAAGAGAGAAACTAGAGAGTCGCATGGGGTTTCCATGCCTCTGCTCAGAAGTGACACAGGTGGCAACACCCACGTTTCATTGGCCAGAATGAGTCACTGGGAGATAGAAAAACAGCTATTTGATGATTTACTATTGATGCCACATCCTTGGTAGCAATGCTGTCAGTTTTTTTCTTGCCTTGGTGAAGTTTCTGAGGTACAATTTTGTGCAGAAAGTAAATGTCATTAGACCGTCCCCAGAATGGGATATGAAGGCCTTCTGTATCTGGTTCCTTCGTCTGGTATGTCTCTGGCTCCTTTTTCCACTTCTGTGTGTGCTGAGTGGGAGTAGTCAGATTCGTGTCTCCCCTGACGCCAGCACCCTCCCCACTCAGCATCACTAACTGCAGGGTGATTTTCAGCATTTGTTTATGCATTCATTTCCTTATTTATCCACTATTTGTTAAGCTCTCTCTATGTGTCTTTACTTGACTTTAAAGAGATATTGAAGAGGAAGACACAATACTTCCTCTCAAGAAGCCCCCACTTTAGAGACAGTGAGCAAGGTTTTACAGATTAAATAAACACAGCAGTAATTTTGAGCTGGAGGAATTAGAAAGGGTTCATAGACGTGACAACTCTGTGCTTTTAAAAACAAGAGAAGATTTCTGAATTTTCTTTCTGTAATGGGCTTAAAAATGTGTCCTCTAGAATTGAAATATACATAAATGTAATATTCTCTATTTTTATCACTGATTTCATCTTGTGCACTAGCAAGGGATGTTTGTGTGGATTCAAAGTTCCATAAAGTTAACACAGACTCTCCCATTTAAAATTTATGCCTCAACTTAGTTCGGGTTCATGGTAATTACTGTCTTGTCATTTCTAGTTCAAGCTCGCTGCTGAGGCTGGTTTTCCTCTATTTCAGGAGGCGTCTTCTAGTCTCTCCTCCCACAGGTGGTGTCTGGAGTGGGAGGGCTTCTTCCTTTCCAGCAGCAGCAGGGAAGGCCCCTTGGTCAGCATGCTCTCCACTTAGAATCTGCTTGTCTTTGATTTAGCAGCTTTGATCTGCTCTGGTCTCTGGTATCTGATGCTGCACTATGGAAGAATGAATGAGGCCAGTTCAGTGCCACACTCTTTGTTCGACGTTTCTGGTTATAGACTGTAAAGGGCTGAACAGAGATAATGGGCTGCACCTCAGCCAGCTCATGACCTTGCTCTTTCCTTCATGCTCTTGTGATGAAGTGATCTTTGGTAAAGCAGTCTTTACTATCTTGGTCCCATTCATGCAAGGAACACAGATGGTGAAGGGGGTCTCCAGTGCTTTGGTGTAACAACTCAGTTAATAATTTTCCTTTAGAGTTGTATACCTCTTTTCATTTTCAGATTTTATTTTATTATTATTTTTACTTTATAATATTGCATTGGTTTTGCATCTTTTTTAAAAATATAAATTTATTTATTTTAATTGGAGGTTAATTACTTAGCAATATTGTATAGGTTTTGCGAAACATCAACATGAATCTGCCACAAGTATACACGTGTTCCCCATCCTGAACCCTCCTCCCTCCTCCCTCTCCGTAACGTTTTGGGAGAATGGCATTGAAACATGTATAGCTCTTTTTAAATTTAAAAATACTTTGTATTTTAGTCTGTCTGATTGGTCCTGAGGAAATGTTCCTCAAGCAAGCAGGTTTAATTATTAACTTTCCTAGCAAAGAGATTACTGAACCTCTGACCACCATTTTCTCATGGATTTGGGAATAATAATGCTACATGTTGTATTGCTTTAGAATCCATAAGGACAGATAGTTAGCCTCAGTAAAAGAACAAGATTCTTTCTGCTCTTTACTTCTGTACTTCTAATTCAACATGGAAGATGTCTAATTTTTTTTACAACAAAATTGCTTCCTGTTACAGTTGTGTGTGGTTTGAATTGAAAATGTGCCTAATGATAAATACATAAACATCCTGACCCCTTGGCCGTATCTGATTAAGACAGAACAGGAGGCTTCATGGTCCTCACCTGTCAGGGTTCTGTGCTTTGTCTTCTTTATCTTCAGATAGAGAGAGAAATTTGCAGCGTTTATCCATGTTTACAGCTGGCTCTCTCAGCACTGCTCTTGTGCTGGGGCTAGGTTGTTTCTAGTTATTGCAATTTACTGCATTCATTGCAGAAAGGTGTTGGAGTGAACCACATATAGCTCATACCATTTAACAGTATTGAAATATCATTCAAACGAATGACGCAGCTTGCACTGTGCTGTTGCATCCTCACAACAAGTTAAATTATTTCTCAAAAGATTTCTTTTTGATTGAAATGATTTGTGTAAAATACCAGGCTGCCATTCATTCATTCAGGTATACAAGAGACATCATTACGATCTTTAGTTAGCCAAGCATTGGGGATGTGGAGGTGAATTAGACACAAAATGTTTTACCAAGTACATTCGAGTTTATAAAGTAAAATGATTAAGTAAACAACTTAATTCACAAAAGCTCACCAATGGTAAGGTTGAGGTTCTTGAGCAGTTACATGGGACACAGAGAGAAGGGGTGATGTGTGGAAGACTCACAACTCTGATTGGCACCAAGGACCATCACAGCATGTGGTTCCTGGGAGAGTTCTGACAGCCTCAGTCAAGGCTCCAGCTAACAGAATGGAATTCCTGTTCTAGAGTCCTGGGATTCCTGGGATGAGATGGTGGGTGACGCCCTAACACTGCTTCTCTACTACTACTACATGTGTGTGTGTGTGTGTGTGTGTGTGTGTGTTAGTCGCTCAGCTGTGACCAACTCATTGCGACTCCATGGACTGTGGCCACTCCAGGCTCCTCTGCCCATGGGATTTCCCAGGAAAGAATACCGAGGTGGGTTGTCATTTCCTTCTCCAGAGAATCTTCCTGACCCAGGGATCGAACTCAGATCTCCTGCATTGCAGGCAGATTCTTTATCATCTGAGCCATCAGGAAAGCGGGTTAACAGTAGTACATAATACTACTACTATGTGCTACTGCTATTGCCTCGAAAGTTCCGTGGACAGAGGAACCTGGCATGGGTTCTCATTCATGGGCCACGAATGAGCACATCAGCATCAGCACATGTACTACTGTTAACTAGTGTTGTAATATCACATACTAATGCCAACTCACTTAATCCGCACCAAAATCAGTCATCTTTGTGGGATCATAACCCTCCTTTTACTAATCAGAGAGTGTAAGAACCCTGTTCAAGGCCCACACTTGGCCTGTGGCTAAACTGTGAGTCAAGACCAGGCAGTCTGGCTTCCGAGCCTGTTTTCCTGACCCCTGTACTGCACTCTCTCATGTTCATTGTGGACACAGCTGGGTTAGTGTCCTCCCTAAACTTTCTCCCTTCAAATCTTTGATGAGATTGGCTACTGAGATTACTTCATGTGTCAGAAAGCTGTAGCTTCATTCAAGGGTGAGTTGGTCCATGTTGACCCTGCACCCTCAGCTCTGGGGTAGAGGGTGCTGTGGGGACAGGCTGCCAGCCCTGAGTTTGCCATTCCTTACAGCTCATCCCTTTCTGTAAACTGTCTGGAGACCTGTGACATCTCCATCCCAAGTTGAGACCATGTGTACCTGGTTCACTAAACACATCCCTGTGTCATCCTGTGGAAGGGATACTGGACCCCAGGGAGCATGTCCTGTGTTCTAGGTGTCTGTCTGGTGGTTTCTGGTGATGGCGTGGAGTCCATACCTGGGTAAGGCATGATGACTCTGGGCCCAGAGGGAGTAGAGCATCAATTAAAAGTGACTGAGCAGATCCTGGTCTTACTTCAGCAACTGAGTTTAAATTTTGATTTTGATATTTATAATCAGTTTTTGTGATTAATCTATTAAAGGTCCAGATATAGAAGGAGGTGGGGTCAGGTACAGTCATGGGGCTTGAGAGTGAGAGGACCAGATGACAAGGAAGTGATTCTTGCATCAATGATGGGTAAATATTAGCATATTTAGAGGAAGAAAAGCATGTGTTCAACTGTCTTTTCTCCCAAGTCTCAAGTAGGAAGGACAGGCATGGCGGGACAGGGAAGTTGTGTCTGCTGCCTGGGATGAGGGGTCCCTCTGGTGGGGGATGTGGCAGGGCTGTGGCCTAACCTGCAGCTGCCCTCAGTGTTGGCCCTACTGAGGCCTTAAGGGGGCCGTGGGTGGCTCCTGAAGCCGTCTCTCAGCTCCGTGGGGCCTCTGGGGTCTGTATGTCACAGATGCTTCCTTCCACGTCTGTGCTGAAAAGACGGAGTCAGGGTGAGGGGGCCTCAGGGTGGGCTTGTGTGGACCACAGGGCTGCATCATGGGAATCTTGAGCCTGAGGGGGCATGAGGAAAGGGGGCAGCACATTAGTGACCTTGAGTTTCAATGGAGAGCTCTATCTTGAATCCCTTATGGCCCTTCTCAGTCTCTCTTTTCATCCCTGGGGTACCTTCTGGGAGAGCATCTGGGAGCTTCTCTGATGAGTGGAAACAGAACAAGGCAGCAATGGCTACACTGGACATCATCCTTTCTGCTTGGATCTGTCCCCTCAACCCACCTGGGATTCCATTCTTGCCTCCACCTTTCTTCTTAAATGCAGAACAAAGGAGGTGGGTTCATTGGTGGTTTCAGGCAGCATGAACCCCTTTCTCTTCCCTGTTTCACTCACCGCTTCTTTGCCCTGCACATTCAGCTATCGTGTAGCAGACTTTCTATTTCCCCATCTCTCTGGGGCTGTTCCCTTAAATTATATTTTGCATCTTCTTTAGTTATGGTTTTATAATACAAATGTATCCTGATTCTTATCAAACCATACTCTCAGCATATAAAGGGGGCACGTGAGGTTTAGAAATCTTTAGTCTTTCTAAAGTAGAATTTTCTTGTTTTCGTTGTTTTGTCACTTAGTCGTGCCCAACTCATTTCGACACGGTGGACTGTAGCTGGCCAGGCCATTCTGTCTGCAGAATTCTCCAGGCAAGAATACTGGAGTGGGTTGCCATTTCCTTCTCCAGGGGATCTTCCCAACCCAGGGATTGAATCCACATCTCTTGCTTTGTGGGCGGATTCTTTCCTGCTGAGCCATCAGTGAAGGCCCCTGTTTTCTTCTAGAGATCCCTGCTCCTATTTTGGTGGGCTACAGTTGAACGATGACTCCTACTTTCTCTTTGTTTCCCTTAAGAGCAATCTCTTTCTCTCTGTCAGCATCATTTAGTGACTAGCTGAAAGAGATACTTCACATAAATGAAATGCAATAAAGGGAAAGGGATTTAACACGTCTGAATATCCCTATAGGGAACCCACCTGCCAATGCAGGAGAAGCAGATTTGATCCTTGAGTCAGACAGATTCCTTTAGAAGGAAATGGCAACCCCCTCCAGTATTCTTGCCTGGGAAATCCATTGGACAGAGGAGGCTGGCGAGCTACAGTCCACGGGTTGCAAAGAGTCAGACACGACTCAGCATGCAGGCATTTGCTCCAGGACCCAGTCTCCAGGTCACTCTGAGAAGGGGGAAAACCCTGCAATCTCATCCCCCCAACTTGATGGGTCTCACTTCATGCCTTCACAGTCACCTGTGAATTCCTGTACTCCTGTCCTCATTTTCTGCTGACCTGATAAATACACTCACATTTCAAGGTGTGCTTCTCAAAAGCATATATATGCATATACGTACATACCTATGCACATATTGATTTTCAATTTATACTAATTCACTGCACTGATAATTTATGCTTTGGGCACTTTTTTGTATGTATGTTATACATCAAATTAAAAGCTAAAAAACTAAAAACTAAAGAAAAAAAATACTTCTTGTAGTTCTCTGCTTCCACCCTGAGCTCAGTACGGGGGAAGATCAACACTTGATTCTACAAAAGTAATTCTGCACAGGTCAACATACTCCACACCAAGATCCTGTGAGATCTCACAGTCTTCAGGTATTGACCAGGGTGATCAGGGGAGAGAAAGACACTCATGATTTCTGATGAACCGTTTCTACCCTAGTCCCAGCAGTGGGACCCAGCTCTTAGGACTACGGAAGCAGGAGGTCAAAGGACCGTGTTGCTCATATAAGGAGATGTGGAAGATTCAGAAGCTCATTGGTGTCTGAGCTTCAGAAAGTGGCAGATGCAGCCTCCAATAGTGCCTGAAATGGTGAGAGGTGTCGCTATTGGCTCTCAGGAGGGAGGGTGCAAGGGGTGGTCTATATAGACCCCGCTCAGCACCCTGACACTCCTCACAGGCTGATCCTGCAGCTGGGACTGTGACCTTGAGGTCGTGGGGTCAGGATGGCTCTGGGCAGACGCCTCTCCCTGCGGGGACTCTGTGTCCTCCTCCTCAGCACTGTGGTGGGTGGTCAAGGTAAGAGCTGCCCCTCTGTCCTGGGTCCACAGCAGGCAGGTGTCTGGAGTTCTGGAGCTGAGCCGCAGTGTTTCTGACCAAAAAAGAACCATGCTGATGTGAATACTGGTCCCTCTCCTATGGGGGGGTCCACTGGTCATAGCAGCAGATTTTACAGAGCACTGAGGTTTTGTCTGGACCGAGCTGGGTCAGCCTGAGTCCCTCCACTGTCTCCCTTGTTCTCAGGGAGCTTCTAGGAGTCCCAGTGGCCCCCAGTGTGTCCAGCGACTGAGCTCAGCTGGGACTCTGGGCTGTTCCCACATGCTCCACGTGCCTGGTGTGTGAGCACTGCCCCTGGGTCCCCGTGTTTCCTGTGTCATCGCTCCTGTAGGCTCTGTGATTGTGTGTGTATATGTGTGTGTATGTGCGCAGGTGAGGAGTGTGTGAGGGTGTGTGTGTGTGAGGGTGTATGTGGGTGTGAAGAGTGTATGTGTTTGTGGAGTGTGTGAGGAGTGTGCAAGTGATGTATTAAGGTGTGTGAGGAGTATGTGCGGATGAGTGCGGGTGAGTGAGGCTGAGTGAGGAGTGTGTGAGGAGTGTGTGAGGGTGTGTGAGGCTGTGTGTGTGTGTGGGGGAGTGTGTGAGCCTGTGTGTGTGTGTGGGGGGGGAGTGTGTGAGCCTGTGTGTGCGGGGGGGAGTGTGTGAGCCTGTGTGTGTGTGAGGGGAGGTGGAGCGTGTCTGAGTGAGAGGAACAGAGCTGCTGAGCAGGGACTGAGTCCGTTGGTCTGTGAAGCACACAGGGTGTCCACAGGGCTGGGTGTCACGGCCGCTGCATGTAACTGGATCAGAGATAATCGTGCACCTGCCTGCCTCTCTCTGGCTCTTCTCTCCCATCTCTCGGACTCCCCTCTGCTTGTTGCCATGTCTGCCTAGCCCTGGGTTCTGTGAGAGGCTCTGCCTGCTTGCCTCACCTGTTCCCACCAGGTGTCATTAGGGAGCAGAGAAGCCCGCATCCAGGAGAGGGGCCTCTTGTCTATTCAGTTCAGTTCACTTCAGTCGCTCACTGGTGTCTGACTCTGTGATCCCATGGACCACAGCACGCCAGGCCTCCCTGTCCATCACCAACTCCCGGAGTCTACCCAGACTCATGTCCATTGAGTCGGTGACGCCATCCAACCATCTCATCCTCTGTCGTCCCCTTCTCCTCCCATCTTCTCTCTTTCCCAGCTTCAGGGTCTTTTCTGACGTGTCAGCTCTTCACATCAGGTGGCCAAAGTATTGGAGTTACAGCTTCCACATCAGTCCTTCCAATGAACGAATTATCCCTCTGTAAAAATCAGTTGACCTGCAGCCCCACCTGTATAAGTTCCCAAGTCCCTGCCCTCGTCCCTGTGATGTTTCCTGATGTGCTGGGGGCCTGGGATGGTCCTTTGCCCTCCCAGGATCTGCTGTGACTCTGTAGGGAGCCCTTTCTCTCGTGCCCTCTCCTGTCCCTTCCTGGAGCTGCTTTCCCCTGAGTGAGGGTGGAGAGTGTCACCAATCCTTCTTCATGGTCTGCAGGGTTTCTGTGGATATATCCGCTGATCTCCTTATGGGAGTCCTCTTGGGTGACAGAATTCTTTTCTACTCTTTAGACTTTTAGAATTTTCCCTTTATTTTTGGACTTGAACACTTTACTCTGTAGGTCTTGAAGAAGGTTGTTTTGGATTGAAATTATGGGGTAACTTATTAACTTCTTGAACTTAGATGTCCAGATCTTTCCCCAGGTTTGGAAATTCGCAGCCTGTCTTTCTGTTTTAATTATTCACTTTTGGCTGGGCTAGGTCTCCTTGCTGCCCGCGGGCTTTCTCTAGCTGCGGTGAGCAGGGGCTGCTCTTCGCTGCAGTGCACAGGCTTCTCACTGCAGGGGCTTCTCTTGGTGCAGAGCACAGGCTCTGGGTGCGCACGGGTCAGCAGCTGGGGCACGCTGGCTTAGTTGCTCTGCGGCATGTGGAGTCTTCCTGGACCAGGGATTGAACCCATGTTCCCTACATTGGCAGGTGGATTCTTAACCACTACACCATCAGGGAGGTCCTCAGCCCTTAATTCTTTTCTCCTTCACTTCTTCTGCTCGGACTCCAGTCCGTACATTGTTTCTCTTTATGGTGTCCACTGGCTTTCTATATTCCTTTCATTCTCTTTTGGCGCCTCGATTTGGATGCTTTCAACTAATCTTTCTTCTAACACATTGATTCTTTTTTCTTTTTCTTTCCCTTGTTCAAGTCTCTTGTTGAATCTCTGTTGAATTCTTCAGTTTACTCATTGTATTGTGCATGTTAAGTTGCCTCAGTCATGTCCTACTCTTTGTGACCCTATGGACTGTAGCCCACCAGGCTCCTCTGTCCATAGCATTCTCCCGGCAAGCATACTGAAGTGGGTTGCCATGCACTCCGCCAAGGGATCTTCCAGACCCAGAAATCGAACCCGAGTCTCTTACATTTCCTGCACTTGCAGACAGGTTCTTTACCACTAGCGCCACCTGGGAAGCCCATTCATTTATTATTCAGCTTCAAAGTATCTGGTTGAAGAATTGAAGAAGTGAAAGTTACTCAGTCATGTTTGACTCTTTGTGACCCCATGGGTACACAGTCCATGGAATTCTCCAGGCCTTACTGGAGTGGGTAGTCTTTCCCTTCTCCAGGGGGTGTTCCCAACCCAAGGATCAAACACAGGTCTCCAGCATTGCAGACTGATTCTCTACCAGCTGAGCCACAAGAAAAGACCAAGAGAAGACTGGAGTGGGGAGCCTATTCCTTCTCCAGCAGATATTCCTGATGCAGGAATTGAACCGGGGTCTCCTGCATTGCAGGTGGATTCTTTACCAACTGAGCCATCAGAGAATCACAAAATATCTTGTTAGTTCTTTTTTTCAAGAAATCGAGTCTTCTGATGCTGGGACAGATTGAAGGTGGGAGGAGAAGGGGATGACAGATGATGAGATGCTTGCATGGCATCACTGACTGAATGGATATGAGTCTGAGTAAACTCCAGGAGTTGGTGATGGACAGGGAGGCCGGGTGTACTGTAGTCCAAGGGGTCTCAAAGAATCAGACACACCTGAGTGACTGAACTGAACTGAACACTGGTAATGTCTCCATCTATGATGTTCCTACTAACGAACTCCTTTTTCTATTCGGAAACCAGAGTCATCTTATGACTTAATCACTAAAGTGACATCTGATCACTTTCGTCAAATTCCATTTGTTAGATGTGTGTTACCAGGTACATTGGAGTGTGGAATTACACAAAGACGTGAACACCAGATGGCAGGAATAACCAGGGCATTTTAGAGCCTGTTACCCAGCCCTCTGTTCCTGAGCTGGATGAGATGCTTCCTATGGACAGGGAAAGAGAGGGAGGATTCCTCCCTGGTTCCCGGTCCATGAGCTGCAACTGAGATGGAGAAGCTGGGCCCTAGTAGCCTTGGGCACATCTACAGGGAGGGCAGCATCCAAAGTCTCTGAAGGCCTGTCCTCGATGGTGTCCCTGGAGCTGGTTCTACAGGCTCCTGAGAAATACCTGGTGCCTCCCTTCCTGCTCCGTGTTCAGTGATGGCACACTGGGGGCTTCGAGTTGGCCACGCTGGGAATGTTTATACCACAGAGGTCAGGAAATACTATATCCCATGCACTGTTTTGCTCCCCAGAGAGCTAATGTTTTAAATATTGTACCACTCTAAGTCTCCTAAAATCTTTCCTGTCATGTGTCTCTTTTGCAGTACTGGAGCTGAGGCTGAAGGATGGAGCCCACCGCTGTGAGGGGAGAGTGGAAGTGAAGCACCAGGGAGAATGGGGCACAGTGGTTGATGGCAGCTGGAGCTTGAAGGATGCATCTGTAGTGTGCAGACAGCTGGGGTGTGGAGCTGCTGTTGGTATTCCTCAAAAGGCTTATTTTGGGCTAGGACTTGGCCCCATTTGGCTTTTGTATACTTCATGTGAAGGGACAGAGTCAACTGTCAGTGACTGTAGGCATTCTAATATTAAAGACCATCGTAATGATAGCTATACCCATGATTGGGATGCTGGAGTAGTCTGCTCAGGTAAGTCCTGTCTGGTCTGTGTGGGGATCTCTAGCAGGAAAAGCCTCTGTCTTATCACAGGAATGACTCGAGATTACGGATAGAGCCTTTAGAATATGCTTGGGTGAAGGGTCTTTGTGATCTGTTGTAGGAGGCCGAGGTGAGGTCAAAAGTTTCATACAGATTCAGCTTCTGGGTTCGACCTCTGTGACACAGTCTCAGCATGGTAATTGTTCTGTTTTCTTTGACATAATGGTCAGTAGGATGTAGCTACATTGTTGGCGGGGGCAGGGGGTGTCATAGGAGAGTTGTAGGCAACAAGGTTTATTATCCTCATTGGTCCTAAAAGTCAGAGCTATCACACTCCATCAGGTTGGTATGTGAGTGATGTGCCAATAGAACAGGATCAACCAAGCAATGGACCTCAAAAAGGCATGTGAAGACCCATGCACAAGTGAAAATACCCAAAGTCATGGTGCAGTTACACAGGAAAAGGTGTGAGAGAAATTCAGTGGTGCATTTAAATGTCCCTAGGTCACAGTCAGAGGAGGCCAGAAGCGGGACTCGTGGCAGGGAAAATCTCATCACACTGGTGTACCTGATGAATCAAGTGGGGAGCTCACACCACATTTGCAGGGATGTTGAGGTAGCAGGAAAATGCACTCTTGAGGTTTACAACACAGCAGCTGAAGCACATCACGTATAAGAGGCAGTGAAGCTAGCAGTTCATGGGGTTCTTAAGGCAAGAATACAGAGGTGGTTTGTCTTTCCTTCGCCCGTAGACCATGTCTTGTCAGAACTCTCCACTAAGACCCGTCTGTCTTGGGTGGCCCTACATGGCATGGCTCATAGTTTCATTGAGATAGACAAGGCTGTGGTCCATGAACTGTGAACTTCCAAATGTTCAAGCTGGATTTAGAAAGAACAGAGGAACCAGAGGTCAAATTGCCAACATCCGTTCGATCACTGAAAATGCAAGAGAGTTCCAGAAAAACATCTACTTCTACTTTATTGACTATGCCAAAGCCTTTAACTATGTGGATCACAACAAACTGGAAACTTCTTCAAGAGATGGGAATACCAGACCATCAGACCTTCATCCTGAGAAATCTGTATGTAGGTCAAGAAGCAACAGTTAGAACTGGACATGGAACAAAAGACTGGTTCCAAATCGGGGAAGGAGTACGTCAAGGCTGTATATTGTCACCCTGCTTATTTAACTTCTATCAATGGCACCCCACTCCAGTACTCCTGCCTGGAAAATCCCATGGATGGAGGAGCCTGGAAGGCTGCAGTCCATGGGTTCACTGAGGGTCGGACACGACTGAGTAAGTTCACTTTCACTTTTCACTTTCATGCATTGGAGAAGGAAATGGCAACCCACCTCAGTGTTCTTGCCTGGAGTATCCCAGGGACGGGGGAGCCTGGTGGGCTGCTGTCTATGGGGTCACACAGAGTTGGACACGACTGAAGTGACTTAGCAGCAGTAGCAGCAACATGCAGAGTACATCTTGAGAAATGTTGGACTGGATGAAGCACAAGCTGGAATCAAGATTGTAGGGAGAAATATCAATAACCTCAGATGCAGATTAAATCACACTTATGGCCGAAAGATGCTTACTCCTTGGAAGAAAAGTTATGAGCAACCTAGATAGCATATTAAAAAAGGAGAGATATTACTTTGCCAACTAAGGTCCGTCTAGTCAAGGCTATGGTTTTTCCTGTGGTCATGTATGGATGTGAGAGTTGGACTGTGAAGAAGGCTGAGCACTGAAGAATTGATGCTTTTGAACTGTGGTGTTGGAGAGGACTCTTGAGAGTCCCTTGGACTTCAAGGAGATCCAACCAGTCCATTCTGAAGGAGATCAACCCTGGGATTTCTTTGGAAGGAATGATGCTAAAGCTGAAAGTCCAGTACTTTGGCCACCTCATGGGAAGAGTTGACTCATTGGAAAAGACTCTGATGCTGGAAGGGATTGGGGACAGGAGGAGAAGGGGACGACAGAGGATGAGATGGCTGGATGGCATCACTGACTCGATGGATGCGAGTCTGAATGAACTCTGGGAGTTGGTGATGGACAGGGAGGCCTGGCGTGCTGTGATTCATGGGGTCACAGAGTCAGACACGACTGAGCGACTGAACTGAACTGAACTGAACTAATATTTAAACCCTGATTGTGGTTTGTACTCCCTAACTACCATTGCTCTAACTTAGACTCTCACATTTTTATGAACGGTTCCAGGTTCCTTCTATTTCTCTTTTTGTCACTAGTTTCCTCCCCCTGGTCTGTCTTTTCTGTATTTTCAGACATATTTTAATGATGTGAAGGTAAGTCAAAGTGGTGGTGATGTAGCAGAAATAAGATTAGAATAGCATGTGTTTTCATTATCTTAATCAGAACTCTTGGAGTTTCTTCTGCTCAACCTTAGGAGTCAGGTATGGAAGAGAAATTTCAGCCTCACTAGTGGATTGTTGGAAGTGAAGTACCGTGTTTAGGAAAAATCTAGAGTGGAAACAATGACCAGAGGAGAATGTAGAGAAGCTTGTTTGAAATAAGGAGGAGATTTCATGGAGTTCAGGTGGAAGGTCTGGGAGGAAACACACAAATTGTGAAGGACTGTGGTGCAAGCGTTCCAGGTTGCTGCAGCCCTGTCCTACTCTTTGTGACCCCATGGACCCCATGGATTCTCCAGGCATGAATATCGGAGTGCGTTGCCACTTGTTTCTCTAGGGGATCTTTGTCACCCAGGGATCAAACCTGGGTCTCCCACACTGCAGGCAGAGTCTTGATTATCTTCTGAGCCACCAGGACTACAGTACTGAAGTGCGAAATGGTGAGGGGATGAAGATGCAAGGATTGCAGGAGGGGAGGGTTGGAAAGATGCAGTCAACTCATACATTCACCACAGCCTCTGTGTTACACTTCCTCCCTGCCCCCATTCCTTCCCTCCCTCTCTTCCTTTATCTTGCTGTGGGAGTCATTTCTGAGTTCTGTGGAAGTGTTAGCATTTGGAGGTTGCAGTTTTCTTAGTGGATTCTGTTTATCTAATAAATATAAGATTACTCATATTTTTCTCTTTTTTTGTATCAGGTTTTGGTGAGTTGTATTTCACAAGTAATTTGTCTTCAAGGACTTGGTCCATTTTACAAAAAGTTTTTCAAATTAGAGTAACACCGTTTCATATCTTATATCTTTAGATGTTGGCAAGATCTAAGTAGCTTGGTTCATATCTCGTATCTATAGATGTTGGGAAGATCTATAATGATATTCCTCCTTTTGTTACTGATTTTGTTAATTTGTGTTCCCTCTTTTTTCTTAATTGGTTTCCTAGAAGATTATCCGTGTTAATGTTCTTTTTAAGAGAATCACTAGAGCTTCCCCTGTGGCTCAGTGGGTAAAGCATCTGCCTCCAATGCGGGAGACCTGGGTTCAATCCCTGGGTCAGGAAGATCCCCTGGAGAAGGAAATGGCAACCCACTCCAGTACTCTTGCCTGGAAAATCCCATGGACTGAGAAGCCTGGTAGGCTACAGTCAATGGGGTCACAAAGAGTTGGACACGACTGAGCAACTTTCCCTTCCCTAAGAGAATCACTAATGGACTGTATTGATTTTCTTGATGGTGTATTTGCTTTCTTCTTAATTGATTTCTATGCTCAGTTTTCATTCCTCTTTTTCAGTTATGACTGTGGTTGCTTTTGTAGATTCTTGAGGTGGAGTCTTGGGTCATTTCCTTCTTTTTCTATTTTTATTCTAATGTAATCATCAAGGAAGCATCAAGGTTCTAAATTTTCCTCTAAGCATCACTTTATTTTTAACCCACCAGTTTCAATACTATATAATTTCTTTTGTATTTTATTATCATAAAATGTTTCTTTTTCTCTGAATTCTTTGTCTTATATTGTGACTTTGTATGATATTAATTTAGATATCACATACAGTTTTCTCTGATTTGTGTTTGCATGGTATGTAATTTTTACCTCTTTAGTATGTTTCTGTGTTTATATTTAAACAGATATAAGTTTGTAGACAGTATATTGTTTTGTCTTATTTTATCTGGTCTGATTATCTTGTTTTTTATTTGGAGTACTTAAATTATTCACATTTAAAAGAGTTCCAGAAAAACATTTATTTCTGCTTTATTGACTATGCCAAAGCCTTTGACTGTGTGGATCACAATAAACTGTAGAAAATTCTTCAAGAGATGGGAATACCAGACCACCGACCTGCCTCTTGGGAAATCTGTATGCAGGCCAGGAAGCAACAGTTAGAACTATAACAACAGACTGGTTCCAAATAGGAAAAGGAGTACGTCAAGGCTGTATATTGTCACCCTGCTTATTTAACTTATATACAAAGTGCATCATGAGAAATGCTGGGCTGGATGAAGCACAAGCTGGAATCAAGATTGCCGGGAGAATTATCAATAACCTCAGATATGCAGATAACACCACCCTTATGGCAGAAAGTGAAGAAGAACTAAAAAGCCTCTTGTTGAAAGTGAAAGAGGAGAGTGAAAAAGTTGTCTTAAAGCTCAACATTCAGAAAACGAAGATCATGGCATCCGGTCACATCACTCCATGGGAAATAGATGGAGAAACAGTGGAAACAGTGTCAGACTTTATTTCTTTGGGCTCCAAAATCACTGTAGATGGTGATTGCAGCCATGAAATTAAAAGACACTTACTCCTTGGAAGAAAAGTTATGAGCAACCTAGATAGCATATTCAAAAGCAGAGACATTACTTTGCCGACTA
The DNA here is from genome assembly GCF_001704415.2 of Capra hircus. Classification (NCBI taxonomy): domain Eukaryota; kingdom Metazoa; phylum Chordata; class Mammalia; order Artiodactyla; family Bovidae; genus Capra; species Capra hircus. Next base: position 99,361,191 of record NC_030812.1, on the reverse strand, counting down.
AGGTCCATCTAGTCAAGGCTATGGTTTTTCCTGTGGTTGTGTATGGATGTGAGAGTTGGACTGTGAAGAAGGCTGAGCACCGAAGAATTGATGCTTTTGAACTGTGGTGTTGGAGAAGACTTTGAGAGTCCCTTGGACTGCAAGGAGATCCAACCAGTCCATTCTGAAGGAGATCAGCCCTGTGATTTCCTTGGAAGGAATGATGCTAAAGCTGAAACTCTAGTCCTTTGCCACCTTATGTGAAGAATTGTCTCATTGGAAAAGACTTTGATGCTGGGAGGGGTTTGGGGCAGGAGAAGAAGGGGACAACAGAGGATGAGATGGCTGGATGGCATCACTGACATGATGGACATGAGTCTGAGTGAACTTCAGGAGTTGGTGATGGACAGGGAGGCCTGGTGTGCTGTGATTCATGGAGTCACAAAGAGTCAGACACGACTGAGTGACTGAACTGAACTGAATGTAATTATTGACATAATTGGGTTTAAGTGTACTTGCCTGCTATTTATCAGAGAAGGCAATGGCAACCCACTCCAATACTCTTGCCTGGAAAATCCCATGGATGGAGAAGCCTGGCAGGCTGTAGTCCATGGGTAGCTAAGAGTCAGACACCACTGAGCAAATTCACTTTCACTTTTCACTTTTATGCATTGGAGAAGGAAATGGCAACCCACTCCAGTGTTCTTGCCTTGAGAATTCCAGGGATGGGGGAGCCTGGTGGGCTCCTGTCTATGGGGTCGCACAGATTCAGACACGACTGAGGTGACTTAGCAGCAGTAGCAGCAGTAGCAGCAGTAGCTGCTATATGTTATATCTTTGCTCTTATTTTAATCTTTGAGTATATTTTACCATTTTAATTTAAATACTGTATTGGTTTATTAATGGTGTCAGTTTTTTAGGTGATTATAATGTTTAATTTTTTTTAATTTTTAGAGTCATTTTATTTTTTGCTGGCTGGGTCTTCACTGCTGCATGGGCTTTTCCCTAGTTGCAGTGATCAGAGGCTCCTCTCTAGCTGCAGCATGAGGTTCTCATTGCGGTGGCCTCTCTTGCTGTGGAGCACAGGCTCTATGGGGCACAAGCTTCAGTAGTCGTGGGCCCTGGGCTCTGGAGCACAGGCTCACTAGTTGTGGTGCACGGGCTTAGTGGCTCTGTGGTATGCGGGATTTTCCTAGACCACGGATTGAACCCACGTCTCCTGCACTGTCAGGTGGAGTCTTCACCACTGACCCACTGGGAAAGCCCAGTGTTGAATTATTAACCTTCAATTACATTTACTTTGAAATATGGTGTCACTACATGCAATGTCAGCAAGTATACTTTTCTTCCACGTCCCTGTTCTTGTCTTTGGTGCTATCATTGTCATACATTCTATTTATAAATTTATTATGAATCTTATAGTTTGCTGCTAATATTTTTGCCTTAAATCTTCTAATAGAGAATCAACATTTAGCACAGTCTCTATAGCTTTGAGAGGATCCATGTTTTCATCTGCCGTCATCTCCCTTTAGCTTGAAGAACTTTCTGAGGCAGTTTTGTGTAGTGTGTGTCTGGTGGCCTCCAATTCTATCATCTCTCATTTACCTGAAATCCTTTTAATTTTCATTCAGTTTTGAAAAGTATTTTCTTGTGTGATTCAGTTTTAGGGTAACAAATGCCCAATCCCAATACTTTAAATATGCTCTTACATTGTAATCTGACTTTCATTGCCTCCAACAAAAAGTCAGTAAATAATACTTATCCTCTTGTTCCCTGTATATAATGTGTCAAACTTCCCTGGCTGCTCTTAACATATTTTTGTTTGTTTGTTTACCAATGAATTTCAGTAAACACATTGTCAAGTTTTCTGAGAATGGTTTCATTATCTTGTTTGGGGTTTGTTTAGCTTTTTGGATCCATGGGTTCACAGTTTTCAACAACTTTGGGAAAATGTCATTTATCACTTCTTAATATTTTTCTGCACATCCCTTATTCTGAATCTCCAAATACACATATTTTATATATTTTTATATTATTCCACATGCCATTGGGTTTCCATTCATATTTTTCTGCCGTTTTACTCTCTTTGGTTTAATTTAGTTAGTTTCTACTGCTGTGTTTTACTTCCCAATTCTTTTATTCTGGAATGTCTAGTCTCTTGTGTAATTAATCCAAATAATTGTTCATTCCAATACTATATTTTTCAGTTTCAGAAGTCTCATTTCTTTATTTTTCTTAGTTTTTCTCCCTGTTTATTTTTATGCTTCATTAAGCATATTGATATTAGGGGTTTAAGGAGCTCTTCAGCAAATTCAAACATTTCTGTAATTTCTGAACCTGCTTTAAATGAATTGTTTTTAAAGAATGTGTTATGGGTTACATTTCTCTCTTTTAGAAATTCTAATAATTTTTTGGTTGGATGTTGGGCACCATTAAGCAGTCCTTTACCAGGGAGAACTTCAGAAGTAAATAATCAGAACACACCCAGAAATCAGGGAATTGTCCTTGATGAATTAAATAAAGTTGTTTCATTGGGTTATCTTCATTCAGTTCAAAATGTGTTCCTTTGATGACCAAATGATGAACTTTAATTTTGATTTTCCTCCTTTAGTTTCAAAACTTCCTTGATCCCACCTTGCATGCCATATGCCCCACCTACACCCTACTTCTTCAGCAGTAGCTACCCTTTCTGATTTTCTTTTCGATCCATCTATATCTTTTAAAATGGCGTTTGCTTGTCTGAAGTGGGAGGAATGAGAAAGGATAGCAGTTTAGGTGGTAGATGGGAGGAGCAGAGGGTGATGTAGTATGCTAACAACCTACTCAATGAGTGTTTCCCACAAATATTTGCATATTTATCCATACTGAGGCTTTTTCAACTTGGAACTCTCCAAATTATGGCTTGTTTGCTCATTTCCTCCTCCTTCTCCTTCTTCTTCTTCCTTCCTTTTGGCAACATGCCATCTTCTTTTAGAACTGTAAAACATCCATGAAAGAAATTAAAGACAATATGATGAATGGAAAGTCATTCTGTGTTTCTGGCCTGAAAGAATTAGTATTGTTAAAATGCCTGTACTTCTCAAAGTGATCTATAGACTTAATGCAATTCCTATCTAAATATCATTCTTTATAGAAATAGGAAAACAATCTTAAAATATGAGTGTGTGGTTTAATTTTTATATATTCATGAATTCCTGTTTTCTGATCATTATTGAATTTTAGTTCCATTCCATTATGGTCATGTAAGACACTTGGAATTATTTTAATATTTTTGAATTTGTTAAAGCTTATTTGTAACCTAGTCTGGAGACTATTCCATGTGTGCTTCAGAGGAATGCATTTTTTGTGTGTGTGGTTAGAATTAGTACAATGATAGAGTTAAAATCCATTATTATCAGCCCTTAGCATTTTCTATGAGTCCTGTTTGAGAAGAAAACCCTTTAGTAGGAGGCAATGTGGAAACTCAGCTATCTGGTAAACTCCCACTGAGAACACACTCTCCCCCAGATTCTTTGACAAGTCCTAGGTTTCAAGAGAGATGGCTGGGACTCTCTCTCTATGACTCTCTGAGTTTTCTTCACTCATTTTCCTTCCCACTGAGGTCACTGAAGGAATTCATGGAATTTTTTGGCATCAAAAAGTATCAGAAAGACAAGACGTGATGACATAAATGTGAATTAGTGACTGTGTCCATATTTCTTCTCTGGAGCTGTCACCCATCTACAGGTTGGCATCCCCTCATGGATCCAGCCTCAGGACTTCCTTTAACTTAAGTCACTTGAGGACTAGCTTCTGGGAGAGAAAACTGCACAGAATATTAGCCCCACAAGTCCCATGAAAGCTTTCTAAGCTTGTCTGGATGCTACATCTCTAATCTCATAGCCCACGTCCCTCTGGGCGGCTTCTGGTCTGCATATCTCTATGTTCAAGTTTAAGTGCCTGAATATTACACATTATCCTTGGATCTGTATGTAGGTCCTAGGATGCTAAGTGAGAAATTCACTTCTCCAACCAATGCTAAAACACATGATTCCAGTATTCAGCCATTCCAATGATCCGAATTGGGCTCTGTACTTTCCAGGCTCCTAGACCAAGGAATTCACATTTCTAACCAGTCCCAAAGTGTATGTTCTTGGGATTCAATCGTTCCAAACTGACCTTTTAGTCCTCTTGAATTTCTCTTCAGAAACCTGTCATGAAAATTCAATTTGGACACTAATTGTCAAAGACTCTCTACATGCTCCACTTCTAAAACGAAAAACTTTCACTCCACTGCCTGTGACATGCGGTTTCCAGTTGCCAAGTCAGTACCACGAACACTGACTGGTTTTGTTGTTGTTTCCTCTTAGGATTTGTGCGTCTGGCTGGAGGGGATGGACCCTGCTCAGGGCGAGTAGAAGTGTATTCTGGAGAAGCCTGGATCCCAGTGTCTGATGGGAACTTCACACTCCCCACTGCCCAGGTCATCTGTGCAGAGCTGGGGTGTGGCAAGGCTGTGTCTGTCCAGGGACATGAGCTCTTCAGAGAGTCCGATGGCCGGGTCTGGGCTGAAGAGTTCAGGTGTGAGGGGGAGGAGCCTGAGCTCCGGGTCTGCCCCAGAGTGCCCTGTCCAGGGGGCACTTGTCACCACAGTGGAGCTGCTCAGGTTGTCTGTTCAGGTGAGATGCAGGTCAGGCCTTTCACCTCTGTGAACACCCTGTTCAGGTGAGAAAGTCATGTGATTTTGCTGAAACTCTGTCTTCTTCTACCAGCATACTCAGAAGTCCGGCTCATGACAAACGGCTCCTCTCAGTGTGAGGGGCAGGTGGAGATGAACATTTCTGGACAATGGAGAGCGCTCTGTGCCTCCCACTGGAGTCTGGCCAATGCCAATGTTGTCTGTCGTCAGCTTGGCTATGGAGTTGCCATCTCCACCCCCGGAGGACCACACTTGGTGGAAGGAGGTGATCAGATCCTAACAGCCCGATTTCACTGTTCAGGGGCAGAGTCCTTCCTGTGGAGTTGTCCTGTGACTGCCCTGGGAGGGCCTGACTGTTCCCATGGCAACACAGCCTCTGTGATCTGCTCAGGTAAGAGAGAGGGAAGGGCTACTGGTACTCAGGATGCTCCTGGGGTGAAATGTCTCCACAAGTAGAGAGTGAGGTTAAACAGGCTTCAAAGTCAGAGATTTATTTTGTAGTGAAATATGGATCTTCTCATTGTTCATTCATTTTTCAGGTCAGGGCAAGAAGTGTGAAGGGGAATAATATATTTTTAAGCAACATTGTTGCTTACATATAATCATAGAAAACAATATAGGAGCAGTAAGTATAGAGCTCAGTATGAACCCCAGCCCAGAGCAGCAAAGAGAGTGTCCCCAGCACCACAGTCACTGTCGTCCCCAGTATCTGTGTCTTCCCTCCTCGACAGGGAAAAGTGCTTACCTAACTTCTACTGACACAGAGAGTTTTATCAATGTTTGAACTTTATGTAAAATGATGCCGTATGTTTCATCTTTTGTATCTAATTTCGTAGACTCAAAATTATGTTTGGGATTCACACATGATGTTGTATATTGTAGCACTTTAATTATCCATTCTACTGACAGTATAAATCTGAGTTATTTCCAATTCTTGACTATTACAAATATGATATTACAAGTTACTATAACAATGTCTTTGGATGCAAATATGTATTACTTATTTTCCATGTTTAACCCTTAGCCTTTTATTTTCATTTTCTTAATCAAATGGTGTCCTTTGATAAATTCATTTCTTAATCTTATGTGAATATAACTTACCAACATTTTTCTGTACATTTAATGCTTCTTATATCCTTTAAAAAAGGATTTTGCCTACTTGAAGATTGTAAAAACATTCTCTAAGAGTATCTTATGGAAATTTTATTATATTTCCCTTGGATATTGTTCCTTCTGAGATTGATATCTGTGCAAGATAAGGGTCCAAAATCACTGCAGATGGTGACTGCAGCCATGAAATCAAAAGACGCGTACTCCTTGGAAGAAAAGTTGTGACCAACCTAGATAGCATATTGAAAAGCAGAGATATTACATTGCTGACTAAGGTCTGTCTAGTCAAGGCTATGGTTTTTCCAGTAGTCATGTATGGATGTGAGAGTTGGACTGTGAAGAAGGCTGAGCATCGAAGAATTGATGCTTTTGAATTGTGATGTTAGAGAAGACTCTTGAGAGTCCCTTGGACTGCAAGGAGATCCAACCAGTCCATTTTGAAGGAGATCAACCCTGGGATTTCTTTGGAAGGAATGATGCTAAAGCTGAAACTCCAATACTTTGGCCACCTCATGGGAAGAGTTGACTCATTGGAAAAGACTCTGATACTGGGAGGGATTGGGGGCAGGAGGAAAAGGGGACGACCGAGGATGAGATGGCTGGATGGCATCACGGACTCGATGTACGCGAGTCTGAGTGAACTCTGGGAGTTGGTGATGGACAGGGAGGCCTGGCGTGCTGCGATTCATGGGGTCGCAAGGAGTCGGACACGACTGAGTGACTGAACTGAACTGAACTGAAGAAAAGAGTCAGGTTTCATATGGACAGCCGATTGACTCAGAATCTTTTTCTGAAAAGACTCTTCCCCACTGCAGTGCTGCCTTCGTCATAAGCAGAAGGGCAATTATGTCTGTCTTATTTGAGACTCTCTATTCTGTTCCATGTTATCATTTGTCTATCCTTGGACAAATACTTAATTTTCTTAATTATTATAACTTCATAGTTGTTGTTGTTCAATTGATAAGTCATGTCTGACTCTTTATGACCCCATGGACTACAGCATACTAGGCTTCCCTGTCCTTCACTGAATTTCAAACTTTGTAGTTAGTCTGAATAATTTTAATTTACAGAGTTACTTTATATTAACTCCTCTAATATCATTGCTTTCGTTACCAACTGTGCTGTTCATTTTTGGTTGCTTGTATTTTGCTCGTATTTTGTGTGAATTTAGAAGTCAGCTTGTCATTTTCACCAAAAGAAAAGCTTAAGGGTATCATTGAGATTAGAATTAAAAATTTGAGAATAGACATAGAAATTTGAGGATGATTGACATTGACAATGTTGAGTTTTTCAAATCATTGACATAATACATCCCTCCATTTGGTTAGATCCCGAATTTCAGAGAATTTGTCCATCTTCTACTAGGATTTCCCCTAGGTATTTTATTTTTGATGTTATGAATATTTTTGTGAAAGTGTCCTGGCAATGAATTCTCTTTGACTTGTTTTCATCTTTTAATTCTTTCAATTTTGATGTATGTTGAGACATAAAAATATTGGGAAAACACTATAAAAATTCATTTATGACCTTTACCTGGATTTCTAAATGTTAGTATCAATATTTTGAGATGGTTGGATGGCATCACCGACTTAATGGACATGTGTTTGAGCAAGCTCCAGAAGTTGGTGAAGAACAGGGAAGCCTGGCAAGCTGCAGTTAATTGGGTCACAAAAGGTTGTACATGACTGAGGGACTGAACTGAAGTGAACCAAGTTTTTTGGAAAAACTGCCAGACAACAATATAACCAGAACTCTTGCTATGTGACTTGAATTAATTGAACAATATCTTCTGTTTTTACATTTTGATGTTTTAACTTTATGCTGAGTTAATGTGTGGCTACACTTCTTTAGTATTTAGTTGCAGCTAGCAAGTTTTTCAGCTCTACAAGTATTTGGTTTTTGTTATTATTTCTCTGCAAAGATACACATTTTGTCAATTAATTCCATAAGCACTTTAACTGTGGCTATATATATTCTCATTAGGTAACTCTAGCAGCTGAACATCCTGGGAAGTTCTTTTTAATGTCTCCTTTTTTCCTTTCCATTTTTTAATGAGATCTATTTTATATAAGTGTTTGTTTTAAAGACATTGAAGAAATTGTAGAAATCCTTCAGAAAGGATTTTGTTTTGCTTTTACTTAGGGATAGATTTGGGCTTCCCTGGTGGCTCAGATGGTAAAAAAAAATCCGCCTGCAGTGCGGAGACCTGGGTGTGATCCCTGAGTTCAGAAGATCCCCTGGAGGAGGGCTTGGCAACCCACTCCAATATTCTTGCCTGAAAAATCCTATGGGCAGAGGATGCTGGTGGGCTCTAGTCCACGGGATTACAAAGAGTCGGACATGACTAAACACTGAGCGACAAGTACAGCACAGGGATACATTTAGGGATACAACTTACTTAACTCATTCTTACAGCAACACTTGGGTTAAAACAGAAATTGTGGTACTGTCAGAAGCAGAACTCTCCAGGGAGAAGGTGAACACTAAGAGTATGATAACTTTACTGCTGGGTCACAGCTTTCATCTTAGGCTCCATCAGTAGGTCATTATTTTCCTTAATTCAGTTTCCTGTTCTTCAACCCTTCCAGACTTCTGATCATTGTTGTTTCTTCAGGAAACCAGACCCAGGTGCTGCCCCAGTGCAACGACTCTAAGGCAGAACTAGAAGGCTCAGCGGCCTCAGTGGAGAGCGCCCCCTACTGCTCAGGTAAGGGTCCCACAGGACGGAAGACCCTTCTCAACCCTTGGAGTCACCGCCCCCATGTCCCATTTCTCTCCTCAGACAACAGACAGCTCCGCCTGGTGGACGGGGGCGGTCCCTGCGCCGGGAGAGTTGAGATCCTTGACCAGGGCTCCTGGGGCACCATCTGTGATGACGGCTGGGACCTGGACGATGCCCGCGTGGTGTGCAGGCAGCTGGGCTGTGGAGAAGCCCTCAGTGCCACAGGGTCTGCTCACTTCGGGGCAGGATCAGGGCCCATCTGGCTGGACGACGTGAACTGCACAGGAAAGGAGTCCCACGTGTGGAGGTGCCCTTCCCGGGGCTGGGGGCAGCACGACTGCAGACACAAGCAGGACGCGGGGGTCATCTGCTCAGGTCCGCGCTGCACACTGTCCACAGGCTGGAGGAGGGGTGGGGCCCCGCAGGACGGGGGTCTGAGCCCTGAGGGAGAGAAGCTGAAAGGAGCAGAGAAGGAGGCTTCCTCCCATGAAGCCTGTCTTTCCAGCAGACGTGAAGACGAAGTGCTTTCACTTCCTTCTGCAGCTGCTGAGGTTCTGGTCCTTTCTTCTCAGCAGTGTTTCCTGGCAGAGCCGTTTCTTACAGTTTTTCTTGAAAGCAGGGCTCTCTCCCCAGTTACATACAAAAAATTTAAACCCACGGTACTAGTTTCTGTTTGCTTTCTCAACAATTTACCAACTAGTGGTTTAAAACAGCATATATTTATTTCCTTACTCTTCTCTAGCTTAAATGTCCAGCAGGGGTCTCACTGGGCTGGGATCAAGGCGTCAGCAGGGCCGCATCACTTTTGCGGCTCTAGGGGAGAATCTGTTTCTTGCCTTTTCAAACTTCTTGAAACCACCTACATTCCTTCCTTCACAGCACCCTTCATCCATTATCAGACCAGCAATGCTGCAGGCCTCCAGCCACTATCCAGAGTCACGTCTCTCTTTGTAGCCGGAGCTAAGAAAAGTATTCCACGTTTAAGGAGAGTGGGTCTAAGGATGTGATTAGACTGGGCTCATATTGTTAATACATCATCTCACCATCCCGAGGTCCTTACCTTAACCACATCTGTAAATCCCTCTTGTCAGGTATGGTAACATATTCACAGGTTGCAGAGATTGGGATGTGGACATTTTTGAATTAATTATTATCCCTATCTCCCTAATATTCACATCACATCCCTTTGACATACTCTTTAAAGATTTCATCAGGAAGCAGGATTCAGCTGCCCCTCCCTGAATAGCACCCATGTAGGTTGGTCTTCCTCTCAGTTCATATCCACTACGCCATTGTGGTAGAAATAGAAAGACAGACACAAATGGACAAAGTCAGTTAAAAGGGAGGCGATGTCAGTCTTGTCATCTAGTGGGCATCTCTTGAGCAAGGTCAGAGATGAATGTTCACCATTTCTGGAAGAAAGGAAAACCAGAACATCCAGCAAAGTTTTTACTGTGTCCTGTCTCCTCCCCTTTCAACCTTAGAGTTCCTGGCCCTCAGGTTGGTGAGCGAGGATCAGCAGTGTGCTGGGTGGCTGGAAGTTTTCTACAATGGGACCTGGGGCAGTGTCTGCCGCAGCCCCATGGAAGACATCACTGTGTCCGTGATCTGCAGACAGCTTGGCTGTGGGGACAGTGGAACCCTCAACTCTTCTGTTGGTCTCAGGGAAGGTTCTAGACCCCGGTGGGTGGATGGAATCCGCTGTCGGAAAACAGACACCTCTCTCTGGCAGTGTCCTTCTGACCCTTGGAATTACACTTCCTGCTCTCCCAAGGAGGAAGCCTATATCTCGTGTGAAGGTGACTTACTGTCTGTTTCTGTGTGTCTGTCCCAACCCTGTAGGATGCAGTGAGATTTGATATTTTAAAATCTAAGTGATGAGTTTAATTTGGGTTCACGAAATGACATAAAGTGAAAATGTTAGTTGCTCAGTTGTGCTCTTTGTGACCACATGGACTGTAGCCTGCCAGGCTCCTCTGTCCGTGGGATTCTCCAGGCAAGAATGCTGGAATGGGTTACCATTCCCTTCTCCAGGGGATCATCCTGACCCAGGTATGAAATCGGGTCTCCTACACTGAAGTCAGATTCTTTACTGTCTGAGCCACCAGAGAAGCTTAAATGAAGTAAGAATGAAACTAATTTAATCCACATATTCCAACCTTTTTTGTTAAAATTTTTAATTGAGACGTAATTCTTGTAACATTATATTAGTTCTAAGTGTAAAACATAGTGTTTATGTATTTGTACATATTGGTAAATCACCACACATACAGTAATATCCATCACCACATGCAGTTACAATTTTTTTCTCTTATGATCCCACAAGTAAGAATTTGCATGGTGAAACTAAAACCCAGCGCAACCAAATAAATACTTAATTTTAAAAGAGAGTATAATTTTCTTTATAACTTCGTGGTTTTTTACCCACATAAGGTTTTCCCTGGTAGGTCAACTGGTAAAGAATCTGCCTGCCATGCAGGAGACCCTGGTTTGATTCCTGAGTCTGGAAAATCCACTGGAGAAGGATAGGCTACTCACTACAGTATTCTTGGGCTTCCCTTGTGACTCAGCTGGTAAAGAATCTGCCTGCAATGTGGGAGACCTGGGTTTGATCCCTGGGTTGGGAAGATCTCCTGGAGAAGGGAATGGCTACCCACTCCAGTATTCTCACCTGGAGAATTCCATGGACTCTATACTCCATGGGGCTGAAAAGAGTTGGACATGACTGAGTGACTTTCACAAACACTATATACAAAAATATTATCTTCTTTCCTATATACTGTCTTATATCTTTCATGACAATATTTTTTCTTTAGAATGTTTAAAATTTCTTATTTATTCATAGGAACTCTTTATAAACAAACATCACTTACTGTTTTTCTTAAATATTTTTGTAGGATTTTCCCCATATTTTACATATATTTTTAAGGTTGTATATGTGTATGGGTGGTTATGTGGTCAAATCTGTAATGTTTTACTTTTTTGACGTCTGCCTTTAGTGCAATGTTTCAAATGCCATTCTTCATCTCAAAATAACATTGAATCAAGTTTTATTTTCTGCAAACAATTTTATAGTTCCACTAAAGAATATTCAAAACCTGATTTCAAATTTATTTATTTATCTGAATTTATTTCACTATGTGTGATGGTGTAACATCATCACCAGGTAAGAATTGCATTTTAGATATGTGATATCTTAGCTCCATCACAAAATAAAAGCACATGGTTTCATGAGTTCATGGATATGACATCAAAAGTACAGGCAACAAAGCAAAAATAGACGAGTGGGAATATACCCAACTAAAAAGCTTCCAGAAACCAAATGAAAGATCAACAGAATGAAAAAGCAAGCTAGCACAAATTATATAAGGTGTTTATTTCCAAAAATAATAAGGAACTCCTATAACTTAAGAGAAGAAAAACCCAACAAACTTAAAACTTAATAACTCAATTAAAAAACTGGCCAAGGGCTTGAATAGAAATTGCTCTATAGAAGAGATACAAATGGCAATAGGTACATAAAAAAATGGTTGATATTGTTAATCATCAGGGAAATGTAAATTAAAACCACAAAGAGATATCATCTCACACATATCAGAATGACTGTTTTTTTTTTTTAAGACACTTAGTGTTCCCCACTCCAGTACTCTTGCCTGAAAATCCCTTGGACGGAGGAGCCTGGTAGGCTGCAGTCCATGGGGTCGCTAAGAGTTGGATACGACTGAGCGACTTTACTTTCACTCTTCGCTTTCATGCACTGGAGAAGGAAATGGCAACCCACTCCAGTGTTCCCAAGGACGGGGGAGCATGGTGGGCTGCAGTCTGTGGTGTCCCATAGACATGACTGAAGCGACTTAACAGCAGCAGCAGCAGTGTTGGCAAGGCTGTGGAGAAATCGATACTTTATGTGTACTTATCCACATTAAATGTATAAATTGTACTAATAAAACTATGTAATCCAGGGGTTAAATCTCGGCTTTCACTGTCAGGGGTCCAGGTTCAACCCTGACCTGGGAACTATGAGCCCATGAGCAACAGCACAGCCAACAAACAAACAGCAGCACAAAAACTATGACCAAACCACCTGTATGATCTGTGCTGACGCCCCTGTTCATTCTTGGTGTTGTTAGCTGCATTTTCTCTCTGCTCTGCATTGGTGTTGCTCAGTGTTCATCAGTTTTCAATGAGCCACATTTAAAGGCTTTTTTTCTATATTTTCTATCTCATGCTTACCTTCTTTTCTATTAATTTTTGTTCCTTTTTTAATTAACCCCAACATTCTACATTCTTGACTTTCTCATCTAGTTTCTTAATTGGAAGCTTACTTTTTTTCACTTTCAGTCTTTTCTCTTCTCTAAATGTAGGGTATAATTTTCCCTTAGGCACTACTTGACTTTCACTAGAAGAATTTATCATACCATTATTTTGTGTTTATTATCATTATTTCACAATATTTTGTAAGTTTTAAATTTATTCCCAGACTCAGGTGGTTTTTGGAAGGATCTTGCTGAATTTCCCCAACTAGAAGTGGCTATAAATATTTTCTTACTAGTTCTTAATTTTATTCCACTGTGGTCAGAGTAAATATTCTGTATGAATTCAAAGAGTGAAAGATTTTGTCCTATTATGTGGTCATTTTGGTAAAAGTTCCGCGTGCATGTACAGTAATGTGAACTCTTGCGGTGTTGGGGGCGTTGCTCTATGTGTTACTTGGTTAAACGTGCTGATTATGTTGTTGTACATCTACTGAATTCTTCTGTTTTTTGTATGTGTGGTCTGCATGCTTTTGAAAAAGATCTGGTAATAATCCCCCATTTTGATTGTGATTTTGTCTGTTTCTTCTTTTCACTCTGTCAAGTATGTTTCAAAGCTATGTTCTGTTACCTTTCTTGAATTTTGTTGTCTAAAATATCGTTATTACACGTACATCTCATTATACTCATGAAAATTCCCTCTTTAATTCAATTAGTGTATCTTGGCTTAAAGTCTACTTTCTGGGACATTGATATAGCTACTCCAGTTTTGTTACAGTTAGTACATTTTTTCCATCATTTTACTTTCAACCATTCTTTGCTTTCATAATATAAGGTGGGCATTTTGCAAGTAACATTTGTGTCAGTTTTGTTTTATCTTAATCCATTCACTGTAAATGCAGTTACTGATATTGGTGTGTTGGTATCTGCCATTGGCTTTTTTTTTTTTATGTCTAAGCTTTATTTATTTTATTTATTTATTTTTTAAATTTTAAAATCTTTAATTCTTACATATGCTCCCAAACATGAACCCCCCTCCCACCTCCCTCCCCACAACATCTCTCTGGGTCATCCCCATGCACCAGCCCCAAGCATGCTGCACCCTGCGTCAGACATAGACTGGTGATTCAGTTCTTACATGATAGTATACATGTTAGAATGCCATTCTCCCAAATCATCCCACCCTCTCCCTCTCCCTCTGAGTCCAAAAGTCCGTTATACACATCTGTGTCCTTTTTCCTGTCTTGCATACAGGGTCGTCATTGCCATCTTCCTAAATTCCATATATATGTGTTAGTATACTGTATTGGTGTTTTTCTTTCTGGCTTACTTCACTCTGTATAATTGGATCCAGTTTCATCCATCTCATCAGAACTGATTCAAATGAATTCTTTTTAACGGCTGAGTAATACTCCATTGTGTATATGTACCACAGCTTTCTTATCTAGATCACTTTCTAACACCCCACACAAAAATAAACTCAAAATGGATTAAAGATCTCAATGTAAGATCAGAAACTATAAAACTCCTAGAGGAGAACATAGGCAAAACACTCTCCGACATAAATCACAGCACGATCCTCTATGATCCACCTCCCAGAATTCTGGAAATAAAAGCAAAAATAAACAAATGGGATCTAATTAAAATTAAAAGCTTCTGCACAACAAAGGAAAATATAAGCAAGGTGAAAAGACAGCCTTCTGAATGGGAGAAAATAATAGCAAATGAAGCAGCTGACAAACAACTAATCTCAAAAATATACAAGCAACTTATGCAGCTCAATTCCAGAAAAATAAACGACCCAATCAAAAAATGGGCCAAAGAACTAAATAGACATTTCTCCAAAGAAGACATACAGATGGCTAACAAACACATGAAAAGATGCTCAACATCACTCATTATTAGAGAAATGCAAATCAAAACCACAATGAGGTACCACTTCACACCAGTCAGAATGGCTGCGATCCAAAAATCTGCAAGCAATAAATGCTGGAGAGGGTGTGGAGAAAAGGGAACCCTCCTACACTGTTGGTGGGAATGCAAACTAGTACAGCCGCTATGGAGAACAGTGTGGAGATTCCTGAAAAAATTGCAAATAGAACTACCTTATGACCCAGCAATCCCACTGCTGGGCATACACACCGAGGAAACCAGAATTGAAAGAGACACATGTACCCCAATGTTCATTGCAGCACTGTTTATAATAGCCAGGACATGGAAACAACCTAGATGTCCATCAGCAGATGAATGGATAAGAAAGCTGTGGTACATATACACAATGGAGTATTACTCTGCCATTGGCTTTTAATTGATCCCCCTGCTTTATGTTCCTTTTTTTCTCCTTTTTTTCCCCTCCTTTTGTATTAAATAAATCAGTTATTACTCCAGATTTTCCTTTTTCCTTTTGATTTTCAGCAGCTTTAGTAGGAGTGGGAGTTTTCATACTCCTTCATTTAGTTTTTTTTAAAAAGTTCTCTATTGTTATATCTTCAGGTATTACATCTGCAGTTCTGTCTCTCTGTCTCTGTATCTCTTTTCCGTCTCCTCCTCCTCTTTCTTCTCTTTCTCATCTCTCATCTTTAGGACTCCTCTAAATCACTATATTCTAAGTTCTATATAAAATTCTTTTAACTTATTCATTCACTTTTTAAACCTAGATATTTTATTTTAGGTTGGCAATAGTTCCTTCAGTTCAGTTCAGTTCAGTTCAGTCGCTCAGTCATGTCTGACTCTTTGCGACCCCATGAATCGCAGCACGCCAGGCCTCCCTGTCCATCACCAACTCCCGGAGTTCACTCAAACTCACGTCCATCCAGTCAGTGATGCCATCCAGCCATTTCATCCTCGGTCGTCCCCTTTTCCTCCTGCCCCCAATCCCTCCCAGCATCAAAGTCTTTTCCAATGAGTCAACTCTTCGCATGAGGTGGCCAAAGTACTGGACTTTCAGCTTTAGCATCATTCCTTCCAAAGAAATCCCAGGGTTGATCTCCTTCAAAATGGACTGGTTGGATCTCCTTGCAGTCCAAGGAACTCTTGAGAGTCTTCTCCAACACCACAGTTCAAAAGCATCAATTCTTCGGTGCTCAGCCTTCTTCACAGTCCAACTCTCACATCCACAGTCCAACTCTCACATCCCCACAGACCACAGAAAAAACCATAGCCTTGACTAGATGGACCTTAGTTGGCAAAGTAATGTCTCTGCTTTTAAATATGCTGTCTAGGTTGGTCATAACTTTTCTTTCAAGGAGTAAGCATCTTTTAATTTCATGGCTGCAATCACCATCTGCAGTGATTTTGGAGCCCCCCAAAATAAAGTCTGACACTGTTTCTACTGTTTCCCCATCTATTTCCCATGGAGTGGAATAGTTCCTTAGACATTTGTATTTGTTTATGATTTATTTTTCATCTTTTTACCTGCTTATTCTCTTCTTCTCTCTTTTCCCCTAAATACATTGATTGTAGTTAAAATCCTTATCTGCTAAGTCCAGCATTTCTATCATGTGTGTCTCTGCATTCTCTTCTCTTTTTTCACTTTGGTCATTTGTCATGTTATCCTAGCTTGTCAAATGTCATGTCATATTTTATTGAATGCTGTAAATTATATATGTAAAAATAAGATACTCCTGTTACATTTTCTAACACCTGAAAGGATTTACCCTTTGTTTTCCTAGGCAGGTAGGGGGAAGGGGTGTGTACCACCCAAACATCTAAATATAACCTAAAACTGAGCTGTAACAAGTATGGGTTGCAGTTTTGGTAGCACTCAGTCCACCTCTGATTTCTCTGTCCCTATGACATAGCCTTTCAGAGATTTCAGTTCAGAGCCTATATTCTTTGGTAGCTAAGTACCCAAAATAATGAAAAAGACATTGCTTTCCAAGTCTTTTTATATAGTTCTCTAGCTTCCTGCCCTTCACAGTTTATATACTGGGCAAATGTTTGAGGAGAAAACCTGCTCTGTGAGAGAGGCTCTCAAGACTCTAATTCTGTCACTCCAGCACCAGGTAACCCCCAGATTATGTCACAACAGTAGTCCTCTGCTTGTCCAAGCCCAGATTATGAATCATTAAATTATGCAATGAACTGGCACATTCCCACAGAGAAAAAGAAGCTATAGATCCTGGACTAACATTGAAATAATCTCCACTCTTTAGAATGTTAGCATCTTTAGTCCATGTTGTGTTAACAAATGTCAAATACATTTACTGTTTCTTAGAAAAACATTTTCCAGCTTTTCAAGTTGTATCCAGAAAGACCCAGCAAGACACATTGGCCTGCTGTGAACTCCATTCTCCCTGGAAGTGGAAAAATTTAAGTTTAATTCTCTACTTCATTATTTACTTAAAGTGCAGCACTGATAGACATTATTTAACCCTTCTTTACCTACATTTTTTTTACCTTTCCTCTTACTTTTCAACCTTATTAATTCTCTTGCCGCTGCTATAAGAAACCAGACCCAGCTGCCGCCCCAGTGCAATGCTGCTGCTGCTGCTCCGCCAAGTCGCTTCAGTCGTGTCCGACTCTTGACCCCATGGACTGCAGCCTACCAGGCTCCTCTGTCCATGGGATTGTCCAGGCAAGAGTACTGGAGTGGGTTGCCATTGCTTTCTGCATGAGTGCAAAGACTCCATATCAGAACCAGCAGGTCTGCAGCCTCAGAGGAGAGTGCCTCCTACTGCTCAGGTGAGGGTCCCACAGGACAGAAGACCCTTCTCATTCCCCAGGCCAATGCCCCGTGTCCCATTTTTCTCTGCTCAGGTAGCAGACAGCTCCGCTTGGTGGACAGGGGCGGTCCCTGCGCCGGGAGAGTGGAGATCCTTGACCAGGGCTCCTGGGGCACCATCTGTGATGACGGCTGGGACCTGGACGATGCCCGCGTGGTGTGCAGGCAGCTGGGCTGTGGAGAAGCCCTCGAAGCCACTCGCTCTTCTTCCTTTGGGGCGGGATCAGGGCCCATTTGGCTGGGCAACGTGAAGTGCACAGGAAAGGAGTCCCACGTGTGGAGGTGCCCTTCCTGGGGCTGGGGGAAGCACTACTGCCATCACAGCGAGGATGCAGGAGTCATCTGCTCAGGTATGGTCAGTTCATGCCCACCAGCTGGGAGAATGGAAGTTCCAAGAAAGCTGGTGTCTGATCAGAGGGAAATAGGGGACGGGGTGGGGGGCTAGAGAGGACCGAGACAACTACCCATCCTCCCTGAGTGCCCTGTAGCTGTGAGCAATGAGCTTCATCTACTTTCCTCTTACAAGTCTCTGCTATTCTGTTCTTCTCCAGTGCTCTTACCTGACACTAAAATAGCTTTATTTATTCTCCCAGTTAAAATAAATCCTCAGAATTTTTTTTCATAATTCACTTTTTGTAAGAGTGAAACATTTGCTAACACACTCCCTTCGCACAGGAAGGCTATGAGAGGCAGGGACAAAAATGAGGATGTACTTTCTGGGTGGAGTTGTTTCTATACAGACAGTGTGAGACATTATTTTGCACTAGGTTAGTATGAGTGGAGGCTACTCCTACTATAGGAGGATATCATTTACATGTATAGAGGGTATCCCTACAGAGGATATCATTTAACAGATCAGAGATTCTTATGGATTTGTGCCAGATTTCAAGTTTCCTTTGCAAATTTAGAGATAAATATTCATAGTTCTTTGATGGTAAAGAATTGTTGATGGAATGCTCTGAGTCATATATTCTTCCATTGTTACTAGAAAAGTCTCTCTCTCAAATTTTTCCTTTAAAATATCTGTATAAATGCAAACTTTGGAGGAACACTTAGCCATGTACTGAGTGTACTGAGTTTTCCCAGTAGTTATGTATGGACCTGAGAGTTGGATCATAAAGAAGGCTGAGCGCTGAAGAACTGTAGTGCTGGAGAAGACTCTGGAGAGTCCCTTGGACAGCAAGGTGATCAAATCAGTCAATCCTAAAGGAAATCAACCCTGAATAACTCATTGGAAGGATGTATGCGGAAGCTGAAGCTCCAATACTTTGGCCACATCATAAGAAGAAATGACTCATTGGAAAAGACCCTGAGGCTGGGAAAGATTGAAGACCGGAGAAGAAGGGGACGACAGAGGATGAGATGGTTGGATGACATCACTGACTCAATGGACATGAGTTTGAGTAAACTCAGGGAGATAGTGAAGGACAGGGAAGCCTGGAGTGCTGCAGTCCATGGGGTCACAAAGAGTCGGACGCGACTGAGTGACTGAGCAACAAAAACAATCAGTTAAATAAAAATGCTTTAATTAGAATGCGTAGCCTGTAACCAAATTCCCAGGGGAGGCTAGGGCTCCTAACCTGGGCCTCTCTGGGGAGATGAAAGTGGATAAATAATAAGAGGCAAGCAGATCATCCTCTCCCTCATCATTCATTTTTATATCAGTGGTCAGGCTAATCCTTCAATTCTTTAATTTCTGTGGTGTCTTTTCTGTTCTCTCCTGCTCTCTTTATAGATTTTTATTCTGTTACATCATTCCTTTTGAGACTTCAAAGTTCACATACTTATGCAATCAGAGTCCTTGACCAGGACAGATTCCACCATTACATACATAACCATGAGCACACTCAGAGACCAGGCAAATTATTTTAAAAATTATTCTTTATGATGTACAGGGTTTTTTTCCCCATTGGATTACCTTTTCTCTGTCCAAATAGGGTCCCTGAAGGATGAAATCATGATCACGAGTCTTTTCCTTGGTCTCTCTCTTACTCTATTCACTCCCCATTTAACCTACCACTCACCCCACCTCACTCCCTACAGAAGCTTTTCCATTTTGGAATGTCCTTTCCATCTATTTGTAGCTCTTAAGATATTTTCTTCTCTTCTGCATTGGGGGAATTGGGAAAGGGTAGCAGTCCTAGGTGGCAAATGGGAGAAGCACAGGCGATAAAAGGTGTTAAAATCTTGTGGAACAAGTATTTGGTTTCCAAATCTATGTTTCATAACTACTGAGGCTTTTGCAATTTGGAAATCTCTAAAATATATATGGCTTTCTTGGTCCTTGCTATCTTCCTCTCACTCTCCTTTTTCGTAGCTTGATGGCTTCTTAGCTCAGAAATCCAGATAGGAAAGGAATATGCAGTTGGTATATAGATAGGGTTCAGTTCAGTTCAGTTCAGTTCAGTCACTCAGTCATGTTCGACTCTTTGCAACCCCATGAATCGCAGCACGCCAGGCCTTCCTGTCCATCACCAACTCCCAGAACACTCAAACTCATGACCATTGAGTCGGTGATGCCATCCAGCCATCTCATCCTCGGTCACCCCCTTCTCCTCCTGCCCCCAATCCCTCCCAGCATCAGAGTCTTTTCCAATGAGTCAACTCTTTGCACGAGGTGGCCAAAGTACTGGAGTTTCAGCTTTAGCATCATTCCTTCCAAAGAACACCCAGGACTGATCTCCTTTAGAATGAACTGGTTGGATCTCCTTGCAGTCCAAGGGACTCTCAAGAGTCTTCTCCAACACCACATTTGAAAAGCATCAATTCTTCGGCACTCAGCTTTCTTCACAGTCCAACTCTTGCATGTATACATGACCACTGGAAAAACCATAGCCTTGACTAAACGGACCTTTGTTGGCAAAGTAATGTCTCTGCTTTTGAATATGCTATCTAGTTTGGTCATAACTTTTCTTCCAAGGAGTAAGTGTCTTTTAATTTCATGGCTGCAGTCACCATCTGCAGTGATTTTGCAGCCCCAAAAGATAAAGTCTGACACTGTTTCCATGGTTTCCCCATCCATTTCCCATGAAGTGATGGGACCAGATGCCATGATCTTCGTTTTCTGAATGTTGAGCTTTAAGCCAACTTTTGGAGAAGGCAATGGCACCCCACTCCAGTACTCTTTCCTGGAAAATCCCGTGGATGGAGGAGCCTAGCAGGCTGCAGTTCGCGAGGTCGCTAAGAGTCAGACTCAACTGACAGACTTCATTTTCACTTTTCACTTTCATGTATTGGAGAAGGAAATGGCAACCCACTCCAGTGTTCTTGCCTGGAGAATCCCAGGCATGGCGGAGCCTGGTGGGCTGCTGTCTATGGGGTCGCACAGAATCAGACACGACTGAAGCGACTTAGCAGCAGCAGCAGCAGCAGCAAGGCAACTTTCTCACTCTCCTCTTTCACTTTTATCAAGAGGCTTTTTAGTTCCTCTTTACTTTCTGCCATAAGCGTGGTATCATCTGCATATTTGAGGTTATGGATATTTCTCCCGGCAATCTTGATTCCAGCTAGTGCTTCTTCCAGCCCAGCATTTCTCATGATGTACTCTGCATAGAAGTTAAATAAGCAGGGGGACAATATACAGCCTTGACATACTCCTTTTCCAGTTCTAACTGTTGCTTCCTGACCTGCATACAGTTTTCTCAAGAGGCAGTTCAGGTGGTCTGGTATTTCCATCTCTTTCAGAATTTTCCAGTTTCTTGTGATCCACACAGTCAAAGGCTTTGGCATAGTCAATAAAGCAGAAATAGATGTTTTCCTGGAACTCTCTTGCTTTTTCAATGACCCAGCAGATGTTGGCAATTTGATCTCTGGTTCCTCTGCCTTTTCTAAAACCAGCTTGAACATCTGGAAGTTCACAGTTCACATATTGCTGAAGCCTGGCTTAGAGAATTTTGAGCATTACTTTACTAGCGCGTGAGATGAGTGCAATTGTGCGGTAGTTTGAGCATTCTTTGGCATTGCCTTTCTTTGGGATTGGAATGAAAACTGACCTTTTCCAGTCCTGTGGCCACTGCTGAGTTTTCCAAATGTGCTGGCATATTGAGTGCAGCACTTTCACAGCATCATCTTTCAGGATTTTAAATAGCTCAACTGGAATTCCATCATCTCCACTAGCTTTGTTCATAGTGATGCTTTCTAAGGCTGACTTGACTTCACATTCCAGGATGTCTGGCTCTAGGTGAATTATCATACCATTGTGATTATCCTAGTCATGAAGATCTTTTTTGTACAGTTCTTCTGTGTATTCTTGCCACCTCTTCTTAATATCTTCTGCTTCTGTTAGGTCCGTACAATTTCTGTCCTTTATTGAGCCCATCTTTGCATGAAATGTTCCCTTGGTATCTCTAATTTTCTTGAAGAGATCTCTAGTCTTTCCTATTCTGTTGTTTTCCTCTGAATACATTAAATTCTCATCACTCCTTCACATTTGCTAAGAATGTCATGTCTAGGATGAAGTAATCAACTAACTCAGTTGTCTTGCATAATCCCATTGAGACTTCACTTTCTCTCAGGTATGTTCATAAATCCTAGGTTTTTAAGAAAGATGGCTAGGACCATTCCCTCCCTCTCCAATGTCTCTCTGAGCTTTTGTCATTTTCAGACTTATCTGTGAACAACTTCTTTCATAATTAGGTTACCTAATTGTGACCTAATGCCTGCACTCAGATCCAGCCCACATGATGTTCTCATCCCCAGTGACTTGAATATTGGCTCAGAGAAAACTGCCCAAAATTCTAGCCCCAGAAATTTCAGGATGACCTTCTAAACTTCTCTGGCTCTTAGGCCTCTAACCTCTCGAATCCCATGATCTTTTTTCACTCTCAGTTAGTTCAGCTCTGCACTCAAGTTTGATAGTTTACCACTGTGCAGTTTCTTTGGGCCTTGAAGTTTCCAGGCCCCCAGATAAGAATTAACGTTCCTAACCAATATATATTCTCAGGATTCAGCCATTTCGAACTGACCCTGCAATCTTTCTGGATATCTCTTCAGAAACTTGCTCATGAAAATGCAATTTGACAATGACAGTCAAATTCTCTCTTCTTATCCCCTTTTATTCCTCTGTTGGAAAGAAAAACTTTCCCACCATTGCCTGTGAGGTGTTGTTTCCAATTGTCAAGCCACGTTCATGAACACTCACTGGGTTTGTTGTTCTTTGTTTCTCTTAGGATTTGTGCGTCTGGCTGGAGGGGATGGACCCTGCTCAGGGCGAGTAGAAGTGCATTCTGGAGAAGCCTGGACCCCAGTGTCTGATGGAAACTTCACACTCCCCACTGCCCAGGTCATCTGTGCAGAGCTGGGGTGTGGCAAGGCTGTGTCTGTCCTGGGACAAGTACCCTTCAGAGAGTCTGATGGCCTGGTCTGGGCTGAAGAGTTCAGGTGTGAGGGGGAGGAGCCTAAGCTCTGGTGGTGCCCCAGAGTGCCCTGTCCAGGGGGCACTTGTCACCACAGTGGAGCTGTTCAGGTTGTCTGTTCAGGTGAGATGCACGTCAGGATTTAGCCTCTGTGTACACTCGCTTCAAGCTAAACAAGAAATATGATTTTTCTGAAATCCTGTCTGTTTGTATCAGTGTACACAGATGTCCGGCTCTTGACAAACGGCTCCTCTCAGTGTGAGGGGCAGGTGGAGGTGAACATTTCTGGACGATGGAGAGCACTCTGTGCTTCCCACTGGAGTCTGGCCAATGCCAATGTTGTCTGTCGTCAGCTCGGCTGTGGAGTCGCCATCTCCACCCCAGTCGGAGCAGAAGGAGGTGATCAACTCTGGAAAGCCCGATTTCACTGCTCAGGGGCTGAGTCCTTCCTGTGGAAATGCCCTGTGACTGCCCTGGGTGTTCCTGACTGTTCCCATGGCAATAGGGCCTCTGTGATCTGCTCAGGTAAGAGAGGGAAGGGCTACTATACTTAGGATGCTCCTGGAGTGAAATTTCCCCAGAGCAGAGAGTAAGGGAAAACAGGCTTAAAAATGAAGATATTCTGTAGTGAAATGTTTAATCTTGGTACCTAACTCGGGTTTCAGCTGCTCATTACTCAAGAATCCAACACTGAGAGACAAGTGTGGGGTAAAATAAAAGTCAGCTTTATTGAGGAAACCAGCAGTTCTGGGGAGACAGAGGACTAATGTACCAAAGAACCAGCTCCTCCTTGCTAATCAGGGGTGAGTGTTTTTAAATGGGAATATCAAGAGTTCACAGGCGAAAGTCGGGAACAGTTTACCTGCAGAATAGCACAGCTAGCTCTGACAGTCATCTTGAAATAGGTCTGATCAGTGTCACCTTTATTGTTTGAATTACAGTTAATCATCAGCTCTAGTGTTGGTCTGTTCCCATTTCCTTGAGGCCGATCTTGGAATTGTGTAAGATGAAGATTATGAATTTCCCTGTTGGCGCAGATGTTAAAGAACCTGCCTGCAATGCAAGAGTCTTGGGTTTGATCCCTGGGTGGGAAGATCCCCTGGAGAAGGAAATGGCACCCTACTAGTCTGGTCATCATGTAATTGATTGCTACCACCTGTATGTGATTTCAGTATCTGCCAAATAGCTCAAAGATATGGCTCAGAATGTTAGCTATAGCCCATGAGAGGGAACTAAAGGTCCTTGAATTTGTTTGCTGCTGCTAAGTTGCTTTAGTCATGTCCGACTCTGTGTGACCCCATAGATGGTAGCCCACCAGGCTCCGCCACCCCTGGGTTTCTCCAGGCAAGAACACTGGAGTGGGTTGCCATTTCCTTCTCCAGTGCATGAAAGTGAAAAGTGAAAGTAAATTCACTGAGTCGTGTCCAACTCTCAGCGACCCCGTGTACTGCAGCCTACCAGGCTCCTCCGTCCATGGGATTTTCTAGGCAAGAGTACTGGAGTGGGATGCCATTGCCTTCTCCTTGAATCTGTTTGGGCACCCACTCCAGTGTTCTTGCCTGGAGAATCCCAGGGACGGGGGAGCCTGGTGGGCTACCATCTATGGGGTTGCACAGAGTCGGACATGACTGAAGTGACTTAGCAGCAGCAGCAGCAGCAGCAAACTATTACTATTTTGTCTTATTTGACTGTTTTCCTTTGTTTCTGATTTTTTTCATTTCTGTGATCAAATTTATTCTTTAGCTAGGTTTTTCTACAAACAGAGGCAGGTGAGGGTGGTCTGTCTTGAGAAAGCTCTGTAAGGTCCTGCTCCATAGCAGTCTCATTGTTCACTCATTTTTTCAGGGTAAAGAAGTGCTAAGAAATGCTAAGAAGTGCTATGTCAGGGAAAGAAACATCTAGATGAATAATATATTTTATGAAACATTACTATTTAAGGATAATAATAGAGAACAAAGTACAAACAATAAATGTATACCTAGGTCATGCTCTTCAACCCAGATCTACAAAGAGAACGTTCACAGCACCACAGGATCACTATTGCCTCCCAATAGCCGTGTCTTCCTCCTCTCCAGGGAACACTGCTTACCTAAGACTTGTACTGCCATAGAATATTTTGTCAGTTTTTGAACTTTATGTAAAAGCATACAGTATGTTTTCTTGTGTATCTAATTTCTTTGACTCCAAACTGTGTTTGACATTCACTCATGATGTTGTTTATGGCAGCATTTCATTCATTTTTATTATTATTGAGTATGCTTTTGAATGATCACATGACCATGCATTGAACTATTCAACTAATGGCAGAGATGTGAGTTTATTTCCAGTTCTTGACTATTACAAATACAATGGTGCAAATTACCATGATGATGACTTTTGGCGAAAGTATTTATTATGATTTTTGTGTGTTTAATTCTTGGTCTTATATTTTTATTTTCTTAATGGTATGCTGTACTTCAATGAGCCAAGTTACCCATCTCAGGTTTGACTCATCAACTTTTTTTCTGTCCTTGTAGTGCTCTTTCAGTCAGTCAGTTCCGTTCAATTGCTCAGCCATGTCTGACTCTTTGCAACCCCATGGACTGCAGCATGCCAAGCTTTTCTGTCCTTCACCATCTCCTGGATCTTGCTCAAGCTCATATCCATTGAGTCGGTGAAACCATCCAGTCATCTGATTCTCTGTCGTCCCCTTCTCCTCCTGCCTTCAATCTTTCTCAGCTTCAGGGTCTTTTCCAATGAGTCAGTTCTTCCCATCATGTAGCCAAAGTATTGGCGCTTCAGCTTCAGCATCAGTTCTTCCAATGGATATTCAGGACTGATTTCCTTTAGGATTGACTGGTTGCCCCTCCTTGCCATCCAAGGGACTGTCAGGAGTCTTCTTCAGCACCACAATTCAAAAGCATCAATTATTCAGCATTCAGCTTTCTTTATGGTCCAACTCTCACATCCATACATGATTACTGGAAAAATCATAGCTTTGACTAGATGGGCCTTTGTCAGTAATGTCTCTGCTTTTTAATATGTTGGCTAGATTGGTCATAGCTTTTCTTCTAAGCATCAAGCATCTTTTAATTTCATGGCTGTAGACATAATCTGTAGTGATTTTGGAGTCCAAGAAAATAAAGTCTGTCCCTGTTTCCCCATCGTTTTGCCATGAAGTGATGGGACCAGGTGTCATGATATTAGATCTTTGAATGTTGAGTTTTAAGCCAACATTTTCATCTCCTCTGTCACTTTCATCAAGAGGCTCTTTAATTTCTCCTCACTTTCTGCCATAAAGGTGGTGTCATCTGCATATCTGAGGTTATTGAGATTTCTCCCAGCAATCTTGACTCCAGTTTGTACTTCATCCAGGCCAGCATTTCGCATGATGTACTCAGCATATAAGTTAAATACGCAGAGTGACAATATACAGCTTTGACGTACTTCTGTCTCGGTTTTGAACTAGTCCATTGATTCAGTCCCTAGAACTCCTTCTGGTCTTCTAAAATGAACTGTGTCTACTCCAAAATTACAAAAATATTCTCTGAGAGTATCTCACAGAAGAGTAATTACTCTTTTTTTTTTGCGTATAATTGTACATTGCTTCTAGGATTGACATCTATGTAGGATAAGGGTCAAGTGTCCTGTTTTCATATGGGTGTCCAGTTGACCCAAAATCTTTTTCTGAACAGACTATTCCCCACTGCAGTGCCACCTTTCTGATAAGTGAAAGGGCACATATGTCTGAACACATTGTTTAGACTCTCTATTCTGTTCCACTGTATCCTTTGTCTCTCCTTGCACCTGTACCACATTTTCTTAATTATTGTAATTTTATAGTAAGTCTTGAACCTTCCCTGGTGTCTCAGAGAGTAAAGAATATGCCTGCAAGGCGGGAGACCTGGGTTTGATCCCTGGGTTGGGAAGATCCCCTGGAGAAGGGCATGACAACCCACTCCAGTATTCTTGCCTGGAGAATCCCCGTGGACAGAGGAGCCTGGCGGGCTATAGTCTGTGGGTCACAAAGAGTTGGACATGACTGAGTGACTAAGCACACATAGTAAGTCTGGGTACCTTTAATTTAAAGAAGTTATGTTGCTGCTTTTCTTGCCAACTACTTTGATCAGTCTTGGTGTTTGTATTTGGTATATATTATTGAGCTGAAGCCCAATACTTTGGCCACCTGATGCGAAGAGCTGACTCACTAGAAAAGACCCTGATACTAGGAAAGACTGAAGGCAGGAGGAGAAGGGGATGACAGTGGATGAGATGGTTGGCTGGCATCACTGACTCGAAGGACATGAGTTTGAGCAAGCTCCAGGAGTTGGTGATGGACAGGGAAGCCTGGTGTGCTGCAGTCCTTGGGGTCACAAGAGTCAGATATGACTAAGTGACTGAACAGCAATGTAAATTTTGAATCAGCTTGTCATGTTTCAGACATACAAAAGCACAAGGGAATTTGATTGAGGTCAGATTTAATCTGTATATAAATTTGAGAATGACTGACTTTGACAACATTGAGTTTCCCAATTCACTGACAAAATATATCCCTTCATTCAGTTAGGTCTTGACTTTCTCTCAGATGTTTTGCACATCTTTAACTAGGTTTTCTCCTAGGCATTTTATGAGTTTGATGTTATTAGTATTTATTTTAGTGAAGGTTTTCTAGGAATGAATTCTCTCTGAACTTTACCTGGATTCCCCAAATGTTGGATAGTATTTTGCTTTAATCCTTCTTTCTTTCTTTTCTCTCTCTCTCTTGCTCTAGCTTTCCCTTTCTCTCCATATTTGTCCCTCTCCTGCTCTGTTTTTCCCTGACTGTGTAAAATCTTTCTGGATAAGGTTGCAGACAAGATGCTCCTTTATCCCTCCCTCCCAACAACAACAAAAATTCTTCTGGGAATTTCCTTACATAACCACAGTTCAGTTAAACCTTTAGAGATGTCAGTCCCCGATGACATCTAAATGCAACCACATGAGAAACCCCAAAGATAGAACTGCCAAGTTGAGTCTTTCCCAACTTACTCACCTGGGAAATCATGAGCAAAATTTAAAACTAAATTCCTTCAACTACTAAGTTAGGGGAAATTTTGTTATATAGCATTGTTAACCAGGCACTTACCATAGGACCAGCGTTTCTAAATAGAGGAATATTTATCCTCTGATTTTCCATTTTACTGTTTCTTCTTTATGTTGATCTAATGTGCTGATACACTCATTCTCTAGTTCTTAATTTCAGCTGTTAACTTTTTCAGCTGTAGAGTTTTTTTCTTTTATTTTTTTTACAGGCAGTTTTCTTTTATTCTGTAAGTTTGTCTGTATTTTTCAAAATTTAATCCTATGCATACCCCACTATTATTAGAGAAAAATAATAAACACTATTTTCATTTGTTTTTGTTATCATTTCTCTGCGAAGATACACATCATGTCAATTAATTCTTTGTGCACTTTAATCATGGCTATTTAAATTCTCTGTCAGACTATAAAACTCTTAGAGGAAAACATAGGCAGAACATTCTTTGACATAAGTTGCAACAAGATCTTTTTTGATCAAATTCCTAAAGAAAATAAAAACAAAACAAAAAATAGGATCTAATTAAACTTAAAAGCTTTTACATATCAAAGGAAATCATAAACAAAACAGACAACTCTCAGAATGGGAGACAATATTTGCAAATGAAGTAATTAACAAGGGATTATCTTCAAAACACACAAACAACTCAATCAACAAACCAAACAATCCAATGAAGAAATGGGAAAAAGACCTAAACAGACATTTTTTTTTTTCAGACATACAGATGGCTAACAAATACAACATCACTAATAATTAGAGAGATGCAAGTCAAAACTACAGGCAGGTAATACTTCACACTAGTTAGAATGTCTGGCATTAAAAAAATCCACAAATAAATGCTGGAGAGGATGTGCAGAAAAGGGAATCCTCCTACATATGAGTATGTAAATTGGTACAACTACTGTGGGTTGCCATGCCCTCCTCCAGGGAACATTCCAATCCAAGGATCAAAGCCAGGTCTCCCACATTGCAGGCGGATTCTTTACTGTCTGAGCCACCAGACGCAGAAGCCCTACACTATTGATATTAAGTATAAAATAGATATTGCTTGGAGAATCCCATAGACATGGAGCCTGATGGGCTACAATCCGTAGTGTCACAGAGTCAGACACACAGCTGAAGTGTCTTAGCATGCATGCACACAGAAATAGACAAATAATAACTTCCTTATAGCACAGGGAACTCTACTCAGTGTTCTGTGGTGACTAAATAGGAAGTAAATCCATGAAAGAGGGGATATGTGTTTGTGTGTGTGTATATATATATATATATATATATATCTATAAAAACAAATAGATAGATAGAAATAGTTGCTGTTGTTTAGTCGCTGAGTTGTGTCTGACTCTTTTGTGACCTCATGGACTGCCATGCTCCTTTATCCATAGGAATTCCTAGGCAAGAATACTGGAGTGGATTGCCATTTCTTTCTCCAAAGGCTCTTCCCATCCCAGGGATGGAACCCCAGTCTCCTGTTTAGCAGGCAGATTCTTTACCACTGAGTCACCTTGGAAGCCCATATGAATGTGTATAACTTACTAAATTTGCTGTACAGCAGAAGCTACCACAACATTGTAAAGCAATTATACTCAAATAAAAATTAATAAAAGAAAATAAATTTTCTGTCATGTAACTTTAAGAGCCAAACACCCTGGGAAATTTTTTAATGTTTCTATTTGCTCTGGTTTTCCATGAGATCTCTTCTATATAAGTATTTTTAAAACTGCAACATTGTAGATAAATAATTGTACAACTCCTTCAGAAAGGCTTTTGTTTTGCTTCTTCTATTTAGGGGTGGATTAAGGATGGAACAACTTGTTTACCTCATTCTTAGGGCAAAGCTTGGCTTAAAGCAGGAATCGTGCCACTGTCAGGACCAGGGCTCTTCCTGCAGAAAGGGAACACCAAGATTCTGGCAACTTTGCCAGTGTGTTCCAGCTTTCATCTCAGCCCCATCACTAGGTCATTTTTTTCTTTTGAACTTTTTACTTTGTATTGGGCTTTAGCGGATTAACAATGTTATAGTTTCAGGTGAACAGCCAGGGACTCGGCCATACATATACATGGATCCATTTCCCCCCAAACTTCCCTCCCCTCCTGAAAGTTATTTAATTTAACTGACTTTCCTGTTCTTTAACCCTCCCAACCCTCTAATCATCGCTGTTTCTTCAGGAAACCAGACCCAGGTGCTGCCCCAGTGCGACCACTTTGTGTCTGAACCAGCAGGATCTGCGGCCTCAGAGGAGAGCGCCCCTTACTGCTCAGGTGAGGGTCCCACAGGACAGAAGACCCTTCTCATTCCCCAGGTCAGCCCCCCATTTTCCCATTTCTCTCTCCTCAGACAGCAGGCAGCTCCGCCTGGTGGACGGGGGCGGTCCCTGCGCCGGGAGAGTGGAGATCCTTGACCAGGGCTCCTGGGGCACCATCTGTGATGACGGCTGGGACCTGGACGATGCCCGCGTGGTGTGCAGGCAGCTGGGCTGTGGAGAAGCCCTCAATGCCACGGGGTCTGCTCACTTCGGGGCAGGATCAGGGCCCATCTGGCTGGACGACCTGAACTGCGCTGGAAATGAGTCCCAGGTGTGGAGATGCCCTTCCCGGCGCTGGGGGCAGCACGACTGCAGACACAAGGAGGACGCGGGGGTCATCTGCTCAGGTCAGCACTCCACACTGTCCACAGGCTGGAGGAGGGGTGGGGCCATGGAAGACGGGGGTCTGAGCCCTGAGGGAGAGATGCTGAAAGGACCAGAGAAGGAGGCTTCCTCCCGTGGAGCCTGTCTTCCCAGCAGAGGGGAAGACGAGGTGCTTTCACTGCCTCCTGCAGCAGCTGAGATTCTGGTGCTTTCTTCTCAGTAGTGTTTCCTGGAAGAGCCTTTTCTCACAGTTTTTCTTGAAATCAGGGCTCACCCTTCTGGTACATAGAGTAGAGAAGTCTTAAAGCCACTGTGCTAGTTTTTGTTTGTTCTCTAACAAATTGCTACATTGCTAGTGGTTTAAAACAACACATTTATTTTCTTACACTTCTCTAGCTAGATGTCCAGCAGGGATCTCACTGGGCTGTGATAAAAGTTTCAGCAGGGCCACATCACTTCTGAGCCTCTGGGACAGAATCTGTTTCCTGTCTTTTCAAGCTTCTAGAAACTGCCTGCCTTCCTTCACTCATAACCCCCTTCTGTTCATCATCAGACCAGCAACGCTCCACCTCTCTGACCATTATCCATATTCAGATCTCCCTCTAACCAGAATGAGGAAAAGGATTCCACTTTAAAGGATAGTGAGTCTAAGAATGTGATTAGACTGTGCTCAGGTGGTTAATCCACCATATTTCAGGTGACTCTTATCATCCAAGGGACCATACCTTAATCACATGTGTAGATTTGCCAGATAAGGAAACACAGACACAGCTTCCATGTAGACACCTGTGGGTCCATTATTCTATCTGCCTCCACACTGTTCACATCACATCCCTTTCATACCCTCTCTTGGGTGTTTTGTCAGGAAGCAGGAGTCAGCTCCCTCTCCCTGCAGGTGTCCAGGATGGTCTTCCTCTCAGTTCATATCCACTACATCATGATGGTAGAAATATTTAGAAAGACAGACAGAAATGGACAAAGTCAGGTGAAAAGAAGACAAGTTTCACTCTGGTCATCTAATGGGTTTGCTTCCTCAGCCTGGTCACAGACGAATGTTCACAATTTTGGGGAGAGAGGAAGACCCAGAGCACTGAGTGGGGTGCTCACTGTGTCCTGTCTCCTCCTTTTCAATCTCAGAGTTCCTGGCCCTCAGGATGGTGAGCGAGGACCAGCAGTGTGCTGGGTGGCTGGAAGTTTTCTACAACGGGACCTGGGGCAGTGTCTGCCGCAGCCCCATGGATGATGTCACCGTGTCCATCATCTGCAGTCAGCTTGGCTGTGGGGACAGTGGAAGTGTCAACACCTCTGTTGGTCTCAGGGAAGGTTCTAGACCCCGGTGGGTAGATTCAATTCAGTGTCGGAAAACTGATACCTCTCTCTGGCAGTGTCCTTCTGGCCCATGGAAATACAGTTCATGCTCTCCAAAGGAGGAAGCCTACATCTCATGTGCAGGTGACTTATGTCTGTTTCTGTGTCTTTCCCAACTCTGTAGGATGTTATTAGTGAGATTTGATATTTTAAAATCTAAGTGATGGGTTTAAGTTGAGTTCATAAAATGAAGTTTGGATGGAGTAATTTAATCTACATGTTCCAAACTTTCTTTTTTAAAATTTTTAATTGATATAACTGATGCAACACTATATTTTTTGCTGTTTACAACATAATGCTTATATGTTTGTATGTATTGATAAATGATCACTACAGAAAGTCTAGTTATATCTCTCTATATGGATCCATATATATATAGTTAAATATTTTTCTTACATGATGAGAATCTTTAAGATGTAGTTTCTTGCCATCTTTCAAATAGACAATAAAGTATTCACTATAGTCACCATGCTGTATGTTATATCTCTTCACCTATTAATTTCATAATTCAAATTTATACCTTTTGATTACCTTTGCCTGCACCAAATCCCCCACCTCTGGCAGCCACCAACTACTCAGCATCTCTGAACTTGCTTTTTGTTTTAATATTACATGTATAAATGAGATTGCATGCTATTTTTCTTTCTCTGTCTGATTTGTTTCACTTGACATAATGCCCTCGAGGTCCATCCATATTGTTGCAACTGGCAAGATTTTCTTCTTTTTTATGGTTGGATATAAGTCTATATTACATTTTCTTTATCCATTCATCAGTGAAGACTTACATTGTTTGACTCATATATATTGCTATAAAATACTAAAAGGTAATACTGTTAAAGTGCTGCAGTCAATACGTCAGCACATTTGAAAGATTCATCAGTGGCCACAGGAATGGAGAAGGTCTGTTTTCATTTCAGTTTCAAGGAAGGGCAATGCCAATGAATGGCCAAACTGCCTCACAATTGTGCTCATTTCACATGCTAGCAAGGTTATGCTCAAAGTCTTTCAAGTTAGGCTTCAGCAGTAAGTGAACTGAGAACTTCTGAAATGTACAAGCTGGGTTTAGAAAAGGCAGAGAAACCAGAGATCAAATTGCCAACACTTGTTGGATCATAGAGTAAGCCAGAGAATTCCAGAAAAACATCTGCTTCATTGACTACATAAAGCCTTTGACCATGTGGATCACAATGAACTGTGGAAAATTCTAAAAGAGATGAGAATACCAGATCACCTTACCTGCCTCCTGAGAAACCTGTATGCAGATCAAAAAGCAGCAGTTGGAACTGGACATGAAACAAGCGACTGGTTCTGCATTGGGAAAAGAGTTCGTCAAGGCTGTATATTGTCACCCTGTTTATTTAACTTATATGCAGAGAACATCATAGGAAATGCCAGGCTGGATGAATTACAAGCTGGAATCAAGATTGCTGTGAGAAATATCAACAACCTCAGATACACAGATGCTACCACTCTAATGGCAGAAAGTGAAGAAGAACTAAAGAGCCTCTCATTGAGGATGAAAGAGGAGAGTGAAAAAGCTGGCTTACAGCTCAACATTCTAAAAACCAAGATCATCAGCACTTCGTGGCAAATAAAAGGGGAGAAAGTGGAAACAGTGACAGATTTTCTTTTCTTGGACTCCCAAATCACTGCTGACGGTGACTGCAGCCATGAGATTAAAAGAGGCTTGCTCCTCTGTGACAAACCTAGACAGGGTATTAAAAAGACAGATCGCTTTGCTGACAAAGGTCCATATGGTCAAAGGTATATTTTTTTCAGTAGTCATCTTTGGACGTGAGAGCCGGGTTATAGAAGAAGCTAAAAAGAGTTGATTCTTTTGAATTGTGGTGCTTGGATGCCACAGCTGCATTGAGAGTCCTTTGGGCAGCAAGGAGATCAAACCAATCAATCCTAAAGGAAATCAACCCTGAATATTCATTGGACGGACTGATGCTGTAGCTGAAGCTCCAATACTTTGGCCACCTGCTGAGAAGGGCTGACTGATTGGAAAAGACCCTGATGCTGGGATATATTGAAGGCAAAAGAAGAAGGGGGCCACAGAGGATGAGACAGATAGCATCACTAGTTCAGTGGACATGAATTTGAACAAACTTTGGGAGTTAGTAGTGAAGGACAGAGGAGCCTGGCATGCTGCAGTCCATGGGGTTGCAAAGAGTCAGACACATTCTAGCAACTGAACATATGTTGCTGCAGTGAACACTGGGTTTTCAAGTTAGTGTTTTTGTTTCCTTCAGATAAATACTTCAAAGTGAAAATGCTAAATCGTATGGCAGTTCTATTTTTAATTTTTGATGCACCTCAATGCTGTTTCCATAGGGGCTGCATCAACTTACATTCCCTCTAAGTGTGCAAAAGCTTTCCAGTCTCTTCACATTCTCCTCAACTCCTGTTATTTCTTCTTTTTGATAAAAGCCTTTCTAGAGGATCTGAGGTGATATCTCATTGTGGTTTTGATTTGTATTTTCTGATGACTAATAGTGTTGAGCACGTTTTCATGTACCTATTGACAAGTTGTATGTATTCTTTAAAAAAATATCTATTCAATACAGTATTGTAAAGTAAAATAAAGTAAAAATTAAAATAAAAAAAATCTATTCAGGTTCTCTGCCCATTAAAAAAAAATCAGATTACTTTTTTGCTACTGAGTTGTATGAGTTCCTTGTGTATTTTGGATAATAATTCTTACAAGAAATATAATATACAAATATTTTCTCCAATTCCATAGGTTGCTTTTTCACTTTGTTGATGGTTTCCTTAATTGGGCAGAAGCTTTTTAGCCTTATGTCATTACAACTGCTTGTTTTTACCCTAGTTCCCTTTGCTTTTGGTGTCAAATCCAAAAAACCATCACAAAGACTGGTGTCAAGGATTTTATTTTCTGTGTTTTCCTGTAGGAATTTTACGGCTTCAGGACTTGTGATCAAGTCTTTAATTTATTTTGAGTTAATTTTTGTGAAGGGTGTAAGATAGTGGTTCAGTTTCATTGTTTGAAAGTGGCTGTCCTGTTTTCCCAATGCTGTTTACTGAAAAAACTGTCCTTTTCCCACTGTGTATTCTTGGCTTCTTTGTCAAAAATTAATTGACCATAGAAATGGTGGGTTTATTTATGGACTCTCTATTCTGTTCCATTGATCTCTGTGTTCATTTCTATACCAATGACATACTGTTTTGATTAATGTAGCTTTGTAATATAGTTTGAAATCAAGAAGCACGATACCTCTAGCTTTGTTATTCTTTCTCAGGATTGCTTTGGTATTGAGCGTCTTTTGTAGTTCCATGCAAATTTAGGATTGTTTCTTCTGTATCTGTGAAAATTTCCATTGGAATTTTGGTAAGGATTGCAGTGAATCTGTAGATTGCTTTGGGTAGGATGGGCATGTTAATAATATTAGATTTCCAATCCATGAGCACAGAATATCTTTCCATTTATTTGAGTCATCTTCAGTTTCTTTCATTAATGTGTTTATAGTTTTCAGTGTATAGATCTTTCACCTCCTTGGTTAAATTTATTCCTAGGTATTTTATTCATTTTCATGCAAATGTAAATAGAATTGTTTTCTCAGTTTCTCTTATAGCAGTTTGTTGTTAGTGTAAAGAAATGCATATGATTTTTGTATACAGGTGTTTCTTCTACAACTTTACTGAGTGTATTGGTTCTCATATTTTTGCTGAAGTCTTTAGTGTTTTCTACATATAATATCAAGTAAGGCGGTTTCTTTCCTCATGACTCTGATGGTAGAGAATCTGTCTGCAATGCAAGAGACCTGGGTTCAGTCCCTGGGTCAGGAAGATCCCCTAGAGGAAGGAATGGCAACCCACTCCAGTATTCTTGCCTGGAGAATTGCAATGGGCAGAGGAGCCTGGCAGGCTGCAGTCCTTGGGGTTGTAAAGAGTCAGACACAACTGAGTGACTTACACTTTCACTTTAAAATCTGCAGATAGTGTCAATTTTGCCCCTTCCTTCCAGATTTGGATATCTTGATTTTCTTTTTATTGCCTGATGGATCTGGATGGGACTACCAAAACTAAAGTTGAATAGAAGTGGTGAGAATACACGTTTTTGTCTTGTGTCTGATTTCAGAGGAAAAGCTTTCAGTTTTTTACAGTCAAGTATGATGTTAGCTGTGTACTTTTCATATGGCCTTAATTATGTTGAGATGCAATCCTTCTATACCTACTTTGTAAAAGAGTTTTTACTGTAAGTGGATGTTGAATTTGTCAAACACTTTTTCTGCATTCTTTGAGGATATGATTTTTACCTTCATTTTGTTTATTTGGTGTATCACATTGATCAATTTGTGAATGTTGAACTATCCTTGTATCCTTGGAACAAACATCACTTGATTATGGTTTTTGATTTTTTTAGCATATTGTGAATTTCAGTTTTCTAATATTTTGTTGATAATTTTTGCACCTGTATTTATCAGAGTATTAGCCCATAATTTTCTTTTCTCATGGTGTCTTTATCTGGCTTTGGTGTCAGACTAATGTTGGCTTCAGAAAGTGAATTTGAAAGTGTTCTTTTCTTCTGTTTTTGGAAGAGTTTGAGAAGGCTCCACCACTAAATACTGTTACATTGGGAATTGAGATTTCAGCAATAAATTTTGAATGAAATAAATAAATGTTGGCGAGGGTGACAAATAGTCAAACCATAGCACCTTATTCCTTCAACATTTCTCTCTCTGTTTCTCTTTCTCCTTCCCTCCCCCTCCACATACACACACACACACACACCCCATTCAGGTACACCTTGAATGGTATTCTGGATGTTGCCTGAAACCCATAGGTAAGAGAATGTGGGATCAGATACTTCAAAAGCAGAGGCTCATTCCTTTCCTTGCCTCTCTTTGCTCATCTCTTTGTCTTTTTCATTTGAAGGCCAAAGAGGCATGAAACTATGAGACCTTTTATTGATGATGTTTTTCCTACAATTAAACCCTGTGAATTGAGAGGTGGTACAGTCTTTGATCATGAAATGAGCAACCTGCTCACAGAGGTCCTGCCATCATTTTCTCAGAGGTTCTCTGCATAGAGTGGGTAGGAGTTTTGATAGGATGATCTTGAAAGAATATATAAATGTTGATACTTTATGACAGATACTATAAATGTTGATACTTTATGACAGATACTATTTACCCTTCTGTTTTTTAAAATTTATATTTATTTCTGTCAGCTTTAATTCTTTTATATATATTTTCAGTCTTTTGTTTATTATTTCTGCATCTTCTCAATACAAATTTTTCTCAGTAGGCTTTTTTTCACTATTGGAAAAATTTCTGGCTTACTCAGTGTGTACATATATGTGTCCATATGTCTTCTCAGAATTCTACTAAGTCTTTCCTGTATACTTCCTTTTAAAGAGATTCCTAACCAACACTACGGGCTTTTCTGGTGGCTCAGACAGCAAAGAAACTGCCTGCAGTGCGGGAGACCTGGGCTTGATCCCTGGGTAGCGAAGATCCAGTAGAGAAGTGAATAGCAATCCACTCCACTATGTTTGTCTGGAAAATTCTATGGACAGAGGAGGCTGGTGGGCTGCAGTCCATAGGGTCACAAAGAGTTGGACATGACTGAGCGACTAACACACACACACACATAACCAACACTACATTGTGGAGCAATTATCTCCCAATTAAAAACAAATTTAGAAAACAGAGTTTCCTTTCACAACAGTAGTCTTCACTTGCCCACTTGTCACACTGAATAATAGGTGAGAGTAGTTTATAATCTATCTAATAATTTTCCATTAAAATTATGTACATGAGATTTTGAATATAAATTGACTCTGTGCTTCTGGCCTGATTACTTTTAATGTGAACTATTATCATATACTGTTACCTTTAATTTCTATTTGGATTACTATTTCACTGATTAGTATGAATTAAAAAAAATAAATTTTATTTCACTGAATTTTGTCTATTCATTCATTTAATAAATATTTATCAAGCCCCTATCTAAGTATTTAGAAATGGTTTTCCATAGATATTTGTTGAATGAGTGCATAAAATATGCAGGCCATGTCCTAGTAGCAGAAATATGACACATATAAGATATACAATATCCTTCTAATGGGACTTTCATTGAGAGGAGTGTGTGTACATTTGCAGATGTCTGTGTTTATATTTGCTGTGGGGTGTGAAGACTGATAAACAAGTAAATATTTAAAGTAATTTCACTGGTGATCAGATGCAGTGAATGTGTCAGCCCAGGAGATAATGAGCCTGTGTTTTCATATGTCATTTGCACTGACCCAAGGGCATTAGAGAATCTTATGTGGGGACAGGACCACCCTCAGCTGTTCCTGATCCACTGTTTCCCTGTTGTTTGCAGGAAGAAGACCCAAGAGCTGTCCAGCTGCTGCCCCCTGCGCAGGTATATCAGCCCGCCCCATCCCCTGCGGCTCCCAGGGGCTCCTTCCTCCCACCAGGGGAGTCACAGGAGGGGCTGCTGCCTTTTCAGACAGGGAGAAGCTCCGGCTCAGGGGAGGAGACAGCGAGTGCTCAGGGCGGGTGGAGGTCTGGCACAGCGGCTCCTGGGGCACCGTGTGCGATGACTCCTGGAGCCTGGCAGAGGCCGAGGTGGTGTGTCAGCAGCTGGGCTGTGGCCAGGCCCTGGAAGCCGTGCGGGCTGCGACATTCAGCCCTGGAAATGGGAGCATCTGGCTGGATGAGGTGCGGTGCGGGGGCCGGGAGTCCTCCCTGTGGGACTGTGCTGCGGAGCCCTGGGGGCACAGCGACTGCAAGCACGAGGAGGATGCTGGTGTGAGGTGCTCTGGTGAGTGAGGGGCTCGGGGTCCACCCTGGGTGAGCTGGGGCAGCGCAGGGCAGGGGGCTGGGCCGGGCATGGTGGGGAGTTTGTGTTCAGACAGCCTGGGTGCTGGGGCTCTGATCTAGGACGGGGGAGCTGGGAGGACTTGACACTGATGTTGTGGAGACTGAGGGGTGATTTCAGGCTCTCGAGGGAAAATGTTTGCCCTGCGTTCTGGCCAATTCTTCTTCCCCACACTACTGTTTTTCTCTTTAGGTGTAAGGACAACATTGCCCACGACTACAGCAGGTACTGTGATCCATCCACGGGCAGGGGCGAATACTCAAATACTGGGGACTTGTTCTGCGGGCTCTCTGACAGCTCAGAAGAGGAAAGAGTCTGAGGAGCTGTGGCTGTTGGGGAGCAGCCAGGGCATTACACTGGGGCAATACCCTGCGTTGATGTCCTGGGTCAAATGATCTCATGCCCGGGGTCCAAGGAAGTCTGGTTCCCATGTTGTAGAATCTAAGGAACTCCCACCTGCCCCTGTGTGTTGCTCGTCATCAGTGAGGTGCAGGTCCCTGGATGTTTGATGCTGTCTCCTGAAGCCCAAGGAGAGGCGATGAGCTGGGTCCTCAGAGGCTGTCTCTGCAGGGCACCTCCCTGACAATCCCCATCTCTGCCTCGGGGCCACACTGGCCAGAGTGGAGTTGACTTGTCTCAGGACAAGACCCCGGGGAGCCCTGACCCTGTCTGAGGCTGAGACGCCTTTGTCCGGAGCTCCTGAAAATGCTGACGCAGGCGATTTTTCTGTGCCCAAGACTATCTCCAGCCCTTTTTCCTGTTCTCCTAGGGACCAGAACAACCTCAAATTCTCTCCCTGGCATCTTCTCCCTGCCTGGGGTCCTCTGCCTCATCCTGGGAGCCCTTCTCTTCCTGGTCCTCGTCATCCTGGCGACTCAGCTGCTCAGATGGAGAGCAGAGCGCAGAGGTGGGATGCAGGGGGACTTGGGGACCAGGGAGAGTGTGTGCAGGCAGGAGATGGGGCAGGTGCGAGGAGGGGAACCTGGGCCAGGTACTGTTCTGAGTTGCAAACTCCATGTGCTCCGTGCTGAGCTCTAAGGGCTGAGTAGACAGAGGATCTTAGGACTGGGCTGTGAACTCTCACGAGTCATGGCCTCTCCTGTGAGACCAGACAGAGTTGGCGCTGAGCTGTAATCAAGAGTCAGACGAGGGGAGAATGTGCTGACATGGTACACGGGGTAGGAGACGATGCTGAGGTCCTGGCAGCCCCCATGTGAGCACCAGGGAGGTGAAGGTGGGCTGGCTGGATGGGGGTATCTGGGGAAGCTTCTCTGACCTGCTGGGTGATCTCTCAGCCTTATCTAGCTATGAAGATGCTCTTGCTGAAGCTGTGTATGAGGAGCTCGATTATGTTCTGACAAAGAAGGAAGGTCTGGGCAGCCCAGGTGAGTGTCTCTGTCTGCCCTGCTGGGATCTCTGGTTGTCACCACCCCCTGGCTGTGCACATCTTCTCAGCATCTGCAGACCCCATGTGTGCCCCAGGCTCACAGAGACGGCTCCTCCAGAGAGGCAGGATGGCCTCTCAGAGCGCCGTGATCTCCCAGCCTCTGTCTGCACTGCAGGAGCCTGGCCTGTCCCTTCTCAACATTAACACAGGTCGTGGGTGTGGGGTGGGTCATTCTGTGTGTTGTGTGATGTTTGTCTCCACACTTCCCGTCAGATTTCTCACTGACTAAACTGCCATATTGCACCAGAGATGGTGAGGAGAACAGTGAGTACAGGTCCGCTTTAGGAAATAGAGGTGGACCTGCCTCGGCTGGGCTTTGGGGAGGAGAGTTTTTCTCAGAGGAGACTTAAGGGGGATAGTTTTCCTTTGGTGCACCAGAGGCATCCCTTGTGTCCAGATGGGGTTCGTCCTTCTCCTTCTCTGGCTGTTCTGTGATGTCGCACATCGGGGCTGGTCTCTCTGTGTCCAGAATCACCACAGGCACAGAATGTTTTTTAAAAATAACATCTGTAAAGCACAATTTGTCAAAGTCCTTTAGCAATGCTCAAGCATGGAAGAGTTGCTTTGAGATATACAGTTTCCACCAGAAAATATTAAGATATGTAAAATCATGTTTTGGCTTATGGACACATAAAAAGGAAACATGATCTTAGAGAAAAAAGTCTTTTGAAACAAGGAGTGACTGGTGCCTCTATTGAGAAACTCAGAAACTCTGGGTCAGAAGGTATCTTAGGTATTCCCCAGACCAACCCACTTACTGTGGTTTCATACACTCCCTTGTCTGCTCTTGGAACCCCCAGATCAGAGGACTCATGTCCCTGCTGAAAATTACGATGATGCTGAAGAAGTACCAGTGCCTGGAACTCCTCCTTCCTCTCAGGGGAGTGAGGAGGAAGTGCCCCCAGAGGAGGAGGATGGGGTGAGGTCCTCTCAGACAGGTGAGTGGAGTCAGTTGATCTCTTGCAATTTTTCTATCTGAAAAGAGTGAATTTGTGCTCCTCAATGCCCAGCTTCCCTAGAGATTCAAAATATAGGTAGTCTCATACATTTGGTAGCATCATCTTGACCATATGCCATATAATGCTGTCAGACTCCTTGCAAGGAGTGTGGAATCACTCTGCTTTGGCATTTACATCTCCATAATGTGACATAAACTTATCACTTTATATGTGATATACTTGCAGGAAGATTTATAGGTTAGGGAATTTCCTGGTGGTCCAGAGGTTAGGATTCTGCACTTTCACTGCTCGGGCCTAGGTTCAACCCTGGTCAAGGAACTAAGATCCTGCAAGCATTGTGTCATGGCCCAAAGAGAAACTTATTGATTAATTGAGCATATTCAAAAGAAAGCTAAGTGCTGAAGAATTGATGCTTTTGAACTGTAGTGTTGGAGAAGACTCTTCAGAGACCCTTGGATGGCAAGGAGATCAACCCAGTCAATTTAAAGGAAATCAATCTTGAATAGTCATTGGTAGGACTGAGCCTAAGTAGAAGCTCCAATACCTTGGCCAACTGATATGAAGAACTGACTCTTTAGAACAGACCCTGATGCTGGGAAAGATTGAAGGCAGGAGGAGAAGGACATGACAGAGGATGAGATGGTTGGATAGCATCACCAACTCAATGGATATGAGTTTGAGGAAGCTCTGGGAGTTGATGATAGATAGGGAAGCCTGGTGTGCTGCAGTCCGTGGAGTCACAGAGAGTCAGGCATGACTGAGTGACTGAACTGAAATGAACCTAATTCAAAA
Source organism: Capra hircus (assembly GCF_001704415.2). Lineage (NCBI taxonomy): Eukaryota > Metazoa > Chordata > Mammalia > Artiodactyla > Bovidae > Capra > Capra hircus. The sequence continues at coordinate 99,319,268 of NC_030812.1, read as the reverse complement.
GTGGAACAAGCGTTTTAATAATATCTTTGCACTGTCACATACATGAAGGCTAACCATTCAGTATCACAGTAATCCAGGTCTACGCCTAATCAGTAATGCTGAAGAAGCTGAAGTTGCCGATCTATGAAGACCTACATGACCTTTTAGAACTATCACCTAAAAAAGATGTCCTTTTCATTATAAGGGACTGGAATGCAAAGGTAGGAAGTCAAGAGATACCTGGAGTAACAGCCAAATTTGGCCACGGAGTATAAAATGAGGCAAGGCAAAGGCTAATAGAGTTTTGCCAAGAGAATGCACTGGTCATAACAAACATCCTCTTCCAAGAACACAAGAGAGGACTCTACATGTGGACATGATCAGATGGTCAGTACCGAAATCAGATTGATTATATTCTTTGCATCCGAAGATGGGGACGCTCTATATAGTCAGCAAAAACAAGACGGGGAGCTGACTGTTTTTGCCAAATTCAGACTTAAATTGAAGAAAGTAGAGAAACCCACTAGACCATTCAGGTATGACCTAAATCAATTCCTTGTGATTATACAGTAGAAGTGACAAACAGATTCGGGGCATTAGGTCTGATGGGCAGAGTGCCTAATGAATCATGGATGGAGGTTCGTGGCATTGTACAGGAGGCAGGGATCAAGACCATCCCCAAGAAAAACAAATGCAAAAAGGCAAAATGGCGGTCTGAGAAGGCCTTACAAATATCTGAGAAAACAGGAGAAGTGAAACCAAAGGAGAAAGGAAAGATATATTCATTTGAATACAGAGTTCCAAAGAATAGCAAGGAGAGATAAGAAAGCCTTCCTCTCTGATCAATGCAAAGAAACAGAGGGAAACAATGGAATGGGAAAGACTAGAGATCTCATCAAGAAAGTTACAGATACCAAAGGAATATTTCATGCAAAGATGGGTACAATAAAGGACAGAAATATTATGGACCTAACAGAAACAGAAGATATTAAGAAGAGGTGGCAAGAATACATAGAAGAACTATTCAAAAAAATCTTCATGACCCAGATAATCACAAAGGTGTGATGACTCACCTAGAGCCAGATATCCTGGAATGTGAAGTGGAGTGGGCCTTAGGAAGCCTCACTACGAACAAAGCTAGTGGAGGTGATGGAATACCAGTTGAGTTCTTTCAAATCCTAAAAGATGATGCTGTGAACGTGCTGCACTCAATATGCCAGCACATTTGGACAAGTCAGCAGTGGCCACAGGACTGGAAAAGGTCAGTTTTCATTCCAATCGCAAAGAAAGGCAATGCCAAAAAATGTTCAAACTACTGCATGATTGCACTCATCTCACACGCTAGCAAAGTAATGCTCAAAATTCTCCAAGCCACGCTTCAACAGGACGTGAACCATGAAATTCTAGATGTTCAAGCTGGACTTAGAACAGGCAAAGAAACCAGAGTTCAAATTGCCAAAATTCGCTGGATCATCAAAAAAGCCAGAGAGTTCCAGAGAAACATCTATTTCTGCTTTATTAACTATGCCAAAGCCTTTGACTGTGTGTATCACAACAAACTGATATTTCAGTAGCTGCGAGAAAACACTCATTGTCTAGAAAAGAGTATTTCTCCATCTGAGGGGCCTGTGTAGTTTCTGGGGAAGAGATATCTGTGGCTGCACCTGTGATACTATTTGTGGACATTTGGGAACAGGAGTCAAGTCAACTAAGAGCAGACTTGGGTTGTGAGTGAGGAATTCAGATTTTTCCTGTTTCCAGTCTCCCTCTTATTGTGAATTTGCATCTATCACCTGTGAAAGGAGAACATTTAGATTCCTTTTTATGATTCTTACCGTTGCTGGTCATCTCCTTTGTACTGTGTTGCCTGGAAGCAGGTCTCCTGTGATGCAGGATTTCCACATGCACTGAGGCCCAGGAGACCACATGAACTGGATCTGAGAGGACAGCTGGGATCCATCCTCACTGGAACTCATGTGAAATAGCCTGAGCCTCCCTCCCCACACCTGGGTCCCAGGGAGACTTTGTCATAAGCACTTGCTTGAGTCCCTTCCACCAGAGGGTTCTGTCCCATCCTCACGTCTCAGTTCTAATCAAATTTCTCTTTTCTATTTCAGGCTCTTCTCTGAACTTCTCCAGAGAAGCTGCTGATCCTGGGGAAGGAGAAGAGAGCCTCTGGCTGCTCCAGGGGAAGAAAGGGGATGCTGGGTGTGATGATGTTGAACTGAGTGCCCTGGAAACATCCTCAGTGACTTTCTTGTGATGCTGTATTAAATATGAGATGAAGCCTGAGATATTTCAATTGCCTGTATTTCAGTAGAGTAGTGCTGACCTGTAATTGTGTCATATGAAAATTGCTCAAAATGAAATATTCTGAATAAATTAACTTTTTGCTGTGCTGTTAATTTAGCAAGTTCCATGTCAAATCCTTTTAGAGGATTGGCCCTCAAATGCCATCTTCTTCAAAGGAAATGCAAGATGAGTGAACTGACCTTCTTTCTCACCTGTCTTAGAGGCTAATGAGGGCATGCTCACAAGTGCTCCAGGTCACTCATTTCGAAAAGGATGTAAACTTGGTCCATATTTACACACTCCTTCCTAACAAGGTGAACTCATGGGGGGAAAAAAAATAAAACAGTTCTAAACATCTCTGAGATGTCACATCACCAGATTGTAACTTGTTCTTGGACACCAAACTGGGTGTGAGCTTCAAAGTGGAAGGTTGGCTGGTGGGAGAGAATGGATACAGCTTTCCTTATCCTGCCTCAATATTCACAGGCCAATTAAAAATCTAACTGTATATAACTACCTCTTCCCTTTCATCTCTCATTTGTTCCTTTAGTGGCTACAGACACTTCTTTGCTCGTCTCCCATGTCTATTTGATTATCCAATCCTTATAAATCCATTCTTTCTTCTCCATCTCTTCCCACTAATTTTTCAGGATGCTGCTATTTCTTGTCTCTCCAAGGATCTCTCCTTCTAAGTGAATTATATCAGTTCATATACATCTTCAAGTCGATGGAAGGCAAATTGGTGCTCACCCACACCCTGTATTCAGGTGGGACAAGAGAGCAAGGAAGTGGAGACCTAGGCAGAGGGGATCCAGAAGAATGGATGTAGATAGAAAGATCAGGAACATTTGGCTATTTATGTTTCAGAGATATGGATGGAGGCATCTGACATGACTGATCTCTTAGAGGAAGAATTTCAGACCACGGGGCTTCTTTGAAAACATCTTTTTTTCAGATGTTTCAAGATTGTTTCAAGATTGCTTGAATCTGGTTACTATTGAAAATGTATTTGTGATCCTGCTGTGACTCCTCAGGGTAGAGAGAGGTGTCATGAAGACGTGGCAAAGTAAAGATTACGCTTACACAACACTACCCCCTGCACCCCCCACCCCCTGGCCAATTCCACTGTGGACATGTGGGGAAGCTGCTGAACTAATATAAAACCTGAGAGTGCTGGCCTGGTTCTGAGCTGGACCCACCCAGTTTCTTGGTTGATGACTCTGGGTGGTTTCTAGGGCTCCACCCTCCACTCACGCTTGCACTCTTCATAGTTCTAGGCTGTGCTTGGGGATGGGGAGATGCCCAGGGCTTCTTCCAGGGCAGCTCACATGGCTGTTCACTTGGGAAGTGATGAAATAGATGACATATGATGAAATAAGGCACACATACAAGAAGCTCAGTGAACTCCAAGAAAACACAGATAAACAATTACATTCAGGAAGACACTATATGAAGAAAACAAGATGAAAAATTTATCATCATCATTATTATTGTTTTTAATTTTTGGTTGCACTGAGTCTTTGTTGCTGCACATGGGCTTTCTCTAAATGCAGCAAGCAGGCACTAATCTTTGTGGGCAGCAGGTTTCTCTATGCGAGGGCTTCTCTTATTGTGAACAGGTTCTAGGCACCCAGGCTTCAGGGATTGCAGCATCGCCTCCTATTTGTGATTTGCGGGTCCTAGAGCTCAGGCTCAGTAATTGTTGAGCTAGGGTGTTACTTCACAGAATAAATTCAGATTTTTTTTAACAAAGATAGAAATAATAAAAAAGGAAGTAAACAGGGAGTTTGCTGATGGTTTCGTGGTTAGGATTCGATGCATTTGCTGCTGTGGTCTGGATTCAATCCCACTCAGGAAACTGAGATCCCTCAAGCTTTGCAGTGAGACAAAGAGAATAACAGAAGGAACAAAACAGAAAAATGAACCAAACAGAAATTCAGTTGCTTAAGATTCAGTTCAGTTCAGTGGTTCAGTCGTGTCCAACTCTTTGCGACCCCATGGACTGCAGCACGCCAGGCTTCCCTGTCCATCACCAGCACCTAGATCTTGCCCAAACTCATGTCCATTGAGTCGGTGATGCCATCATCCAACCATTTCATCTCTGGTCGTCCCCTTCTCCTCCTGCCCTCAATCTTTCCCAGCATCAGGGTCTTTCCTAATGAGTCAGTTTTTCGCATCAGGTTGTCAAAATATTGGAGTTTCAGCTTCAGCATCAGTCCTTCCAATGAATATTCAGGACTGACTTCCTTTAGGATGGACTGGTGGAATCAGTTGCTTAAGGCTACAGTGAATGACATGCAACAAAATGAGAAATGCTGCCTAGAGCATCAACAACAGCAGAAGACCCTGTAACTCAGAAGGCAGGACCATTGAGATTACCCAGCCAGGGGCCAAAGGAAAAGAGGAATGACCAAGTGTGGAAGAACCTGTGTGAACTATGGGGCAACATTCACAGAAACAACCTGCACATTACTGGAGTCCAGGAAGGAGAAGAGAGGGAGAAAGGGTCAGAGATTGCACTTCAAGAAATAATACCAGAAAAGTCCCAAATCTGATGAGATTTAGACATCCAAGTTCATGTAGCTAATAGGTCACTCCTCAGAGTTCATTCAAAATGATCATCCCCAAGACACATTACTTGTAATCAAGAAAAAGAGAGAATTCTATAAGCAGCAAGAGAAAAGTAAATGCTCACGAAAGAGAAATTCCCTTAAAAATATCTGTGGACTTCTTAGTCGAAACCTGACAGTCCAGGAGAGAAAGGGATGATATATTCAATCTTATGAAAAACAAACAAACAAACCTACCAACCAAGAATAATTTTCTCAGGAAGGTTGTTTTTCATAAATGAAGATGATATAAAGACTTTCCCGATATAAAGTCAAATTATGAATATCCTGTTGAGGGAAATAACAGTTGAGGAAATTCCCCAACATTAGGCTTGTCTTACAAGATTGCCGAGGGGAATTCTTCAAACTAAATGAAGGATGCTAATTTGTATATGAAAGAAGTAGAAATATGCAACAGACCTGTAAATGTAAATACTGAATCCAATTCAGCATACTCTAACGCTGAAATATGGTAGTGTGCTAACCAGTTAACTTTAGTCTAAAGAAAGTATTAAAATAGCTATAGAGAAAAATATTTGGTTAGTGGATATACAATATATAGAGAGGTAAATTGACATCAAAAACAAAATGCGTAGAAGAGGATAAAAAGGTAGAGCTTTTGCATGTCATTGGAATTAACTTGTTATCAGTGTAGTATATACTGTTGCCCCTCTAAGATGTTTTATGTGAGCCATGTGGCAACAAAAATGTAAAAGCCTACAGTAGACTCACAGAAAGTAACAAGAAGGGACTCAAAGAGCAACATTATCCAAAATTATCAGTTCACAGTTCTAACTGTTGTGCAGAACAGTTGAGTTGTCCTGGTCTCCACATCATCTTTCAAGATCAGACCAAGAGGACTCTCCTTCAAAATGTAAAAGACTAATTACGCTGTCTGTTATTTTAAGGCAAAGAAATCTTTTGGGACGTCATCTCCTTCCTTATGTCATATCGATGGTGCAGCTGTACTTTTTTAATCGCAAATTTTCTTCCTGTGATATTGCTGTGTGGTTTTAATGAAAAACTGCCAATGATAAACCATATGAATATCCTGTCTCCTTAGCTGTGTTTGACTAAGACTTATTAAGAAGCCACATGTAGGTACTTTGTGGTTTGTCTTGTGTATCCTTAGAGATAGAGATTTGCAATGTTTGTTGTGACATATTTGTTGGTGGTAAGCTGCTTGTTTTTGAAAATCAAATCTTGCCTTACTAATTGCAAGAAACAAGCTGAAGCTCCAGTACTTTGGCCACCTCATGCAAAGAGTTGACTCATTGGAAAAGACTCTGATGCTGGGAGGGATTGGGGGCAGAAGGGGATGACCGAGGATGAGATGGCTGGATGACATCACGGACTCGATGGACGTGAGTCTGAGTGAATTCCGGGAGATCGTAATGGATAGGGAGGCCCGGCGTGCCGTGATTCATGGGGTCGCAGAGTCGGACATGACTGAGCGACCGAACTGAACTGAACTGAACTATGCCTTTAAAACAAAAATATTAGCTAAATGATGTTCTCAGAAACATTTCTTCATATTTAAGACGATTTCTCTTCAACATTTAGTACAGTGCCACTCAGCCATTCAATAAATATTAGCTGAGCATCTGTTAAGTTATAGAGAGGGGAGATACAGAGCTTATACACAGGCACAGGCCTCTCTCCAATCCTGGGCCCTGGCAAGGCCTCAGACAATGCCTGCAGACTGCAGGCTCCTTGGTTAGCATGCCCAGATTGGGAAGCATTCGATGACAAGGAAAAGAGATCTGTTCACAGAGTCTTTGATGTTAAAGGAGGAAGACATTTTGCTGTGTTTCCAGTGTTCTTAGGCTGGTCTGCGGGCAGGACTCAGCTGCACCAAAGCTCCACATGCGACAAAGCCTCAGTTCATAGACTTTGAGTCTGAGCAATCACTCAGGCTTTGAACTCTGAGTGCCACCCCAGAGGCACTAACCTTAGGTCTCAGTGGTTTAACAATCACCACCCACAAGAGCTCAATAGCTCTGCAGTTGGTAATTACATCAGCTCTGAGCAAAGGTGGGTTAATCATGAAGTTAATGAAGTGTGTTCTTCAGAGCCTCTCCTTGCTCCAGTCCCTTCCAAGTCCCAAGGGGTCCCTAGAGCTGTGGTTAAAACAGAGAGGACTCTATGATCCTTGCCCCTCACCGTGTCTTCTGCCTGCCTTTTGCCTGTGGAAAACTTTAGTCAAAGAATACGTTTAATTGGAGAAGCGAGAAACGTGGAAACAAAGGAAAACATTTAGAGGAGACTAAATAATAATAATGTAGTCACTAAGCACAGTAAGGACCTTTAGTTCTTTCTCAAGGGTTATGGATGATATTCTGAGCCATGTCCTGGGAGCTTCTTATAGATACAGAACACCAGGTGGAGCAGTGACTACATGATGACCACACGGTACCCAGGACTTGAGCACCCGCAGTTCTGAGAACTGACCGGAAAGAAATGGGAGCAAAAGACTAACTGTACCTAAAACAACCCATGGGTGTTTTGGATGGTATCACCGACTCAATGGACATGAATATGAGCAAGCTCTGGGAGCTGGTGATGGACAGGAAAGCCTGGTGTGCTGCAGCCCATGGGTCGCAAAGGGTCGGACTCGACTGAGCAACTGAACTGAACTGAAAACAACCAAGATGATGCCAATCAGACCACTGATGACCAATTAGAAGGTGCCTGTTAGAGATGACTGTGCTCTTTCTGCATAACCTCCCCCGACCCCAGCTCTGTCTATAGACGCTTTCACCCTCTTCTTGTCATTGGGTGGGCGGAGTCGGCCCTTGTACAATGTCCACCACCCTCCCCGCCAGTTGCTGGCATCTGAAATAAAACGAACTTTCCTTTCCACCAACCTGGCCTTTATACTGGCTTTTGAGTGGTTAGCAGCTGGACCCCTCACATATACCTTTTGGTTACATGGTCACAAGGAGATAGGTTTTGAATGTGCCATCTTCTTCAGTTGAGGGAAAAGAAAAACATTCAGCAAAATTATTTCTTACCCAAAGGTGAAGAATTTAATTAACTACATGGAGAACTAAATGCAAGAATCAGATTTGTTCCGGAAATCAAGAAGAAACAGAAGAGGTTTGGAAAGTACATGCTACTTTTTCACTAGTACAGGATTGGTGGAATGTAAAAATAAGATCAAAGATGATGAACTGACTAACTCAGAGCAAAGGAGAGCTGTTTCAGGATGAAGGTCAAGATGCTCAGAGACCAAAATGGGGAAATGGAAGCACAACTGTCAGCACAGACTGGTGTAAAGGGAAGAGGAGCTGTGCCAGCTGTGAACGCTCTTAAACAGAAGTTTAGATCTAGTTGTTGGTCAGTCAGTCATGGTGGCTAGGAATCAACCAAGCCCCAAAGAGGAATCAAGGTGAGACCTGAGGGAGCAGCTTGGGGTGAAGACACAGAAGGAAGAGGAGATCCAGGAAAGTACCTGCTTCATGGGACAGACTGTGTCTTCCTTTCAAGTCTTCAGAATAGGCTCTGATCTGAGGCTGGAACAACGGACTCCCAAGTCTCAGAAGGAACACACACGTGCATACACACACATTCATCACCAACCTGCAAACGTGCTGTGGGCAGTGAGGCTCCATAGGCTCACACGTGTACCATGTGGAACATGCAGCTTCTGGGGCAGGAAAGAGAGAAACTAGAGAGTTGCACACGGGGTTTCCATGCCTCTGCTCAGAAGTGACACAGGTGGCAACACTCACAGTTTCATTGGCCAGAATGAGTCACTGGGAGATAGAAAAACAGCTATTTGATGATATTACTATTGATGCCACATCCTTGGTAGCAATGCTGTCAGGTTTTTTTTTTTCCTTGCCTTGGTGAAGTTTCTGAGGTACAATTTTGTGCAGAAAGTAAATGTCATTAGACCGTCCCAGAATGGGATATGAAGACCTTCTGTATCTGGTTCCTTCGTCTGGTGTGTCTTTGGACTCCTTTACTCCGACTTCTGTGTGTGCTGAGTGGGAGTAGTCAGATTCGTGTCTCCCCTGACGCCAGCACCCTCCCCACTCAGCATCACTAACTGCAGGGTGATTTTCAGCATTTGTTTATGCATTCATTTCTTTATTTATCCACTACTTGTTAAGCTCTCTCTATGTGTCTTTACTTGACTTTAAAGAGATATTGAAGAGGAAGACACAATACTTCCTGTCAAGAAGCCCCCACTTTAGAGACAGTGAGCAAGGTTTTACAGATTAAATAAACACAGCAGTAATTTTGATGCTGGAGGAATTAGAAAGAGTCCAGAGATGTGACAATTCTGTGCTTTTAAAAAGAAGAGAAGATTTATGAATTTTCTTTCTGTAATGGGCTTAAAAATGTGTCCTCTAGAATCAAAATATACGTAAATGTATATTCTCTATTTTTATCACTGATTTCATCTTGTGCACTAGCAAGGGATGTGTGTGTGGCCTGAAAGTTCCATAAAGTTAACACAGACTCTCCCGTTTAAAATTTATCCCTCAACTTAGCTCAGGTTCATGGTAATAACTGTCTTGTCATTTCTAGTTCAAGCTCCCTGCTGAGGCTGGTTTTCCTCTATTTCAGGAGGCATCTTCTTGTCTCTCCTCCCACAGATGGTGTCTGGGGTGGGAGGGCTTCTTCCTTTCCAGCAGCAGCAGGGAAGGCCCCTTGGTCAGCATGCTCTCCACTTAGAATCTGCTTGTCTTTGATTTAGCAGCTTTGATCTGCTCTTGTCTCTGGTATCTGATGCTGCACTATGGAGGAATGAATGAGGCCAGTTCAGTGCCACACTCTTTGTTCGATGTTTCTGGTTATAGACTGTAAAGGGCTGAACAGAGGTGATGGCCTGGACCTCAGCCAGCTCATGACCTTGCTCTTTCCCTCATGCTCTTCTGATGAAGTGGTCTTTGGTAAAGGAGTCTTTACTACCCTTGGTCCCATCCATGCAAGGAACGCAGATGGTGAAAGAGGTCTCCAATGCGCTTTGGTGTAACAACTCAGTTAATAATTTTCCTTTAGAGTTGTATACCTCTTTTTATTTTCAGATTTTATTATATTATTATTATTATTTTTTACTTTACAATATTGTATTGTTTTGCCTCTTTTTAAAAATATAGATTTATTTACTTTTAATTGGAGGTTAATTACTTTAGCAATATTTGTATTGGTTTTGCCATACATCAACATGAATCTGCCCACAGGTATACACGTGTTCCCCATCCTGAACCCCTCTCCCTCATCCCTCCCATAATGATTTGGGAGAATGGCATTGAAACATGTATACCTCTTTATTAATTTAAAAATATTTTGTATTTTAGTCTGTCTGATTGGTCCTAAGGAAATTTTCCTCAAGCAAGCAAGGTTTAATTATTAACTTTCCTAGCAAAGAGATTACTGAACCTCTGACCACCATTTTCTCATGGTGATTTGGGAATAGTAATGCTATATGTTGTATTGCTTTAGAATCCATAAGGACAAATAGTTAGTCCTAAGTAAAAGAACAAGATTCTTTCTGCTCTTTACTTCTGTACTTCTAATTCAACATGGAGGATGTTTAAATTTTTTTACAACAAAATTTCTTCCTGTTACAGTTGTGCGTGGTTTGAATTGAAAACATGGCCAGATGATAAATAAATAAACATCCTGACCCCTTGGCCGTATCTGATTAAGACAGAACAGGAGGCTTCATGGTCTTCACCTGTCAGTGTTCTGGTGGTTTGTCTTCTTTATCTTCAGATAGAGAGAGAAATTTGCAGCGTTTATGCCATGTTTAGAGCTGGCTCTCTCAGCACTGCTCTTGTGCTGGGGCTAGGTTGTTTCTAGTTATTGCAATTTACTGCATTCATTGCAGAAAGGCGTTGAAGTGAACCGTATATAGCTCATACCGATTTAACAGTATTGAAATATCATTCAAAATGAATGATGCAGCTTGCATTGTGCTGTTACATCCTCACAACAAGTTAAATTATTTCTGAAAAGATTTCTTTTTGATTGAAATGATTTGTGTAAAATACCAGGCTGACATTCTATTCATTCAGGTATACAAGAGACATCATTACAATTTTTAGTTAGCCAAGCACTGGGGATGTGGAGGTGAATTAGACACAAAATGTTTTACCAAGCACATTCGAGTTTATAACAGTAAAATGATTAAGTAAACAACTTAATTCACAAAAGCTCACCAATGGTAAGGTCGAGGTTCTTGAGCAGTTACATGGGGCACAGAGAGAAGGGGTGATGTATGGAAGACTCACAACTCTGAATGGCACCAATGACCATCACAGCATGTGGCTCCTGGGAGAGTTCTGACAGCCTCAGTCAAGACTCCAGGTAACAGAATTGAATTCCTGTTCTAGAGTCCTGGGATTCCTGGGATGAGATGGTGGGAGATGCCCCTAACACTGCTTTTCTACTACTACTACATGTGTGTGTGTGTGGTGTGTGTGGTGTGTGTGTTAGTCGCTCAGCTGTGACCAACTCATTGTGCCTCCATGGACTGTGGCCCCTCCAGGCTTCTCTGTCCATGGGATTTCCCTGGAAAGAATACCGAAGTGGGTTGTCATTTCCTTCTCCAGAGAATCTTCTTGACCCAGGGATCGAACTCAGATCTCCTGCATTGCAGGCAGATTCTTTATTATCTGAGCCATCAGGAAAGCAAGTTAACAGTAGTACATACTACTACTACTACTATGTACTACTGCTATTGTATGGAAAGTTCCATGGACAAAGGAACCTGGCATGGGTACTCAAGGTGTTGGCCACGAATGAGCACATCAGCATTAGCACATGCACTACTGTTAACTAGTGTTGTAATATCACATACTAATGCCAACTCACTTAATCCTCACCATAATCAGTCATCTTGGTAGGATCATAACCCTCCTTTTACTAATCAGAGAGTGTAAGAACCCTGTTCAAGGCCCACACTTGGCATGTGGCTAAACTGTGAGTCAAGACCAGGCAGTCTGTCTCTCGTGCCTGTTTTCCTGACCCCTGTACTGCACTCTCTCATGTTCATTGTGGACACAGCTGGGTTAATGTCCTCCCTAAAACTTTCCTCCTTCAAATCTTTGATGAGATTGGCTACTGAGATTTCTTTATGTGTCAGAAAGATGTAGCTTCATCCAAGGGTGAGTTGGTCCATGTTGACCCTGTACCACCAGCTGTGGGGTAGAGGGTGCTGTGGGGACAAGTTGCCAGCCCTGAGTTTGCCACTCCTTATAGCCTACCTCTTTCTATAAAGTGTCTGGAGCTGTTAACAGCATCTTCCCTGTGAGATCTCCATCCCAAATTGAGACCATGTGTACCTGGTTCACTAAACACATCCCTGTGTCATCCTGTGGGAGGGATACTGGACCCCAGGAAGCATGTCCCATGTTCTAGGTGTCTGTCTGATGGTTTCTGGTGATGGCGTGGAGTCCATACCTGGGTAAGGAATCATGACTCTGGGCCCAGAGGGAGTAGAGCATCAGTTCCAAGTGACTGAGCAGATCCTGGTCTTACTTCAGCAACTGAGTTTAAATTTTGATTTTGATATTTATAATCAGTTTTTATGATTAATCTGTTAAAGGTCCAGATATAGAAGGAGATGGGGTCAGGTACAGTCATGGGGCTTGAGAGTGAGAGGACCAGATGACAAGGAAGTGATTCTTGCATCAGTGATGGGTAAATATTAGCCTATTTAGAGGAAGAAAAGCATGTGTTCAACTGTCTTTTCTCCCAAGTCTCAATAGGAAGGACAGGCATGGCGGGACAGAGAAGTTGTGTCTGCTGCCTGGGATGAGGGGTCCCTCTGGTGGGGGATGTGGCAGGGCTGTGGACTAACCTGCAGCTGCCCTCAGTGTTGGCCCTACTGAGGCCTTAAGGGGCCGTGGGCGGCTCCTGAAGCCGTCTCTCAGCTCCGTGGGGACTCTGGGGTCTGTGTGTCACAGATGCTTCCTTCCACGTCTGTGCTGAAAAGACGGAGTCAGGGTGAGGGGGCCTCAGGGTGGGCTTGTGTGGACCACAGGGCTGCATCATGGGAATCTTGAGCCTGAGGGGCCATGAGGAAAGGGGGCAGCACATTAGTGACCTTGAATTTCAATGGGGGAGCTCTGTCTTGCATCCCTAATGGCCCTTCTCAGTCTCTCTTTTCATCCCTGGGGTACCTTCTGGGGGAGCATCTGGGAGCTTCTCTGATGAGTGGAAACAGAACAAGGCAGCAATGGCTACACTGGACGCCATCCCTTCTGCTTGGATCTGTCCCCTCAACCCACCTGGGCTTCCATTCTTGCCGCCACCTTTCCTCTTAAATGCAGAACAGAGGAGGTGGGTTCATTGGAGGTTTCAGGCAGCATGAACCCCTTTCTCTTCTCTGCTTCACTCACCCCTTCTTTGCCCCGTGCCTGCAGCTATCATGTAGCAGACTTTCTATTTCCCCATCTCTCAGGAGCTGTTCCCTTAAATTATATTTTGCGTCTTCTTTAGTTATGGTTTAAAATACAAATGTATCCTAAATCTTATCAAACCATACTCTCAGCATATAAAGGGGGTACATGTGAGGTTTAGAAATCTTTAGTCTTTCTAAAGTAGAATTTTCTTGTTTTCATTGTTTAGTCACTTAGTCATGCCCAACTCATTTCGACACGGTGGACTGTGGCTGGCCAGGCCATTCTGTCCACGGAATTCTCCAGGCAAGAGTACTGGAGTGGGTTGCCATTTCCCTCTTCAGGGTATCTTCCCGACCCAGGGATTGAATCCACGTCTCTTGCTTTGTGGGCAGATTCTTTATTGCTGAGCCATCAGTGAAGGCCCCTGTTTTCTTCTAGAGATCCCTGCTCCTAATTTGGTGGGCTAGAGTTGAATGACGACTCCTACTTTCTCTTTGTTTCCTTTAAGAGCAATCTCTTTCTCTCTGTCAGCATCATTTAGTGACTAGCTGAAAGAGATACTTCACATAAAATGAAGTGCAATAAAGGGAAAGGGATTTAACCCGTCTGAATGTCCCTATTGGGAACCCACCTGCCAATGCAGGAGAAGCAGATTTGATCCTTGAGTCAGACAGATTCCTTTAGAAGGAAATGGCAACCCCCTCCAGTATTCTTGCCTGGGAAATCCATTGGACAGAGGAGGCTGGCGAGCTACAGTCCATGGGTTGCAAAGAGTCAGACACGACTCAGCATGCAGGCACTTGCTCCAGGACCCAGTGTCCAGATCATTCTGAGAAGGGGGAAAACCCTGCAATCTCATGTCCCCAGCTTGATGGGTCTCACTTCATGCCTTCATAGTCACCTGTGAATTCCTGTACTCCTGGTCCTCATTTTCTGCTGACCTGATAAATACACTCATATTTCAAGGTGTGCTTCTGAAAAAAATATATATATGTGCTTCTCAAAAACATATATATGTGCATATATATGCTTCCCTCGTGGCTCAGAGGTTAAAGCATCTGCCTCCAATGCGGGAGACCCGGGTTCGATCCCTGGGTTGGGAAGATCCCCTGGAGAAGGAAATGGCAACCCACTCCAGTATTCTTGCCTGGAGAATCCCATGGACTGAGGAACCTGGTGGGCTGCAGTTCATGGGGTCACAAAGAGCCGGACACGACTGAGTGACTTTACTTACTTACTTATGCACATAATGATTTTCAATTTATAATAATTCACTGAACTGAAAATTTATGCTTTGGGAACTTTTTTGTATGTATGCTATACATCAAATTAAACAGCTAAAAACTAAAAAATAAATAAATAAATAGACTTACTGTAGTTCTCTGCTTCCATCCTGAGCTCAATGCCGGGGAAGATCAATACTTGATTCTACAAGTTATTCTCCATGGCTCAACAGATCCCACATCCAGACCCTGTGAGATCTCACAGTCTTCAGATATTGACCAGGGTGATCAGGGGAGAGAAAGGCACTCATGATTTTTGATGAACCGTTTTTACCCAGTCCCAGTGGTTGGACCCAGCTCTTAGGACTACAGAAGCAGGAGGTTAAACGACCGTGTTGCTCATATAAGGAGATGTTGAAGATTCAGAAGCTCATTGGTGTTTGAGCTTCAGAAAGTGGCTGATGCAGCCTCCGATAGTGCCTGAAATGGTGAAAGGCATCGCTATTGGCTCTCAGGATGGAGGGTGTAAGGGGTGGTCTATATAGACCCCGGTCGGCACCCTGACGCCTCCTCGCAGGCTGATCCTGCAGCTGGGACTGTGACCTTGAGTACATGGGGTCAGGATGGCTCTGGGCAGACGCCTCTCCCTGCGGGGACTGTGTGTCCTCCTCCTCCGCACTGTGGTGGGTGGTCAAGGTAAGAGCTGCCCCTCTGTCCTGGGTCCACAGCAGGCAGGTGTCTGGAGTTCTGGAGCTGAGCCTCAGTGTTTCTGACCAAAAAAGAACCATGCTGATGCGAATACTGGTCCCTCTCCTATGGGGGGGGGGGGTCCATTTGTCTTAGCGGCAGATTTTACAGAGCAGTGAGGTTTGGTCTGGACTGAGCTGGGTCAGCCTGAGTCCCCTCCACTGTCTCCCTTGTTTTCAAGGAGCTTCTAGGGTCCCAGTGGCTCCCAGTGTGTGGAAGGTCCAGCAACTGAGCTCACCGGGGACTCTGAGCTGTTCCCACACGCTCCACGTGCCTGGTGTGTGAGCACTGCCCCTGTGTTTCCTGTGTCTTCACTCCTGTAGGCTCTGTGGTTGTGTGTGTGTATGTGTGCAGGTGAGGAGTGTGTGTGTGTGTGTGTGTGTGTGTGTGGGTATGAAGAGTGTGTGTGTGTGTGAGGGTGTGTGTGCGTGAGGGTGTAGGTGGGTGTGAAGAGTGTATGTGTTTGTGGAGTGTGTGAGGAGTGTGCAAGTGATATATTAAGGTGTGTGAGGAGTATGTGTGGGTGAGTGAGGGTGAGTGAGGAGTGTGTGAGGGTGTGTAAGGCTGTGTGTGTGGGGGGGAGTGTTGAGCCTGTGTGTGTGTGTGTGTGTGAGCCTGTGTGTGTGTGTGTGTGAGGGGAGGTGGAGTGGAGCCTGTCTGTGTGAGAGGAACCGAGCTGCTGAGCAGGGACTGAGTCCGTTGGTCTGTGAAGCACACATTGTGTCCACAGGGCTGGGTGTCATGGCTGCTGCATGTAACTGGATCAGAGATAATCATACACCTGCCTGCCTCTCTCTGACTCCTCTCCCCCATCTCTCGGACTCCCCTCTGCTTGTTGCCATGTCTGCCCAGCACTGGGCTCTGTGAGAGGCTCTGCCTGCTGGCCTCACCTGTTCCCACCAGGTTTCCATTAGGGAGCAGAGAAGCCCACATCTAGGAGAGGGGCCTCTTGTCTGTTCAGTTCAGTTCAGTTCAGTTCAGTCGCTCACTGGTGTCTGACTCTGTGATCCCATGGACTGCAGCACGCCAGGCCTCCCTGTCCATTACCAACTCCTGAAGTCTACCCAAACTCATGTCCTTTGAGTCGGTCACGCCATCCAATCATCTCATCCTCTGTCGTCCCCTTCTCCCACATTCTCTCTTTACCAGCTTCAGGGTCTTTTCAGACATGTCAACTCTTCAGATAAGGTGGCCAAAGTATTGGACCTTCAGCTTCAACATCAGTCCTTGCAATGAATGACTTATCCCTCTGTTTGTAAAGATCAGTTGATGTGCAGCCCCACGTGTATAAGTTCACAAGTCCCTGCCCTGGTCCCCGTGACTCATTTCCTGACGTGCTGGGGTCCTGGGATGGTCCTTTCCCCTCACAGGATCTGCTGTGACTCTGTAGGGAGCCCTTTCTCTCGTGCCCTCTCCTGTCCCTCCCTGGAGCTGCTTTCCCCTGAGTGAGGGTGGAGAATGTCACCAATACTTCTTCATGGTCTGCAATGTCTCTGGATAAATCTGCTGATCTCCTTATGGGAGTCCTCTTGGGTGACAGAATTCTTTTCTACTCTTTAGACATTTAGAATTCTCTCTTTCTCTTTGCAAATGAACAGTTTACTCTGTGAGTCTTGGAGAAGGTGGTTTTGGATTGAAATTTTGGGGTGAATTATTAGCTTCTTGAACTTAGATGCCCAGATCTTTCCCCAGGTTTGGAAATTCGTAGCCTTTCTTTCTGTTTTAATTATTCACTTTTGGCTGAGCTAGGTCTCCTTGCTGCCCGCGGGCTTTCTCTAGCTGCGGTGAGCAGGGGCTACTCCTTGCTGCAGTGCACAGGCTTCTCACTGCAGGGGCTTCTCTTGGTGCAGAGCACAGGCTCTGGGTGCGCATGTTTCAGCAGCTGTCGCACGCTGGCTTAGTTGCTCTGTGGCATGTGGCATCTTCCTGGACCAGGGATTGAACCCATGTCCCCTACATTGGCAGGTGGATTCTTAACCACTACGCCACCAGGGAAGTCCTCAGCCCTTAATTCTTTTCTCCTTCACTTCTTCTGCTCTGACTCCAGTCCGTACATTGTTTCTCTTTATGGTGTCCACTGGCTTTCTATATTCCTTTCATTCTCTTTTGGCTCCTTGATTTGGATGCTTTCAACTAATCTTCCTTCTAACACATTGATTCTTTTTTCTTTTTCTTTCCCTTGGTCAAGTCTGCTGTTGAGTCTCTGTGTTGAATTCTTCAGTTTGCTCATTGTGTTGTGCATGTTAAGTTGCCTCAGTCATGTCTGACTCTTTGTGACCCTGTGGACTGTAGCCCACCAGGCTCCTCTGTCCACAGGATTCTCCAGGCAAGCATACTGAAGTGGGTTGCCATGCACTCCTCCAGGGGATCTTCCGGACCCAGGGATTGAGCCCGAGTCTCTTACATTTCCTGCATTTGCAGATAGGTTCTTTACCACTAGTGCCACCTGGGAAGCACTATATTTATTATATAGCACTCATTTATTATACAACTTCAAAATAGCTGGTTGAAGAATTGAAGAAGTGAAAGTTACTCAGTCATGTTTGACTCTTTGTGACCCCATGGGTACACGGTGCATGGAATTCTCCAGGCCTTACTGGAGTGGGTAGTCTTTCCGTTCTCCAGGGGGTCTTCCCAACCCAAGGATCAAACCCAGGTCCTCAGCATTGCAGACTGATTCTCTACCAGCTGGGCCACAAGAGAAGACCAAGAGAATACTGGAGTGGGTAGCCTATCCCTTCTCCAGCAGATATTCCTGACCCAGGAATTAAACTGGGGTCTCCTGCATTGCAGGTGGATTCTTTACCAACTGAGCGATGAGAGAATTGCAAAATATTTGGTTAGTTCTTTGTTTGTTTTTTAATAGTCTTCTGATGCTGGCAAAGATTGAAGTTGGGAAGAGAAGGGGATGACAGAGGATGAGATGCTTGCATGGCATCACTGACTGAATGGATATGAGTCTGAGTAAACTCCAAGAGTTGGTGATGGATAGGGAGCCTGGGCGTACTGTAGTCCATGGGGTCTCAAAGAATCAGACACGACCTAGCGACTGAACTGAACTGAACACTGGTAATGTCTCCATCTATGATGTTCCTACTAATGAACTCCTTTTTATATGCAGAAACCAGAGTCATCTTATGACTTAATCACTAAAGTGACATCTGATCACTTTTGTCAAATTCCATTTGTTAGATGCATGTTACAGGTACATTGGAGTGTGGAATTACACAAAGACATGAACATCAGATGGCAGGAATAACCAGGACATTTTAGGGCCTGTTACCCAGCCCTCTGTTCCTAGGCTGAATGAGATCCTCCCTATGGACAAGGAAGGAGAGGGAGAATTCCTCCCTGGATCCTGGGCCATGAGCTGTAACTGAGAAGGGGAAGCTGGGCCCTAGGAGCCTTGGGTGTATCTACAGGGAGGGCAGCATCCAGACTCTCTGAAGGCCTGGCCTCGGTGGTGTCCCTGGAGCTGGTTCTACAGGCTCCTAAGAAATACCTGGTGCCTCCCTTCCTGCTCCGTGTTCAGTGTTGGCATATTAGGGGCTTAGAGTTGGCCATGGTGGGAATGCTTATACTACAGAGGTCAGGAAATACTATATCCCATGCACTGTTTTGCTCCTCAGAGAACTAATGTTTTAAATATTATACCACTCTAAGCCTCCTAAAATCTTTTTTGTGTCGTGTCTCTCTTTTGCAGTACTGGAGCTGAGACTGAAGGATGGAGCCCACCGCTGTGAGGGGAGAGTGGAAGTGAAGCACCAAGGAGAATGGGGCACAGTGGTTGATGGCAGCTGGAGTTTGAAGGATGCATCGGTAGTGTGCAGACAGCTGGAGTGTGGAACTGCCGTTGGTATTCCTAAACAGGCTTATTTTGGACCAGGAGTTGGCCCCATTTGGCTTTCGTATACTTCATGTGAAGGGGTGGAGTCAACTGTCAGTGACTGTAGGCATTCTAATATTAAAGACTATCGTAATGATAGGTATATCCACGACTGGGATGCTGGAGTAGTCTGCTCAGGTAAGTCCTGTCTGGCCTGTGTGGGGATCTCTAGCAGGAAAAGCCTTTGTCTTATCATCAGAATGACTCGAGATTACAGATACAGCCTTTAGAACATGCTTGGGTGAAGGGTCTTTGTGATGTGTCACAGGAGGCAGAGGTGAGGTCAAAAGTTTCATACAGATTCAGCTTCTGAATTTGACCTCTGTGACATAGTCTCAGCATGATAATTATTCTGTATTCTTTGACATAATGGTCAGTAGGGTATGTCTACATTGATGGGGGGTGTGTCATAGGAGAGTTGTAGGCAACAAGGTTTATTATCCTCATTGGTCCTAAAAGTCAGAGTCACCACACTCCATCAGGTTGGTACGTGGGTGATGTGCCGATAGAACAGCCTCAACCAAGCAATGGTGACCCCAAAAGGGCATGTGAAGACCCATGGACAAGTGACCATACCCGAAGTCATGGTGCAGTTACACAAGGAAAAGGTGTGAGAGAAATTCAGTGGTGCATTTAAATGTCCCTAGGTCACAGTCAGAAGAGGCCAGAAGCGGGACTCATGGCAGGGAAAATCTCATCACACTGGTGTACCTGATGAATCGAGTTGGGAGCTCACACCACATTTGCAGGGATGTTGAGGGAGCAGGAAAATGTCTTGATGTTTACAAGACAGCAGCTGAAGTGCATCATGTATAAGAGGCAGTGAAGCTAGGAGTTCCTGGGGTTCTCAAGGCAAGAATACAGAAGTGGTTTGCCTTTCCTTCTCCATGGACCATGTCTTATCAGAACTCTCCACTAACCCCGCCTGTCTTGGGTGGCCCTACATGGCATGGCTCATAGTTTCCTTGAGTTAGACAAGGCTGTGGTCCTTGAACTGTGAACTTCCAGATGTTCAAGCTGGATTTAGAAAAGACAGAGGAACCAGAGGTCAAATTACAACATACGTTTGATCACTGAAAATGCAAGAGAGTTCCAGAAAAACATCTAGTTCTACTTTATTGACTATGCCAACGCCTTTAACTGTGTGGATCACAGCAAACTGGAAAATTCTTCAGGATATATGAATACCAGACCATCTGACCTGCATCCTGAGAAATCTGTATGTAGAACAAAAAGCAACACTTAGAAATGGACATGGAACAAAAGATTGGTTCCAAATCGGGGAAGGAGTACATCAAGGCTGTATATTGTCAACCTGCTTATTTAACTTATATGCAGAGTGCATCATGAGAAATGTTGGGCTGGATGAAGCACAAGTTGGAATCAAGATTGTCAGGAGAAATATCGATAACCTTAGATGCAGATTATATCACACTTATGGCCGAAGGCAAAGAACTAAAGAGCCTCTTGATGATAGTGAAAGAGGAGAGTGAAAAAGTTGGCTTAAAAACTCAACATTCAAAAACTAAGATCACAGCGTCTGGTCCCATCACTTCCTGGCAAATAGATGGGGAAACAGTGGAAATAGATAATGGACTTTTTTTTTTTTTTGGTTCCAAAATTACTGCAGATGGTGACTGCAGCCATGAAATTAAAAGACGCTTGCTGCTTGGAAGAAAAGCTATGACCAACCTAGACCGCATATTAAAAAGCAGAGACATTTCTTTGTGAACAAAGACCGATCTAGTCAAAGCTATTGTTTTTCCAGTAGTCCTGTATGGATGTGAGCGTTGGACTATAAAGAAAGCTGAGCACTGAAGAATTGATGCTTTTGAATTGTGGTGTTGGAGAAGACTCTTGAGAGTCCTTTGGACTGCAAGGAGATCCAACCAGTCCCTCCTAAAGTACATCAGTCCTGCACATTCATTGGAAGGACTAATGCTGAAGCTGAAACTCCAGTACTATGGCCACCTGATGTGAAGAACCGACTCATTGGAAAAGCCCCTGATGCTGGGAAAGATTGAAGGTGGGAGGAGAAAGGGATAACAGAGGATGAGGTGGTTGGATAGCATCACCAACTGAATAGACATGAGTTAGAGAAAACCCCAGGAGTTGGTGATAGACAGGGAGGCCTGGCATGCTGCAGTCCATGGTGTTGCAAAGAGTCAGATATGACTGAGGAACTGAGCTGAACTGAATTGAAGCTAAGAGGACCTGATGTGACTTCTAAGAATTACTCAGTGCTACCTAAGTGTGTTTGACCTATGCCAAGGTGGATGCAGGAAAGACAGCAGTGAAACTAGGCGGTGAGTGGGTACTCACAGTATTTGACAGAGATGCTTCTAGTTGTTATCACAATTGCAGATTGCATGTCCAGGTTATTAATCACATCAGAACAACTGGACTGGAGGAAGATATTGTCAGTTATCACAGTGAATTCCCTAAGGTAGAAGACTGGACTTAGGATAGTATCACCCCATCTAATGGGATGGTGGGACAGGGGAGCCCTGAAGACCTCTGCAGTAGGGCCTTAACAGCCACGGCCAATCAGCTCTTGGGTGTTTATGTACAGGAAGATCATTGGAAAAGTGATCTTTTCTAATCTCACCTTCAGCAGATCTTTGATGATTCTAGTTGATGCCCTTAAGGAAACATTTCTTTTCCTTTTTAAAAGTAGTTTATTGAGGTGTGTCTGACATACAAAACTGCTGGATAAGCATGCATTTGTGAAACCACTACAGCACTTATGTCATAAATCTATTCATCTCTTCAAAATGTTTTCTTCCATTCTCTTTATCACTCATATTAAAAATAATTATTTTCAAGGTGAATTTGAATTTTAGTTAAAAACTTTTGTTTTAAACAAACCTGTTTTCTGGCATCTCAAGTAACCTTCCTCATAGTCGCAATGTCATAATGGTTTCACCTGAAGATAAATTTGTGGAAATACTACAGGTGTCTCTACCATATTTTGATAAATGAGCATCTGAGTGAGAAGGGAGTGTGTGATGTTGAAACTTTGTGTGAAATCAGAACTCCCAATGTTACCCTAAGAAAACTGATGTCTTGTTATTAATTCCAGTTAAGATATACTTAGAGAACTGGAAGTGCTCTGCTATTTAACAAAGTTCTGTCTAGTCAAGGCTATGGTTTTCCAGTGGTCATGTATGGATAAAAGTTGAACTGTGAAGAAAGCAGAGTGCCGAAGAATTGGTGCTTTTGAACTGTGGTATTGGAGAAGACTCTTGAGAGTCCCTTGGACTGCAAGGCGATCTAACCAGTCCATTCTAGAGGAGATCAGTCCTGGGTGTTCATTGGAAGGACTGATGCTAAAGCTGAAACTCCAATACTTTGGCCAGCTCATGTGAAGAGTTGACTCATTGGAAAAGACTCTGATGCTGGGAGGGATTGGGGGCAGGAGGAGAAGGGGACGACAGTGGATGAGATGGCTGGATGGCATCACTGACTCAATGGACGTGAGTTTCGGTGAACTCCGGGAGTTGGTGATGGACAGGGAGGCCTGGCGTGCTGTGATTCATGGGGTCACAAAGACTCAGACATGACTGAGCGGCGGAACTGAATTGAACTGAACTGAACTAATATTTAAACCCTGATTGTGGTTTGTACTCCCTAACTACCATTGCTCTAACTTAGACTCTCACAGTTTTATGAACGGTTCCAGGTTCCTTCTATTTCTGTTTTAGTCACTAGTTACCTCCTCCTGGTCTGATTTTTCTGTATTTTCAGACATATTTTAATGATGTGAAGATAAGTCATAGTGGTGGTGATGTAGCAGAAATAAGATTAGAATAGCATGTGTTTTCATTATCTTAATCAAAACTCTTGGAGTACTTCTGCGCAACCTTAGGAGTTAGGTACGGTAGAGAAATTTCAGCCTCAGTAGTGGATTGCTGGAAGTGAAGTACCATGTTTAGGAGAAATCTAGAGTGGAAACAATGACCAGAGGAGAATGTAGAGAAGCTTGTTTGAAATAACGAGGAGATTTCATGGAATTCACGTGGAAGATCTGGGAGGGAACACACAAATTTTGAAGGACTGTGGTGCAAGCATTCCAAGTTGCTTCAGTCCTGTCCTACTCTTTGTGACCCCATGGACCAGGCACGATTACTGGAGTGGGTTGTCATTTCTTTCTCTAGGGGATCTTCCTCACCCTGGGATCAAACCTGGGTCTCCTGCATTGCAGGCAGAGTCTTGATTATCTTCTGAGCCACCAGGGACTACAGTACTGAAGTGCAGAATGGTGAGGGGATGAAGATGCAAGGATTGCAGGAGGGGAGGGTTGGAAAGATGCAGTCAACTCGTACGTTAACCACAGCCTCTGTGTTACACTTCCTTCCTGCCCCCATTCCTTCCCTCCCTCTCTTCCTTTATGTGGCTGTGGGAGTCATTTCTGAGCTCTGTGGAAGTGCTAGCATTTGTAGCTGGCAGTTTTCTTAATTGAAAATTTTTATAATATGGATTCTGTTTATTTAACAAATAAGTTTACTCATATTTTTATCTTATTTTTCTGTATCAGATTTTGGTGAGTTGTGTTTCACAAGTAATGTGTTTTTAAGGACTTGGCCCATTTTACAACAAATTTTCAAATTAGTAACACTGAGATAGATATAAAGATATCTCATATCTTTATATGTTGGGAAGATCTACAATGATATTCCTCCTTCTGTTACTGGTGCTGCTAATGTGTTCCCTCTTTTTTGTTAATTGGTTTGCTAGAAGATTATCCATGTTAATGTTCTTTTTAAGAGAATCACTAATGGTCTGTATTGATTTTCTTGATGGTGTATTTGCTTTCTTCTTAATTGATTTCTATGCTCAGTTTTCATTCCTCTTTTTCAGTTTTGATTGTGGTTGCTTTTGTAGATTCTTGAGGTGGAGTCTTGGATCATTTCCTTCTGGTTCTATTTTTATTCTAATGTAATCATCAAGGAAGCATCAAGGTTCTAAATTTTCTTCTAAGCATCACTTTATTTTTAACCCACCAGTTTCAATACTATATAATTTCTTTTGTATTTTATTATCATAAAATGTTTCTTTTTCTCTGAATGAATTCTTTGTCTTATAGTCTGACTTTGCATGATATTAATTTAGATATTATATACAGTTTTCTCTGATTTGTGTTTGCATGGTCAGTAATTTTTACCTCTTTAGTATGTTTCTGTGTTTATATTTAAACACATGAAAGTTTGTAGATAGTATATTGTTGTGTCTTATTTTATCTGGTCTGATTATCTTGTTTTTTATTTGGAGTACTTAAATTATTCACATTTAATGTAATTATTGACATAATTGGGTTTAAGTGTACTTGCCTGCTATTTGTTGGAGAAGGCAATGGCAACCCACTCCAGCACTCTTGCCTGGAAAATCCCATGGACAGAGGAGCCTGATAGGCTGCAGTCCATGGGTAGCTAAGAGTCAGACATGACTGAGCAAATTCACTTTCACTTTTTGCTTTTATGTATTGGAGAAGGAAATGGCAACCCACTCCAATGTTCTTGCCTTGAGATTTCCAGGGATGGGGAAGCCTGGTGGGCTGCCGTCTATGGGGTCGCACAGAGTTGGACATGAGTGAAGTGACTTAGCAGCAGCAGCAGCAGCAGCAGCAGCAGCTGCTATATGTTATATCTTTGTTCTTATTTTAATTTTCGAGTATATTTTACCATTTTAATTTAAATACTGTATTGACTATGTTCTCATCTAGGAGTTTTATAGTTTCTCATCTTATGTTTAGATCTTTAATCCATTTTGAGTTTATTTTTGTGTGTGGTGTTAGAAAGTGATCTAGTTTCATTCTTTTACAAGTGGTTGACCAGTTTTCCCAGCACCACTTTGTCTTTACTCCATTGTATATTCTTGCCTCCTTTGTTGAAGATAAGGTGTCCATAGGTGTGTGGATTTATCTCTGGGCTTTCTGTTTTGTTCCATTGATCTATATTTCTGTCTTTATGCCAGTACCATACTGTCTTGATGACTGTGGCTTTGTAGTAGAGCCTGAAGTCAGGCAAGTTGATTCCTCCAGTTCCATTCTTCTTTCTCAAGATTGCTTTGGCTATTCGAGGTTTTTTGTATTTCCTTACAAATCTTGAAATTATTTGTTCTAGCCCTGTGAAAAATATCGCTGGTAGCTTGATAGGGATTGCATTGAATTTGTAAATTGCTTTGGGTAGTATACTCATTTTCACTATATTGATTCTTCCGATCCATGAACATACTATATTTCTCCATCTATTAGTGTCTTCTTTGATTTCTTTCATCAGTGTTTTATAGTTTTATATATATAGGTCTTTAGTTTCTTTAGATAGATATAATCCTAAGTATTTTATTCTTTTTGTTGCAATGGTGAATGGAATTGTTTCCTTAATTTCTTTTTCTACTTTCTCATTATTAGTGTATAGGAATGCAAGGGATTTCTGAGTGTTGATTTTATATCCTGCAACTTTACTATATTCATTGATTGGCTCCAGTAATTTTATGGTGGAATCTTTAGGGTTTTCTATGTAGAGGATCGTGTCATCTGCAAACAGTGAGAGTTTTACTTCTTCTTTTCCAATTTGGATTTCTTTTATTTCTTTTTCTGCCCTGATTGCTGTGGCCAAAACTTCCAGAACTATGTTGAATAGTAGCAGTGAAAGTGGGCATCCTTGTCTTGTTCCTGACTTTAGGGGAAATGCTTTCAATTTTTCACCACTGGGGATAATGTTTGCTGTGGGTTTGTCATATATAGCTTTTATTATGTTGAGGTATGTTCCTTCTATTCTTGCTTTCTGGATAGGTTTTATCATAAATGGATGTTGAATTTTGTCAAGGGCCTTCTCTGCATCTCTTAAGATAATCATATGGCTTTTATTTTTCAATTTGTTAATGTGGTGTATTACATTGATTGATTTGCGGATATTGAAGAATCCTTGCATCCCTGGGATAAAGCCCACTTGGTCATGGTGTATGATCTTTTTGATGTGTTGTTGGATTCTGATTGCTAGAATTTTGTTGAGGATTTTTGCATCTATGTTCATCAGTTATATTGGCCTGTAGTTTTCTTTTTTTGTGACATCTTTGTCAGGTTTTGGTATTAGGGTGATGGTGGCCTCATAGAATGAGTTTGGAAGTTTATCTTCCTCTGCAATTTTGTGGAAGAGTTTGAGTAGGATAGGTGTTAGCTCTTCTCAAAATTTTTGGTGGAATTCAGCTGTGAAGCCATCTGGACCTGGGCTTTTGTTTGCTGGAAGATTTCTGATTACAGTTTCAATTTCCATGCTTGAATTGAAAGAGACACGTGTACCCCAATGTTCATCGCAGCACTGTTTATAATAGCCAGGACATGGAAACAACCTAGATGTCCATCAGCAGCTGTGGTACATATACACAATGGACTGTTACTCAGCCATTAAAAAGAATACATTTGAATCAGTTCTAATGAGATGGATGAAACTGGAGCCGATTATACAGAGTGAAGTAAGTCAGAAAGAAAAACACCAATACAGTATACTGACACATATATGTGGAATTTAGAAAGATAGTAATGATGACCCTGTATGCGAGACAGCAAAAGAGACACAGATGCATAGAACAAACTTTTGGACTCTGAGGGAGAGGGAGAGGGTGGAATAATTTGGGAGAATGGCATTGAAACATGTATACTGTCATGTAAGAAACGAATCACCAGTCTATGTTTGATACAGGATACAGGATGCTTGGGGCTGGTTCACGGGGATGATCCAGGGAGATGATATGGGGAGGGAGGTGGGAGGGGGTTCAGGTTGGGAACTCATGTACACCTATGGCGGATTCATGTCAATGTATGGCAAAACAAATACAGTATTGTAAAGTAAAATAAAGTAAAAATAAAAATTAAAAAAAAAGAAAAAGAAAACACCCCCCCCAAATAAATACTGTATTGGTTTATTAATCGTATCAGATTTTTAGGTGATTATGATGTTTAAATTTTTTTAGTTTATAGTAATTTTTATATTTTGCTGGCTGGATCTTCATTGCTGCATGGGCTTTTCTCTAGTTGTGGAGATCAGAGGTTACTCTCTAGTTGCAGGCATGAGGCTCTCATTGCAGTGGCCTCTCTGGCTGTAGTTCACAGGCTCTATGGGGCACAAGCTTCAGTAGTCGTGGGCCCTGGGCTCTGGAGCACAGGCTCACTAGTTGTGGTGCACGGGCTTAGTGGCTCTGTGGTATGTGGGATTTTCCTAGATCACGGATTGAACCCACGTCTCCTGCATTGTCAGGTGGAGTCTTCACCACTGAACCACCGGAAAAGCCCAACATTGAATTATTAATCTTAAATTACATTTTACCTTGAAATGATATTATGTCACAACATGCAATGTCAGTCACTATACATTTCTTCCACTTTCTTATTCTTGTCATTGGTGCTATCATTGTCATAATTCTATTTATAAATTTATTATGAATCTTATAGTTTGTTGCTAATATTTTTTGCCTTCAATCCTCTAATAGAGAATCAACATTTAGCACAGTCTCTATAGCTTTGAGAGGATCCATGTTTTCATCTGCTGTCATCTCCCTTTAGCTTAAAGAACTTTCTGAGGAAATTTTGTGTGGTGTGTGTCCGGTGGCCTCCAATTCTATCATCTCTCATTTATCTGAAATCATTTCATTTTTTAAAAATATAAATTCATTTATTTTAATTGGAGGTTAATTACTTTGCAATATTGTATTGGTTTTGCCATACATCAACATGAGTCTGCCACGGGTATATCATTTTAATTTTCATTCAGTTCTGAAAAGTATTTTCATAGCTGATTCAGTTTTAGCATAACAAATGCCCAATCCCAATACTTTAAATATGTTCTTACATTGTCATCTGACTTTCATTGCCTCCAACAAAAAGTCAGTAAATAATACTTATCCTTTTGTTCCCTGCAGATAATGTGTCAAACTTCCCTGGCTGCTCTTAACATATTTTTGTTTGTTTCTTTACCGACGTATTTCAGTATTTACATTGTCAAGTTTTCTGAGAACGGTTTCATTATCTTGTTTGGGGTTTGTTTAGCTTTTTGGATCAGTGGGTTTGCAGTTTTCAATAACTTTGGGAAAATGTCATTTATCTTCTCTTAATATTGTTCTGCACATCCCTTAATCTGAATCTCCAAATACACATATTTTATATATTTTTATATTGTCCTACATGCCACTGTGTTTCCATTCATATTTTTCTGCCTTTTTGCTCTCTTTGGTTCAGTTTAGATCGTCTCTACTGCTGTGTTTTACTTTCCAGTTCTTTTATTCTGCAATGTCTAGTCTCTTGTGTAATTAATCCAAATAATTGTTCATTCCAATACTATATTTTTCAGTTTCAGAAGTCTCATTTGTTTATTTTTCCTAGTTTTTCTCCCTGTTTATTTTTATGCTTCATTAAGCATATTGGTATTAGGGTTTTAAGGAGCTCTTCAGCCAATTCAATCATTTCTGTAATTTCTGAAGCTGCTTTAAATGATTGTTTTTTTAATATAAATTTATTTATTTTAATTGGAGGTTAATTACTTTACAATATTTTATTGGTTTTGCCATACATCAACATGCATTCTCCATGGGTATTCACATGTTCCCCATCCTGAACACTTCTCCCTCCCCATACCATCCCTCTGGGTCCTTCCAGTGCACCAGCCCCGAGGATCTAGTATCATGCATCGAACCTGGACTGGCGATTCATTTCTTATATGATATTATACATGTTTCAATGCCATTCTCCCAAATCATCCCACCCTCGCCCTGTCCCACAGAGTCCAAAAGACTGTTCTATACATTGGTGTCTCTTTTTCTGTCTGATTGTTTTTAAAAAATGTGTTATGGGTTACATTTCTCTCTTTTGGAAATTCTAATAATTGTTTGGTTGGATGTTGGGCATCACTAAGCAGTCCTTTACCAGGAAGAACTTCAGAAGTAAATGATCAGAACACACCCAGAAATCAGGGAATTGTCCTTGATGAATTAAATAAAGTTGTTTCATTGGGTTATCTTCATTCAGTTCAAAATGTGTTCCTTTGATGACCAAATGATGAACTCTTCTTTTGGTTTTCCTCCTTTAGTTTCAAAACTTCCTTGATCCCACCTTGCATGCCATATGCCCTACCTACACCCTACTTCTTCAGCAGTAGCTATACATTCTGATTTTCTTTTCCATCCATCTGTATCATTTAAAATGGTGTTTGTTTGTCTGAAGTGGGAGAAATGAGAAAGGATAGCAGTTTAGGTGGTGGATGGGAGGAGCAGAGGGTGATGTAGTATGCTAACAACCTATTCAACGAGTGTTTCCCACAAATATTTGCATATTTATCCATATTGAGGCTTTTTCAACTTGGAACTCTCCAAATTATGGCTTGTTTGCTCATTTCCTCCTCCTTCTCCTTTTTCTTCTTCCTTCTTTTTGACAACATGCCATCTTCTTTTAGAGTTGTAGAACATTCATGAAGGAAATTAAGGACAATATGATCAATGGAAAGTCATTCTGTGTTTCTGGCCTGCAAGAATTAGTATTGTTAAAGTGCCTGTACTTCTCAAAGTCCTCTATAGATTTAATGAAATTCCTATCGAAATATCATTCTTTATAGAAATAGGAAAACAATCTTAAAATATGAGTGTGTGGTTTAATTTTTATATATTCATGAATTCCTGTTTTCTGATCATTTCTGAATTTTAGTTCCATTCCACTATGGTCATGTAAGATACTTGGAATTATTTTAATATTTTTGAATTTGTTAAGGCTTATTTGTAACCTAGCCTGGAGACTATTCCATGTGTGCTTGAGAAGAATGCATATTTTTCTGTGGTTAGAATTAGTACAATGATAGTAGTAAAATCAATTATTATCAGCCCTTAGCATTTTCTGTGAGTTCTGTTTGAGGAAAAAAACCTTTAATAGGAGACGATGTGGAAATTCAGCTATCTGTTAAACTCCCACTGAGAGCACATTTTCCCCCAGATTCTTTGACAAATCCTAGGATTTCAAGAGAGATGGCTGGGACTCTCTCTCTATGACTCTCTGAGTTTTCTTAACTCATTTTCCTTCCCACTGAGGTCACTGAAGGAATTCATGAAAGTTTTTAGCATGAAAAAGTATCAGAAAGACAAGATGTGATGACATAAATGTGAATTAATGATAGTGTCTATATTTCTTCTCTGGAGCTGTCACTCATCTACAGGTTGGCATCCCCTCATGGATCTAGCCTCAGGACTTTCCTTAACCTAAGTCACTTGAGGACTAGCTTCTGGGAGAGAAAACTGGTCAGAAAATTAGCCCCACAAGTCCCATGAAAGCTTTCTAAGCTTGTCTGGATGCTAGGTCTTTAATCTCATAGCCCACGTCCCTCTGGGTGGCTTCTGGTCTGCATATCTCTATGTTCAAGTTTAAGCGCCTAAATATTATACAGTGTCCTTGGATCTGTATGTAGGTCCTAGGCTGCTAAGTGAGAAATTCACTTCTCCAACCAATGCTAAAACACATGTTTCCAGTATTCAGCCATTCCAATGATCTGAATTGGGCTCTGTACTTTCCAGGCTCCTAGACCAAGGAATTCACATTTCTAACCAGTCTCAAAGTGTATGTTCTTAGGATTCAACCACTCCAAACTGACCTTGTAATCCTCCTGGATTTCTCTTTAGAAACCTGCTCATGAAAATTCAATTATGACACTAACTGTCAAAGACTCTCTTCATGCTCCAGTTCTAAAAAGAAAAACTTTTACCCCACTGCCTGTGACATGCAGTTTCCAGTTGCCAAGTCAGTACCATGAACATTGACTGGTTTTGTTGTTGTTTCCTCTTAGGATTTGTGCATCTGGCTGGAGGGGACGGACCCTGCTCAGGGCGAGTAGAAGTGTATTCTGGAGAAGACTGGATCCCAGTGTCTGATGGGAACTTCACACTCCCCACTGCCCAGGTCATCTGTGCAGAGCTGGGGTGTGGCAAGGCTGTGTCTGTCCAGGGACATGAGCTCTTCAGCACGTCCAGTGCCTGGGTCTGGGCTGAAGAGTTCAGGTGTGAGGGGGAGGAGCCTGAGCTCTGGGTCTGCCCCAGAGTGTCCTGTCCAGGGGGCAATTGTCACCACAGTGGAGCTGCTGAGGTTGTCTGTTCAGGTGAGCTGCAGGTCAGGCCTTTCACCTCTGTGAACACCCTGTTCAGGTGAGAAAGTCATGTGATTTTGCTGAAACTTTGCCTTCTTCTACCAGCATACTCAGAAGTCCGGCTCATGACAAACGGCTCCTCTCAGTGTGAGGGGCAGGTGGAGATGAACATTTCTGGACGATGGAGAGCACTCTGTGCCT
This sequence comes from Capra hircus, assembly GCF_001704415.2. NCBI lineage: Eukaryota > Metazoa > Chordata > Mammalia > Artiodactyla > Bovidae > Capra > Capra hircus. Next base: position 99,287,855 of record NC_030812.1, on the reverse strand, counting down.
CCCACTGGAGTCTGGCCAATGCCAATGTTGTCTGTCGTCAGCTCGGCTGTGGAGTCACCATCTCCATCCCCGGAGGACCACACTCGGTGGAAGGAGGTGGTCAGATTTTAACTGCCCGATTTCACTGCTCTGGGGCAGAGTCCTTCCTGTGGAGTTGTCCTGTGACTGCCCTGGGTGGGCCTGACTGTTCCCATGGCAACACAGCCTCTGTGATCTGCTCAGGTAAGAGAGAGGGAGGGGCTACTGGTACTCAGGATGCTCCTGGAGTGAAATGACTCCAAGAGTAGAGAGTGAGGTTAAACGGGCTTCAGAGATTTTGTGGTGAAATATGGATCTTCTCATTGTTCATTCATTTTTCAGGTCAGGGCAAGAAGTGTGAAGGGGAATAATATATTTTTTAAGCAACATTGTTGCTTACATGTAATCATAGAAAACAATGTAGGAGCAGTAAGTATAGAGCTCATAATGAAGCCCACCCCAGAGCAGCAAAGAGAATGTCCCAGCACCAGAGTCACTGTTGTCCCCAGTATCTGTGTCTTCCCTCCTCGACAGGGAAAAAAGCGCTTACCTAACTTCAACTAACATAGAGAGTTTCATCAATGTTTGAACTTTATATAAAATGATGCCGTATGTTTCATCTTTTGTATCTAATTTCATAAACTCAAAATTATGTTTGGGATTCACACATGATGTTGTGTATTGTAGCACTTTATTTGTTTTATTAGAGTAGAATATGCTTTGAATGATCCCATGGCCATGTACTGATCCATTCTACTGACAGTATTCAGTTCAGTTCAGTCACTCAGTCGTGTCCGACTCTTTGCGACACCATGAATCGCAGCATGCCAGGCCTCCCTGTCCATCACCTACTCCCGGAGTTCACTCAGACTCATGTCCATCGAGTCCGTGTTGCCATCCAGCCATCTCATCCTCTGTTGTCCCCTTCTCCTCTCACCCCCAATCCCTCCCAGCATCAGAGTCTTTTCCAGTGAGTCAACTCTTTGCATGAGGTGGCCAAAGTACTGAAGATTCAGCTTTAGCATCATTCCTTCCAAAGAAATCCCAGGCTGATCTCCTTCAGAATGGACTGGTTGGATCTCCTTGCAGTCCAAGGGACTCTCAAGAGTCTTCTCCAACACCACAGTTCAAAAGCATCAGTTCTTCGGCACTCAGCCTTTTTCACAGTCCAACTCTCACATCCATACATGACCACGGGAAAAACCATACCCTTGACTAGACTGACCTTAGTTGGCAAAGTAATGTCTCTGCTTTTGAATATGCTGTCTAGGATGGTCTGAATTTGGTAATAAGGAGTTCATGATCTGAGCCACTTTCAGCTCCTGGTCTTGTTTTTGTTAGCTCTATAGAGCTTCTCCATCTTTGGCTGCAAAGAATATAATCAATCTGATTTTGGTGTTGACCATCTGGTGATGTCCATGTGTAGAGTCTTCTCTTTTTTTTCCAGTTCTTGACTGTTACAAATATGCTATGACAACTTACCATGACAATGTCTTTGGCAGCAAATATGTGTTACTTATTTTCCATGTTTAACCCTTGGTCTTTTATTTTCATTTGCTTAATCAAACGGTGTCTTTTGATGATCTCATTTCTTGTGTAAATATATCTTACCAACATTTTTCTGTACATTTAATGCTTCTTATATTCTTTAAAGGAGAAGGAAGTGGCAACCCACTCCAGTATTTTTGCCTGGAAGATCCCGTGGACGGAGGAGCCTGGTAGGCTGCAGTCCATGGGGTGGTTAAGAGTCGGAGACGACTGAGCGACTTCACTTTCACTTTTCTCTTTCATGCATTGGACTGGAAATGGCAACCCTCTCCAACATTCTTGCCTGGAGAATCCCAGGGACAGTGCAGCCTGATGGGCTGCCGTCTACTCGAAGATTGTAAAAACATTCTCTAAGAGTATCTTATGGAAATTTTAGCATTTTTCTCTTGCATATTATTGTGCATTCCTTCGGGATTGATATCTGTGTAAGATAAGGGTCAGGGTTCATATGGACATCCAATTGACTCAGAATCTTTTTCTGAAAAGACTCTTCCCCACTGCAGTGCTGCCTTCGTCGTAAGCAGAAGGGCAAGTATGTCTGCCTTATTTGAGACTCTCTATTCTGTTCCATGTTATCATTTGTCTATCCTTGCACTAATACTGCATTTTTCTTAACTATCATAACTTCGTAGTTGTTGTTGTTCAATCGCTATGTCATGTCTGACTCTTTGTGACCCCATGGACTACAGCATACCAGGCTTCTCTGCCCTTCACTATCTGCCTGAATTTCAGACTTTGTAGTTAGTCTGAATAATTTTAATTTACAGAATTACTTTATATTAACTCCTCTAATATCATTGCTTTTGTTACAAACTGTGCTGTTCATTCTTGGTTGCTTGTATTTTGCATGAATGTAGAACTCAGCTTTGTCATTTTCACCAAAAGAAAAGCTTTAAGGGTATTGTTGAGATTAGATTTAAAAATTTGAGAGTAGACATAGAAATTTGAGGATGATTGACATTGACAATGTTGAGTTTTCCAAATCATTGATATAAAACATCCCTCCATTCGGTTGGATCCTGAATTTCAGAGATTTTCCCCATCTTCTCCTAGGACTTCTCCTAGGTATTTTATTTTTGATGTTATGAGTATTTTTGTGAAAGTGGTCTGGCAATGAATTTTGTTTGACTTGTTTTCACCTTTTAATTCTTTCAGTTTTGATGCATGTTGAGACATAAAAATGTTGGGAAAACAATATAAAAATTCATTTATGACCTTTACCTGGGTTTTTAATTGTTAGTATCAATATTTTGCTTTAATCTCTCTGTGTGTGTGTCCTTCATTCTCTGTTCTCCTTCTGCTCCATTTCTTCCTGAATATGTAAATTCTTTCTGAATTCAGTTGAGGACATGATGTTCCTTTATCCTTAGACTAGTTCTGGGAATTTCCTTACAGAACCAGAGTTCAGTCAAGTCTTTAATGACTTCAGCTCCAGGTGACATCTAATTGCAGCACTGAAAGACCCCACTGAAAGACTGCCAAACAGAGTTTTTTCCTGATTAATGACCCAAAGTCATAAGCAAAATTAAGTACATATTTTTTTCTTCATATATTAAGTTTTGCTTTTTCATAGTTATCAAATTGCCAACATCTGTTGGATCACAGAAAAAGCAAAAAAGAGTTCCAGAAAAACCTCTACTTCCGCTTCATTGACTATGCCAAAGGCTTTGACTTTGTGGATCACAACAATCTGTGGAAAATTCTTCAAGAAATGGAACTACTAGACCACCTACCTGCTTCCTGATAAATCTGTGTGCAGGTCAAGAGGCAACAATTAGAATTGGACATGGAACAACAGACTGTTTCCAAATTTGGAAAGGAGTACGTCAAGACTGTATATAGTCACCCTGCTTATTTAACATATATGCAGAGTACATCACGTGAAATGCTGGGCTGGATGAAGCACAAGCTGGAATCAAGATTGTCAGGAGAAATATCAATAATCTCAGATATGCTGATGACACCACCCTTATGGCAGAAAGCAAACAGGAACTGAAGAGCCTCTTGATGAAAGTGAAAGAGAAGAGTGAAAACCCTGGCTTAAAACTCAACATTCAAAAAACAAAGATCATGGTATCTGGTCCCATTATTTCATGGCAAATAGATGAGGAAACAATGGGTTCCTCAAACTATTTTCTTGGGTTCCAAAATCACTGCAGATGGTGACTGCAGCCATGAATTAAATGATGCTTGCTCCTTGGAAGAAAACCTATGACTAACCCAGACAGCATATTAAAAAGCAGTGACATCACTTTGATGACAAAGGTCCATCTGATCAAGCTGTGATTTTTCCAGTAGTTATGTATGGATATAAGAGTTGGACCATAAAGAAAGTTGAGCACCGAAGAACTGATGCTTTTGAACTGTGGTGTTGGAGGAGACTCTTGAGAGCCCCCTGGACTGCAAGGAGATCAAACCAGTGGATCCTAATGGGAATTAGTCCTGAATATTCATTGGAAGAACTGATGCTGAAGCTAAATCTTCACTACTTTGGCCACCTGGTGAGAAGAGCTGACTCATTGGAAAAGACCCCGATGGTGGGAAAGCTTGAGGGCAGGAGGAAAATAGGATGACAGAGGATGCAATGCTTGGATGGCATCACCGACTTGATGGACATGAGTTTGAGCAAGCTCCAGAAGTTGGTGAAGAACAGGGAAGCCTGGCAAGCTGCAGTTAATTGGGTCACAAAGAGTTTGGCATGACTGAGGGACTGAACTGAAGTGAACAAAGTTTTTTGGAAAAACTGCCATACAACAATATAACCAGAACTCTTGCTGTGTGACCTGAATTAATTGAAGAATATCCTCTGATTTTGCATTTTGATGTTTCAACTTTATGCTGAGCTAATGTGAGGCTACACTTATTCTTCAGTTCTTAATTGCAGCTAACAAGTTTTTCAGCTCTAGAAGTATTTGGTTTTTGGTATCATTTCTCTGCAAAGATGCACATTTTGTCAATTAATTCCATAAGCACTTTAACTGTGGCTACATATATTCTCGTCAGGTAACTCTAGCAGCTGAACACCCTGGGAAATTCTTTCTAATGTCTCCTTTTTCCTTTCTGTTTTTCATGAGATCTATTTTATAAAAGTGTTTGTTCTAAAGATACACATTGAAGAAATTGTAGAGATCCTTCAGAAAGAATTTTGTTTTGCTTTTACTTAGGGATAGAATTTTTTAGGGCTTCCCTGGTGGCTCAGAGGTTAAAGCATCTGCCTCCAACGTGGGAGACCCGGGTTTGATCCCTGTGTCGGGAGGATCCCTTGGAGAGGAAATGGCAACCCACTCCAGTATTCTTGCCTGGGGAATCCCATGAACTGAGGAGCCTGGTGGGCTGCAGTCCATGGGGTCACAAAGAGTCGGACATGACTGAGCAACTTTACTTTCTTACGTAGGGATAGCTTTGGGCTTCCCTGGTGGCTCAGAGGGTAAAAAATCTGCCTGCAGTGCGGAAGACCTGAGTTTGATCCCTGGGTTGGGAAGATCCCCTGGAGAATGGCTTGGCAACCCACTCCATTATTTTTGCTTGAAAATTCCTATGGGCAGAAGATAATGGTGGGCTATAGTCCAAGGGGTTACAAAGAGTCAGACATGACTGAGCGACTAAGCACAGCACAGGGATAAATTAGGGATACAACTTACTTAACTCATTCTTACAGCAACATTTGGGTTAAAACAGAAACTGTGGTACTGTCAGAAACAGAACTCTCCAGGGAGAAGGTTAACACTAAGAGTATGATAACTTTACTGCTGTGTCACAGCTTTCATCTTAGGCTCCATCAGTAGGTCATTTTCCTTAATTCAGTTTCCTGTTCTTCAACCCTTCCAGACTTCTGATCATTGTTGTTTCTTCAGGAAACCAGACCCAGGTGCTGCCCCAGTGCAACGACTCTATGGCAGAACCAGCAGGCTCTGCGGCCTCAGTGGAGAGCACCCCTTACTGTTCAGGTGAGGGTCCCACAGGACAGAAGACCCTTCTCAACCACTGGGGTCACTGCCCCATTGTCGCATTTCTCTCTCCTCAGACAGCAGACAGCTCCGCCTGGTGGACGGGGGCGGTCCCTGCGCCGGGAGAGTGGAGATCCTTGACCAGGGCTCCTGGGGCACCATCTGTGATGACGGCTGGGACCTGGAAGATGCCCGCGTGGTGTGCAGGCAGCTGGGCTGTGGAGAAGCCCTCAATGCCACGGGGTCTGCTCACTTCGGGACAGGATCAGGGCCCATCTGGCTGGACTACCTGAACTGCACTGGAAACGAGTCCCACGTGTGGAGGTGCCCTTCCCGGGGCTGGGGGCGGCACGACTGCAGACACAAGCAGGACGCGGGGGTCATCTGCTCAGGTCCGCGCTGCACACTGTCCACAGGCTGGGGGAGGGGTGGGGCCCCGCAGGACGTGGGTCTGAGCCCTGAGGGAGAGATGCTGAAAGGACCAGAGAAGGAAGCTTCCTCTCACGAAGCTGTCTTTCCAGCAAATGTGAAGACAAGGTGCTTTCACTTCCTTCTGCAGCAGCTGAGGTTCTGGTCCTTTCTTCTCAGCACTGTTTCCTGGCAGAGCCGTTTCTTACAGTTTTTCTTGATAGCAGGGCTCTCTCTCTCCAGTTATATACAAAAAATTGAAACCCGCAGTACTAGTTTCTGTTTGCTTCCCTAACAATTCACCAATTAGTGGGTTAAAACAGCATGTATTTATTTCCTTACTCTTCTCTAGCTTAGATGTCCAGCAGGGGACTCACTGGGCTGGGATCAAGGCATCAGCAGGGCCGCATCACTTTTGCGGCTCTAGGGGAGAATCTGTTTCTTGCCTTTTCAAACTTCTTGAAACCACCTATATTCCTTCCTTCACAGCACCCTTCATCCATTTCCAGACCAGCAATGCTGCAGGCCTCCAACCATTATCCAGAGTCACATCTCTCTAGCTGGGGCTAAGAAAAGTATTCCACATTTAAGGATAGTGGGTCTAAGGATGTGTTTAGACTGGGCTCATATTGTTAATACATCATCTCACCATCCCGAGGTCCTTACCTTAATCACATCTGTAAATCCCTCTTGTCAGGTATGGTAACATATTCACAGGTTGCAGAGATTGGGATGTGGACATTTTTGGATTAACTATTATCCCTATCTCCCTAATATCCACATCACATCCCTTTGACATACTCTTTAAAGATTTCATCAGGAAGCGGGATTCAGCTGCCCCTCCCTGAATAGCACCCATGTAGGTTGGTCTTCCTCTCAGTTCATATCCACTACACCATTGTGGTAGAAATAGAAAGACAGACACAAATGGACAGTCAGTTAAAAGGGAGGCGATGTCAGTCTTGTCATCTAGTGGGTTTCTCTTGAACAAGGTCAGAGATGAATGTTCACCATTTCTAGAAGAAAGGAAAACCTAGAACATCCAGCAAAGTTTTTACTGTGTCCTGTCTCCTCCCCTTTCAACCTTAGAGTTCCTGGCCCTCAGGATGGTGAGCGAGGACCAGCAGTGTGCTGGGTGGCTGGAAGTTTTCTACAATGGGACCTGGGGCAGTGTCTGCCGCAGCCCCATGGAAGACATCACTGTGTCCGTGATCTGCAGACAGCTTGGCTGTGGGGACAGTGGAACCCTCAGCTCCTCTGTTGGTCTCAGGGAAGGTTCTAGACCCCGGTGGGTGGATGGAATCCGCTGTCGGAAAACAGACACCTCTCTCTGGCAGTGTCCTTCTGACCCTTGGAATTACACTTCATGCTCTCCCAAGGAGGAAGTCTATATCTCGTGTGAAGGTGACTTACTGTCTGTTTCTGTGTGTCTGTCCCAACCCTGTAGGATGCAGTGAGATTTGATATTTTAAAATCTAAGTGATGAGTTTAATTTGGGTTCACAAAATGACATAAAGTGAAAATGTTAGTTGCTCAGTTGTGCTCTTTGTGACCACATGGACTGTAGCCTGCCAGGCTCCTCTGTCCGTGGGATTCTCCAGGCAAGAATGCTGGAATGGGTTACCATTCGCTTCTCCAGGGGGTCATCCTGACCCAGGTATGAAATCGGGTATCCTATACTGCAGTCAGATTCTTTACTGTCTGAGCCACCAGAGAAGCTTAAATGAGGTAAGAATGAAACTAATTTAATCCACATATTCCAACCTTGTTTGTTAAAATTTTTAATTGAGACGTAATTCTCGTAACATTGTATTAGTTCTAAGTGTAAGACATAGTGTTTATGTATTTGTACATATTGGTAAATCACCACACATACAGTAATATCCATCACCACATGCAGTTACAATTTTTTTCTCTTATGATCCCACAAGTAAGAATTTGCATGCTGCAACTGAAACCCAGCACAACCAAATAAATACTTAATTTTAAAAGAGAGTATAGTTTTCTTCATAACATGATGATTTTTTATCCACATAAGGGCCTCCATAGGTCAACTGGTAAAGAATCCGAGGCCCTGCATGGCAGGCGGATTTTATGCTGGAGAAGGATAGGCTACTCACTACAGTATTCTTGGGCTTCCCTTGTGACTCAGCTGGTAAAGAATCTGCCTGCAATGTGGGAAACCTGGGTTAGATCCCTGGGTTGGGAAGACTCCCTGGTGAAGGGAATGGGTACCCACTCCCATATTCTCGCCTGGAGAATTCCATGGACTCTATACTCCATGGGGTTGCAAAGAGTTGGACATGACTGAGTGACTCTCACAAACACTATATAAAAATATTATCTTCTTTCTTATATACTGTCTTATATCTTTCATGACAATATTTTTTCTCTAGAATGTTTTAAAATTTCTTATTTATTCATAGGAACTCTTTATAAACAAACATCACTTAACTGTTTTTCTTAAATATTTTTGTAAGTTTTCCCCCATATTTTACATATATTTTTAAGGTTGTATATGTGCATGGGTGGGTTATGTGGTCAAATCTGTAATGCTTTACTTTTTTGACGTCTGCCTTTAGTGCAATGTTTCAAATGCCATTTTTTATCTCAAAATAACATTGAATCGTTTTATTTTCTGCAAACAATTTTATAGTTCCACTAAAGAATATTCAAAACCTAATTTCAAATTATTTATTTATCTGAATTTGTTTTATTATGTGTGATGGTGTAACATCATCACCAGGTAAGAATTGCATTTTATAAACAGTGCTGCGATGAACATTGGGGTACATGTGTCTCTTTCAATTCTGGTTTCCTCGGTGTGTATGCCCAGCAGTGGGATTGCTGTGTCATAAGGTAGTTCTATTTGCAATTTTTTAAGGAATCTCCATACTGTTCTCCATAGTGGCTGTACTAGTTTGCATTCCCACCAACAGTGTAGGAGGGTTCCTTTTTCTCCACACCCTCTCCAGCATTTATTGCTTGCAGATTTTTGGATCGCAGCCATTCTGACTGGTGTGAAGTGGTACCTCATTGTGGTTTTGATTTGCATTTCCCTAATAATGAGTGATGTTGAGCATCTTTTCATGTGTTTGTTAGCCATCCGTATGTCCTCTTTGGAGAAATGTCTATTTAGTTCTTTGGCCCATTTTTTGATTGGGTCGTTTATTTTTCTGGAATTGAGCTGCATAAGTTGCTTGTATATTTTTGAGATTAGTTGTTTGTTGGAAACAACCTAGATGTCCATCAGCAGATGAATGGATAAGTAAGCTGTGGTACATATACACGATGGAGTATTACTCAGCCATTAAAAAGAATTCATTTGAATCAGTTCTGATGAGATGGATGAAACTGGAGCCGATCATACAGAGTGAAGTAAGCCAGAAAGAAAAACATCAATACAGTATACTAACACATATATATGGAATTTAGGAAGATAGCAATGATGACCCTGTATGCAAGACAGGAAAAAAGACACAGATGTATATAACGGACTTTTGGACTCAGAGGAAGAGGGAGAGGGTGAGATGATTTGGGAGAATGGCATTCTAACATGTATACTATCATGTAAGAATTGAATCGCCAGTCTATGTCTGACGCAGGGTGCAGCATGCTTGGGGCTGGTACATGGGGATGACCCAGAGAGATGTTGTGGGGAGGGAGGTGGGAGGGAGGTTCATGTTTGGGAACGCATGTAAGAATTAAAGATTTAAAAAATAAAATAAAATTAAATTAAAAAAAAAAGAATTGCATTTTAGATATGTGATATCTTAGCTCCATCACAAAATAAAAGCACACGGTTTCATGAGTTCATGGATATGACATCAAAAGTACAGGCAACAAAGCAAAATAGACAAGTGGGAATATACCAAACTAAAAAGCTTCCAGAAACCAAATGAAAGATCAACAGAGTGAAAAAGCAAGCTAGCACAAATTATATAAGGTTTTAATTTCCAAAAATAGTAAGGAACTCCTATAACTTAAAAAAAAAACCAACAAACATAAAACCTAATAACTCAATTAAAAAATTGGCCAAGGGCTTGAATAGACATTTCTCTGAAGAAGTCATACAAATGGCAATATGTATATGGAAATATGCTTGACATTGTCAGTCATCAGGGAAATGTAAATTAAAACCACAAAGAGATATCATCTCACACATGTCAGAATGACTGTTTTTTTTTTTTTTCTTTTAAAGACACTTAGTGTTGGCAAGGCTGTGGAGAAATGGACACTTTATCTGTACTAATCCACAAAAAATGTATAAAATGTACTAATAAAACTATGTAATCCAGGGGCTAAATCTCTGGGCTTCCACTGTCATGGGTCCAGGTTCAATCCCTGACCTGGGAACTATGATCCCATGAGCAACAGCACAGCCAAAAAACAAACAAACAACAGCACAAAAAGTATGACAGAAACATCTGTATGATCTATACTGATGCCCCTTTTCATTCTTGGTATTGTTAGCTGCATCTTCTCTCTGCTCTGCATTAGTATTGCTCAGTGTTCATCAGTTTTAAATGAGCCATGTTTAAAGGGTTTTCTTCCATATTTTCTATCTTATGCTTACCTTCTTTTCCATTAATTTTTGTTCCTTTTTAAATTAACCCCAACATTCTACATTCTTTAGACTTTCTCATCTAGTTTCTTAATTGGAAGCTTACTTTTTTTCACTTTCAGTCTTTCCTCTTTAAATCTAGGGTGTAAACTTCCCTTAGGCACTACTTGAGTTTCATTAGAAGAATTTATCATACCATTATTTTGTGTTTATTATCATTATTTCACAATATTTTGTAAGGTTTAAATTTATTCCCAGACTCAGGTGGTGTTTGGAAGGATCTTGCTGAATTTCCCCAAATAGAGGTGGCTATAAATATTTCCTTATTAGTTTTTAATTTTATTCCACTGTGGTCAGAGTAAATATTCTGTATGAATTCAAAGAGTGAAAGATTTTGTCCTATTATGTGGTCATTTTGGTAAAAGTTCCGCGTGCATGTACAGTAATGTGAACTCTTGCAGTGTTGGGTGCGTTGCTCTATGTGTTACTTAGTTAAATGTGCTGACTATGTTGTTGTACATCTACTGAATTATTCTCTGTTTTTAGTATGTTTGGTCTGCATGCTACTGAAAAAGATGTGCTAATAATCCCCCATTTTGATTGTGATTTTGTCTATTTCTTCTTTTCACTCTGTCAAGTATGTTTCTAAGCTATGTCCTGTTATCTTGAATTTTGTTGTGTAAAATATCTTTATTAAGGGTGCATCTCATTAAATCATGAAAATTTCCTCTGTAATTCAGTGTATCTTGGCTTAAAGTTTACTTTCTGGGACATCGATATAGCTACTCCAGTTTTGTTACAGTTAGGACATTTTTTCCATCATTTTACTTTCAACCATTCTTTGCGTTCATAATATAAGGTGGGCATTTTGCAAGTAACATTTGTGTCAATGTTGTTTTATCTTAATCCATTCACTGTAAATGCAATTACTGATATTGATGTGTTGGTATCTGCCATTTGCTTTTAATGGATACACACTCTTTATGACCCTTTTTATCTCCTTTTTCCCCCTCCTTTTGCATTAAATAAATCTGTTATTATTCCAGATTTTCCTTTTTCCTTTTGATTTTCAGCAGCTTTACTAGGAGTGGGGGTTTTCATACTCCTCCATTAATTTTTTTAAAAAATTCTCTATTGTTGTATCTTCAGATGTTACTTCTGCAGTTCTGTCTGTCTGTCTCTGTATCTCTTCTCCCCTCCTCCTCCTCTTTCTTCTCTTTCTTATCTCTCATCTTTCAGTTCGGTTCAGTTCAGTTGCTCAGTCAAATCTGACTCTTTGCAACCCCATGAATCACAGCACGTCAGGCCTCCCTGTCCATCACCAACTCCCGGAGTTCACTCAGATTCATGTCCATCGAGTCAGTGATGCCATCCAGCCATCTCATCCACTGTCGTCCTCTTCTCCTCCTGCCCTCAATCCCTCCCAGCATCAAAGTTTTTTCCAATGAGTCAACTCTTCACATGATGTGGCCAATGTACTGGAGTTTCAGCTTTAGCATCATTCCTTCCAAAGAAATCCCAGGGCTGATCTCCTTCAGAATGGACTGGTTGGATCTCCTTGCAGTCCAAGGGACTCTCAAGAGTCTTCTCCAACACCACAGTTCAAAAGCATCAATTCTTCGGTGCTCAGCCTTCTTCACAGTCCAACTCTCACATCCATACATGACCACAGGAAAAACTATAGCCTTGACTAGACGGACCTTAATTGGCAAACTAATGTCTCTGCTTTTGAATATGCTATCTAGGTTGGTCATAACTTTTCTTCCAAGGAGTAAGCGTCTTTTAATTTCATGGCTGCAGTCACCAGACTCCTCTAATCACTATATTCTAAGTTCTATATAAAATTCTTTTAACTTATTCATTCACTTTTTAAACCTAGATATTTTATTTTAGGTTGACAATAGTTCCTTAAAAACTTTTATTTATTTATAATTATTTGTTATTTTTTTCATCTTTTTACCTGCTTATTCTCTTCTTCTCTCTTTTCCCCTAAATACATTGATTGTAGTCAAAATCCTTATCTGCTAAGTCCAGCATTTCTATCATAGGTGTCTCTGTATTCTCTTATCTTTTTTCACTTTGGTCATTTGTCATGTGATCCTAGTTTCTCAAATGCCATGTCACTTTTTATTGAGTGCTATAAATTATATATGAGAAAGTAAGATACTCCTGATACATTTTCTAACACCTGAAAGGATTTACCCTTTGTTTTCCTAGGCAGGTAGGGGGAAGGGGTGTGTACCACCCAAACATCTAAGTATAACCTAAAACTGAGCTGTAACAAGTATGGGTTGCAGTTTTGGTAGCACTCAGTCCACCTCTGATTTCTCTGTCCCTATGACATAGCCTTTCAGAGATTTCAGTTCAGAGCCTATATTCTTCGGTAGTTAAGTACCCAAAATAATGAAAAAGACTCTGCTTTCCAAGTCTTTTTATATAGTTCTCTAGCTTCCTGCCCTTCACAGCTTATATACTGGGCAAAGATTTGAGGAGAAAACTTGCTGCGTGAGAGAGGCTCTCAAGACTCTAATTGTGTCTCTCCAGCACCAGGTAACCCCCAGATTATCCTGACTTCCTGTCACAACAGTAGTCCTCTGCTCGTCAGAGCCCAGATTCTGAATCATTAAATTATGCAATGAATTGGTAAATTCCCACAGAGAAAAAGAAGCTACAGATCTTGGACTAACATTGAAATAATCTCCACTCTTTAGAATTTTAGCATATTTAGTCCATGTTGTGTTAACAAATGTTGAATACATTTACTGTTTCTTAAAAAACATTTTCCAGCTTTTAAAGTTGTATCTAGAAAGACCCAGCAAGACACATTGGCCTGCTGTGAACTCCATTCTCCCTGGAAGTGGAAAATTTTAGGTTTGATTCTCTACTTCATTATTTACTTACAGTGCAGCACTGATAGACATTATTTAACTTTTCTTTACTTTTTTTTTAACCTTTCCTGCTACTTTTCAACCTTATTAATTATCTTGCCACTGCTGTAAGAAACCAGACCCAGCTGCTGCCCCAGTGCAATCCTGCTGCTGCTGCTGCTGCTGCTGCTGCTGCCAAGTCGCTTCAATCGTGTCTGACTCTTAGAGACCCCATGGACTGCAGCCTACCAGGCTCCTCTGTCCATGGGATTGTCCAGGCAAGAGTACTGGAGTGGGTTGCCATTGCCTTCTGCACGAGTGCAAAGACTCCATATCAGAACCAGCAGAGTCTGCAGCCTCAGAGGAGAGCGCCTCCTACTGCTCAGGTGAGGGTCCCACAGGACACCCGACCATTCTCATTCTCCAGGTCAAGGCCCCGTGTCCAAATTCTCTCTCCTCAGGTAGCAGACAACTCCGCCTGGTGGACGGAGGTGATCCCTGCGCCGGCAGAGTGGAGATCCTTGACCAGGGCTCCTGGGGCACCATCTGTGATGACCGCTGGGACCTGGATGATGCCCACGTGGTGTGCAGACAACTGGGCTGTGGAAAAGCCCTCCAAGCCACTGTCTCTTCTTCCTTTGGGGCGGGATCAGGGCCCATTTGGCTGGGCAACGTGAAGTGCACAGGAAAGGAGTCCTACGTGTGGAGGTGCCCTTCCTGGGGCTGGGGGAAGCACTACTGTGATCACAGCGAGGATGCAGGAGTCATCTGCTCAGGTATGGTCAGTTCATGCCCACCAGCTAGGAGAATGGAAAGTTCCAAGAAAGCTGGTGTCTGATCAGAGGGACAGTCGGGGACGGCTGGGCTAGAGAGGACTGAGACAACTACCCATCCTCCCTGAGTGCCCTGTAGCTGTGAGCAATGAGCTTCATATACTTTCCTCTTACAAGTCTCTGCTATTCTGTTCTTCTCCAGTGTTCTTACCTGACACTAAAATAACTTTGTTTATTCTTCCAGTTAAAATAAATCCTCATCATTTTTTTTTCATAATTCACTTTTTGTAAGAGTGAACCATTTGCTAACAGCCACATACACACTCCCTTTGCACAGGAAGGCTATGAGTGGGAGGGACAAAAAATGAGGATGTAATTTCCTGGGTGGAGTTGTTTCTATACAGACAGTGTGAGACATTATTTTGCACTAGGTTAGTATGAGTGGAGGCTACTCCTACTATAGGAGGATATCATTTACATGTATAGAGGGTATCCCTACAGGGGTTATCATTTAACAGATCAGAGATTCTAATGGATTTGTGCCAGATTTCAAGTTTCCTTTGCAAATTTATACATAAATGTTCATTGTTCTTTGATGGTAGAGAATTGCTGATGGGATGGTCTGAGTCTTATATTCTTCCATTGTTACTAGAAAAGTCTCCCTGTCAAATTTTTCCTTTAAAATATCTGTATAAATGTAAACTTTGGAGGAACACTTAGCCATGTACTGACAAGTTCAAGGTGGAGGTAACAAAACTTGAATTTCTGTGTTTTATGTTAAGAGATTATATAGTTTATATTTGATGACTTCAATGATATAAGAGAATTGCATTTGGGGGCTTATTTGGAGTAAGTGGACAAATATAATTTTTGAAGAAGGTGGAAAAGATTTTATAGTAGCTGGGAGGAAGGAGAATGGCAATGGGAGCTGATGAAGGCAAGTGTGAGGTTCTCTGAGCAGTACTGAGGGGCCAAGTGTGGTGTGAAGGATGCCACATGTGCCTAAGGACACAGGATGTGTACACAGCAAGAGACCAGACAAGGATATGTCTACTATATTTCATATCTTTACTGACATCTGCCTTCTATTTAATAATTTTCTTGGAATTATCACACAATTATTCTTCCATGTAAGTTTTAAAATCAAGTAGAAAATAAAAAAGATATACTATATCTCAGAAGTCTCTATCCTGTTATGCATAAGACTTTATTGATTGTTCAGCGTATATTTGAATATTTCACATGTATCAGGGTATATAAAACAGAATACAAGAAATACCTTTTTCTTGTTCTTTCTAAATTTTTAATCTCAGAATTAATATAACAATATCAATAACCTCAGATATGCAGATGACACCACCCTAATGGCAGAAAGTAAAGAGGAACAGAGGAGAGCCTCTTGATGAAAGTGGAAGAGAAGAGTGAAAAAGCTGGCGTGAAACTCCACATTCAAAAAACTAATATCATGGCATCCAGTCCCATCACTTCATGGCAAAGAGATGAGGAAAAAATGGAAACAGCAACAGACTTTATTTTCTTGGGCTCCAAAATCACTGCAGACTGTGACTGCAGCCATGAAATTAAAAGACACTTGCTCCTTGGAAGAAAAGCTATGACAAACCTAGACAGCATATTAAAAAGCAGAGACATTACTTTGTGACAAATGTCCGTATAAGTCAAAGCTATGCTTTTTTTTTTCCCCCCAGTAGTTATGTATGGACGTGAGAGTTGGATCATAAAGAAGGCTGAGCGCTGAAGAATTGATGCTTTTGAACTGCGGTGCTGGAGAAGACTCTGGAGAGTCCCTTGGACAGCAAGGAGATAAAATCAGTCAATCCTAAAGGAAATCAACCCTGAATAACTCATTGGAAGGATGTATGCCGAAGCTGAAGCTCCAATACTTTGGCCACATGATAAGAAGAAATGACTCATTGGAAAAGACCCTGAGGCTGGGAAAGATTGAAGACCAGAGAAGAAGGGGACGGCAGAGGATGAGATGGTTGGATGGCATCAATGACTCAATATACATGAGTTTGAGTAAACTCAGGGAGATAGTGAAGGACAGGGAAGCCTGGAGTGCTGCAGTCCATGGGGTCAGAAAGAGTCGAACACGACTGAGTGACTGGGCAACAAAAACAACCAGTTAAACAAAAATGTTTTAATCAGAATGCGTAGCCTGTGACCAAACTCCCAGCCAGAGGAGCCTAGGGGTCCTGACCTGAGCCTCTCTGGGGAGATGAAAGTGGATTAATAATAAGAGGCAAGCAGATCATCCTCTCCCTCATCATTCATTCTTATATCAGTGGTCAAGCTAATCCTTCAATTCTTTGATTTCTGTGGTGTCTCTTCTGTTCTCTCCTGCTCTCTATAGTAGATTTTTATTCTGTTACATCATTCTTTATGAGACTTCAAAGTTCACGTACTTATGCAATCAGAGTCCTTTACCAGGACAAATTTCACCATTACATACATAACCATGAGCACACTTAGAAACCAGGCAAATTATTTTAAAACTTATTCTTTATGATGTGCAGGGTTTTTTTCCCCATTGGATTACCTTTTCTCTGTCCAAATAGGGTCCCTGAAGGATGAAATAATGATCATGAGTCTTTTCCTTGGTCTCTCTCTCATACTCCATCCACTCCCCATTTAACCTACCACTCACCCCACCTCAGTCCCCACGGAAGCTTCCCTTTTGGAGTTTCCTTTCCATCTATTTGTAGCTCTTAAGATCATTTCTTCTTTTCTGCATTGGGGGAATTGGGAAAGGGTAGCAGTGTTAGGTGGCAAAAGGGAGAAGCACAGGGGATAAAAGGTGTTAAAATCTTGTTGAACAAGTATTTGGTTTCCAAATCTATGTTGCATCACTATTGGAGTTTTTGCAATTTAGAAATCTCTAAAATATATACGACTTGTTTGCTCTCTGCTATCTTCCCCTCACTCTCCTTTTTCATAGCTTACTGGCTTCTTATCTCAGAAATCCAAATAGGAAAGGAATATACAATTGGCAGATAGATAGGGTTCAGTTCGGTCAGTTCAGTTCAGTTCAGTCGCTCAGTTGTGTCCGACACTTTGTGACCCCATGAATCGTAGCACACCAGGCCTCCTTGTCATCACCAACTCCCGGAATTCACCCAAACTCATGTTCATCGAGTCGGTGATGCCATCCGGCTATCTCATCCTCTGTCATCCCCTTCTCCTCCTGCCCCCAATCCCTCCCAGCATCAGAGTCTTTTCCAATGAGTCAACTCTTCACATGAGGTGGCCAAAGTACTGGAGTTTCAGCTTTAGCATCATTTCTTCCAAAGACCACCCAGGGCTGATGTCCTTTAGAATGGACTGGATGGACCTCTTTGCAGTCCAAGCAACTCTCAAGAGTCTTCTCCAACACCACAGCTCAAAAGCATCAGTTCTGTGTATTCTTGCCACCTCTTCTGCTTCTGTTAGGTCCATACCATTTCTGTCCTTTATGGAGCCCATCTTTGCATGAAATGTTCCCTTGGTATCTTTAATTTTCTTGAAGAGATCTCTAGTCTTTCCCATTCTGTTGTTTTCCTTTGAATACATTAAATTATCATCACTCCTTCACATTTGCTAAGAATCTCATGTCTAGGATGAAGTAATCAACTAACTCAGTTGTCTTGCATAATCCCATTGAGACTTCACTTTCTCTCAGGTGTGTTCATAAATCCTAGGTTTTTAAGACAGATGGCTAGGATCATTCCCTCCCTCTCCTATGACTCTCTGAGTTTTCATCATTTCCAAACTTATCTGTGAACAACTTCTTTCACAATTAGGTTACCTAATTGTGACCTAATGCCTGCACTCAGATCCAGCCCGCATGATGTTCCCAAACCCAGTGACTTGAATATTGGCTCAGAGAAAATTTCCCAAAATTCTAGCCCCAGAAATTTCAGGATGACCTTCTAAACTTCTCTGGCTCTTAGGCATCTAACCTCTCGAATTCCATGATATTTTTTCACTTTCATTTAGTTCAGCTATGCACTCAAGCTTGAATGTGTACCACTGGGCAGTTTCTTTGGGCCTTGAAGTTACCTGGCCCACAGATAAGAATTAACATTCCTAACCAATATATATTCTTGGGATTCAGCCATTCCAAACTGACCCTGCAATCCTTCTGGATATCTTTTCAGAAACTTGCCCATGAAAATGCAATTTGACAATGACAGTCAAATTCCCTCTTCGTATCCCCTCTTATTCCACATTCCCACCATTGCCTGTGAGGTGTTGTTTCCAGTTGTCAAGCCAGGTTCATGAACACTCACTGGGTTTGTTGTTCTTTGTTTCTCTTAGGATTTGTGCATCTGGCTGGAGGGGCTGGACCCTGCTCAGGGCGAGTAGAAGTGCATTCTGGAGAAGCCTGGACCCCAGTGTCTGATGGAAACTTCACACTCCCCACTGCCCAAGTCATCTGTGCAGAGCTGGGGTGTGGCAAGGCTGTGTCTGTCCTGGGACAAGTATCCTTCAGCGAGTCCGATGGCCAGGTCTGGGCTGAAGAGTTCAGGTGTGAGGGGGAGGAGCCTGAGCTGCGGGTCTGCCCCAGAGTGCCCTGTCCAGGGGGCACTTGTCACCACAGTCAGGCTGTTCAGGTTGTCTGTTCAGGTGAGATGCACGTCAGGATTTAGCCTCTGTGTACACTCGCTTCAAGCTAAACAAGAAATATGATTTTTCTGAAATCCTGTCTGTTTCTATCAGTGTACACAGATGTCCGGCTCGTGACAAACGGCTCCTCTCAGTGTGAGGGGCAGGTGGAGATCAACATTTCTGGACGATGGAGAGCGCTCTGTGCCTCCCACTGGAGTCTGGCCAATGCCAATGTTGTCTGTCGTCAGCTTGGCTGTGGAGTCGCCATCTCTACCCCAAACGGAGCAGAAGGAAGTGATCAACTCTGGAAAGCCCGATTTCACTGCTCAGGGACTGAGTCCTTCCTGTGGAAATGCCCTGTGACTGCTCTGGGTGTTCCTGACTGTTCCCATGGCAACATGGCATCTGTGATCTGCTCAGGTAAGAGAGGGAAGGGCTACTATACTTAGGATGCTCCTGGAGTGAAATTTCCCCAGAGCAGAGAGTAAGGGAAAACAGGCTTAAAAAGAAAGATATTCTATAGTGAAATGTTTAATCTTGTTACTGAACTCGGTTTTCAGCTGCTCATTACTCAAGAACCCAACACTGAGAGACAAGTGTGGGGTAAAATTAAAGACAGTTTTGTTGAGGAAAGCTTTGTCTGGGGAGGCCTTACAAATGGCTGTGAAAAGAAGAGAGGCAAAGAGCAAAGGAGAAAAGGGAAGATATAAGCATCTGAATGCAGAGTCCCAAAGATTAGCAAGAAGAGATAAGAAAGCCTTCTTCAGCGATCAGTGAAAAGAAATAGACGAAAACAACAGAATGGGAAAGTCTAGAGATCTCTTCAAGAAAATTAGAGATACCAAGGGAACATTTCATGGAAAGATGGGCTCCATAAAGGACAGAAATGGTCTGGACCTAACAGAAGCAGAAGATAGTAAGAAGAGGTGGCAGGAATACACAGAAGAACTGTACAAAGAAGATCTTCATGACCCAGATAATCATGATGATGTGATCACTAATCTAGAGCCAGACAACTTGGAATGTGAAGTCAAGTGGGCCTTAGAAAGCATCACTATGAACAAAGCTAGTGGAGGTGATGGAATTCCAGGTGAGCTGTTTCAAATCCTGAAAGATGATGCTGTGAAAGTGCTGCACTCAATATGCCAGCAAATTTGGAAAACCCAGCAGTGGCCACAGGACTGGAAAAGGTCAGTTTTCATTCCATTTCCAAAGAAAGGCAATGCAAAAGAATGCTCAAACTACCACACAATTGCACTCATCTCACATGCTAGTAAAGTAATGCTCAAAATTCTCCAAGCCAGGATTCAGCAATACGTGAACCGTGAACTCCCTGATGTTCAAGCTGGTTTTAGAAAAGGCAGAGGAACCAGAGATCAAATTGCCAAAATCCGCTGGATCATGGAAAAAGCAAGAGAGTTCCAGAAAAACATCTATTTCTGCTTTATTGACTATGCCAAAGCCTTTGACTGTGTGGATCACAATAAACTGTGGAAAATTTTGAAAGAGATGGGAATACCAGACCACCTGACCTGCCTCTTGAGAAATCTGTATGCAGGTCAGGAAGCAACAGTTAGAACTTGATATGGAACAACAGACTGGTTCCAAATAGGAAGAGGAGTGCGTCAAGGCTGTATATTGTCACCCTGCTTATTTAACTTCTATGCAGAGTACATCATGAGAAACGCTGGACTGGAAGAAACACAAGCTGGAATCAAGATTGCCAGGAGAAATATCAATAACCTCAGATATGCAGATGACACCACCCTTATGGCAGAAAGTGAAGAGGAACTAAAAAGCCTCTTGATGACAGTGAAGGAGGAGAGTGAAAAAGTTGGCTTAAAGCTCAACATTAAGAAAACGAAGATCATGGCATCTGGTCCCATCACTTCATGGGAAATAGATGGGGAAACAGTGGAAACAGTGTCAGACTTTATTTTTTTGGGCTCCAAAATCTCTGCAGATGGTGACTGCAACCATGAAATTAAAAGACGCTTACTCCTTGAAGAAAACTTATGACCAACCTAGACAGTATATTCAAAAGCAGAGACATTACTTTGCCGACTAAGGTCCATCTAGTCAAGGCTATGGTTTTTCCAGTGGTTATGTACGGATGTGAGAGTTGGACTGTGAAGAAGGCTGAGCGCCGAAGAATTGATGCTTTTGAACCATGGTGTTGGAGAAGACTCTTGAGAGTCCCTTGGACTGCAAGGAGATCCAACCAGTCCCTTCTGAAGGAGATCGGCCCTGGGATTTCTTCGGAAGGAATGATGCTAAAACTGAAACTCCAGTATTTGGCCACCTCATGCGAAGAGTTGATTCATTGGAAAACTCTGATGCTGGGAGGGATTGGGGGCAGGAGGAGAAGGGGACGACCGAGGATGAGACAGCTGGATGGCATCACTGACTCGATGGACATGAGTCTGACTGAACTCCGGGAGTTGATGGACAGGGAGGCTTGGCATGCTGCAGTTCATGGAGTCGCAAAGAGCTGGACACGACTGAGCGACTGAACTGAGCTGAACTGAATGTGCTGATACACTCATTCTCTAGTTCTTAATTTCAGCTGTGGATTTTTTTTTTTACAGGCAGTTCTATTCTGTTTGTTTGTCTTTATTTTTCAAAATTTAATACTATGCATACCCTGCTCTTATTAGATAAAAATAATAAACACTATTTTCATTTGTTTTTGTTATCTTTTTTCTGCCAGGATGCATGTCATGTTAATCAGTTCTTTGTGCACTTTAATCTTGGCTATTTAAATTCTGTGTCAGAGTATAAAACTCTTAGAGGAAAACATAGGCTGAACATTCTTTGACATAAGTTGCAACAAGATATTTTTTGATCAAATTCCTAAAGAAAATAAAAACAAAAAAATAGGATCTAATTAAACTTAAAAGCTTTCACATATCAAAGGAAACCATAAACAGAACAAAAAGACATCTCTCAGAAAGGGAGAAAATATTTGCAAATGAAGTAATTAACAGGGGTTAATCTTCAAAATACACAGACAACTCAATCAACAAACCAAACAATCCAATGAAAAAATGGGAAAAAGACCTAAATAGACATTTTTTTTTCGGACATACAGATGGCTAACAAATACATCACTAATAATTAGAGAGATGCAAGTCAAAACTTCAGGCTGGTAATAGTTCACACCAGTTAGAATGTCAAAATCCGCAAATAAATCCTGGAAAGGATGTCTAGAAAAGGGAATCCTCCTACATATGAGTATGTAAATTGGTACAACTACTGTGGGTTGCCATGCCCTCCTCCAGGGGACATTCCAATCCAAGGATCAAAGCCAGGTCTCCCACATTGCAGGCAGATTCTTTACTGTCTGAGCCACCAGACTCAGAAGCCCTACACTATTGATACTTAGTATAAAACAGATATTGCTTGGAGAATCCCATAGCCATGGAGCCTGATGGGCTACAATCCATAGTGTCACAGAGTCAGACACTACTGAAGTGTCTTAGCATGTATGCACACAGAAATAGATAAATAATAACTTTTTATAGCACAGGGAACTCTACTCAGTGTTCTGTGGTGACTAAATAGGAAGTAAATCCAAGAAAGAGGGCAGATGTGTGTGTGTGTGTGTGTGTGTGTGTATTTATAAATATAAATAGATAGATATAGTTGTTGTTGTTTAGTCGCTGAGTTGTGTCTGACTCTTTTGTGACCTCATGGACTGCCATGCTCCTTGGTCTATAGGATTTCTTAGGCAAGAATACTGGAGTGGATTGCCATTTTTTTCTCCAAAGGCTGTTCCCAACCCAGGGATGGAACCCCAGTCTCCTGTTTAGCAGGCAGATTCTTACCACTGAGTCACCTGGGAAGCCCACATGTATGTGTATAACTTACTAAATTTGCTGAACAGCAGAAGCTACCATAACATTGTAAAGCAATTATAGTCAAATAAAAATTAATAAAATAAAATAAATTCTCTGTCAGGTAACATTAAGAGCCAAATACCCTGGGAAATTTTTTAATGTTTCTTTTTGCTCTGGTGTTCCATGAGATCTCTTTTATATCAGTATTTTTAAAACCAGAAACATTGTAGATAAATAATTGCACAACTCCTTCAGAAAGGCTTTTGCTTTTCTTCTTCTATTTAGGGGTGGATTAAGGATGGAACAACTTGTCTACCTCATTCTTAGGGCAAAGCTTGGCTTAAAGCAGGGATCGTGCCACTGTCAGGACCAGGGCTCTTCCTGCAGAAAGGGAACACCAAGATTCTGGTAACTACCAGTGTGTTCCAGCTTTCATCTCAGCCCCATCACTAGGTCACTATTTTTTTTTTTTTCTTTTGAACTTTCTGCTTTGTATTGGGGTATAGCCGATAAACAATGTTGTTATCGTTTCAGGTGAACAGCCAGGGACTCGGCCATACATATACATGGATTCATTTCCCCCCAAACTTCCCTCCCCTCCTAAATTTTTTTTTAATTTAACTGACTTTCCTGTTCTTTAACCCTCCCAACCCTCTAATCATCACTTTTTCTTCAGGAAACCAGACCCAGGTACTGCCCCAGTGCGACCACTTTGTGTCTGAACGAGCAGGATCTGCGGCCTCAGAGGAGAGCGCCCCCTACTGCTCAGGTGAGGATACCACAGGACAGAAGACCCTTCTCATTCCCCAGGTCACCGCTCCATTGTCCCATTTCTCTCTCCTCAGACAGCAGGCAGCTCCGCCTGGTGGACGGGGGCGGTCCCTGCGCCGGGAGAGTGGAGATCCTTGACCAGGGCTCCTGGGGCACCATCTGTGATGACGGCTGGGACCTGGACGATGCCCGCGTGGTGTGCAGGCAGCTGGGCTGTGGAGAAGCCCTCAATGCCACGGGGTCTGCTCACTTCGGGACAGGATCAGGGCCCATCTGGCTGGACGACCTGAACTGCACTGGAAACGAGTCCCATGTGTGGAGATGCCCTTCCCTGGGCTGGGGGCGGCACGACTGCAGACACAAGGAGGATGCTGGGGTCATCTGCTCAGGTCAGCACTCCACTCTGTCCACAGGCTGGAGGAGGGGTGGGGCCCTGGAGGATGGGGGTCTGAGCCCTGAGGGAGAGATGCTGAAAGGACCAGACAAGGAGGCTTCCTCCCATGGAGTCTGTCTTTCTAGTAGACGTGAAGACGAGGTGCTTTCACTGCCTCCTGCAGCAGCTAAGATTCTGGTCCTTTCTTCTCAGTAGTGTTTCCTGGCAGAGCCTTGTCTCACAGTTTTTCTTGAAATCAGGGCTCACCCTTCTGGTACATAGAGTAGAGAAGTCTTAAAGCCACTGTGCTAGTTTTTGTTTGTTCTGTAACAAATTGCTACATTGTTAGTGGTTTAAAACAACATATTTATTTCCTTACACTTCTCTAGCTTAGATGTCCAGCAGGGATCTCACTGGGATCAATGTTTCAGCAGGGTGCCACGTCATTTCTGAGCCTCTAGGAAAGAATCTGTTTCCTGTCTTTTCAAGCTTCTAGAAGCTGCCTGCCTTCCTTCACTCATAACCCCCTTCTGTTCATCATCAGACCAGCAATGCTCCACCTCTCTGACCATCATCCATATTCACATCTCCCTCTAACCAGAATGAGGAAAAGGATTCCACTTTAAAGGATAGTGAGTCTAAGAATGTGATTAGACTGTGCTCAGGTGGTTAATCCACCATATTTCAGGTGACTCTTATCATCCAAGGGACCATACCTTAATCACATGTGTAGATTTGCCAGATAAGGAAACACAGACACAGCTTCCATGTAGACACCTGTGGGTCCATTATTCTATCTGCCTCCACACTGTCCACATCACATCCCTTTCATACACTCTCTTAGATGTTTTGTCAGGAAGCAGGAGTCAGCTCCCTCTCCCTGCGGGTGTCCAGGTTGGTCTTCCTCTCAGTTCATATCCACTACATCATGATGGTAGAAATATTTAGAAAGACAGACAGAAATGGACAAAGTCAGGTGAAAAGGAGGCAAGTTTCACTCTGGTCATCTAGTGGATTTGCTTCCTCAGCCTGGTCACAGGCAAATGTTCACAATTTTGGGGAGAGAGGAAAACCCAGAGCACTGAGTGGGGTGCTCACTGTGTCCTGTCTCCTCCTTTTCGATCTCAGAGTTCCTGGCCCTCAGGATGGTGAGCGAGGACCAGCAGTGTGCTGGGTGGCTGGAAGTTTTCTACAACGGGACCTGGGGGAGTGTCTGCCACAGCCCCATGGATGATGTCACCGTGTCCATCATCTGCAGTCAGCTTGGCTGTGGGGACAGTGGAAGTGTCAACACCTCTGTTGGTCTCAGGGAAGGTTCTAGACCCCGGTGGGTAGATTTAATTCAGTGTCGGAAAACTGATACCTCTCTCTGGCAGTGTCCTTCTGGCCCGTGGAAATTCAGTTCATGCTCTCCAAAGGAGGAAGCCTACATCTCCTGTGCAGGTGAATTATGTCTGTTTCTGTGTCTTTCCCAACTCTGTAGGATGCTATTAGTGAGATTTGATATCTTAAAATCTAAGTGATGGGTTTAAGTTGAGTTTATAAAATGAAGTTTGGATGGAGCTAATTTAATCTACATGTTCCAAACTTGCTTTATTAAATTTTTTAATTGATATAACTGATACATTATATTTTTTGTTGTGTACAACATAATGCTTATATGTTTGTGTGTACTGCTAAATGATCACTACAGTAAGTCTAGTTAAATATTTTTCTTACATGATGATAATTTTTAAGATATATTTTCTTGCCATCTTTCAAATAGACAGTACAGTAGTCACCATGCTGTATGTTATATCTCTTCACCTATTAATTTTATAATTCAAATTTATACCTTTTGATTACCTATGCCTGCACCAAATCCCCCACTTCTGGCAGCCACCAACTACTCAGCATCTCTGAACTTGCTTTTTGTTTTAATATTACACATATAAATGAGATTATATGGTATTTTTCTTTCTCTCCCTGATTTGTTTCACTTAACATAATGCCCTCGAGGTCCATCCATGTTGTTGAAACTGGCGAGATTTTCCTTTTTTTTTTTAAATGGGTGGATATAAGTCTATATTACATTTTCTTTATCCATTCATCAGTGAAGACTTATATTGTTTGACTCATATATATTGCTATAAAATACTGATGGATCTGGATAGGACTACCAAAACTAAGTTGAATAATAGTGGTGAGGGTAGACGTTTTTTGTGTGTGTCTGATTTCAGAGGAAAAGCTTTTGGTTTCTTATAGTCAAGTATGATGTTAGCTGTGTACTTTTCATATGGCCTTATTATGTTGAGATGCAATCCTTCTATACCTACTTTGTAAAAGAATTTTTACTGTAAGTGCATGTGGAATTTGTCAAACACTTTTTCTGCATCCTTTGAGGATGTGATTTTTACCTTTGGTGTATCACATTGATTAATTTGTGAATGTTGAAATATCCTTGTATCCTTGGAGCAAATATCACTTGATCATGGTGTATGATTCTTTTAGTGTATTGCCATATTCAGTTTTCTAATTGTTGACAATTTTTGCACCTGTATTTATCAGAGTATTAGCCTGCAATTTTCTTTTCTCATGGTGTCCTTATCTGGCTTTGGTATCAGACTAATGTTGGCTTCAGAAAATGAATTTGGAAGTGCTCTTTTCTTCTGTTTTTGGAAGAGTTTGAGAAGGCTCCACCACTAAATACTGTTACATTGGGAATTGAGATTTCAGCAATAAATTTTGAATGAAATAAATAAATGTTGGCGAGGCAACAAATAGTCAAATCATAGCACCTTATTCCTTCAACATTTCTCTCTCTGTTTCTCTTCCTCTTTCCCTGCCCCTCCACATACACACACAAACACACCCCATTCAGGTACACCTTGAATGGTATGCTGGATGTTGCCTGAAACCCATAGCTAAGAGAATGTGGGATCAGATACTTCAAAAGCAGAGGCTCACTCCCTTCCTTGTCTCTCTTTGCTCGTCTCTTTGTCTTTTTCATTTGAAGGCCAAAGAGGCGTTAAACTATGAGACCTTTTATTGTTGATGTTTTTCTTACAATTAAACCCTGTGAATTGAGAGGTGGTAAAGTCTTTGACCATGAAAATGAGCAACCTGCTCACAGAGGTCCTGCCATCGTTTTCTCAGAAGCTCTCTGCATAGAGTGGGTAGGAGTTTTGATAGGATGATCTGGAAAGAATATAGAAATATTGATACTTTATGACAGGTACTATTTACCCTTCTGTTTTTTTAATTTATATTTATTTCTGTCAGCTTCCATTCTTTTATATATATTTTCAGTCTTTTGTTTATTATTTCTGCATCTTCTCAACACATATTTTTCTCACTAGGTGTTTTTTAACTATTGCAAAAATTTCTGACTTACTCAGTGTGTACATATATGTGTCCATATATCTTCTCAGAATTCTACTAAGTCTTTCCTGTATATTTCCCTTTTAAGAGATTCCTAATCAACACTACGGGCTTTTCTGGTGGCTCACACAGCAAAGAAACTGCCTGCAGTGCGGGAGACCGGGGCTTGATCCCTACGTAGGGAAGATCCAGTGGAGAAGTGAATAGCAATCCACTCCAGTATGTTTGTCTGGAAAATCCTATGGACAGAGGAGCCTGGTGGGCTGCAGTCCATAGGGTCACAAAGAGTTGGACATGACTGAGCGACTAACACACAGACACACATGACCAACACTACATTGTGGAGCAATTACCTTCCAATTAAAAATAAATTTAGGAAAGAGACTTTCCTTTTACAACAGTAGTCTTCACTTGCCCACTGTCACACCGAATAATAGGTAAGAGTAGTTTATAATCTATCCAATAATTTTCCATTAAAATAATGTACATGGGATTTTGAATATAAATTGACTCTGTGCTTCTGAACTGGTTATTTTTTAATGTGAACTATTATCATAGACTGTTACCTTTAATTTATATTTGGATTACTATTTCACTGATTAGTATGAATTAAAAAAAAGAAATTTTATTTCACTAAATTTTATTTGTCTATTCATTCATTTAATAAATATTTATCAAGCCCCTATCTAAGTATTTATAAATGGTTTTCCATAGATATTTGTTGGATGAGTGCATACAATGTGCAGGCACTGTCCTAATAGCAGAAACAAGGCACATATAAGATATACAAGGTCCTTCTTCTAATCGAACTTTCATTCAGAGGAGAGTGTGTACATTTGTAGATGTCTGTGTTTATATTTGCTGTGGGGTGTAAACCTGAAAAACAAGTACATATTTAAAGCAATTTCAGCTGGTGTCAGATGCAGTGAATGTTTCAGCCCAGGAGATAATGAGCGTGTGTTTTCACATGTCATTTGCACTGAGCCATGGACCTTAGACAATCTTATGTGGGGACAGGAACACTCTCAGCTGTTGTCCTGATCCACTGTTTCCCTGCTGTTTGCAGGAAAACCCAAGAGCTGTCCAACTGCTGCCCCCTGCACAGGTACGTCAGCCCCGCCCCCTCCCCTGTGTCTCCCAGGGGCTCCTTCCTCCCACCAGGGCAGTCACAGGAGGGGCTGCTGCCTTTTCAGACAGAGAGAAGCTCCGGCTCAGGGGAGGAGACAGCGAGTGCTCAGGGCGGGTGGAGGTCTGGCACAGCGGCTCCTGGGGCACCGTGTGCGATGACTCCTGGAGCCTGGCAGAGGCCGAGGTGGTGTGTCAGCAGCTGGGCTGTGGCCAGGCCCTGGAAGCTGTGCGGGCCGCGACATTCGGCCCTGGAAATGGGAGCATCTGGCTGGACGAGGTGCGGTGCAGGGGCCGGGAGTCCTCCCTGTGGGACTGTGCTGCGGAGCCCTGGGGGCAGAGCGACTGCAAGCACGAGGAGGACGCTGGTGTGAGGTGCTCTGGTGAGCGAGGGGATCGGGGTCAACCCTGGGTGAGCTGGGGCAGCATGGGGGGCAATGGGCTGGGCCGGGTGTCGGGGGGAATTTTGTTCAGACATCATGGGTGCTGGGGCTCTGATCTAGGATGAGGGAGCTGGGAGAACTAGACACTGATGTGGAGACTGAGGGGTGATTTCAGGTTCAGGAAGGAAAAGGTTTGCCCTGCATTGTGGCCAATTCTTCCTCCCCACACTACTGTTTTCCTCTTTAGGTGTAAGGACAACATTGCCCACGACTACAGCAGGTACTGTGATCCATCCACGGGCAGGGGAGAATACTCAAATACTGGGGACCTGTTCTGTGAGCTCTCTGACAGCTCAGAAGAGGAAAGAGTCTGAGGAGCCGTGGCTGTTGGGGAGCAGCCAGGGCATTACACTGGGGCAATCCCCTGCCTTGATGTCCTGGGTCAAATGATCTCATGCTCGGGGTCCAAGGAAGTCTGGTTCCCATGTTGTTGAATCTGAGGAACTCCCGCCTGCCCCTGTGTCTTGCTTGTCATCAGTGAGGTGCAGGTCCCTGGATGTTTGATGCTCTGTCCCCTGAAGCCCAAGGAGACGGGGATGAGCTGGGTCCTCAGAGGCTGTCTCGGCAGGGCAGCTCCCTGACAATCCCCAGCTCTGCCTCAGGGCCACACTGGCCAGAGTGGAGTTGACTTGTCTCAGGACGAGACCTGGGGGAGCCCTGACACTGTCTGAGGCTGAGATGCCATTGTCCAGAGCTCCTGAAAATGCTGACGCAGGAGATTTCTCTGTGCCCAAGACTATCTCCAGCCCTTTTTCCTTTTCTCCTAGGGACCAGAACAACCTCAAATTCTCTCCCTGGTATCTTCTCCCTGCCTGGGGTCCTCTGCCTTATCCTGGGGTCCCTTCTCTTCCTAGTCCTCATCATCCTGGTGACTCAGCTGCTCAGATGGAGAGCAGAGCGCAGAGGTGGGCTGCAGGGGGACCTGGGGGCCAGGGAGAGTGTGTGCAGGCAGGAGATGGGGCAGGTGTGAGGAGGGGAACCTGGGCCAGGTACTGTTCTGAGTTGCAGACTCCATATGCTCCTTGCTGAGCTCTAAGGGCTGAGTAGACAGAGGTTTTTAGGACTGGGGAAGGAACTCTCATGAGTCATGGCCTCGTCTGTGAGACCAGACAGAGTTGGTGCTGAGCTGTAATCAGGGTCAGACGAGGGGAGAAGGTGCTGACGTGGTACATGGGTAGATGATGCTGAGGTCCTGGCAGCCCCCATGTGAGCGCCAGGGAATGAAGGTGGGCTGGCCGGATCGGGGTATCTGGGGAAGCTCCTTTGACCTGCTGGATGATCTCTCAGCCTTATCTAGCTATGAAGATGCTCTTGCTGAAGCTGTGTATGAGGAGCTCGATTACCTTCTGACACAGAAGGAAGGTCTAGGCAGCCCAGGTGAGTGTCTCTGTCTGCCTCCTGGATCTCTGGTTGCCAGCACCCCCTGGCTGTGCACATCTTCTCAGCACCTGCAGACCCCATGTGTGCCCCAGGTTAACAGAGATAGCCCCTCCAGAGAGGCAGGATGGCCTCTCAGAGCCCCGTGATCTCCCAGCCTCTGTCTACACTGCAGAAGCCAGGCCTGTCTCTTCTCAGCCTTAAAAAGGTCCCGTGGGTGTGGTGTGGGTCATTCTGTGTGTTGTGTGATGTTTGTCTCCACATGAGGCTTCCCTTCAGATTTCTCACTGACTAAACTGCCTTATTACACCAGAGATGGTGAGGACAACAGTGACTCCAGATCCGCTCCAGGAAAGAGAGGTGGACCTGGCTCAGCTGGGCTTTGGGGAGGAGAGTTTCCCTCAGAGGAGATGTAAGGGGAGTGGTTTTCCTCTGATGGACCAGTGGCATCCCTTGTTTCCAGATGGGGCTCGTCCTCCTTCTCTGGCTGTTCTGTGATGTCTCACGTTGGGGCTGGTCACTGTGTCCAGAATCACCACAGGCACACAATGTTTTTAAAAAATAACATCTGTAAAGCACAATTTGTCAAAGTCCTTTAGCAATGCTCAAGGGTGAAATAGTTGCTTTGAGATATGTAGTTTCCATCAGAAAATATTAAGATATGTAAAATCATGTTTTGGCTTAAGGACACATCAAAATGAAACATGGTCTTAGAGAAAACAGTCTTTGAAACAAGGAGTGACTGGTGCCTCTATTCAGAAACTCAGAAACTCTGGGTCAGAAGGTATCTTAGGTATTCCCCAGAACAACCCACTTACTGGGGTTTCATACACTCCCTTGTCTGCTCTTGGAACCCCCAGATCAGAGGACTGATGTCCCTGCTGAAAATTATGATGATGCTGAAGAAGTATCAGTGCCAGGAACTCCCCCTGCCTCTCAGGGGAGCGAGGAAGAAGTGCCCCCCGAGAAGGACAATGGGGTGAGGTCCTCTCAGACAGGTGAGTGGGGTCAGTTGATCTCCTGCAATCTTTCTATCTGGAAAGAGTGAATTTGTGCTCCTCAATGCCCAGCCTCCCTAGAGATTCAAAATATAAGTAATCTCATACATTTGGTAGCATCATCTTGACCATATGCCATATTTAATGCTGTCAGACTCCTTGCAAGAAGTGAGGAATCACTCTGCTTTTGGCATTTATGTCTCCATAATGTGACATAAACTTATCACTTTATATGTGATATACTTGCATGAAGATTTATAGCTTAGGGAATTTCCTGGTGGTCCAGAGGTTAGGATTCTGCACTTTCACTGCTAGGGCCTAGGTTCAACCCTGTTCAAGGAACTAAGATCCCGTAAGCATTGTGTCATGGCCGAAAGAGAAACTTATCAATTAATTGAGCATGTTTTTCCAGTGGTCATGTATAGGTGTGAGAGTTGGACTGTGAAGAAAGCTGAGCACTGAAGAATTGATGCTTTTGAACTGTGGTGTTGGAGAAGACTCTTGAGAGTCCCTTGGACTGCAAGGAGATCCAACCAGTCCATTCTGAAGGAGATCAGCCCTGGGATTTATTTGGAAGGAATGATGCTAAAACTGAAACTCCAGTACTTTGGCCACCTCATGCAAAGAGTTGACTCAT
The DNA here is from genome assembly GCF_001704415.2 of Capra hircus. Taxonomy (NCBI): domain Eukaryota; kingdom Metazoa; phylum Chordata; class Mammalia; order Artiodactyla; family Bovidae; genus Capra; species Capra hircus. The sequence continues at coordinate 99,256,202 of NC_030812.1, read as the reverse complement.
TGGAAAAGAGTCTAATGCTAGGAGGGATTGGGGGCAGGAGGAGAAGGGGACGACAGAGGATGAGATGGCTGGATGGCATCATGCACTCGATGGATGTGAGTCTGAGTGAACTCTGGGAGTTGGTGATGGACAGGGAGGCCTGGAGTGCTGCAATTCATGGGGTTACAAAGAGTCGGACACGACTGAGTGACTGAACTGAACTGAAAAGAAAGCTATGTGCTAAAGAGTTGATATTTTTGAACTTTAGTGTTGGAGAAGACTCTTCAGAAACCCTTGGATGGCAAGGAGATAAACCCAGTCAATTAAAGGAAATCAATCTTTAATATTCATTGGTAGGACTAAGCTGAAGTAGAAGCCCCAATACCTTGGCCAACTGATGTGAAGAACTGACTCTTAGAACAGACCCTGATGCTGGGAAAGATTGAAGGCAGGAAGAGAAGGAGATGACAGAGGATGAGAAAGTTGGATGGCATCACTGACTCGATGGATATGAGTTTGAGGAAGCTCTGGGAGTTGTTGATAGACAGGGAAGCCTGGTGGTCTGCAGTCCATGGTGTCACAGAGAGTCAGGCATGACTGACTGAACTGAACTGAACCAAATTCAAAGGTGAAACAAGTGTTTTAATAATATCTTTGCACTGTCGCATACTTGAAGACAAACCATTCAGTATCACAGTAATCCAGGTCTACACCAAATCAGTAATGCTGAAGAAGCTGAAGTTGCCATTCTAGGAAGACCTACATGACCTTTTAGAACTATCACCTAAAAAAGATGTCCTTTTCATTATAAGGGACTGGAATGCAAAAGTAGGAAGTCAAGAGATACCTGGAGTAACAGCCAAATTTGGCCATGGAGTACGAAATGAGGCAAGGCAAAGGCTAATAGAGTTTTGCCAAGAGAACGCACTGATCATAACAAACACCCTCTTCCAAGAACACAAGAGAGGACTCTACATGTGGACATCATCAGATGGTCAGTATCGAAATCAGATTGATTATATTCTTTGCAGCCAAAGATGGAGACGCTCTATACAGTCAGCAAAAACAAGACCGGGAGCAGACTGTGGCTCAGATCATGAACTCCTTATTGCCAAATTCAGACTTAAACTGAAGAAAATAGAGAAACCTACTGGACCATTCAGGTAGGACCTAAATCAAATTCCTTGTGGTTATACAGTAGAAGTGACAAATAGATTCAGGGGATTAAGTCTGATAGTCAGAGTGCCTGATGAATTATGGACAGAGGTTCGTGACATTGTACAGGAGGCAGGGATCAAGACCATCCCCAAGAAAAAGAAATGCAAAATGGCAAAATGGTCTCAGAGGCCTCCTCAGACATGAGGAGACCTTACAAATAGCTGAGAAAAGATGAGAAGTGAAACCAAAGGAGAAAAGGAAAGACATATCCATTTGAATACAGAGTTCCAAAGAATAGCAAGGAGAGAAAAGAAAGCCTTCCTCACTGATCAATGCAAAGAAACAGAGGAAAACAATGGAATGGGAAAGACTAGAGATCTCATCAAGAAAATTACAGATACCAAGGGATATTTCATGCAAAGAAGGGTACAATAAAGGACAGAAATGTTATGGACCTAACAAAAGCAGAAGATATTAAGAAGAGGTGGCAAGAATACCCAGAAGACCTATACAAAAAAATCTTCATGACCCAGATAATCACTAAGGTGTGATCACTAACCTAGAGCCAGATATCCTGGAATGAGAAGTCAAGTGGGCCTTAGGAAGTATCGCTATGAGAAAGCTAGTGGAGGTGATGAATACCAGTTGAGTTCTTTCAAATCCTAAAAGATGATGCTGTGAAAGTGCTGCACTCAATATGCCAGCACATTTGGAAAACTTAGCAGTGGACACAGTACCTGAAAAGGTCAGTTTTCATTCCAATCCCAAAGAAAGGCAGTGCCAAAGTATGCTCAAACTACCGCACAATTGCACTCATCTCACATGCTAGTAAAGTAATGTTCAAAATTCTCCAAGCCAGGCTTCAGCAATACGTGAACCATGAACTTCCAGATGTTCAAGCTGGTTTTAGAAAAGTCAGAGGAACTAGAGATCAAATTGCGAACATCTGCTGGTCATGGAAAAAGCAAGAGTTCCAGAGAAACATCTATTTCTGCTTATTTGACTATGCCAAAGCCTTTGACTGTGTGTATCCCAATAAACTGATATTTCAGTAGCTGCAAGAAGATACTCATTCTCTAGAAAAGAGTATTTCTCCATCTGAGGGCCTGTGTAGTTTCTGGGGAGGTGCTATCTGTGGCTGCGCCTGTGATACCATTTGTGGACATTTGGGAACAGGAGTCAAGTCAGCCAAGAGCAGACCTGGGTTGTGAGTGAGGAATTCAGATTTTTCCTGTTTCCAGTCTCCCTCTTATTGTGAATTTGCATCTATCACCTGTGAAAGAAGAACAATTTGGATTCCTTTTTATGATTCTTACCATTGCTGGGCATCTCCTTGGTATTGTGTTGCCTGGAAACAGGTCTCCCAGAGCTCGTGAGCACAGGTCTCCTGTGATGCAGGATTTCCACATGCACGGAGGCCCAGGAGACCACATGAACTTGATCTGAGAGGACAGCTGGGATCCATCCTCACTGGAACTCATGTGAAATAGCCTGAGCCTCCCTCCCCACACCTGGGGTGCAGGGATGCTTTGTCATAAGCACTTGCTTGACTCCCTTCCACCAGAGGGTTCTGTCCCATCCTCGTGTCTCAGTTCTAATCAAACTTCTCTTTTCTACTTCAGGCTCTTGTCTGAACTTCTCCAGAGAGGCTGCTGATCCTGGGGAAGGAGAAGAGAGCCTCTGGCTGCTCCAGGGGAAGAAAGGGGACACTGGGTACGATGATGTTGAACTCAGTGCCCTGGGAACACCCCCAGTGACTTTCTCGTGATGCTGTATCAAATATGAGATAAAGCCTCAGATATTCTAATTGCCTGTATTTCAATAGAGTAGTGCTGACCTGTAATTGTGTCATATGAAAATTGCTCAAAATGAAATATTCTGAATAAATTAACTTTTTGCTGTGTTGTTAATTTAGCAAGTTCCATGTCAAATGCTTTTAGAGGATTGGCCCTCAAATGCCATCTTCCTCAAAGGAAATGCAAGATGAGTGAGCTGACCGGCTTTCTCACCTATCTTAGAGGCTAATGAGGGCATGCTCACAAGTGCTCCAGGTCACTCTTGTTTAGAAAAGGATGTAAACTTGGTCCATATTCACACACTCCTTCCTAACAAGATGAACTCATGGGGGGGGAAAAAAAACAGTTCTAAACATCTCTGAGTTTGTAACTTGTTCTTGAACACCAGACTGGGTGTGAGCTTCAAAGTGAAAGGTTGGCTGGTGGGAAAGAATGGATATAGCTTTCCTTATCCTGCCTCAATATTCACAGGCCAATTAAAACTCTAACTGTACATAACTGCCTCTTCTCTTTTCATCTCTCATTTATTCCTTTACAGATACCTCTTTGCTACCTCCCATGTCTATTTGATTATCCAATCCTTATAAATCCATTCCTTCTTCTCCATCTCTTCCTACTGTTTCTTCAGGATGCTGCTATTTCTTGTCTCTCCAAGGATCTCTCCTTCTAAGTGAATTATATCAGTTCATATACATCTTCAAGTTGATGGAAGGCAACTTGGTGCTCACCCACACCCTGTATTCAGGTGGGACAAGAGGGCAAGAACGTGGAGGCCTAGGCAGAGGGGATCCAGAAGAATGGATGTAGATAGAAAGATCAGGAACATTTGGCTATTTATGTTTCAGAGATATGGATGGAGGCATCTGACATGACTGATCTCTTAGAGGAAGAATTTCAGACCAAGGGGCTTCTTTGAAAACATCTGTTCTTCAGATGTTTCAAGACTGTTTCAAGGTTGCTTTAATCTGGTTACTACTGAAAATGGAACTGTGATCCTGCTGTGACTCCTCAGGGTAGAGAGAGCTGTCATGAAGAAGTGGCAAAGTAAAGATTATGTTTACACAGCACTACTTCTGCCACCCCCGCTGCACTGCCCCCCCTCCCCCACCTGGCCAATTGCATTGTGGACATGTGGAGAAGCTGCTGAACTAATATAAAACCTGAGAGTGCTGGCCTGGTTCTGAGCTGGACCCACCCAGTTTCTTGGTTGATGACTCTGGGTGGTTTCTAGGGCTCCACCCTCCACTCACGCTTGCACTCTTCATAGTTCTAGGCTGTGCTTGGGGATGGGGAGATGCCCAGGGCTTCTTCCAGGGCAGCTCACATGGCTATTCCCTTGGGAAGTGATGAAATAGATGATATATGATGAAATAAGGCACACATGCATGGAGCTCAGTGAACTCTAAGAATACACAGATAAACGATTTAATTCAGGAAGACAATATATGAAGAAAATAAGTTTAAAAAATTATCATCATCGTTATTATTGTTTTTAATGTTTGGTTGCACTGAGTCTTTGTTGCTGCACATGGGCTTTCTCTAAATGCAGCAAGCAGGCACTACTCTTCTTTGTGGGCAGCAGGTTTCTCTATGCGAGGGCTTCTCTTATTGTGAACAGTTTCTAAGCACCCAGGTTTCAGGGGTTGCAGCACAGCCTCCTACTTGTGATTTGCGGGTCCTAGAGCTCAGGCTCAGTAATTGTTGATCTAGAGCTCAGTAATTGTTGAGCTATGGTGTTACTTCACAGAATAAATTCAGATTTTTTTAACAGAGATACAAATCATGAAAAAGAAGTAAACAGGGAGTTTGCTGATGGTTTTGTGGTTAGGATTCGATGCACTTGCTGCTGTGGTCTGGATTCAATGCCACTAGGGAAACTGAGATCCCTCAAGCTTTGCAGTGAGGCAAAGAGAATAACAGAAGGAACAGAACAGAAAAATGAACCAAACAGAAATTCAGATGCTTAAGATTCAGTTCAGTTCAGTGGTTCAGTTGTGTCTGACTCTGCGACCCCATGGACTGCAGCACGCCAGGCTTCCCTGTCCATCACCAGCACCTAGAGCTTGCCCAAACTCATGTCCATTGAGTCGGTGATGCCATCATCCAACTGTTTCATTCCCTGTCATCCCCTTCTCCTCCTGCCCTTAATTTTTCCCAGCATCAGAGTCTGTCCTAATGAGTCAGTTCTTCACATCAGGTTGTCAAAATATTGGAGTTTCAGCTTCAGCATCAGTCCTTCCAATGAATATTCAGGACTGACTTCCTTTAAGATGGACTGGTTGGATCAGTTGCTTAAGACTACAATGAATGACATGCAACAAAATGAAAAATGCTACCTAGAGCATCAACAACAGCAGAAGACCCTGTAACTTAGAAGGCAAGACCATTGAGATTACCCAGCCAGGGGACAAAGGAAAAGAGGAATGACCAAGTGTGGAAGAACCTGTGTGAACTGTGGGGCAACATTCACAGAAACAACCTGCACATTATTGGAGTCCCGGAAGGAGAAGAGAGGGAGAAAGGGACAGAGATTGCACTTCAAGAAATAATACCAGAAAAGTCCCAAATCTGATGAGATTTAGACATCCAAGTTCATGTAGCTAATAGGTCACTCCGCAGAGTTCATTCAAAATGATCATCCCCAAGACATATTACTTGTAATAAAAAAAAGAGAGAATTTTATAAGCAGCAAGAGAAAAGTAAATGCTCACAAAAAAGAAATTCCCTTAAAAATATCAGTGTGCTTCTTAGTAGAAACCTGCCAGTCCAGGAGAGAAAGGGATGATATATTCAGTCTTATTGAAAAACAAACAAACAAACAAACAAACAAACAAACCTACCAACCAAGAAAAATTTTCTCAGGAAGGTTGTTTTTCATAAATGAAGATGATATAGACTTTCCCAATATAAAGTCAAATCATGAATATCCTGTTGAGGAAAATAACATTTGATGGAATTCATCAACATTAGGCCTGTGTTACAAGATTGCTGAGGGGAATTCTCCAAACTAAATGAAGGATGCTGATTTTTATATGAAAGAAGTAGAAATATGCAACAGACTTGTAAATATAAGTGCTGAACCCAATTCCGCACACTCTAACGCTGAAATATGGTAGTGTGCTAACCAGTTAGCTTTAGTCTAAAGAAAGTATTAAAATAGCTATGGAGAAATATATTTTGTTAGTGGATATATAATATAGAGAGAGGTAAATTGACATCAAAAACAAAATGCGTAGAAGGGGATAAAAAGGTAGAGCTTTTGCATGTCATTGGAATTAACTTGTTATCAGTGTAGTATATACTGTTGTCCCTCTAAGATGTTTTATGTGAGCCATGTGGCAACAAAAATGTAAAAGCCTACAGTAGACTCACAGAAAGTAACAAGAAGGGACTCAAAGAGCAACATTATCCAAAATTATCAGTTCTCAGTTCTAACTGTTGTGCAGAACAGTTGAGTTGTCCTGGTCTCCACATCATCTTTCAAGATCAGCCCAAGAGGACTCTCCTTCAAAAAGTAAAAGACTAATTAAGCTGTCTGTTATTTTAAGGCAAAGAAATCTTTTGGGATGTCATCTCCTTCCTTATGTCATATCGATGGTGTAGCTGTACTTTTTTAATCACAAATTTTCTTCCTGTGATGTTGCTGTGTGGTTTTAATAAAAAAACTGCCAATGATAAACCATATGAATATCCTGTCTCCTCAGTTGGGTTTGACTAAGACTTATTAAGAAGTCGCATGTAGCTACTTTGTGGTTTGTCTTGTGTATCCTTAGAGGTAGAGATTTGCAGTGTTCGTTGTGACATATTTGTTGGTGATAAGCTGCTTGTTTTTGAAAATCAAATCTTGCCTTGCTAATTGCAGGAAACAAGCTGAAGCTCCAGTACTTGGGCCACCTCATGCACAGAGTTGACTCATTGGAAAAGACTCTGATGCTGGGAGGGACTGGGTCAGGAGAAGGGGACGACCGAGGATGAGATGGCTGGATGGCATCACGGACTCAATGGACGTGAGTGGGAGTGAATTCCGGGAGATGGTGATGGACAGGGAGGCCTGGCATGCTGTGATTCATGGGTCGCAAAGATTTGGACACGACTGAGCGACTGAACTGAACTGAACTGAACTATGCCTTTAAAACAAAAATATTAGCCAAATGATATTCTCAGAAACATTTCTTTATATTTAAGACAATTTCTCTTCAACATTTAGTACAGTGCCACTCAGCCATTCAATAAATATTAGCTGAGCACCTGTTAAGTTATAGAGAGGGGAGATGCGGAGCTTATACACAGGCACAGGCCTCTCTCCAATCCTGGGCCCTGGCAAGGCCTCAGACAATGCCTGCAGACTGCAGGCTCCTTGGTTAGCATGCCCAGATTGGGAAGCATGCAATGACAAGGAAAAGAGATCTGTTCACAGAGTCTTTGATGTTAAAGGAGGAAGACATTTTGCTGTGTTTCCAGTGTTCTTAGGCTGGTCTGCGGGCAGGACTCAGCTGCACCAAAGCTCCACATGTGACAGAGCCTCAGTTCATAGACTTTGAGTCTGAGCAATCACTCAGGCTTTGAGCTCTGAGTGCCACCCCAGAGGCACTAACCTTAGGTCTCAGTGGTTTAAGAATCACCACCCACAAGAGCTCAATAGCTCTGCAGTTGGTAATTACATCAGCTCTGAGCAGAGGTGGGTGAATCATGAAGTTAATGAAGCGTGTTCTTCAGAGCCTCTCCTTGTTCCAGCCCCTTTCGAATCCCAAGGGGGCCCTAGGGCTGTGGTTGAAACAAAGAGGACTCTATGATCCTTGCCCCTCACCGTGTCTTCTGCCTGCCTTTTGCCTGTGGAAAACTTTAGTCAAAGAATACGTTTAATTGGAGAAGTGAGAAACGTGGAAACAAAGGAAAACATTCAGAGGAGACTAAATAATAATAATGTAGTCATTAAGCATAGTGAGGACCTTTAGTTCTTTCTCAAGGGTTATGGATGATATTCTGAGCCATGTCCTGGGAGCTTCTTATAGATACAGAACACCAGGTGGAGCAGTGAACTACATGATGACCACACTGTACCCAGGACTTGAGCATCCACAGTTCTGAGAACTGACCACAAAAACATGGGAACAAGTCCACCCCAGCACTAAAGATGAACTGTACCTAAAACAACCAGTGGATGTTTTGGATGGCATCACCAACTTGATGGACATAAATATCAGCAAGCTGAGGGGGTTGGTAATAGACAGGGAAGCCTGGTGTGCTGCAGCCCATGGGGTCAACAAAGAGTTGGACTCGACTGAGCAACTGAACTGAACTGAAAACAACCGAGATGATGCTAATCAGACCACTGATGACCAGTTAGAAGGTGCCTGTTAGAGATGACTGTGCTGTTTCTGCATAACCTCCCACACCCCAGCTCTGTCTATAGAAGCTCTCACCCTCTTCTTGTCATGGGGTGGGCAGAGTCAGCCCTGTACAGATGTCCACCACCCTCCCCGCCAGTTGCTGGCATCTGAAATAAAACAAACATTCCTTTCCACCAACCTGGCCTGTATACTGGCTTTTGAGAGGTTAGCACCCAGTCCCCTCACACATAACTTTCGGTTACATGGTCACAAGGAGATAGGTTTTGAACATGCCATTTTCTTCAGTTGAGGGAAAAAAAATTCAACAAAATTATTTCTTACCCAAAGGTGAAGAATTTAATTAACTACATGGAGAACTAAATCCAGGAATCAGATTTGTTCCAGAAATCAAGAAGAAACAGAAGAGGTTTGGAAAGTACATGCTGCTTTTTCACTAGTACGGGATTGGTGGAATGTAAAAATAAGATCAAAGATGATGAACTGACTAACTCAGAGCAAAGGAGAGCTGTTTCAGGATGAAGGTCAAGATGCTCAGAGACAAAAATGGGGAAATGGAGGCACAACTGTCAGCACAGACTGGTGTAAAGGGAAGAGGAGCTGCGCCAGCTGTGGACGCTCTTAAACAGAAGTTTAGATCTAGTTGTTGGTCAGTCAGTCATGGTGGCTAGGAATCAACCAAGCCCCAAAGAGGAATCAAGGTGGGACCTGAGGGAGCAGCTTGGGGTGAAGACACAGAAGGAAGAGGAGATCCAGGAAAGTACCTGCTTCATGGGACAGATTCTGTCTTCCTTTCAAGTCTTCAGAATAGGCTCTGATCTGATGCTGGAACAATTGACTCCCAAGTCTCAGAAGGAGCACACATCTGCATACACACATTCATGACCAACCTGCAAACGTGCTGTGGGCAGTGAGGCTCCACAGGCTCACACGTGTACCACGTGGAACACGCAGCTTCTGGGGCAGGAAAGAGAGAAACTAGAGAGTCACACGGGGTTTCCATGCCTCTGCTCAGAAGTGACACAGGTGGCAACACCCATGTTTCATTGGCCAGAATGAGTCACTGGGAGATAGAAAAACAGCTATTTGATGATATTACTATTGATGCCACATCCTTGGTAGCAATGCTGTCAGTTTGTTTGTTTGTTTTCCTTGCCTTGGTGAAGTTTCTGAGGTACAATTTTGTGCAGAAATTAAATGTCATTAGACCATCCCCAGAATGGGATTTGAAGGCCTTCTGTATCTGGTTCCTTCGTCTGGTGTGTCTCAGGCTCCTTACTCGACTTCTGTGTGTGCTGAGTGGGAGTAGTCAGATTCGTGTCTCCCCAGCCCCCACTCAGCATCACTAACTGCAGGGTGATTTTCAGCATTTGTTTATGCATTCATTTCCTTATTATCCACTATTTGTTAAGCTCTCTCTATGTGTCTTTACTTGACTTTAAAGAGATATTGAAGAGGAAGACACAATACTTCCTCTCAAGAAGCTCCCACTTTAGACACAGTGAGCAAGGTTTTATAGATTAAATAAACACAGCAGTAATTTTGAGATGAAGGAATTAGAAAGAATTCACAGATGTGACAACTCTGTGCTTTTAAAAACAAGAAAAGATTTATGAATTTTCTTTCTGCAATGGGCTTAAAAATGTGTCCTCTAGAATTGAAATACACATAAATGTAATATTCTCTATTTTTATCACTGATTTCATCTTGTGCACTAGCAAGGCATGTATGTGTGGATTGAAAGTTCCATAAAGTTAACACAGACTCTCCCCTTTAAAATTTATCCCTCAACTTAGCTCGGGTTCATGGTAATAACTGTCTTGTCATTTCTAGTTCAAGCTCGCTGCTGAGACTGGTTTTCCTCTATTTCAGGAGGCGTCTTCTAGTCTCTCCTCCCACAGATGGTGTCTGGGGTGGGAGGGCTTCTTTCTTTCCAACAGCAGCAGCGAAGGACCCTTTGTCTGCATGCTCTCCACTTAGAATCTGCTTGTCTTTGATTTATTAGCTTTGACCTGCTCTTGTCTCTGGTATCTGATGTTGCACTATGGAGGAATGAATGAGGCCAGTTCAGTGCCACACTCTTTGTTTGATGTTTCTGGTTATAGACTGTGAAGGGCTGAACAGAGGTGATGGGCTGGACCTCAGCCAGCTCATGACCTTGCTCTTTCCTTCACGCTCCTGTGATGAAGTGGTCTTTGGTAAAGGAGTCTTTACTAACCTCAGCCCCATCTATACAAGGAACACAGATGGTGAAGGGGGTCTCCAACACTTTGGTGTAACAACTCAGCTAATAATTTTCCTTTAGAGTTGCATGCCTCTTTTTTTCAGATTTTATTTTATTATTATTATTTACTTTACAATATTGTATTGGCTTTGCCTCTTTTTAATATAAATTTATTTATTTTAATTGGAGGTTAATTACTTTACAATATTGTATTGGTTTTGCCATACAACAACATGAATCCGCCACAGGTATACACGTGTTCCCCATCCTGAACACCACTCCCTCCTCCCTCCCAGTAATGATTTAGGAGAATGGCATTGAAACTTGTATACCTCTGTTTTAATTTGAAAATATTTTGTATTTTAGTCTGTCTGATTGGTCCTGAGGAAATTTTCCTCAGGCAAGCAAGTTTAATTATTAAGTTTCCTAGCAAAGAGATTACTGAACCTCTGACCACCATTTTCTCATGGTGATTTGGGAATAATAATGCTACATGTTGTATTGCCTTACAGTCCATAAGGACAAATAGTTAGCCTAAGTAAAAGAACAAGATTCTTTCTGCTCTTTACTTCTGTACTTCTAATTCAACATGAAAGATGTTTAAATTTTTTTATAACAAAATTTCTTCCTGTTACAGTTGTGTGTGGTTGAATTGAAAATATGCCAAATGATAAATACATAAACATCCTGACCACTCGGCCGTATCTGATTAAGACAGAACAGGAGGCTTCATGGTCCTCACCTGTCAGTGTTCTGTGGTTTGTCTTCTTTATCTTCAGATAGAGAGAGAAATTTGCAGCGTTTATGCATGTTTAGAGCTGGCTCTCTCAGCACTGCTCTTGTGCTGGGGCTAGGTTGTTTCTAGTTATTGCAATTTACTGCATTCATTGCAGAAAGGTGTTGAAGTGAACCACATATAGCTCATACAATTTAACAGTATTGAAATATCATTCAAACGAATGATGCAGCTTGCATTGTGCTGTTACATCCTCACAACAAGTTAAATTATTTCTGAAAAGATTTCTTTTTGATTGAAATGATTTGTGTAAAATACCAGGCTGACATTCATTCATTCAGGTATACAAGAGACATCATTACGATTTTTAGTTAGCCAAGCACTGGGGATATGGAGGTGAATTAGACACAAAATGTTTTACCAAGTACATTCGAGTTTATAAAGTAAAATGATTAAGAAACAACTTAATTCACAAAAGCTCACCAATGGTAAGGTTGAGGTTCTTGAGCAGTTACATGGGGCACAGAGAGAAGGGGTGATGTGTGGAAGACTCACAACTCTGAATGGCACCAATGACCATCACAGCATGTGGTTCCTGGGAGAGTTCTGACAGCCTCGGTCAAGGCTCCAGGTAACAGAATTGAATTCCTGTTCTAGAGTCCTGGGGTTCCTGGGATGGGATGGTGGGAGATGCCCTAACACTGCTTTTCTACTACTACTACATGTATGTGTGTGTGTGTGTGTGTGTGTGTGTGTGTGTGTGTGTGTTAGTCGCTCAGCTGTGACCAACACATTGCGACTCCATGGACTGTGGCCCCTCCAGGCTGCTCTGTCCATGGGATTTCCCAGGAAAGAATACTGAAGTGGGCTGTCATTTCCTTCTCCAGAGAATCTTCCTGACCCAGGGATCGAACTCAGATTTCCTGCATTGCAGGCAGATTCATTATCATCTGAGCCATAAAGAAAGCAGGTTAACAGTAGTACATAATACTACTACTTTGTGCTGCTGCTATTGCCTGGGAAGTTCCGTGGCATGGGTTTGCAAGGTGTTGGCCACAAATGAGCACATCAGCATCAGCACATGTACTACTGTTAACTAGTGTTGTCATATTACACACTAATGCCAACTCATTAATCCTCACCAGAACCATCTTGGTAGGGTCATAACCGTCCTTTTACTAATCAGAGAGTGTAAGAACCCTGTTCAAGGCCCACACTTGGCATGTGGCTAAACTGTGAGTCAAGACCAGGCAGTCTGTCTCTCGAGCCTGTTTTCCTGACCCCTGTACTGCACTCTCTCATGTTCATTGTGGACACAGCTGGGTTAGGGTCCTCCCTAAAACTTTCCTCCTTCAAATCTTTGATGAGATTGGCTACTGAGATTTCTTTATGTGTCAGAAAGATGTAGATTCATCCAAGGGTGAGTTGGTCCATGTTGACCCTGCACCCTCAGCTCTGGGGTAGAGGGTGCTGCGGGGACAGGCTGCCAGCCCTGAGTTTGCCACTCCTTATACCCCATCCCTTTATATAAAGTGTCTGGAGCTGCTGACAACATCTCACCTGTGAGATCTCCATCCCAAGTTGAGACCATGTGTACCTGGTTCACTAAATGCATCCCTGTGTCATCCTGTGGGAGGGATACTGGACCCCAGGAAGCATGTCCTGTGTTCTAGGTGTCTGTCTGATGGTTTCTGGTGATGGTGTGGAGTCCATACCTGGGTAAGGCATGATGACTCCGGGCCCAGAGGGAGTAGAGCATCAGTTCCAAGTGACTGAGCAGATCCTGGTCTTACTTCAGCAACTGAGTTTAAATTTTGGCTTTGAAATTTAGTAACAGTTTTTCTCATTAATCTGTTAAAGGTCCAGATATAGAAGGAGATGGGGCTCAGGTACAGTCATGGGGCTTGAGAGTGAGAGGACCAGATGACAAGGAAGTGATTCTTGCATCAGTGATGGGTAAATATTAGCCTATTTAGAGGAAGAAAAGCATGTGTTCAGCTGTCTTTTCTCCCAAGTCTCAATAGGAAGGACAGGCATGGCGGGACAGAGTAGTTGTGTCTGCTGCCTGGGATGAGGGGTCCCTCTGGTGGGGGATGTGGCAGGGCTGTGGCCTAACCTGCAGCTGCCCTCAGTGTTGGCCCTACTGAGGCCTTAAGGGGCCGTGGGTGGCTCCTGAAGCCGTCTCTCAGCTCCGTGGGGACTCTGGGGTCTGTGTGTCACAGATGCTTCCTTCCACGTCTGTGCTGAAAAGACGGAGTCAGGGTGAGGGGGCCTCAGGGTGGGCTTGTGTGGACCACAGGGCTGCATCATGGGAATCTTGAGCCTGAGGGGGCATGAGGAAAGGGGGCAGTGCATTAATGACCTTGAGTTTCGATCAGGGAGCTCTATCTTGCATCCCTTATGGCCCTTCTCAGTCTCTCTATTCATCCCTGGGGTACCTTCTGGGGGAGCATCTGGGAGCTTCTCTGATGAGTGGAAACAGAACAAGGCAGCAATGGCTACACTGGACACCATCCCTTCTGCTTGGATCTGTCCCCTCAGCCCACCTGGGCTTCCATTCTTTTTTTTTTTTTTAATTTTTATTTTTGGGCTTCCATTCTTGCCACCACCTTTCCTCTTAAATGCAGAACAGAGGAGGTGGGTCCATTGGAGGTTTCAGGCAGCATGAACCCCTTTCTCTTCTCTGCTTCACTCACCCCTTCTTTGCCCTGCGCCTGCAGTTATCATGTAGCAGACTTTCTATTTCCCCATCTCTCAGGAGCTGTTCCCTTAAATTATATTTTGCGTCTTCTTTAGTTATGGTTTAAAATACAAATGCATTCTGAATCATATCAAACCATACTCTCAGCATATAAAGGGGGTACATGTGAGGTTTAGAAAACTTTAGTCTTTCTAAAGTATAATTTTCTTGTTTTTGTTGTTTAGTCACTTAGTCGTGCCCAACTCATTTTGACACGTTGGACTGTAGCTGGCCAGGCCATTCTGTCCACGGAATTCTCCAGGCAAGAATACTGGAGTGGGTTGCCATTTCCTTCTCCAGGGGATCTTCCCGACCCAGGGATTGAATCCACGTCTCTTGCTTTGTGGGGAGATTCTTTCCTGCTGAGCCATCAGTGAAGCCCCCTGTTTTCTTCTAGAGATCCCTGCTCCTATTTTGGGGGGCTAGAGTTGATTGACGACTCCTACTTGCTCTTTGTTTCCTTTAATAGCAATCTCTTTCTCTCTGTCAGCATCATTTAGTGACTAGCTGAAAGAGATGCTTCACATAAAATGAAATGCAATAAAGGGAAGGGGATTTAACACGTCTGAATGTCCCTATAGGGAACCCGCCTGCCAATGCCGGAGAAGCAGATTGGATCCTTGAGTCAGAAAGATCCCTTTAGAAGGAAATGGCAACCCCTTCCAGTATTCTTGCCTGGGAAATCCATTGGACAGAGGAGGCTGGTGAGCTACAGTCCATGGGTTGCAAAGAGTCAGACACGACTCAGCATGCAGGCACTTGCTCCAGGACCCAGTCTCCAGATCATTCTGAGAAGGGGGAAAACCCTGCAATCTCGTCCTCACAACTTGATGGGTCTCACTTCATGCCTTCACAGTCACCTGTGAATTCCTGTACTTCTGGTCCTCATTTTCTGCTGACCTGATAAATACACTCATATTTCAAGGTGTGCTTCTCAAAAACATATATATGCATATATACACATACCTATGCACACATTAATTTGCAATTTATAATAATTCACTGAACTGAAAATGTATGCTTAGGGCACTGTTTTTGTATGTATGCTATATATCAAATTTAAAAGCTAAAAAATTAAAAAACCAAAAAGGCTGATTGTAATTCTCTGCTTCCACCCTGAGCTCAGTGCCAGGGAAGATCAATACTTGATTCTACAAAAGTTATCTCCACGGGTCAACAAATCCCTCACCCAGACCCTGTGAGATCTCACAGTCTTCAGATATTGACCAGGGTGATCAGGGGAGAGAAAGGCACTCATGATTTTTGAAGAACCGTTTCTACCCAGTCCCAGTGGTGGGACCCAGCTCTTAGGACTACGGAAGCAGAAGGTCAAAGGACGGTGTTGCTCATATAAGGAGATGTGGAAGATTCAGAAGCTCATTGGTGTCTGAGCTGCAGAAAGTGGCAGATGCAGCCTCCGATACTGTCTGAAATGGTGAGAGGTGAAGCTATTGGCTCTCAGGAGGGAGGGTGTAAGGAGTGGTCTATATAGACCCCGGTAGGCACCCTGACGCCTCCTCACAGGCTGATCCTGCAGCTGGGACTGTGACCTTGAGGACGTGGGGTCAGGATGGCTCTGGGCAGACGCCTCTCCCTGCGGGGACTGTGTGTCCTCCTCCTCGGCACCGTGGTGGGTGGTCAAGGTAAGAGCTGCCTCTCTGTCCTGGGTCCACAGCAGGCAGGTGTCTGGAGTTCTGGAGCTGAGCCTCAGTGTTTCTGACCAAAAAGGAACCATGCTGATGTGAATATTGGTCCCTCTTCTATGGGGGCATCCATTGGTCATAGCAGATTTTACAGAGCAGTGAGTTTTTGTCTGGACCGAGCTGGGTCAGCCTGAGCCCCTCCACTGTCTCCCTTGTTCTCAGGGAGCTTCCTGGAGTCCCAGTGGCTCCCAGTGTGTGGAAGATCCAGCGACTGAGCTCAGCTGGGACTCTGGGCTGTTCCCACACGCTCCACATGCCTGGTGTGTGAGCACTGCACCTGGGTCCCCGTGTTTCCTGTGTCTTCGCTCCTGTAGGCTCTGTGATTGTGTGTGTGTATGTGTGTGTATGTGTGCAGGTGAGGATTGTGTGAGGGTGTGTGTGTG
The DNA here is from genome assembly GCF_001704415.2 of Capra hircus. NCBI lineage: Eukaryota > Metazoa > Chordata > Mammalia > Artiodactyla > Bovidae > Capra > Capra hircus. The sequence goes on along the minus strand of NC_030812.1, from coordinate 99,240,135 downwards.
TGTGGGTATGAAGAGTGTGTGTGTGTGAGTGTGTGAGGGTGTGTATGTGTGAAGGTGTATGTGGGTGTGAAGAGTGTATGTGTTTATAGAGTGTGTGAGGAGTGTGCAAGTGATGTATTAAGGTGTGTGAGGAGTATGTGTGGTGAGTGAGGGTGAGTGAGGAGTGTGTGAGACTGTGTGAGGGTGTGTGTGTCTGTGGGGTGTGTGAGCCTGCGTGTGTGTGGGGGGAGTGTGTGAGCCTGTGTGTGTGTGTGAGGGGAGGTGGAGCGTGTCTGTGTGAGAGGAACAGAGCTGCTGAGCAGGGACTGAGTCCGTTGGTCTGTGAAGCACACAGGGTGTCCACAGGGCTGGGTGTCACGGCCGCTGCATGTAACTGGATCAGAGATAATCGTGCACCTGCCTGCCTCTCTCTGGCTCCTCTCCCCCATCTCTCGGGTTCCCCTCTGCTTGTTGCCATGTCTGCCTAGCACTGGGCTCTGTGAGAGGCTCTGCCTGCTGGCCTCACCTGTTCCCACCAGGTTTCCATTAGGGAGCAGAGAAGCCCGCATCCAGGAGAGGGGCCCTCTTGTCTGTTCAGTTCAGTTCAGTTCAGTTCAGTCGCTCACTGGTGTCTGACTCTGTGATCCCACGGACCGCAGCATGCCAGGCCTCCCTGTCCATCACCAACTCCCGGAGTCTACCCAAACTCGTGTTCATTGAGTCGGTGATGCCATCCAACCATCTCATCCTCTGCCATCCCCTTCTCCTCCCATCTTCTCTCTTTCCCAGCTTCAGGGTCTTTTCAGACGTGTCAACTCTTCACATCAGGTGGCCGAAGTATTGGACTTTCAGCTTCCACATCAGTCCTTCCAATGAATAACTTGTCCCTCTGTTTGTAAAGATCAGTTGACGTGCAGCCCCACGTGTATAAGTTCCCAAGTACCTGCCCCGGTTCCAGTGACTCATTTCCTGATGTGCTGGGGGCCTGGGACAATCCGTTGCCCTCCTAGGATCTGCTGTGACTCTGTAGGGAGCCCTTTCTCTCGTGCCCTCTCCTGTCCCTCCCTGGAGCTGCTTTCCCCTGAGTGAGGGTGGAGTGTGTTACCAATCCTTCCTCACGGTATGCAGGGTTTCTTTGGACAAATCTGCTGATCTCCTTATAGGAGTCCTCTTCTGTGACAGAATTTTTTCTTCTTTTGAGACTTTTAGAATCTCTCTTTGTCTTTGCTTTTGGATAGTCTGCTCTGTGAGTTTGGAGAAGGTGGTTTTGGATTGAAATTTTGGGGTGACTTATTAGCTTCTTGAACTTAGATGTCCAGATCTTTCCCCAGGTTTGGAAATTCGCAGCCTGTCTTTCTGTTTTAATTATTTACTTTTGGCTGTGCTAGGTCTCCTTGCTGCTCGCGGGCTTTCTCTAGCTGCGGTGAGCAGGGGCTGCTCCTCGCTGCAGTGCACAGGCTTCTCACTGCAGGGGCTTCTCTTGGTGCAGAGCACAGGCTCTGGGTACGCACGTTTCAGCAGCTGTCGCACGCTGGCGTAGTTGCTCTGCTGCATGTGGCATCTTCCTGGACCAGAGATTGAACCCATGTCCCCTGCATTGGCATGTGGATGCCTAACCACTACCCCACCAGGGAAGTTCTCAGCCCTTAATTCTTTTCTCCTTCACTTCTTCTGCTGTGACTCCAGTCCATACATTGTTTCTCTTTATGGTGTCCACTGGCTTTCTATATTCCTTTCATTCTCTTTTGGCTCCTCGATTTGGATGCTTTCAACTAATCTTCCTTCTAACACATTGGTTCTTTTTTCTTTTTCTTTCCCTTGGTCAAGTCTGTTGTTGAATCTCTGTGTTGAATTCTTCAGTTTGCTCATTGTATTGTGCATGTTAAGTCACCTCAGTCATGTCTGACTGTTTGTGACCCTATGGACTGTAGCCCACCAGGCTCCTCTGTCCACAGGATTCTCCAGGCAAGCATACTGAAGTGGGTTGCCATGCACTCCTCCAGGGGATCTTCCGGACCCAGGAATCAAACCTGAGTCTCTTACACTTCCTGCACTTGCAGACAGGTTCTTTACCACTAGTGCCACCTGGGAAGCCCATTCATTTATTATTCAGCTTCAAAATATCTAGTTGAAGAATTGAAGAAGTGAAAATCACTCAGTCATGTTTGACTCTTTGTACACAGTCCATGGAATTCTCCAGGCCCTACTGGAGTGGTTAGTCTTTCCCTTCTCCAGGGGGTGTTCCCAACCCAAGGATCAAACCCAGGTCTCCCACATTGCAGACTGATTCTCTACCAGCTGAGCCACAAGAGAAGACCAAAATACTGGAGTGGGGAGCCTATTCCTTCTCCAGCAGATATTCCTTATGCAGGAATTGAACCAGGGTCTTCTGCATTGCAGGTGGATTCTTTACCAACTGAGCTATCAGAGAATCACAAAATATCTGGTTAGTTCTTAAAAAAAAAACATAGTCTTCTGATGCTGGGAAAGATTGAAGGTGGGAAGAGAAAGGGACAACAGAGGATGAGATGCTTGCATGGCATCACTGACTGGATATGAGTCTGAGTAAACTCTGGGGGTTGATGATGGACAGGGAGGCCTGGCATACTGTAGTCCATGGGGTCTCAAAGAAAGAGACATGACTGAGTGACTGAACTGAACTGAACTGAACTGAACACTGGTAATGTCTCCATCTATGATGTTCTTACTAATGAACTCCTTTTTATATGCAGAAACCAGAGTCATCTTATGACTTAATCACTAAAGTGACATCTGATCACTTTTGTCAAATTCCATTTGTTAGATGCATGTTACAGGTACACTGGAGTGTGGAATTACACAAAGACATGAACACTAGATGGCAGGAATAACCAGGACATTTTAGAGCCTGTTACCCAGCCCTCTGTTCCTAGGCTGGATGAGAGTCTTCCTATGGACAGGGAAAGAGAGGGAGGATTCCTCCCTGTTTCCCGGGCCATGAGCTTAACTGAGATGGGGAAGGTGGGCCCTAGTAGCCTTGGGCACATCTACAGGGAGGGCAGCATCTAGACTCTCTGAAGGCCTGTCCTCGGTGGTGTCCCTGGATCTGGTTCTACAGGCTCCTGAGAAATACCTGGTGCCTCCCTTCCTGCTCCGTGTTCAGTGATGGCACACTGGGGGCTTAGAGTTGGCCACGCTGGGAATGTTTATACCACAGAGGTCAGGAAATACTATATCCCATGCACTGTTTTGCTCCTCAGAGAGCTAATGTTTTAAATATTGTACCACTCTAAGTCTCCTAAAATCTTTCCTGTTTTGTGTCTCTTTTGCAGTACTGGAGCTGAGGCTGAAGGATGGAGCCCACCGCTGTGAGGGGAGAGTGGAAGTGAAGCACCAGGGAGAATGGGGCACAGTGGATGATGGCAGCTGGAGCTGGAAGGATGCATCTGTAGCGTGCAGACAGCTGGGGTGTGGAGTTGCCGTTGGTATCCCTCAAGAGGCTTATTTTGGACCAGGAGTTGGCCCCATTTGGCTTTCGTATACTTCATGTGAAGGGGTGGAGTCAACTGTCAGTGACTGTAGGCATTCTAATATTAAAGACTATCGTAATGATAGCTATATCCACGACTGGGATGCTGGAGTAGTCTGCTCAGGTAAGTCCTGAATGGTCTGTGTGGGGATCTGTAGCAGGAAAAGCCTTTGTCTTATCACCAGAATGACTCGAGATTATGGATACAGCCTTTAGAACATGCTTGGGTGAAGGGTCTTTGTGATGTGTCACAGGAGGCAGAGGTGAGGTCAAAAGTTTCATACAGATTCAGCTTCTGAATTCGACCTCTGTGACACAGTCTCAGCATGGTAATTGTTCTGTATTCTTTGACATATGGTCAGTAAGGTGTGGCTACATTGTTGTGGGAGGGGGATGTCATAGGAGAGTTGTAGGCAACAAGGTTTATTATCCTCATTGGTCCTAAAAGTCAGAGTCACCACACTCCATCAGGTTGGTATGTGGGTGATGTGCCAATAGAACAGCCTCAACCAATCAATGGTGACCCCAAAAGGGAATGTGAAGACCCATGGACAAGTGACCATACCCGAAGTCATGGTGCAGTTACACAAGCAAAAGTTGTGAGAGAAATTCAGTGGTGCATTTAAACGTCCCTAGGTCACAGTCAGAGGAGGCCAGAAGCGGGACTTGTGGCAGGGAAAATCTCATTACACTGGTGTACCTGATGAATCAAATGGAGAGCTCACACCATATTTGCAGGGATGTTGAGGGAGCAGGAAATGCAGTCTTGAGGTTTACAACACAGCAGCTGAAGCACATCACGTATAAGAGGCAGTGAAGCTAGGAGTTCCTGGGGTTCTCAAGACAAGAATACAGAAGTGGTTTCCCTTTCCTTCTCCATGGACCATGTCTTGTCAGAACTCTCCACTAAGACCCATCTGTCTTGGGTGGCCCTACATGGCATGGCTCATAGTTTCCTTGAGTTAGACAAGGCTGTGGTCCATGAACTGTGAACTTCCAGATGTTCAAGCTGGATTTAGAAAGAACTGAGGAACCAGAGGTCAAATTGCCAACATCCGTTTGATCACTGAAAATGCAAAAGAGTTCCAGAAAAACACCTACTTCTACTTTATTGACTATGCCAAAGCCTTTAACTGTGTGAATTACAACAAACTGGAAAATTCTTCAAGAGATGGGAATACCAGACCATCTGACCTGCATCCTGAGAAATCTGTATGTAGGTCAAGAAGCAACAGTTAGAACTGGACATGGAACAAAAGATTGGTTCCAAATCGGTGGAGTACGTCAAGGCTGTATGTTGTCACCCTGCTTATTTAACTTCTTTGCAGAGTACGTCTGTGAGAAATGTTGGACTGAATGAAGCACAAGGTGGAATCAAGATTGTCGGGAGAAATACCAATAACCTTAGATGCAGATGACATCACACTTATTGCCAAAGGCCAAGAACTAAAGCGCCTCTTGACAGTGAAAGAGGAGAGTGAAAAAGTTGGCTTAAAACTCAACATTCAGAAACTAAGATCATAGCATCTGGTCCCATCACTTCCTGGCAAATAGATGGGGAAACAGTGGAAATAGTGACAACTTTTTTTTTTTTTTTGGCTCCAAAATTACTGCAGGTGGTGACTGCAGCCGTAAAATTAAAAGACGCTTGCTCCTTGGAAGAAAGGCTATGACCAACCTAGACAGCATATTAAAAAGCAGAGACATTTCTTTGCCAACAAAGACCGGTCTAGTCAAAGCTATGGTTTCCCCAGTAGTCCTGTATGGATGTGAGAGTTGGACTATAAAGAAGGCTGAGCACCGAAGAATTGATGCTTTTGAACTGTGGTGTTGGACAAGACTCTTGAGAGTCCCTTGGACTGCAAGGAGATCCAACGAGTCCCTCCTAAAGTAAATCAGTCCTGCACATTCATTGGAAGGACTGATGCTGAAGCTGAAACTCCAGTACTTTGGCCACCTGACGTGAAGAACCAACTCATTGGAAAAGACCCTGATGCTGGGAAAGATTGAAGGTGGGAGGAGCAAGGGATGACAGGATGAGGTGGTTGGATGCCATCACCGACTGAATAGACATGAGTTAGAGTAAACCCCGGGAGTTGGTGATGGACAGGGAGGCCTGGCATGCTGCAGTCCATGGTGTTACAAAGAGTCAGACATGACTGAGGAACTGAACTGAACTGAATCGAAGCTAAGAGGACCTGATGTGACTTCTAAGAATTACTCATTGCTACCTAAGTGTGTTTGACCTATGCCAAGGTGCATTCAGGAAAGACAGGGTGTGAGTGGGTGCTCACAGTATCTGACAGAGATGCTTCTAGTTGTTATCACAATTGCAGATTGCATGTCCAGGTTATTAATCACATCAGAACACCTGGACTGGAGGAAGATATTGTCAGTTATCACAGTGAATTCCCTAAGGTAGAAGGCTGGACTTAGGATAGTATCACCCCCATCTAATGGGATGGTGGGACAGGGGAGCCCTAAAGACATCTGCAGTAGGTCCTTAACAGCCACAGCCAATCAGCTCTTGGGTGTTTATGTACAGGAAGATCATTGGAAAAGTGATCTTTTCTAATCTCATCTTCAGCAGATCTTTGATGATTCTAGTTGATGCCCTTAAGGAAACAATTCTTTTCCTTTTTAAAAAGTACTTTATTGAGGTGTGTCTGACATACAAGACTGCTTGATAAGCATGCATTTATGAAACTACTACAGCACTTATGTCATAAATCTATTCATCTCTTCAAAATGTTTTCTTCCATTCTCTTTATCATTCTTATTAAAAGTAATTATTTTCAAGGTGAATTTGAATGTTAGTTAGAAACTTTTGTTTTAAACAAACCTGTTTTCTGGCATCTCAAGTAACCTTCCTCACTGTCACAATGTCATAATCATGGTTCCACCTGAAGATAAATTTGTGGGAATACTAGAGGTGTCTCTACCACATTTTGATAAATCAGAATCTGAGTGAAAATGGAGTGTGTGATGTTGAAACTTTGTGTGAAATTAGAACTCCCAATGTTATCCTAAGAAAACTGATGTCTTGTATTTAATTCCAGTTAAGATATACTTAGATTAGAGACTTGGAAGTGCTCTGATTTTTAGCAAAGTTCTGTCTAGTCAAGGCTATGGTTTTCCAGTGGTCATGTATGGATGTGAGAGTTGGACTGTGAAGAAAGCAGAGCACGAAAGAATTGATGCTTTTGAACTGTGGTATTGGAGAAGACTCTTGAGAGTCCCTTGGACTGCAAGGAGATCCAACCTGTCCATTCTAAAGGAGACCAATCCTGGGTGTTCATTGGAAGGACTGATGCTAAAGCTGAAACTCCAATTCTTTGGCCAGCTCATGTGAAGAGTTGACTCATTGGAAAAGACTCTGATGCTGGGAGGGATTGGGGTCAGGAGAAGGGGATGACAGAGGATGAGATGGCTGGATGGCATCACCGACTCAATGGACGTGAGTTTGTGTGAACCCCGGGAGTTGGTGATGGACAGGGAGGCCTGGCATGCTGTGATTCATGGGGTCGCAAAGAGTCAGACACGACTGACCGACTGAACTGAACTGAACTGAACTGACTGAACTAATATTTAAACCCTGATCGTGGTTTGTACACTCTGACTACCATTGCTCTAAGTTAGACTCTCACATTTTCATGAACGTTCCAGGTTCCTCCTATTTCTCTTTTGGTCACTAGTTTCCTCCTCCTGGTCTGTTTTTTCTGTATTTTCAGACATATTTTAATGGTGTGAAGATAAGTCAAAGTGGTGGTGATGTAGCAGAAATAAGATTAGAATAGCATGTGTTTTCATTATTTTAATCAAAACTCTTGGAGTTTCTTCCACTCAACCTTAGGAGTCAGGTATGGAAGAGAAATTTCAGCCTCAGTAGTGGATTGCTGGAAGTGAAGTATCGTTTAGGATAAATCTAGAGTGGAAACAATGACCAGAGGTGAATGTAGAGAAGCTTGTTTGAAATAATGAGGAGATTTCATGGAGTTCAGGTGGGAGATCTGTGAGGGAACACACAAATTGAGCAGGACTGTGGTGCAAGCGTTCCAGGTTGCTTCAGTCCTGTCCTACTCTTTGTGACTCCATGGACCATAGGATTCTCCAGGCATGAATACTGGAGTGGGTAGCCATTTCCTTCTCCAGGGGATCTTCCTCACCCAGGGATCAAACCTGGGTCTCCCGCATTGCAGGCAGAGTCTTGATTATCTTCTGAGCCACCAGGGACTACAGTACTGAAGTGCAGAATGGTGAGGGGATGAAGATGCAAGGATTGCAGGAGGGGAGGGTTGGAAAGATGCAGGTCAGCTTGTACATTAACCACGCCTCTGTGTCACACTTCCTCCCTGCCCCCATTCTTTCCCTCCCTCTCTTCCTTTATCTGGCTGTGGGAGTCATTTCTGAGCTCTGTGGAAGTGCTAGCATTTGTAGCTGGCAGTTTTCTTGATGGAGAATTTTTATAATATGGATTCTGTTTGTTTAACAAATAAGTTTACTCATATTTTTCTCTTTTTTTTTGTATCAGATTTTGGTGAGTTGTGTTTCACAAGTAATGTGTTTTTAAGGACTTGGCCCATTTTACAAAAAATTTTCAAATTAGTAACACTAGGTCATATCTCATATCTTTATATGTAGGGAAGATCTACAATGATATTCCTCCTTTTGTTACTGGTGCTGCTAATGTGTTCCCTCTTTTTTCTTAATTGGTTTGCTAGAAGATTATCCGTGTTAATGTTCTTTTTAAGAGAATTACTAATGGACTGTATTGATTTTCTTGATGGTGTATTTGCTTTCTTCTTAATTGATTTCTATGCTCAGATTTCTTTCCTCTTTTTCAGTTATGATTGTGGTTGCTTTTGTAGATTCTTGAGGTGGAGTCTTGGATCATTTCCTTCTGTTTCTATTTTTATTCTAATGTAATCATCAAGGAAGCATCAAGGTTCTAAATTTTCTTCTAAGCATCACTTTATTTTTAACCCACCAGTTTCAATACTATATAATTTCTTTTGTATTTTATTATCATAAAATGTTTCTTTTTCTCTGAATGAATTCTTTGTCTTATAGTCTGACTTTGTATGATATTAATTTAGATATTATATACAGTTTTCTCTGATTTGTGTTTGCATGGTCAGTAATTTTTACCTCTTTAGTATGTTTCTGTGTTTGTATTTAAACACATGAAAGTTTGTAGATAGTATATTGTTGTGTCTTATTTTATCTGGTCTGATTATCTTGTTTTTTATTTGGAGTACTTAAATTATTCACATTTAATGTAATTATTGACACAATTGGGTTTAAGTGTACTTGCCTGCTATTTGTCAGAAGGCAAATGGCAACCCACTCCAGTACTCTTGCCTGGAAAATCCCATGGATGGAGGAGCCTGGTAGGCTGCAGTCCATGGGGTCGCTAAGAGTCAGACACAACTGAGCAGATTCACTTTCACTTTTCGCATTTATGCATTGGAGAAGGAAATGGCAACCCACTCCAGTGTTCTTGCCTTGAGAATCCAGGGACAGGGGAATTTGGTGGGCTGCCGTCTATGGGGTTGCACAGAGTCGGAAACGACTGAGGTGACTTTGCAGCAGTAGCAGCAGCAGCTGCTATATGTTATGTCTTTGTTTTTATTTTAATTTTTGAGTATATTTTACCAATTTAAATTATATTTCAATTTAAATACTGTATTGGTTTATTAATCGCATCTGATTTTTAGGTGATTATAATGTTTAATTTTTTTTAGTTTAACGTAATTTTTATTTTTTGCTGGTTGGGTCTTCACTGCTGCATGGGCTTTTCTCTAGTTGTGGAGATCAGAGGGTAACGTCTAGTTGCAGGCATGAGTTTTCTCATTGCGGTGGCCTCTCTTGCTATAGTGCACAGGCTCTATGGTGCACAAGTTTCAGTAGTCGTGGCCCCTGGGCTCTGGAGCACAGGCTCACTAGTTGTGGTGCACGGGCTTAGTGGCTCTGTGGTATGTGGGATTTTCCTAGACCACGGATTGAACCCACGTCTCCTGCATTGTCAGGGGGAGTCTTCACCACTGAACCACCGGGAAAGCCCAATGTTGAATTATTAACCTTCAATTACATTTACCTTGAAATATGATGCCACTACATGCAATGTCAGCCAATATACTTTTCTTCCACATTCCTGTTCTTGTCATTGGTGCCATCATTGTCATACATTCTGTTTATAAATTTATTATGAATCTTATAGTTTGCTGCTAATATTTTTGCCTTAAATCTTCTAATAGAGAATCAACATTTAGCACAGTCTCTATAGCTTTGAGAGGATCCCATGTTTTCATCTGCTGTCATCTCCCTTTAGCTTGAAGAACTTCCTGAGGCAGTTTTGCGTAGTGTGTGTCTGGTGGCTTCCAATTCTATCATCACTTATTTACCTGAAATCATTTTATTTTATTTTTTAAATATAAATGTATTTATTTTAATTGGAGGTTAATTACTTTAGCAATATGGTATTGGTTTTGCTATACATCAACATGAATCCTGCCACGGCTATATCATTTTAATTTTCATTCAGTTTTGAAAAGTATTTTCATAGCATGATTCAAGTTTTAGGGTAACAAATGCCCAATCCCAATACTTTATGTTCTTACATTGTCATCTGACTTTCATTGCCTCCAACAAAAAGTCAGTAAGTAATACTTATCCTCTTTGTTCCCTGTATATAATGTGTCAAACTTCCCTGGCTTAACATATTTTTGTTTGTTTGTTTACCAATGAATTTCAGTAATTACATTGTCAAGTTTTCTGAGAATGGTTTCATTATCTTGTTTGGGGTTTGTTTAGCTTTTAGGATCAGCGGGTTTACAGTTTTCAATAACTTTGGGAAAATGTCATTTATCTTTTCCTAATATTTTTCTGCACATCCCTTAATCTTAATCTCCAAATACACATATTTTATATATTTTTATATTATCCTACATGCTACTGTGTTTCCATTCATATTTTTCTGCCTTTTTACTCTCTTTCGTTCAGTTTAGATCGTCTCTGCTGGTGTGTTTTACTTTCCAGTTCTTTTATTCTGCAATGTCTAGTCTCTTGTGTAATTATCCAAATAATTGTTCATTCCAATACTATATTTTTCAGTTTCAGAAGTCTCATTTGTTTATTTTTCCTAGATTTTCTCCCTGTTTATTTTTATGCTTCATTAAGCATATTGGTATTAGGGTTTTAAGGAGCTCTTCAGCCAATTCAATCATTTACGTAATTTCTGAAGCTGCTTTAAATGATTTTTTAATATAAACTTAATTATTTTAATTGGAGGTTAATTACTGTACAACATTGTATTGGTTTTGCCATACATCAACATGAACCTGCACACGGGTATACACGTGTTCCCCATCCTGAACCCTCCTCCCTCCCCATACCATTCCTCTGGGTCATCCCAGTGCAGCAGCCCCGAGGATCCAGTATCATGGATCGAACCTGAACTGGCAATTTGTTTCTTATATGATATTATACATGTTTCAATGCCATTCTCCCAAATCATCCCACCCTCTCCCTCTCCCACAGAGTCCAAAATACTGTTCCACGCACTGGTGTCTCTTTTTCTGTCTGATTGTTTTTAAAAAATGTGTTATGGGTTACATTTCTCTCTTTTGGAAATTGTAATAATTGTTTGGTTGGATGTTGGGCATCACTAAGCAGTCCTTTACCAGGAAGAACTTCAGAAGTAAATAATCAGAACACACCCAGAAATCAGGGAATTGTCCTTGATGAATTAAATAAAGTTTTTCGTTGGGTTATCTTCATTCAGTTCAAAATGTGTTCCTTTGATGACCAAATGATGAACTCTTATTTTGGTTTTCCTCCGTTGGTTTCGAAACTTCCTTGATCCCACCTTGCATGCCTCATACCCCACCTACACCCTACTTCAGCAGTAGCTATCCTTTCTGGTTTTCTTTTCCATCCATCTGTATCTTTTAAAAGTGGCGTTTGCTTTGTCTGAAGTGGAGAGGAATGAGAAAGGATAGCAGTTTAGCGTGATGGAGGAGCAGAGGGTGATGTAGTATGCTGAACAAGCTAGCTCCAATGAGTGTTTCCCACAAATGTTTGCATATTTATCCATACTGAGGCTTTTTCAACTTGGAACTCTCCAAATTATGGCTTGTTTGCTCATTTCCTCCTCCTTCTTCTTCTTTCTTTTTGGCAACATACCATCTTCTTTTAGAATTCTAAAACATCCGTGAAATAAATTAAAGACAATATGATCAACGGAAAGTCATTTTGTGTTTCTGGCCTGAAAGAATTAGTATTGTTAAAATGCCTGTACTTCTCAAAGTGCTCTATAGATTTAATGCAATTATATCTAAATACCATTCTTTATAGAAAAAGGAAAACAATCTTGAATATGAGTGTGTGGTTTAATTTTTATATATTCATGAATTCCTGTTTTCTGATCATTATTGAATTTTAGTTCCATTCCATTATGGTCATGTAAGATACTTGGAATAATTTTAATGTTTTTGAATTAGTTAAGGCTTATTTGTAACCTAGCCTGGAGACTATTCCATGTGTGCTTGAGAAGAATGCATATTTTTCTGTGGTTAGAATTTGTACAATGACAGTAGTAAAATCAATTATTATCAGCCCTTAGCATTTTCTATGAGTCCTGTTTGAGAGAAAAAACCTTTAATAGGAGACAATGTGGAAACTCAGCTATCTGGTAAACTCCCACTGAGATCACACTCTCCCCAAGATTCTTTGGCAAATCCTAGGATTTCAAGAGAGACGGCTGGGACTCTCTCTCTATGACTCTCTGAGTTTTCGTAACTCATTTTCCTTCCCACTGAGGTCACTGAAGGAATTCATGGAATTTTTTTGGCATCAAAAAGTATCAGAAAGACAAGATGTGATGACATAAATGTGAATTAATGATAGTGTCTATATTTCTTCTCTGGAGCTGTCACTCATCTACAGGTTGGCATCCCCTCATGGATCCAGCCTCAGGACTTTCCTTAACCTAAGTCACTTGAGGACTAGCTTCTGGGAGAGAAAACTGGTCAGAATATTAGCTCCACAAGTCCCATGAAAGCTTTCTAAGCTTGTCTGGATGCTAGATCTCTAATCTCATAGCCCACATCCCTCTGGGTGGCTTCTGGTCTGCATATCTCTATGTTCAAGTTTAAACGCCTAAATATTATACAGTGTCCTTGGATCTGTATGTAGGTCCTAGGCTGCTAAGTGAGAAATTCACTTCTCCAACCAATGCTAAAACACATGTTTCCAGTATTCAGCCATTCCAACGATCTGAATTGGGCTCTGTAGTTTCCAGCCTCCTAGACCAAAGAAGTCACATTTTTAACCAGTCTCAAAGTGTATGTTCTTGGGATTCAACCACTCCAAACTGACCTTGTAATCCTCCTGGATTTCTCTTTAGAAACTTGCTCATGAAAATTCACTATGACTCTGTCAAAGACTCTCTACATGCTCCACTCCTAAAAAGAAAAACTTTCACTCCACTGCCTGTGACGTGCAGTTTCCAGTTGCCAAGTCAGTACCATGAAGACTGACTGGTTTTGTTGTTGTTTCCTCTTAGGATTTGTGCGTCTGGCTGGAGGGGATGGACCCTGCTCAGGGCGAGTAGAAGTGTATTCTGGAGAAGCCTGGATCCCAGTGTCTGATGGGAACTTCACCCTCCCCACTGCCCAGGTCATCTGTGCAGAGCTGGGGTGCGGCAAGGCTGTGTCTGTCCAAGGACATGAGCTCTTCAGAGAGTCCGATGGCCAGGTCTGGGCTGAAGAGTTTAGGTGTGAGGGGGAGGAGCCTGAGCTGCGGGTCTGCCCCAGAGTGCCCTATCCAGGGGGCACTTGTCACCACAGTGGAGCTGCTCAGCTTGTCTGTTCAGGTGAGATGCAGGTCAGGCCTTTCACCTCTGTGAACACCCTGCTCAGGTGAGAAAGTCATGTGATTTTGCTGAAACTCTGTCTTCTTCTACCAGCATACTCAGAAGTCCGGCTCATGACAAACGGCTCCTCTCAGTGTGAGGGGCAGGTGGAGATGAACATTTCTGGACGATGGAGAGCACTTTGCGCCTCTCACTGGACTCTGGCCAATGCCAATGTTGTCTGTCGTCAGCTCGGCTGTGGAGTCGCCATCTCCACCCCTGGAGGACCACACTTGGCGGAAGGAGGTGATCAGATCTCAACAGCCCGATTTCACTGCTCTGGGGCAGAGTCCTTCCTGTGGAGTTGTCCTGTGACTGTCCTGGGTGGTCCTGACTATTTCCATGGCAACACGGCCTCTGTGATCTGCTCAGGTAAGGGCGAGGGACAGGTGGAGATGGGCTACTGGTACTCAGGATGCTCCTGGAGTGAAATGTCTCTAAGAGTAGAGAGTGAGGTTAAATGGGCTTCAAAGTCAAAGATTTTGTGGTGAAATATGGATCTTCTCATTGTTCATTCATTTTTCAGATCATGGCAAGAAGTGGGAAGGGGAATAATATATTTTTAAGCAACATTGTTGCTTACATTTAATCATAGAAAGCAATGTAGGAGCAGTAAGTATAGACCTCAGTATGAACCCCAGCCCAGAGCAGCAAAGAGAATGTCCCAGCACCAGTCACTGTCGTCCCCAGTATCTGTGTCTTCCCTCCTCGACAGGGAAAAAAGCGCTTACCTAGCTTCTACTAACATAGAGAGTTTCATCAATGTTTGAACTTTATATAAAATGATGCAGTATGTTTCATCTTTTAAATCTAATTTCATAGACTCAAAATTATGTTTGGGATTCACACATGATGTTGTATATTGTAGCACTTTGTTTTATTAGGTAGAGTATGCTTTGAATGATCACATGGCCATGTACTGATCACTTCTACTGACAGAGTAAATCTGAGTTATTTCCAGTCCTTGACTATTACAAATATGATATACTACCACTTACCATGACAATGTCTTTGGATGCAAATATGTGTTACTTATTTTCCATGTTTAACCCTTGGTCTTTTATTTTCATTTTCTTAATCAAATGGTGTCCTTTGATTAACTCATTTCTTATGTAAATATAACTTACCAACATTTTTCTGTACACGTAATGCTTCTTATATCCTGTAAAGGAGAAGGAAATGGCAACCCACTCCAGTATTTTTGCCTGGAAAATCCCATGGACGGAGGAGCCTGGTAGGCTGCAATCTACTCAAAGATCTTAAAAACATTCTCTAAGAGTATCTTATGGAAATTTTATCATTTTTCTCTTGCATATTATTGTGCATTCCTTCTGGGATTGATATCTGTGTAAGATAAGGGTCAGGTTTCATATGGATATCAATTGACTCAGGATATTTTTCTGAAAAGACTCTTCCCCACTGCAGTGCCTCCCTCGTCATAAGCAGAAGGGCAAGTATGTCTGCCTTACTTGAGACTCTCTATTCTGTTCCATGTTATCATTTGTCTATCCTTGCACAAATACTGCATTTTCTTAATTATCATAACTTCATAGTTGTTGTTGTTGAATCGCTATGTCATGTCTGACTCTTTGTGACCCCATGGACTACAGCACACCAGACTTCCCTGTCCTTCACAATCTCCCTAAATTTCAAACTTTGTAGTTAGTCTGAATAATTTACAAGAGTTACTTTATATTAACTCCTCTAATATCATTGCTTTTGTTACCAACTGTGCTGTTCATTATTGTTGCTTATACTTTGTATGAATTTAGAACTCAGCTTGTCATTTTCACCAAAAGAAAAGCTTAAGGGTATCACTGAGATTAGATTTAAAAATTTGAGAGTAGACATAGAAATTTGAGGATGATTGACATTGACAATGTTGAGTTTTCCAAATCATTGACATAATACATCCCTCCATTCGGTTACATCCTGAATTTCAGAGATTTTCCCCATCTTCTACTAGGACTTCTCCTAGGTATTTTATTTTTGATGTTATGAGTATTTTTGTGAAAGTGTCCTGGCAATGAATTCTCTTTGACTTGTTTTCATCTTTTAATTCTTCCAGTTTTAATGTATGTCGAGACATAAAAATGTTGGGAAATAATATAAAAATTCCTTTATGACCTTTACCTTGGTTTCTAATTCTTGGTATCAATATTTTGCTTTAATCTCTCTGTGTGTGTGTGTGTGTGTGTGTGTGTGTGTCCTTCTTTCTCTGTCCCCCTTCTGCCCCATTTCTTCCTGAATATGTAAATTCTTTCTGAATTCAGTTGAGGACATGATGTTCGTTTATCCTTAGAACAGTTCTGGGAATTTCCTTCAGAACCAGAGTTCAGTGAAGTCTTTAAATGACTTCAGCTCCAGGTGACATCTTATTGCAGCACTGAAAGACCCCACTGAAAGACTGCCAAACTGAGTTTTTTCCTGATTAATGACCCAAAGTTATAAGCAAAATTGAGTACGTATTTTTTTCTTCAGCTACTAAGTTTTACCTTTTCATATTGATCAATTTGCCAACATCTGTTGGATTACAGAAAAAGCAAGAGAGTTCCAGAAAAACCTCTACTTCTGCTTCATTGACTCTGCCAAAGGCTTTGACTTTGTGGATCACAACAATCTGTGGAAAATTCTTAAAGAAATGGAATTACTAGACCACCTACCTGCCTCCTGATGAATCTGTGTGCAGGTCAAGAAGCAACAATTAGAATTGGACATGGAACAACAGACTGTTTCCAAATTGGGAAAGGAGTACATTAAGACTGTATATAGTCACCCTGCTTGTTTAATTTATATGCAGAGTACATCACGTGAAATGCTGGGCTGGATGAAGCACAAGCTGGAATCAAGATTGTCAGGAGAAATATCGATAATCTCAGATATGCTGATGACACCACCCTTATGGCAGAAAGCAAACAGGAACTGAAGAGCCTCTTGATAAACGTGAAAGAGGAGAGTGAAAATACTGGCTTAACATTCAAAAAAAAATTATAGTATCCTGTCCCATCATTTCATGGCAAATAGATGAGGAAACAATGGAAACAGTGACAGACTATTTTCTTGGGCTCCAAAATCACTGCAGATGGTGACTGCAGCCATGAAATTAAATGATGCTTGCTCCTTGGAAGAAAAGCTATGACCAACCTAGACAGCATATTAAAAAGCAGACACATTACTTTGCTGACAAAGGTCCATGTGGTCAAAGCTGTGATTTTTCCAGTAGTTATGTATGGATATAAGAGTTGGACCATAAAGAAAGTTGAGCACCGAAGAACTGATGCTTCTGAACTGTGGTGTTGGAGGAGACTCTTGAGAGCCCCCTGGGCTGCAAGGAGATCAAAGCAGTGGATCCTAATGGGAATTAGTCCTGAATATTCACTGGAAGGATTGATACTGAAACTGAATCTTCACTACTTTGGCCACGTGATGAAAAGAGCTGACTCATTGGAAAAGACCCTGATGGTGGGAAAGCTTGAGGGCAGGAGGAAAAGAAGATGACAGAGCATGAGATGGTTGGATGGCATCACCGACTTGATGGACATGAGTTTGAGCAAGCTCCAGAAGTTGGTGAAGAACAGGGAAGCCAGGCAAGCTGCAGTTAATTGGGTCACAAAGAGTTGGGCATGACTGAGGGACTGAACTGAAGTGAACCAAGTTTTTTGGAAAAACTGCCATACACGATATAACCAGAACTCTTGCTATGTGACCTGAATTAATTGAAGAATATCTTCTGATTTTGCATTTGATGTTTCAACTTTATGCTGAGCTAATGTGCGGCTACACTTATTCTTTAGTCTTAATTGCAGCTAACAAGTTTTTCAGCTCTAGAAGTATTTGGTTTTTGTTATCAATTCTCTGCAAAGATGCACATTTTGTTAATTAATTCCATAAGCACTTTAACCGTGGCTACATATATTCTCGTCAGGTAACTCTAGCAGCTGAACACCCTGGGAAATTCTTTCTAATGTCTCCTTTTTCCTTTCTGTTTTTCATGAGATCTATTTTATATGAGTATTTGTCTTAAAGATACACATTGAAGAAACTGTAGAAATCCTTCAGAAAGAATTTTGTTTTGCTTTTACTTAGGGATAGCTTTGGGCTCTCCGGGTGCCTCAGATGGTAAAAAATCTGCCTGCAGTGCGGAAGACCTGGGTTTGATCCCTGGGTTGGGAAGATCCCCTGGAGGAGGGCTTGGCAACCCACTCCACTATTCTTGCCTGAAAAATCCTATGGCAGGGGATACTGGTGAGCTAAAGTCCAAGGGGTTACAAAGAGTCAGACATGACTGAGCGACTAAGCACAGCACAGGGATACATTTAGGGATACAACTTACTTAACTCATTCTTACAGCAACACTTGGGTTAGAACAGAAACTGTGGTACTGTCAGAAGCAGAACTCTCCAGGGAGAAGGTGAACACTAAGAGTATGATAACTTTACTGCTGGGTCACAGCTCTCATTTTAGGCTCCTTCAGTAAGTCATTATTTTCCTTAATTCAGTTTCCTGTTCTTCAACCCTTCCAGACTTCTGATCATTGTTGTTTCTTCAGGAAACCAGACCCAGGTGCTGCCCCAGTGCAACGACTCCGTGTCTGAACCAGCAGACTCTGCGGCCTCAGTGGTGAGCACCCCTTACTGCTCAGGTGAGGGTCCCACAGGACAGAAGACCCTACTCAACCCCTGAGGTCACTGCCCCATTGTTCCATTTCTCTCTCCTCAGACAGCAGGCAGCTCCGCCTGGTGGACGGGGGCGGTCCCTGCGCCGGGAGAGTGGAGATCCTTGACCAGGGCTCCTGGGGCACCATCTGTGATGACGGCTGGGACTTGGACGATGCCCGCGTGGTGTGCAGGCAGCTGGGCTGTGGAGAAGCCCTCAATGCGACAGGGTCTGCTCACTTTGGGGCGGGATCAGGGCCCATCTGGCTGGACGACCTGAACTGCACAGGAAAGGAGTCCCACGTGTGGAGGTGCCCTTCCCGGGGCTGGGGGCGGCACGACTGCAGACACAAGCAGGACGCGGGGGTCATCTGCTCAGGTCTGCGCTGCACACTGTCCACAGGCTGGGGGAGGGGTGGGGCCCCGCAGGACGGGGGTCTGAGCCCTGAGGGAGAGATGCAGAAAGGACCAGAGAAGGAAGCTTCCTCTCACGAAGCTGTCTTTCCAGCAAATGTGAAGACAAGGTGCAATGCTGCAGGCCTCCAGCCATTATCCAGAGTCATATCTCTCTTTCTAGCCGGAGCTAAGAAAAGTATTCCACGTTTAAGGATAGTGGGTCTAAGGATGTGTTTTTGACTGGGCTCATATTGTTAATCCATCATCTCACCATCCCGAGGTCCTTACCTTAATCACATCTGTAAGTCCCTCTTGTCAGGTATGGTAACATATTCACAGGTTGCAGAGATTGGGATGTGGACATTTTTGGATTAATTATTATCCCTATCTCCCTAATATCCACATCACATCCCTTTGACATACTCTTTAAAGATTTCATCAGGAAGCAGGATTCAGCTGCCCCTCCCTGCCTAGTGCCCATGCAGTTTGGTCTTCCTCTCAGTTCATATGCACTACACCATTGTGGTAGAGATAGAAAGACAGACACAAATGGACAAAGTCAGTTAAAAGGGAGCCGATGTCAGTCTTGTCATCTAGTGGGTATCTCTTGAACAAGGTCAGTGATGAATGTTCATTATTTCTAGAAGAAAGGAAAACCTAAAAGTTCCAGCAAAGTTTTTACTGTGTCCTGTATCCTCCCCTTTCAACCTTAGAGTTCCTGGCCCTCAGGATGGTGAGCGAGGACCAGCAGTGTGCTGGGTGGCTGGAAGTTTTCTACAATGGGACTTGGGGCAGTGTCTGCCGCAGCACCATGGAAGACATCACTGTGTCCGTGATCTGCAGACAGCTTGGCTGTGGGGACAGTGGAACCCTCAACTCTTCTCTTGGTCTCAGGGAAGGTTCTAGACCTCGGTGGGTGGATGGAATCCGCTGTCGGAAAACAGACACCTCTCTCTGGCAGTGTCCTTCTGACCCTTGGAATTACACTTCATGCTCTCCCAAGGAGGAAGCCTATATCTCGTGTGAAGGTGACTTACTGTCTGTTTCTGTGTGTCTGCCCCAGCCCTATAGGATGCAGTCAGATTTGATATTTTAAAATGTAAATGATGAGTTTAATTTGGGTCCACAAAATGATAAAAAGTGAAAATGTTAGTTGCTCAGTTGTGCTCTTTGTGACCACATGGACTGTAGCCTGCCAGGCTCCTCTGTCCGTGGGATTCTCCAGGCAAGAATGCTGAAATGGGTTACCATTCGCTTCTCCAGGGGGTCATCCTGACCCAGGTATGAAAATCGGGTATCCTATACTGCAGTCAGATTCTTTACTGTCTGAGCCACCAGAGAAGCTTAAATGAGGTAATAATGAAACATTTAATACGTATATTCCAATCTTGTTTGTTAAATTTTTTAATTGAGATGTAATTCTCATAACATTATAGTAGTTCTAAGTATAAAACATAGTGTTTATGTATTTGTACATATTGGTAAATCACCACACATACAGTAATATCCATCACCACATGCAGTTACAATTTTTTTCTCTTATGATCCCACAAGTAAGAATTTGCATGCTGCAACTAAAACACAGCACAACCAAATAAATACTTAATTTTAATAGAGAGTATAATTTTCTTCATAGCATCATGGTTTTTTATCCACATAAGGTTTTCCCTGGTAGGTCAACTGGTAAAGAATCCGCCTGCCATGCAGGAGACCCTGGTTTGATTCCTGAGTCTGGAAAATCCGCTGGAGAAGGATAGGCTACTCACTACAGTATTCTTGGGCTTCCCTTGTGACTCAGCTGGTAAAGAATCTGCCTGCAATGTGGGAGACCTGGGTTTGATCCCTGGGTTGGGAAGACTTCCTGGAGAAGGGAATAGCTACCCACTCCAGTATTCTCACCTGGAGAATTCCATGGACTCTATACTCCATGGGATTGCAAAGAGTTGGACATGACGAGTGACTTTCACAAACACTGTATACAAAAATATTATCTTCTTTCTTATATACTGTCTTAAGATATCTTTCATGACAATATTTTTTCTCTAGAATGTTTTAAGATTTCTTATTTATTCATAGGAACTCTTTAAAAACAAACATCACTTAACTGTTTTTCTTAAATATTTTTGTAAGATTTTCTCCATATTTTACATATATTTTTAAGGTTGTATATGTGTATGGGTGGGTTATGTGGTCAAATCTGTAATGTTTTACTTTTTTAACTTCTGCCTTTAGTGCAATGTTTCAAATGCCATTTTTTAATCTCAAAATAACATTGAATCAAGTTTTATTTCCTGCAAACAACTTTATAGTTCCACTAAAGAATATTCAAAACCTAATTTCAAATTTATTTATTTATCTGAATTGATTTTATTATGTGAGATGGTGTAACATCATCACCAGGTAAGAATTGGATTTTAGATATGTGATATCTTAGCTCAAGTTTTATTTTCTGCAAACAATTTTATAGTTCCACTAAAGAATATTCAAAACCTAATTTCAAATTTATTTATTTATCTGAATTGATTTTACTATGTGAGATGGTGTAACATCATCACCAGGTAAGAATTGCATTTTAGATGTGTGATATCTTAGCTCCATCACAAAATAAAAGCACATAGTTTCATGAGTTCATGGATATGACATCAAAAGTACAGGCAACAAAGCAAAAATAGACAAGTGGGAATATATCAAATAAAAAGCTTCCAGAAACCAAATGAAAGATCAACAGAGTGAAAAAGCAAGCTAGCACAAATTATATAAGGTATTAATTTCCAAACATAATAAGGAACTCCTATAACTTAAGGGAAAAAAAAAACTCAACAAACTTAAAACCTAATAACTCAATTAAAAAATTGGCCAAGGGCTTGAATAGACATTTCTCTAAAGAAGACATACATATGGCAATAGGTATATTAAAAAATGCTTGACATTGTCAGTCATCAGGGAAATGTAAATTAAAACCACAAAGAGGTATCATCTCACACATGTTAACCCCAACATTCTACATTCTTTAGACTTTCTCATCTAGTTTCTTAATTGGGATCTTACTTTTTTTTTAAACTTCCCTTGATTTAGACAAGAGGAAAGACTGAAAGTGAAAACAGTAAGATTCCAATTAAGAAACTAGATGAGAATGTCTAAAGAATGTAGAATGTTGGGGTTAATTAAAAAAAAAGGAACAAAAATTAATGGAAAAGAAGGTAAGCATAGGGTATAAATTTCCCTTTGGAGAAGGAAATGGCAACCCACTCCAGTGTTTTTGCCTGGAGAATCATAGGGACAGGGGAGCCTGGTGGGCTGCCGTCTATGGGGTCGCACAGAGTCAGACACGACTGAAGTGACTTAGCAGCAGCTGCAAACTTCCCTTAGACACTAATTGAGTTTCATTAGAAGAATTTATCATACCATTATTTTGTGTTTATTATCACTATTTCACAATATTTTATGTTTTAAATTTATTCCCAGACTCAGGTCCTGTTTGGAAGGATCTTGCTGAATTTCCCCAAATAGAGGTGGCTATAAATATTTCCTTATTAGTTTTTAATTTTATTCCACTGTGGTCAGAGTAAATATTCTGTATGAATTCAAAGAGTGAAAGATTTTGTCCTATTATACTGTCACTTTGATAAAAGTTCCGAGTGCATGTACAGTAATGTGAACTCCTGCATTGTTGGGTGCGTTGCTCTATGTGTTACTTAGTTAAATGTGCTGGCTATGTTGTTGTACATCTACTGAATTCTTCTCTGTTTTTTGTATGTTTGGTCTTCATGCTACTGAAAAAGATCTGCTAATAATCCCCCATTTTGATTGTGATTTTGTCCATTTCTTCTTTTCACTCTGTCAAGTATGTTTCAAAGTTATGTTCTGTTACCTTTCTTGAATTTTGTTGTCTAAAATATCTTTATTAAGGGTGCATCTCATTATAATCATGAAAATTCCCTCTTTAATTCAATTAGTGTATCTTGGCTTAAAGTCTACTTTCTGGGACATCGATATAGCTACTCCAGTTTTGTTACAGTTAGTACATTGTTTCCATCATTTTACTTTCAACCATTGTTTACTTTCATAATATAAGGTGGGCATTTTGCAAGTAACATTTGTGTCAATGTTGTTTTATCTTAATCCATTCACTGTAAATGCAGTTACTGATACTGATGTGTTGGTATCTGCCATTTGCTTTTAATTGATCCACATGCTTTATGTTCCTTTTTATCTCCTTTTTCCCCCTCCTTTTGTATTAAATAAATCTGTTATTATTCTAGATTTTCCTTTTTCCTTTTGATTTTCAGCAGCTTTACTAGGAGTGGGGGTTTTCATACTCCTCCATTTATGTTTTTTAAAATTCTCTATTGTTATACCTTCAGATATTACTTCTGCAGTTCTGTCCGTCTGTCTCTGTATCTCTTCTTCCTCTCCTCCTCCTCTCTTTTCTCTTTCTCATCTCTCATCTTTCAGTTCAGTTCAGTTCAGTCGCTCAGTCATGTCCGACTCTTTGCGACACCATGAATCGCAGCATGCCAGGCCTCCCTGTCCATCACCAACTCCCAGAGTTCACTCAGACTCACGCCCATCGAGTCAGTCATGCCATTCAGCTATCTCATCCTCTGTCGTCCGCTTCCCCGCTGCCCCCAATCCCTCCCAGCATCAGAGTCTTTTCCAATGAGTCAACTCTTCTCATGAGGTGGCCAACATACTGGAGTTTCAGCTTTAGCATCATTCCCTCCAAAGATCCCAGGGCTGATCACCTTCAGAATGGACTGGTTGGATCTCCTTGCAGTTCAAGGGACTCTCAAGAGTCTTCTCCAACACCACAGTTCAAAAGCATCAATTATTTGGCGCTCAGCCTTCTTCACAGTCCAACTCTCACATCCATACATGACTACTGGGAAACCATAGCCTTGACTAGATGGACCTTAGTCAGCAAAGTAATGTCTCTGCTTTTGAATATGCTATCTAGGTTGGTCACAACTTTCCTTCCAAGGAGTAAGCATCTTTTAATTTCATGGCTGCAGTCACCAGACTCCTCTAATCACTATATTCTAAGTTCCATATAAAATTCTTTTAACTTATTCATTCACTTTTTAAACCTAGATATTTTATTTTAGGTTGGCAATAGTTCCTTAAACATTTTTATTTATTCATAATTATTTGTTATTTTTTTCATATTTTTACCTGTTTATTCTCTTCTTCTCTCATTTCCCCTAAATACATTGATTGTAGTCAAAACCCTTATCTGCTAAGTCCAGCATTTCTATCATGTGTGTCTCTGCATTCTCTTATCTTTTTTCACTTTGGTCATTTGTCATGTTATCCTAGTTTCTCAAATGTCATGTCACTTTTTATTGAGTGCTATAAATTATATATGAGAAAGTAAGATACTCCTGATACATTTTCTAACACCTGAAAGGATTTACCCTTTGTTTTCCTAGGCAGGTAGGGGGAAGGGGTGTGTACCACCCAAACATCTAAATATAACCTAAAACTGAGCTGTAACAAGTATGGGTTGCAGTTTTGGTAGCACTCATTCCACCTCTGATTTCTCTGTCCCTATGACATAGGCTTTCAGAGATTTCAGTTCAGAGCCTATATTCTTTGGTAGCTAAGTACTCAAAATAATGAGAAAGACTCAGCTTTCCAAGTCTTTTTATATAGTTCTCTAGCTTCCTGCCCTTCACAGCTTATATACTGGGCAAAGATTTGAGGAGAAAACGTGCTGTGTGAGAGAGGCTCTCAAGACTCTAATTTTATCTCTCCAGCACCAGGTAACCTCCAGATTATCCTGGCTTCCTGTCACAACAGTAGTCCTCTGCTTGTTGGAGCCCAGATTCTGAATCATTAAATTATGCAATGAACTGGAAAATTCCCACAGAGAAAAAGAAGCTATAGATCCTGGACTAACATTGAAATAATCTCCACTCTTTAGAATTTTAGCATATTTAGCCCATGTTGTGTTAACAAATGTCGAATACGTTTACTGTTTCTTAAAAAACATTTTCCAGCTTTTAAAGTTGTATCTAGAAAGACCGAGCAAGACACATTGGCCTGCTGTGAACTCCTCCATTCTCCCTGGAAATGGAAAATTTTAGGTTTAATTCTCTACTTCATTATTTACTTAAAATGCAGCACAGATAGACATTATTTAACTTTTCTTTACCTACTCTTTTTTTTTTTAACCTTTCCTCCTACTTTTCAACCTTAATTCTCTTGCCGCTGCTATAAGAAACCAGACCCAGCTGCTGCCCCAGTGCAATGCTGCTGCTGCCGCTGCCAAGTCGCTTCAGTCGTGTCTGACTCTTAGCGACCCCATGGACTGCAGCCTACCAGGCTCCTCTGTCTCTGGGATTGTCCAGGCAGTACTGGAGTGGGTTGCCATTGCCTTCTGCACGAGTGCAAAGACCCATATCAGAACCAGAAGAGTCTGCAGCCTTAGAGGAGAGCGCCTCCTACTGCTCAGGTGATGGTCCCACAGGACAGAAGACCCTTCTCATTCTCCATGTCAACACCTGGTGTCCCATTTCTCTCTCCTCAGGTAGCAGACAGCTCCGCCTGGTGGACGGGGGCGGTCCCTGCGCCGGGAGAGTGGAGATCCTTGACCAGGGCTCCTGGGGCACCATCTGTGATTACAGCTGGGACCTGGATGATGCCCGCGTGGTGTGCAGACAGCTGGGCTGTGGAAAAGCCCTCGAAGCCACTCGCTCTTCTTCCTTTGGGGCGGGCTCAGGGCCCATTTGGCTGAACAACCTGAAGTGCACAGGAAAGGAGTCCCATGTGTGGAGGTGCTCTTCCTGGGGCTGGGGGAAGCACTACTGCGATCACAGCGAGGATGCAGGAGTCATCTGCTCAGGTATGGTCAGTTCATGCCCACCAGCTAGGAGAATGGAAAGTTCCAAGAAAGCTGGTGTCTGATCAGAGGGACAATAGCGGACTGGTGAGCTAGAGATGACCAGGATAACTACCCATCCTCCCTGAGTGCCCTGTAGCTGTGAGCAATGAGCTTCATATACTTTCCTCTTACAAGTCTCTGCTATTCTGTTCTTCTCCAGTGCTCTTACCTGACACTAAAATAGCTTTACTTATTCTCCCAGTTAAATAAATCCTCATCATTTTTTTTTCATAATTCACTTTTGGTAAGAGTGAAACATTTGCTAACAGCCACATACACACTCCCTTTGCACAGGAAGGCTATGAGTGGGAGGGACAAAAAATGAGGATGTACTTTCCTGGGTGGAGTTGTTTCTATACAGACAGTGTGAGACATTATTTTGCACTAAGTTAGTATGAATGGAGGCTACTCCTACTATAGGAGGATATCATTTACATGTATAGAGGGTATCCCTACAGGGGTTATCATTTAACAGATCAGAGATTCTAATGGATTTGTGCCAGATTTCAAGATTCCTTTGCAAATTTAGACATAAATATTTATAGTTCTTTGATGGTAGAGAATTGCTTATGGAATGCTCTGAGTCATATATTCTTCCATTGTTACTAGAAAAGTCTCTCTCTCAAATTTTTCCTTTAAAATAGCTGTATAAATGTAAACTTTGGAGGAACACTTAGCCATGCACTGACAAGTCAAAGGTGGTGGTAATAAAACTTGAATTTCTGTGTTTTATGTAAGAGATTATATAGTTTATATTTGATGACTTCAATGATATAAGAGAATTGCATTTGAGGGCTTATTTGGAGTAAGTGGACAAATATAATTTTTGAAGAAGTTGGGAAAGGTTTTATAGTAGCTGGGAGGAAGGAGAATGGCAATGGGAGCTGATGAAGGCAAGTGTGAGGTTCTCTGAGCAGCACTGAGGGGCCAGGTGTGGTGTGAAGGATGCTACGTGTGGCTAAGGACACAGGATGTGTACACAGCAAGAGACCAGACAAGGATATGTCTTTACTATATTTAATATCTTCACTCACATCTGCCTTCTATTTAATAATTTCCTTGGAATTATCACACAGTTATTCTTCCATGTAAACTTTAACATCAAGGAGAAAATACAAAAGATATACTATATCTCAGAAGTCTCTATCCTGATATGTATAAGACTTTATTGAGTATTCAGCATATATTTGAATATTTCACATGTATCAGGGTATATAAAACAGAATACAAGAAATAACTTTTTCTTGTTCTTTCTAAATTTTTAATCTCATAGAATTATTATAACAATATCAGTAACCTCAGATATGCAGATGACACCACCCTAGGCAGAAAGTAAAGAGGAGCAGAGGAGAGACTCTTGATGAAAGTGGAAAAGAAGAGTGAAAAAGCTGGCTTGAAACTCCACATTCAAAAAACTAATATCATGGCATCCAGTCCCATCACTTCATGGCAAAGAGATGGGGAAAAAATGGAAACAGCAATAGACTTTATTTTCTTGGGCTCCAAAATCACTGTAGACTGTGACTGCAGCCATGAAATTAAAAGACGCTTGCTCCTTGGAAGAAAAGCTTTGACAAACCTAGACAGCATATTAAAAAGCAGAGACATTACTTTGTGACAAATGTCCATATAGTCAAAGCTATGGTTTTTTTCCCAGTAGTTATGTATGGACGTGAGAGTTGGATCATAAAGAAGGCTGAGTGCTAAAGAATTGATGCTTTTGAACTGTGGTGCTGGAGAAGACTCTGGAGAGTCCCTTGGACAGCAAGGAGATCAAATCAGTCAATCCTAAAGAAATCAACCCTGAATAGCTCATTGGAAGGATGTACGCTGGAGCTGAAGCTCCAATATTTTGGTCACATGATAAGAAGAAATGACTCATTGGAAAAGACCCTGAGGCTGGGAAAGATTGAAGACTGGAGAAGAAGGGGATGACAGAGGATGAGATGGTTGGATGGCATCAATGACTCAATGAATATGAGTTTGAGTTAACTCAGGGAGATAGTG
The DNA here is from genome assembly GCF_001704415.2 of Capra hircus. NCBI lineage: Eukaryota > Metazoa > Chordata > Mammalia > Artiodactyla > Bovidae > Capra > Capra hircus. Next base: position 99,212,794 of record NC_030812.1, on the reverse strand, counting down.
AAGGATAGGGAAGCCTGGAGGGTTGCAGTCCATGGGGTCACAAAGGGTCGGACATGACTGAGTGACTGAGCAACAAAAACAGCCAGTTAAATAAAAATGCTTCAATTAGAATGAGTAGCATGTAACCAAACTCCAAGCCAGGGCAGGCTAGGGCTCCTAACCTGGGCCTCTCTGGGGAGATGGAAATGGATAATGGCGCATCATCTTTTTTTTTTTTTTTTTTTTTTTTTTTTTTTTTTTTTTTTTTTTTTTTTTTTTTTTTTTTTTTTTCATCTTTCATGAGTTGACAGGAAATTATTATGCATAACCATGAGCACACTCAGAAACCAGGGAAATTATTTTAAAAATTGTTCTTTATGATTTGTAGGGTTTTTTTTTTTTTCTCATTGGATTACCTTTTCTCTGTCCAAATATGGTCCCTGAAGGATGAAATCATGATCATGAGTCTTTTCCTTGGTCTCTATCATACTCCATCCACTCCCCATTTAACCTACCACTCACCCCACCTCACTCCCTACAGAAGCTCTTCCCTTTTGGAGTGTCCTTTCCATCTATTTGTAGCTCTTAAGATCATTTCTTCTTTTCTGCATTGGGGGAATTGGGAAAGGGTAGCAGTGTTAGGTGAAAATGGGAGAAGCATAGGGGATAAAAGGTGTTAAAATCTTGTTGAACAAGTATTCAGTTTCCAAACCTATGTTTCAACACTATTGAGGCTTTTGCAGTTTAGAAATCTCTAAAATATATACGGCTTGTTTGCACTCTGCTATCTTCCTCTCACTCCCCTTTATCGTAGCTTGCTGGCTTCTTATCTCAGAAATCCAAATAGGAAAGGAATATGCAGTTGGCATATAGTGTTCAGTTCAGTTCAGTTCAGTCACTCAGTCGTGTCCAACTTTTTGCGACCCCATGAATTGCAGCACGCCAGGCCTTCCTGTCCATCTCCAACTCCCGTAGTTCACTCAGACTGACGTCCATCGAGTCAGTGATGCCATCCAGCCATCTCATCCTCTGTCATCCCCTTCTCCTCCTGCCCCCAATCCCTCCCAACATCAGAGTCTTTTCCAATGAGTCAACTCTTTGCATGAGGTGGCCAAAGTACTGGAGTTTCAGCTGTAGCATCATTCCTTCCAAAGAAATCCCAGGGCTAATCTCCTTCAGAATGGACTGGTTGGATCTCCTTGCAGTCCAAGGGACTCTCAAGAGTCTTCTCCAACACCACAGTCCAAAAGCATCAATTCTTCGGCGCTCAGCCTTCTTCACAGTCCAACTCTCACATCCATACATGACCACTGGAAAAACCATAGCCTTGACTAGACGGACCTTAGTCGGAAAAGTAATGTCTCTGCTTTTGAATATGCTATCTAGGTTGGTCATAACTTTTCTTCAAAAGAGAAAGCATCTTTTAATTTCATGGCTGCAGTCACCATCTGCAGTGATTTTGGAGCCCCCAAAAATAAAGTCTGACACTGTTTCCCCTCTTTCCCCATCAGTTTCCCATGAAGCAATGGCACCGGATGCCATGATCTTCGTTTTGTGAATGTTGAGCTTTAAGCCAATTTGTTCACTCTCCTCTTTCTCTTTCTTCAAGAGAAGAGGCTTTTTAGTTCCTCTTCACTTTCTGCCATAAGGGTGGTGTCATCTGCATATCTGAGGATATTGATATTTCTCCCGGAAATCTTGATTCCCGCTTGTGTTTCTTCCAGTCCAGCGTTTCTCATGATATACTCTGCATATAAGTTAAATAAGCAGGGTGACAATATACAGCCTTGAAGTACTCCTCCTATTTGGAACCAGTCTGTTGTTCCATGTCCAGTTCTAACTGTTGCTTCCTGACCTGCATATAGATTTCTCGAGGCAGGCCAGGTGGTCTGGCATTCCCATCTCTCTCAGAATTTTCCCCAGTTTATTGTGATCCACACAGTCAAAGGCTTTGGCATAGTCAATAAAGCAGAAATAGATGTTTTTCTGGAACTCTCTTGCTTTTTCCATGATCCAGTGGATATTGGCAATTTGATCTCTGGTTCCTCTGCCTTTTCTAAAACCAGCTTGAACATCAGGGAGTTCACGGTTCACGTATTGCTGAATCCTGGCTTGGAGAATTTTGAGCATTACTTTACTAGCATGTGAGAAGAGTGCAATTGTGTGGTAGTTTGAGCGTTCTACGGCAATGCCTTTCAGAATGGAATGAAAACTGCCCTTTTCCAGTCTTGTGGCCACAGCTGAGTTTTCCAAATTTGTGGCATATTGATTGCAGCACTTTCACAGATCCATCTTTCAGGATTTGAAATAGCTCAACTGGAATTCCATCACCTCCACTAGCTTTTTTTGTAGTGATACTTTCTAAGGCCCACTTGACTTCACATTCCATGATGTCTGCCTTTAGATGAGTGATCACACCATCGTGATTATCCAGGTCATGAAGATCTTTTTTGTACAGTTCCTCTGTATTCTTGCCACCTCTTCTTAATATCTTTGCTTCTTTAGGTCCAGACCATTTCTGTTCTTTATCGAGCCCATCTTTGCATGAAATATTCCCTTGATATTGCTAATTTTCTTGAAGAGATCTCTAGTCTTTTCCATTCTGTTGTTTTCCTCTATTTCTTTGCATTGATCAGCGAGGAAGGCTTTCTTATCTGTTCTTGCTATTCTTTGGAACTCTGCATTCAGATGCGTATATCTTTCCTTTACTCCTTGGCTTTTCACTTCTCTTCTTTTCACAGCTAATTGTACGGCCTTCCCAGACAGCCATTTTGCTTTTTTGCATTTCTTTTCCATGGGAATGGTCTTGATCCCTGTCTCCTGTACAATGTCACGAATCTCATTCCATAGTTCATTAGACACTCTATCTATCAGATCTAGGCCCTTAAATCTATTTCTCACTTCCACTGTACAATAATAAGGGATTTGATTTAAGTCATACCTGAATGTTCTAGCGGTTTTCCCTACTTTCTTCAATTTGAGTCTGAATTTGACAATAAGGCGTTCATGATCTGAGCCACAGTCAGCTCCCGGTCTTGTTTTTGTTGACTGTGTAGAGTTTCTCCATCTTTGGCTGCAAAGAATATAATCAGTCTGATTTCGCTGTTGAAAGTATGGTGATATCCATGTGTAGAGTCTTCTCTTGTGTTGTTGGAAGAGGGTGTTTGCTATGACCAGTGCATTTTCTTGGCAAAACTCTATTATTCTTTCCCCTGCTTCATTCCCATTCCAAGGCCAAATTTGCCTGTTACTCCAGGTGTTTCTTGACTTCCTACTTTGCCATTCCTGTCCCCTATAATGAAAAGGACATCTTTTTGGGATGTTAGTTCTAAAAGGTCTTGTAGGTCTTCTTAGAACCGTTCAACTTCAGCTTCTTCAGCATTGCTGGTTGGGGCATAGACTTGGATAACTGTGATATTGAATGGTTTTCCTTGGAAAGGAACAGAGATCATTCTGTTGTTTCTGAGATTGCATCCAAGTACTGCATTTCAGACTCTTTTGTCAACCATGATGGCTACTCCATCTCTTCTGAGGAATTCCTGCCCGCAGTAGTAGATATAATAGTTATCTGAGTTAAATTCACCCATTCCAGTCCATTTTAGTTCGCTGACTCCTAGAATGTCAATGTTCACTCTTTCCATCTCTTGTTTGACCACTTCCAATTTGCCTTGATTCATTGACCTGACATTCCAGGTCACTATGCATTCTAGGTCACTATGTTGCTCTTTACAACATCGGACCTTGCCTCTATCACCAGTCACATCCAAGCTGGGTATTGTTTTTGCTTCGGCTCCATCCCTTCAGTCTTTCTGGAGTTATTTCTCCACTGACCTCCACTAGCATATTGGGCACGTACTGACCTGGGGTTAGAATATATTAAATTATCATCACTCCTTCACATTTGCTAAGAATCTCATGTCTAGAATGAAGTAATCAACTAACTCAGTTGTCTTGCATAATCCCACTGAGACTCCACTTCTCTCAGGTGTGTTCAGGCTGCTAAGTAGCTTTTGTCGTGTCTGACTCTGTGCAACCCCATAGACGGCAGCCCACCAGGCTCCCCCATTCCTGGGATTCTCCAGGCAAGAACACTGGAGTGGGTTGTCATTTCCTTCTCCATAAATCCTAGGTTTTTAAAAAGATGGCTAGGATCATTCCCTCCCTCTCCTATGACTCTCTGAACTTTTCGTCATTTTCAAACTTATCTGTGAACAACTTCTTTCACAATTAGGTTACCTAATTGTGACCTAATGCCTGCACTCAGATCCAGCCCTCATGATGTTCCCATCCCCAGTGACTTGAATATTGGCTCAGAGAAAACTGCCCAAAATTCTAGCCCCAGAAATTTCAGGATGACCTTCTAAACTTCTCTGGCTCTTAGGCCTCTAACCTCTCGAATCCCATGATCTTTTTTCACTCTCAGTTAGTTCAACTCTGCACTCAAGTTTGAATGTTTACCACTGTGCAGTTTCTTTGGGCCTTGTAGTTTCCAGGCCCACAGATAAGAATTAACATTCCTAACCAATATGTATTCTCAGGATCCAGCCATTCCAAACTGACCCTGCAGTCCTTCTGGATATCTCTTCAGAAACTCGCTCATGAAAATGCAATTTGACAATGACAGTCAAATTCTCTCTTCATATCCTGTCTTATTCCACTGTGAAAAGAAAACCTTTCACACCATTGCCTGTGAGATGTTGTCTACAATTGTCAAGCCAGGTTCATGAACACTCACTGGGTTTGTTGTTCTTTGTTTCTCTTAGGGTTTGTGCATCTGGCTAGAGGGGATGGACCCTGCTCAGGGCGAGTAGAAGTGTATTCTGGAGAAGCCTGGATCCCAGTGTCTGATGGAAACTTCACACTCCCCACTGCCCAGGTCATCTGTGCAGAGCTGGGTTGTGGCAAGGCTGTGTCTGTCCAAGGACAGGTGCCCTTCAGAGAGTCTAATGCCCGGTACTGGGCTGAAGAGTTCAGGTGTGAGGGGGAGGAGCCTGAGCTCCGGGTCTGCCCCAGAGTGCCCTGTCCAGGGGGTACTTGTCACCACAGTGGAGCTGTTCAGGTTGTCTGTTCAGGTGAGATGCACGTCAGGATTTAGCCTCTGTGTACACTCGATTCAAGCTAAACAAGAAATATGATTTTTCTGAAATCCTGTCTGTTTCTATTAGTGTACACAGATGTCCGGCTAGTGACAAACAGCTCCTCTCAGTGTGAGGGGCAGGTGGAGATGAACATTTCTGGACGATGGAGAGCACTCTGTGCCTCCCACTGGGGTCTGGCCAATGCCAATGTTGTCTGTCGTCAGCTCGGCTGTGGAGTCGCCATCTCCACACCAAATGGAGCAGAAGGAAGTGATCAACTCTGGAAAGCCCGATTTCACTGCTCAGGGACTGAGTCCTTCCTATGGAAATGCCCTGTGACTGTCCTGGGTGTTCCTGACTGTTCCCATGGCAACACAGCGTCTGTGATCTGCTCAGGTAAGAGAGGGAAAGGGCTACTATACTTAGGATGCTCCTGGAGTGAAATTTCCCCAGAGCAGAGAGTAAGGGAAAACAGGCTTAAAAGGAAAGATATTCTGTAGTGAATGTTTAATCTTGTTAGTGAACTCAGGTTTCAGCTGCTCATTACTCAAGAACCCAATACTGAGAGACAAGTGTGGGGTATAATTAAAGACAGCTTTGTTGAGGAAACCAGCAGTTCTGAGGAGATAGAGAACTAATGTACCAAAGAACCAGCTCCTCCTTGCTGATCAGGGGTGACTGTTTTTAAATGGGAATTTCAGGAGTGTACAGGTGGAATTTGGGGACAGTTTACCTGCAGAATAGCACAGCTAGCTCCGATAATCATTTGAAATAAGTCTGATCAGTGTCCCTTTATTGTTTGGATTACAGTTAATCATCAGTTCTAGTGTTGGTCTGTTCCCATTTCCTTGAGGCCGATCTTGGAATTGTGTAAGATGAAGATTATGAACTTCCCTATTTGCTCAGATGGTATAGAACCTGCCTGCAATGCAAGAGTCTCGGGTTTGATCCCTGGTTTGGGAAGATCTCCTGGAGAAGGGAATGGCATCCCACTAGTCTGGTCATCATGTGATTGATTGCTACCACCTGTTTGGGATTTCAGTATCTGCAAAATAGCTCAAAAGATATGGCTCAGAATGTTATCTAGAGCCCATGAGAAGGAACTAAAGGTCCTTGAATTTGTTTAGGGCAAACTATTATTATTTTGTCCTATTTGACTCTTTTCCTTTGTTTCTGGGTGTTTTTTTTTTTTTCATTTCTGTGATCAAATTTATTCTTTAGCTAGGTTTTTCTACAAACAGAGGCAGGTGGAAGAAATGAGGGTGGTCTCTCCTGAGAAGGCTCTGTAAGGTCCTGCTCCATAGCAGTCTCATTGTTCACTCATTTTTTCAGGGGAACGAAGTGCTAAGAAATGCTAAGAAGTGCTATGTCAGGGAAAGAAATGCCTAGATGAATAATATTTTTTATGAAACATTATTATGTAAGGATAATAATAGAGAACAAAGTACAAACAATAAGTGTACCCCTAGGTCATGCTCCCCAGCCCAGATCTACACAGAGAACATTCCCAGCACCACAGGATCACTGTTGCCTCCCAATAGCCGTGTCCTCCTCCTCTCCAGGGAAGACTGCTTCCCTAAGCCTTGTACTGCCATAGAGTATTTTCTCAGTTTTTGAACTTTATGTAAAATCATACAGTATGTTTTCTTTGTCTCTAACTTCTTTGACTCCAAACTGTGTTGAGATTCACTCATCATGTTGTTTATGGCAGCATTTCATTCATTTTTCTTATTATAGAGTATGCCTTTGGATGATCACATGACCGTGCATTGAACCATTCAACTAATTGCAGAGTTGTGAGTTTATTTCCAGTTCTTGACTATTACAAATACAATGGGGCAAATTACCATGACGATGGCCTTTGGCAAAAGTATTTATTATGATTTTTGTGTGTTTAATTCTTGGTCTTATATTTTTATTTTCTTAGTGGTATGCTGTACTTCAATGAGCCAAGTTACTCATCTTAGGTTTGACTTATCAACATTCTTTCTGTCCATGTAGTGCTCTTTCAGTCAGTCAGTTCCATTCAATCGCTCAGCCATGTCTGACTCTTTGCAACCCCATGGACTGCAGCATGCCAAGCTTTCCTGTCCTTCACCATCTCCTGGAGCTTGCTCAAGCTCATATCCATTGAGTCGGTGAAACCATCCAGTCATCTGATTCTCTGTCGTCCCCTTCTCCTCCTGCCTTCAATCTTTCTCAGCTTCAGGGTCTTTTCCAATGAGTCAGTTCTTCTCATCATGTAACAAAGTATTGGAGCTTCAGCTTCAGCATCAGTTCTTCCAATGAATATTCAGGACTGATTTCCTTTAGGATTGACTGATTGGACCTCCTTGCCATCCAAGGGACTGTCAAGAGTCTTCTCCAACACCACAGTTCAAAAGCATCAATTATTCAGCATTCAGCTTTCTTTATGGTCCAACTCTCACATCCATACATGATTACTGGAAAAATCAGAGCTTTGACTAGATGGGCCTTTGTCAGTAATGTCTCTGCTTTTTAATATGTTGACTAGGTTGGTCATAGCTTTTCTTCCAAGCATCAAGCATCTTTCAATTTCATGGCTATAGACATAATCTGTAGTGATTTTGGAGCCCAAGAAAATAAAGTCTGTCCCTGTTTCCCCATCTTTTTGCCATAAAGTGATGGGACCAGGTGCCATGATATTAGTTTTTTGAACGTTGAGTTTTAAGCCAACATTTTCACTCTCCTCTTTCAGTTTCATCAAGAGGCTCTTTAATTTCTCCTCACTTTTTGCCATAAGGGTGGTGTCATCTGCGTATCTGAGGTTATTGATATTTCTCCCAGCAGTCTTGACTCCAGTTTGTGCTTCATCCAGCCCAGTATTTCGCATGATGTACTCTGCATATAAGTTAAATAAGCAGAGTGACAATATACAGCCTTGACGTACTTTTGTCTCAGTTTTGAACTCATTCATCTAGTCCCTAGAACTCCTTATATTCCTCTAAAATGAACTTTGTCTATTAAAAATTACAAAAATGTTCTCTGAGAGTATCTCACAGAAGTATAATTACTTTTTTTACATATAATTGTACATTGCTTCTAGGATTGACATCTGTGTAGGATAAGGGTCAAGTGTCCTGTTTTCATATGGGTATCCAGTTGACTCAAAATCTTTTTCTGAAAAGACTATTCCCCACTGCAGTGCCACCTATGTGATAAGTGAAAGGGCACATATGTCTGAATACATTGTTTAGACTCTCTATTCTGTTCCACTGTATCCTTTGTCTCTCCTTGCCCCTGTACCACATTTTCTTAATTATTGTAATTTTATAGTAAGTCTTGAACCTTCCCTGGTGTCTCAGAGAGTAAAGAATTTGCCTGCAAGGTGGAAGACCTGGGTTTGATCCCTGGGTTGGGAAGATCCCCTGGAGAAGGGCATGGCAACCCACTCCAGTATTCTTGCCTGGAGAATCCCCATGGACAGAGGAGCCTAGCGGGCTATAGTCTATGGGATCACAAAGAGTTGGACACGACTGAGTGACTAAGCACACATAGTAAGTCTGGGTAACTTCAATTTAAAGAAGTTATGTTGCTGCTTTTCTTGCCAACGGCTTTGGTCAGTCTTGGTTTTTTTTTTATTTTGTATATATTATTGAGCTGAAGCTCCAATATTTTGGCCACCTGATGCGAAGAGCTGACTCACTAGAAAAGACCCTGATGCTAGGAAAGACTGAAGGCAGGAGGAGAAGGGGATGACAGAGGATGAGATGGTTGGATGGCATCACTGACTCAAAGGAAATGAGTTTGAGCAAGCTCCAGGAGTCGATGATGGGCAGGGAAGCCTGGTGTGCTGCAGTTTTTGGGGTCACAAAGAGTCAGACACGACTAAGTGACTGAACAGCAACGTAAAGTTTGAATCAGCTTGTCATGTTTCAGACATACAAAAGCACAAGGGAATTTGACTGAGGTTAGATTTAATCTGTGTATAAATTTGAGAATGACTGACTTTGACAACATTGAGTTTCCCAATTCACTGACAAAATATATCCCTTCATTCAGTTAGGTCTTGAATTTCTCTCAGATGTTTTGCACATCTTTAACTAGGGTTTCTCCTAGGCATTTTATTGGTTTGATGTTATCAGTATTTCCTTTAGTGAAGGTTTTCTAGGAATGAATTCTCTCTGAACTTTACCAGGATTCCCCAAATGTTAGATTAGTATTTTGCTTTGATCCTTCCTTTCTGCTTTTCTCTCTCTCTCTCTTGCTCTAGCTTTCCCTTTCTCTCCTTATTTGTCCCTCTCCTGCCCTGTTTTTCCCTGAGTATGTAAAATCTTTCTGGATTAGTTTGCAGACATGATGCTCTTTTATCCATCCCTCCCAACAACATCAAAAGTACTTCTGGAAATTTCCTTACATAACCACAGTTCAGTTAAACCTTTAGAGATGTCAGTCCCCGATGACATCTAAATGCAACCACATGAGAAACCCCAAAATTAGAACTGCCAATTTGAGTCTTTCCCAACTTACTCACCTGGGAAATCATGAGCAAAATTTAAAAATAAATTCCTTCAACTACTAAGTTTGGGGGGAAATTTTGTTATATAGCATTATTAACCAGGCACTTACCATAGGACCAGCATTTCTAAATAGAGGAATATTTATCCTCTTATTTTCCATTTTACTATTTCTATTTTATGTTGATCTAATGTGCTGATACACTCATTCTCTAGTTCTTAATTTCAGCTGTTAACTTTTTCAGCTGTAGAATTTTCTTTTTTTTCCTTTCCTTTTTTTTTTAAGGCAGTTTTATTTGTTTGTCTCTATTTTTCAAAATTTAATCCTATGCATACCCCACTATTATTAGAGAAAAATAATAAACACTATTTTCATTTGTTTTTGTTATCATTCCTCTGCCAAGATACACATCTGTTAATTAATTCTTTGTGCACTTTATTCATGGTTATTAAACTCTCTTTCAGACTATAAAACTCTTAGAGGAAAACATAGGCAGAATATTCTTTGACATAAATTGCAACAAGATCTTTTTTGATCAAATTCCTAAAGAAAATAAAAGCAAAACAAAAAAATAGGATCTAATTAAACTTAAACCTTTTACATATCAAAGGAAATCATAAACAGAACAAAAAGACAACTCTCAGAATGGGAGAAAATATTTGCAAATGAAGTAATTAACAAGGGTTAATCTTCAAAATACACAAACAACTCAATCAACAAACCAAACAATCCAATGAAAAAACGGGAAAAAGACCTAAACAGAGATTTTTCCAGACATACAGATGGCTAACAAATACAACATCACGAATTATTAGAAAGATGCAAGTCAAAAGTACAGTCAGGTAATACTTCACATCAGTTAGAATGTCTTTCATGAAAAAATCCACAAATAAATGCTGGAGAGGATGTGCAGAAAAGGGAATCCTCCTACATATGAGGATGTAAATTGGTACAACTGCTATGGGTTGCCATGCCCTCCTGCAGGGGACATTCCAACCCAAGGATCAAATCCAGGTCTCCCACATTGCAGGCGGATTCTTTACTGTCTGAGCCACCAGACTCAGAAGCCCTACACTATTGATACTAAGTATAAAATAGATATTGCTTAGAGAATCCCATAGACATGGACCTGATGGGCTACAATCCATAGTGTCACAGATTCAGACACTACTGAAGTGTCTTAGCATGCATGCACACAGAAATAGACAAATAATAACTTCCTTATAGCACAGGGAACTCTACTCAGTGTTCTGTGGTGACTAAATAGTAAGTAAATCCAAGAAAGAGGGGACATGTATCAGTTCAGTTCAGTTCGGTTCAGTCACTCAGTCGTGTCCGACTCTTTGTGACCCCATGAATCACACCACGCCAGGCCTCCCTGTCCGTCAACAACTCCCAGGAGTTCACTCAGACTCACGTCCCATCGAGTCAGTGATGTCATCCAGCCATCTCATCCTCTGTCGTCCCTTTCTCCTCCTGCCCCCAATCCCTCCCAGCATCAGTCTTTTCCAATGAGTTAACTCTTTGCATGAGGTGGCCAGAGTACTGGAGTTTCAGCTTTAGCATCATTCCTTCCAAAGAAATCCCAGGGCTAATCTCTTTTCAGAATGGACTGGATTGGATCTCCTTTGCAGTCCAAGTGACTCTCAAGAGTCTTCTCCAACACTACAGTTCAAAAGCATCAATTCTTCGGCTCTCAGCCTTCTTCACAGTCCAACTCTCACATCCATACATGACTACTGGAAAAACCATAGCCTTGACTAGACGGACCTTAGTCGGAAAAGTAATGTCTCTGCTTTTGAATATGCTATCTAGGTTGGTCATAACTTTTCTTCCAATGAGTAAGTGTCTTTTAATTTCATGGCTGCAGTCACATTCTGCGGTGATTTTGGAGCCCCCAAAAATAAAGTCTGACACTATTTCCACTGTTTCCCATCTATTTCCCATGGAATGATGGGACCGGATGCCATGATCTTCGTTTTCTGAATGTTGAGCTTTAAGCCAACTTTTTCACTCTCCTCCTTCACTTTCATCAAGAGGCTTTTTGGTTCCTCTTCACTTTCTGCCATACTGGTGGTGTCGTCTGCATATCTGAGGTTATTGATATTTCTCCCAGCAATCTTGATTCCAGCTTCTGTTTCTTCCAGTCCAGCATTTCTTATGATGTACTCGGCATATAAGTTAAGTAATCAGGGTGACAGTATACAGCCTTGATGTACTCCTTTTCCTGTTTGGAACCAGTCTGTTGTTCCATGTCCAGTTCTAACCATTGCTTCCTGATCTGCATACAGGTTTGTCAAGAGGCAGGTCATGTGGTTTGGCATTTCCATCTCTCTCAGAATTTCCCACAGTTTATTGTGATCTACACAGTCAAAGGCTTTGGCATAGCCAATAAAGCTGAAATAGATGTTTTTCTGCAACTCTCTTGCTTTTTCCATGATAGAGCAGATGTTGGCAATTTGATCTCTGGTTCCTCTGCCTTTTGTAAAACCAGCTTGAAATTCTGAAAGTACATGGTTCACGTATTGCTGAAGCCTGGCTTGGAGAATTTTGAGCATTACTTCACTAGCATGTGAGATGAGTGCAATTGTGCGGTAGTTTTAGCATTCTTTGGCATTGCCTTTCTTAGGAATGGGAATGAAGCTTGACCTTCTCCAGTCTTGTGCCACTGCTGAGTTTTCCAAATTTGCTGGCATATTGAGTGCAGCACTTTCACAGCATCATCTTTCAGTATTTGAAATAGCTCTACTGGAATTCCATCACCTCCACTAGCTTTGTTCGTAGTGATGCTTCCTAAGGCCCACTTGACTTAACATCCCAGGATGTCTGGCTCTAGATGAGTGATCACACCATCATGATTATCCGGGTCATGAAGATCTTTTTTGTACAGTTCTTCTGCGTATTCTTGCCACCTCTTCATAATATCTTCTACTTCTGTTAGGTCCATACCATTTCTGTCCTTGATCGAGCCCATCTTTGCATGAAATGTTCCCTTGGTATCTGTAATTTTCTTGATTAGATCTCTAGTCTTTCCCATTCTGTTGTTTTCCTCTATTTCTTTGCATTGATCACTGAAGAAGGCTTTCTTATCTGTTCTTGCTATTCTTTGAAACTCTGAATTCAGATGCTTATATCTTTCCTTTACTCCTTGGCTTTTCGCTTCTCTGCTTTTCAGAGCTATTTGTAAGGCTTCCCCAGACAGCCATTTTGCTTTTTTGCATTTCTTTTCCATGGGAATGGTCTTGATCCCTGTCTCCTGTACAGTGTCACGAACCTCATTCCATAGTTCATCAGGCACTCTATCTATCAGATCTAGGTCCTTAAATCATTTCTCACTTCCACTGTATAATCATAAGGGATTTGATTTAGGTCATACCTGTATGGTCTAGCGGTTTTCCCTGCTTTCTTCAATTTCAGTCTGAATTTGGTAATAAGGAGTTCATGATCTGAGCCACAGTCAGCTCCTGGTCTTGTTTTTGTTGACTGTGTAGAGTTTCTCCATCTTTTGCTGCAGAAAATATAATCAATCTGATTTCGGTGTTGACCATCTCGTGATGTCCATGTGTAGAGTCTTCTCTTGTGTTGTTGGAAGAGGGTGTTTGCTATGACCAGTGCATTTTCTTGGCAAAACTCCATTAGTCTTTGCCCTGCTTCATTCCTTATTTCAAGGCCAAATTTGCCTGTTACTCCAGGTGTTTCTTGACTTCCTACTTTTGCATTCCAGTCCCCTATAATGAAAAGGACATCTTTTTTGGGTGTTAGTTCTAAAAGGTCTTGTAGGTCTTCATAGAACCATTCAACTTCAGCTTCTTCAGCATTACTGGTTGGGGCATAGACTTGGATAACTGTGATATTGAATGGTTTTCCTTGGAAAGGAACAGAGATCATTCTGTCGTTTTTGAGATTTCATCCAAGCACTGCATTTCGGACTCTTCTGTTGACCATGATGGCTACTCCATTTCTTCTGAGGAATTCCTGCCCACAGTAGTAGATATAATAGTCATCTGAGTTAAATTCACCCATTCCAGTCCATTTTAGTTCGCTGATTCCTAGAACATCAACATTCACTCTTTCCATCTCTTGTTTGACCACTTCCAATTTGCCTTGATTCATGGACCTGACATTCCAGGTCATTATGCAATATTGCTCTTTACAGCATCAGAGCTTGCTTCTATCACCAGTCACCTCCACAGCTGGGTATTGTTTTTGCTTTGGCTCCATCCCTTCATTCTTTCTGGAGTTATTTCTCCACTGACCTTCAATAACATATTGGGCACCTACTGACCTGGGGAGTACCTCTTTCAGTATCATAATATTTTGCCATTTCATACTGTTCATGGCGTTCTCAAGGCAAGAATACTGAAGTGGTTTGCCATTCCCTTCACCAGTGGACCACATTCTGTCAGACCTCTCCACCATGACCCACCCGTCTTGGGTTACCACACAGGCATGGCTTAGTTTCATTGAGTTAGACAAGGCTGTGGTCCTAGTGTGATTAGATTGACATGTATATATATATATATATATATATATATATATATATATATGGAGAGAGAGAGAGAGAGAGAGACAGATAGATGTAGTTGTTGTTCTTTAGTTGCTGCGTTGTGTCTGACTCTTCTGTGACCTCACGGACTGCCATGCTCCTTTGTCCATAGGAATTCTTAGGCAAGAATACTGGAGCCTTCTCCAAAGGCTCTTCCCAACCCAGGGATGGAACCCCACTCTCCTGTTTGGCAGACAGATTCTTTACCACTGAGTCACCTGGGAAGCCCATATGTATATGTATAACTTACTGAATTTGCTGAACAGCACAAGCTACCACAACATTGTAAAGAAATTATACTCAAATAAAATTAAATAAAACAAATTATCTGTCAGTAAATTTAAGAGCCAAATACCCTGGGAATTTTTTTAATGTTTCTTTTTGCTCTGGTTTTCTATGAGATCTCTTTTATATCAGTATTATTAAAACCACAACTTTGTTGATAAATAATTGTACAACTCCTTCAGAAAGACCTTTCTTTTCTTCTTCTATTTAGGGGTGGATTAAGGATGGAACAACTTGTTTACCTCATTCTTAGGGCAAAGCTTGGCTTAAAACAGGAATCGTGCCACTGTCAGGACCAGGGCTCTTCCTGGAGAAAGGGAACACCAAGATTCTGGTAACTTTACCAGTGTGTCAGCTTTCATCTCAGCTCCATCACTAGGTCACTATTTTTTTTCTTTTGAACTTTCTATTTAGTATTGGGGTTTAGCTGATTAACAATGTTGTCATAGTTTCAGGTGAACGGCCAGAGACTCGGCCATACATATACATGGATCCATTTCCCTCCAAACTTCCCTCCCCTCCTAAAAGTTATTTAACTGATGTTCCTGTTCTTCAACCCTCCCAGCCCTCTAATCATCGCTTTTTCTTCAGGAAACCAGACCCAGGTGCTGCCCCAGTGCGACCACTTTGTGTCTGAACCAGCAGGATCTGCAGCCTCAGAGGAGAGCGCCCCCTACTGCTCAGGTGAGGGTCCCACAGGAAAGAAGACCCTTCTCATTCCCCAGGTCCACACCCCATTGTCCCATTTCTCTCCCCTCAGACAGCAGGCAGCTCCGCCTGGTGGACGGGGGCAGTCCCTGCGCCGGGAGAGTGGAGATCCTTGACCAGGGCTCCTGGGGCACCATCTGTGATGACGGCTGGGACCTGGACGATGCCCGCGTGGTGTGCAGGCAGCTGGGCTGTGGAGAAGCCCTCAACGCCACCGGGTCTGCTCACTTCGGGGCAGGATCAGGGCCCATCTGGCTGGACGACCTGAACTGCACAGGAAATGAGTCCCAGGTGTGGACGTGCCCTTCCCCGGGCTGGGGGCAGCATGACTGCAGACACAAGGAGGACGCTGGGGTCATCTGCTCAGGTCAGCACTCCACATTGTCTACAGGCTGGAGGAGGGGTGGGGCCCTGGAGGATGGGGGTCTGAGCCCTGAGGGAGAGATGCTGAAAGGACCAGAGAAGGAGGCTTCCTCCCATGGAGCCTGTGTTTCCAGCAGATGTGAAGACGAGGTTCTTTCACTGCCTCCTGCAGCAGCTGAGATTCTGGTCCTTTCTTCTCAGTAGTGTTTCCTGGCAGAGCCTTTTCTCACAGTTTTTCTTGAAATCAGGGCTCACCCTTCTGGTGCATAGGGTAGAGAATTCTTCAAGCCTCTGTGCTAGTTTTTGTTTGTTCTATAACAAGTTGCTACATTGTTAGTGGTTTAAAACAACATATTTATTTCCTTACACTTCTCTAGCTTAGATGTCCAGCAGGGATCTCACTGGACTGCGATAAAAGTTTCAGCAGGGCCACGTCACTTCTGAGCCTCTGGGACAGAATCTGTTTCCTGTCTTTCAAGCTTCCAGAAGCTGCCTGCCTTCCTTCACTCATAACCCCCTTCTGTTCATCATCAGACCAGCAACGCTCCACCTGTCTGACCATTATCTGTATTCACATCTCCCTCTAACCAGAATGAGGAAAAGGTTCCACTTTAAAGGATAGTGAATCTAAGAATGTGATTAGAATGTGCTCAGGTGGTTAATCTGCCATCTTTCAGGTTACTCTTACCATCCCAAGGACCGTAACTTAATCACATATGTAAAGTCCCTTTTGCCAGATAAGGAAACACAGACACAGCTTCCATGTAGACACCTGTGGGTCCATTATTCTATCTGCCTCCACACTGTCCATATCACATCCCTTTCATACACTCTCTTAGATGTTTTGTCAGGATGCAGGAGTCAGCTCCCTCTCCCTGTGGGTGTCCAGGTTGGTCTTCCTCTCAGTTCATATCTACTACATCATGGTGGTAGAAGTATTTAGAAAGACAGGCACAAATGGACAAAGTGAGGTGAAAAGGCGACAAGTTTCACTCTGGTCATCTAATGAATTTGCTTCCTCACCTGGGTCACAGAATGAATGTTCACAATTTTGGGGAGAGAGGAAAACCCAGAGCACTGAATGGGGTTCTCACTGTGTCCTGTCTCCTCTCTTTTGATCTCAGAGTTCCTGGCCCTCAGGATGGTGAGCGAGGACCAGCAGTGTGCTGGGTGGCTGGAAGTTTTCTACAACGGCACCTGGGGCAGTGTCTGCCGCAGCCCCATGGATGATGTCACCGTGTCCATCATTTGCAGTCAGCTTGGCTGTGGGGACAGTGGAAGTGTCAACACCTCTGTTGGTCTCAGGGAAGGTTCTAGACCCCGGTGGGTAGATTTAATTCAGTGTCGGAAAACTGATACCTCTCTCTGGCAGTGTCCTTCAGGCCCGTGGAAATACAGTTCATGCTCTCCAAAGGAGGAAGCCTACATCTCCTGTGCAGGTGACTTATGTCTGTTTCTGTGTCTTTCCCAACTCTGTAGGAAGTTATTAGTGACATTTGATATTTAAAATCTAAGTGATGGGTTTAAGTTGAGTTTATAAAATGAAGTTTGGATGGAGCTAATTTAATCTACATCTTCCAAACTTTCTTTTTTAAAGTTTTAAATTGATATAACTGATACAACATTATATTTTTTGTTGTGTACAACATAATGCTTATGTTTGTGTGTATTGATAAATAATCACTACTGAGTCTAGTTATATCTCTATATATGGATCCATATATATAGATCCATATATACTGATCCATATATATAGTTAAATATTTTTCTTACATGATGAGAATGTTTAAGATGTATTTTCTTGCCATCTTTCAAATAGACAATACTGTATTCACTCTAGTCACCATGCTGTATGTTATATCTCTTCACCTATTTACTTTATAATTCAAATTTATACCTTTTTATTACCTTTGCCTGCACCAAATCCCCTACCTCTGGCAGCCACCAATGACTCAGCATCTCTGAACTTGCTTTTTGTTTTAATATTACACATATAAATGAGATTACATGGTATTTTTCTTTCCCTGTCTGATTTATTTCACTTAACATAATGCCCTCGAGGTCCATCCACGTTGTTGCAACTGGCAAGACTTTTTTTCTTTTTTATGGGTGGATATAAGTCTATATTACATTTTCTTTATCCATCCATCAGTGAAGACTTACATTGTTTGACTCATATATATTGCTATAAAATACTAAAAGGGAATACTGTTAAAGTGCTGCAATTAATACGTCAGCACATTTGAAAGATTCATCAGTGGCCATAGGAATGGAGAAGGTCTGTTTTCATTTCAGTCTCAAACAAGAGCAGTGCCAATGAATGGTCAGACCACCTCACAGTTGTGTTCATTTCACATGCTAGCAAGGTTATGCTCAAAGTCTTTCAAGCTAGGCTTCAGGAGTAAGTGAACTGAGAACTTCCGAGATGTACAAGCTGGGTTCAGAAAAGGCAGAGAAACCAGAGATCAAATTGCCAACACTTGTTGGATCCTAGAGTAAGCCAGAGAATTCCAGAAAAAACATCTTCTTCATTGACTACATAAAGCCTTTGACCATGTGGATCACAATGAATTGTGAAAAATTCTTAAAGAGATGAGAATGCCAGAGCACCTTACCTGCCTGCTGAGAAGCCTGTATGCAGATCAAAAAGCAGCAGTTGGAACTGGACATGAAACAAACTACTGGTTCTACATTGGAGAAAGAGTTCATCAAGACTGTATATTGTCACCCTGTTTATTTAACGTATATGCAGAGAACATCATAGGAAATGCCAGGCTGGATGAATCACAAGCTGGAATCAAGATTACTGTGAGAAATATCAACAACCTCAGATACACAGATGCTACCACTCTAATGGCAGAAAGCAAAGAGGAACTAAAGAGCCTCTCATTGAGGGTGGAAGAGGAGAGTGAAAAAGCTGGCTTACAGCTAAACATTTAACATTCTAAAAACTAAGATCATCAGCACTTCCTGGCAAATAAAAGGGGTGAAAGTGGAAACAGTGACAGATTTCTTTTCTTGGATTCCCAAATCACTGCTGACAGTGACTGCAGCCACAAGATTAAAGGAGGCTTGCTTCTCTGTGACAAACCTAGACAGGGTATTAGAAATAGACACTGCATTGCTGACAAAGGTCCGTATGGTCAAAGCTATATTTTTTCTAGTAGTCATCTCTGGACGTGAGAGCCAGGTTATAGGAGAAGCTAAAAAGAGGTGATTCTTTTTTTAGAAAAATTTTTTTTCAATTTTATTTTTACTTTATTTTACTTTACAATACTGTATTGGTTTTGCCATACATTGACATGAATCCACCATGGGTGTACATGCGTTCTCAAACATGAATCCCCCTCCCACCTCCCTCCCCATAATATCTCTCTGGGTCATCACCGTGCACCAGCCCCAAGCATCCTATATCCTGCATCGGACATAGACTGGCGATTCGATTCTTACATGATAGTATACATGTTTCAATGCCATTCTCCCAAATCATCCCACCCTCTCCCTCTCCCTCTGAGTCCAAAAGTCCATTATACATGTCTGTGTCTTTTTAGCTGTCTTGCATACAGGGTCGTCATTGCCATCTTTCTAAATTCCATATATATGTGTTAGTATACTGTATTGGTGTTTTTCTTTCTGGCTTACTTCACTCTGTATAATCGGCTCCAGTTTCATCCATCTCATCAGAACTGATTCAAATGTACTCTTTTTAATGGCTGAGTAATACTCTGTTGTGTATATGTACCACAGCTTTCTTATCCATTCATCTGCTGATGGACATCTAGGTTGTTTCCATGTCCTGGCTATTATAAACAGTGCTGCGATGAACATTGGGGTATATGTGTCTCTTTCAATTCTGGTTTCCTCGGTGTGTATGCCCAGCAGTGGGATTGCTGGGTCATAAGGCAGTTCTATTTGCAATTTTTTGAGTTGATTCTTTTGAATTGTGGTGCTTGGATGCCACAGTTGAATTGAGAGTACTTTGGGCAGAAAGGAGATCAAACCAATCAATCCTAAAGAAAATCAACCCTGAATATTCATTGCAAGGACTGATGCTGAAGCTGAAGCTCCAATACTTTTGCCACCTGATGAGAAGAGCTGACTCATTGGAAAAGACCCTGATGATGGGAAATATTGAAGGCAAAAGAAGAGGGCCGCAGAGGATGAGATAGGTAGCATCACCAGTTCAGTGGACATGAATTTGAGCAAACTTTGGGAGATAGCGAAGGACAGAGGAGCCTGGCGTACTGCAGTCCATGGGGTTGCAAAGAGTCAGATACAACCTAGAAACTGGAGATATGTTGCTGCAGTGAACACTGGGTTTTCAAGTTAGTGTTTTTGTTTCCTTCAGATAAATATTCCAAAGTGAAATTGCTAAATCATATGGCAGTTCTATTTTTAATTTTTGATGCACCTCAATACTGTTTCCATAGGGGCTGTATCAACTTACATTCCCTCTAAGTGTGCAAAAGCTTTCCTGTCTCTTCACATTCTCAACTCCTGTTATTTCTTCTTTTGGATAAAAGCCTTTCTAGAGGATATGAGGTGATATCTCATTGTGGTTTTGATTTGTATTTTCTAATGAGTAATAGTGTTGAGTATGTTTTCATGCATCTATTGGCAAGTTGTATGTATTTTAAAAGAAAAGTCTGTTCAGGTTCTCTGCCCAATTTTAAAAAATCAGATTGTTTTTTGCTACTGAGTTGTATGAGTTCCTTGTGTATTTTGGATAATAATCCTTAGCAGAAATATAATATGCAAGTATTTTCTCCAATTCCATACGTTGCTTTTTCACGTTGTTGATGGTTTCCTTAATTGGGCAGAAGCTTTTTAGGCTTAAGTCATCACAACTGCTTGTTTTTACTCTTGTTCCCTTTGCTTTTGGTGCCAAATCCAAAAAATCATCACAAAGACTGGTGTCAAGGATTTTATTTTCTGTGTTTTCCTGTAGAAATTTTATGGCTTCAGGACTTGTGATCAAGTCTCTAATTTATTTTGAGTTAATTTTTGTGAATGGTGTAAGCTAGTGGTCCAGTTTCATTCTTTGCATGTGGCTGTCCAGTTTTCCCAATGCCATTTACTGAAAAAAAAAAAAAACTGTCCTTTTCCCACTGTGTATTCTTGGCTTCTTTGTCAAAAATTAATTGACCATAGAAATGTGGGTTTATTTATGGACTCTCTGTTCTGTTCCATTGATCTCCATGTTCATTTTTATACCAACCGCATACTGTTTTGATTAATATAGCTTTGTAATATAGTTTGAAAACAAGAAGCATGACACCTCTAGCTTTGTTTTTCTTTCTGAAGGTTGCTTTGGTATTGAGCATCTTTTGTGGCTCCATGCAAATTTTAGGATTGTTTCTTCTGTATCTGTGAAAATTTCCATTGGAATTTTGATAAGGATTGCAGAGAATCTGTAGGTTGCTTTGGGTAGTATGGGCATGTTAATAATATTAGATCTTCCAATCCATGAGCACAGAATATCTTTCCATTTATTTGAGTCATCTTCAGTTTCTGTCATCACTGTGTTTATAGTTTTCAGTGTACAGGGCTTTCACCTCCTTGGTTAAATTTATTCCTAGGTATTTTATTCATTTTCATACGAATGTAAATAGAATTGTTTTCTCAGTTTCTCCCTATAGCAGTTTGTTGTTAGTGTAAAGAAATGCAACTGATTTTTGTATACAGATGTTTCTTCTACAACTTTACTGAGTGTATTGGTTCTCATATTTTTGCTGAAGTCTTTAGTGTTTTCTACATATAATATCATGTAAGGGGTTTCTTTCCTCATGGCTCTGATGGTAGAAAATCTGTCTGCAATGCAAGAGATCCAGGTTCAGTCCCTGGGTCAGGATGATTCCCTGGAGGAAGGAATGGCAACCCACTCCAGTATTCTTGCCTGGAGAATCCCAGTAGACAGAGGAGCCTGGCAGGCTGCAGTCCTTGGGGTTGTAAAGAGTCAGACACGACTGAGTGACTAACACTTTCACTTTTCAATCTGCAAATAGTGTCAATTTTGCCTCTTCCTTTCAGATTTGGATATCTTGATTTTCTTTTTATTGCCTGATGGATCTGGACAGAACTACCAAAACTAAGTTGAATAAAAGTGGTGAGAGTAGACATTTTTGTCTTGTGTCTGATTTCAGAGGAAAAGCTTTCGGTTTTTTACAGTCAAGTATGATGAGTTGACTCATTGGAAAAGACTCTGATGCTGGGAGGGATTGGGGGCAGTAGGAGAAGGGGACGTCCGAGGATGGGATGGCTGGATGGCATCACGGACTCGATGGACATGAGTCTGAGTGAACTCTGGGAGATGGTGATGGACAGGGAGGCCTGGCATGCTGTGATTCATGGGGTCGCAAAGAGTCAGACACGACTGAGCGACTGAACTGAACTGGACTGATGATGTTAGCTGTGTACTTTTCATATGGCCTTAATTATGTTGAGATGCAATCCTTCCATACCTACTTTGTAAAAGAGTTTTTACTGTAAGTGGATGTTGAATTTGTCAAACACTTTTTCTGCATCCTTTGAGGATTTTATTTTTACCTTCATTTTATTATTTGGTTTATCACATTGATTAATTTATGAATGTTGAACTATCCTTGTATCCTTGGGACAAATATCACTTGATCATCATGTATGATTCTTTTAGTGTATTGTCAAATTCAGTTTTCTAATATTTTGTGAACGATTTTTGCACCTGTATTTATCAGAGTATTAGCCCGTAATTTTCTTTTCTCATGGTGTCCTTGTCTGGCTTTGGTATCAGACTAATGTTGACTTCAGAAAATGAATTTGGAAGTGTTCTTTTCTTCTGTTTTTGGAAGAATTTGAGAAGGCTCCCCCACTAAATACTGTTACATTGGAAACTGAGATTTCAGCAATAAATTTTGAATGAAATAAATAAATGTTGGCAAGGGCGACAGATAGTCAAACCATAGCACCTTATTCCTTCAACATTTCTCTCTCTGTTTCTTTCTTCTTCCCTCCCCCTCCACATACACACACACACACACACACCCCATTCAGGTAAGCCTTGAATGGTATGCTGGATGTTGCCTGAAACCCAAAGCTAAGAGAATGTGGGATCAGATACTTCAAAAGCAGAGGCTCACTCCCTTCCTTGCCTCTCTTTGCTCATCTCTTTGTCTTTTTGATTTGAAGGCCAAAGAGGCATTAAACTATGAGACCTTTTATTTTTTATTTATTTATTTTTTAATTTTAATTTTTACTTTATTTTACTTTACAATACTGTATTGGTTTTGCCATACATTGACGTGAATCCACCATGGGTGTACATGAGTTCCCAATCCTGAACCCCCCTCCCACCTCCCACCCCATATCATCTCTCTGGATCATCCCCATGCACCAGCCCAAGCATCCTATATCCTGCATTGAACATAGACTGGTGATTAGTTTCTTACATGAGAGTATACATGTTTCAGTGCCATTCTCCCAAATCATCCCACCCTCTCCTTCTCCCTCAGAGTCCAAAAGTCTTTTCTATGCATCTGTGTCTCTTTTGCTGTCTTGCATACAGGGTGATCATTACCACCTTTCTAAATTCCATATATATGTGTTAGTATACTGTATTGGTGTTTTTCTTTCTGGCTTGCTTCACTCTGTATAATTGGCTCCAGTTTCATCCATCTCATCAGAACTGATTCAAATGTATTCTTTTTAATGGCTGAGTAATACTCCGTTGTGTATATGTACCACAGCTTTCTTATCCATTCATCTGCTGATGGCCATCTAGGTTGTTTCCATGTCCTGGCTATTATAAACAGTGCTGCGATGAACATTGGGGTACATGTGTCTCTTTTAATTCTGGTTTCCTTGGTGTCTAATCCCAGCAGTGGGATTGCTGGGTCATATGGCAGTTCTGTTTGCAATTTTTTAAGGAATCTCCACACTGTTCTCCATAGTGGCTGTACTAGTTTGCATTCCCACCAACAGTGTTAGAGGGTTCCCTTTTCTCCACACCCTCTCCAGCATTTATTGCTTGTAGACTTTTGGATTGCAGCCATTTTGACTGGTGTGAAATGGTACCTCAGTGTGGTTTTGCATTTCTCTGATAATGAGTGATGTTGAGCATCTTTTCATGTGTTTGTTAGCCATCTGTATGTGAGACCTTTTATTGATGATGTTTTTCCTACAATTAAACCCTGTGAATTGAGAGATGGTAAAGTCTTTGACCATGAAAATGAGCAACCTGCTCACAGAGGTCCTGCCATCATTTTCTCAGAGGTTCTCTGCATAGAGTGGGTAGGAGTTTTGATAAGATGATCTGTAAAGAATATGGAAATATTGATACTTTATGACAGGTACTATTTACCCTTCTGGTTTTTTTGAATTTACATTTATTTCTGTCAGCTTCAATTATTTTATATATATTTTCAGTCTTTTGTTTATTATTTCTGCATCTTCTCAATACAAATTTTTCTCAGTAGGCTTTTTTTAACTATTGCAAAAATTTCTGGCTTACTCAGTGTGTAAATATATGTGTCCGTATATCTTCTCAGAATTCTACTAAGTCTTTCCTGTATATTTCCTTTTTAAGAGATTCCTAACCAACACTATGGGCTTTTCTGGTGGCTCAGACAGCAAAGAAACTGCCTGCAGTGCAGGAGACCTGGGTTTGATCCCTGGGTAGGGAAGATCCAGTGGATAAGTGAATAGCAATCCACTCCAGTATGTTTGTCTGGAAAATCCAGCTGCAGTCCATAGGGTCACAAAGAGTTGGACATGACTGAGCGACTAACACACAGACACACATAACCAACACTACATTGTGGAGCAATTATTTCCCAATTAAAAATAAATTTGAAAAGAGGGTTTCTTTTCACAACAGTAGTCTTCACTTGCCCACTGTCACACTGAATAATAGGTAAGAGTAGTTTATAATCTATCCCATAATTTTCCATTAAAATTATGTACATGAGATTTTGAATATAAATTGACTCTGTGCTTCTGGACTGATTATTTTTAATGTGAACTATTATCATAGACTTCTACCATTAATTTATATTTGGTTTACTATTTCACTAATTAGTATGAATTAAAAAAAAGATATTTTATTTCACTGAATTTTATTTGTCTATTCATTCATTTAATAAATATTTATCAAGCCTCTATCTAGGTATTTAGAAATGGTTTTCCATAGATATTTGTTGCATGAGTGCATACAATGTGCAGGCACTGTCCTAATAGCAGAAACAAGACACATATAAGATATACAAGGTCCTTCTTCTAATGGACCTTTCTCTCAGAGGAGTGTGTGTACATTTGTAGATGTCTGTGTTCATATTTGCTGTGGGGTGTGAAGACTGATAAACAAGTAAATATTTAAAGTAATTTCAGCTGGTGATCAGATGCAGTGAATGTTTCAGCCCAGCAGATAATAAGCCTGTGTTTTCACATCTCATTTGCACTGAGCCATGCCCCTGATGCTAAGTGGCTTCAGTCGTGTCCAACTCTGTGCGACCCCATAGACAGCAGCCCACTAGGCTCCTCTGTCTTTGGGATTCTCCACGCAAGAACACTGGAGTGGGTTGCCATTTCCTTCCTCAATGCATGAAAGTGAAAAGCAAAAGTGAAGTCGTTCAGCGTGCCCGACTCTTAGCGACCCCATGGACTGCGGCCTACCAGGCTCCTCCGTCCATGGGATTTTCCAGGCAAGAGTACTGGAATGGGGTGCCATGGACCTTAGATAGTCTTATGTGGGGACAGGAACACTCTCAGCTGTTCCTGATCCACTGTTTCCCTGTTGTTTGCAGGAAGCAGACCCAAGAGCTGTCCAACTGCTGCCCCCTGCACAGGTACATCAGCCCTGCCCTTCCTCTGTGGCTCCCAGGGTCTCCTTCCTCTCTCCAAGGGAGTCACAGGAGGGGCTGCTGCCTTTTCAGACAGAGAGAAGCTCCAGCTCAGGGGAGGAGACAGCGAGTGCTCAGGGCGGGTGGAGGTCTGGCACAGCGGCTCCTGGGGCACCGTGTGCGATGACTCCTGGAGCCTGGCAGAGGCCGAGGTGGTGTGTCAGCAGCTGGGCTGTGGCCAGGCCCTGGAAGCTGTGCCGGCTGCAACATTCGGCCCTGGAAATGGGAGCATCTGGCTGGACGGGGTGCGGTGCGGGGGCCGGGAGTCCTCCCTGTGGGACTGTGCTGCGGAGCCCTGGGGACAGAGCGACTGCAAGCACGAGGAGGATGCTGGTGTGAGGTGCTCTGGTGAGCGAGGGGATCGGGGTCCACCCTGGGTGAGCTGGGGCAGCGGAGGGGCAGTGGGCTGTGCCGGGCATGGTGAGGAGATTGTGTTCAGACATCCCGGGTGCTGGGGCTCTGATCTAGGACGGGGGAGCTGGGAGGACTGGACACTGATGTTGTGGAGACTGAGGGGTGATTTCAGGTTCAGGAAGGAAAAGGTTTGCCTGCGTTCTGGTCAATTCTTCCTCTCCACACTACTGTTTTTCTCTTTAGGTGTAAGGACAACATTGCCCACGACTACAGCAGGTACTCTGATCCATCCACGGGCAGGGGAGAATACTCAAATACTGGGGACCTGTTCTGTGGGCTCTCTGACAGCTCAGAAGAGGAAAGAGTCTGAGGAGCCGTGGCTGTTGGGGAGCAGCCAGGGCATTACACTGGGGCAATCCCCTGCCTTGATGTCCTGGGTCAAATGTTCTCATGTCCGGGGCCAAGGACGTCTGGTTCCCATGTTGGAGAATCTGAGGAACTCCCACCTGCCCTTGAGTGTTGCTCCTCATCTGTGGGGTGCAGGTTCCTGGATGTTTGATGCTCTGTCTCCTGAAGCCCAAGGAGAGGAGATGAGCTGGGTCCTCAGAGGCTGTCTCGGCAGGGCAGCTCCCTGACAATCCCCATCTCTGCCTCGGGGCCCCACTGGCCAGAGTGGAGTTGACTTGTCTCAGGAGGAGACCTGAGGGAGCCCTGACACTGTCTGAGGCTGAGACGCCATTGTCCGGAGCTCCTGAAAATGCTGACACAGGAGATTTTTCTGTGCCCAAGACTATCTCCAGCCCTTTTTCCTGTTCTCCTTAGGGACCAGAACAACCTCAAATTCTCTCCCTGGCATCTTCTCCCTGCCTGGGGTCCTCTGCCTCATCCTGGGAGCCCTTCTCTTCCTGGTCATCATCATCTTGGTGACTCAGCTGCTCAGATGGAGAGCAGAGCGCAGAGGTGGGCTTCATGGGGACCTGGAGACCAGGGAGAGTGTGTGTAGACAGGAGATGGGGCAGGTGTGAGGAGGGAACCTGGGCCAGGTACTATTCTGAATGCAGACTCCATGTGCTCTGTGCTGAGCTCTAAGGGCTGAGTAGACAGAAGTTCTTAGGACTGGGCTGTGAACTGTCATGAGTCATGGCCTCTCCTGTGAGACCAGACAGAGTTGGCACTGAGCTGTAATCAGGGTCAGATGAGGGGAGAAGGTGCTGACATGATGCATGAGATAGGAGACGATGCTGAGGTCCTGGCAGCCCCCATATGAGCACCAGGGAGATGAAGGTGGGCTGGCTGGATTGGGGTATCTGGGGAAGCTTCTCTGACCTGCTGGCTGATCTCTCAGCTTTATCTAGCTATGAAGATGCTCTTGCTGAAGCTGTGTATGAGGAGCTCGATTACCGTCTGACACAGAAGGAAGGTCTGGGCAGCCCAGGTGAGTGTCTCATCTGCCCTGCTGGGATCTCTGGTTGTCACCACCCCCTGGCTATGCACATCTTCTCAGCATCTGCAGATCCCATGTGTGCCCCAGGCTCAGACACGGCTCCTCAAGAGAGGCAGAATGGCCTCTCAGATCTCCGTGATCTCCCAGCCTCTGTCTACACTGCAGAAGCCAGGCCTGTCCCTTCTCAGCCTTAACAAAGGTCCCATGGGTGTGGGGCGGGTCATTCTGTGTGCTGTGTGATGTTTGTCTCTACATGAGGCTTTTCCGTCAGATTTCTCACTGACTAAATTGCCATATTACACCAGAGATGGTGAGGACAACAGTGACTCCAGATCCGCTCCAGGAAAGAGAGGTGGACCTGGCTCAGCTGGGCTTTGGGGAGGAGAGTTTCCCTCAGAGGAGGTTTAAGGGGAGTGGTTTTCCTCTGATGGACCAGAGATATCCCTTGTGTCTGGATGGCGTTTGTCCTCCTCCTTCTCTGGCTGTTCTGTGATGTCTCACATCAAGGCTCGTCTCTCTGTGTCCAGAATCACCACAGGCACAGAATGTTTTTTAAAAATAACATCTGTAAAGCACCATTTGTCAAAGTCCTTTAGCAGTGCTCAAGGGTGGAAGAGTTGCTTTGAGATATGTAGTTTCCATCAGAAAATATTAATTATGTAAAATCATGTTTTGGCTTATGGACACATCAAAATGAAACATGGTCTTAGAGAAAAAAGTGTTTTGAAACAAGGAGTGACTGGTGTCTCTATTCAGAAACTCAGAAAGCTGGGTCATAAGGTATCTTAGGTGTTCCCCAGAACAACCCACTTATTGCAGTTTCATACACTCCCTTGTCTGCTCTTGGAACCCCCAGATCAGAGGACTGATGTCCCTGCTGAAAATTATGATGATGCTGAAGAAGTACCAGTTCCTGGAACTCCTCCTGCCTTTCAGGGGAGCGAGGAGGAAGTGCCCCCAGAGAAGGACGATGGGGTGAGGTCCTCTCAGACTGGTGAGTGGGGTCAGTTGATCTCCTGCAATCTTTCTATCTGGAAAGAGTGAATTTGTGCTCCTCAATGCCCAGCCTCCCTAGAGATTCAAAATATAAGTAATCTCATACATTTGGTAGCATCATCTTGACCATATGCCATATTTAATGCTGTCAGACTCCTTGCAAGGAGTGAGGAATCACTCTGCTTTTGGCATTTATGTCTCCATAATGTGACATAAACTTATCACTTTATGTGATATACTTGCATGAAGATTTATAGATTATGGAATTTCCTGGTGGTCCAGAGGTTAGGATTCTGCACTTTCACTGCTAGGGCCTAGGTTCAACCCTGGTCAAAGAACTAAGATCCTGCAAGCATTGTGTCATGGCTGAAAGAGAAACTTGTCGATTAATTGAACATATTTTAAAGAAAGCTAAGTGCTGAAGAATTGATGCTTTTGAACTGTAGTGTTGGAGAAGACTCTTCAGAGACCCTTGGATGGCAGGAGATCAACCCAGTCAATTTAAAGGAAATCAATCTTGAATAGTCATTGGTAGGACAGAACTGAAGTAGAGCTGACTGAGCTGAATAGTCATTGGTAGGACTGAGCTTCAATACCTTGGCCAACTGATGCGAAGGACTGACTCCTTAGAAAAGACCCTGATGCTGGGAAAGATTGAAGGCAGGAGGAGAAGGAGATGACAGAGGATGAGATGGTTGGATGGCATCACCAACTCGATGGACATGAGTTTGAGCAAGCTCTAGGAGTTGGTGACAGACGGGGAAGCCTGGTGTGCTGCAGTCCATGGAGTCACAGAGAGTCAGGCATGACTGAGTGACTGAACTGAACTGAACCAAATTCAAAGGTGGAACTAGTGTTTTAATAATATCTTTGCGCTGTCGCATACATGAAGGCAAACCATTAAATATCACAGTAATCCAGGTCTACACCAAATCAGTAATGCTGAAGAAGCTGAAGTTGCCATTCTAGGAAGACCTACATGACCTTTTAGAACTATAACCTAAAAAAGATGTCCTTTTCATTATAAGGGACTGGAATGCAAAAGTAGGAAGTCAAGAGATACCTGGAGTAACAGCCAAATTTGGCCATAGAGTACAAAATGAGGTGAGGCAAAGTCTAATAGCGTTTTGCCAAGAGAACGCACTGGTCATAACAAACAGCCTCTTAAAAGAACACAAGAGAGGACTCTACATGTGGACATCATCAGATGGTCAGCCAAAATCAGGTTGATTATATTCTTTGCAGCCAAAGATGGAGATGCTCTATACAGTCAGCAAAAACAAGATTGAGAGCTGACTGTGGCTCAGATCATGAACTCCTTATTGCCAAATTCAGGCTTAAATTGAAGAAAGTAGAGAAACCCAATAGACCATTCAGGTATGACCTAAATCAAATTCCTTATGATTATACAGTAGAAGTGACAAATAGATTCAGGGCATTAGGTGTGATGGGCAGAGTGCCTGATGAATCATGGACGGAGGTTCGTGACATCGTACAGGAGGCAGGGATCAAGACCATCCCCAAGAAAAAGAAATATAAAAAGGCAAAATGGCCTCCTCTGAGGCCTCCTCAGACATGAGAAGGCCTTACAAATAGCTGAGAAAAGACGAGAAGTGAAACCAAAGGAGAAAAGGAAAGATATATCCATTTGAATATAGAGTTCCAGAGAATAGGAAGGAGAGAAAAGAAAGCCTTCCTCACTGATCAGTGCAAAGAAACAGAGGAAAACAATGGAATGGGAAAGACTAGAGATCTCATCAAGAAAATTACAGATACCAAGGGAATATTTCAGGCAAAGATGGATAAAATAAAGGACAGAAATATTATGGACCTAACAAAAGCAGAAGATATTAAGAAGAGGTGGCAAGAATACATAGAAGAACTATACAAAAATATCTTCATGACCCAGATAATCATGAAGGTGTGATCACCAACATAGAGCCAGGTATCCTGGAATGTGAAGTCAAGTGGGCCTTAGGAAGCATCACTACGAACAAAGCTAGTGGAGGTGATGGAATACCAGTTGAGTTCTTTCAAATCCTAAAAGATGATGCTGTGAATGTGCTGCACTCAATATGCCAGCAAATTTGGAAAACTTAGCAGTGGACATGGGACTGGAAAAGGTCAGTTTTCATTCCAATCCCAGAGAAAGGCAATGCCAAAGAATGTTCAAACTACCGCACAATTGCACTCATCTCACACCCTAGGAAGGTAATGCTCAAAATTCTCCAAGTCAGGCTTCAGCAATATGTGAACTGTGAACTTCCTGATGTTCAAGCTGGCTTTAGAAAAGGCAGAGGAACCAGAGATCAAATTGCAAACATCCGCTGAATCATGGAAAAAGCAAGAGAGTTCCAGAAAAACATCTATTTCTGCTTTATTAACTAAGCCAAAACCTTTGACTGTGTGTATCACAACAAAATGATATTTCAGTAGCTGCGAGAACACACTCATTCTTTAGAAAAGAGTATTTCTCCATTGGAGGGCCTGTGTAGTTTCTGGGGAGGAGATATCTGTGGCTGCACCTGTGATACTATTTGTGGACATTTGGGAACAGGAGTCAAGTCAACTAAGAGCAGACCTGGGTTGTGAGTGAGGAATTCAGATTTTTCCTGTTTCCAGTCTCCCTCTTATTGTGAATTTGCATCTACCACCTGTGAAAGGAGAACAATTTACATTCCTTTTTATGATTCTTACCATTGCTGGGCATCTCCTTTGTACTGTGTTGCCTGGAAGCAGGTCTCTCAGAGCTCCTGAGCACAGGTCTCCTGTGATGCAGGATTTCCACATGCACGGAGGCCCAGGAGACCACATGAACTGGATCTGAGAGGACAGCTGGAATCCATCCTCACTGGAACTCATGTGAAATAGCCTGAGCCTCCCTCCCCACACCTGGGTCCCAGGGATGCTTTGTCATAAGCACTTGCTTGACTCCCTTCCACCAGAGGGTTCTGTCCCATCCTCATGTCTCAGTTCAAATCAAACTTATCTTTTCTATTTCAGGCTCTTGTCTGAACTTCTCCAGAGAAGCTGCTGATCCTGGGGAAGGAGAAGAGAGCCTCTGGCTGCTCCAGGGGAAGAAAGGGGACACTGGGTACGATGATGCTGAACTCAGTGCCCTGGGAACATCCCCAGTGACTTTCTCGTGATGCTGTATCAAATATGAGATGAAGCCTCAGATATTCTAATTGCCTGTGTTTCAATAGAGTAGTGCTGACCTGTAATTGTGTCATATGAAAATTGCTCAAAATGAAATATTCTGAATAAATAAACTTTTTGCTGTGCTGTTAATTTAGCAAGTTCCATGTCAAATGCTTTTAGAGGATTGGCCCTCAAATGCCATCTTCCTCAAAGGAAATGCAAGATGAGTGAGCTGACCGGCTTTCTCACCTATCTTAGAGGCTAATGAGGGCATGCTCACAAGTGCTCCAGGTCACTCTTATTTAGAAAAGGATGTAAACTTGGTCTACATTCACACACCCCTTCCTAACAAGATGAACTCATGGGGGGAAAAAAAACAGTTCTAAACATCTCTGAGTTTGTAACTTGTTCTTGAACACCAGACTGGGTGTGAGCTTCAAAGTGGAAGGTTGGCTGGTGGGAAAGAATGGATACAGCTTTCTTTATGCTGCCTCAATATTCACAGGCCAATTAAAACTCTAATTGTACATAACTACCTGTTCCCTTTCATCTCTCATTTATTCCTTTAGTGGATACAGACACCTCTTTGCTCGTCTCCCATGTCTTTTTGATTATCCAAACCTTCTAAATCCATTCTTTCTTCTCCATCTCTTCCTACTATTTCTTCAGGATGCTGCTATTTCTTGTTTCTGCAAGGATCGCTCCTTCTAAGTGAATTATATCAGTTCATATACATCTTCAAGTTGATGGAAGGCAACTTGGTGCTCACCCACACCCTGTATTCAGGTGGGACAAGAGGGCAAGAAAGTGGAGACCTAGGCAGAGGGGATCCGGAAGAATGGATGTAGATAGAAAGATCAGGAACATTTGGCTATTTATGTTTCAGAGATATGGATGGAGGCATCTGACATGACTGATCTCTTAGAGGAAGAATTTCAGACCAAGGGGCTTCTTTGAAAACATCTATTCTTCAGATGTTTCAAGATTGTTTCAAGATTGCTTTAATCTGATTACTACTGAAAATGGAACTGTGATCCTGCTGTGACTCCTCAGGGTAGAGAGAGCTCTCATGAAGATGTGGCAAAGTAAAAATTACGTTTATACAGTACTACCCCCACAACACCCCTGCACCCCCCCTCAGCCAATTCCACTGTGGACATGTGGAGAAGCTGCTGAACTAATATAAAACCTGAGAGTGCTGGCCTGGTTTAAGCTGGACCCACCCAGTTTCTTGGTTGATGACTCTGGGTGGTTTCTAGGGCTCCAACCTCCACTCACGCTTGCACTCTTCATAGTCCTAGGCTGTGCTTGGGGATGGGAAGATGCCCAGGGCTTCTTCCAGGGCAGCTCACATGGCTGTTCACTGGAAGTGATGAAATAGATGATATATGATGAAATAAGGCACACATGCAAGAAGCTCAGTGAACTCCAAGAAAACGCAGATAAACGATTAAATTCAGGAAGAAAACATATGCAGAAAATAAGATTTAAAAAATCATCATCATCATTATTATTGTTTTTAAATTTTGGTTGCACTGAGTCTTTGTTGCTGCACATGGGCTTTCTCTAAATGCAACAAGCAGGTTTCTCTATGTGGGGGCTTCTCTAATTGTGAACAGGTTTTAGGCACCCAGGCTTCAAGGGTTGCAGCATCACCTCCTATTTGTGATTTGCGGGTTCTAGAGCAGAAGCTCAGTAATTTGTTGAGCTAGGGTGTTACTTCACAGAATAAATTCAGATTGTTTTAACAGAGATAGAAATCATGAAAAAGGAAGTAAACAGGGAGTTTGCTGATGGTTTCGTGGTTAGGATTCGATGCATTTGCTGCTGTGGTCTGGATTCAGTGCCAGTAGGGGAACTGAGATCCCTCAAGCTTTGCAGTAAGGCAAAGAAAATAACAAAAGGAACACAAAAGAAAAATGAACCAAACACAAATTCAGTTGCTTAAGATTCAGTTCAGTTCAGTGGTTCAGTCGTGTCCGACTCTGCGACCCCATGGACTGCAGCACGCCAGGCTTCCCTGTCCATCACCAACTCCTAGAGCTTGCCCAAACTCATGTCCATCGAGTCAGTGATGCCATCATCGAACCGATTCATCCCCTGTCGTCCCCTTCTTCTCCTGCCCTCAATCTTTCACAGCATTAGGGTCTTTCCTAATGAGTCAGTTCTTCACATCAGGTTGTCAAAATATTGGAGTTTCAGCTTCAGCATCAGTCCTTCCAATGAATATTCAGGACTGATTCCTTTAGGATGGACTGGTTGGATCAGTTGCTTAAGACTACAATGAATGACATGCAACAAAATGAAAAATGCTGCCTAGAGCATCAATAACAGCAGAAGACCCTGTAACTCAGAAGGGAGGACCACTGAGATTACCCAGCCAGGGGACAAAGGAAAAGAGGAATGACCAAGTGTGGAAGAACCTGTGTGAACTGTGGGGCAACATTCACAGAAACAACCTGCACATTATTGGAGTCCTGGAAGGCGAAGAGAGGGAGAAAGGGACAGAGATTGAACTTCAAGAAATAATACCAGAAAAGTCTCAAATCTGATGAGATTTAGACATCCAAGTTCATGTAGCTAATAGGTCACTCCTCAGAGTTCATTCAAAATGATCATCCCCAAGACCCACTACTTGTAATAAAAAAAAAAAGAGAGAGAATTCTCTAAGCAGCAAGAGAAAAGTAAATGCTCACTAAAAAGAAATTCCCTTAAAAATATCAGTGGACTTCTTAGTAGAAACCTGACAGTCCAGGAGAGAAAGGGATGATATATTCAATCTCATGAAAAAAACAAAACAAAACAAACCTACTAACCAAGAATAATTTTCTCAGGAAGGTTGTTTTTCATAAATGAAGATGATATAAAGACTTTCCCGATATAAAGTCAAATTATGAATATCCTGTTGAGGGAAATAACAGTTGAGGAAATTCACCAACATTAGGCTTGTCTTACAAGATTGCCGACGGGAATTCTTCAAACTAAATGAAGGATGCTGATTATTATATGAAAGAAGTAGAAATATGCAACAGACTTGTAAATGTAAATACTGAACCCAATTCCGCACACTCTAATGCTGAAATATGGTAGCGTGCTAACCGGTTAGCTTTAGTCTAAAGAAAGTATTAAAATAGCTATAGAGAAAAATATTTTGTTAGTGGATATATAATATAGAGAGAGGTAAATTGACATCAAAAACAAAATGCGTAGAAGGGGATAAAAAGGTAGAGCTTTTGCATGTCATTGGAATTAACTTGTTATCAGTGTAGTATATACTGTTGTCCCTCTAAGATGTTTTATGTGAGCCATGTGGCAACAAAAATGTAAAAGCCTACAGTAGATTCACAGAAAGTAACAAGAAGGGACTCAAAGAGGAACATTATCCAAAATCATCAGTTCTCAGTTCTAACTGTTGTGCAGAACAGTTGAGTTGTCCTGGTCTCCACATCATCTTTGAAGATCAGTCCAAGAGGACTCTCCTTCAAAAGTGAAAGACTAATTAAGCTGTCTGTTATTTTAAATTTTTATTTTTACTTTATTTTACTTTACAATACTGTATTGGTTTTGCCATACATTGACATGAATCTGCCATGGGTGTACATGAATTCCCAGTCCT
Organism: Capra hircus; assembly: GCF_001704415.2. Classification (NCBI taxonomy): domain Eukaryota; kingdom Metazoa; phylum Chordata; class Mammalia; order Artiodactyla; family Bovidae; genus Capra; species Capra hircus. The sequence goes on along the minus strand of NC_030812.1, from coordinate 99,177,933 downwards.
GAACACCCCTCCCACCTCCCACCCCATATCATCTGGCCCCTCATCTCCTTCCTTATGTCATATCAATGGTGCAGCTGTACTTTTTTAATCGCAAATTTTCTTCCTCTGATATTGCTGTTTGATTTTAGTGAAAAAACTGCCAATGATAAGCCATATGAATATCCTGTCTCCTCAGCTGGTTTTGATTAAGACATTAAGAAGCCACATGTAGGTACTTTGTGGTTTGTCTTGTGTATCCTCAGAGATAGAGATTTGCAGTGTTTGTTGTGACATATTTGTTGGTGATAAGCTGCTTGTTTTTGAAAATCAAATCTTTCCTTGCTTATTGCAAGAAACAAATGCTTTAAAAAATATTAGCTAAATGATGTTCTCAGAAACATTTCTTTATATTTAAGACAATTTCTCTTCAACATTTAGTACAGTGCCACTCAGCCATTCAATAAATATTAGCTGAGCATCTGTTAAGTTATAGAGAGGGGAGATGCAGAGCTTATACACAGGCACAGGCCTCTCTCCAATCCTGGGCCCTGGCAAGGCCTCAGACAATGCCTGCAGACTGCAGCACCTTGGTTAGCATGCCCAGATTGGGAAGCATTCGGTGACAAGAAAAGAGATCTGTTCACAGAGTCTTTGATGTTAAAGGAGGAAGACATTTTTCTGTATTTCCAGTGTTCTTAGACTGGTCTGTGGGCAGGACTCAGCTGCACCAAAGCTCCACATGCGACAGAGCCTCAGTTCATAGACTTTGAGTCTGAGCAATCACTCAGGCTTTGAACTCTGAGTGCCACCCCAGAGGCACTAACCTTAGGTCTCAGTGGTTTAAGAATCACCACCCACAATAGCTCAATAGCTCTGCAGCTGGTAATTACATCAGCTCTGAGCAGAGGTGGGTGAATCATGAAGTTAATGAAGCATGTTCTTCAGAGCCTCTCCTTGCTCCAGCCCCCTCCAAGTCCCAAGGGGGCCCTAGGGCTGTGGTTGAAACAGAGAGGACTCTATGATCCTTGCCCCTCACTGTGTCTTCTGCCTGTCTTTTGCCTGTGGAAAACTTTAGTCAAAGGATATGTTTAATTGGAGAAGCGAGAAACCTGGAAACAAAGGAAAACATCCAGAGGAGTCTAAATAATAATAAATTAGTCATTAAGCACAGTAAGGACCTTTAGTTCTTTCTCAAGGGTTATGGATGATATTCTGAGCCATGTCCTGGGAGCTTCTTATAGATACAGAACACCAGGTGGAGCAGTGATTACATGATGACCACACTCTACCCAGGACTTGAGCATCCACAGTTCTGAGAACTGACCGCAAAGAAATGGGAGCAAAAGATTAACTGTACCTAAAACAACCAGTGGATGTTTTGGATGGCATTACCAGCTTGATGGACTTGAGTATGAGCAAGCTCTAGGAGTTTGTGATGGACCGGAGAGACTGGTGTGCTGCAGCCCATGGGGTCGCAAAGAGTCGGACTCGACTGAGCGACTGAACTGAACTGAAAATAACGGAGATGATGCTAATCAGACCACTGATGACCAATTACAAGGTGCCTGTTAGAGATGACTGTGCTGTTTCTGCATATAACCTCCCCCCACCCCAGCTCTGTGTATAGAAGCTCTCACCCTCTTCTTGTCATGGGGTGGGCAGAGTCGGCCCTGTACAGATGTCCACCACATTCCCCGCCAGTTGCTGGCATCTGAAATAAATCACTTTCCTTTCCACCGACCTGGCCTGTATACTGGCTTTTGAGCGGTTAGCAGCTGGACCCCTCACACATACCTTTCGGTTACATGGTCACAAGGAGATATGTTTTGAATGTGCCATTTTGTTCAGTGAGGGAAAAAAAAAACCTCAGCAAAATTATTTCTTACCCAAAGGTGAAGAATTTAATTAACTACATGGAGAACTAAATCCAGGAATCAGATTTGTTCCGGAAATCAAGAAAAAACAGAATAGGTTTGGAAAGTACATGCTGCTTTTTCACTAGTACGGGATTGGTGGAATGTAAAAATAAGATCAAAGATGATGAACTGACTAACTCAGAGCAAAGGAGAGCTGTTTCAGGATGAAGGTCAAGATGCTCAGAGACAAAAATGGGGAAATAGAAACACAACTGTCGGCACAGACTGATGTAAACGGAAGAGGAGCTGCGCCAGCTGCGGACACTCTAGAACAGAAGTTTAGATCTAGTTGTTGGTCAGTCAGTCATGGTGGCTAGGAATCAACCAAGCCCCAAAGAGGAATCAAGGTGAGACCTGAGGGAGCAGCTTGGGGTGAAGACACAGAAGGAAGAGGAGATCCAGGAAAGTACCTGCTTCATGGGACAGATTCTGTCTTCCTTTCAAGTCTTCAGAATAGGCTCTGATCTGAGGCTGGAACAACGGACTCCCAAGTCTCAGAATGAACACACACGTGCACACACACATTCATCACCAACCTGCAAACGTGCTGTGGGCAGTGAGGCTCCACAGGCTCACACGTGTACCACGTGGAACACGCAGCTTCTGGGGCAGGAAAGAGAGAAACTAGAGAGTTGCACGGGGTTTCCATGCCTCTGCTCAGAAGTGACACAGGTGGCAATACTCAAGTTTCATTGGCCAGAATGAGTCACTGGGAGATAGAAAAACAGCTATTTGATAAATATTACTATTGATGTCACATCCTTGGTAGCAATGCTGTCAGTTTTTTTTTTTTCCTTGCCTTGGTGAAGTTTCTGAGGTACAATTTTGTGCAGAAAGTAAATGTCATTAGACCGTCCCCAGAATGGGATATGAAGACCTTCTGTATCTGGTTCCTTCGTCTGGTGTGTCTTTGACTCCTTACTCGACTTCTGTGTGTGCTGAGTGGGAGTAGTCAGATTCGTGTCTCCCCTGACGCCAGCACCCTCCCCACTCAGCATCACTAACTGCAGGGTGATTTTCAGCATTTGTTTATGCATTCATTTCTTTATTTATCCACTACTTGTTAAGCTCTCTCTATGTGTCTTTACTTGGCTTTAAAGAGATATTGAAGAGTAAGACACAATACTTCCTCTCAAGAAGCCCCCACTTTAGAGACAGTGAGCAAGGTTTTACAGATTAAATAAACACAGCAGTAATTTTGATCTGGAGGTATTAGAAAGAATTCACAGATGTGACAACTCTGTGCTTTTAAAAACAAGATTTATGAATTTTCTTTCTGTAATGGGCTTAAAAATGTGTCCTCTAGAATTGAAATAACATACATGTAATATTCTCTATTTTTATCACTGATTTCATCTTGTGCAGTAGCAAGGCATGTATGTGTGGATTGAAAGTTCCATAAAGTTAACACAAACTCTCCCGTTTAAAATTTATCCCTCAACTTAGTTCGGGTTCATGGTAATAACTGTCTTGTCATTTCTAGTTCAAGCTCGCTGCTGAGGCTGGTTTTCCTCTATTTCAGGAGGCGTCTTCTTGTCTCTCCTCCCACAGATGGTGTCTGGGGTGGGAGGGCTTCTTCCTTTCCAGCAGCAGCAGGGAAGGCCCCTTGGTCAGCATGCTCTCCACTTAGAATCTGCTTGTCTTTGATTTAGCAGCTTTGATCTGCTCTTGTCTCTGGTATCTGATGTTGCACTACGGAGGAATGAATGAGGCCAGTTCAGTGCCACACTCTTTGTTTGATGTTTCTGGTTATAGACTGTAAAAGGCTGAACAGAGATGATGGGCTGGACCTCAGCCAGCTCATGACCTTGCTCTTTCCCTCATGCTCTTGTGATGAAGTGGTCTTTGGTAAAGGAGTCTTTACTAACCTTGGTCCCATCCATGCAAGGAACGCAGATGGTGAAGGAGGTCTCCAGCGCTTTGGTGTAACAACTCAGTTAATAATTTTCCTTTAGAGTTGTATACCTCTTTTTATTTCAGATTTTATTTTATTATTATCATTATTTTTTACTTTAAAATATTGTATTGTTTTTCCTTTTTTAAAAAATATAAATTTATTTATTTTAATTGGAGGTTAATTACTTTACAATATTTTATTGGTTTTGCCATACATCAACATGAATCTGCCACAGGTATACACGTGTTCCCCATCCTGAACCCCCCTCCCTCATCCCTCCCAGTAATGATTTGGGAGAATGGCATTGAAACATGCATACCTCTTTTTTAATTTAAAAATATTTTGTATTTTAGTCTGTCTGATTGGTCCTGAGGAAATTTTCCTCAAGCAAGCAGGTTTAATTATTAACTTTCCTAGCAAAGAGATTACTGAACCTCTGACCACCATTTTCTCATGGTGATTTGGGAATAGTAATGCTATATGTTGTGTTTAGAATCCATAAGGACAAATAGTTAGTCTAAGTAAAAGAACAAGATTCTTTCTGCTCTTTACTTCTGTACTTCTAATTCAACATGGAGGATGTTTACATTTTTTTACAACAAAATTTCTTCCTGTTACAGTTGTGCGTGGTTTGAATTGAAAACATGCCAGATGATAAATAAATAAACATCCTGACCCCTTGGCCGTATCTGATTAAGACAGAACAGGAGGCTTCATGGTCCTCACCTGTCAGTGTTCGGTGGTTTGTCTTCTTTATCTTCAGATAGAGAGAGAAATTTGCAGCGTTTATGCATGTTTAGAGCTGGCTCTCTCAGCACTGCTCTTGTGCTGGGGCTAGGTTGTTTCTAGTTATTGCAATTTACTGCATTCATTGCAGAAAGGCGTTGAAGTGAACCGTATATAGCTCATACCATTTAACAGTATTGAAACATCATTAAAATGAATGATGCAGCTTGCATTGTGCTGTTACATCCTCACAACAAGTTAAATTATTTCTGAAAAGATTTTTTTTGATTGAAATGATTTGTGTAAAATACCAGGCTGACATTTATTCATTCAGGTATACAAGAGACATCATTACAATTTTTAGTTAGCCAAGCACTGGGGATGTGGAGGTGAATTAGACACAAAATGTTTTACCAAGCACATTCGAGTTTATACAGTAAAATGATTAAGTAAACAACTTAATTCACAAAAGCTCACCAATGGTAAGGTCGAGGTTCTTGAGCAGTTACATGGGGCACAGAGAGAGGGGGTGATGTATGGAAGACTCACAACTCTGAATGGCACCAATGACCATCACAGCATGTGGCTCCTGGGAGAGTTCTGACAGCCTCAGTCAAGACTCCAGGTAACAGAATTGAATTCCTGTTCTAGAGTCCTGGGATTCCTGGGATGAGATGGTGGGAGATGCCCTAACACTGCTTTTCTACTACTACTACATGTGTGTGTGTGTGTGTGTTAGTCGCTCAGCTGTGACCAACTCATTGTGCCTCCATGGACTGTGGCCCCTCCAGGCTTCTCTGTCCATGGGATTTCCCTGGAAAGAATACCGAAGTGGGTTGTCATTTCCTTCTCCAGAGAATCTTCTTGACCCAGGGATCGAACTCAGATCTCCTGCATTGCAGGCAGATTCTTTATCTTTATCCT